>NC_064820.1:232824675-234111403 GCF_024166365.1 Elephas maximus indicus | reverse complement strand
CTCTGCTAAACGAAAGGTAGAGGAAATGGAAGTGGATGACTTCTACGATGGAATCAAACGGCTCTATAATGAAGACAATGCTTCGGAAATGTGGGTTCTGTGTGTGGCACTGATTTGTCAAGGCAAGAGGGACATTCTTCCCCTTGTCCACCTTTGCAGCCTGTTTCTGTCAGGTAGTTTGAACAAGTGTTACCTTCAGGTGCAAAACTAAGGTAGACTACTCTGGGAATGAGAACATGCAAAACCAGGAGAGGATATATAAGGGATACATACCTTATCAGACTGAACTGAAGTGAGCCAGAAAAAAAAAAAAAAAAACATGTTTACTATATAAAAGGATCCAAAATTAAGGGGGGGGGAAGAAGCTAAAAATTTCTTTATAGTGTTTGTCAGTTCCTCTGTTTTCTCTGCTGAAATGTAGTGTAACTTGCCCTATGTCAAAAATCCACACTTGAATGTTTTTTAAAGTTCCAAAATTCATAATTAGCAAGCCCTGTCCCTGGCATCCTGTTAATTTTCTTTTTTTGCTTGCTTCTTCATTGAATACGTAATAAATTTTACACATGTTAATCTATACCCTGGCCTCTACTAAATAGGAAACACCCCAAATTATTATTATTATTATTTTAGCAATTTAGTGAAACAAATGACTCATGTTTAATCCACAATTCAAATTCAGATTAGTCTGAAAAGTTACTTCACAATTGCCCTGTGTGAATCAGAGGGTAACAGAAAAGTCTTCACCATGTTGATTTTTAATGTTTGTCTCATTTCAACTTCTGGAGTCTAAAAACAAAATTATTGCTTTTATTTTTGTTTATCATAAAGTGAAACTTTTAAGTGGCATGTAATTGGAACACAGATTTGTTGAAAACATTTTTGACATTTGCATAAAATAATTTGTGATAAAGTTAATATATCCAGACACTCACCAAAGAAAGACTTATGTAAACAACTAAAATTAGATTTTGTAACTGACCAGAATTTTCACTCATTTATAATAAATGGGAAAGACTGTTTAGATGTCGGGGCAGTTCTGTGATTTGAGTCTGTAACATGTAATAACCGATTTCAGTACCCAAGTTTTATATCACTAGGGTTTCCTTGATAAAAGTTACACCCCCTGCCTCTTCAATCTACCTATATTTCTCTTAATGACTTCTGGATCCCAAGCTCTCTGTGCAGTCTGAAGAAGGTATTACCGTCACAACCATGTATTGACTGACAATAAAAGCCTCTGGTAGCAATAAAAAGTTGTCCTTAAAAAAAAAAAAAAGCACTCAATTTATCTCACTCTTTAATTGCTTTTTTAAAATCTTGCATCAGTTTTTGTATGTATAGTGTAAAATGTTGTTGATTTATTAGTTGCTCTTGGGTGTACCTGGCCTCACAGTGACCCCATGAGTGTAGAATACAACTGCTACATATGATTTTCAAGGCCATCAACCTTCAGAAACGGATTACCAGACCTGTTTTCCAAGGTGCCTTTGAGTGATTTTGAACCTTTAAACTTTTGAATAGTAGTCAAGTCAAGCACTTAAACTTTTGTGTCACCAATATATGCACTTACCTATTGATGAATGTATATATAGATTTCTGTTGGAGACCTGTGGATGGTGGGTCACAGTAAGCAGAAATCTGGGGTGTTGTACTCATTTACATGCTCCCAGATATCTCCACACCACAGCCACTTTCCAGTTAGTAGATATTGTCCAGGACCAGGTTCATGACTTCTAAGTCCATTTCCATTAAGTTTCATAACACTTCACCACACTCACATTGCCCAGAACTTAATCACATAATCATATCTAGTTAAAATGGAATTTTATTGTTTTCTCTGAAAACAAAATTCTTCAACAGTGCACAGTAATCCACAGCATTAGTGACACAGGGTTCTTACAAGAAAAAGTATTTTTAACATCATCTGGCATCAGCATAACAGCACAGACTCCGGTAAACTCTACAGTGGTTCTGTAAAGCGGTACAGTTGGGCCAGCTGGTAGAAGACAGAAACCCTTCACCTACACACACCTGGCAATATCTAGTTATATAGTATTAGACTAAGAGGGGAAGGGGAAACCTAATATATCCATTATAAAGATACAAGGGGGACTCTGGATCTGGGTGGCATTGTGGGAGTATGAGTAGCAAGGCTGAGGATTTCACAACACACATGCCCTTAAGGTGCCTCCGCCTGTCATGCAATAAGGTAAGTCATCACCTAGGAAGGATAAGTGGTGAAATTCGTGAAATGATTTCTAATTTAATCTTAGTGCGTTTTTTTGCAGAATCTCTCTGGATTGTGGATGCCCAAGTTAAAACAATTAATTGTACTTTTTTAATCAAAATAATTGATGATGCAACATTTTGTGAAATAATTTGTAATTTTTTTAAGATATTATTACTAACCCCTTTAGCAACCTTTTCAATTAGGAAAGTTAGCCTTTTTTAATCATATGTCTTAATACTGCTAAATGTATTTTGTTCACTAGCCTATCCGATCCTACCCACAAGCATCTGGTTAGTAGAGATTAAGCGGGTATCCGATGATATCTCTGGTCTTATGTTTTCCATGCCTTTGAAATTTTGTAATGATAACTATGTCACTAAGGCCAATTCTGCTAAAAACTACACCGATTTTAAGACACATGCAAAAAAACCAAAAAAACCCCAGTGCCCTATAGGGTCGCTATGAATCAGAATCGACTCGACGGCACTGCGTTTTTTTGGTTTTTTTTTTTTAGATGTGTCTTAAAATCGGTGTAGTTTTTAGCAGAATTGGCCTTAGTGACATAGTTATCATTACAAAATTTCAAAGGCATGGAAAACATAAAACCAGAGATAACGGATACACGTTTAATCTCTACTAACCAGATGCTTGTGGGTAGGATCTGATAGGCTAGTGAACAAAATATATTTAGCAATATTAAGACATATGATTAAAAAAAGGCTAACTTTCCTAATTGAAAAGGTTGCTTAAGGGGTTAGTAATAACACCTTTTAAAAAATTACAAATTATTTCACAAAATGTTGCATTATCAAAAGACACTTCTCCAGTTTATAAACATCAAAATTTGAAAATGTGTCTTGGAACTGAAGAAAAATGACCTCTCTCTAAACCTTCCAAAGATGGTTAATTTGATTTAAATACTTCCATACCCAACACTTTCCCCAGAGCTACTTTCATTTCCTTGTTTCTATGACTGTAGATGATGGGGTTCAATGTTGGAGGCAGCACAGTGTAAAACACAGACAACTCAATTGACCGCAAGTTAGAGGGTGGCTTCAGGTGGTCCAAGGAAGCGGTTAGAATAAAAAGGGTCACAACAACCAGGTGAGGGGTGCAAGTGGAAAGGGCTTTGTTCCTACCCTCTGAAGAGGAGATCCTTCGGACAATGGGGAAGATGTGAACATAGGAATAAGCAATAAACACAAAGCAAACTAGTGAGGCACTGAAAATAAGTGCAATGATGCCAATTTCTCCCAAGTTCAGTTTGGAATCTGAAATCAAAATAATTTGCGGAATATCACAGAAAAACTGATGGATTTTATTAGAATGAAAATTATAGAGAATGTTGCCTCAGTGTGCATTGCTGCAGAGACCACCCCACTGATCCACAGGCCCTACTGCTCATGATGACCTCATAGTGCAGTGGACGGCAGATGGCCACATAGCGGTCATAGGACATCACTGTGAGAATGGCTAATGCAGCACAGACAAAAACTGCAAAAAAAAAAAAACACCTGCAAAACACACCCAAGGAAGGATATTGAGCTCCTGTGCATCAGAGAGTTAACAACAAAGTTAGGAACAGTGACAGAGATGTAGCAGATGTCTGTGAATGACAAGTTCTTCAGGAAGAAGTACATGGGAGTGTGAAACTGAGGATGACAAGTAATGAGGAAGATGATGAGCCCATTTCCTATCAGAGCTGCCAAGTAAGCCATTAGGAACAGGATACCATGTAGGTTTTGCATCCCTGGGTCCGTGGAGAATCCCAGAAGAAGAAACTCAGTGACGGCTGTGTGACTGATCATCTCCACCTGGGCATGTTCACAAAGTGCAATCTGTGTATGTAATCAAACATGTAGAAGTGAGACTGCTGGAGATTTACTTATAAGGAGGAGCATTAGCATTTCACATTCCAAGCGGCAGAAATCATTGATTTTTATTACAGTTAGGAGCCCATAAATGTTTAACGATTGACTAGCTCCAAAGGAAAGGGGGGAGCTGATAGCAGTGTTTGCCAATTCCTGTGGCGTAAGCGTTGGCACTGTGACCACATCAAGAGGAAGAGAAGACACACGTACGCAATATTTGTCATAGTTACAAATTCATTGTATCTCAATAGCTACTGAATAAGTAAATGGAATTAAATTAATAGTTAATATTTATTTAGTATTTCCTGTACAAAAGGTGAAGAGAAATGTAGTGGTTAAAGTAAAGTTTTCTGAATACAGAATTCCTCATTTTAACTGGCTGCTTACGGTTCTCTGACTAGTTGTTTAACTTCTCTGTACCTGATATTCATACTTTTGTCTGAGGAGTATTCTGATGACTTAATTAGTTAATGTATACTAAGACCTTATAAGTTTCCCACTTATCCTATTATATTAATGAGAAGATGTTGGCAAATGGTGATGTTGATTTGTTGAAGATGGTGCACACTATTGATTTTAATCTGTACAGACAGGGAGGTCATCAGGTGCTCTGACAGCTCCAGTTTAAGAGCCCAGGGTAATAAGGCAGAGATCGCCTAATTGTTTTCCCCACACATTATTGCCAATGTCAACAAATGTCAAAGATGGGACTGGAATGTTTTTAATTTGTCAGTGCCTGGCTCTTCTCCCCAAAGTACACAACATATTGTGTTTTTGGCAAGTAGTACACAAAGCCTCATGCATGCTAAATAATAAAAAAATAATCAAGTCATTTTTTGTTGCTAACACATGATTCTCAATAGTTACTGCCATTCTCACTAGAGAAAAATGTGTTTGTGTGCAGCATGTACACTTAATCCTTGGTGAGTGCAGGGACAGAACAAGAGAGCATTGTTCCAATTTAGAGACAAATTGCCATAATGTTAATTGTGTGAGTTTTTTTTTTTAATAAACATTAACCATGGATTACATGTTATTTTTAGCCTATTTTTCTCAGAACTTTCTTCTCCAATTTGCCCACCTCAGCCAGTACCTGTATAACATTGGGCAGCCTCTACAGTTTTACCAATATCCTTTCCTAAAGGAAATTTTGTGTCTTAAACCAGAAGAATAACAAAAATTCTAACTCAAAAGTTCAGGACTAAAATCAATGTACATTTGTTTTTACTGTGTTCTTAACCTTGACCCTGTCCAGTATTCCTTATTTAAAGCCTCGGTTTCCCACTTTTTTCATGTCTCAGGCCTGCACTTCTGCCTTGAAATTCAGGGATTTAATGAATCTCTTTCCACTAACTGGAATGACTTCATATATTTATATCACACTTCACAGTGTCAAATATTTCTAACCTTAGAAAATCTTGTAACTGATATAAAGGCTCATAAACAATGGCTCAGTGTAGTAGCATTTGCCAAAAGGGAGTGTGGTCTATTTTTTCTTGCATCAGGTATTCCCAGAGTGTTTAATCCACTGGGGTTTGGTACTATTTGCCATAGATGGGGCTAGGAATGAAATTCTGGTGACATATTTTGTTTTTTGGACAGTATTTATCTTGGTGGTAGGGTTAATTGCTATATCATCTCTAAATGAAAATACCATATCTCGGCTACCACATTCCAATTCACCTAAACATCAAAGTAATTCAGTGCTAAAATCCTTAGCATTGTCTGTCTTATGTTGTGGATAAAGCACAAACTTTTAATTATGATAATGCTTTAAAATGCACATGTTTCTTAATGTCATAACATGGTTACAATTGTGAAGAAATTTAGCATATATTTTCTTTATAAGAGAAGATTTTATAAATGCTAGAATTCTCAAAAAATATTTTGTTCAGCAGAGGGACATTGGCTGAAGGAATAATAAAAGAAAGCCCTAAATTGTCTTCTCTGTAATGTTTTAACATTGCCTCTAAGAAAAAAAAAAAAAAGATTTGTTGATATCAAGATTGGAGAGAGCTCAAGAACGATTTCTCATCCAGTTATACAGAACTAGCAGAACAATTTAAATAAAAAACAGCTACTCTTATTAGAATACATATTGAAAATGTAACACTAATTTAAAATGTAGATGTAGATGTTAATTTTCTCAGGCGAAATGCAAAATATTATCAGAATTTATTTGGAGAAGTGTTTTAAGCGTGGATATGCAATGTTACCAAAAATCAGAAGATCCTTTAAGAAATAAGAAAATATATTTTGATTTTGCATAACTTTACTGAAAAAAAAATTAGATATGTTTAGAACTCTACTGTTTGTACAAGAAAAGTATTTCAATAATTTTATTACTATTTCAGGGAATTCAGTGTAATTTGACAAAACAACTTTTCTATAACATAATCTTAATTCTACCAGTCCCTTTGTGTGTGCATATGCTTCCTTATGCTCCAAAATGTCATTTCTTTTTACTCTGAGATTGTCTACTCTTGATTGTATCTTAGACAAAAAAATCAGGATTTTCAGTACTATATCAATTTCTTTTGAGATTATATAAACCTAAAACAAACCTAGGTTTGGAATTCAGTATCTATGTATCTATAGATCATGCTTGTAAGTACAATTTAATAGGTTGTACTTACATGATGGCTTATATTAATCTCTGAAAAGCTGGAATATAATAGAGACTGTTAGTCTATTTCCTTATTACAGCTTTTTCACTTTAACATGTGACTAGAACTCTCCAGTCTTCATTGATTGTCTTCATCCATGAGCATTTCCTATCATGCAATGTAATAGAAGTAACATGCTCATATAGCAACAGGAACTGGGAGAGCGTAATTCCCCTCTCACTGAGAGAAATGATATCTCAAAGCTTCCCTAAGGAAGAGATAAAATCCCAGGCTTAAAGGTTGCAACTCGGATGCTGAGAAATCTACCCTAAATAGTTTCAAGGACACCCAAGAGAGAAAGAGTTGGGACAAGTGAGACAAAGAGGGTAATTGCAATTTGGAGATCTGGGAAATACAGGCAAGAGATCAAGCCCACAGGACTAGTCAATGGGAAAGTTTTTCTTTTATGATGCTCATAGTGGAGAGACAGGGAGTTTCAACAAAGCAGTTAAGGGTCAAGCTAGGATATATACAAGAGACATAAAAATCCATTAATCTCAGATATTTAGTTAATCATTTCACTACATGAAGTAGCCAAAACTTGTTTTCTACATAATCTGTTTTCTAGAACAATAATTTTTATGAGTAAAAGTTAAATGCTAGGTTTTTAACCTAAAATTTCACTACAACCTTACTTGTAATCATATATACATATATTTGAATATTTATCATATGTGGAATAACCTAAAGAGTGTCATCAAACTAATATCTGCCTTTAGAGGGCATACTTCCTGGGTTTTATTATAAAAATTAACATTACCCTGAGGAAATTACATGAATAATCATTATTTTTATGTTTCACTTAAAAATGTTAACCTTTTATAGAAGGATCTTCTGTTTAGATATATCAACCAGTATAGCAATATTTTGAAAGATCACCAAACTGTTTCTGCTAGGTC
The DNA here is from genome assembly GCF_024166365.1 of Elephas maximus indicus. Lineage (NCBI taxonomy): Eukaryota > Metazoa > Chordata > Mammalia > Proboscidea > Elephantidae > Elephas > Elephas maximus. The sequence goes on along the minus strand of NC_064820.1, from coordinate 234,103,737 downwards.
CATTAATTTGATCCTAGAATAAATTATTTTTCTTATTGTACCATACTGATACATTACTTTTCTAAGAAAAACTTAGAGCCTGGAGTTGCAATATTGAAGGATTCTATGGGCAAAATATTGAACATTGCAGGAAACCTCAAAAGAAGATGGAAGGAATACATAGAGTCACAGTACCAAAAGAGATTGTCCATGTTCAACCATTTCAGGAGGTAGAATATGATCAAGAATCGATGGTATTGAAGGAAGAAGTCCAAGCTGTGCTGAATGCATTGGCAAAAAGCAAGACTCCTGGAATTGACAGAATACCAATTGAGATGTTTCAACAAATGGGCCCAACGCTTCAGGTGCTCACTTGTCTATGCCAAGAAAATGGAAAGACAGCTACCTGCAAACTGTTTGGGAGAGATCTACATATGTGCACATTCCAAAGGAAGGTGATCTAATAGAATGTGGAAATTATTGAACAATAACATTCATACCACCAAAACTCGTTGCTGTTGAGTCGATTCTGTCTCATAGTGACCCTATAGGACAGAGTAGAACTGCCCCAAAGAGTTTCCAAGGAGCACCTGGTAGATTCTATCTGCCAACCTTTTGGTTAGCATCCAAGCTCTTAACCATTACACCACCAGGGTTTCCATTCATACCACACTCAGGTAACACTTGCTGAAGACAATTCAAATGTGTTACAGCAGTACATTGACAGGAACTGCCAGAAATTCAAACCAGATTCAGAAAAGCATGTGGAACAACAGATATCATTGCTGTTTTCAGATGGATCTTGCTGAAAGCAGAAAGACCCAAAACCCACTGCCGTTGGGTCGATTCCGACTCATGGTGAAAGCAGAAAAAGAAAGCATTTACTTGTGTTTTATTGACTATGCAAAGGCATTCGGCTGTGTGCGTCATAACAGATTATCGATAACACTGCTAAGGATGGAATTCCAGAACACTTAGTTGTGCTCATGAGGAATCTTCAAGTAGACCAAGAGGCAGTTATTCATCAGAACAAGGGGATACTGCATGGTGTAAAGTCAGGAAAGGTGTTCATCAGGGTTTTATTCTTTCACCATACTTATTCAAATTGTATGCTGAGCAAATAATTGGAGAAGCTGGCCGCTGTGAAGAAGAGTAGCGTATCAAGATTGGAGGAAGGCTCACTAACAACCTGTGATATGCAGATGATACAAACTTGCTTGCTGAACGTGCAGAGGACTTGAAGCATTTACTGGTGAAGATCAAAGACTACAGCCTTCAGTACAGATTCCACCTCAACATAATGAAAACAAAAATCTCCACAACTGGATGAAAAAGCAACATCATGATAAACAGAAAATATTGACATTGTAAAGGATTTCATTTTACTTAGATCCACAATTAAAGCCCCTGGAAGCAGCAGTCAAGAAATCAGACAATGTAGTGCATTGAGCAAAAGACCTCTTTAAAGTTTTAAAAAGCAAAGATCTCACTTTGAGTAATAAAGTGTGCTTGATCCATGCTAAGATATTTTCGATTATCTCATATTCATGTGAAAGCTGGACAAAAAATAAAGAATACCAAAGAAGAATTGGTGTCTTTGAATTACGGTGTTGGTGAAGAATATTGAATATAATATGTCCTCCTGGAAGAACTAACAAATCAGTCTTAGAAATAAGTACAGTTAGAATCCTCCTTGGAAGTGAGGATGGCGAGACCTTATTTCACATACTTTGAACATGTTATCAGGAGGGACCAGTCCCTGGAGAAGGACATCATGCTTGGTGAGGTAGAGGGTGATGAAAAATAGGAAGATCCTTGACCAGATGGATTAACACAGTGGCTACAACAATGGGCTAAAACATAGTAATGATTGTGAGGATAGCGTAGGACCAGTCAGTGTTTCATTCTGTTGTACAGAGGGTCACCATGAGTCAGAGCCAACTGGATGGCACCTAACAACAATAACCTTTTATAATTTCTAATATTTTCATTTATACCTGAAAATTTCTCTTTAATCATAACTTAGGTAAACCTTATGAGAAACGGTATATAATAATACTGGCATTATATTCTATTTTTGCTCTCATTTTCATTGAGATTTGATTTTCTGAGTCATACACACAGTTTTTTCTTTGTATCAGAATATAACAATATGAGGAATTTAAACAAGTCTTTGATGTTCAGTTGGATTTTTTTTTTTTTTTTTGGCAAGCTAGCACACCTATGTGTGCTTAGCAAAACACCAGGATGTTCCTTGGAATAGGGATGGCAAGACTCCATTTCACATACTTTGGACATGTTACCACCGGAGGGCCCAGTCTCCGGAGTAGGACATCATGTTTGGTAAAGTAGAGGATCATCAAAAAAAGAGAAAGACTTTCACAGTGACTGCAACAATAGGCTTAAGCATAACAACGATTGTGAGGATGGCTCAGGACCAGGCAATGTTTCCTTCTGTTGTACAGAAGGTCGCTCTGAGTTGGAACAGATTGGTGAGCACCTAACAACAACAAGCACACCTATGTAACCAGCACTCAAATGAAGAAAAAATGCTACCAGCATTCTAAGAATATCCTTTTGGTCTTTTCCAGTGGCTAATCCTACATGGGTAACACATATAATAACTTCAAATTATCAGTTTGGATGCCCGCTTTTATATTTTGTACAAATAGAATCATGCTATAACCTTTTGTCTATGTCCTGTTATTGGTAATTATTAAGATTGTGTGCATCAGTATTTTGGTCAACCTCACTGATACATACTAGTTCAATGCATAAAAAAATTCACAATTTATCTCATTGTTAGTTGCTTTTAATAATCTTGTGTTAGAGTATGTGCAATATAAAATGCTGTTAATTGCTGTTGAGTCAATTTTGCCTCACAGTGATCCCATGAGCAAAGAATAGAACTGCTACATAGAGTTTTCAAGGCTGTCACCTTTCAGAAGCAGATCACCAGACCTGTTTTCCAATGTGTCTTTGAGTGGATTTGAACCTCCATCTTTTTGGGTCATAGTGAAGCACTTAAACATTTGTGCCACCCATGTATATACTTTTTTATTGATGAATGTAGATATAGATTTGTGTTGGAGACCTGTGGATGGTGGGTCATAGTAAGCACATATCTGGGGTGTTGAACTCACTTAGACGCTCCCAAATATCTCCACACCACAGCCACTTTCCAAGTAGCAGAACATTGCCCATGACCTGGCCCATGATTTGTAAGTACACTTCCCTTAAGTTTCGTAACACTTCACCACACTCACATTGCCCAGAACTTAAGCACATAATCATAGCTAGTTGAAATGGAGTTTTATTTTTTCTTTGAAAGCACAATTCTTCAGCAGTGCATAGTAATCCACAGCTTTAGTGACACGTGGTTCTTACAAGAAAATGCATTGTTAACATTATCTGAGATCAGCGTAACAGCACAGACTCCTGTAAAGGGGTACCGTTGGGCCAGCAGGTTGATGTCGGGAAGAGCACATTAGAAGACAGAAACCCTTCACCCACACACATCCTACAATATCTAGTTATATAGTATTAGCCTAAGAGGGGAAGGGAAAAGTTAATATATCCATTATAAAGATTCGAGGGGTATACTGGGTCTAGGTGCAATTGTAGGGAGTATGAGTACCAAGGCTGAGGATTTCCCAACACACGTCCCCTTAAGGTGCCTCTGCCTGTCACGTGATGAGGTTAGTCATCATCTAGGAAGTATAAGTGGTGAAATTCGTGAATTTATTTCTAATTTAATGTTAGTTGTGATTTTTGCAGAATCAATCTGGATTGTGGATACCCAAGTTAAGCTATTAATTGTACTTTTTAAATCAAGAGAATTGATAAGGCAACATTTTTATAATAATTTGTGATTTTTCTTAAAGATATTGTTACTAGCCTCTTAAGCAACCTTTTCAACTTGAAAAGTTAGCCTTTTGAACCATATGTCTTAAGATTGCTAAATATGCTTCATTCACTAGCTCATCCAGCCCTGCCCACAAGCATGTGATCAGCAGAAGTTAAAGAGGTGTCCAATGATATCTCTGGTTTTATGTTTTCCACACCTTTGGAATCCATTTTATAAGACAACTATGTCACTAATGCCAATTCTTCTAAAGACTACATCAATTTTAAACACATTTACAGTTTATAAATATTAAAATTTGAAAATGTGTCTTGGAACAGAAGAAAAATGACCTTTCCCTTAAACCTTCCAAACATGGTTAATTTTTATGCCCAACACATTCCCCAAAGCTGCTTTCACTTCCTTGTTTCTAAGACTGTATATCATGGGGTTCAATGTTGGAGGCAGCACAGTGTAAAACACAGACAAAATGAGATCAAGATCTGATCTCAAGTTAGATGGTGGCTTCAGGTAGTCCAAGGAAGCAGTTAGAATAAACAAGGTTACAGCAACCAGGCGAGGGGTGCAAGTGGAAAGGGCTTTGTTCCTACCCTCTGAAGAGGAGGTCCTTCAGACAATGGAGAAGATGTGAACATAGGAATAAACAAAAAACACAAAGCAAACTAGTGAGGCACTGAAGATAAATGCAATGGTTCTACTTTCTCCTATATTCAGTTTGGAAACTGAAATCAAAATGATTTGTGGACTATCACAGAAAAACTGATGGATTTTATTAGAACTGAGTTATAGAGAATGTTGCTGCAGTGTGCATTGCTCCAGAGACCACCCCACTGATGTATGAAGCCCCCACCATTTGTCCACAGGCCCCACTGCTCATAATGACCTCAGAGAGCAGTGGACGGCAGATGGCCACATAGTGGTCATAGGACATCACGGTGAGAATGGCTAATTCAGAGCAGGCAAAAACTATGAAAAAAAAATCTGCAAAACACACCCAAGGAAGGATATTGAGCTCCTGTGCATCAGAGTTAACAACAAAGTTAGGAGCAGTGATGGAGATGTAGCAGAAATCTATGAATGACAAGTTCTTCAGGAAGAAATACATGGGAGTGTGAAACTGAGGATGACAAGTAATGAGGAAGATGATGAGCCCATTTCCTGTCAGAGCTGCCAAATAAGCCATTAGGAACAGGACACCATGTCGGTTTTGCATCCCCGGGTCCGTGGAGAATACCAGAAGAAGAAACTCAGTGACGGCTGTATGACTGATCATCTCCATCTTGGCATGTTCACCAAGTGCAATCCGTGTATGTAATCAAACATGTAGAAGTGAGACTGCTGGAGATTTACTTATAAGGAGGAACATTAGCATTTCACATTTCTGGTGGCAGAGATACATTGATTTATAGTTATGTACTGATAAATGTTTAACAATTGATCAGCTCCAAAGTGGGGGGTGGGAGAGAGATTGATAATAGTGCCTGATAGTGTCTATGGTATAAATATTGCCTCTGTGACCTTATCAAGGGAAGATACAGAATCGTACACAATATTTGTCAGAGGCAGGAATGCATGGCATGTGAATAGCTACTGAACGAGTAAACATAATTAAAATAATAACATATATTTAGTTTTTACTGTACACCAGGCAAAGTTAGATGTAGTGGTTAAAGGCAAAGCTTCTGGATCCAGAATTCCTGGGTGTGCATCCTCAGTGTAACTTATGGCTGTAGGTACATGACAAGTTATCTAACCTCTCTGTACCTAAGTTTCATACTTTTTCTGAGAAATGGTCTGATGGCTTAGTTAGTTAATGTGTGTTAAGACCTTAGAAGTCTCTCAATTATCTTATTAATGAGATGATGTTGGCAAATAGTGAGGGTGATTTTGTTGAAGATGGTGCATACTTTTGATTTTAATCTGTATAGTCAACGAGGCCATCAGGTGCTGTGATAGCTCCAGTTTAAGAGCTCAGGAAAATAGGCTAGATTGGTGAAAACCCCAACATTATTGCCAATGTCAATAAATGTCAAAGATGGGAGTAGAATGTGCTTAACATGACATTGATCTGGCTATTCTCCCCAAAGTGCACAGCATAGTGTTTTTGGCAAGTAGTAGGCAAAGTGTCCTGTATGTTAAATAATAGAATAATATGATCAGGTCATTTTCTGGTGCTAATCTGTGATTCGCAATGCTTACTGCCCTTCTCAATAGAGAAAAGTTTGTGTTTGTGTGCAGCTTGTACATTTAATCAACAATGACTGAGGGGACAGAGCAAGGGAACATTCTCCCAATTTAGAGACACATTACCATAAAAAAAATTTTTTTTTTTACCATAATGTTGTGTTTTTTGTTTTTTAATAAATATTAACCATGGAGTACATGTTACTTTTATCTCATTATTTCAGGATGTTTGCTTCCCAGGCAAATTGCTTACCGCAGCCAGTATCTGCATAACATTATGCAGGCACATACAGCTTTACCAACATCTATAATTTTACCAATATCCTAATCTAAAGCAAAGTTTGCATTTTAAACCAGAGAAATGACAAGAATCGTAACTCAAAGGTCCAGGGCTAAAAACAAATGTGCATTTGCTCTTACTATTGTCTTAAACGTGACCTTGACCAGTATTCTTTATTTTATAGCCTCGTTTCCCAATTTTGTTTCTGTTCTATGCCTGCACTTCTGCCTTGGCGTTCTGAGATTTAATCAATCTCTTTTTCCCCCAACTGAGAATGGTTTCATGAGTTCAAAACCTATCACATGTCACAGTTAACTATCGTTTACCCTAGAAAACTCTGTAACTGATCTAAAGGCTTGATAAACAATGGCTGGATGTTGTAGCATTTGTAAAAATGGAGTGTGAGCTAGCTGCTCTTGCATCAGATGCTCCCAGCATGTTTAATCCACTGGAATTTTGCCCTCCTTGACATAGATGGTGCTAGAAATAAAATGCTCTTAACACATTTCAGTCTTTGGATGCTACTTATCTTGGTGGTAAGGTGAATTGCTATTGCAGCTCTAAATAAAAACTGTGTATCTCGGTTACCACATTCCAATCACCTAATCACCAAAATAATTCACTGCTAAAATCCTTAGCATGTTCAATTTTATGCTGTGGATAAAGCACAACCTTCTAATTAAAATAATACTTTAAAATTCACATTTTCCTTAATGTCAGAGTAATAGCTGTGAATAAATTTAGCATATATTTTCTTTTATAAAAGAAAATTGTGTAACTGACAGAATTCTCAAAAAATACTTTGTTCAGGAGCAGGACATGGGCCAAATTAATAACAAGAGAGCCCCAATATTTCATCTTTATAATACTTTTGACAAACACTGCCTCTAATAATTGTTGATATCAAGATTGAAGAGAGCTCAAGAGTTATTTCTCATCCAGTTATGCAGAATTAACACAACAGTTTAAACAAAACATAGCTACTCTTACTAGAATACATTTTGAAAATGTAACATTAATTTAAAATGTAGATGTTAATTTTCTCAAGAGAAATGCAAAATATTACCAGAATTTATTTATAGCAATTTATTTGGAGAAGTGTTTTAAGCATGTATACTCAAGGTTACCAAAAATCAGAAGATCCTTTAAGAAATAAGAAAATATATTCTGATTTTAACTAACTTTGCTGAAAAATTATTAGAGATGTTTAGAGCTGTACTCTTTGTACAAGAGAAAGTGTTTCAATATTTCTATTATATTTCAGTGAATTGAGTACAATTGGATGAAACAGCTTTTTTTTATGAACACATTCCTACATCTACTCACCTGTTTGTGTGTATGGGTCTGTTTCTTTATGCTCCGAACTGTCGTTTCTTTCCACTCTGAGATAGTCTTCTCTTGAATGTATCTTAGACAAAATAATCAGAATTTGCAATAATGTATCAATTTATTTTGTGATTATCCAAACCTAAAATAAATCTAAGTTTGAAATTCAGTATCTACATATCCATAGACCATACCTGGTCAATTAATTTAATAATATGTTAGAAAAAAAAAGAAACACTTTTTTCTTCTATAGATAAGGAGTATACGAGCCCCTCAAAAAGTGCCAATAGGTGGTACTTACGTGATGATTGTGTATGAATCTCGGAAAAGCTGATAAGTAAAAGTCTGTTTCCTTATTGCAGCTTTTTCACTTTTGCTTGTGACTAGAACTATTCAATCTTCATTGATCATGTTTGTGGATAAGTATTTTCTATCAGGCAATGTAATGTTATAGAAATAACATGCTTGTATAGCAACAGGAACTGGGAGAACATAAGTCACCTCTCACTGAGAGAAACGACACCTCAAAGCTTCTCTAAGGAAGAGATAAAATCCAAGGCTTAAAGGTTGCAACTCAGAAGCTGAGATACCTACCTTAAATAGATTCAAGGACACCCAGGAGACAAAGAGTTGGAACAAAAGAGACAAAGAGAGTAATTGCAACTTGGAGGTCTGGGGAATACAGACAAGAGATTAACCACATAAAATTAATTAATGGGAAAATTTTGTTTTGTTTTGTCTGTTTATGATGCTCATGGTTGAGGGGGGATGTACAACAAAGCAGTTAAGGATCAAGCTAGGATATACACAAGAAACATAAAAATCCATTGATCACAGATACCGAGTTAATTATTTCACTAGGTGAAACAGCTCAAGTTTTTTTAATACGAAACCGTTATCTACAATAATTTTTTTAAGTATATGTTAAATACTAGGTTTTTAATCTAGAATTTGTCTATAGCCTTACTTGTAAAAATACATAATAAATAATCAGTAATTTTTAATATTGGACAATTAAAAACACAAAGAAAAAGAGACAAATAAAAAATAAATAAAAAGAATGAAGCAAAATAAACAGAGCCTAAGAGACCTATGGGACATCATCAAGCCTACAAAATATACATTATGGTATTCCACAAGGAGAAGAGAGAAGGGGGCAAAAAAAAATTGAAAAAAAATAATGGCCAAAACTTCACAAAATTGGTGAAGGAAATAAATATACATATCTGAGAAGCTAAACAAATTCTAAGGATAAACTCAAAGGGATCCACATCAAGACACATTATAATCCAACTCAGGACAAAGAAGGAACTTTGAAGTCATCAACAGAGAATGGTTTGTTACATACAAGGACTTTTCCATGAGGTTAACAGCCAGTTTCTCATCAGAAACTATGAGGACCAGAAGGAAGCGGAACAATATGTTTAAAGTGCTCAGAGAGAAACACTGGCAGCCCATGGTGTATGCAGTACTCTTTGTCAACACAATAATCCAAAGGCATGAAGTCTTCTTCAATCTTCCTCATTCATTGTCCAGTTTTCACATGCATATTGAGGCAATTAAAAATCCCACGGCTTGTGTCAGACACACCTTAGTCCTCGAGTGACATCTTTGCTATTCAACACTTTAAAGAGGTCTTTTGCTGCATATTTGCCCAATACAACACGTCATTTGATTTCCTGACCGCTGTTCCCATGGGCATTGATTGTGGATCCAAGGAAAGTGAAATTCTTGATAACTTTAATCTTTTCTCCATTTGTCATGATGTTGTTTATTGGTCCAGTTGTGAGAATTTTTGTTTTCTTTATGTTGAGGTTCAATCCATACTGAAGGTTATAGTCTTTGATACTCTTCAGTAAGTGCATCAAGTCCTCTTCACTTTCTGCAGGCAAGATAGTGTCATCTCAAACCACAGGTTGTTAATGAGTCTTCTTCCAATCCTGACACTGCATTCTTCTTTATGCAGTTCAGCTTCTCCAATTATTTGCTCAGCATACAGATTAAGTATGGTGAAAGAATACAGCCCTGATGCACACCTTTTTTGATTTCAAACCACACAATATCCCCTTTTCTGTTCCAACGACTGCCTCTTGGTCAATATACAGGTTCCTCATGAGCACAATTATGTGTTCTGGAATTTCCATTCTTTGCAATGTCTTCCATAATTCTTCATGATCCACACAGTCAAATACCTTTGCATAGTGAATATAACACAGGTAACCAACTTTCTGGGATTCTCCTCTTTCAGGCAAGATCCGTCTGACATCAGCAATGATATCCCTTGTTCTACATCCTCCTCTGAATCTGGTTTGAACTTCTGGCAGTTCCCTGTTGATCTACTGCTACCATCACTTTTGATTGATATTCAGAAAATTTTTACTTGCGTGTGATATTAATGACATTGTTCGATAATTTCCTCCTTCTGTTGGTTCACCTTTCTTTGGAATGGACACAGATAGGGTCAGTTGGCCAGGTAGTTGTCTTTCAAATTTCTTGATATAGACAAGTGAACATGTCCAGTGCTGAGTCTGTTTGTTGAAATTTCTCAGCTGGTATTCCATCAATTCCTGGTGCCTTGTTTTTCACTATTATTTTCAGTGCCACTTGGACTTCTTCCTTCAGCACCATTGGTTTTCGACCATATGCTACCTCGTGAAATGTTTGAACATAGACCAATTCTTTTTGATGCTCCTTGCTTTATTCAATATTTTCCCAGTAGAATCCTTCAATATTGGAACTTGAGGCTTGAATTTTTTCATCAGTTCTTTCAGCTTGAGAAACGCTGAGAATGTTCTTTGCTTTTGGTTTCCTAACTCTGGGCTTGCTCATTTCATTATAATACTTCAATTTGTCTCCTCAAGCCGCTCTTTGAAATTTTCTGTTCAGCAATTTTACCTCATCATTTATTTCTTTTGTTTTAGCTACTCTATGTTCAAGTGCAACTTTCAGAGTCTCTTCTGACATCCATTTTGGTCTTTTCTTTCTTTCCTGTCTTTTTAATGACCTTTGCCTTCTTCAGGTATGATATCCTTGATGTCATTCCACAACCGGTCTGGTCTCAGGTCATTAGTGGTTAATGCATGAAAACTATTCTTGAGATGGTCTCTAAATTCAGGTGGGATATACTCAAGGTCTTCTTTTGTCTCTTATGGACTTTTTCTAATTTTCTTCAGCTTCAACATGAACTTGCATATGAGCAATTGATGGCCCATTCTGCAGACGGTCCCTGGCCTTTTCTGGACTAAAGACGTTGAGATTTTCCATCACATCTTTCCACAGATGTAGTCAACTTGATTCCTGTATATTCTATCTGGCTAGATCCAGGTGTATAGTCCTCATTTATGTTGTGAAAAAAGGTATTTGCAACAAAGAAGTTGTTGGTCTTGCAAAATTCTATCATGTGATCTCCAGCATCATTTCTATCACCAAGGCCATGTTTTCCAACTACCCATCTTTCTTCTTTGTTTCCAACTTTCACATTCCAATCACCAGTAATTATCAATGCCTCTTGATTTTATGTTTGATCAATTTCAGACTGCTGAATTGGTATAAATCTTCAATTTCTTCATTTTTGCCTTTAGTAGTTGGCATATAAATTTGAATAATAGTCATATTAACTAGTCTTCCTTGCAGGCATATGGATATTATCCTATCACTGACGGTGTTGTACTTCAGGATAGATCCTGAAATCTTCTTTTTGATGAAGAATGCAACACCATTCCTCTTCAAGTTTTCATTCCTGGTATAGTAGACTATATGATTGTCTGATTCTAAATAGCCAATACCAGCCATTTCAGTTCACTAATGCCTAGGATATCAATCTTTACACATTCCATTTGGCTCAGTGGTTGCCTCTAACCAAAATGTCAGCAGTTTGAATTCACCAGCTGCAACTTGGAAACCCTATGGGGCCATTCTACTCCATCCTAAAAAGGTGCTATGAGTTGGAATCAATTAGAAGGTGATGGGTTTAGTTTTCCAATTTTCCTTGATTCACAGCTTGTACACTCCACATTCTGATCATTAATGGATGTTTGCAGCTGTTTCTTCTCATTTTGAGAGGTGCCACCTCAGCAAAAGAAGGTCCCAAAAGCTTTACTCCATCCATGTCATTAAGGTTGACTCTATCTTGTGGAGGTAGCTCTTCCCCCATTGTATTTTGAGTGCCTTCCACTCTAAGGAGCTCATCTTCTGACATTATACCAGACAGTGGTTTGCTGTTATTCATAAGGTTTTCCCTAGCCAATTTTTTGACAATTATGCCACCAGGTCCTTTTTCCTAGTTTGTCTTCATCTTAAAGCTCTGCTGAAGCCTTTTCACCATGGGTGACACTGATGGTATTTAATATATGGGTATAATAGCTTACAGTATCACAGCAACACACAAGCTACCACAGTAGAACAAACTGACACACTTATGGGGAATTTAATGAGGTTAAATTCACCAATAAAAAGACAGAAGTTGGCAGAATTAAAAAAAAAAAAAAAAAAAAAAAAACAAGATTCAACTTCTTGGGTTATGCTGCTTATAAGAGATTCACTGACTCACCTGAGGCTCAAAAACACAAATAGTTTGAAAGTGCATAAATAGGAAAAGTTACTCAAGGCAAATAGAAATGAGAAATGTCTGAATTGACAACATCAATATCAGACAAAATAGATTTAAGTAAAAAACTGTTACAAGTGACAAGAAAGGGACTTAAATTGAAAAATGGGACAATTCAAGAAGATATAACAGATAGAAACATATAGGCATCAGAAAACAAAGTCTCAGAATATATGAAGCAAACATTGGCACAGATGGGGGGAGAAATAGCCAGTTTTCCAATAAGATTTGGAGACTTCAGTACTAAATTTTAATAAAACATCTAGCCTGAAGATCAGTAAAGAAATAGAGGACTTGAACAACACTATAAACCAACTAGACCCATCAGACGTATACAGAATACACATTCTTCTCAAGTTCACGTTGATCTTCTTCAGGATAGACCATTTGTCAGAGCATAAAACAAATATCAATTAATTTAAAAAGGATAAAAATCATGCAAAGTATCTTCTTCAACCACAAGGAAATGAAGCTGGAAATTGATAACATAAAAAAATTTTAAAAAAGAAAACCAATTGGCAAACACAAAGAAATTAAACGACACTTTCTTGAACAACTAATTCATCAAAGAAGAAATCAAAAGGGAAATTAAAAAATATTTCAAGACAAACAATGAAAATACAGTGTACCAAAAACTTATAGAATGGAGTGATAGCAATGTTTACAGGAAAATGTATAGCTTAAATAACATTAAAAAAGAGGGAAGGTCTCAAATCAGCCTAAATTTAAGCCTTAAGGAACTAAAAGAAGAACAAATGGATCTCAAAGATAATAGAAGGAAGAAATTAATAAAAATTGGAAAAGAGATGAAGAATAGAAAAACAATATAAAGAATCAATAAACCCCAAATCTGGTTCTTTAACAAACATCAATGAGATTGGCAAACCATTAGCTAGGCTGACTAAGATAACATCTAAGAAAAAAAAAAATTCTGTCAAGTTGATCTCAACTCAGTGACCCTATAGAACAGGGTATAACTGCCCCACAGAGTTTCCAAGGCTGTAATCTTTATAGAAGCAGACTGCCACATCTTTCTCCCACGGAGCGGGCTGGTGGGTTCCAACTCATGACCTTTTGGTCAGCAGTCAAGTGCTTAACCACTGCACAACCAAGTTTCCAAGAAAACATAGACACAATAACTAAGACTATAAAGTGTAGATGTTATTACCAACCTTACAGAAATAAAAAGGGGATATATGGGGGTAAAGAACCTAACTTTATCCAATGAAAGATGGTCTTTGTCCCACTAAATATACCAGGAACTTGAATATGCCAAAAGAATAAACAAATCTGTTTTGGAAGAAGTACAACTAGAATGCTCCTTAAAAGCAAGAAAGGCGGGACTTTGTCTTACATACTTTGGACTTGTTGTCAGGAGGGATCAGTCCTGGAGAAGGACATCATGCTTGGCAAAGTACAGGGTCAGTGGAAAAAAGGAAGAGCCTCAATGAGATGGATTGGCCGTGGGCTCAAGCGTAATGATTGTGAGCATGGTGCAGGACCCGGCAGTGTTTCGTTCTGTGGTCGCTACGGGTCAGAACTGACTGGACGGCACCTAACGACAACAACCCACTAAATTCAGAACCATATCTCTTAAAAAATTACTAATTAAGCTTTTAACTAGGTTGTAGTAAATTTTGTCTTCCCCTGTAGGTGCTTGTGTCAGCTTTTCACTGAATGTCAGAGAAAGTAATTTCTCCTGACCATGGCCTGCAAGGTTAAGGATTTCATTTCACTTGGATTCACAATCAAAGTACATGGCAGCAGTAGTCAGGAAATCAAGTGATGCATATTACATTTGGCAAATCTGCTGTAAAAGACTCTTTAAAGTCTTAAAAAAGCAAAGATGTCACCTTGGGGACTAAGGTTCACCTGACCCAAGCAATGGTGTTTTTACTAACCTCATATGCGTGCAAAAGCTGCACAGTGAGTCGGGAAGGCTGAAGGAGAATTCGTGCCTTTGAATTACGGTGCTGGAGAAGACTACCGGACTGCCGGAAGAATGGACAAGTCTGGCTTGGAAGGAGAATTCATGCCTTTGAATTACGGTGCTGGTGAAGACTCCCGGACTGCCGGAAGAATGGACAAGTCTGGCTTGGAAGACGTGCAGCCAGAGTTCTTCTTAGAAAGGAAGATTACAAGACTTGGTCTCACATATTTTGGACGTGTTGTCTCCAGGGACTAATCTCTGGAGAAAGATATCATGCTTGGTAGAGGGTCAGTGAAAAAGAAGACCCTCAATGAGATGGATTGACAAAGTGGCTGCAACAATGGGCTCAAACATAGCAACAATCGTGAGAGTGGAGCAGGACTAGACAGTGTTTTGTTATGTTGTACATAGGGTCACTATGAGCTGGAAATGACCTGATGGCACCTAAAAACAACAATGACAACAACCTCCAGAGTCTTGTTTAAATAAGGAGTTACGAATTCTTCTTCAGATTTGAGCATATTACTTGAAATAGTGGAGAAGGAATGGAGTTTTTTGGACAATAATTTTAATTCTTTGACTTGTTTTTGAACTATTATTATTTTAAAATAAGAAGTTCTTCAAAGTAAGTTGTAAATTCTGACACTCTCCTTGGTAAAAGTCATATCCTCCCAGGAGTTGAGAAATTCTGGTGGTTGATATATTTCTGTGACTGATTCATGAGGCTTGATCTTCTTCTGTGATGTCATTGTAGCAAAACAACTCATTAAACTTCATCAATAAATGTGTATCTTTAAACTAATTCTGTTTTTGAAATTATATTAGAATATATTATATGTGATATCAGAAACAGAAGCCTCAAGTTGCAATATTGAAGAATTCTATTGGCAAAATATTGAATGATGCAGGAAGCATCAAAAGAAGATGGAAGGAATACACAGAGTTACTGTATCAAAAAGAAATGGTTGATGTTCAACCATTTCAGAAGGTAGCATATGATCAAGAACCGATGGTACTGAAGGAAGAAGTTCAAGGTGCGCTGAAGGGACTGGCAAAAAACAAGGCTCCAGGAATTCACGGAATACCAATTGAGATATTTCAATAAACAGATGCAGCGCTGGAAGTGCTCACTCTTCAATGTCAAAAAATTTGGAAGAAAGCTTCCTGGCCAATCGACTGGAAAGGAACCATATTTATGCCCATTCCAAAGAAAGGTGGCCCAACAGAATGTGGAAATTATCGAGCAACATCATTACTATCACACACAAGTAAAATTTTGATGAAGATCAATCAAAAATGGTTACAGCAGTATATCTACAGGGAGCTGCCAGAAGTTCAAGCTGGATTGAGATGAGGAAATGGAATGAGGGATGTAATTGCTGATGTCAGATGGGTCTCGGCTGAAAGCAGAGAATGCCAGAAAGATGTTTACCTGTGTTATATTGCCTGTGCAAAGGCATTTGACTTTGTGGATCATGACAAATTATGGATAACATTGCAAAAAGTGGGAAACTCAGGACACTTAATTGTGCTCATGAGGAACCTGTACATAGTCCAAGAAGCAATGGTTTGAATAAAAGAAGGGGATACTGTATGGTTTGAAGTCAGAAAAGGTGTGCATCAGGGCTGTATCCTCTCATCATACTTATTTAATCTGTATGCTCAGCAAGTAATCTGAGAAGCTGGACTTTATGAAGAAAAATGCAACATCAGGATGACAGGAAGACTCATTAAGAACATGTGATTTGCAGATGACACAACCTGGCTTGCAGAAAGTGAAGAGGACCTGAAACACTATAATGAAGATCAAAGACTATAGCCTTCAGTATGGATTGAATTTCAACGTAAAGAAAACAGAAGTTTTCACAAATGAACCATTAAGCAGCATCACGATAAATGGAGAAAAGATTAAAATTGTCAAGAAATTCATTTTACTTGGATCCACAAGCAAAGCCCCTGGCAGCAGGGGTCAAGAAATCAAACAAAGAGGGCGGAGCCAAGATGGCAGAATAGACAGACGCTTCAGGCAAGCCCTCTTTACAACAAAGACCCGAAAAAAACAAGTGAAACGAGTGTATTTGTGACAAGCTGGGAGCCCTGAGCATCAAAGGAAAGCTTAGACAATGAACTGAGGGCAGGGGAAGGAAGAGACCGCTCAGAAGCGGAGAGGACTTGCTGGACCTGAATCGCAGGGAGCCCTCAGGCACCATTCCCGGAGCTGCAGCAACGGGCTGGTCCCAGCGATCGGCCTCAGTTTCCTCAGGGAGAAGCAGCAGCAACACAACCCTCTCACATCCCCGGAACCTGAGCAGAAGGGCGCTCTCGGCAAAAGCTAAGTGCTTGCGTGTATTTTACCAGGCCCCCCCACCCCCAAGCCGGCTTCAGCGGCTGAATCCCTGGGCCTGAGATAAACCCTGATGAGCAGCTGGAGCCGTCCTCCCGGCCTTGGGGAAGGAAAAAATTTGCAACTGGGGGGAAAAGATAATTTGCTAGCTCCATTAACTGGGGGAGCTCAGAACAGAAGCAGCTTCTATCCAGGCATAAACCGTCCATGGACCTTGAGCACCTTTCCCTTCTGCATGGACCTGTGTGGGCCTATTTAGGGAGAATAGGCCCTTGTTCGCAAACTCCATCCATTTCAGTGGTACAGTGGAGAGGTGGGTGTTTGACGTTTCATAGTGCTTTGCCTATTAAACAAGGTCCTCACCTACCCACAACAGGGACCTAAGCACTGGTGGCTCCACTCGGGTTGCCCAGCTACCTGTGACAGGGGCCCAAGGATAACTGGTACCTGCCAGTCCTTACAAAAAAATCTTTGGGTGCCCATGGTCCCTGTGCAGAGCCCACCCACCAGCATGCTGTAGGGAACAGAGACAAGTTTTCCTCAGAGACACTTGGGGGTTGGTTCTCAGCCCCCTGCCTTGTTCAGAGCGAGATGCCCAGCTGCAATCAGATACGGGTATATACGCCAATCACCCCTGCCCCTCTAAGACTGTAGGACAGAGCCTGTACCACACACTTGATGATCAGCTACCTGGAAGCCTGAGCTGAATTCATACAAGAAAACTGAATGGACTCCTAGACTGATATAACAGCTCTACCCAGCTTGGGACAGGACTCCAGAGCTCCAAAGGTGAAAATAATCAAGCTAGCGCACTCAAGCAACACATTGGGGTATACCAAAACAAAACAAAGCAAGCAGCTATGACACAGTAAGCAAGCATAAACTAATACAATAACTTATAGATGGCTTGGAGAAAACAGTCAATATCAAGTCACATAAAGAAACAGACCAGGATCACCTCATCAAGCTCTCAAAAGAAAGAATCCAGGGATCTTCTAGATTAAAGTGCATTTCTGGAATTACCAGATGCGGAATACAAAAATTTAATATACAGAACCATTCAAGACATCGGGAAGGAAATGAGGCAATATGCAGAACAAGCCAAGGAACACACAGATAAAGCAACTGAAGAAATGAGAAAACTACTGAAACTAATAGAAGAGCTCAGCAGAGTATCGGGATACAAGATAAACATACAAAAATCAGGTGGATTCCTCTACACCAACAAAAAGAACATTGAAGAGGAAATCACCAAATCAATGCCATTTACTGTAGCCCCCAAGAAGATAAAATACTTACAAATAAATCTTACCAGGGATGTAAAAGACTTATACAAAGAAAACTGCAGTACACTTCTGCAAGAAACCAAAAGAGACTTACATAGATGGAAGAACATACCTTGCTCATGGATAGGCTGACTTAACATTTTAAAAATGTCTACTCTACTAAAAGCGATCTATACATTTAATGCAATTCCGATTCAAATCCTAACGACATTCTTTAACGAGATGGAGAAACAAATCACCAATTTCATACGGAAGGGAAAGAGGCCCCGGATAAATAAGGCATTACTGAGAAAGAAGAACAAAGTGGGAGGCCTTACTTTATCTGATTTTAGAACCTATTATACTGCCACAGTAGTCAAAACAGCCTGGTACTGGTACAACAACAGATACATGGACCAATGGAACAGAATTGAGAATCCAGACATAAATCCATCCACATATGAGCAGCTGATATTTGACAAAGGCCCCGAAACAGTTAAACGGGGAAAAGATAGTCTTCTTAACAAATGGTGCTGGCATAACTTGATATCCATCTGCAAAAAAATGAAACAAGACCCATACCTCACTCCATGTACAAAAACGAGCTCAAAATGGATCAAAGACCTGAATATAAAATCTAAAATGATAAAGATCATGGAAGAAAAAATAGGGACAACGTTAGGAGCCCTAATACATGGCATAAACAGTATAGAAAACATTATAAAGGATGTAGAAGAAAAACTAGATAACTGGGAGCTCCTAAAAATCAAACACTTATGCTCATCCAAAGACTTCACCAAGAGAGTAAAAAGACTACCTACAGACTGGGAAAAAGTTTTTAGCTATGACATTTCTGATCAGCGCCTGATCTCTAAAATCTAGATAATAGTGCAAAAACTCAACTGCAAAAAGACAAATAACCCAATTAAAAAATGGGCAAAAGATATGAATAGACACCTCAC
The DNA here is from genome assembly GCF_024166365.1 of Elephas maximus indicus. Classification (NCBI taxonomy): domain Eukaryota; kingdom Metazoa; phylum Chordata; class Mammalia; order Proboscidea; family Elephantidae; genus Elephas; species Elephas maximus. The sequence goes on along the minus strand of NC_064820.1, from coordinate 234,084,996 downwards.
TAAAGAAGACATTCAGGTAGCTAACAAAGATATGAGAAGATGTTCACAATCATTAGCCATTAGAGAAATGCAGATCAAAACTACAATGAGATTTCTTCTCACTCCAACAAGGCTGGCATTAATCCAAAAAACACAAAAGAATAAATGTTGGGGAGGCTGTGGAGAGACTGGAACACTCACACGCTGCTGGTGGGAATGTCAAATGGTACAACCACTTTGGAAATCGATTTGGCACTTCCTTGAAAAGCTAGAAATAGAACTACCATAGGATCCAGCAATCCTACTCCTTAGAATATACCCTAGAGAAATAAGAGCCTTTACACGAACAGATATATGCACACCCATGTTTACTGCAGCACTGTTTACAACAGCAAAAAGATGAAAGCAACCAAGGTGCCTGTCAATGGATGAATGGTTAAATAAATTGTGGTATTTTCACACAATAGAATACTACGCATCGATAATGAACAGTGAGGAATCTGTGAAACATTTCATAACATGGAGGAACCTGGGAGGCATTATGCTGACTGAAATTAGTCAGTTGCAAAAGGACAAATATTGTATAAGACCACTATTTTAAGAACTTGAGAAATAGTTTAAACTGAGAAGAAAACATTCTTTTGTGGTTATGAAAGGGGGGAGGGAGGGAGGGTGAGAGAGGGGTATCCACTAATGAGATAAAATAAGAACTACTTTCGGTGAAGGGAAAGACAGCACACAATACAAGGGAGGTCAGTACAATTGGACTAAGGCAAAAGCAAAGAAGTTTCCTGAATAAATTGAATGCTTCAAAGGCCAGTGTAGCAGGGGCAGGGGCCTGGGGGCCATGGTTTCAGGGGCCATCTAAGTCAAGTGGCATAATAAAATCTATTAAGAAAATATTCTGCATCCCAATTTGAAGAGTGGTGTCTGGGGTCTTAAACGCTAACAAGCAGCCATCTAAGATGCATCAATGAGTCTCAACCCACCTGGAGCAAAGGAGAATGAGGAACACCAAGGACACAAGGTAATTACGAGCCCAAGAGACAGTAAGGGCTACATGAACCAGAGACTATATCATCCTGAGACCAGAAGAACTAGATGGTGCCCGGCTACAACTGATGAAGGCCCTGACAGGGAACACAACAGGGAACCCCTGAGGGAGCAGGAGAGCAGTGGGATGCAGACCCCAAATTCTTGTAAGACCAGACTTAATGGTCTGACTGAGACTAGAGGGACCCCTGGTGGTCATGACCCCCAGGCCTTCTGTTGGCCCGGGACAGGAACCCGAAGCCAACTCTTCAGGCATGGATTGGACTGGACAATGGGTTGGAGAGGGATGCTGGTGAGGAATGAGCTTCTTGGATCAGGTGGACACTTGAGACTATGTTGGCATCTTCTGCCTGGAGGGGAGGTCAGAGGGTGGAGGGGGTTAGAAGCTGGCAAAAAGGACACGAAAAGAGAGAGTGGAGGGAGAGAGCGAGGTGTCTCATTAGGGGGAGAGTAATTGGGAGTGTGTAGCAAGGTGTATATGGGTTTTTGTGTGAGAGATTGACTTGATTCGTAAACTTTCATTTAAGGCACAATAAAAATTATTTGAAAAAAAAAGAAATCAAACAAAGTGTTGCATTGGACAAATCTGCTTCAAAAGACCTCTTTGAAGTGTTGAAGAGCAAAGATGTCACTTTGAGGACTAAGGTGTGTCTGACGCAAGCCATGGTAATTTCAGTCACCTCATATTCATGCTGAAGGTGAACAATGAATAAGGAATTCCGATTGAGGAAGAACTGATGCCTTTGAATTGTGGTGTTGGTGGAGAATACTGAATATACCACGGACTGCCAGAAGGATGAACAAATCTGTCTTGGAAGAAGTACAGCCAGAATGGTTCTTAGAAATCAGGATGGTGAACTCTGCCTCATGTACTTTGGACATGTAAGAGTCCCTGGAGAAGGACAGCATGCTTGGTGAAGTAGGGGGACAGTAAAAAAAAAAAAAAAAGGAAGACCCTCACCAGGATGGATTGACACAGTGGCTGCAACAACGGGCTCAAACATAACAGTGATAGTTAGACGGCACAGGACTGGGCACTGTTTCATTGTGTTGTACATAGTGTTGCTATGAATCAGAACCAACACGGCGGCACTTAAGATTTTGAGAATAAAAAATGTAGCATGGTTAAATTTAATTTCTATATTCTGTACTTCATAATATTACATTAAAGGCACACTTAATGAACTAAATAACCATGAGTTAAATTTTTTTTAATTTTTACCTACAGAATTTTATGTAATCATTTCCATTGAATTGCTTTTAAAATACATATATATGAACATATGTGTACATACTTAATTGGTACAATTTTCTCTCATATCTGACCCCTTAAATTCACATTTTTTACAGAGCTGATTTCTAAAAATAAGAATGCTTCAATAATATTTTTGTTATTTATTTTGCCTTCATGATCAGGATTGATTGTATTACCTTTGAAGTTAAGACATGAGTCATAGAATGGAAAATATACATTTACCTGCCCAAGGAATAAATTTCCCTTCTTATTAAGCATCGCCTCTGTGTAGAGGATGAAGGACGATGGGATATATCAAGTTTTATTAAAGAATTATAATATTTAAAGGGAATTACAAGTAGGACATGGGGAATTAAAAACTTCCTGCTAAATATAATCTTTCACCTACTTGAGTCAGAAGCACCATAATATCCATATTTTTCAAAGGGTCAGCATGTGGAAATTTCCATTTTCTACCCTTTATTATCTTTCTTCTTAACATGTATGCTTTTCTCTAAGAGTGCTTGTTTCTGCTCCTCTCAATTTTGCAAATTCCTGTATGGTAGGGTATGTCACCTCTATCTTAAGTGGTTAATCTAACTCAAGACAGGAAGTACATTTGTTTTATTCTCATTTATTTGTGATAGGATAACATATTACATGAATCCAGTCCTGAATGTGGTGGACGAGCAGAAGAAGAAAATTCTTTCCAACCAAGCTGATACTAATCCATCTAACAAAAAAAAAAAATCCATGTAAGTGGGAATAAAATCCCAATATCACTTATGACCACCTCACCATGTAAACTTCATAAGTGTCTATTTGCTTTGGATCACCTTCTGCAATATTATTCCCAATACTTGATAATAAAAATATTGATTATCAGAGAAATTATGTTTTAAATTTGCTAGAGATTTCAGCAGTAGGAACTGAGCTTCTCTGGCGATCAGATGACTGATATTACATCGCGTTCTGACCATGTGCTCATCTGTTCAAGAAGAATTTATTTTTTAATTTAAAATGCAAGCATCTTCATGTATACCAGCTTAAAATCTTCAATTGACTTGTAGTCCAAGATAAAAATTATGTTGGTAACAAATATATAATATATATGTGATAAGATTAAAATGTACACATTTTTATCTTATCAAGACATCATCAAAAGAATTGTAAAGAAAAACAAAATTTTTTTTTATAATTTATTTTGTTTTTGTTATTGCTGTTGAGAATATACACAGCAGAACACACACCAATTCAACAATTTCTACACGTACAGCTCAGTGACACTGACTATATTCTTCTAGTTGTGCAACCATTCTAACCCTCTTTTTCTGAGTTGTTCCTCCCCCATTAACATAAACTCATTGCTCCTTAAGTTTCCTATCTAATTCTTAGAGTTGCTGTTGTCAGTTCGATCTCATATAGATAGATCTTAAAAGAGCACAACGCTCAAGGTGGGCATTCTTTACTAGTTAAGCTAAATAGCTAGTGAAATTTTAAAAAGAACTTGCTTTTATACCAACCCCTAGTCAAAATGAATAAATATTGTATTGATAAATGAATGAATAAAACACTTCATTGTATTCTTTTTTTCCTTTTTTTATTGTGCTTTAAGTGAAAGTTTACAGCTCAAGTTATTTTCTCATACAAAAATTTACACACACATTGTATGTGGCCCTAGTTGCTCTCTCTATAATGTAACAGCACGCTTCTCATTTCCACCCCAGATTTCCCATGTCCATTCAACCAGCTCCTGTCCCTTTCTGCCTTCTCATCTTGCTTCCAGACAGGAGCTGCCAATTTAGTCTCAAGTACCTACTTGAGCTAAGACGCACGCTCCTCACGAGTATGATTTTATGTCTTATAGTCCAGTCTGATCTTTGTCTGAAGAGTTGGCTTTGGGGATGGTTTTAGTTTTGGGCTAACAGGGAATGCAGGGGCCATGTCTTCCAGGGTTCCTGCAGTCTCAGTCAGACCATTAAGTATGGTCTTTTTCCTAGAATTTGAGTTCTGCACCCCACTTTTCTCCTGCTCTGTCAGGGACTCTCTGTTGTGTTCCCTGTCAGGGCAGTCATTGGTGGTAGCTGGGCACCATCTGGTTCTCCTGGTTTCAGGCTGATGGAGTCTCTGGTTTATGTGGCCTTTTCTGTCTCTTCAGCTCATATTTTCCTCATGTCTTTGGTGTTCTTTATTCTCCTTTGCTCCAGGTGGGTTGGTACCAACTGATGCATCTTAGATGGCCACTTGCTAGCTTTTAAGACCTCAGACGCCACTCACCAAAGTGGGATGCAGCACGTTTTCTTAATAAACTTTGTTATGCCAGTTGACCTCAGGACGACTCAGCATTAGAAAAAGAAATCAGAATTTAAATGAAAATTAAAAAAGATAAGCAAATATTTTTAAATGACTTCAATATACTAAGACAACTAGGGGAACAGTGAAACATTTTAAAGCATGTTTTTTTTTAGTCAGTTTTTAGTCAGTGGGTTGGAGAGGGATGCTGGTGAGAAGTGAGCTTCTTGGATCAGGTGGACACTTGAGACTATGTTGATATCTCCTGCTTAGAGGAGATGAGAGGGTGGAGGGGGTTAGAAGCTGGTGAAATGGATATGAAAAGAGAGAGTGAAGGGAGGGAGCAGACTGAGTAATTGGGAGTATGTAGCAAGGTGTATGTAAGTTTTTGTGTGAGAGACTGACTTGATTTGTAAACTTTCATTTAAGACACAATAAAAATTATTTAAAAAAAAAAAAAAAGGATACCTGAGAATGAGGTAACACATTTATCCTGGTGACTTAGTGGTTAAGAGCTACAGCTGCTAACCAAAAAGTCGGCAGTTTGAATCCACCAGGTGTTCCTTGGAAACTCTACATGGCAGTTCTACTCTGTCCTATAGGGTCACTATGAGTCGGAATTGTCTCCAGGGCAACAGGTTTTTTTGTTGTTGTTGTTAACGAGAATATTTATTTTCCACAATTCAGACAGACTTGAAAAATTCAGGATCCTGCCTCTTTCTTCACAAAGTAAAATTGAAGAAGTCACCTCTCTGGGAGATTCACAATTTTTTTTTTAGTCATATCAACATGTCAGCTTCTGAATTCCTTGTACACATATAGTTCATACCTCTGATGAGCCCTGGGCAACTGATGGTTTGGGTCTCCTGAGAGGCCAACTGACCTTAACTCCTGACTGCTAAGGATTCTTTGGCTATAACCTTGATATTAGTTAGATCTGTATAATGTTTCTTATCAATGAAATGACCAGATTTTTTGTTGTTACACTTAACAAAAAAGAAGTATTCAAAAATGTTTTCTACGTGGTTGGAAATTCATGAATTTTCAATTCCATGCCTGATCATAAAAATAATTTAACTTGTCAATAATAATAAACTCTTTATATATTAATACAATGACACATTTTTTATGAAAGCATGTTATTTCCACAAGCCAAAATAAAATTATTGAGGTGAGAGACATTGTTCTACAATATTACAAATCTCTCTAATGTCTGCCTTAACAGAAGAGAGCTTGATCATCCTAACTGCTTCTTCATTTGTTCAGTTACAATAGGTGTTTTGTTTTGATTCAAATATATGAAGAAAATGTGATCTCACACAGACACATGTTTTGAAAAGGGAAGGAGTATTTTAATAGATTACTTTCAGATTATTTTTATTTATTTATTTTTTGGTGAGGAGACATTGCAATTTGGAATCTAAAACCACATTAATATTCTTTCCATATTCTGTTAGATTTAAATCCACTGATCTATTTATCACTTTTTTCTTTTTTTTATTGTACTTTGGATGGAGGTTTACAGAACAAACTGGCATCTCATTAAACAGTTAGTATACATATTGTTTTGTGATTTTGGTTAACAACCCCACGACATGTCAACACTCTCCCATCTCAACCTTGGGTTCCCTATTACCAGCTTTCCTGTTCCCTCCTGCCTTCTAGTCTTTGCCTCTGGGCTTGTGGGCCCCTTTAGTCTCATTTTGTTTTATGGGCCTGTCTAAACTTTAGCTGAAGGGTGAGCCTCAGCAATGAATTCATTACTGGGCTAAAAGGATGTCCAGGGCCATACTCTTAGGGTTTCTCCAGGCACCTTCAGGCCAGTAAGTCTGGTCTGTCTTTGTGAGTTAGAATTTTGTTCTGCGTTTTGCTCTAGCTCTGTCTGGGACCTTCTAGAGTGATCCCTGTCAGAGCAGTCAGTGGTGGTAGCTGGGCACTGTCTAGTTGTACCGGACTCAGTCTGTGGTATTTCTGGTCCATTAGTCATTTGCACTATCTTTCCCTTGTATCTTTAATTTTCTTTACTCTTCCTTGCTCCTGAAGAGGTGAGACCAATGGAATATCCTAGATGACCACTCACAGACTTTTAAGATCCCAGATGCTACTTACCAAAGTATAATGTAGAACATATTCTTTATAAACCATGTTATACCAATTGAACTAGATGTTCCCCAAAACCATTGTCCCCACAGCCCTCGGCCCAGCAATTCGGTCCCTCAGGGAATTAGGATGTTTCTGTGGAGCTTCCATGACCTTGCCTTGTACAGGTTGTGCTGGTTTCCCCGGTATTGTGTGCTGTCTTACCCTTCACCAAAGTTACCACTTATCTATTGTCTATTTAGTGTTTTTCCATCCTCACCCCTTCCCTCCCTCATAACTATCAAAGATTATTTCTTTTTGTGGGCAAACCTTTTCATGAGTTTTTATAGTAGTGGTCTCATATGGTATTTGTCCTTTTGCAATTGACTTATTTCACTCAGTGTAATGCCTTCCAGACTCAACATGTTATGAGACGCTTCACAGATTCATCATTGTTCTTTATTGTTGCATAATACTCCATTGTGTGCATGTACCACAGTTAGTTTATCCATTCATCTGTTGATGGACATCTAGGTTGTTTCCATCTTTTTGCTATTGTGAAAAATGCTGCAATGAACATGTCTATTCATGTGACAACTCTTCTTTCTCTAGGATATATTCCTAGGAGTGGGATTGGTGGATCATACAGTATTTCTATTTTTAGCTTACTACTAAGGAAGTGCCATATTGTTTTCCAAAATGGTTGTATCATTTTGCATTCCAACCAGCAGGGCATAAGAGTTCTGATCTCCCCATAGCCTCTTCAAAATTTCTTTTTTCCTGTTTTTTTTATTTGTGCCAGTAATCCTGGGGTGAGATGGTATCTCATTGTGGTTTTGATTTGCATTTCTTTTTTTAATGGCTAGTGACCCCGAGCATTTCCTCATAAGCCTGTTAGCCACCTGAATGTCTTCTTTGGTGAAGTGTGTGTTCATTTCCTTTGCCCATTTTTTAATTGGATTATTTGTCTTTTTGTGGTAGACATGTTGGCTTTTCTTGTAGATTTCAGAGATTAGACCTTTGTCTGATTTGTAATAGCCAAAAAATTTTTCCCAGTCTGTAGGTCCTCTTTTTACTCGTTTGGTGAAGTCTTTTGATGAGCATAAGTGTTTAATTTTTAGAAGATCCCAGTTATCTAGCTTATCCTCTGGAGCTTGTGTGTTGTTGGTTGCGGGCTGATGGGAATATTAGCAGGCAAAAATATTTTTGAAACAAAATCACATAGTAAATTGGGTTTTGGAAGAGCTTAAGTGTTTGTGGATTTAAGAATGGAGAAATAAAATGTGGTGAGTGCTATCACTGCAATTCAGTTGTTAGAATACAAAAGCAGCTATCCTTCAGCAAATTTCATTTATCTTTTGAATTAAACAACTACAGGAAAGAAGAATCAGAAATTTATTTCACAGTAACATTTGTTAGACTTAACAAAACACACAAATACGGACATGCGTATTCAATACAAATTAAACCTTATGTAGCCATTGTATTTGAAGGAGAACTATTTGGGGGTTTGCCCAATTGGAGCATCAAATCATGACTCTCATAGTTTGAATGATTTAATTACTAGAAGAGTTTAAGGCTATTTATATATCTGGACATTGTGGGAAAATTCCAGGCCTGGAATGAGGTCTTTTAACTGCACATTGAATTAAGCATTGCATAAACAAGAATCATATAAGCAATCTTTAGGAGTATTGAGAGTAAAATCTATTTTCCTTCAGGTAGGAATCATGTTGTTGCTGTTGTTAGCTGTCATTGAGTCAATTTTGACTCATGGCAACCCCATGTAGCACGTGTTAAATTTTGCTTTCTTGTCCTATATGTCATAATCACTGACTTCTACTCTACTAAGCCTTTGCCTTCTCTTTAATTTATCCCACCTCATGTGCAGGAACGCTAAAGTCTGCATTCAGCTACTTATTACAATGTTCTTATCCTATATCTCTCCTAATGATTAATATTTATTTTAATCATTGAAGCTTTATCAGAAGTATTTGGTTCCTGTTATATACACCTTTACGTATTGTTTGTCTCTATTTGTTATCTGCATTGTGTCAAGACAGTAAATCTGTTTCCTGATATTAGTACCAACTGCCTTTTTTCTCCCCCTGCTATCTCTCTAACAGATCACAGCTCTGAAATAGATTTTAGGTTTTTTTTTCATGGTCTAGAATACAGATGGACTTTTTTATAGCTCTATTTCCCTATATACTTATCTAGAATAATTAAACAGGTTATGTTCATAGATATCATGTGTTGGTATACTGAAATATAAGGCCATGGATTCAAGTGTCTGCATGTATAAAATAAACTTGAAACCATAAAAACCTGTATTACATGGTGAAATTTGAAAGGACTTAGGAAATACATTTGCAGCTAATTAGATCTTTGCTTTCACCCCAGCTTTACCACCCAAGTCAACTTGAACATGAGGAAATAATTTACCTTTCTAAATTTTTCTTCACTTACAAAAAGTTGGGTTAAGTCAACATCACAAATTCAGTATATAATATATAATAGCTAATATTCAAAAAGGGTAGGTACAGAAAAAAATAATTCATTTTTTCAAGCAAAGATTTTGTTCTAATGATTAACTATAGCAATTATTTATATATGCTTTTATCAAAATTATTAAATTTTTAGAAAACAAATAATAAAAATTAGAGCTGAACCAAATGAATTAGAGAACAGAAAACCAATTGAAAGAATTAACAAAACCAAAAGCTCGTTCTTTGAAAAAATTAACAAAATTGATAAACCATTGGCTAGACTGACTAAAGAAATACAGGAAAGGAAACAAATAACCCAAATAAGAAACGAAAAGGGCCACATCACAACAGACTCAACTGAAATTAAAAGAATCATATCAGATTATTACGAAAAATTGTACTCTAACAAATTTGCAAACCTAGAAGAAATGGATGAATTCCTGGAAAAACACTACCTACCTAAACTAACACATTCAGAAGTAGAACAACTAAATAGACCCATAACAAAAAAAGAGATTGAAACGGTAATCAAAAAACTCCCAACAAAAAAAGCCCTGGCCCAGACGGCTTCGCTGCACAGTTCTACCAAACTTTCAGAGAAGAGTTAACACCACTACTGCTAAAGGTATTTCAAAGCATAGAAAATGACGGAATACTACCCAACTCATTCTATGAAGCCACCATCTCCCTGATACCAAAACCAGGTAAAGACATTACAAAAAAAAGAAAATTATAGACCTACATCCCTCATGAACATAGATGCAAAAATTCTTAACAAAATTCTAGCCAATAGAATTCAACAACATATCAAAAACATAATTCACCATGATCAAGTGGGATTTATACCAGGTATGCAAGACTGGTTTAATATCAGAAAAACCATTCATGTAATCCACCACATAAATAAAACAAAAGACAAAAACCACATGATCTTATCAATTGATGCAGAAAAGGCATTTGACAAAGTCCAACACCCATTTATGAGAAAAACTCTCACCAAAATAGGAATTGACGGAAAATTCCTCAACATAATAAAAGGCATCTATGCAAAGCCAACAGCCAGCATCATTCTAAATGGAGAGAACCTGAAAGCATTTCCCTTGAGAACGGGAACCAGACAAGGATGCCCTTTATCACCGCTCTTATTCAACATCGTGCTACAAGTCCTAGCCAGGGCAATTAGGCTAGACAAAGAAATAAAGGGCATCCGGATCAGCAAGGAGGAAGTAAAATTATCCCTATTTGCAGATGACATGGTCTTATACACAGAAAACCCTAAGGAATCCTCCAGAAAACTACTGAAACTAATAGAAGAGTTTGGCAGAGTCTCAAGTTATAAAATAAACATACAAAAATCACTTGGATTCCTCTACATCCACAAAAAGAACACCGAAGAGAAAACAACCAAATCAATACCATTCACAGTAGCCCCCAAGAAGATAAAATACTTAGGAATAAATCTTACCAAGGATGTAAAAGACCTATACAAAGAAAACTACAAAGCTCTATTACAAGAAATTAAAAAGGACATACTTAAGTGGAAAAACATACCTTGCTCATGGATAGGAAGACTTAACGTAGTAAAAATGTCTATTCTACCAAAAGCCATCTATACATACAACGCACTTTCGATCCAAATTCCAATGTCATTTTTTAAGGTGATAGAGAAACAAATCACCAACTTCATATGGAAGGGAAAGAAGCCTCGGATAAGCAAAGCATTACTGAAAAAGAAGAAGAAAGTGGGAGGCCTCACTCTACCTGATTTCAGAAGCTGTTATACAGCCACAGCAGTCAAAACAGCCTGATATTGGTACAACAACAGGCACATAGACCAGTGGAACAGAATTGAGAACCGAGATATATAAATCCATCCACATATGAGCAGCTGATATTTGACAAAGGCCCAGTGTCAGTTAATTGGGGAAAAGATAGTCTTTTTAACAAATGGTGCTGGCATAAGTGGATATCCATTTGCAAAAGAATGAAACAGGACCCATACCTCACACCACGCACAAAAACTAACTCCAAGTGGATCAAAGACCTAAACATAAAGACTAAAACGATAAAGATCATGGAAGAAAAAATAGGGACAACCCTAGGAGCGCTAATACAAGGCATAAACAGAATACAAAACATTACCAAAAATGACGAAGAGAAACCCGATAACTGGGAGCTCCTAAAAATCAAACACCTATGCTCATCCAAAGACTTCTCCAAAAGAGTAAAAAGACCACCTACAGATTGGGAAAAAATTTTCAGCTATGACATCTCCGATCAGTGCCTGATCTCTAAAATCTCTATGATTCTATTAAAACTCAACCACAAAATGACAAACAACCCAATCAAAAAGTGGGCAAAGGATATGCACACACACTTCACTAAAGAAGATATTCAGGCAGCTAACAGGTACAAGAGAAAATGCTCTTGATCATTAGCCACTAGAGAAATGCAAATTAAAACTATGATGAGATTCCAAGGCTGGCATTAATCCAAAAAAACACAAAATAATAAATGTTGGAGAGGCTGCGGAGAGATTGGAACTCTTATACACTGCTGGTGGGAATGTCAAATGGTACAACCACTTTGGAAATCTATCTGGCATTATCTTAAACAGTTAGAAATAGAACTACCATACAACCCAGAAATCCCACTCCTCGGAATATACCCTAGAGAAACAAGAGCCTTCACACAAACAGATATATGCACACCCATGTTTATTGCAGCTCTGTTTACAATAGCAAAAAGCTGGAAGCAACAAAGGTGTCCATCAACAGATGAATGGATAAATAAATTGCGGTATATTCACACAATGGAATACTACACATCGATAAAGAACAGTGACGAATCTGTGAAACATTTCATAACGTGGAGGAACCTGGAAGGCATTATGCTGAGCGAAATCAGTCAGAGGCAAAAGGACAAATATTGTATAAGACCACTATTATAAGATCTTGAGAAATAGTATAAACTGAGAAGAACACATACTTTTGTGGTTACGAGGGGGGGAGGGAGGGAAGGAGGGAGAGGGGTTTTTACTGATTAATTAGTAGATTAGAACTGCTTTAGGTGAAGGGAAGGACAACACTCAATACATGGAAGGTCAGCTCAGTTGGACTGGACCAAAAGCAAAGAAGTTTTTTTGTTCTAAGTCAATTGGCAAAATAATTCTATTATGAAAACATTCTGCATCCCACTTTGAAATGTGGTGTCTGGGGTCTTAAATGCTAACAAGCGGCCATCTAAGATGCATCAATTGGTCTCAACCCACCTGGATCAAAGGAGAATGAAGAACACCAAGGTCACACAACAACTAAGAGCCCAAGAGACAGAAAGGGCCACATGAACCAGAGACCTACCTCATCCTGAGACCAGAAGAACTAGTTGGTGCCCGGCCACAATTGATGACTGCCCTGACAGGGAGCACAACAGAGAACCCCTGAGGGAGCAGAAGATCAGTGGGATGCAGACCCCAAATTCTCATAAAAAGACCATACTTAATGGTCTGACTGAGACTAGAGGAATCCCGGCGGTCATGGTCCCCAAACCTTCTGTTGGCCCAGGACAGGAACCATTCCCGAAGACAACTCATCAGACATGAAAGGGACTGGACAGTGGGTAGGAGAGATATGCTGATGAAGAGTGAGCTAATTATATCAGGTGGACACTTGAGAGTGTGTTGGCATCTCCTGTCTGGAGGGGGGATGGGAGGATAGAGACAGTTGGAAGCAGGCAAAATTGTCACGAAAGGAGAGACTGGAAGGGCTGACTCATTAGGGGGAGAGCAAGTGGGAGTATGGAGTAAGATGTATATAAACTTTTATGAGACAGACTGACTTGATTTGTAAACGTTCACTTGAAGCTCAATAAAAGTTAATAAAAAAAATAAAGTAACAAAAAAAATTATTAAATTTTTACTTTATCTAAAATTTGAGGTTAAACCCAAAACCCAGTGCCATTGAGTCGATTCCGACTCAGGTTACACATATATTATTTCTTCTGCAGTGGATATTGAAATACTATTTACATTCAAAATAACAAGAACAACAACAAAAATAAACTTGAACAAAACAACAAAAGTAAAATTGCTAGGGGATCCTGAAAGATCTACTAAACATTTTGTGGAAAGCACTCTTGATGGCCTTGTTCCTCAGGCTAAAGATGATGGGATTTATGAATGGTGCCACCATGGAGTAGAACATGGCTGTGAGAAGGTTTTGAATAGTTGATGCATTAGAGATGGGGCTCAAACAAGCAAACAATACAGAAATTATAAATAAAATAAAAATAGCTATCTGCAGGGAGCAGGGATAAGGATTTGTTCTGGGCTTCCACAGATCTCATCTGGAGCACAGTTGAAAAGATGCTAACATATGAAGAGAATAAGACAACAAAGCAGAGTAAGGTAATACAAGTACTTACAACAAGGGCTACTGTCTCAGAAAACTGCACAGACTGGGATGAGATGCTTAGGATTTGAAGGATATCACAGAAAAACTGGTGAATCTCATTGGATTTTCTGAAGGGAAGTCTGAAATATGATGCCTGAGTGGATCACAGAATAGAGCAGCCCACTGGCCCACAAAGCCCCTGAGATCTATGTGCACAGACGTGGGGTGATGACGAGCCAATAATGCAGAGGGTGACAAATAGCAACGTAGTGGTCATAGGACATGACCACAAGGAAAAAAAACTCTGTGGATCCAAATAAGATAAATAGGAAAGTTTGAGTGACACATTCTTTGAGAAAAATCAATTTACTGTCCATCAGAGAATTTACAATTGATTTAGGAACAGTTACTGAAATATAGCAAAAGTCTAACAAGGATAAGTTTCCTATAAAGAAGTACATTGGGGAATGAAGATGTGGGTCTGTCACAATGGTGGTAATGGTCAGAAGATTTCCAAACACGGCTCCCAGATAAATCACTAAGAATAGCAGACCTTGCAAGACTTGGAGCTCCTGGGAGGTTGTGATATCCATGAGGATGAATTCTGTGACGATAGTGAGGTTGCCCATGTCTGCTAATACACCCTCCTGTCCCTGGAGTCAAAGGATAAAAATGATAAGATAATGCTACTAAATAAAATGGAGAGTCTGACTGCTCTCATGTGAAATTAAAGCTCTGACCTAAATTGGTGTGCTGCTTTTAAATATCCATACTTCATATGTAGTTGTTTTATGTGATACGCATGCTTAAGTAGTAAGTAATAAAATGAATCAGAATATAATGAACATAAAATATGTTAAAAACACTGTGTTAATATCGATATATCTCAATTTAAATTTTTAAAATTTGATTTAAAAATCAAAATATAAATTGCTAAAGGAAAAGCAACAAAAACAAACACAAACATTCCTGAGCACAGAGATCCGTGGTTTCTCTTCCCTCCCCTAACATTAGCATCTCTCATAAAGTCTTTTTGGATCACCTCATTGAACGTTCGCCAGTAGACAGCCCTTTCTCTTCATAGTGGCGTATTTTATCTAAACCATATGAAGTAGCGTGATGTATTTGGCGATTACTTTTTGGAGGACACTGGTGTACTTACACCTCTGAAGCCTCAGCAGAAACTAGTTAATTGCAGCTTCCAAAAAAGATGAAGGCCCTTCAATAACTTGCTTTCCATACATATTTTCACCTTCCCACTGAGATTAATTAGATGAATAATAGGATTTCTCCTAGAGATAACATTAGAATAGGGGTTTTGTAAAATGTGAGAAAGCACAATCCCAGAGAGAATTCTGGGTCAGCATTCGCTCAGTGACATTTCAAAGTTCCTGTCTCATGATGATAGGATTAAGAGCCTTTAGAGAAGAAGATAATCAAGTGGCATAGATGTATAAATTACAAGATTAAATGAATATATCTAAGCATGTGTGTAAGAAATGATGAAGTAAAACAGGATTGATGTGTTCACTTCAGTCAAGTCTAAACCGAATTAACCAAAAGTATCTGAAGAGCCTCTAAGTATCCAACATTAATGGTAAATCCCATGCACTGTGTTTGAAACGTGACAGCCACAGAATGAAAATCTTATAATGTCTATTACTGCACAATTTAAAGCTCCTAATCTAAAGTTTGAACATTCCCTGTGAGATGCTTCTGAGAAAAGGAGGTGAACAGACACAATCCTGAGACGCTGATGAGAATTCTCACCAAGACATGAGTAGAAACGCTAGGGATAAGTCCAGGGAAAACTGTCCTGAAAGTCCTACATCTCCGAGATAAGATCTCAAAGATGCAGGAGCACAATGAGGAGAGATAGCGAGAGAAGGCAAATACACTACTTCAGAACTGTGAGAGGAAGAGGTTAGGGAATAGAATAAGCATATTTAAGTCTGGAAGAAAAACCTAACACAGATGGGAAAAAGATGGACTTTCTAATAGAGGTTTTCTGTGCTGACTAGTAAAAATTAATTTAAAATTAACATTTAATTAAGAAAAAGGAGCTCTGTGGCTGCCATGTCCTCAGATGTTACTCAGTGGGGATGAGCAGCAGGGCTGAATCAGTCCTTCGTGTAAAGCTCTAGCATGACAGTACGCACAGCTGAGTTAAAAGCTCTGCTGAGTTCTCCTCGCCCCAGCAAAGTCATTCTGCTTGAGCACAGCCTGATCCATTGCCTTCAGGGAGGAAAGTGTCATGTGGTCTCTACTTCCCTTGGAAGGGCTTGTTACTCCGTTGGTCATTAACTTTAGACTCCTTAATAGCAACAGCTCTTCAATAACTTCTTAAATATGTTTTTTTTTTTTTGTTGTTATCTGGTTGTTGTTATGGTGCTATTGATGATTGATAACAATTGTGTATATAACTTACCATTTTTACAATAATCACATATTATTGCCCCACTTTACACTTATCATAATAAAAAGAATTTTTATGCCTCAAGTATTGGTAAGATTCGATAGGTGAAGTCTATAAAAAGACTTTCAATCCAGGTTTACATATGATAATTTTCAAAATTTAAGAGAGATTACTCAGCTATTAACAACTAATATGAACGGCATGAGTTTATTTTACTACTGTCAAGAGTAGACTATGAAATTGCAAGGGAGCCTAGGTGTCCACAGGATCACAGGACATGGAGAAGTTTAAGGTGTTACAAAAAAGTGGGAAGAAACATGAATTTTAAAGATTCCAAGGCCAACGGCAGCATGCAACCATGAAACTCATTTGGTTAAACATTGAGGCCCATGCTAAATTAGAGTGAATTCCTAAATAATAATCTAATCAGCAACCTAAATACCTAAATACTTTTCAGAATTATTTACTCATCCTAATACATTTACGGCAGTGGTTTTAATACATTTACAGTTGTTTTCATAAATTATTTCTGTCTAACCAAGACTACCACCAGTTCATCACCAGTGAGGAGCTGATTCATATAGTTATACAGTTGGGCCTAGGTGCTGGGACAGAGATCCAACATGGGGTGAGAGATGAAAAAAAAAAACTTAAATTTTCACTCTCCCCTCAAAATTCCAATACTTTAGAACTCTTCCATTTTGTATTATTTACATGTGCATCTGATATACTAAGATGAAATACGGGCTTCTTTTTCAAGGAAGGAGGCACTCTAGATCTTTGAAATCCAAGTGACGGTAGGAATGGAAACTTATAAAATTAAGTATGGAGACCATTCCTGAATGCCCTTCATCTAGGCCTTACACTTTAGAGGACTATAGTGGATCAAATAGTTTCTCTCCCCAAAATCACGTCAAACTGGAATTTCAGAGCGCAAAATTATCTGGACATAGTGTTTTTGCAGACATAATTTGTTAAGATAAGGTCATACTGGATTAGTCAATGCTTGCCATTCTTTTTTTAAAATAATTTTCATTTTGCTTTAAGTGAAAGTTTACAAATCAAGTCAGTTTCTCACACAAAAAACCCATAAACACCTTGCTACACACTCCCAATTACTTTCCCCCTAATGAGGCACCCCGCTCTCTCCCTCCACTCTCTCTTTTCGTGTCCATTTTGCCAGCTTCTAACCCCATCCACCCTCTGATCTGCCCTCCAGGCAGGAGATGCCAACATAGTCTCAAGTGTCCACCTGATCCAAGAAGCTCACTCCTCACCAGCATGCCTCTCCAACCCACTGTCCAGTCCAATCCATGTATGACAAGTTGGCTTCGGGATTGGTTCCTGTCCTGGACCAACAGAATGTCTGGGGGCCATGACCACTGGGGTCCTTCTAGTCTCAGTCAGGCCATTAAGTCTGGTCTTACGAGAATTTGGGGTCTGCATCCCACTGCTCTCCTGCTCCCTCAGGATTTCTCTGTTGTGTTCCCTGTCAGGGCAGTCATCGGTTGTAGCCAGGCACCATCTAGTTCTTCTGGTCTCAGGATGATATAGTCTCTGGTTCATGTGGCCTTTTCCATCTCTTGGGCTCATAGTTGCCTTGCGTCCTTGGTGTTCTTCATTCTCCTTTGATCCAGGTGGGTTGAGATCATTTGATGCATCTTAGATGGCTGCTTGCTGACGTTTAAGACCCCAGACACCACTCTTCAACGTGGGGTGCAGAATGTTTTCTTAATAGATTTTATTATGCCACTTGACTTAAATGGCCCCTGAAACCATGGTCCCCAGACCCCTGCCCCTGTTACGCTGTCCTTTGAAGCATTCAGTTTATTCAGGAAACTTCTTTGCTTTTGGTTTAGTCCAATTCTGCTGACCTCCCCTGTATTGTGTGCTGTCTTTCCCTTCACCTAAAGAAGCTCTTACCTCATTACTCATTAGTGAATGCCCCACTCCCACCCTCCCTGCCTCCCTCCCCCATCTCATAACCACAAAAGAATGTTTTCTTCTCAGTTTAAACTATTTCTCAAGTTCTTGTAATAGTGGTCTTATACAATATTTGTCCTTTTGCAACTGACTAATTTCACTCAGCATAATGCCTTCCAGGTTCCTCCATGTTATGAAATGTTTCACAGATTCCTAACTGTTCTTTACTGATGTGTAGTATTCCATTGTGTGAATATACCATAATTTGTTTATCCATTCATCCGTTGATAGGCACCTTGGTTGCTTCCACCTTTTTGCTATTGTGAACAGTGCTGCAATAAACATGGGTGTGCATGTATCTGTTCGTGTAAAGGCTCTTATTTCTCTAGGATATACTCCAAGGAGTGGGATTGCTGGATCCTATGGTAGTTCTATTTCTAGCTTTTCAAGGAAGCGCCAAATCGATTTCCAAAGTGGTTGTACCATTTGACATTCCCACCAGCAGCGCCTCTCCAACATTAATTCTTTTGTGGTTTTTGGATTAATGCCAGCCTTGTTGGAGTGAGATGAAATCTCATTGTAGTTTTGATCTGCATTTCGCTAATGGCTAATGATCCTGAACATTTCCTCATATCTTTGTTAGCTACCTGAATGTCTTCTTTAGTGAAGTGTCTATTCATATCTTTTGCCCATTTTTTAATTGGGTTATTTGTCTTTTTGCAGTTGAGTTTTTGCAGTATTATGTAGATTTAGAGATCAGGCGCTGATCAGAAATGTCATAGCTAAAAACATTTTCCCAGTCTGTAGGTAGTTTTTTTACTTTTTACTCTTTTGATGAAGTCTTTGGGTGAGCATAGGTGTTTGATTTTTAGGAGCTCCCAGTTATCCAGTTTTTCTTCTACATTCTTTATAATGTATTGTGTACTGTTTATGCCATGTTTTAGGGCCCCTAACGTTGTCCCTATTTTTTCTTCCGTGATCTTTACCGTTTTGGATTTTATATTTAGCTCTTTGATCCATTTTGAGTTAGTTTTTGTGCATGGAGTGAGGTATGGGTCTTGTTTCATTTTTTTGCAGATGGATATCCAGTTATGCCAGCACCATTTGTTAAAAAGACTGTCTTTTCCCCATTTAACTGCTTTGGGGCCTTTGTCAAATATCAGCTGCTCATATGTGGATGGATTTATGTCTGGATTCTCAATTCTGTTCCCTTGGTCTATGTATGTGTTGTCGTACCAGTACCAGGCTGTTTTGACTACTGTGGCAGTATAATAGGCTCTAAAATCACGTAAAGTAAGGCCTCCCAATTTGTTCTTCTTTTTCAGTAATGCCTTATTTATCCAGGATCTCTTTCCCTTCCATATGAAATTGGTGATTTGTTTCTCCATCTCATTAAAGAATGTCATTGGGATTTGGATCGGAATTGCATTAAATGTATGGATCGCTTTTGGTAGAATAGACATTTTTATAATGTGAAGTCTTCCTATCCACGAGCAAGGTATGTTCTTCCATCTATGTAAGTCTCTTTTGGTTTCTTGCAGAAGTGTACTGTAGTTTTCTTTGTATAAGTCTTTTACATCTCTGGTAAGATTTATTCCTAAGTATTTTATCTTCTTGGGGGCTACAGTAAATGGCATTGATTTGGTGATTTCCTCTTCGATATTCTTTTCGCTAGTGTAGAGGAATCCACCTGATTTTTGTATGTTTATCTTGTATCCCGATACTCTGCTGAACTCTTCTCTTAGTTTCAGTAGTTTTCGGGAGGATTCCTTAGGGTTTTCTGTGTATAAGATCATAAATGACTGCCATTCTTTTAAGAAGAGAAGAGAACACACAGATACAGAAACAGATTTGAGTGAGGCAAGTATAAACCAAGGATTTCTGGTACCACTGGAAGCTGGAAGGGAGACCTGGAACATATTCTCCCTCAGAGACTCCAGAAAGAACCAACCCTATTGGTGTCTTGGTTTCAGACTTCAAGCGTCTTGCAGTGCGAGAGAATAAATCCCTG
Organism: Elephas maximus indicus; assembly: GCF_024166365.1. Taxonomy (NCBI): domain Eukaryota; kingdom Metazoa; phylum Chordata; class Mammalia; order Proboscidea; family Elephantidae; genus Elephas; species Elephas maximus. Next base: position 234,065,129 of record NC_064820.1, on the reverse strand, counting down.
TGTATTAAGTTAGCATGTCTGTGGTATTTTATTATGGCAGCCATAGAAAATTAATTCAAAGACCAATATCTACTCTACTGGTTCCCACATCGCCAAGTCACGTTGTCCAGGAGTAGAACTACTTAGAGATTTTCAAACAAAAACATAAAAGATTTTTTATGATACACTTTTTATGAAATACAATATGTGCAATGTCCATAAATAATAGAGGCATTTGCAGCTGGTATGTAGATAATTTTTGGAGACACAACTAGTATACGATATATTGGGACTGGAATATTAAGGGCAGATTTACTTCAAAATTTAACCTGAGAATCTAAGTATATATTTTATAGGCAAAGTTCATCAGAGATAAATAATGGACTCATTAGAGATGGCCTCAAAAGGACACAGAGAACAGCCAAAGACAGTTGAATTTCTTCCATTATGAGGACTCTTGCCTGCTGACAGCTCACAGCAGAGTTCCTCCCCTGGGAACAACTTCATTGATGCTAGCTTCCTGGGGCAGCCTGAAACCGATGACTGGTTGATAGGGTACAAGTGCCTAGCCTTTACACAGGTATTGAAATGAAGCCTAAAGGATAAAAATGTAATTCTTCTCCAGACAGCATCAAGGAAGGCCACAAGTACTTTGCAGCAGCAGTAGCAATAACACCCTCAGCACACTTATCTAGGGGCCACCGATGGTGACATTGGTCCTGCCAGCTATGGAATCAGGGTTTATTTTCATTAGCAGGTGGGTCATGAATGGATTGACTAGATACTCCATTTTTCTCTGAGGATGGTTTACCAGTCTTCCTTGGAATGTACTCAATACAAGAACAATAAATTGCCTTTATATATCAGCTAGAGTAGTTTCTTTTGTCTGAAATTAAAAATTCAGGCCTATACAAATATTACCAAGGGTTATTGTGAACAAAACTCCTCGTGGAAAAAATGCAATTTGGGATTAATTATTTGTCCTATGAAAAGTTATTAAAACAGACCCTAGTTTCACTTGCTTTAACTCTTCCTTCTTTTCTAATTTTCTTCTCTCTTTCCTCTTTGTTTCTCAACTTTTCAGCTTCTGCCAAGCCTAAACCTTAACTAACAGTTAACTGCAAGGTTCTAGATGGAAAGAAGTGTTCTCACATTTGAACTAATGACATTTTACCAATGATTAGCAGCAACAGCCGTGAAAAACAGAACAATCCCCAACCATCCCAAGAGCACGTTTTGCAGCAATAATAAAACTACAAACACAAGGACACATCTCCTCACCCGTAACATTTGAATCTTCCTTCAGATGGAGGAGTTTCCAGGTCCTGAAATGCTACCTGATGAACATCAGCTGAATAAGTCCTTGAATCTCTATTTGAATTACTTTAACTGTTACTGTTTTAATTACAATTTGATGCCATGACCTGGATGAAGTCTGGATAAGCCATCAGCCCTGTTTAGGTTTCAGGCAAGGTCAGAATAGGCAGAGCAGCCTTTGCTTCCCTTTCTTGGGGCTAATGTAGGGTTGAGACATAAATCTTGCTCCTGGTTCTATGCTCTCATTTTTGGTGTAGTAAAGAGGTTGCTGGCTTTGATTCTCTGAATGTTTCATCTATTTTCTGATTAAAACAACTTTCTCTTTTTTTCTTATGTCTTTCAATGTTCCCTAACTAAGCACAGAAATAAATGACAGCCCTATGTTATGACAGGATACTTCTATGCAAGACTTCTTTGTTTGTGAGAAGCTTTCAACCCACCCATCTCCATCAACAAAATCTAGCTGGCATATATTCTGGCATTGCATTCCTAAAAATGTTTATTCCTCTCCAAGTAATATGACTTCATGAGAAATGATTGTGGCTTCTATTAAACAACTTCAGCCTTCTCCCACTGTAAATGTCTTCCAGTACTCTCTGTCTAAATCTGTTTCTGTCATTTATAAACATACTTTTCCTGGCCTCCCTCCTACTCTAATCCCTGTTCTCCTTTTTGCCTCTCCCTCTTTCTCCTCTTCTCCCACTTCTCATCATTAGACTTTTACTCGTTCACATTCACTAAGTCCCTGATCCAATCTAACACCTCAATCAAACTCACCAGCAGGGTCACCCATGGTGGACAGGTTTCAGCAGAGCTTCCACACTAAGACAGACTAGGAAGAAGGATTTGGCAGTCTAATTCTGAAAAGAGTTAACCAATGAAACCTTATAAATAACAGTGGAACATTGTCTGATATTGTGCCAGAAGATGAGCCCCTCAGATTGGAAAACACTCAAAAATGACTGGGGAAGAACTGCCTCCTCAAAGTAGAGTTGACCTTAATGATGTGGATGGAGTCAAGCTTTCGGGACCTTCATTTGCTGATGTGGCATGATTCAAAATGAGAAGAAACAGCTGCAAACATCCACTAATATACGGAACATGAAATGTATGAAATATGAATCTAGGAAAGTTGGCAATCGTCAAATGAAATGAAATGCATAAACATCGATATCTTAGGCATTAGTGAGCTGAAATGGACTGGTATTGGTCATTTTGAATTGAATGATCATATGGTCTTCTATGCCGGAGTGACAACTTGAAGAGGAATGACATTGCATTTATCTTCCAAGAGAACATTTCAAGATCTATCCTGAAACGCAATGTTGTCAAGGATAGAATACTATCCATACTCCTACAAGAAAGACCAGTTAATATGACCATTATTCAAATTTACGTACCAACCACTAAGGCCAAAAATGAAAAAAATTGAAGATTTTTTACCAACTTCTGCAGTGTGAAATTAATGTAACATGCAATCAGGATGCATTGATAATTACTGGTGTTTGGAATGCAAAAGTTGGAAACAAAGAAGAAGGATTGGTACTTGGAGAACATGGCCTTCGTGATAGAAACAATGCCAGAGATCACACAATAGAATTTTGCAAGACCAATGACTCCTTCATCGCAAACACCTTTTCCACCAACATAAACAGCAGCTATACACATGGACCTCACCAGATGTAATGCACAGGAATCAAATTGACTACATCTGTGGAAGGAGACAATGGAAAAGCTCAATATCATCAGCCAGAACAAGGCCAGTGGCTGGCTGTGGAACAGGCCATCAATTGCTCATATGCAAGTTCAAGTTGAAACTGAAGAAAATTAAAACAAGTCCACAAGAGCCAAAGAGTGACCTTGAGTATATCCTACCTGAATTTAGAGACCATCTCAAGAATAAGTTTGACGTGTTGAATACTAATGACTGAAGAACAGACGAGTTGAGGAATGACATCAAAGACATCCATATATGAAGAAAGAAAGAGATCATTAAGCAGACTGAAAAGAAAAAAAAGATCAAAATAGATGTCAGAAGGGACTCTGAAATTTGCTCTTGAACATTTGAGTGGTTAATGAAAAAGGAAGAAATGAAGATTTCCAAGAATGGCTTGAGAAGACAAAATGAAGTATTTAAATGATATGTGCAAAGATCTGGAGGTAGAAAACCAAAAGGAAAGGACACTTTCAGCATTTCTTAAGCTGCAAGAACTGAAGAAAAATTCAAGCCTCGATTTGCAATACTGAAGGATTGTTCAGGGAAAGCATTAAACAAAACCAAAAACCAAAACCAAACCCATTTCTTTTGAGTCGATTCTAACTCATACTGACCCTATAGGACAGAGTAGAACTGCCCCATAGAGTTTCCAAGGAGAGTCTGGTGGATTTGAACTTCCAACCTTTTGGTTAGCAGACATAACACTTAACCACTATGCCACAGTGTTTCCGTTAAACAACACAGGAAGCATCAAAAGAAGATGGAAGGAATGCAGAGTCACTATACCAAAAAGATCACTCAGAAGTGGCTGCAGCAGTACATTGACAGAGGACTGCCAGAAATTCAAACCAGATTCAGAAGACAACGTGGAACCAGAGATATCAATGCTGATGTCAGATGGATCCTGAATGAAAGAGGGAATTCCAGAAAGATGTTTTCTGTGTTTTATTGACTATGTAAAGGCATTCAACTGTGTGGATCATAAAAAATTATGGATAATCTTGAAAAGAATGAGAATTCCAAAGTAATTGTGCTCATGAGGTACCTGTACATAGATCAAGAGGCAGTTGTTAGAACAGAATAAGGGGTACTGCGTGGTTTAAAGTCAGAAAAAGTGTGTGTCAAGGTTGCGTCCTTTCACCATACCTATTCAATCTGTATGCTGAGTAAATAATCCGAGGAAATATATGAGGAAGAATGCAGCATCAGGATAGGATGAAGACTCATTAACAACCTGCGTTATGCAGATGACACAACCTTGCTTGCTGAAAGTGAAGAGGACTTGAAGCACTTACTGAGGAAGATCAAAGACCACAGCCTTTTGTATGGATTACACTTGAGCATAAAGAAAACAAAAATCCTCACAACTGGACCAATGACCAACGTCATGATAAACAGAGAAAAGATTGAAGTTGTCAAGGATTTCATTTTACTTGGATCCACAATCAACAGCCATGGAAGCAGCAGTCAAGAAATCAAAAGACGCGTTGCATTGGGCAAATCTGCTACAAAGGACCTCTTCAAAGTGTTGAAGAGCAAAGATGTCACCCTGAAGACTAAAGTGCGCCTGACCCAAGCCAAGGTGTTTTCAATCTCCTCATATGCATGTGAAAGCTGGGTGATGAATAAGGAAGAATGAAGAAGAATTGACGCTTTTGAATTGTGGTGTTTGCAAAGAATATTGAATATACCATGGACTGCCAAATAACGAACAAATCTGTCTTAGAAGAAGTATAACCAGAACATCCCTTAGAAGCAAGGACAGTGAGACTACATTTCATATACTTTGGACATGTTTTCAGGAGGGATCAGTCCCTGGAGAAGGACATCATTCTTGGTAACGTAGAGGGTCAGAAAAAAGGAGGAAGACCGTCAATGAGATGGATTGATGCAGTGGCTGCAACAATAGGGTCCAGCATAACAAAAATTGTGAGGATGGCGAAAGACCAGGCAGTGCTTCATTCTGTTGTACATTAAGTCACTATGAGTCCGAATTGACTCAACAGGACCTGACAACGACAATGTTAGGAATGGATTATAAGCTACTTTTGAGAAACATTAAAAGCTGGGTATTAAGACTAGACACGATCCTGCCAATCTGTACTGTATTGGCTAATGGCCTTAAATCTGACATATCAGATGCTATTCTGGAGTTACAAAACATAGCCCAAAAGTTTGAGTCTAGCATTATAAACAAACAGTAAACCACAAATCACAAATTTATGACACTACAACCCAAACAGCTTGAGGAAAACTAAAGACTATATAAATACAACACCGATAGACAAGGACGCTTGCAGATATTGCCAAAAAGTGGTCACCGAGTCCACAATTGCCCTATTTTCACCAGGAAATATGTAGCCCAAAAAGCAGCTAAGTTAGAAACAAAATATCTTCCCCCCTCCCAGTGAAGGCATCCTCCAGCATCTCCAGTTGACTCTGAAAATGCAATGAGAAATAACTCTTCATTAAATGTTCATAAAACCTCATTTTGTTAGACACAAGCCATACTCTCTACCACTGATTCCATTAATCCACAATTCATACTTGTCAATACTTACAAAGCCTTTTTCTAATTTTTCCCAAAGCCTGTAAAACTTGAAACCCTAGAGGGCTATGATCCGTTGTTCCCCATTTCAAAGCTAAGGGCTTACTAATTCCTTCTACTTGTCCCTGCTACACTGATGCGTTTCCAATAATAAAATATGTAATGGACACGTACCACTTTGTATAAGAATTAAGGGTTGTCAGTGGTATAAAAAAAAAGTATAGTGTAACCAAATTTCCCAATAGTCCCCAACCAAAATACTACACTGTTTTCTATACGTTCATATTCAACACATCAAAGTAGTAGATTTCTCTTTGGCCTTCTTTAGTATTCCATTACATCCTGAATCCAAATACCCTTTTTCTCTCAGATGGAAAAAGCAAAAATGCACCTGAAGTGTGAATCCACAAATTCCACTGAAGCCTGCTTATAAGTGTATCAACCGTAATCTCTAAGTTTTACAATTTCCATGTTCTTCTACCTAGTTCAAAATGTCAACAACATGCTCTTATGTTCACCTGGTATAACCTCTTCTCAAGAGGACTCTTTTTATTTAATGAAAACTTTGACTATGCAGGGATATGGAGTTTCTGAGGATAAATTACAACTTTTCCAATATAATTGTCACTAACTAGACCATGAAACATCTTGGGAAAGCATATCCTCACCAGGCAGAATTACGCCAGGTAGAAATATGAGGAAATATTCAAAATTTCCCTTACCTTATGTCTTAGTTATCTAGGGCTGCTATAACAGAAATACTACAAATGGCTTTAACAAGCAGAAATGTATTCTCTCAGCCTAAGGAGCTAGATGTCTGAATTCATGGTGCCAGTTCCAGGGGAAGGCTTTCTCTCTCTGTTGGCTCTGGAGGAAGGTCCTTCTCATCAGTCTTCTTCTGGTCTAGGAGCTTCTCAGGGCAGGGACCCCAGGTCCAAAGGATGTGCTCCCCTCCAGGGTCTTCGTTCTTAGTGGCAAGAGGTCTCTCTGATAGCTTTTCTGTCTTATATCTCAAAAGAGATAGACAAGATACAACCTAATACTGTAAATTGTGTCCTGCCTTCTGGTATTCCCTGCTTTCAGCCAGGATCCATCTGACATCAGCAATGATATCTCTGGTTCCACGTCCTCTTCTGAAACCAGCCTGAATTTCTGGGAGTTCCCTGTTGATATACCATGGTATTTTGAATCGCATCATATGCATATGAAAGCTGGACAATGAATCAGGAAGACAGAAGAAGAATTGATGCCTTTGAATTGTGGTGTTGGTGAAGAATATTGAACATACCATGGACTGCCAAAAGAAAGAACAAATCTGTCTTGGAAGAAGTGCAGCCAGAATGCTCCTTAGAGGCAAGGATGGCGAGGCTACATCTTACATAATTTGGGCATGTTGTCAGGAGGGATCAGTCCCTGGAGAAGGACATCATGCTTGGCAGGATACAGGGTCAGCAGAAAAGAGGAAGACCCTCAACAAGGTGGATTGACACAGTGGCTGCAACAATGACCTCATGCGTAACAACGATTGTAAGGATGGCGCAACCAGGCAGTGTTTCGTTCTGTTGTGCATAGGGTCGCTGTGAGTTGGAACTGACTCGACGGCACCTAACAACAACAATCTTACCTAATTAACGTCATAGAGGTAGGAAAATCACATCAATGACAAAATGGTGGATAATCACACAATACTGGGAATTATGGCCTAGACAAATTGATGCATATTTTGAGAAGACACAATTCAATCCTTGACACCCTATTTACCGAAAGAAAACACAGCAATCCTAGGGCCTAAAGAATATTACAGACAGTGGATTGCCAACTTTTCTAAAATAGCTTTCACTCTTAATGTCATTACTTAAAATTTCATCACTGAATCTTGGCCTGGAAGTCCCTGTGGAGGGCCACTCTGGGTCTTCAAATTAAATTCATTTTTTTTTTTTTCTTGGACATGAAAGGAGAGCTCAAACTCTTGGAATATTAGCTCAGAAATATAATAGAATCATAAACCCAGAGACCCACTGTGTATCACTGTTTGTCTCTCAACCCAGTAGCTAAAGCTTACTTGCCTTATATAAGAGCAGTAGCCACAGCTGCCAAGTTAGTGGAAGTCACTTCTGATACAATCTCAGAGCTCACTTATCCACTTAATGGAAACTCATGCTGTTCAGACTCCTCCTCACTGAAGATACTCAGCAATTTTCTGCTTCTGAGCTCACTGGCTATGAATTGCTACTCCTACCTCCAGCTTATGTTGCCACTCATAGGTGACATACCCTTCATCCAGCCACCTCATTCCCTCTCCCAGAGGATGGAGAACCTTATAATTATTTATCTTCAAGGACCTCAGAGTAAGGAAGGGGATGTGATTTTATAGTATTTAATTTTTATTATTTGTTTTCAAACATAAACAGAATAGGATGTAGAAAGGGCTCAAAATTCATTCATTTGATTACAATAATTATTATAATTTCATTGTTATACCCACTAAGTCCCACAGAATTATACTAAAAAATATATTTATCACAGTGAAAAAATATTGTTTATCCATAAAAGACGTGCAGCTTATTAACATAAAACCATTCACAATATTCTCTTATATCACCTTTTTCATTTTTTATATTGGCAATAGAAAGAGTTTTATTTTACCATTTGGAAGTGCCTTTGAAAAAAACCTGGGAAGCCACTGATATCAGTCTGCAACACTAGAATGAAATTCTCTCAACAGCATTTTTAGTAATTCAATAACTCTGAAGAATTTCTGGGAAGATCCCCGACTACCTCATCTTGTAGCTCTAACACAAATGATCTCCAAGTAGGTAGCCCCAACTCTGTCAACTGTCCTCAGCCCTGAAATGCAGAATATATACATATATATATAATTACTTTGATGTATACATATATATATACACACATATATATGTGCATATACATATGTATGGAAACCCTGGTGGCATAGTGGTTAAGAGCTACATCTGCTAAATAAAAGGTCGGCAGTTTGAATCCACCAGGCACTTCTTGGAAACTCCATGGGGCAGTTCTACTCTAACCTATAGAGTCGCTACGAGTCAGATTCAACTTGACAGCAACAGGTTTGGTTTTGTTTTTTGGTCTATATCCCAGTGCCGTCGAGTCAGTTATATATATATAATATATGTATATAAAAGTAATTTAAAACCTCATTAAAGAGTTTGCTCAAAGTCAAAGGTGAGTTGATTTGTAGATAGTGACAGGAAAATGGATGCACAAAGAGGGGGTGGGGGTGTGGGGAACAAGTATTCTTTCTTTACCGTTTTAAATTGATAGATGACAGATAAGATTCAAAGCCAAAGTTTAAAAGATAAAACTACAGTAGTAGCAGAAAATATAGATACCCATGTAACCCTGGGTAGGTATAATGTCCTAAACAATTTCTCATCAAAGAAGATGCAGGTAAAATAATTTGTTTGTATTCAAATAAAATAATCTCTTCAAAAACAGAACCACGTACAAAGGACAGGGTTTCCCTCGCTCCAAATCAAAAAAGAAGAAATATAGGATATGAAACTAGATAAAACACTTTCAAATCAAAGGGCTGTGGCTAGAAATTGAGTAAAGGTGATACAAACATATTTTTTAAAAAAACGTAATCCCATATGTCTGTCAGTTATGAGAAGTTCAAGTTCACTAGTAACATGAAACAGGCAACTCAGACAAAAGTGAGACACAACCATAAATATAAGAATAACAACAGTTAGATATCTGGGTTTTAACCTACTATATATGGATACGGAGTTAGTGTAATGTTGATGCATTGCTGATGGGAATATAAATGTGTGAAAAAATGTTGCAAAAAAAAGGAAGTTGGGAGCTGGAACAGCTTAGGCATCCATGCATATAAGGGGCAATGCAGCAGTTAGTTATAAAGTTGGTAATAATTTCTGTAACTTTCACTGACCCATTTGAGTTAAACAAAACCAAACTGAGATTTCTATCACAGTTAGAATTAAAACACACAGACACATATGCACAGACATCCATATTCAATATGAAAGTATCCTTGTGTAACAACTATATTTGAAGGAGACCTGCTTGTAGGAATTGCCCAAATGGGGACTCAAATCATGACTAATTGTTTGTTGAGTTCATGATTATTTATTTTAAACATTAAATCTTTATCAGAAGGATTTGTCCTAGTGTTTTATATATATTGTTCATTTGTGTTTTATCCATGAATACAAGACAGTTTCTGCTGTTTTATTTGAACACCAATGAACAATTTATTGATATTTAAATTAAACTCTCTCTTCAGAAACAGAACCATATACAAATGAGATGGTTTCCCTTGCTCCAAATTGAGAAGAATAAATATAGTATACGAATATAGATGAGAACATTTTCGAATTAAAGGAATATATCTCCCTAGATGCGTGTATCAATTGTATTTTTTTCTCCCTACTGCTAACTCTCAGAATGGGAACTCTGAATTCTAACTCTCTGATGAGATTGCTGAAATATTATTGTGTTATGTATGTATACTAATATGGACAAACTTGCTTGGAGGTATAAATACTTCCCTCTGTAATTATCTAAAATAGTTATAAATTGTATGCTCGTAGATACATACAGTGCAGGTATACTGAAAAACATTTCAAAGCTAAGGGTTTACCCATATTTTCTACCTGTTCCTGCTACACTATTTCCAATAATAAAAATAATGTCTAATTATTTTGAATAAGAATTATGGGCTGTCCATGGTATAGCGTACTCAAATTTCACTGCACTCCTCATCAAAATACAACCCTGTGTTCCCTACCTTCAAATCCAACACATCAAAGTAGTAGATTTCTCTTTGGCCTTCTATAATATTCTCTTATATTCTGAATCCAAACAGCTTTTCTCCCTCACATGGAAAAAAACAAAAGCGCACCTGATCCGTGAATTCACAAACTTTATTAAAGACTATTCATAAGTATCTCAACTGTAATCTCTAAGCTGTATGATTTCTCTTTTCTTCTACCTAGTTCAAAGCGTCAACAACTTGCTCTTATGTTCACCTAGTATAACCTCTTCTCAAAAGAACTCTTTTTAAAAATTTACTGAATATTGGCTATGAAGGGATATGGAGCTGCTGAGGATAAATTACAACTTTTCCAATATAAATGTCATTAACTGGACCATGAAACATCCTGGGAAAGCATCTCCTCATCAGGTAGAATTATACCAGATAGAAATAGGTAATATTCAAAATGTCTCTCACCTTATTTACCAAAAGAAAATACAGAATTCCTGGGACCTAAAGAATATTACAACTTCTCTAAGCAGCTTTCGCTCTTAATGTCTTGACTTAAAATTAAATCCCTAAATCCTTACATGGGAGGTCCCTGTGGAATTAACACCTGACAAACCATGGCAACTACGCAGCATTCTTCCACTCTGGGTCTTCTAAGTTAAATTTATACTTTTTTTTTTTTTTTTGGACTTGAAAGGAGTGATAAAAGTCTTGGAGCTTTAGCTCAGAAACATAATGGAATTAGAAATCCATATATTACGGTTTGTTTCTCAGACCAGTAGCTAAAGCTTACTTCTCTTGCCTAAGAGCAATAGCTATAGCCACAAACTTCGTGGAAGTCACTTCTGACATGATCTCAGAGCTCACTTATCCACTTAATGGATCCTCATTTTGTTCAGACTCTGCTCCTCACTGAAGATACTCAACAATTTTCTCCTTCCAAACTCAGTTGCTACGAATTGTTACTTCTATCTCCAGTTTATTTTACCATTCATAGGTGACATACCCTTAATCCCACCACCTCATTCTCTCTCCCAAAGGATAGAGAACTTCATGATTATTTAACTTTAATGATATCAGAGTAAGGAAGGGGATGTTATTTTAAAGTATTTAATTTTTATTATTTGTTTTCAAACATAAAAAATATGTAGAGAGATCTCAAAATTCATTTGATTACAATAATTATTATAATTTCATTTCTGTACCCACTTAGTCCCTCAGAATTATACTTAAATAAATAATATTTATCATACATACCCATTGCCTTCGAGTCGATTCCGACTCATAGCAACCCTATAAGACAGAGTAGAACTGCCCCACGGAGTTTCCAAGGAGGGCCTGGTGGATTCAAACTGCCAGCCTTTTCGTTAGCTGCCATAGCTCTTAACCACTACACCACCAGGGTTTCCAAATGAAGAGAGTGATACAGTTGGTCTGAGGATCAACAGTCAATTCTGACTCATAGTGACCCCATAGGACAGAGGAGAACTTCCTCATAGAGTTTCCAAAGAGTGCCTGCTGGATTCGAACTCCTGACTGTTTGGTTAACAGGTGTAGCTCTTAATCACTATGCCACCAGGGTTTCATCATAGTGAAAAAAATATTGCTTATTCATGAAAAATGTGCAGCTTATTAACTTAAAACCATTCACAATATTCTCTTAATATTATCTCTTTCATTTTTGTTATTGGCAATAGGAAGGTTTTTCATACAAATTTGGAAGTGCCATTTGAACAAAAATCTGAGAAGTTATGATATCAGTCTGCAACACTACAATGAAATTCTTCCAATAGCATTTTTAGTAGTGCAATAATCCTGAATGATTTCTGGGAGACTTTATCTATCTGTCAGTCTGTCTATCATCTATCTATCTATATATATATACATATATTTTTTTATCTATATATCTATGTCTATCTCCATCTATACCTATATCTATATCATCTATCTATACATACACATATATATGTATCAAAGTAATTTAATAGCTTGATAAAGGGTATGTTCATAGTCAAAGAAAAGACAGTGACAGGAAAAATGGATCCACAAAGTGGGGGTGGGGGGACCTGTATTCTTTACTGCTTTAAATCAATAGATTGGAAGCCAAAATTTAAAAGATGGTACTACAGAAATAGCAGAAGATATACTGCTGTCACCCTGGGTTGGTATAAACATCCGAAATAATATCTAACCCCAGAAGATGCAGATAAAATAATTTGCTTGCATTCAGATAAAATTAATCTCTTCAAAAACAGAACCATCTACAAAGGTGACTCTTTTCCTTGTTTCAAATTGAAAAAGAATAAATATAGGATATGACTATAGAAAAATTCAAATAAAAGGAATATGGCTAGAAATCTAATAAAGATGATTAAAAAAAATTTTTTTTTAATCCATAATCCTCATGTGTCTATCAATTATGAGAAGTTCTGGTTCACTAGCAATTTGAATAATGCAACTCAGACAAAAGTGAGACCCAACTTTATGAACATAGGAATGATGACAGGTACATAGATTGCTGTGTTTTAACCGCCTTTAGCATGGATACAGAGTAAGTGTAATGCTGACGTATTGCTCATGAGAACATAAATATGTGAAAAAAATGTTGGAAAAAAATAGGAAGCTGGGAGTTGGAACAGCTTAGGCATGCATGGTTATAAGGGGCAATGCAGCAGTTATAAAGTTGGTAATAATTTCTGTAAATTTCACTGGCCCATCTGAGTTAAACAAAACCAAGCAAACTGAGATTTCCATCACAGTAACGTTTATTAGAATTAACACACAGAGACACATGCACAGACATCCATATTCAATATGAAAGTATCCTTACGTAACAACTATATTTAAAGGAGGCCTGCTTGTAGGAATTGCCCAAATGGGGACTCAAATCATGACTGTAATTGTTTGTTCAATTCATTGTTTAATTATTAGAACAGCTCAAGTTTATCTATAGATCTAGGAATCATGGAAATAATAACAATCTTTTTTTCCTAAGTATATATTCCCTCCAATCAGGGAATAAAACTAAGTATACGCTAATTTAAGAATTATTAAACAATAATAGTAAAAGCAGCTTTTAAGTGTATTTAGGGCAAAAACTATTTTCTCCAACATAGAAATTAATTAAGTCCTTATTCTTATTATATCTGCCATTGCCACCAGTTTCAACTCTACCAAACCCTTAGACTCCACCATCACAAGTTACTCAAGTCATGTCGGTGTCTGAACACAGACACTGTCTATCATGTTTTTATCCTTTGTCTCACTAAATGATTATTTATATTAAACATTAAATCTTTGCCCTATGCTAGGCATTTTTATATATTGTTCATCTCTATTTTATCCATGGATGCCAGTCAGTTTCTGTTGTTTTGTCTGAATACCAAAAACAATTGATTGGACTTCGAATAAAATGATCTCTTCAAAAACAGAACCACATACAAAGGAGGCAGTTTCTCTTGCTCCGAATTGGCAAAGAATAAGTATAGAATATGAATAAATAAAAAAATATTTTCAAATGACTGGAATATGCCTTCCTAGATGTGTGTACCAATTGCCTTTTTTCACCCCACTGTTAACTCTCAGAACAGGAACTCTGAACTCTAAGTATCTGATGAGAATTTGAATAAATCTTACGTTGCACATGTATGTTAATATGGATGGACTCACTTGGAGGTATATTTCTTCTTGTAATTAACTAAAACAGTTATAGATTGCATGTTCATATTTACATACACTGCAGGAATACTGAAATTAAGGGTCATAAAAAAAAAAAACTGCCCTCATGTCTATTTCAGCTCACAGTGGCCACATAGTGTTTCCAAGGCTGTAAATCTCTAAGGGAGCAAACTTTCACATCTTTCTCCCGCAGAGCTGCTGGTGGTTTCCAACTGCAGATGTTTCAGTTAGCAGTTGATTGCATTAGCCACTGCGAACCAGAGCTCCTTAAACGATCATAATTCAAATATATAGTGAAATAAAAATGATGCAATAAAAATTGTATTAAAATAAAAAACAAAACAAAAACAACACTTTCAAACAACAGCAACAAACCAGTTTAGGTCAAGTAGTAAAGAATGTCATCCTTATTTACTGCGCTTTAAAAAATAAATTATCTATATGAGACCAAAATGACATCAGTAACTTGAAAACAGGGAAGAGAAGTTTAAGGGGAGTGAGTCTAAAGTCAAAGGAGGTGGAACAACTAGAGCAGAAATAAGGGGAATGTTGAAACAGTGCAAAGAATGCAACCAATGTTACTATACAAAACACATAGAAACTATTAAAATGAGGGCGTGTTTTGATGTGTATATTTTCACCAAAAAAACCTACAAAAACCAACAAATCTTTGGGCATGATTTTGCAGTTAGGTAATTATGAGTTTTCATCCAAGCTTTGCTAAGCTATCAAAGTAAATGATTATTCTGATAACACATTAGAAAATAATATCTCTGTCTAGATTTCTCTTCACTGAACAACATGGGATTAGTAAGACAACAGAACATATCTAATATTTAAAAAACTTAATAGTTAACATTCAGAGTGGGTACAAGAAATAATGATTCATTTTATACAAGATTTTGCTTAAATGATTAACTACTGCTCATTAATATATCCTCCCTGCATTCTCAAATTGACAAAATTTCTAAAATTTCAACTTTTTCTAAATTTTGAGGTTAGAAATTATGTTTATTTAAATATTATTTCCAGGCAAACAAAAGAAAAAAAAAGCAAACAAGAACAACAACTCTCCAGGGGACCTTGGAAGATCTATTAATTATTCTGACGAGAGCACTCTTGATCTCCCTGTTCCTCAGGCTAAAAATGATGGGGTTTCTGAAGGGGGGCACAATGGAGTAGAACATAGCCGCGAGGAGGCTTTGGATAGTAGATTCTTTTGAGATGGGACCCAAACAAGCAAATAGCCCAGAGATTATAAACAAAATAAAAGTAGCTATCTGGGGGGAGCAGGTGGATAAGGCTTTCTTTTGGGCTTCCACAGATCGCATCTATAGCACAGTAGAAAATATGTTAATATAGGAGGTGACTAAGACGACAAAGCAGAGTATGACCATGAAGGCACTTACTGCAAGCACGTCTGTCTCAGAAAACTACACAGACTGAGAAGAGATGCTCAGGATTTGAGGGGTATCACAGAAAAACTGGTGAATCACATTGGATTTTGTGAAGGGAAGTCTGAATATGTTGCATGTGTGGATTGCAGAATAGAGCAGCCCACTGGCCCAGGAGCCCCCTGAGATCTATGAGCACAGACGTGGGGTGATGATGAGCCGATAATGCAGAGGGTGACAAATAACAACATAGCGGTCATAGGACATGACCACAAGGAAAAAAAAACTCTGTGGATCCAAATAAGATAAATAGGGAAGTTTGAGTGACACATTCTTTGAGAAAAATCAATTTATTGTCCATCAGAGAATTTACAATTGAGTTAGGAACAGTTACCGAAATATAGCAAAAGTCTAACAAGGGTAAGTTTCCTATAAAGAAGTACATTGAGGAATGAAGATGTGGGTCTGTCACAATGATGGTAACAGTCAGAAGATTCCCAAATACGGCTTCCATATAAATCACTAAGAAAAGCAGACCTTGCAAGACTTGGAGCTCCCGGGAGCTTGTGTAGCCATGAGGATGAATTCCGTGATGATGGCGAGGTTGCCCATGTCTGCCAATTGCTTCAGTTTCCCTGGAGTGAAAGGATAAAAAGATAAGAAAGAAAATGCTTTAAAAAAGTGGAGGTAGAGGCAAATTATCCTCTTATTAAATAAATCTGTGATATTTGGTATACCTCATTTAAATAAACATACTTGCTGTGTCATTGTTATACGATGTATACATAATTATAAAATGAACTGAAAGAATACAGGGCAACTCAAAATGCTAATAACATAATGCCATCAGTATGTTACTTTGGACAATTTAGAGTTTCTTTTTTTTTAGTTTATTTGTCCAATTTGATTTAAAAATCAAAACACAAACCCAGAAAGTAAAGCACAACAAGATAAAAATAAACATACCTGTTGACAGTGGTATGCTGTTTCAAGTTCCACACATGAATATCTCTCCCAAGACTCACTGACATAGAGCCCAACAGTGTAACTCTTCAGTTCTCTTCACTGATCATGCTCCAGAGAGCCCTTTCTCAGAGACATGTATTTTTATTACAAACCATATAAAGAAACATGGATTCTCTGTCATGCTTGCTGGTGACATTCTATATGACACCGGTGTACTTATATCTCCTAGAAACCTTATGTTGTTGTTGTTAGGTGCCATCAAGTCGGTTCCGGCTCATAGCTACCCTATGCACAGCAGAACGAAACACTGCCTGGTCCTGCACCATCCTTACAATCATTGTTATACTTGAGCTTACTGTTGCAGCCACTGTGTCATTCCACCTCAGTGAGGGTCTTCCTCTTTTCTGCTGACCCTGTATCCTGCCAACCATGATGTCCTTCTCCAGGGACTGATCCCTCCTGACAACATGTCCAAAGTAGGTAAGACGCAGTGTCGCCATCCTTGCCTCTAAGGAACATTCTGGTCGCACTTCTTCCAGGACAGATTTGTTTGTTCTTTTGGCAGTCCATGGTATATTCAATATTCTTTGCCAACACCACAATTCAAAGGCTTCAACTCTTCTTCGATCTTCCTTATTCATTGTCCAGCTTTCACAAGCACATACCATGGCTTGGGTCAGGCGCACCTTAGTCTTCAGGGTGACATCTTTGCTCTTCAACACTTTGAAGAGGTCCTTTGCAGCAGATTTGCCCAATGCAATGTGTCTTTTGATTTCTTGACTGCTGCTTCCATGGCTGTTGATTGTGGATCCAAGTAAAATGAAATCCTTGACAACTTCAATCTTTTCTCTGTTTATCATGATGTTGGTCATTGGTCCAGTTGTGAGGATTTTTGTTTTCTTTATGTTGAGGTGTAATCCAGACTGAAGCCTAGAAATACGAAAGACAGCTTCCTGGCCAACTGACTGGAAGAGATCCATATTTATGCCTATTCCCAAGAAAGGTGATCCAACCAAATGTGGAAATTATAGAACAATATCGTTAATATCACACGCAAGCAAAATTTTGCTGAAGATCATTCAAAAGCAGCTGCAGCAGTGTGTCGACAGGGAACTGCCAGAAATTCAGGCTGGTTTCAGAAGAGGACGTGGAACCAGGGGTATCATTGCTGGTGTCAGATGGATCCTGGCTGAAAGCAGAGAATACTAGAAGGATGTTTACTTGTGTTTTATTGACTATGCAAAGACATTCGACTGTGTGGATCATAACAAACTATGCATAACACTGTGAAGAATGGGAATTCCAGAACACTTAACTGTGCTCATGAGGAACCTTTACATAGATCATGAGGCAGTTGTTTGGACAGAACAAGGGGATACTGACCGGTTTAAAGTCAGGAAAGGTGTGCGTCAGGGTTGTATTTTTTCACCATACCTATTCAATCTGTATGCTGAACAAATAATACTAGAAGCTGGACTATATGAAGAAGAACGGGGCATCAGGATTGGAGGAAGACTCATTAACCACCTGCGTTATGCAGATGATACAAGCTTGCTTGCTGAAAGTGAAGAGGACTTGAAGCACTTACTAACGAAGATCAAAGACCACAGCCTTCAGGACAGATTACACCTCAACATAAAGAAACCTCGTAGGAAAGTAGTAATTGCAGCTTCCAGAATGACAAAGGACTTTCAATGCCTTGTTCTTCACACATTTTATGGCCAATCCATTGGGATTAATTAGATTAATCATATATATATATATATATATATATATATATATATATATGGATGACAAATAGTATTTTCTAAAACTTGAAAAAACAATAAATTCCTAAAAATGATTTGTAGGTCAGTTTTGCCTTACTGGCATTTAAAGTCACTATCTCATGGTAATGTTACAGTCCTGGGACCCATGGACCCCAAAAAATTAAGTCACTGTCTTGCCCAGGAGAAAAGAATTACTTGGGGAGACTTGGCTGACTTTTAAAAGGAAAGCCTATACTAGAAAATGAAAGCACTGGTCAGTGGGGCAGCAGCTACTTCCGCGCACAAGTCCTTGTCTCGAGCTTTTATTGCTTGCTAGGATACAGAAAAAAAAAAAAAAGAAAAGGATACGGAAGTGAGGTAATAGCGAGCTTTTATTGCTTGCTAAGATATGGATATGGAAGTGAGGTAATAGCGAATAAGCAGCTAGGATTTCAAAAAATTCCTTTCCTGGTATAAGCAGTCCGACACGGCTCTTTAGTTTCTTATCTGTGTGTGCATTCTGTCCCTCCTGTGGTGCGGGTTCCATTCCTGTCTCAGGTACTTGCATCAGGCAGAAGTCATCCGACAGTCACCTTGGTCACCTTGCAGATGTCTGTGCATGCTCCAGGGACCAGGTTGGCTGGTCCTTCTGAAAAACATCTCACAAGGGAGTACATTGTTCTTTCTTTATTACACATCCCAGGATGGCAGTTTTATGTTATTAGCAAAACACATAGTATTGTAAGTAAGTTGCAAGTTGCAGGTTTTGCAGGGGTCTTTGCCTAGGGGTTCAGTCCCTGTTTCTTCCCTATTTCAGTAATGGAATCAATATTTTTACAGTTAAAAAAAAAAAAGGCCAACACTATATTTGTATATAAATTTTGTAATTAAATAAATATAGCTATAAAATGTGTGCAAAGAAGATGAAGTAAAACAGGATCTATGTGCTCATCCTCAGATCCCAACTAAGTTAACAAAAAATCTCTGAACCCAATAACCCACTGCCAGATCTCTGAAGAAGCCCCAAAATCACCAACATTAATGGTAAATCTCATGCAATATTTGAGAAGTCACAGTTCCGAATGAAAAAGTATATTGGCTGCTATGGTGCAATGTAAAGCTCTTAAGCTAAACCTTAGAATAGCCTTGATGCTTTGCTGCCTTTAAGAAGATAGTGAAGAAAGAAAATAAACTGGTGACATTCTGAGATATTCGCATGAATTCTTATTTAGAAATGAGTAGAAAGACTTAGGGATTAATTTCGAAAAAAAAAATTAAGTTATTCACTAAGTAGCAAGATCCCACAGAAGCAGGAGCACAATGAGGCGAGATGGCATGACAAGGAAAACATACTACTTCAAAAAAAAAGGAAGGGGAGTTAGGGAACAGAATAAGCAAAGGCAAATAAGTTTTGGAGGAAAAAAATAACATGAAGAAAAAATAGGCAATCTGAGTTTTTCCCTATTGAACAGCTGAATAAGCACATTTAATAAATAAAAAAGGCGCTCTGTCTCTGCCGTGTCCTCAGATGTTCCTTGGGAATGAGTGGAAGGCAGTGAATTAGTGCTGTTTGTGGGGCTCCCTCAGACCTCATCATACCCGCATAAACAATCTTTAAAAGCTTTACTGGGTTCTATTTGCCCCAGCAAAGTTTCTCTGCTTGAGCACAAGTGATCTTTTGTCCAGTGGTGCCTTCATGGAGGAAAGTGTCATTTGGTCTCTCAGCTTGGAAAGGCTCATTGCTCTCTAGAATTTATTAGCTTTAGATTCCTTCACATGGACAGCTCTACAATAACTTCTTAAATATGATTTTTGGGTTATTTGGGTTTTTTAAATTTATGCTACTATCCATAATTCATAATAATTTTGGGGTACAGCAATTACCATTTACATTCTAAATATATTTACAATAACAAAAAAAAGTGAGTAGCTGCTGAGGCTGCTTGTGTACAACCAAACACCTCATGGGATTTGGTTCCTTGGTTTGGAGGTTTAGGGTCATGGTTTCATGGAACATCCAGTTAATTGGCCTAATATCATGTTTAGTGCTTCTGTTCTACCTCCTAATTCATTGTGTAATGCCTGGGACCTTAAAAACTTGTAAGCCGCCATCCAAGGCACAAGATTTGGTCTCTATAGCAACAAAGGAAGGAGAATCAGGATTAGGAGAAGAAACGGATGTTTGCCCAATTACCTCAATGAACAAGCACCTCCATTGCCATGAGATCAGAAGAACTGGAAAGTGCCCAGCTACCATTACTGAAGATTTTGCTGAAAGATCCTAGAGAAGGATCCTGATCGTAAGGAGAAAATGATAAACAGAATTTCATATTCTCGTGGAGTCCAGAGTATCTTGTGCCACTGAAGTTGAATGAACACCTAGAACTATTGCACTGTGATAATCTTTAAATGTTAAACCAAAAATATCCCCTGAAGTCTTCTTAAAACCAAATACAATTATTTAGCATAACTAGTAAAGTATGTCTGCCTTGAGCATTGTGCTTTTTTAAGATCTGTCTACCAAACTGACAAAAGCAATTGAGAGATTAGATAGAGACCTTAGGGGGCAATAAGTTTATGTTAATGGGGGAGGATCAAGACAGAAAAGGAGGTGAGAATGGTTTCGCAACTTGAAGAATGTAATCAATGTCACTGGATTGTACATGTTGAAATAGTTGAATTGATGTATGTTTTGCTGCGTATATTTTCAACAACAACAAAGAAAACCCTACGTATCATAACAAATTATGGATAACACTGAGAACCATGGAAATTTCAAAACACTTAATTGTGCTCATGCAGAACCTGTACATAGACAAAGAGGCAGTCATTCCAACAGAATAAGGGGATGTTGCGTGGTTTAAAGTCAGGAAAGGCGTGCATCATGGTTGTATCCCTTGACCGTACTTAATCCGTCTGTATACTGAGCAAATTTTCTGAGAAGCTGAACCAGATGAAGAAGAAAGAACATCAGGGTTGGAGGGAGACTCGTTATGAACCTGCAATATGCAGATGACATAGCCTTGCTTGCGGAAAGTGAAGAGGACTTGAAAAACTTACCGATGAAGATCAAAGACTACTGCCTTCAGTATGGATTACACTTCACCATAAAGAAAACAAAAATCCTCATAACCGGATCAATAAGCAACATCATGATAAATGGAAAAAAAATTGAAGTTTTCAAGGATTTCATTTTACTTGGATCCACAATCAACACCATGAAAGCAACAGTCAAGAAATCTAACAATGCATTACATTGGGCAAATCTGCTGTAAAAGACTTCTTGAAAGTGTTAAAAGCAAAGATGTCACTTTGAGGACTAAGGTGCACCTGACCCAAGCCATGATATTTTCTGTAGCGTCATACGCATGTGAAAGCTGGGCAATGAATAAAGATGCCCAAAGAAGTATGATACCTTTGAATTATGGAGTTGGTGAACAAAATTGAATATACCATCGACTGCCAGAAGAACGAACGAGTCTGTCTTGGAAGATACAGTCAGAATGCTCCTTAGATGGAAGGATGAGTATTCCTTTCATGTAGTTTGGAGATGTTATCAGGAGGGACCAGTCCCTGGAGAAGGAAATCATGCTTGGTAAATTACAGGGTCAGCATAAAAGGGAAGACCTTCAAAGAGATGGATTGATACAGTGACTGCAAAAATGCCCTCAAACATAACAATGATTGTGAGGATGGCACAGGACTGGCCAGTGTTCTGTTGTACATAGGGTTGCTGTGATTCAGAACCAACTCAACGGCACCTATCATCAACAACAGCAAGGAGCATAGCTCTACTCTGGCTCATGTGGGGTCACCATGAATTAGAGTAAGCTGAAAGACAACTAGTTTTTGTTTTTACTTAAAAACGAACAAAAAATCCAAGCAGGCGAATCATGTAAAATGCTTTGTTGTTTTTGTTATTGCTAGTTGCTGTCAAGTCAGCTTGGACTCAAGGTGAGCCCAAGTACAACAGAAAAAAACATTGCCTGGTCCTGCATGATCTTCACTGATATTGCTGTGCTGTAGTCCATTGTTGCAGTCACTGTGTATTTTGAAGATGCATATCCAGTTATGCCAGCACCATTCGTTAAAGAGACTGTCTTTTCCCTATGTAACTGATTTGAGGCCTTTATCAAATATCAGCCACTCAAATGTGGATGGGTTTATGTCTGGTTCCATTCGTCTATGTATCTGTTGTTGTACCAGTACCAGGCCGTTTTGACTACTATGACTGTATAGTAGGTTCTAAAATCAGGTATAGAGTGAGGCCTCTGACTTTGTTCTTCCGGGTCCTCTTTCCCTTCCATATGAAGTTGGTGATTTGTTTCTCCATCTCACTAAAAAATGTTGTTGGAATTTGAATCAGAATGCACTGTATCTATAGATTGCTTTTGGTAGAATAGACATTTTTACAATGTTAAGTCTTCCTATCCATGAGCAAGGTATGTTTTTCCACTCATGTAGGTCTCTTTTGCTTTTTTTGCAGAAGTGTCTTGTAGTTTTCTTTGTATAGGTTTTTTACATCTCTGGTAAGATTTATTCCTAAGTATTTTATTTTCTTGGGGGCTACTGTAAATGGTATTGATTTGGTGATTTCCTCTTTGATGTTCTTTTTGTTGGTGCAGATGAAACCCTGGTGGCATAATGGTTAAGTCCTATGGCTGCTTACCAAGAGGTCGGCGGTTTGAATCCACCAGGCACTCCTTGGAAACTGTATAAGGCAGTTCTACTCTGTTCTATAGGGTCACTGTGAGTCAGAATCTACTCGACGGCAGCGGGTTTGGTTTTTGGTTTTTAGAGGAATCCAACTGATTTTTGTACATTTATCCTGTATCCTGATCTCTGCTGAACACTTCTGTTAGTTTCAGCAGTTTTCTTGAAGATCGTTTAGGGTTTTCTGTGAATAAGATCATGTCATCTTCAAATAGAGATACTTTTATTTCTTTCTTGTTAATCTGGATGCCCTTTCTTGGTTTTTTTTTTTAAGTAATTTTTATTGTGCTTTAAGTGAAAGTTTACAAATCAAGTCAGTCTCTCACATAAAAACTTATATACACCTAGCTAGATACTCCCAATTACTTTCCCAATGACTCAGCCAGTTCCCTCCTTCCAGTCTCTCTTTTCATGGCCATTTTGCCAGCTTCTAAGCCCCTCTACCTTCCCATCTGTCCTCCAGGCAGGAGATGCCAACATAGTCTCAAGTGTCCACTTGATGCAAGTAGCTTACTCCTCACCAGCATCCCTCTCCAACCCACTGTCCAGTCCAATCCATGTTTGATCATAAGGAGAATGATTTGGGAATGGTTCCTGTCCTGGGCCAACAGAAGGTCTGGGGGCCATGACCACTGGGGTCTTTCTAGTCTCAGTCAGACCATTAAGCCTGGTCTTTTTATGAGAATTTGAGGTCTGCATCCCACTCTTCTCCTCCTCCCTCAGGGGTTCTCTGTTGTGTTCCCTGTCAGGGCAGTCATTGGTTGTGGCTGGGCACAATCTAGCTTTTCTGGTCTCAGGATGATGTAGAATCCAGTTCATGTGGCCCTTTCTGTCTCTTGGGCTCGTAATTACCTTGTGTCCTTGGTGTTCTTCATTCTCCTTTGATCCAGGTGGGTTGAGACTCATTGATGCATCTTACATGGTTGCTCATTAGCGTTTAAGACCGAAGACGCCACTCTTCGAAGTGGGATGCAGAATGTTTTCTTAATAGATTTTATCATGCCAATTGACTTAGATGTCCCCTGAAACCATGGTCCCCAAATCCCTGCCCCTGCTACGCTGGCCTTTGAAGCATTCAGTTTATTCATGAAACATCTTTGCTTTTGGTTTAGTCCAGTTGTGCTGACCTCCCCTGTATTGAGTGTTGTCCTACTCTTCACCTAAATTAGGTCTTATCTATTATCTAATTAGTGAATACCCCTCTCCCACCCTCCGCCATCTCGTAACCACAAAGAATGTGTTCTTCTCAGTTTAAACTATTTCTCAAGATCTTATAATAGTGGTTTTATACAATATTTGTCCTTTTGCAACTGGCAAATTTCACTCAGCATAATGCCTTCCAGGTTCTTCCATGTTATGAAATGTTTCACAGATTCATCATCATTCTTTATCGATGTGTAGTATTCCATTGTGTGAATATACCATAATTTATTTATCCATTCATCCATTGATGGGCATCTTGGCTGCTTCCATCTTTTTGCTATTGTAAACAGTGCTGCAATAAACATCGTGTAAAGGCTCTTATTTCTCTAGGATATATTCGGAGGAGTGGGATTGCTGAGTCATATGGTAGTTCTATTTCTAGCTTTTTAAGGAAGCACCAAATCGATTTTCAAAGTGGTTGTAACATTTTACATTCCACCAGCAGTGTATTAGTGTTCCAATTTCTCCACAGCCTCTCCAACATTTATTATTTTCTGGTTTTTTGGATTAATGCCAACCTTGTTGGAGTGAGATGGAATCTCATTGTAGTTTTGATTTGCATTTCTCTAATGGCTAATGATTGAGAGCATTTCCTCATGGGTCTGTTAGCTGCCTGAATGTCTTCTTTTTTTGTTTGTCTTTTTGTGGTTGAGTTTTAGCAGAATCATGTAGATTTTAGAGATCAGGCACTGGTTGGAGATGTCGTAGCTGAAAATTTTTTCCCAGTCTGCAGGTGGTCTTTTTACTCTTTTGGTGAAGTCTTTTGATAAGCATAGGTGTTTGATTTTTAGGAGCTCCCAGTTATCTGGTTTCTCTTTGGCATTTTTAGTAATGTTTTGTATTCTGTTTATACAATGTATCAGGGCTCCTAACGTTGTCCCTATTTTTTTTCCATGATCTTTATCACTTTAGACTTTATGTTTAAATCTTTGATCTACTTGGAGTTAGTTTTTGTGCATGGTGTGAGGTATGGGTCTTGTTTCATTTTTTGGCAGATGGATATCCAGTTACGCCAGCACCATTTGTTAAAAAGACTATCTTTTCCCCAATTAACTGACACTGGGCCTTTGTCAAATATCAGCTGCTCATATGTAGTTGGATTTATATCTGGGTTCTCAATTCTGTTCCACTGGTCTGTGTGCCTGTTGTTGTACCAGTACCAGGCTGTTTTGACTACTGGGGCAGAATAATAAGTTCTAAAATCAGGTAGAGTGAGGCCTCCCACTTTCTTCTTCTTTTTCAGTAATGCTTTGCTTATCTGGGGCTTCTTTCCCTTCCATATGAAGTTGGTTGTTTCTCCAACTCATTAAAAAATGGTGTTGGAATTTGGATCAGAAGTGCATTGTATATATAGATGGCTTTTGGTAGAGTAGATATTTGTACAATGTTAAGTCTTCCTATCCATGAGCAAGGTACGTTTTTCCACTTATGTGGGTCCCTTTTGGGTTCTTGCAGTAATATCTTGTAGTTTTCTTTGTATAGGTCTTTTACACCTTTGGTAAGGTATATTCCTAAGTATTTTATCTTCTTGGGGGCTACTGTGAATGGTATTGATTTGGTGATTTCCTCTTTGATGTTCTTTTTGTTGATGTAGAGGAATCCAACCAGTTTTTGTATTTTATCTTGTAACCTGATACTCTGCTGAACTTTTCTATTAGTTTCAGTAGTTTTCTGGAGGATTCCTTAGGGTTTTCTGTGTATAAGATCATGTTGTCTGCAAATAGAGATAATTTTACTTCTTCCTTGCCAATCTGGATGCCCTTTATTTCTTTGTCTAGACTAACTGCTCTGGCTAGGACCTCCAGCACAATGTTGAATAAGAGCAGTGATAAAGAGTATCCTTGTCTGGTTCCCATTCTCAAGGGAAATGCTTTCAGACTCTCTCCATTTAGGATGATGTTGGCTGTTGGCTTTGTATAAATGCCCGTTATTATGTTGAGGAATTTTCCTTCAATTCCTATTTTGCTGAGAGTTTTTATGATGAATGGGTTTTGGACTTTGTCAAATGCCTTTTCTGCATCACTTGGTAAAATCATGTGGTTTTTGTCTTTTGTTTTATTTATATGGTGGATTACATTAATAGTTTTTCTAATATTGAGCCAACCTTGCATACCTAGTATAAATCCCACTTGGTCATGGTGGATTATTTTTTTGATATGTTGTTGAATTCTATTGGCTAGAATTTTGTTGAGGATTTTTGCATCTATGTTCATGAGGGATATAGGTCTGTAATTTTCTTTTTTGTGGTGACTTTACCTGGTTTTGGTATCAGGGATATGCTGGCCTCATAGAATGAGTTAGGGAATATTCCATCCTTTTCTATGCTTTGACATACCTTTAGTAGTAGTGGTGTTAACTCTTCTCTGATAGTTTGGTAGAACTCTGCAGTGAAGCCGTCTGGAGCAGGGCTTTTTCTGTTGGGAGTTTTTCGATTACCTTTTCAATCTCTTTTTTTGTTATGGGTCTATTTATTTGTTTTACTTCTGTTTGTGTTAGTCTAGGTAGGTAGTGTGTTTCTAGGAATTCATCCATTTCTTCTACGTTTTCAAATTTGTTAAAGTACAATTTTTCATAGTAATCTGGTATGATTCTTTTAATTTCAGTTGGGTTTGTTGTAATGTGGCCCATCTCATTTCTTATTCGGGTTATTTGTCCCTTTCCTGTATTTCTTTAGTCAGTCTGGCTAATGGTTTATCAATTTTGTTACTTTTTCAAAGAACCAGCTTTTGGCCTTGTTAACTCTTTCAATTGTTTTTCTGCTCTGTAATTCATTTAATTCAGCTCTAATTTTTATTGTTTGTTTTCTTCTGGTGCCTGAGGGTTTCTTTTTTTTTTTTTTTTTTTTATAATAACTTTTATTAAGCTTCAAGTGAACGTTTACAAATCCAATCAGTCTGTCACATATAAGTTTACATACATCTCACTCCCTACTCCCATTTACTCTCCCCGTCTTGAGTCAGCCCTTTCAGTCTCTCCTTTCTTGACAATTTTGCCGGCTTCCCTCTCTCTCTATCCTCCCATCCCCCCTCCAGACAAGAGTTGCCAACACAATCTCAAGTGTACACCTGATATAATTAGCTCACTCTTCATCAGCGTCTCTCTCCCACCCGCTGACCAGTCCCTTTCATGTCTGATGAGTTGTCTTCAGGGATGGTTCCTGTCCTGTGTCAACAGAAGGTCTGGAGAGCATGACCGCCGGGATTCCTCTAGTCTCAGTCAGACCATTAAGTTTGGTCTTCTTATGAGAATTTGGGGTCTGCATCCCACTGCTCTCCTGCTCCCTCAGGGGTCCTCTGCTGAGCTCCCTGTCAGGGCAGTCATCGATTGTGGCCGGGCACCAACTAGTTCTTCTGGTCTCAGGATGATGTAGGTCTCTGGTTCATGTGGCCCTTTCTGTCTCTTGGGCTCTTAGTTGTCATGTGGGCTTGGTGTTCTTCATTTTCCTTTGCTCCAGGTGGGTTGAGACCAATTGCTGCATCTTAGATGGCTGCTTGTTAGCATTTAAGACCCCAGACGCCACATTTCAAAGTGGGATGCAGAATGATTTCATAATAGAATTATTTTGCCAATTGACTTAGAAGTCCCCGCAAACCATGTTCCCCAGACCCCCGCGCTTGCTCCGCTGAGCTTTGAAGCATTCATTTTATCCCGGAAACTTCTTTGCTTTTGGTCCAGTCCAATTGAGCTGACCTTCCATGTATTGAGTGTTGTCTTTCCCTTCACCTAAAGCAGTTCTTATCTACTGATTAATCAATAAAAAAACCCTCTCCCACCCTCCCTCCCTCCCCTCCTCGTAACCACAAAAGTATGTGTTCTTCTCAGGTTTACTATTTCTCAAGATCTTATAATAGTGGTCTTATACAATATTTGTCCTTTTGCCTCTGACTCATTTCACTCAGCATAATGCCTTCCAGGTTCCTCCATGTTATGAAATGTTTCAGAGATTCGTCACTGTTCTTTATCGATGCGTAGTATTCCATTGTGTGAATATACCACAATTTATTTACCCATTCATCCGTTGATGGACACCTTGGTTGCTTCCAACTTTTTGCTATTGTAAACAGAGCTGCAATAAACATGGGTGTGCATATATCTGTTTGTATGAAGGCTCTTGTATCTCTAGGGTATATTCCGAGGAGTGGGATTTCTGGGTTGTATGGTAGTTCTATTTCTAACTGTTTAAGATAACGCCAGATAGATTTCCAAAGTGGTTGTACCATTTTACATTCCCACCAGCAGTGTATGAGAGTTCCAATCTCTCCGCAGCCTCTCCAACATTTATTATTTTGTGTTTTTTGGATTAATGCCAGCCTTGCTGGTGTGAGATGGAATCTCATCGTAGTTTTAATTTGCATTTCTCTAATGGCTAATGATCGAGAGCATTTTCTCATGTATCTGTTGGCTGCCTGAATATCTTCTTTAGAGAAATGTGTGTTCATATCCTTTGCCCACTTCTTGATTGGGTTGTTTGTCTTTTTGTGGTTGAGTTTTGACAGAATCATGTAGATTTTAGAGATCAGGCGCTGGTCGGAGATGTCATAGCTGAAAATTCTTTCCCAATCTGTAGGTGGTCTTTTTACTCTTTTGGTGAAGTCTTTAGATGAGCATAGGTGTTTGATTTTTAGGAGCTCCCAGTTATCGGGTTTCTCTTCATCATTTTTGGTAATGTTTTGTATTCTGTTTATACCTTGTATTAGGGCTCCTAGGGTTGTCCCAATTTTTTCTTCCATGATCTTTATCGTTTTAGTCTTTATGTTTAGGTCTTTGATCCACTTGGAGTTAGTTTTTGTGCATGGTGTGAGGTATGGGTCCTGTTTCATTTTTTTGCAAATGGATATCCAGTTATGCCAGCACCATTTGTTAAAAAGGCTATCTTTTCCCCAGTTAATTGACACTGGTCCTTTGTCAAATATCAGCTGCTCATACGTGGATGGATCTATGTCTGGGTTCTCAATTCTGTTCCATTGGTCTATGTGTCTGTTGTTGTACCAATACCAGGCTGTTTTGACTACTGTGGCTGTATAATAGGTTCTGAAGTCAGGTAAGGTGAGGCCTCCCACTTTCTTCTTCTTTTTCAGTAGTGCTTTGCTTATCCGGGGCTTCTTTCCCTTCCATATGAAATTGGTGATTTGTTTCTCTATCCCCTTAAAATATGACATTGGAATTTGGATCGGAAGTGCGTTAAATGTATAGATGGCTTTTGGTAGAATAGACATTTTTACTATGTTAAGTCTTCCTATCCATGAGCAAGGTATGTTTTTCCACTTAAGTATGTCCTTTTGAATTTCTTGTAGTAGAGCTTTGTAGTTTTCTTTGTATAGGTCTTTTACATCCTTGGTAAGATTTATTCCTAAGTATCTTATCTTCTTGGGGGCTACCGTGAATGGTATTGATTTGGTTATTTCCTCTTCGGTGTTCTTTTTGTTGATGTAGAGGAATCCAAGTGATTTTTGTATGTTTATTTTATAACCTGAGACTCTGCCAAACTCTTCTATTAGTTTCAGTAGTTTTCTGGAGGATTCCTTAGGGTTTTCTGTGTATATAATCATGTCATCTGCAAATAGTGATAACTTTACTTCTTCCTTGCCAATCCGGATACCTTTTATTTCTTTGTCTAGCCTGATTGCCCTGGCTAAGACTTCCAACACGATGTTGAATAAGAGCGGTGATAAAGGGCATCCTTGTCTGGTTCCTGTTCTCAAGGGAAATGCTTTCAGGTTCTCTCCATTTAGAGTGATATTGGCTGTTGGCTTTGCATAGATGCCCTTTATTATGTTGAGGGATTTTCCTTCAATTCCTATTTTGGTAAGAGTTTTTATCATAAATGGGTGTTGGACTTTGTCAAATGCCTTTTCTGCATCAATTGATAAGATCATGTGGTTTTTGTCTTTTGTTTTATTTATGTGATGGATTACATTAATGGTTTTTCTGATATTAAACCAGCCTTGCATACCTGGTATAAATCCCACTTGATCAGGGTGAATTATTTTTTTGATGTGTTGTTGGATTCTATTGGCTAGAATTTTGTTGAGGATTTTTGCATCAATGTTCATGAGGGATATAGGTCTATAATTTTCTTTTTTTGTAATGTCTTTACCTGGTTTTGGTATCAGGGAGATGGTGGCTTCATAGAATGAGTTGGGTAGTATTCCGTCATTTTCTATGCTTTGGAATACCTTTAGTAGTAGTGGTGTTAACTCTTCTCTGAAAATTTGGTAGAACTCTGCAGTGAAGCCGTCCGGGCCAGGACTTTTTTTTGTTGGGAGTTTTTTGATTACCGTTTCAATCTCTTTTTTTGTTATGGGTCTATTTAGTTGTTCTGCTTCTGAATGTGTTAGTTTAGGTAGGTAGTGTTTTTCAAGGAATTCATCCATTTCTTCTAGGTTTTCAAATTTGTTAGAGTACAATTTTTCATAATAATCTGAAATGATTCTTTTAATTTCATTTGGTTCTGTTGTGATGTGGTCCTTCTCATTTCTTATTCGGGTTATTTGTTTCCTTTCCTGTATTTCTTTAGTCAGTCTAGCCAATGGTTTATCAATTTTGTTAATTTTTTCAAAGAACCAGCTTTTGGCTTTGTTAATTCTTTCAATTGTTTTTCTGTTCTCTAATTCATTTAGTTCAGCTCTAATTTTTATTATTTGTTTTCTTCTGGTGCCTGATGGATTCTTTTGTTGCTCACTTTCTATTTGTTCAAGTTGTAGGGACAGTTCTCTGATTTTGGCTCTTTCTTCTTTTTGTATGTGTGCATTTATTGATATAAATTGACCTCTGAGCACTGCTTTTGCTGTGTCCCAGAGGTTTTGATAGGAAGTATTTTCATTCTCGTTGCTTTCTATGAATTTCCTTATTCCCTCCTTGATGTCTTCTATAACCCAGTCTTTTTTCAGGAGGGTATTGTTCATTTTCCAAGTATTTGATTTCTTTTCCCTCGTTCTTCTGTTATTGATCTCTAGTTTTATTGCCTTGTGGTCTGAGAAGATGCTTTGTAATATTTCGATGTTTTGGACTCTGCAAAGGTTTGTTTTATGACCTAATATGTGGTCTATTCTAGAGAATGTTCCATGTGCGCTAGAAAAAAAAGTATATTTTGCAGCAGTTGGGTGGAGAGTTCTGTATAAGTCAATGAGGTCAAGTTGGTTGATTGTTGTAATTAGATCTTCCGTGTCTCTGTTGAGCTTCTTACTGGATGTCCTGTCCTTCTCCGAAAGGGGTGTGTTGAAGTCTCCTACTATAATTGTGGAGGTATCTATCTCGCTTTTCAGTTCTGTTAAAATTTGATTTATATATCTTGCAGCCCTGTCATTGGGTGCGTAAATATTTAATATGGTTATGTCTTCCTGATCAATTGTCCCTTTTATCATTATATAGTGTCCTTCTTTATCCTTTGTGGTGGATTTAAGTCTAAAGTCTATTTTGTCAGAAATTAATATTGCTACTCCTCTTCTTTTTTGCTTATTGTTTGCTTGATATACTTTTTTCCATCCTTTGAGTTTTAGTTTGTTTGTGTCTCTAAGTCTAAGGTGTGTCTCTTGTAGGCAGCATATAGATGGATCGTGTTTCTTTATCCAGTCTGTGACTCTCTGTCTCTTTATTGGTGCATTTAGTCCATTTACATTCAGGGTAATTATAGATAAATAAGTTTTTAGTGCTGTCATTTTGATGCCTTTTTATGTGTGTTGTTGACAATTTCATTTTTCCACATACTTTTTTGTGCTGAGGCGTTTTTCTTAGTAAATTGTGAGATCCTCACTTTCATAGTGTTTGACTTTATGTTAGTTGAGTCGTTACGTTTTTCTTGGTTTTTGTCTTGAGTTATAGAGTTGTTATACCTTTTTGTGGTTACCTCATTATATACCCCTATTTTTCTAAGTAAAAACCTAACTTGTATTGTTCTATATCGCCTTGTATCACTCTCCATATGGCAGTTCAATGCCTCCTGTATTTAGTCCCTCTTTTTGATTATTGTGATCTTTTACCTATTGACTTCCATGATTCCCTGTTATGTGTATTTTTTTTTTAATTAATCTTAATTTGTTTGTTTTTGTGATTTCCCTATTTGAGTTGATATCAGGACGTTCTGTTTTGTGACCTTGTGTTGTGCTGATATCTGATATTATTGGTTCTCTGACCAAACAATATCCTTTAGTATTTCTTGTAGCTTTGGTTTGGTTTTTGCAAATTCTCTAAACTTGTGTTTGTCTGTAAATATCTTAATTTCGCCTTCATATTTCAGAGAGAGTTTTGCTGGATATATGATCCTTGGTTGGCAGTTTTTCTCCTTCAGTGTTCTGTATATGTCGTCCCATTCCCTTCTTGCCTGCATGGTTTCTGCTGAGTAGTCAGAACATATTCTTATTGATTCTCCCTTGAAGGAAACCTTTCTTTTCTCCCTGGCTGCTTTTAAAATTTTCTGTTTATCTTTGGTTTTGGTGAGTTTGATGATAATATGTCTTGGTGTTTTTCTTTTTGGATCAATCTTAAATGGGGTTCGATGAGCATCTTGGATAGATATCCTTTCGTCTTTCATGATGTCAGGGAAGTTTTCTGTCAGAAGTTCTTCAACTATTTTCTCTGTGTTTTCTGTCCCCCCTCCCTGTTCTGGGACTCCAATCACCCGCAGGTTATCCTTCTTGATAGAGTCCCACATAATTCTTAGGGTTTCTTCATTTTTTTTAATTCTTTTATCTGATTTTTTTTCAGCTATGTTGGTGTTGATTCCCTGGTCCTCCAGATGTCCCAGTCTGCATTCTAATTGCTCGAGTCTGCTCCTCTGACTTCCTAGTGTGTTGTCTAATTCTGTTATTTTATTGTTAATCTTTTGGATTTCTACATGTTGTCTCTCTATGGATTCTTGCAACTTATTAATTTTTCCAGTATGTTCTTGAATAATCTTTTTGAGTTCTTCAACAGTTTTATCAGTGTGTTCCTTGGCTTTTTCTGCAGATATCCTAATTTCATTTGTGATATCATTAAGCATTCTGTAAATTAGTTTTTTATATTCTGTATCTGATAATTCCAAAATTGTATCTTCATTTGGGAAAGATTTTGATTCTTTTGTTTGGGGAGTTGGAGAAGCTGTCACAGTCTGCTTCTTTAAGTGGTTTGATATGGATTGTTGTCTCCGAGCCATCACTGGGAAACTAGTTTTTCCAGAAAATCCGCTAAAAAAAAAACTGCAGTCAGATCCCTATCAGAGTTCTCCCTCTGGCTCAGGCTATTCAGATGTTAATGAAGCCGCCTGGGGAGGGTGGGGGAGGGAACAGAGAGATAGGAGAGTAGCACCTCAGAATATAGCCAGAGTTGCTTGTCTTGCTTGGAATGACTATTATATCTGAGATTCCCGCGGGCGCGTCGCCTATGTGTGCTGTCTGTGTGGAGATTGCCCCCGGGGGGTCTGGCCCGCTGGAGTCACGGTCAGATCCTCCGCTTCCAGCCCCACGCCCAGCGTCAAGGCTCCCCTACTGGGACGGTGCACTCTCGACTCCAAAATCAGTCGCTGCCTCCCGGGGACTTCTCGTCCCTCCAGCCGCGTGGCCGTGCCGCCCCCGTGAACCAGGTGGGCCCCCTCCCGGGGTTAGTTCAGATGGGTGGAGTAGCTCCCCGTGCTTGTGCCGCGACCGAGTGTCCCGGCTGGAACGCTGTTCTCCCCGCTCCAATACCAGTCGCTGCCTCCCGGGGACTTCTCCTACCGGCTGCGTCCCACGCCGCACGCGCGACCCGGATGGTCACCTTCCCGGGGTTAGTTCAGGGGGTGGAGCAACTCTCCGTGTTTATGGCGTACCTGCGTGCAGTCCAAATCCCTGTGGGACGGTTCCCCGGCTCGGATGCTGCTCTTTCTGCTCCAAGATCAGTCACTGCCTCCCGGGGACTTCTCCTAACGGCTGCGTCCCACGCCGCCCGTGGAACCGGCTAGTCCCCCTCCCGGGGTTAGTTCAGGGGGGTGGAGCAGGTCTCTGTGCTTGTGCCGTACCTGACTGGTATGCTGGCTCCAGGCTCTGGAAACAATCGCTGCTTCCCCGTATTAGTTCGTTCTCCGTCTCTAAATCTGTGTTTGTTGTTCAGAGTTCGTAGATTGTTATGTATGTGATCGATTCACTTGTTTTTCCGTGTCTTTGTTGTAAGAGGGATCCGAGGTAGCGTCTGCCTAGTCCGCCATCTTGGCTCCGCCTCCCTGAGGGTTTCTTTTGTTGCTTTCTTTCTATTTGTTCAAGTTGTTGGGACAGTCCTTTGATTTTGGCTCTTTCTTCTTTATGTATGTGTGCATTTATCGATATAAATTGACCTCTGAGCACTGCTTTTGCTGTGTCCCAATGGTTTTGATAGGAAGTGTTTTCAGTCTCGTTACATTCTATGAATTTCTTTATTCCATCCTTAATGTCTTCTATCATCCAGTCTTTTTTGAGCAGGGTATTATTCAGTTTCCAAGTGTTTGATTTCTTTTCCCTGCTTTTCCTGTTATTGATTTCTACTTTTATGGCCTTATGGTCAGAGAAGATGCTTTGTAATATTTCAATGTTTTGGATTCTGCTAAGGCTTGCTTTAGCTTTATGACCTAATATGTAGTCTATTCAAGAGAACATTCCATGTGCACTAGAAAAGAAAGTGTACTTGGCTGCCGTTGGGTGGAGTGTTCTGTATATGTCTATGAGGTCAAGTTTGTTGATTGTGGCATTTATATCTTCCGTGTCTTTATTGAACTTCTTTGTGGATGTTCTGTCCTTCACCGAAAGTGGAATGTTGAAGTCTCCTACTATAACTCTGGTTCTTTTTTTGGTCATTTCCTGGAGCTATCTTGTCCTGCTTCTTTATGCGATTTGATATTGAGTGTTGCCTCTGAAGCAACAATAAGTTATTTTTTTTTAATTTATTTATTGTATTTTTGTTTACTGTGTCCTGCATTTTTGTTTTGTTTTGTTTTGATATGGCCATGTAGGCTGGGCAGTTGTGCTACTTTGGTTTTTTGGTGTTGTTGAAGCTCTTATGTCCTGTATCCAAGTGGTCAGAGCAGCTACTAGGTGTGTGAGCCCAGGAGTCTGTTCACTAATCTTGTGGGGGTGCAGTTATTCAGGGCACAGTTGTCTATGTCATCGTTCTCCAAGTGTGTGGTATGGAGACTTTCACCTACAGTCCTAGGTGGGCAGGGCTGCATGGAAATGTTTGGAGTAGGCACATGTCTCTGGTTGCAGTGGGGGGCAATGTATGGTGCAAGGCATCTTCACAGTCACTGGTACGTTTCTGCCCATTGTTGCAGCTATTTTGTCAATCCATCACATTGCGGGTCTCCCTCATTTTCACTGCCCATCTATTTTACCAAACGTGATTTTTTTTTCCAGCAATTAGTCTTTCCTGAGACATGTACAAAGTAAGCAAGATGAAGTCTTGCTGTCCTCACTTCTAAGGAACATTCTGGCTGTGCTTCCTTACAAATGAATTTGTTCATTCTTCTGGCAGTCCATGGTATATTCAGTATTCTTCAAAAAATCACAATTTGGAAGTGTGATTTCTTTTTTGGCCTTCTTTTTAATTGTCCAGTTCATATGCGTATGAGGCAATTGAAAACACTGTGGCTTGAGTCAGGTGCATCTTAGTCATTAAAGTAGTATATTTGCTTTTTAAGATATTAATGAGGCATTTTGCAGCACATTTGCCTAATGAAATATGTTGTTTTTATTTCTTAACTGCTTTTTTCATGGATGTGATTGTTGATCCAAGTAGAATGAAATCCTTGACTTCAATTTTTTCACCTTTTACCATGCTGTTGTTCATTGGCCACGTTGTGAGGATTTTTGTTTTCATTACATTCATGTGTAGACCATACTGAAAACTATAGTCTTTTACCCTCATCATTAAGTACTTCATGTCATCTTCATTTTCAGTAAGCAAGGTTGTATCATCTGCACACTGGGTGTTGTTATTGAGTCTTCCTCCAATTCTGATGTCCTGTTCTTTTTTATACTGTCCAGCTTCTGGAATTTTTTTGTTCACCATACAGGTTAAATATGTAGGGTGAAAAGATACAACCTGGTCACACCTTTTGCAGTTTTAAACCATGTGGTATCATTTCATTCTATTCAAATGACTACCTCATGATCCACATACAGGTTTAGCATGGGCACAATTAGGTGTCCTGGGATTCCTATTCTTGGTAATGTTATTCGTAATGTGTTACGTTCCACAAGATCAAATGCCTTCTTGTAGATAATTAAACGCAGGAACTGAATAGAAACCATTCGCAAGGAATACTCTGGGCTATTGTTAATGGTGATACGCACTGGCAATCTCTGTCTCTTTGGGTAATGGCTTTACACCAGAAAAACTATACACTATTCTAGAGAAGGAAACCCTGGTGGCATAGTGGTTAAGTGCTACAGCTGCTAACCAAGAGGTTGGCAGTTCAAATCCACCAGGCACTCCTTGGAAACTCTATGGGGAAGTTCTACTCTGTCCTATAGGGCCACTATGTGTTGGAATCGCCTCAACGGCAGTGGGTTTTGGTGGGTATTCTAGAGAATAAAACAGCTTGACAGACCACACCCATCCATGATTTAATCCTTACCCCCAACAGTTTGAGAATAGCATGATAAACAAAGAAAAGACCAGATGCAAGAAACTTCTGACAATATGACTTAAAGAGTTTGGAGCAAACAATAGGTCCTTAATAAATTCAACACTGGTAGACAAACATATTTACAGGTATTAAAAAGATAATAACTATTAGACCCACAATTTTCCTTTATTCACAAGAAATGCTGTTAAATTTGAAGCAAAATGGTTCCCCTCTGAAGAAGACATCCTTCAGGGTCCCAGTTAATTTTGTATCATAAAGGAGAAATAACTCTATTAATATTTGTTTATCTAACCTCAGATTTTAGACGATAGAGTCACACTTTCCACCTGTAATTCCTTTCAGTTTTCCACTACCCCTCCTATGAGAGTTAAAAAAAGATCTCAGTGTTAGGACTCATTAATAAAATGCATTATATTTCTGTCCCTTTGTCTGTTTATCGAGACCTTATCTTCTCAACATACCTTTCTTTTCAGTCCTTCCACCACCAGTAACCTATCTGGACAGAACTTTTGAACAAATGGGAGACCACCATTAGGTGACTACCAAAAGGACTTTTACTTGATTATTCAGACTCAGATAACCCAGTATATCACCTTGTGGTGGCTTTCCTTGATTACCCTTCATACCTATGTCTATAATTCACTCCCCACTTAGCATAACCTCAGTTTTCTGATTTACTTCCCTCAATGCCTAATGTTCTTTGGACTGCTTCATCTACAGATGTGGGTAAAAAGAAAACATGGAATTTGTAAAGTCAATATTGACCTTATAAAGCCTCTGATTAATTTTCCCCAGTAGACTCTACATACTGAAGCACTAGAGGGACTATACGACCCAGTGTTGCAGATTTCAAAACAAGATCTTATCCATTCCTTGTGATAGTTGCTGCTACCCTCCCAATAATGTGTAATGAATATGTGTACCTCTTTGCATAAGACTTAAGTACTGTCAGTAGTAGAGTGCGCCCATATTTTCCTGTGGTCCACAATCCAGATATCACCCCAATTTCTTATATCTCCAAATTCAATATACTTCCAAGCAGTAGTTCTCCT
The DNA here is from genome assembly GCF_024166365.1 of Elephas maximus indicus. Classification (NCBI taxonomy): domain Eukaryota; kingdom Metazoa; phylum Chordata; class Mammalia; order Proboscidea; family Elephantidae; genus Elephas; species Elephas maximus. The sequence continues at coordinate 234,027,475 of NC_064820.1, read as the reverse complement.
TACATCCTGACTCCAAAAATCCTATCTCCCTTATATGGGAAAAACAAAAATACATCTGAACCACAAAACTTCACTGAAGCCCCTTCACTATTATCTCAGGTTCTTAACTGTAATATTCAAATATTTAATTTTTCTGTTTTTCTACCTTGATTTAATATATAGACAACTTGATCTCATGTTCACCAGATATAACCATTTATCAATAGGAGTCTTATTGTTCCCCAAAAGCTTTGGCTATAAAATGTTTCCAAGGATAAATTAAAATTTTAGCAGACTCAAGGTCTCAAGCTTGACCATGAAACATACCAGAATAGCATTAACTACAGCCATTTGAAATTACATCATTTAAATTTTTCCTTCAATTTTTATCAAAAGAAAGAGCATTCCTAGTACTTAATGTATGCCGCTGATAGTGGATGTCAGCTCTTCTGAATTACCTGACCCTCTGTATAAAACTGCCTAAAAGTTATCCCTTTACCTATGACCAAGAAGTATATGACAGACTTAAACCCCACTGGTGTAGTGGTTAAGAGCTACGGCTGCTGACCAAAAGGTCGGTAGTTCAAATCCACCAAGCGCTCCTTGGAAACCCTATGGGGCAGTTCTTCTCTGTCCTAAAGGGTCACTATGAGTCGGAATTGACTCGACGGCAATGTTTTTTTTTTTTTTTTTTTAACTTTGACCAGCTCATGGCTACTTTTCTTCAACTCTTTGTCTTCCAAATTATAATAAACTTTTTTTTTTCTTTCTGTAAATGAAAGGGGTAGTCAAATTCTTGGAATTTTAGCTTAGAATCATAAGGGAATCAGAGACACATTGTATGTTATGGTCTCTCTCAACCCCATAGTTAATGCATATTTCCTTTGCTTAAGGTCAATAGCCACAGATGCAAAGTTAGTGGAAGTCACTCTGATAAAATCCCAGATCTCACAACTTCATTTTATGGAACCCCATAATCAGACTCTTCTCCTCACTAAAATACACATTTTTCTGCTGCAAAACTCATTTGCTATGAATTGTAGCTTCTATTCCCTCATCATGTCACCATCTATAATTGACATATCCATAATGCAGCTATGTTACTGTTTCCAGAGGAGGGAGAAACTCATGACTGCTTAATTTTAAGGGGATCTGAATGAGGAAGGGAAAATTACTTAAATTAAAAATATATACTGTTTATTTTCTAGTAAATACAAAATACAGAGGCTATTTAGAGAACTCAGAGTGGGTTTAGCTTGTTTCAACAGTTACCAATTCCTGTTCCATTTTGTTTTATTTTATGCGCACACACACACAAAAACAGAAAACAAAAATAAGAAGTCAAAATCTACTCCCACTTGGGTATTTTTACTATTTGAACCTTTTTTTTCTGAATTACTCTTCCCCCAGATATTTACATAGATATCACCTTCACTTACTTCTTCGATCCATTTCTTAAATATTATCTTTTTAATTAGTCTTACCATATAACAAAATTAATTTTATATTTGCCCACACATAGTCTTTTTGACCCCTGCCACTCTGAAATACTTCCTTATAGTCCTTTCTTTACACCTCCTAACATACTAATGATTTATCCACTTTATGTATTTATTGCTTACTTTTTATTCATCCATGAAAAATATAAGACCCCTAGGCAGCAATTTTTGCCCCTGCTGTTTATGCTGCTAAACAATGCATCAATGACTTGCACTTAGTGCACACTCGATGAAAGCATGTTAGATGAATGAATGAAATAATGGTTCTCAGAAAAAAGAATCCAGGTTGCAGAAATAAATGTTCAAAATCAGTTATTAAAACAAAATCTTAAAAGTAGCCAGATAAAAATGACATATAATATATGAAAGGCAAAATATGAAAATGACAGAAAACTTCCTGTTGAAAACAATGCAATCAAGAAACCAGAGAAGCAACATCATTCAAGTACTAAATCCACCAAACCCACTGTCTTCTAGTTGATTCTGATTCATAACGACTCCATAGGGTTTCTAAGGCTGTAAACCTCTATGGAAGCAGACTGCCACATCTTTCTCCCACGCGGCCACTGGTGGTTTCAAACCGCTGACTTTTTGGTTAGTGGTCGAGCACCTTAACCACTGCACCACCAGGGCTCCTTCCAAGTACTAAAAGGAAGGGGGGAGGGAAGAAAAGCCTATCCCAGAGAATATATAATTTAAAAACTAAGGAGAATAAAGACTTTTTATACATACAAAAGCTGAAAGAACTAATTACCAGCAGAACTGTATACAAGAAATGTAAATGACCTCTTCAGACAGAAGAAAAATGATACAAGGTGGAAAAAAGAGTATAGAGAAAGGAAAGAACATTGGTAATGGTAACTATGTTAAGTATGAGATATTTTTATTATTGTTTTAATCTCTTTAAAAGATAATTGACTGTTTACACAAAAATAATAACCTATTTTCAGATTTATAGTATAACTAGAATATGACAAAAATTACAAAAAGGCTAGAAAAGAAACAGCAAGCAGTGGCCAAGAGGTTGGCTGCTAACTAAAAGGTCAGTAGTTCAAATCTACCAGCCACTCCTTAGAAACCCTTTGAGGTAGTTCTACTCTGTCCTGTAGGGTCATTATGAATCAGAATTGACTCACCAACAACTGGTTTTGGGTTTTATATAATACATACGTAATTTTATCAGTTGATGGTAGATTGTGACAAATTAAAATTATATACAATAATTCTTAAAGCAACCACTGAATTAAAAAGATAAAAATCAATTGACTAAAAAATTAAGAGAATCAATAAATAAAAAAACTTATAAACGGACTAATCATGGAAAAAAAAAAAAAAACACCCAAAATACTGATACGAATGAAACAAGAAACACGACACAACCTTGCTTTCAAAAAGTGAAGAGGACTTGAAAAACTTACTAACGAAAATCAAAGACTACAGTCTTCACTGTGGATTACACATCAACATAAAGAAAACAAAAATCTTCACAACTGGGCCAATAAGCAACATCATGATAAACAGTGAAAAGACTGCGGCTGTCAAGAATTTCATTTTACTTGGATACACAATCAATGCCCATAGAACAAAACAGGAGTCAAAAAATCCAAAGATGTATTATATTGGGTAAATCTGCTGCAAAAGACCTCTTTAAAATGTTCAAAAGCAGCAATGTCACTTTGAGGATTAAGGTGTGCCTGACCCAAACCATGCTATTTTCAATCATCTCATACACGTGTGAAAGCTGGACAATGAATAAGGAAGACCAAAGAAGAATTATATGCCTTTGAATTATGGTGTTGGAAAAGAATGTTAAATATACCACAGAATGCCAGGAGAATGAACAAGTTTATCTTGGAAGAAGTGCGGCTAGAGTGTTCCTTGGAAATGAGGATGGTGAGATCTCGTCTTACGTACTTTGGACATGTTATCAGGAGGGACCAGTCCCTGGAAAAAGACATCATGCTTGGAAAGGTAGAATGTCAGTGAAAAAGTAGAAGATCCTCAATGAGATGGATTGACACAGTGGCTGCAACAATGGGCTCAGACATGGCAACGATTGTGAGAATGGTGCAGGACTGAGCAGTGTTTTGTTCTGTTGTACATATGGTCACTATGAGTTGGAACTGACTCTGTGGCACCTAACAACAATGAAAAATATGAATATGATGAACAACATTATTCCTATAAATTTGACACCTGAGATAAAATGGACAAATTCTTGAAAGACACAAACTAAGCTTACTCAACAAGTACATAATCTGAAAATCTGAATAGCTCGTAACTATAAAAATAATTTAATTTGTAGGTGAAAACCTCTCAAGGAAAGTCTCAGGCTCAGGAAGCTTCACTGGTAAATTCTACAAGACCATTAAGGAATAAATGGTACCAATTCTACACAAACTGTTTTAGAAAATTTAAGATGAAGGGACAGTTTATAGTTACTCTTTGAGGTCAGTTTTATCCTTTTACCAAAATCAGACAAAGATGTGACAAAAAAGAAAACTATACACCTATATCCTTCGTTAACATACTTGATGTCCTAAATGAACATTTAACCTAGCAAATACAACAATATATTAAATAGGTAATACTCATGATTCAATGAGATTTGTCCCAGGAATACAGGATTGTTATTTAAAAGTTAATCAAAACAATTGATCATGTGAGCAACACAATTGGATTATTATTTTAAAAGTCAATCAAAACAACTGATCATATGAAAAACACTCATCAAACAAATTTAAAAAAATGATCATTGGGGAGGAGGGGCCAAGGTGTCAGAATAGACAGACACTTCTGGCAAACCCTCTTACAACAAAGACCAAAAAAAAACAAGTGAAACGAGTATATTTATGACAAGCTAGGGGCCCTGAACATCAAAGGCAAAGTTAGAAAATGAACTGAGTGGTGGGGGAAGGAGAGGTGGTACAGAAGCGGAGAGTATTACCGGGTCTGAATCGTGGGAAGCCCTCAAACACCATTCCTGGGAGGGGCTGTGGTGGGCTGATACTAGCATTCGGCCGCAGTTTCCTCAGGGTGAAGCAGCCAGCCACACAGCCTTTGCCCACCTCCGGAACCAGAGAAGAATGGCGCTCTTGGCAAAAGCTAAGTACTTGCGTATATTTTACTGCATCCCCGCCCCCAAACCAGCTTCAGCAGCTGTTGATTTCCCTGGGTCTAAGATAGGCCCTGTTGAGCACTTAGGGCCATCCTCCCAGCCTTGGAGAAGGAATAAATTTGCAATTGGGGGAAAAGATAATTTGCCAGCACTAACTGGGGAAGCTCAGGACAGAAACAGCTCCTGTCCAGGCATAAACTGTCCGTGGACTTTGAGTACCATTCCCCTCTGCATGGACCTGTGTGGGCCTGTTTCAGGAGAACAGGCCCTTGTTGCCAGACTACAGCTGTTTCAGGTGTGCGGTGGAGAGGTAAGCATTTGATGTTTTACACTACCTTTCCTATTAAACAGTGTCCTCATCTACCCACATCAGGGACCTAAGGACTGGTGGCTCCACTCAGGTCACCCAGCCACCCATGACAAGGGTCCAAGGATAACTGGTACCTCCCAGTCCTTACAACCAAAAATATTGGGTGCCCATGGTCCATCTGCAGAACCCACCCACCTGTATGCTCTAGGGAACAGGGACACGCTTTCCTCAGAGACACGTGGGGGACAATTCCCAGCCCTCTGCCTTGTTCAGAGTGTGATCCCCTGCTGCAACCAGATACTAGTACCTATACCAACCACCCCTGCCCCTCTAAGACTATAGGACAGAACCTGTACCACACACTTCATGATCAGATACCTAGACACCTGAGCTGAATTCATACAAGAAAAGTGAATGGACTCCTAGACTGATATACCTGATAACAGCTCTAGCCATCTGGTGACTGGACATCAGAGCTCCAAAGGCAAAAATAATCAAGCTAGCTCACTCAAGCAACCCACTTGTGCATATCAAAACAAAACAAAGCAAGAAGCTACGATACAGGAAGCAAACATAAACTAATACAATAACTTATAGATGGCTCAGAGACAACAAGTCATTATCAAGTCACATAAAGATACAGACCATGGTTGCCTCAACAAGCTCTCAGAACAAAGAATCAAGGGATCGTCTAGATGAAAGTGCCTTCTTGGAATTACCAGAGGCAGAATATAAAAGATTAATATGCAGAACCCTTCAAGACATCAGGAAGGAAATCAGGCAATATGCAGAACAAGTTATTTTTTAATTGTTCTTCAAATGAAGTATTGGTATTATTCTTAATAATTTTAAAAAATTCTAACTTTTCATTCTTTAAGATTAATTTCAAAATTGGGCAAAATATTTTGTTCCCTTATGACTTAAAAATCACTTTTAAAACCTAAACAAAATAATTCATGTGTTCAACATGCAAACTACAACAGAGCATAGTCATATTTACACTTTAATACTTCTGAAAGGAAGCTGCAGCCCTCTGTGAAACATTAAAATAATGCTTTCAGGAGACATTAACATTTTAAGGATACAGAGGAGTTGTGATACTACAAAAACTAAGTACTGATAGGAAGGAAGCCCATGTTCTAACATTATTGGCATATCCGGCAGATGCTTGCAAACAGTAAGTTATTGTTTTGCTCAAAGTATTCCGCCTTCATTTTCGGGATGATATATTTCTCTGACAGGTTTCTTTTTTTCATCCTAGTTCCCTCAAACAACTTCCTGTTATTTTCATGGCAAACCCTGCTACTTTTATGACTCTTTTTGCCTAATGTGAGCTATTACTGATACTCTGATGGAAGCCAGGTTTCTCTTTACATAAAATTTAGGAGTTTGGAGTCTGTATAATGAACCACTTAAACATTTCAGAGAATGTGGAAAAGACAGCAGGGGCCTGCAAGCCACAGGAGGGAGAACAAGATCTTTCTGTGAATATAGTCTTGCTTATCTTTCAATAACATGGGGTGGATGCAGAAGATGGGTGTATCTCCTTGTATAAACTGGGCTGAAGCTCAACTATAAATGTGCCATTTCTCTCTGCAAGCTCGTCTTACATAAAGTCATCGTCAGTGCTCTTGGTGTGGAAAAAGTCTATATAGTCAATAAACTGTTCAAAAACATCCCAGTCAATTTTTATCTTCTCTGAAGTTATCTTAAGGGTGGTGATGATAGCAATATGGGAAGAGGGTTTTACAATTTGGAAAAAACATTTCAAGAAAAACAGTATTGTGAAATAAAATATTTCGTAAACATGGCCAAAAGATACCCTCCATGACAAGAAGATTTAAATCTTTCTAAAAACTACTTAGTTTTCTGCTTAAGTGATGTATTTATATTTAATATCTGCTGCTTCACATGTAATAGACCAAGTAATTTTTACAAAGAGTTCCCTACGGTGGACATTAGTCTACCTTTCTGTGTATTATTAGATATGAAAACAAACAAATGTCACTAGAGTCTCATTTCAACTCTGTCCTGGGACAGTTTTATTGTTTTGGAATCTTGCCATCAGCTCATTCAGACGTATTCCCTAGGGCAAAGGTTTTTCTAAAAATGAGACATCAGAAGTAGCAGAAATCCCTCCAGAATGCCTGTCTCTACAAACGTGGCACCTGAACTAATTACTTACATGAAATACCTCAGGTCTCAAAGGATGCAAAAGAAGAAATCTCAGTGAGGACCCACCCCGTGTCAACAAGCGCCCTCTCCTGTGACTGAAGTTGGATTAGTTCTGCCCCTCTCTCAACTGAAGAAAATCTGCACCTTTCTGACACAGTTTTTAACATACCAAGACCTGGTTCCCGGATTCTGTATACCTCTTCCTTCTTTCAGCCTCAAGGTAAAGTGAATATGAGAGGCTAGTCTAGCTTTGAGGGTGTGTGTTAATAATTCTCGCTTTCATTTCTAGTAAATTCCACAAAGGGATTCCTAAAGCAGATTCTCTCACATATCAAATGAACTTTAAAGGTAACATGAGGTAAAATATTAACAGATAGTTCTCTTAAACTTAAATATAACCCCCTTCCCACCACCGCCACCACCAGTAATTTTCAAGCCCAGGTACATATTAGGAAGAAAAAAATTAAAAATATAAATAGATGCATCTATGCTGTTGTTGTGTGCCGCTGAGTCACTCCCAGCTCAGAGCAACGCTCCAGGACAGAGTAGGACTGGCCCATAGGGTTTTTGAGGAGCAACTGGTGGATCTGTACTGCCGACATTCTGGTTAGTAGCCGTAGCTCTTCACTGTACATATACATGTATAAATATATACATTTCTTGAAGTCATGGCAAAGAAAAAGACATCAGCTGAAGAACTGAGAGAGAAGAAACAGAGAAAAGTAATCATCGAAGCACACATTTAGCCTTTAGTATGCATCAAGCCTTGTACGAGTAATAATATTAAAAAAAAAAAAACCAAGACAACAGAAAGTAAAATTTCTCCCACCCGGCATCTTACATGCTGGTAGAGACAAATGGCTTTAAAAAAGGTAAAATTTGGACCAAATGAAGAATTTGGGAAAGGAAATGGAAAGATATCAGCGTTAATAGGTGAAAGAAACATAATCAGCAAGTGAATTGAGACAAAAATCACTGTGAGTGAGCTTTAAAAAAGTAGATAAGATCAACCTAACTTGAGCATTTATGAGGGGCAGTAGCTGAAGATAGAATTAGATTGACATGATGGAAGCAAATTAAATGTGCAAATCTGAGTAACCACAGAATCCAACTATTGTGCATTTATTTAATAGCTTCTTTTATAGGCCAAAACTAGGCTAGGCTCTAGAGAGGCAAGGGGAAAAACATAGATCAACCTCCTAAACTGTTCTCAAGGCAGAAAAGGAGGCCAGCTAGACACTTCAGTGGGAAAAGAATATGAAGTAAAATATGGGCACAAAAAAGAGGCGGTCAAGGGAGTTTCACAGAAGGGATGATGCCTGATCCAGGTCTTATATGATAAGTAGCTCTACAACAGGTTACTGTAGGGGGATAAGAGAGAAACTCTCCTTTGCAAAGGAACATAGCCTGGAGTACGTGGCTTTTCAAACACGGTTGGAGCAACTAATGGAGAGGATGATCTTGGGGAGAGTAAGAGAGAGAAAACAGAGGCTAAATCAGAGATGGGTCTGAGTGTCATGTGTTGCTGTTTAAGGGTCTGTTATCGCTAAAACAATGGAGAGGTAAAATGAGGAATGTAGTTTCTGAGGATTTTTCATGAAGGATAGGTTGGGTTGGGTGGCTCTGGAAACAGAACGATCACAGTGATAGATAACCAGTCTCGCATTACGGAAATAAGGGAACCCAGTAGGGCATTTAATTCCCTCTTGAATATCGGGAAGAATTCTTCTTTTTTGCGGTATTACCAAAATTTGGTGATTCAACCACAACTGAGGCTCTAGGTGCTGACTCCCTTACCCAAAGCCCTGCCTAGAGTCACAGTGTCTGTGACCAGCAAAATGCAGATGTAGATACATTCACTCTAGATACAAAAACTGTACTTCTTTTGTATGCTGATGCCCCACCTTATGTACATAGTGCCCCTCCCACACTCAATCAACCTATAAAGCCCTAACCCCCTAATTAAGCTATTTTTTCATGCCTTATTAGAATTAACCTACATTTGCTGTACTGATCACACTTTCTCAATGTCCTGACAAGCTATTTATTTAATAATGTTCTCAAGGGTTTTTCCAGGGTTGCCTAACAAGCTCGGTGATATTTAGTTCCTGAATTCTGCTTTCTCTCCTTTTGAATATTGGCATAATATGTGACTCTGCTGTCTGTGGTAGTTCTTCTGTACCTCAAGAATTGTCCATGATGGTAGACATTTTCTAGTCAATTCCACATATCATGCTGTAATTTCCATGAAGAATTACAACCAACCAGTTGCCATCATGTCAGCTCTGACTCATGCTGACCCATTAGTGTTAGAGTAAAACTGCACTCCTTTTCAATAGCTGATTTATCAGAAGTAGGCCAGCAGGCCTTTCTTCTGAGGTACATCTTAATGAACTCAAACCTCCAATCTAGCCTTCGTTTGGTAGCTGGGTACATTAAATATTTGTACTACCCAGAGACTTGCCAAAGAATTATACATGTTAAAATGTATGGTGCTCATTCCAGTTGCTTAAAAATATAGTGCTAAAATGCCCTCTGGGAATTATTTCAGAGTCCCCTGGTGCGGTGGTTAAGAGTTTGGCTGCTAGGCTGCTAACCAAAAGGTTGGCAGTTTGAATCCACCAAGCTGCTCCTTGGAAATCCTATTGGGCTGTTCTACTCTGTGCTACAGGGTCGATATGAGTCAGAATCGACTTGGTGGCAACAGAATTTCGGGGATCTCTTTCCTGTTTAAAGTTATTTTCTTATCTGAAGAAGGTTGACTGTATCACAATGTGCCTTTGCAATGCTTGTTTATTTTTTTTATTTCAAACATAAATAAAAATGATATTGCTGTATTTTTTCTTAAAATCTTAGCTCATGTGGTTTTTTCAGTCCTCCTGAAATTATTTTTCCAAGTACCTGATATTTATTTTATTGAATCTAGTTCATGTATATCATCTACACACTTCCCAATTGTGGGATAAAATCTTCTTAAAATTTGGTGCATATGAAAACATGTACTGTGTAGACAGACTTTGTGTTGTATAGTGAACTATAAAAGAGTGAGATTAAAGGATAGAAGAATGAATAAGGGAACACAGAGATAATATAATAAAGGCAATTAATGTGGTAGTCAGAAAAAGTTAATCCACTAAAAAAAAATTCTGTCAAATTAGTTTTCAGGTGGAAAACCAAAGGAGTGTAGAAAATACCAAACAATTTTGGTAATAATGGTGTCAAACGGTGGCATTGAAAATGGTTACAAAATGTTATCTGGCTATGCCTGTGGAGGATAGATTTTTTTTTTCAGGCAAACATCACTTCTAAGCATGGAATGTAAAAGCTTCTTCAAGACATTGTCTTAATTAAGGTCCACAAAATTGTCAATTCACCAGGAAAAGTATGAAAAGCAAAGAAATACCCAAAAGCAAACTTACATTTAGTCAGTCAAGCCAGTTATTATTAAGAGGAAAATTAAGTATAGAGCTCAAGGGGCATTTCATAATCCATCTTCTCTGGGACCCAAAAGTTCCTAAGGAGATAATAATTTTTTTGAGAAAGTCTCCATATCCAAAACAAAACCTAGGGCTGGGAGAATGAAAAAACTAAAAAGCAAAACCACATGGTGGATTTTGCTATTTTTAATGCCATTTGCTAAGACTGAAGGCTGAGGATTGGGTAGAAGATCCCCTTTAAATACAGAGACTGTAAGTGCAACTAAAACGAGATTAATTCAGATTGTAACTAATGGCAGCCAACCCGATTTTGACTTCTGGAAAGGGAATCTTTTACCTTGTCCAGAATCTCTCCCTCTCATGAATCAATTCTATTTATCCTATTTCCAAATAAATCAGTAAATTTTTCTAGAAAGCCACAGTCTGATAAATATCCATAAAACTGTAGCAGTTATAGTTGCTATGTGAAAATTCCTTAATCATTCCCTACCTGGTAAATTTTGTGATGTAAATAAAAAGTGAGATAATATGAGAATTACAAACAGATTTTTAAGGGAAATGTACTCAATCATTGTGGCAATCAGGGCTTTTAAATGATAGCCCAACAGTAACTGCCTTTCTGGCCTATTCAGGGGATAACACCAAACTACTGGAGGGTGTAACAACGGTGATTGCATTGAGCACATTAAAAGAATTGGGAGAAAGTGCTTACCTCTCCAATAAGTGGTGGTGAACTAAGTTTCGGATGTGCCACATTTGAGATATTGGTGGGATACTCAAGAAGAAATCTCCTATAAAAGGTAGGAAATTTGAGATGAAAATGAAATTACACATCTTGAAAATCCAGAGCCTACAGATAAGAGATAACACAATTTTGGAAAAAGAATCTGTAGGAAGACAGAGAAAAATAAAATATGAGATGAAAAGGCAAGGGGGGGCATTCTCACTTCAGCAGCAAATATACTAAAATTGAAACAATACAGAGAAGATTAGTATGGCCCTTGCATAAAGATGGTGTGCAAATTTGTGAAGTGTTCCATATTTTCCATTAGGAGTCACCAGGAAGGAGCCCTGGTAGCATAGTGGTTAATTGTTCAGCTGCTAACCAAAAGGTTGGCAGTTCGAATCCACCAGCCACCTCTTGGAAACCCTATAGGGGCAGTTCTACTCTGTCCTATAGGGTTGCTATAAGTCAGAATCAACTTGATGACAGTGGTTTTAGTTACTAGGGATGGGGAGGAGGGGAATTCACTCTCTAGACAGTATACACCTGGTGATGGGAAAGGTAACACCAAAGGAGGATAAAGTATACACAGCTTGATGGAGGTAAATGATTTCTCTAAAAAGTACGTAAGAAAAAAGGACCTGTTGGAAATTGCTGTGGTATTTATAATTTTGAACTGGCAGCAAAGATAACCAAAACATATATGTGCAACTATATATGTATGCATGTAGGCATATATGTGTATAAGTATGCATATATGTATGCATTTATAGATATATGCATATGTATATTTTTTATATACATGCATCTATGTGACTACATGCATATATAGTCATATATATAATAAATCACATAGAAGGCACAGTTATGGATACTTTTTAGACATAATCAAACACCTCCCAGGCCTGGATTTCTGCATTTGAAAGATTAAGACCATAATCTCATGGGACATCTCAAGCAATTGGCATAATACATTCATAAAGTTATGCTCTACATCTTAGTTTGGTGAGTTGAGTCTGGGATTTTCAAAGCTTACGAGTGGCCATCTAAGATACGACCCTTGGTCTCTACTCATATGGAGCAAAATAGAAAGAAGTAAACCATAAACTCAAAGAAGAAATTGATCTACAAGACGAATAGTCTACATGAACCACAGCCTCATCTACCCTAAGAGCAGAACTAGATGGTACGAGGTTGCTGTTACCAACCATTCTAATCAGGGCCACAATAGATAGGCCCTGATAGGAGGGGAGAAAAATGTGGAACAGAACATCAAATTTATTTAAAAAAAAAAACTATGACCTACTGTTTTGGTTGTGACTGGATGACTCCCTGAGATTACTGCCCTGACATACTCTACAAAACTTGAACCAAAACTAACCCCTGAGGTCACCCTGTAGCTAAATGACAAATTGGCTAAAAAATAATGAATATCACCTGTAAGTAGTGTACTCTTTAAAAAAAATCACCTACGTGACACAAAACAGTCAACAATTACTTCAAAACAAAGATGAGAATGTAAGGGGGGCAGGGAAACTAGAATAATGGAAATGGAACAACTAGAACAGAAATAATGAGAGCGTTCACACATTGTGAAGAATGTGACCAATGTTACTGAACAACTTGTGTAGAAATTGTTGAATAGGAACCTAAACTGCTGTGTAAATTTTCACCGAAACACAATAAAATATTATTTAAAATGCAAAGGCAAAAGTGAGTGAAATAAGAGAGAAAGAGGTAAAAGAATAAGCAAATGAGTAAGGAGAAATGAGAAGCATTGAAAACTGGGAACACAGGAGTTACTCAAAAAAAGAAAACAAGAGAGGACTACATAAAGTAAACCATATGCTGCTCACTTCCTCAGAGAAGGAGTTCAGACATACAAGTTGTTATAATGGCACTGCCAACCTCTAATTTGGTAATCTTAGCATACATATATCTTTCACCTAACTGGATGAAAGGCAACATTAGGTTATATTTCCTTGAGGAATTTTCTTAAAGGGATATGCCCAATGAAAAGGACAACCAGCTCCTTTCATTGTGACAGGAGAGCAATGTTTTGTAAATGAATGGAAAGAGAGAGAGAACCAGGCAGACATAGGTACAGATACAGATGTAGATTAGATATACATAATAGTAACTAACACCTATACCCTCCATGTATCTTTCAGTTTGTTGTACTGTGGGGCTTACATGTTGCTATGATGCTGGAAGCTTTGCCATTGGTACTCAAATACCAGCAGGGTCACTCATGGGGGATACGTTTCAGCTAAGCTTCCAGACTAAGACAGGCTAGGAAGAGGGACACAGCAGTCTACTTCTGAAAAGATTTAGCCAGTGAAAACCTTATGAACAGCAGCAGAATGTTGTTTGATATAGGGCCAGAAGACGAGCCCCTCAGGTTGGAAGGCTTTCAAAAGGCAACTGGGGAAGAGCTCCCTCGTCAAATAGAGTCGACCTTAATGACGTGGATGGAGTCGAGCTTTTGGGACCTTCACTTGCTTATACAGAATAACTCAAAATGAGAAGAAACAGCTGCAAAACATCCATTAATAATCAGAATGTGGAATGTACAAAGTATGAATTTAAGAAAACTGGAAGTCATCCAAAATGAAATGCAACACATAAACATTGATATCCTAGGCATTAGTGAGCTGAAATGGACTGGTATTGGCCATTTTGAATTGGACAATTATATGTTCTACTATGCGGGAAACAACTTGAAGAGGAACGGCATTGCATTCATCATCAAAAAAAAAAAAAAAAATTTAAGATTTATCCCAAAGTACAATGCTGTCAATGATAGGATAATATCCATACGCCTAAAAGGAAGACCAGTTAATAGGACTATTATTCAAATTTACACACAGACCACTAAGGACAAGGATGAAGAAATTGAAGATTTTTACCAACTTCTTCAGTCTGAAATTGACCGAACATGCAATCAGGATGCATTGATAATTACTGGAGATTGGAATGTGAAAGCTGGAGACAAGAAGAAGGATCAGTAGTTGGAAAATATGGCCTTGGTCATAGAAACCATGCCGGAGATTAAATTATAGAATTATGCAAGACCACGACTTCTTCCTTACAAACACCTTTTGTCACCAACATAAACGGTGACTATACACATGTGCATACCCTGGTGGCGTAGTGGTTAAGTGCTATATCTGCTAACCAAAAGGTCGGCAGTTCGAATCCGCCAGGCACTCCTTGGAAACTCTATGGGGCAGTTCTCCTCTTCCTATAGGGTTGCTATGAGTTGGAATCAACTCGACGGCAGTGGGTTTGGTTTTTTGGTTTGTTTATACACATGTACCTTGCCAGATGCAATACACAGGAATCAAATCAACTACATCTGTGGGAAGAGACGATGGAAAACCTCAATATCATCAGTCAAAACAAGGTCAGCGGGGACTGCGGAACAGACCATCAGTTGCTCATATCCAAGTTTAAGTTGAAACTGAAAAAAATTAGAACAAGTCCACGAAAGCCAAAGTACAACCTTGAGTATAGCCCACCGGAATTTAGAGACCATCTCAAGAACAGATTTAACAAATTGAACACTAATAAACAAAGACCAGATGAGGTGTGGAATGACATCAAGTACATCATACATGAAGAAAACAGGAGGTCATTAAAAAGACAGAAAAGAAAGAAAGACCAAAATGGATGTCAGAAGTCTCTGAAACTTGCTCTTGAATGTCAAGTATGTAAAGCAAAAGGAAGAAATGATGACGTAAAAGAGTTGAACAGAAGATTTCAAATGAGGGTTCACGAAGACAAAGAAAAGCATTATACTGACATGTGCAAAGACCTGAAGATGGAAAATCAAAAGGAGAGAACACACTCTGCATTTCTCAAGCTAAAATAACTAAGAAAAAATTCAAGCCTTGATTTGCAATATTGAAGGATTCTACGTGGAAAATATTAAACGACTCAGGAAGCATCAAAAGAAGATGGAATGAATATACAGAGTCACTACACCAAAAAGAATTGTTTGATATTCAACCATTTCCAGAGGTACCATATAAGCAGGAACCTACGGTACTGAAGGAAGAAATCCAAGCTGCACTGAAGGCATTGGCAAAAAAACAAGGCTCCAGGAATTGATGGAATATCAACTGAGATATTTCAACAAGTAGATGCAGTACTCACTCATGTATGCCAAGAAATTTGGAAGACAACTACCTGCCCAACCGACTGGGAGAACCCTATGTTTATGCCTATTCCCAAGAAAGGTGATCCAAATGAATGCGGAAATTATCGAACAATACCATTAAATCACACACACAATTTTGCTGAAGATCATTCAAATGTGGCTGCAGCAGTATATCGACAGGGAACTGCCAGAAATTCAAGCCGAATCCAGGAGAGGATACAGAACCAGGGATATCATTGCTGATGTCAGATGGATACTGGCTGAAAGCAGAGAATACCAGGAAGATGTTTACCTGTGTTTTATAGACTATGCTAAGGCACTCAACCATGTGGATCATAACAAACTATGAATAACATTGTGAAGAATGGGAATTCCAGAACACTTAATGGTGCTCATGAGGAACCTCTATGTAGATGAAGGGGCAGTTGTTCAAACAGGACAAGGGGATGCTGCATGGTTTAAAATCAGGAAAGGTGTGTGTCAGAGCTGTATCCTTTCACCATACTATTCATTCTATATCCTGGCTAAATAATCTGAGAAGTTGGGCTATATGTGGAAGAATGGGGCATCAGGATTGGAGGAGGACTTATCAACAATCAACAATCTGCGTTATGCAGATGACACAGCCTTGCTTGCTGAAAGTAAAGAGGACTTGAAGCACTTACTGATGAAGATCAAAGGCCACAGCCTTCAGTATGGGTTACAACTCAACATAAAACAAAAGCACTCACAACTGGACCAATAAGCAATATCATGATAAACAGAGAAAAGATTGAAGTTGTCAAGGATTTCATTTTACTTGAATCCACAATCAACAGCCATGGAAGCAGCAGTCAAGAAATCAAAAGACATATTGGGCAAATCTGCTGCAAAAGACCTCTTTAAAGTGTCGAAAAGCAAAGATATCATCTTGAAGACTAAGGTGCCCCTGACCCAAGCCATGGTGTTTTCAATCGCCTCCTATGCTTGTGAAAGCTGGACAATGAATAAGGAATACTGAAGAAGAACTGATGCCTTTGAATTGTAGTGTTGGAGAAGAATACTGAATATACCCTTGGCTGCCAAAAGAACAGTCCTACTCTGTCCTAAAGGGTGGCTATGAGTCGGAATCGACTCGACGGCACTGGGAGGGTTGGCCAAAAGAACAAACAAGTCTGTCTTGGAAGAAGAACAACCAGAATGCTCCTTAGAAGCAAGGATAGCGCAGCTGCGTCTCACATACTTCGGACATGTTGTCAGGAAGGACCAGTCCCTGGAGAAGAACATCATGCTTGGTACAGTAGAGGGTCAGCCAAAAAGAGGAAGACCCTCAGTGAGATGGATTGACACAATGGCTGCAACAATGGGCTTAAGCATAACAATGATCATGAGGGTGGTCCGGGACTGGGCAGTATTTCGTTCTGATGTACATGGGGTTGCTATGAGTCAGAACGAACTCAATGGCACCTAACAAGAACAACAGCACTTATATAGAGATTACCATTCATAAATAGGTAGGTAGTTAGATAAATGATAGATAGATAGACAGACAGACAGACAGACAGATGATAGTTAGATAGATGATAGATAGATAGATAGAGAGAGAGAGAGATAGATGATAGATAGATAGATGATAGATAGGTAGATAGATAGATAGGTAGGTAGGTAGGTAGGTAGGTAGGTAGGTAGGTAGGTAGGTAGGTAGATAGATAGATAGATAGATAGATAGATAGATAGATAGATAGATAGATAGATAGATAGATAGATAGATAGATAGATAGATGATAGATAGATAGATAGATAGATAGATAGATAGATAGATAGATAGATAGATAGATAGATAGATAGATAGATAGATAGATAGATAGATAGATAGATAGATAGATAGATAGATAGATAGATAGATAGATAGATAGATAGATAGATAGATAGATAGATAGATAGATAGATAGATAGATAGATAGATAGATAGATAGATAGATAGATAGATAGATAGATAGATAGATGCAGATTTATCTTTCGGTTAGCAGCTGTAGCACTTACAGAGTTTCCAAATGCAGATACAGACATAGATATATAAAATTCATTCAAAATTTTCAAATAAACATACAAATCCAAATAAGGTAAGGACTCTTCTTTTTCTTAATTTTAAAATAAGGAAATTGAAACATAATGAGGCTGAGTGATCTGGCCAAGTCCATGAGTGACGCACACTCAAATTCAGCAGCTACCTCAGATTCTGCATGCTTAATACTCAGTATACGACAGACACATTTGAGAAAGCCAGGGATACAGACAGAGGGAGAAAGGGAGTACGGGAAAGACAGAAAGAGAGGAGAAATCTTCATATAAACAAATACTTAGAATACTGGGCTCCAGATAGAGGTTCTCATCATATCTAGTTTATTCCAATTCTGTCTCTCATTCAGTAGCAACTGCTAGGGCAGTGTTTAAACAGAATTAGTCCCATTTTTTGAAAATTTCTCCTAACATTTTCAAAACTTATCTTACTAACATATGGAAGATTTTGTAATGTTGCCATGGAGCGACTGAAACCTAAAAGTTAGGCTTATGCTCTACACCTTGTCTCTTGTATTCCAGCTATACAAATCTTAGATACCATGGAAGGAGAAAATATGAGCTTCCCAAGTATGTTTGTCTTGTTGGGCTTCTCAGATTATCCGTGGCTGGAGAGGCCCCTCTTTGGAGTGGTCCTGGCCTTCTACATCCTGACCATGGTGGGAAACATCTTCATCATCCTTCTCACCATTGTGGATCTCAGACTCCACACTCCCATGTACTTCTTCCTAGACAATCTCTCTTTGCAGGACCTCTGTATCGCCACCACTATTTTGCCACAGCTGCTGGCCAATCTCTGGGGGCCAAAGAAGACAATTGCTTCCTGGGGCTGCATCACACAGGCCTACTTCTTCCACTGGATAGGATGCACCGAATGCGTTCTGCTAACAGTGATGGCCTTTGATCGCTACTTGGCTATCTGCCGGCCACTCCAGTACACCCTCACCATGCATCCTCAGGTATGTATGCAGCTGGCAGTTTCAGCCTGGTGCAGTGGCCTAGCCAATTCTCTGCTCCAAGGCACCCTAACTATCCAGCTTCATCACTGTGGTCATCATATTCTGGACCACTTCTTCTGTGAGCTACCTGTCCTGATCAAGCTGGCCTGTGAAGATACCACTGTTAACGACCTGACACTGGTTGCAGGAGCCATTCCCTTTGTACTGCTGGCTCCATTGCTTGTGCTGATCTCCTATACCTTCATTGCCAGGGCTGTGCTGAAGTTACCTTCAGCTGAAGGAAGGCGTAAGGCCTTCAGCACCTGTAGTTCCCACATGGTGGTTGTCATCATGTACTATGGGCCATCCATCTACGTGTACCTCCAGCCCCCTGCCAATAGTACCCAGGCCAAGTTCACATCCTTCCTCTACTGCCTTATCACCCCACTGCTGAATCCACTCATCTATACCTTAAGAAACAAGGATGTGAATAGGGCATTGAAGAGACTGCTACAATCCGAGAAAGGAGACAAATCCTAAAAAGCGTAAAGTCATAAAAATCCTGCCTCTACCAACCACAAGCACACCATCAATGAGTATTGGTCCTTCTGTGCTTCCAAATGGGTGTTCAAGAGCTCCAAGAAAAGATGTCCCATATCTCAACATCGACCATCCTCATGTTTGAGAAGCTCATCCTCCGCAAAAGTGCTATCTTTTAAAATCTCAAACAAACCATTGTACTCCTTCCTAGCTCTTCCCATATGTCCTGTTCTCAGTGACAGAACAAGCAGAAGTGTTCACACCTCTGTAGGAGGATAAATGACACCATACTTTGTAAATTCCCTCCTACAACTGATCCTCTTTAAATGGTACCCTCCAAGTAAATGTGCTAAAAAAAACTTTTGTACATATCATCACAATAATTTAAAACAAGATTTGCATTGGATTCATCACACATCCTACCCAAAATCTTTCAACCTTTCCTGTCTCAGAGAAACTCGCAAACTCTCTCCTTTTTTAAACACCATTTTATTGTTGTTAGGTGCTTTCAAGTCAATTCTAACTCAAAGTTACCTTAGGTATAACAATAGAAACATTGCCAGGTCTTTTGCCATTCTTACAATTGTTGCTACATGTAAGCCCATTATTGAAGCCACTGTGTCATTCCATCCCTCTTTTTCGCTGACCATCTCCTTTACCAAGCATGATGTCCTTCTTCAGCAATTGGTCCCTCCTGATGATATATCGAAACTAAGTAACACAAAATCTCACCATCCTCACTTCTAAGGAGCATTCTGGCTGTACTTCCTCCAAGACTGATTTGCTCTTTCTTCTGGTTGTTGTTGGCGATAGGTGCCGTCCAGTCAATTCCTACTCATAGCGACCCTACGTACAACAGAAAGAAAAACCTGCCTGGTCCTGCGCCATCCTCATAGTCATCATTGTGCTTGAGCCCATTGTTGCAACCATTGTGTCAATTCATCTTGTGGAGGGCCTTCCTCATGTGTTCTGTTCGAACGACTGCCTCTTGATCCATGTACAGATTCCTCATGAACACAATTAAGTGTTCCAGATTCCCATTCTCTGAAATGTTATCCATAATTTGTTATGATCCACACAGTCAAATGCTTTGGTATAGTCAATAAAACATCTTTCTGGTATTCTCTGCTTTCAGCCAGAATCCATCTGACATCAGCAATGATACCCCTGTTTCCATGTCCTATTCTAAATTGGCTTGAATTTCTGGCAATATACTTCTGTAGCTGCTTTTGAATGATCTTCAGCAAAATTTTGCTTGCATGTGATATTGATGATATTGTTCAATAATTTCCACACTCGTTTGGATCACCTTTCTTGGGAATAGGCATAAATATGGATCTCTTCCAGTCAGTTGGGCAGGTAGCCGTCTTCCAAATTTACTGGCATAGAAGAGTAGGCACTTTCAGGGCTGCATCCATTTGTTGAAACATCTCAATTGGTATTCTGTCAATTCCCAGAGCCCTGGTTTTTGCCAATGCCTAAAAAAAAAAATTTTTTTTTTTTCAGTGCAGCTTGGACTTCTTCCTTCAGTACAATCAGTTCCTGATCATATGCTACCTCCTGAAGTGGCTGAACAGCAACCAACCGTTTTTGGTATAGTGACTCCATGTATTCCTTCCATCTTCTTTGGATGCTTTCTGTATTGTCTAGTATTTTCCCTGTAGAATCCCTAAGTATTGCAACCCAAGGCTTCAACTTTTTCTTCAGTTCTTTCAGCTTGAGAAATGCTGACTGTGTTCTTCTCTTTTGGTTTTCTATCTCCAGGTCTTTGCACATGTCATCATAATAATTCACTTCCGCTTCCAGGCCCACAGGGACAGCAACTCTGTCCCCTCGGCTTTAGGCACAACGATCTCCTCTTCCATCTCAGAGGCAACTCTACCCTTAGAAACACCAGAGGCCTTGTCTCCACCTTTTGAAACCCCTGAGGTCATGGCCATGCCTTTTGACATCCATTTAGGTCTTTCCTTTCTCTCCTGTCTTTTTAATGACCTCTTGCTTTCTTCATGTATGATGTCCTTGACATCATCATGATTAGTTGTAATCAATTCTGAAGGCTGCAGTCTTTTACTTTTCATCAGAAAGTGCTCACAGTTGTCTTCGTTTTCAGCAAGCAACGTATGTAATCTGCATGTCGCAAGTTGTTAATAAGTCTTTCTTCAATCGCGATGCTGTGTTCTTCATATACTTCAGCATCTGCGATTATTTTCTCAGCATGCAGATTGAATAACTAAGGTGAAAGGATACAATCCTGCTCCACATTTTTTCCCATTTTAAACCATGCAGTATCTCCTTGTTCTGTTGGAACAGCTGCATCTTGATCTATGTTTAGGTTTCACATGAGCACAATTAGGTGTTCTGGAATTATAATTCTTTGTATTGGTATCCATAATTTGTTCTGATCCATAAAGCCAAATGCCTTTGTGTAGTTAATAAAACATAGTTAAACATCTTTCTTATACTCTCTGCTTTCAGCTAAGATCTATCCAACATTGAGCCCTCTTCTGAATCCCACTTAAACTTTAAAAGCAGATATTATCCAAAGCAGCTCCAACTATCTTCTTTGTGATATGCCTTCTTTTTTTCATACATCAGCAGAAATGGACTCTCTAGATCAACATTTTAGAGATGAAGACAAATGTTTGTTCAAATTAAGTATCTGCTTCCAAGAAGTGATGGCTCTGAACCTTCCTGTCATGGATTGAATTATGTACCCCCAAAAATGTGTGTATCAACTTTTATTTTATACTTTTTATTGTGCTTTAAGTGAAAGTTTACAGATTGTCAGTCTCTTGCACTTTTTTTTCTCACACTAAAACCCATATACACTTTGCTACACACTCCCAATAACTCTCCCCCTAATGAGACAGCCCATTCTCTCCCTCCACTCTCTCTTTTCGTGTCCATTTCGCCAGCTTCTAACACCCTCCACCCTCTCATCTCCCCTCTAGGCAGGAGATGCCAACATACTCTCAAGTATCCACCTGATCCAAGAAGCTCACTCCTCACCAGCATCCCTCTCCAGCCCATTGTCCGGTCCAATCCATGTCTGAAGAGTTGGCTTCAGGAATGGTTCCTGTCCTGGGCCAACAGAAGGTCTGGGCACCATGACCACTGGGATCCTTCTAGTCTCAGTCAGACCATTAAGTATGGTCTTATGAGAACTTGGGGTCTGCATCCCACTGCTCTCCTGCTCCCTCAGGATTTCTCTGTTGTGTTCCCTGTCAGGGCAGTCATCGGTTGTAGGCAGGCACCATCTAGTTCTTCTGGTCTCAGGATGATGTAGTCACTGGTTCATGTGGCCGTTTCTGTCTCTTGGGCTCATAATTGCCTGTGTCCTTGGTGTTCTTCATTCTCCTTTGCTCCAGGTGGGTTGAGACCAATTGATGCATCTTAGATGGCTGCTTGCTAGTGTTTAAGACCCCAGACGCCACTCTTCAAAGTGGGATGCAGAATGTTTTCTTAATAGATTTTATTATGCCAATTGGCTTAGATGTCCCCTGAAACCACGGTCCACAGACCCCTGCCACTGCTACACTGGCCTTTGAAGCATTCAGTTTATTCAGGAAACTTCTTTGCTTTTGGTTTAGTCCAATTCTGCTGACCTCCCCTGTATTGTGTGCTGTCTTTCCCTTCACGTAAAGTAGTTATCTACTATCTAATTAGTGAACCCCCCTCTACCACCCTCCCTCCCTCCCCCCTCGCATAACCACAAAAGAATGTTTTCTTCTCAGTTTAAACTATTTCTCAAGTTCTTATAATAGTGGTCTTATACAATATTTGTCCTTTTGCAACTGACTAGTTTCACTCAGCATAATGCCTTCCAGGTTCCTCCATGTTATGAAATGTTTCACAGATTCCTCACTGTTCTTTATCGATGCATAGTAGTCCACTGTGTGAATATACCATAATTTATTTATCCATTCATCCGTTGATGGGCACCTTGGTTGCTTCCATGTTTTTGCTATTGTAAACACTGCTGCAATAAACATGGGTGTACATATACCTGTTCGTGTAAGGCTCTTATTTCTCTAGGGTATATTCCAAGGAGTGGTATGGTAGTTCTCTTTCTAACTTTTAAGGCAGCGCCAAATCGATTTCCAAAGTGGTTATAACATTTTACATTCCCACCAGCAGTGTAGAAGTATTCCAATCTCTCCACAGCCACTCCAACATTTACTCTTTTGTGTTTGGGGATTAATGCCAGCCTTGTTGGAGTGAGATGAAATCTCATTGTAGTTTTGATCTGCATTTCTCTAATGGCTAATGATCGTGAACATTTCCTCATGTATCTGTTAGCTACCTCAATGTCTTCTTTAGCAAAGTATCTATTCATATCTTTTGCCAATTTTTTAATTGAGTTATTTGTCTTTTTGCAGTTGAGTTTTTGCTGTATCATGTAGATTTTAGAGATCAGGCGCTGATCAGAAATGTCATAGCTAAAAACTTTTTCCCAGTCAGTAGGTAGTCTTTTTACACTTTTGGTGAGGTCTTTGGATGAGCATAGGTGTTTGATTTTTGGAGCTCCCAGTTATCTAGTTTTTCTTCTACGTTCTTTATAACGTTTTCTATACTGTTTATGCCATGTATTAGGGCTCCTAACTTTGTCCCTATTTTTTCTTCCATGATCTTTATCGTTTTAGATTTTATATTTAGATCTTTGATCCATTTTGAGTTAGTATTTGTGCATGGAGTGAGGTATGGGTCTTGTTTCATTTCTTTTCAGATGGATGTCCAGTTATGCCAGCACCATTTGTTTTCCCCCATTTAACTGTTTTGGGGCCTTTGTCAAATATCAACTGCTCATACGTGGATGGATTTGTGTCTGGATTCTCAACTCTGTTCAGTTGCTCGATGTATCTGTTGTTGTACCAGTACCAGGCTGTTTTGACTACTGTGGTGGTATAATAGGTTCTAAAATCAGGTAAAGTAGGGCCTCCCACTTTGTTCTTCTTTTTCAGTAATGCCTTATTTACCCAGGGCCTCTTTCCCTTCCATATGAAGTTCGTGATTTGCTTCTCCGTCTCATTAAAGAACATTGTTGGGATTTGGATTGGAATTGCATTAAATGTATAGATCGCTTTTGGTAGAATAGACATTTTTATAATGTTAAGTCTTCCTATCCACGAACAAGGTGTATTTTTCCACTTACATAAGTCTCTTTTGGTTTCTTCCAAAAGTGTACTGTAGTTTTCTTTGTATAAGTCTTTTACATCTCTGGTAAGATTTATTCCTAAGTATTTTATCTTCTTGGGGGCTACTGTAAATGGCATTGATTTGGTGATTTCCACTTCGATGTTCTTTTTGTTGGTGTAGAGGAATCCAACTGATTTTTGTATGTTTACCTTGTATCCCGATACTCTGCTGAACTCTTCTATTGGTTTCAGTAGTTTTCTGGAGGATTCTCTAGGGTTTTGTGTATAAGATCACATCATTGGGAAATGGCGATACTTTTACTTCTTCCTTGCCAATCCAGATGTACTTTATTTCTTTATCTAGCCTAATTGCTCTGGCTAGGACTTCCAGCACAATGTTGAATAAGAGTGGTGATAAAGGGCATCCTTGTCTGGTTCCCGATCTCAGTGGGAATGCTTTCAGGCTCTCTCCATTTAGGGTGATGTTGGCTGTTGGCTTTGTATAAATGCCCTTTATTATACTGAGGAATTTTCTTTCTATTCCTATTTTGCTGATAGTTTTTATCATGAATGAGTGTTGAACTCTGTCAAATGCCTTTTCTGCATCAATTGTTAAAATCATGTGATTCTTTTGTTTTATTTATGTGGTGGATTACATTGTTTTTCTAATGTTGAACCATCTCTGCATACCTGGTATGAATCCCACTTGGTCATGGGGAATTATTTTTTTTGACATGTTGTTGAATTCTATTGGCTAGAATTTTGTTGAGAACTTTTGCATCTACATTCATGAGGGATATAGGTCTATAATTTTCTTTTCTTGTGGTGTCTTTACCTGGTTTTGGTATCAGGGATCTGGTGGCTTCATAGAATGAGTTTGGTAGTATTCCATCCTTTTCTATGCTCTGAAATACCTTTAGTAGTAGTGGTGTTAACTCTTCTCTGAAAGTTTGGTAGAACTCTGCAGTGAAGCTGTCTGGACCAGGGCTTTTTTGGGGGGGAGTTTTTTGAATACCTTTTCAATCTCTTCTTTTGTTATGGGTCTATTTAGTTGTTCTACCTCTGTTTCTGTTAGTTTAGGTAGGTAGTGTGTTTCTAGGAATTCATCCCTTTCTTCTAGGTTTTCAAATTTGTTTGAGTATAGTTTTTCATAGTAATCTGATATGATTTTTTAATCTCAGTTGGGTCTGTTGTAATATTGCCCATTTCATTTCTTCTTCAGGTTATTTGCTTCCTCTCCTGCTTTTCTTTTGTCAGTTTGGCCAATGGTTTATCAATTTTGTTGAGTTTTTCCAAAATCCAGCTTTTGGTCTTGTTAATTCTTTCAATCGTTTTTCTGTTTTCTATTTCATTTAGTTCAGCTCTAATTTTTATTATTTGTTTTCTTCTGGTACCTGTGGATTTCTTTTGTTGCTCTCTTTCTATTTGTTCAAGTTGTAGGGTAGTTCTTTGATTTTGGCCCTTTCTCCTTTTTGGATGTGTGCATTTATTGATATAAATTGGCCTCTCAGCACCGCTTTTGCTGTGTCCCAAAGGTTCTGATAGGAAGTGTTTTCACTCTCATTGGGTTCTATGAATTTCTTTATTCCATCCTTAATGTCTTCTATAATCCAGTCTTTTTTAAGCAGGGCATTGTTCCTTTTCCAAGTGTTTGATTTCTTTTCCTAGCTTTTCCTGTTATTGATTTCCACTTATATGGCCTTATGGTCAGAGAAGATGCTTTGTAACATTTCAATGTTTTGGATTCTGCTAAGGCTTGCTTTATGACCTAATATGTGCTCTATTCTAGAGAATGTTCCATGTGCACTAGAAAAGAAAGTATAGTTGGTTGCTGTTGGGTGGAGTGTCCTGTGTATGTCTATGAGGTCAGGTTGGTTGATTGTGGCATTTAGATCTTCCACATCTTTATTGAGCTTCTTTCTGGATATCCTGTCCTTCACCAAAAGTGGTTTGAAGTCTCCTGCTATTATTGTGGAGCTGTCTATCTCACTTTTCAATGCTGATAGAGTTTCTTTTATGTATTTGCAGCCCTGTCATTGGGTGGATAAATATTTAATATAGTTATACCTTCTTGGTGTATTGTCCTTTAATCATTATATAGTGTCCTTCCTTATCCTTTTTGATGGATTTAACTTTAAAGTCTATTTAATCAGAAATTAATATTGTCACTCCTGCTCTTTTTTGATTGTTGTTTGCTTGATATTTTTTTTCCATCCTTTGAGTTTTAGTTTGTTTGTGTCTCTAAGACTAAGGTGTGTCTGTTGTAGTCAGCATATAGACGGATCTTGTTTTTTAATCCATTCTGCCACTCTCTCTTTATTGGTGCATTTAATCCATTTACATTCAGAGTAATTATGGATAGGTATGAATTTAGTACTAACATTTTGATGTCTTTTTTGTGTGTGTTGACAGTTTCTTTTTCCCACTTGATTTTATGTGCTGAGTAGATTTTCTTTATATGTTGTCCTTTCCTCATATTTGTTGTTGTTGATTTTGTTTCTGCTGAGTCTCTATTTTTCCCTTGTATTTTATTTTGATGAGTAGGATAGTTTGTCTCCTTTGTGGTTACCTTAGTATTTACCCCTATTTTTCTAAATTTAAAACTAACTTCTATTTCTTTGTATTGCTGTTTCTTCCTCTCCATATGTAAGGTGTATGATTACATTACATTTCTTAGTTACTCTTTATTATTTTAATGTTGTCTTCTTTTATATAATAAGATCACTGTTACCCTGTTTTGGGCTTTTTCGTTTTTTCAATAATCTTGCTTTGTGTTTTTTTTATTTCCCTGTCTGGGTTGACTTCTGGTTGCTCTAACCAGTGTTCTAGTCTTGGGTTGATACCTGATATTATTGATTATCTAACCAAAGAACTTCCTTTAGTATTTCTTGTAGTTTGGGTTTGGTTTTTACAAATTCCCTAAACTTGTGTTTATCTGGAAATGTCTTAATTTCACCTTCATGTTTAAGAGACAGTTTTGATGGATATATGATTCTTGGCAGGCAATTTTTTTCCTTCAGTTTTTAAAATATGTCATCCCATTGCCTTCTTGCCTGCATGGTTTCTGCTGAGTATTCCGAGCTTATTCTTATTGGCTCTCCTTTGTAGGTGACTTTTCTTTTATCCCTCGCTTCTCTTATAATTGTATCTTTATCTTTGGTTTTGGCAAGTTTGATTATAATATGTCTTGGTGACTTTCTTTTAACATCTACCTTATGTGGAGTTCAATGAACATCTTGGATAGATATCTTCTCATCTTTCACAATATCAGGGAAGTTTTCTGCCAACAAATCTTCAACAATTTTCTCTGTATTTTCTGTTATCCCTCCCTGTTCTGGTACTCCAATCACTCATAGGTTATTTCTCTTGATAGAGTCCCACATGATTCCTAAGGTTTCTTCATTTTTTTTTTAATTCCTTTATCTGAGTTTTCTTCAAATATATTAGTGCCAAGTGATTTATCTTCGAGTTCAGAAATTCTAGCTTCTAGTTGCTCAATTCTGCTCCTCTGACTTTCCATTGAGTTGTCTATTTCTGTAATTTCATTGTTAATGTCCTGAATTTCTGATTGCTGTCTGTCTATGAATTTTTCCAGCTTATTCAACTTTTCATTATGTTCCTGAATAATCTTTCTAATTTCTTCTGTTGCTTTATCTGTGTGTTCCTTGGCTTGTTCTGTGTATTGCCTCATTTCCTTCCTGATGTCTTGAAGGGTTCTGTATATTAAACTTTTGTATTCTGCATCTGGTAATTCCAGGAATACACTTTCATCTAAAAGATCCCTGGATTCTTTGTTTTGAGAGCTTGTTGAGGTGATTATGGTCTGTTTCTTTATGTGACTTGATATTGACTCTTGTCTCCAAACCATCTATAAGTTATTGTATTAGTTTATGCTTGCTTACTGTGTCGTAGCTGCTTGCTTTGTTTTGTTTTGGTATACCCCTTTGGGTTGCTTGAGTGAGCTAGCTTGATTATTTTCACCTTTGGGGCTCTGATGTCCTGTCCCCAGCTGGCTAGAGCTATTATCAGGTATATCAGTCTAGGAGTCCATTCAGTTTTCTTGTATGAATTCAGCTCAGGTTTCCAGGTAGGTGATATCAAGTGTGTGGTACAGGCTCTGTCCTCCAGTCTTGGAGGGGCAGGGCTGATTGGCATATATACCAATATCTGATTGCAGCTCTGAACAAGGCAGGGGGCTGAGAACTGACTCCCAAGTGTCTCTGAGGAAAACGCATCTCTGTTCCCTAGAGCATGCTGGTGGGTGGGTTCTGCAGAGGGACCATGGGTGCCCAAAGTTTTTGGTTGTAAGGACTGGGAGGTACCAGTTATCTTTGGACCTCTGTCACAGGTGGCTGGGTGACCTGAGTGGAGCTACCAGTCCTTAGGTCCCTGAGGTGGGTAGATGAGGACCTTGTTTAATATGCAAAGGAATGTCAAACATCAAACACCCACCTCTCCACCAAACAGCTAAAATGGTTGGAGTTTGCCAACAAGGTCCTGTTCTCCCAAAATAGGCCCACACAGGTCCATGCAGGAGGGAAAGGTTCTCAAGGTCCACGGACGGTTTTTCCTTCCCCAAGTCTGGGAGGATGGCTTTAGATGCTCACTAGGGTCTATCTGAGGCCCAGGGATTCAGCCGCTGAAGCTGGCTTGGGGGTGCCGGGGGCGCAGTAAAGTATATGCAAGTACTTAGCTTTTGCCGAGAGGACCATTCTCCTCAGGTTCCGGAGGTGTGAGTAGGCTGTGTGGCTGGCTGCTTCTCCCTGAGGAAACTGTGGCCAAACGCTAGTACCAGCCTGTTGCCACTGGCGCCACCGCTGCTCCAGGAATGGTGCCTGAGGGCTCCCCACGATTCAGGTCTGGTAACTCCTCACCAGTTCGGAATGGTCTCTTCCTGCCCCTGCCCCTCAGCTCATTTCCTAAGCTTGGCTTTGATGCTCAGGGCTCCCAGGTTGTCAAAAATATACTCGTTTCACTTGTTTTTTTGGGTCTTTGTTGTAAAGAGCGCTCACCGGAAGCATCTGTCTATTCCACCATCTTGGCTCCACCTCTGCTTATCAATTTTTATCAAGAGATAAAAGGAAAGGGATGCATGCAGAGATTTGAGGACTTCATACCACCAAGAAAGCAGCACCGGGAGCAGACCGCATCCTTTGGACCCCGGATCCCTGCACCTGAGAAGTTCCTCAACCAGGGGAAGATTGAGGACAAGGACTTCTTCCACAACAGACAGAGACAGAAAGCCTTCCTCTGGAGCTGACGCCCTGCATTTGGACTTGTAACCTACTAGACTGTGAGAGAAATAAATTTCTCTTTGTTAAATCCATCCATTTGTGGCATTTCTGTTGTAGTAGCATTAGATGACTAAGAATGTGGTACCAAGAGAGTGGGGTGCTGCTCTAACAGATACCTAAAATGTAGAAGTGGTTTTGAAACCGTGAATGGATAGAGAGCCAGCAGCACCAGAAAACCTGCAGTGGCAGAGAAGCAGCAGCAGCAGAGAACCAACAGCAGCAGAACCAGGAGACCATCACAACATGGCGCTGACACCAACCCACGGAGCGAGACAGCTGAGTGCCTGCGTGCAAGAGGCTTCCTGGTGGAGTGTGGTGGCTCTAGGCACTTATTGGTGGAGCTACAGAGCTTTGGAACACTTGCCTTAGCAGGGCAGATGTGTGTGTGAGGCCCGAGAAGCCAAGAGGCCAAGAAACCAGGAAGCAGAAGGTGAAGAGAAAAAGAACACAAGAAGCTGAGCTCCCTCAGTCTCAAAAGGTATGGCCATGACCTCAGGGGTTTCAAAAGGTGGAGATAAGGCCTCTGGTGTTTCTAAGGGTATAGTTGCCACTCAGATGGAAGAGGAGAATGGTGCATCTAAAGCCGAGGGAACTGAGCTACTATCCCAGTGGGCCTGGAAGGTGGAAGTTAAGCCCAGAGTCGAGGGGCCTCCACTCAGAATCTGAAGAGTGTGGCCAATACCTTGAGTCTGGAGGGCAGGGCCACTGTGTAAATTGTCTCAGAGAACAGAGAGTTATTTTTGAAGCTTTGAGGGCTAGTGTAATATGTTCTGCTGACCAGTTTGGTGCCTGTTATCCCTTCTTTTCCTCCAGTTTTTCCCATTTGTAATGAGAATGTCTATCTTGTACCTATTCTGCCATTGTACCCTTGGAAGCAGATAACTTGTATTCTAGATTTCACAGATGAAGAGAAATTTTTGGATTTTGGACTTGGAGTTAAGACTTTTGCTATGAAATGATGAGGTGAATATGTTTTGCATGTTGCAAGGATGCGATTTTGAGGGGGTCAAAGGGTGGAATGTCATGGATTGAATTATGTCCCCTCAAAAAATGTGTGTATCAACTTGGTTAGGCCATGATTCCCAGTACTATGTGGTTGTCCTCCATTTTGTGGTTGTAATTTTATGTTCAGAGGATTAAGGTGGAATTGTAACACCACCCTTACTCCCTGATCCAATATAAAGGGAGTTTCCCTGGGGTTAGGCCTGCACCACTTTTTATCTCTCAAGAGATAAAAGGAAAGGGAAACAAGCAGAGAGCTGGGGACCTCATACCACCAAGAAAGCAGCACTGGGAGCAGAATGTGTCCTTTTGGACCTGGGGTCCTTGCACCTGAGAAGCTCCTCTACCAGGGGAAGATTGAGGACAAGGACTTTCCTCCAGAATCGAGAGACAGAAAGCCTTCCCCTGCAGCTGATGCCCTGAATTTGGACTTGCAGCCTACTAGACTGTGAGAGAAATAAATTTTTCTTTGTTGAACCCATCCATTTGTGGTATTTCTGTTATAGCAGCACTGGATGACTAAGACACCTCCTCAAACTTTTCTTAGGCCAGAGAACTGTCCTAGATGATATCCAATCAGAACTCCATTTGTTCATTTGAATCAGTTTCAACGGGCAAGTTCATCTCTTACCTTTAATTACTTTAAACAGCAAGCAGGCGTTTCTTTCTTTCTTTTTTTTTTTTTTTTTTGTAGAATTTCTGAAAACATGTTTCATTTGTTGTAGCTTTTGAAATTTTTCTTTCTGTGAAAGAAGGTTGAAAAAACTCTTGCTGTGACCTTACTGTCACAGTTTATTAATTTTAACAAGTTTTCCAAGACAGAGAGGAAGCATTAATTCTTGGCGTTAAGGGGTTTCAGGACTCTTAATAGGTAATTGAGCAAGGATCTTCCAGACGGTACACTAGGAAGAGCTCTGTCAAGGCCACAGGCTTCTTTCCAAGACAGGAGTTTTTGGAACCAGTGAATATTGATTTACAAACGGTAATATTAAAGAGGAAAGCCACCTGTCTATTAAGATGGAGGCAGACGCTTGTTAGAAATAAGCCTTCATCTTGAGCATAAAATGCAAACCTGTGGGTCTGTGCAACAATTTTTTAAAACTCACAAGAGACTGGCTTATAGAATATGATCTTTATGTCAGCAAGACAATTTACTCTCTGCTCTAGGAAAGTCTCTCTGGAATACCATATGGAATCCAAAGCAAGAGGCAGGACTGAGTGTCTTAATGGACCCTCATCATCAACTGGGAGAGATTTATTAATCCATGTACATTCATCTTCACTAAGAGAAAATATCTGTCATGGGATGAAAGTCCAGGGCTCCCTCTTCTTGAATGACAAAGTTCTTCCCTTTGACCCTTTAGATGCACTTTATTGGTTGCTATTCTGCTATAAAGCCCCTGACTCATTTTTAACTCTCCTTAGTTACGTTATGAAGACCCTGGGTGGTGCAAACTGTTAACACACTTGGATGCTAACAGAAAGATCGGAGGTTCGAGTCCACCCAGAGGTGACTAGGAAGAGAGACCTGGTGATCTACTTTCAAAAAATCAGTCATTGAAAACCCTATAGGTACAGGGCCAAGATGGAGGCATAATCAGTCACAACCTCACATCTCCCCATAATCGTAGAAGAAAACAAGTAAAAACTGACAGAATCGATAATCTTGGAACTCTGTACATTAGCTGAAAATTTGGAGAAAAAAGTGAACATCAACATAGAGACAGAATAAAATGGTGGGAAAATGGAGATATATGACTGTACACTCCATACCTACCAGGCTGACTTGGTGTGGCTATTTTGTGGCAGCTACAGCCAGCACCCCTGAGCTGGGAGCCCAGTTTGGGAACAGCATGGAAGGCACAGGCTGGAATAGAAGTACTGGGAGCACTAATGTGGGCACCGCATGTACAGGGACTGGGTAAGTCTGGGAGAGAATTGAGTATGGGTACATCGCAGGTTTGAGTCCCCGGAACCTCCAGGAAAGTGCACTCTGGAGAGAACAGTGTGGACTGGGCTGTAAGAGTGCCCAGGTCAGGGGCCAGAAATCCAGAATGAACAGCCCTGGGAAAGGCCACAAGGAGAGTATGCAGCAGCAGAGGCTTGAGCTCCCATGGCTCAGGAAAGAGCAATATCAGGAGAACAGCATGAATCAGAATTTATGAGCACCCTGGTCAGAGGCTAGAACAATAATAACAACAATAATAAACATAATCAATCACACCAGCCAATATGGTAACTTCCTTCTTTCCTGTTGATTCAGAGGCATGAGAAGCCCAAAGTGGCCAGGTAGAATTCTTAACTTCCAGTTCAGTGGTATCAGTGTTATAACTCCATGTGGGAGCCTTCCTCTCTTTGGAGCTAAGACCTCTAGACCCACAGAGCATAGGGTCATGGGAACAGGAAGCAAGGTACAGGGCCAAGATGGAGGCATAATCAGTCACAACCTCACATCTCCCCACAATCATAGAAGAAAACAAGTAAAAATTGACAGAATTGATAATCTTGGAACTCTGTACATTAGCTGAAAATTGGAGGCACTATTACCCCTAGTGACCCACTTTCGAGTGGGTCACTAGGGGTAATAGTGAGTGGCACCACTCCCATTTCTGCCCCTTGATTCATGGACCCATGAATCCTGGCTTTGGGAGAAACTGCACCATATACTGGACACTGGTTTAGAGCATATACAGCTTCCTGGAAAACATTGCCCCAACCCTACAAAGTATTGCCACATAGTTGGCATGGTAATTGTGTCTTTAGGAGGCCAGTCCATAGTTCTATCAAGCCAGGTGCTTCAGGATGATGAGCGACATGGTAGAATCAGTGAATTCCGTGAGCGTGGGCCCACTACTGCACTTCATTTGCTGTGAAGTGAGTCCCTTCATCTGAGGCAATGCTGTGTGGGATACCATGGAGGTGGATAAGGCATTCATTGAGTCCACAGATGGTAGTTTTGACAGAAGAATTGAGTAAAGGGAAGGCAAATCCGTATCCATTGAAAGTATCTATCGCAGTAAGAATGAAATGCTGCACTTTCCATGATAGAAGCAGTCCAGTGTAATAAACCTGCCACCAGGTTGCTGGCTGACTGCCTCAAAGTATAGTGCCATATTGGGGACTCAGTGCTGGTCACTGCTGCCGGCAGATTTCAGATTTAGCATTCAGCAGTGGCTGTAGCCAAGTTGGCCTTGATGAGTGGAAGTTCACGTTGTTGAGCCCATGCATAACCTCTATCTGTATGACCATAACTACTTTGGTCATGAGGCCATTGGACAATGGACAGGAGTGACTGGCTAAAGAGGATGACTGGCATCATATCCACTTGATTGTCAAAATCTTCCTTAGCTGAGGCCACCCTTTTGTGAGCATGAACATGAGATGCAAATATCTACACTATTTTGGCCCATTTAGAGAGGTCTGTCCACATACCTTTTTCCCATACCTCCTTGTCACCAATTTTCCAATCATGTTCCTTCCAAGTCCCAAATCATCCAGCCAAACCATTGGCGACAGCCTGTGAATTAGTATACAATCACTCATCTGATCATTTCTCCTTCCAAGCAAAGTGAAAAACCAGGTGCACTGCTCAGAGTTCTGCCCACTGGGAGAATTTTCATTCACCGCTGTCCTTCAGGGATGTCCCAGAAAAGACTGCAGTGCTGCTGCTGTGCACTTTCAAGTGATGCCTGAATCATCTATAAATGAGGCACGAGTTTTCTCTTCCTCTGTCAACCGATCATAAGGAATTCCCCTTGAGGCCAGGTGCAAACTGGGAGGGGGATAGTAATGTGACAAGAGTGGAGAATATTGGGCATTTGAGCCACTAACACATGCAACTTACTTGTGCCTTCAGGTCCTCTTTGGACCCAATTTCATATGTACCATTTACATTTAATGATGGAGTACTGCTGTGCACGTCTGACTTTATGATTCTGTGGGTCAGACAACACTCAGAACACTCAGTTCATGATAGGCAGCTCAAGCCACGTAGTGACTTGGTGGTCCGTGGTTAGGCACTCAGCCTCTACTAAGGACAAGTAGTGAGCCAAAAACTGTTTCTTAAAAGGAGAGTAGTTATCTGCAGAGGACAGTAGCACTTTGCTCCAAAATATTAAGGGTCTGCACTGTGACTCACCAATAAGGGCCTGCTAAAAACTCCAAACAGCATCTCTATCTGCCATTGACAATTCAAGTACTATTGGATCAGCTGGATCACATGGCCCAAGTGTCAGGGCAGTTTGCATGTTTCAGAGCTTTCTCTTGTTCCAGGCCCCTCTCAAAACTAGCAGATTTTCAAGTCACTTGATAAACAGGCCAGAACAGCACATGTAAATGAGGAATATGTTGCCTCCAAAATCAAAGAGACCAACCAGGTATAAAAGTGCCCCCTTTTTAGTTACATGAGGGGCCATATGTAATCACTTATACTTCACTTTAGAAGGAACATCTTGACATGCCCCCACATCAGTGGATCCCTAGAAATTTCATTGAGGTGGAAGGCATCTGAATTTTTGTCAGGTTAATTTTCTACCCTGAAGCATGCAAACTGGAAACCCTGGTGGTGTAGTTGTTAAGTGCTACAGCTGCTAACCAAAAGATCAGCAGTTCAATTCCACCAGGTGCTCCTTGGAAACTCTATGGGGCAGTTCTACTCTGTCCTATAAGGCCACTGTAGGTCAGAATCAACTCAACAGCAACGGGTTTGTTTGTTTGTTTGTTTGTTTGTTTGTTTGTTTGTTTGTTTGTTTGTTTGTTTGTTTGTTTGTTTTTAGCACGCAAACGTCTTACCAATGAGTCCTGAGTCATTAATACTTCTTCCTCACTAGGTCCAATCAGCATATTGTTATCAAGGCAATATATCAGTGTGATATCTTGTGGAAGGGACAGGTGATCAAGGACCGTGCAGACTAAATTTGGACATAGGACTGGAGAGTAGATATAACTCTGGAGAAGGACAGTGAAGGTATATTACTGGCCTTGCCAGATGAAGGCAAACTGCTCCTGGTGATTCTTTGAAACCAGAATCAAGAAAAAGGCACCGGCCAGATCAACAGCTGCATACCAGGTACCAAGAGATGTATTAATTTGCTGAAATAATTAAACCACATCTGGAACAGCAGCTGCAATTGGAGTCACCACCTGGGTGAGTTTACAATAATCCACTCTCATTCTTCTAGATCCATTTGTTTTTTGCACAGGCAAAATAAGCAAGTTTCCCAGGGGAAGTGGTGGGAATCCCTACCCCTGGATCCTTCAAGTCTTTGATGTTGGCAGTAATCTCTGCAATCCCTCCTGGAAAGCTGTACTGATTTTTGTTTACTATTTTTGTAATTAGAGGCTGTTCTAATGGCTTCCACTTGGCTGTTCCTGCCATAATAGCCATTACTCCACATTTCAGGGATCCAGTGTGGGGGCTTTACCAGTTGCTGAGTATATGTATTCCAATTATGCATTCTGGAACTGGGCAAATCACTACAGGATGGGTTCAGGGTCCCAATGGACACACTATGAGAAGTACCTGAGCTAAGACTCCATTAATAACCTGACTTCCATACAACCACACTCTGACTAGTGGGCCACAGTGACATTTTGGGTTTCCTGGAATTAGTGTCAGTTAAGTAAACATCAATATCCTAGGCATTAGTAAGCTGTAATGGACTGGGATTGGCCATTTTGAATTGGACAAACATATAGTCTACTATGCTGGGAATGACAACTTGAAGAGGAATGGTGTTGCATTTATCACCAAAAAGAACATTTCAAGATCTATCCTGAAGTACAATGTTGTAAGTGATAGGATAATATCCATAGGCCTACAAGGAAGTCCAGTTAATATGACTATTATTCAAATTTACACACCAACCACTAAGGACAAAGATGAAGAAATTGAAGATTTTTTTCAGCTTCTGCAGTCTGAAGTTGATTGAACATAAAATCAGGATGCATTGATAATTACTAGTGATTGGAATGCGAAAGCTGGAAACAAAGAAGGACAATTGGTAGTTGGAAAATATGGCCTTAGTGATAGAAACAATGCCGGAGGTTGAACGATAGACTTTTGCAAGACCAGTGACTTCTTCATTGCAAATACCTTTTTTCACCAACATAAATGGTGACTATACAAACGGATCTCACCAGATGGAATACACAGGAATCAAATCAACTATATCTGTGGAAAGAGAAGATGGAAAAGCTCAGTATCATCAGTCAGAACAAGGCCAGGGGCTGACTGTGGAATAGACCATCAATTGCTCACATGCAAGTTCAAGCTGAAACTGAGAAAATCAGAGCAAGTCCATGGGATCCAAAATATGACCTTGAGTATATCCCACCTTAATTGAGAGACCATCTCAAGAATAGATTTGACATATTGAACACTAATGACCAAAGACCAGATGAATTGTAGAATGACATCAAGGACATCATACATGAAGAAAGCAAGAGGCCATTGAAAAGACAAGAAAGAAAGAAAAGACCAAATGGGTGTCAGAGGAGACTCTGAAACTTACTCTTGAACATCAAGCAGATAAAGCGAAAGGAGGAAATGATGAAGTAAAAGAACGGAACAGAAGATTTCAAAGGGTGGCTTGAGAAGACAAAGTAAAGTATTATAATGACGTGCAAAGAGCTGAAGATGGAAAACCAAAAGGGAAAAACCCGCTTGGCATGTCTCAGGCTGAAAGAACTGAAGAAAAAATTGAATCCTTGAGTTGCAATAGTGAAGAATTCTATGAAGAAAATATTAAACGATGCAAGAACCATCAAAAGGAGATGGAAGGAATACACAGTCATTATATCAAAAGGAATTAGTCGATGTTCAAACATTTCAAGAGGTAACATATGATCATGAACTGAAGGAAGAAGTCCAAGCTGCACTGAATGCACTGGCAAAAAACAAGGCTCCGGAACTGATGGAATATCAATTGAGATGTTTCAAAAAATGGATGCAGTGCTGGAAGCACTCAGTAGTCCATGCCAAGAAATTTGGAAGACAGCCAAATATTTATGCCTATTCCCGAGGAAAATGTTTCAGCTGAATGCAGAAATTAGCGAACAATATCATTAACATCACATGCAAGAAAAATTCTGCTGAAGATCATTCAAAAGCAGCTGCCACAGTATATCAACAGGGAACTGCCAGAAATTCAGGCCAGATTCAGAAGAGGACTTGGAACCAGGAATATCATGGCTGATGCCACATGGATCCTATCTGAAAACAGAGAATATCAGAAGGATGTTTACCTGTGTTCTACTGACTATGCAAAGGCATTTGACTCTGCAAATCAAAACAAATTATGGATAACATTGCAAAGAATGGGAATTCCAGAACACTTAATTGTGTTCAAGAAGAACCTGTACATAGATCAAGAGTAAGTTGTTCAGACAGAACAAGGGGATACTGAGTGGTTTAAAGCCAGGAAAGGTGTCCATCAGGGTTGTATCCTTTCACCACACCTATTCTATGATAGCAAATAATCTGAGAAGCTGGACTATATGAAGAAGAACAGGGCATCAGGACCGTAACAAAATTCATTAACAACCTGAGATACACAGATTATACAACCTTGCTTGCTGAAAGTAAAGAGGACTTGAAACACTTACTGATGAAGATCAAAGACCACAGCCTTCAGTATGGATTACACCTCAACATAAAAAAAAAAAAAAAAAAAAAAATCCTCACAACTGGACCCATAAGCCACATGATGATAAATGGAGAGGGGACTGAAGCTGTCAAAGATTTCATTTTACTTAGATCCATAAGCAACACCCATGGAAGCAACAGTCAAGAAATCAAAAGACCCATTGCATTGGACATATTGGCTGCAAAGGACCTCTTTAAAGTGTCAAAAAGCAAAGATGTCACCTTGAAAACTAAAGTTCACCTGATCCAAGCCATGGTATTTTCAGTCACATCATACCCATGTAAAAGCTGGACAATGAATAAGGAAGACAGAAGAAGCATCGATGCCTTTGAATTGTGGTGTTGGAGAAGAATATTGAATATACCGTGGACTGCCAAAGGAACAAACAAATCTGTCTTGGAGGAAGTACAACCAGAATGCTCCTTAGAAGCAAGGATGGCGAGACTGCGTATTACATACTTTGGACATATTGTCAGGAGGGATCAGTCCCTGGAGAAGGACATCATGCTTGGTAAAGTACAGGGTCAGCAGAAAAGAGGAAGACCCTCAATGAGATGGACTGACACAGTGGCTGCAATAATGGGCTCAAGCATGACAACAGTTGTAAGAATGGTGCAGGACCCGGCAGTATTTTGTTCTGTGGTACATAGGGTCGCTATGAGTCAGACAAGTACCAGTGCCCAGTAATCCCCCAAAAGTCTGGTTATTTACTTTTCCCCAACGAACAAACTCTCGTAAAAGGTCATAGATCCCTTTGGAGAAGACTGGAAGTAAGACCAACGGTATAAATTTTGGGCAGTGTAGAGGGGCCCTTCCTCAAGAGGAGCCAGCCTCTTCTTCACTCAAGGGGTTGTGAGTCAATATACTGGCTCATGTATGGGAACTAATTGAGGGGCCATGACTCTCTATTGTGGTGATTCAAGTTAGACTGCTATTCATGTGAACTAGAATCATTTCACTTGCACAGATCAAATAAATATTTAGTAGATTTCTCATCTATTTCACTCCTAGGGACACCATGACTAAGTAGCCAATGTCATAAGTCCACAGGAGTCAGGCTATTCAGATTACTGCTTTGACTCTGCTGTCCATTACAGTAACCATGCTCACCTTGTCCTTGTCCATTAACTGCTGCCACTTGGCCTCTTCCACCATGTGGCCCAATCAGCCCCACTGTAGTTAAGTATCTTAATTCAGTTAGGGAAGTTCCCACTGACAAATTTGACTTACATAAAATAATAATCGCAGCAATCTTCAAGTATGGTGGGGCTATCTTCACGAATTTGATTCTCACTGCTGTGGTACAAGTTGTGTCCTCTTGGCACTCCATGTGTGGGTCTATGGATCTAACCTGAGAAATTCATTCTAACATCCAATTCCCTAAGCCTTTGGATACCTTCTTCTACTGTATACCAAGGTAGTTCTGGTACTTTAACTTGATTTAGTATAGGCTACCACTTAATACATGCTTCACTGAACCAGCTAAATAAACGACTGGATCCTTTTCTAACCTCTCGAGCTGAAACACTGAATAAAGGATCTGTGCTTAGTGAATTCACATCAATAAACTCGGCCTGGAGGCAGAGCCAAGATGGCAGAATAGACAAAAGCTTCCAGCGAGCCCTCTTTACAACAAAGACCTAAAAAAACAAGTGAAACAAGTATATTTATGACAAGCTGGGCGCCCTGAACATCAAAGGCAAGCTTAGAAAATGAACTGAAGGGCAGGGAGAGGAAGAGGTGGTTCAGAAGCAGAGAAGAAATACCAGACCTGAATTGTGGGGAGCCCTCAGGCACCATTCCTGGGAGTGGCGGTGGTGGGCTGGTACTAGCGTTCGGCCACAGTTTCCTCAGGGAGAAGCAGCCAGCCACACAGCCTACCCACACCACCAGAACCAGAGAAGAATGGCACTCTCGGCAAAAGCTAAGTACTTGCATATATTTTACCATGCCCCCCCCCCCACTCCCAAGCCAGTTTCAGCAGCTGATTTCCCCGGGCCTGAGATAGGCCTTGTTGAGCACATAGAGCCATCCTCCTAGCCTCAGAGAAGGAATAAATTCACAACTGGGGGAAAAGATAATTTGCCAGCTCCACTAACCAGAGGAGATCAGGACAGAAGCGGCTCCTGTTCAGGCATAAATGGTCCATGCACTTTGAGTACCTTTCCCCTTTGCATGGACTTGGGTGGGCCTATTTCAGGAGAATAGGCCTTTGTTGGCAGACTCCAAGCATTTCAGCTGTGCGGCAGAGGGGTGAGTGTTTGATGTTTAATATTGCTTTACCTATTAAACAGGGTCCTCATCTACCCACATCAGGGCCTAAGAACTGATAGCTCTACTGAGGTCACCCAGCCACCAGCGACAGGAGTCCAAGGATAACTGGTATCTCCCAGTCCTCACAGCCAAAAATATTGGGTGCCCATGGTCCATCTGCAGGACACACCTACCTGTATGCTTTAGGGAACAGGGACAAGCTTTCCTCAGAGACATGTGGGGGATGATTCTCAGCCCTCTGCTTGTTCAGAGTGTGACCTCCTGCTGCCATCTGATACCAGTATATATGCCAATCACCCCTGCCCCTCTAAGACTGTAGGACAGAGCCTGTACCACACACTTGATATCACCTACCTGGAAACCTGAGCTGAATTCATACAAGAAAACTGAATGGACTCCTAGACTGATATACCTGATAATAGCTCTAGCCAGCTGGGGACAGGACATCAGAGCCCCAAAGGTGAAAATAATCAAGCTAGCTCACTCAAGCAACCCAAAGGGGTATACCAAAACAAAACAAAGCAAGCAGCTACGACACAGTAAGCAAGCATAAACTAATACAATAACTTATAGATGGTTCGGAGACAAGAGTCAATATCAAGTCACATAAAGAAACAGACCATGATTGCCTCAACAAGCTCTCAGAACAAAGAATCAAGGGATCTTCTAGATGAAAGTGCCTTCTTGGAGTTACCAGAGGCAGAATACAAAAGTTTAATATACAGAACCCTTCAAGACATCAGGAAGGACATGAGGCAATACGCAGAACATGCCAAAGAACACACAGATAAAGCAATTGAAGAAATTAAAAAGGTTATTCTGGAACACAATGAAAAATTTAATAAGCTGGAAAAATCCATAGACAGACAGCAATCAGAAATTCAGAAGATTAACAATAAAATTACAGAAGTAGACAACTATACAGAAAGTGAGAGAAGCAGATTTGAGCAAGCAGAAGGCAGAATTTCTGAACTCAAAGATAAATCACTTGGCACTAATATATTTGAAGAAAAATCTGATAAAAGAATTTTTAAAAAATGAAGAAACCTTATGAATCATGTGGGACTCTATCAAGAGAAATAACCTACGAGTTATTGGAGTACCAGAACAGGGAGGGATAACAGAAAATACAGAGAAAATTGTTGAAGATTTGTTGTCAGAAAACTTCCTGATATCGTGAAAGATGAGAAGATGTCTATCCAAGATGCTTATCGAACCCCACATAAGGAAGATCTCAAAAGAAAGGCATCAAGACATATTATAATCAAACCTGCCAAAATCAAAGAGAAAGAGAGAATTTTAAGAGCAGCTAGGGATAAACGAAAAGCCACCTACAAAGGAGAGGCAATAAGAATAACTCGGGCTGCTTGGCAGAAACCATGCAGGCAAGAAGGCAATGGAATGACTTATATAAAGCATTGAAGGAAAAAAATTTCCAGCCAAGAATCATATCTCCAGCAAAACTGTCTCTCAGATATGAAGGAGAAATTAGGACATTTCCAGATAAACAGAAGTTCAGGGAATTTGTAAAAACCAAACCAAATCAACAAGAAATACTAAAGGGAGTTCTCTGGTTAGAAAATCAATAGTATCGGATATCAACGGAAGACTAGAACACAGGACAGAACAACCAGATATCAACCCAGATACTGAAATCACAAAAATAAATCAAGATTACAAAAAAACACTCAAAACAGGGAAACAGCAATGTCATTATGTAAAAGATGACAATATTAAAATAATTAAGAGGGACTAAAAATGTAGTCATAGATCTGTCACATGGAGAGGAAGTCAAGGTGATATAAAGAAATAAAATTTTTGTTTAAACTTAGAAAAATAGGGGTAAATATTAAGGTAACCATAAAGGAGAATCACAATCCTATACATCAGAATAAAATACAAGAAAAACATAAAGACTCAGCAAAAACAAAATCAGCAACAATGAATAAGAGGAAAAGTCAATATATAAACTACTCAGCACAAAAAATTAAGTAGAAAAAAGAAACTGTCAACAACACACAAAAAAAGACATTAAAATGACAGCACTAAACTCATACCTATCTGTGACTACACTGAATGTAAATGGACTACCTTTACCAAATAAGAGACAGAGAGTGGCAGAATGGATAAAAAAACACGATCCATCTCTATGCTGCCTACAAGAGACACCCATTAGACTTAAAGACACAAATAAAAACAAAAAAACTCAAAGAATGGAAAAAAAATATCAAGCAAACAACAATCAAAAAAACAGCAGGAGTGGCAATATTAATTTCTGACAAAAAAAAAAAAAAACTTTAAAGTTAAATCCACCACAAAGGATAAGGAAGAATACTATATAATGATTAATGGGAAAATATACCAGGAGGATACAACCATATTAAATATTTATGCACCCAATGACAGGGATGCAAGATACATAAAACAAACTATGTCAGCATTGAAAAGTGATATAGACAGCTCCACAATTATAGCAGGAGATTTCAACACAGCACTTTCAGTGAAGGACAGAACAGCTAGAAAGAAGCTCAATAAAGACACGGAAGATCTAAATGCCACAATCAACCAATTTGACCTCATTTTTTTTTAAAACACTTCACCCAGCAGCAGCCAAGTATACTTACTTTTCCAAGGCACATGGAACATTCTCTGGAATAGGCCACATATTAGGTCATACAGCAAGCCTTACTAGAATCCAAAACATCAAAATATTACAAAGCATCTTCTCTGACCATAAAGTCATAAAAGTAGAAATCAGTAACAGAAAAGAAATCAAACACTTGGTAACTGAACAACACCCTGCTCAAAAATGACTGGGTTATAGAAGACATTAAGGACAGAAGAAATTTATAGAATCCAGTGAGAGTGAAAAAACTTCCTATCAGAACCTTTGGGACACAGCTAAAGCAGTGCTGAGAGGTCAATTCATAGCAATAAATGCACACATCCAAAAACAAGAAAAGGCCAAAATCAAAGAATTATCCCTAAAACTTGAAAAAATAGAGAGCAACAAAAGAATCCATCAGGCACCAGAAGAAAACGAATAATAAAAATTAGAACAGAACTACATGAAATAGAAAACAGAAAAACAATGGAAAGAATTGACAAGCCCAAAAGCTGGTTCTTTGAAAAAAATAACAAAATTGATAAACCATTGGCCAAACTGACAAAAGAAAAACAGGAGAGGAAGCAAATAACCTGGATAAGAAATGAGATGGGCAATATAATAACAAAACCAACTGAAATTAAAAGAATCATAACAGGTTACTATGAAAAATTGTACTCTAACAAATTTGAAAACTTAGAAGAAATGGATGAATTTCTAGAAGCACACTAGCTACCTGAACTAACACAAACAGAGATAGAACAACTAAATAAACCCATAACAAAAGAAGGGACTGAAAATGTAATTTAAAAACTCCCAACAAGAAAGAGCCCTGGCTGTGATGGCTTCACTGGAGAGTTCTACCAAACTTTCAAAGAAAAGTTAACACCCTACTACTAAAGGTATTTCAGAGCATAGAATGGATGGAATATTCCCAAACTCATTCTATGAAGCCAGCATAACCCTGACACTAAAACCAGGTTAAAAAAAAAAAAAAAGTAAAGACACCACAAAAAAAGAAAATAACAAATCTATATTCTTCATGAACTCAGATGATAAAATCCTCAATAAAATTCTAGCCAATAGAGTTCAACAACATATGAAAAAAATAACTCACCATGGCCAAGTGGGATTCAAAGCAGGTATGAAGGGATGGTTCAACATTAGAAAAACATTCAATGTAATCCATCATATAAATAAAATAAAAGAACCACATGATCTTATCAATGAATGCGGAAAAGGCACTTGACAAAGTCCAACACACATTCATGATAAAAATTCTCAGCAAAATAGAAATAGAAAGAAAATTCCTCAACATAATAAAGGGCATTTATACAAAGCCAACAGCCAACATCATCCTAAATGGAGAGAGTGAAAGCATTCCCTTTGAGAAGAGGAACCAGACAAGGATGCCCCTTATCACCACTCTTATTCAACATTGTGCTGTAGTCTCAGCCACAGCAATTAGGCTAGATAAAGAAATAAAGGGCATCCAGATTGGCAAGGAAGAAGTAGAAGTATCTCTATTTGCAGATGATACGATTGTATACACAAAACCCTAAGGAATCCTCCAGAAAACTACTGAAACCAATAGAAGATTTCAGCAGAGTATCGGGATACAAGATAAACATACAAAAATCAGTTGGGTTCCTCTACACCAACAAAGACAACGTCGAAGAGGAAATAACCAAATCAATACCATTTACAGTAGGCCCCAAGAAGATAAAAGTACTTAGGAATAAATCTAGCCAGAGACATTAAAGACCTATACAAAGAAAACTACAAGACACTACTGCAAGAAACCAAAAGAGTCTTACATAAGTAGAAAAACATACCTTGCTCATGCATAGGAAAATTCAACATTGTAGAATGTCTATTCTACCCAAAGCGATCTATAGATACAATGCAATTCCGATCCAAGTACCAGTGACATTTTTAATGAGATGGAGAAACAAATCACCAACTTCATAGGGAAGGGAAAGAGGCCCCTGATAA
The DNA here is from genome assembly GCF_024166365.1 of Elephas maximus indicus. Classification (NCBI taxonomy): domain Eukaryota; kingdom Metazoa; phylum Chordata; class Mammalia; order Proboscidea; family Elephantidae; genus Elephas; species Elephas maximus. The sequence goes on along the minus strand of NC_064820.1, from coordinate 233,982,584 downwards.
ATAAAGCATTGCTGAAAAAGAACAAAGTGGGGGGCCTCACGCTACCTGATTTTAGAACATATTATACCGCCACAGTAGTCAAAACAGCCTGGTACTGGTACAACAACAGATAAATAGACCAATGGAACAGAATTCAGAATCCAGACATAAATCCATCCACATATGAGCAGCTGATACTTGACAAAGGCCCAAATTCAGTTAAGTGAGGAAAAGACAGTCTTTTTAACAAATGGTGCTAGCTGGCATAACTGGATATCCATTGGCAAAAAAGGAAACAAGACCCATATATCACACCATGTACAAAAACTAACTCAAAATGGATCGAAAACCTAAATCTAAAATGATAAAGATCATGGAAGGAAAATAGGGACAACACTAGGATCTGTAATACATGCCATAAACAGTATATAAAGCATTGCTAACGATGCACAAACACCAGAAGAGAAACTAGATAACTGGGAGCTCCTAAAAAGTCAAATACCTATGCTCATCCAAAGACTTCACCGAAAAAGTAAAATGATTACCTACTGACTGGGAAAAAGTGTTTTAGCTGCGACATTTCTGAGTAGCGTCTAATCTCTAAAATCTACATGATACTAAAAAACTCAAAAACAAAAAGACAAATAACCCAATTAAACAATGGGCAAAGGATATGAAGAGGCATTTCACCAAAGAAGACATTCAGGCAGCTGATACAGGAGGAAATGCTCACGATCATTCGCCGTTAGAGAAATGCAAATCAAAACTACAATGGGATACCATCTCACTTCAACGAGGCTGGCATTAATCCAAAATACACAACATAACAAATGTTGGAGAGGTTGTGGAGAGATTGGAACACTTATATACTGCTGGTGGGGATGTAAAATGGTACAAACACTTTGGAAATCAGTTGGCGCCTCCTTAAAAAGCTAGAAATAAAACTACCATAGGATCTAGCAATCCTACTCCTTGGAATATATCGTAGAAAAATAAGAGCCTTTACATGAGCAGACATATGCACACCCATGTTCATTCCAGCACTGTTTACAATAGCAAAAAGATGGAAGCAACCAAGGTGCCCATCAACAGATGAATGGATAAATAAATTATGGTATATTCACACAATGGAATACTACGCTATGATAAAGAACAAAGAAGAATCCATGAAACACCTCATAACATGGAGGAATTAGAAGGCATTATGCTGAGTGAAATTAGTCAGTTGCAAAAGGACAAATATTGTATGAGACCATTATAATAAGAACTCAAGAAATAGTTTAAACACAGAAGAAAACATTCTTTTATAGTTAGAGGGAGGCGATGGAGGGAGAGGGGTATTCACTAATTAGATAGCAGACAAGAGCTATTTTAGGTGAAGGAAAGACAACACACAATACAGGAGAGGTCAGCACAACTGGACTAAACCAAAAGCAAAGAAGTTTCCTGAATACAACTAACACTTCGAAGGCCAGAGTAGCAGGGGCGGGGGTCTGGGGACCATGGTTTCAGGAGACATCCAGGTCAATTGGCATAACAAAATGTATTAAGAAAACATTCTGCACCCCACGTTGGTGAGTGGAGTCTGGGGTCTTAAATGCTAGCAAGCGGCCCTATAAGATGGATCAATTGTTCTCAACCCACCTGGAGCAAAGGAGAATGAAGAACACCAAAGATACAAGGTAATTATGAGCCCAAGAGATAGAAAGGGCCTCATAAATCAGAGACTACATCAACCTGAGACCAAAAGAACTAGGTGGTGCCCGGCTACAACCGATAACTGCCCTGACAGAGTTAAAACAACAGAGAATTCCTGAAGGAGCAGGAGAGCAGTTGGATGCAGACCTCTAATTCTCATAAAAAGAACAGACAGACTTAATGGTCTGACTGAGACTAGAAGGACCCCAGAGGCCATGGTCCCCAGACCTTCTGTTACCCCAAGACTGGAACCATTCCCAAAGCCAAGTCTTCAGACAGGGATTGGACTGGACTATAAGATAGAATATGATACTGGTGAGGAGTGAGCTTCTTGGCTCAAGTAGACACATGAGACTATGTGGGCAGCTCCTGTCTGGAGGGGAGATGAGAAGGTAGAGGGGGACAGGAGCTGACTGAATGGACACAGGGAATACAGGGTGGAGAGAAGAAGAATGGTGTCTCATTAGGAGGTGAGCAACTAGGAGTACATAGCAAAGTGTATATAAATTTTTGTATGAGACACTGACTTGATTTGTAAACTTTCACTTAAAGCATAATAAAAAGAAAACGCCAGACTTGCTGGCCTGACAGAGACTAGAGAATCCCTGAGAGTATGGCCCCTGGACACCCTTTCAGCTCACTAATGGACTCACTCTGGAGTTTCACCCCTTAAGCAAAGATTAGACAGGTCCATAAAACAAAACAAGACCAAAGGGACACAACAGCCCAGGGGCAAGAACTAGAAGGCAGGAGGAGGTAAGGAAGCTGGTAATAGGGATCCCAAGGTCCAGAAAGGAGAGTGTTAACAAGTCCTGGGGTTGTTAAACAATGTCATAAAACAATATATATGCTAACTGCTCAATGAGAAACTAGTTTGTGCTGTAAACCTTCATCTAAAGTACAATAAAATTTTAAATGAAAAAAATCAATGATCTAAAAAACAAAACATTAGTTGTTTGTAAGATTGTGGACAACACTAACCCTCATCCATTGCTGGTGGTAATGCAAAAGGATATAGCTACTGCGGAAAACAGTTTGACAGTTCCTCAAAAAGTTGAATATATAACCCTGCTATCTACTTTTAGGTATATACCCAAAAGACTTGAAAGCCTCAACGTTAACAGACACATGCACACCAATCCTCACTGCAGCACTATTTACAATAACCAAAAAGAGGAAACAACCAACATGTCCATCAACTGATGATGGGGTAAACAAAATGTGTTATTAGAATATGACTCAGTCTTAAGGAGTAATGAAGTCCTGATGCATGCCACAATATGGATAAACCTAGAAAACATTATGCTGAACAAAATAAGCTACTCACAAAAATACAAATCCTTTATGATCTCACTTATATGAAATAAGCAAATATGTAGAAAACAAAGATTATTGATAGTTACAAGGGGTGGAAGGGAGTTTTTTTTAGGGTAAATTGAATGTATATTCATGGCGGTGGGATAATTTGGAGAATAATTGCACAACTTGAAGAAAGTAACCAACGTCACTGAATTATACATGTAAAACTTAATTGAATTTCTATGTGTTCTGGTGTGAGTATTTTCACCACAATAATAATAGTAATAAAAGACTATAGAGCACATTTCTACTCCGACAAACACGGGGTTGTAATGAGTCATATCAACTCAAGGCAACTGGCTGATAGGGTTATATTTTAAGTATGGGGCCACTCTGCTTAGGCTAAATAACAAAAACATGTTAGTAAGAGTTAGAGAAGGTTATATCTGCATTTGACTCATTTGGGCCATTGGATGGCTTTTCTGAGATGATTCTCATAGGATGACCTTGTCTTGCTTTTACCAGCTAATTCACGGGGTAACTCACCATAGCTCCCTATATAGTAACTGTCAATGCCTGTCTCTCACATGGTTGGGACATGCAGCTGATGTATCCTGAGATTGGGGGTGTTTTCCAGGGCTTCTTCCTCACAGTAGCAGTCTGATCCAGGACAGAAAAGTATACTGCTAACCTTGGTGATAAAAAGAAATTTCAAGGGGGTGGAGCCAAGATGGCAGAATAGACAGAGGTTTCTGTCTACCTCTCTTTACAAAAAAGACCCAAAAAAACAAGTAAAACAAGTATATTTGTGACAAGCTGGGAGCCCTGAGCATCAAAGGCAAGCTTAGACAATGAACTGAGGGGCAGGGGGAGGAAGAGGCTGTTCAGAAGGAGGTACCGGCCCTGAATCGCGGGGAGCCCTCAGGCACGATTCCCGGAGTGGCAGCGGGCAGGTCCTAGCATTTGGTGGCAGTTTCCTCAGGGAGAAGCAGCCAGCCACATAGCCCACTCACACCTCCGGAACCTGAGGAGAAGGGCGCTCTCGGCAAAAGCTAAGTACTTGTGGATATTTTACTGTGCCCCCACCCCCAAGCCGGCTTCAGCGGCCAAATCCCTGGGCCTGAGATAGACCCTGGTGAGCTCCTAGAGCCATCCTCCCGGCCTTGGGGAAAGAAAAAATTTGCAACTGGGGGGAAAAGATAATTTGCTAGCTCCATTAACCGGGGGAACTCAGGACAGAAGCGGCTCCTGTATAGGCATAAGCCGTCCATGGACCTTGAGCACCTTTCCCTTCTGCATGGACCTGTGTGGGCCTATTTCAGGAGAATAGGCCCTTGTTGGCGAACTCCAACCATTTCAGCTCTGTGGTGGAGAGGCAGGTGCTTGACGTTTGACATTCCTTTGCCTATTAAACAAGGTCCTCACCTACCCACATCAGAGAACTAAGGACTGGTAGCTACACTCAGGTCACCCAGCCACCTGTGACAGGGGTCCAAAGATAACTGGTACCTCCCAGTCCTTACAACCAAAAACTTTGGGTACCCATGGTCCCTCTGCAGAACCCACCCACCAGCATGCTTTAGGGAACAGAGACGAGTTTTCCTCAGAGACTCTTGGAGGTCAGTTCTCAGCCCTCTGCCTTGTTCAGAGCGTGACCGCCTGCTGCCATCTGATACCAGTATATATGCCAATCACCCCTGCCCCTCTAAGACTGTAGGACAGAGCCTGTACCACACACTTGATATCACCTACCTGGAAACCTGAGCTGAATTCATACAAGAAAACTGAATGGACTCCTAGACTGATATACCTGATAATAGCTCTAGCCAGCTGGGGACAGGACATCAGAGCCCCAAAGGTGAAAATAATCAAGCTAGCTCACTCAAGCAACCCAAAGGGGTATACCAAAACAAAACAAAGCAAGCAGCTACGACACAGTAAGCAAGCATAAACTAATATAATAACTTATAGATGGCTTGGAGACAACAGTCAATATCAAGTCACATAAAGAAACAGACCATGATCACCTCAGCAAGCTCTCAAAACAAAGAATCCAGGGATCTTTTAGACGAAAGTGCATTCCTGGAATTACCAGATGCAGAATACAAAAGTTTAATATACAGAACCCTTCAAGACATCAGGAAGAAATGAGGCAATATGCAGAAAAAGTCAAGGAACACACAGATAAAGCAACAGAAGAAATTAGAAAGATTATTCAGGAACATAATGAAAGTTGAATAAGCTGGAAAAATCCATACACAGACAGCAATCAGAAACTCAGAGGATTAACAATAAAATTACAGAATTAGATAACTCAGTAGAAAATCAGAGGAACAGAATTGAGCAAGTAGAAGCTAGAATTTCTGAACTTGAAGATAAATCACTTGGTACTAATATATTTGAAGAAAAATCAGATAAAAGAGTTTAAAAAATGAAGAAACCTTAAGAATCATGCGGGACTCTGTCAAGAGAAATAACCTACGAGTGATTGGAGTACCAGAACAGGGAGGGAAAACAGAAAAAACAGAGAAAATTGTTGAAGATTTGTTGGCAGAAAACTTCCCTGATATTGTGAAAGATGAGAAGATATCTATCCAAGATGCTCATTGAACTCTACATAAGGTAGATGTTAAAAGAAAGTCACCAAGACATATTATAATCAAACTTGCCAAAACCAAAGATAAAGATACAATTATAAGAGAAGCGAGGGATAAAAGAAAAGTCACCTACAAAGGAGAGCCAATAAGAATAAGCTCGGAATACTCAGCAGAAACCATGCAGGCAAGAAGGCAATGGGATGACATATTTTAAAAACTGAAGGAAAAAAATTGCCTGCCAAGAATCATGTATCCAGCAAAACTGTCTCTTAAATATGAAGGTGAAATTAAGACATTCCCAGATAAATACAAGTTTAGGGAATTTGTAAAAACCAAACAAAACTACAAGAAATACTAAAGAGAGTTCTTTGGTTAGAAAATCAATAATATCAGGTATCAACCCAAGACTAGAACACTGGACAGAGCAACCAGAAGTCAGCCCAGAAAGGGAAATCCAAAAAAAAAGAAAAAACCAAGATTTTAAAAAAAGCCCAAAGGAGGGTAACAGCGATGTTATTATAAAAAGAAGACAACATTAAAATCATAAAGAGGGACTAAGAAATGTAATTATACACCTTCCATATGGAGAGGAAGATACCACAATACAAAGAAATAAAAGTTAGTTTTAAATTTAGAAAAATAGGGGTAAATACTAAGGTAACCACAAAGGAGACAAACTATCCTACTCATCAAAATAAAATACAAGGGAAAAATAGAGACTCAGCAGAAACAAAATCAACAACAACAAATATAAGGAAAAGACAATATATAAAGAAAATCTACTCAGCACATAAAATCAAGTGGGAAAAAGAAACTGTCAACAACACACAAAAAAAGACATCAAAATGATAGCACTAAATTCATACCTATCCATAAAAAAAAAAAAAAAAAATCCATAAGTACCCAGAATAAAATGGACTAAATGCACCAATAAAGAGACAGAGAGCGGCAGAATGGATTAAAAAACAGGATCTGTCTATATGCTGCCTACAAGAGACACACCTTAGATATACAAACAAACTAAAACTAAAAAAAAAACTCAAAGGATGGAAAAAAATATATCAAGCAAACAACAATCAAAAAAGAGCAGGAGTGGCAATATTAATTTCTAACAAAACAGACATTAAAGTTAAATCCATCAGAAAGGATAAGGAAGGACACTATACAATGATTAAAGGGACAATACACCAGAAGATATAACTATATTAAATATTTATCCACCCAATGACAGGGCTGCAAATACATAAAAGAAAATCTATCAGCATTGAAAAGTGAGATAGACAGCTCCACAATAATAGTAGGAGGCTTCAACACACCACTTTCGGAGAAGGACAGGACATCCAGAAAGAAGCTCAATAAAGACATGGAAGATCTAAATGCCACAATCAACCAACTCGACCTCGTAGACATGTACAGAACACTCCACCCAACAGCAACCAACTATACTTTCTTTTCTTTTCTAGTGCACATGGAACATTCTCTAGAATAGAACACATATTAGGTCATAAAGCAAGCTCAGCAGAATCCAAAACATTGAAATATTACAAAGCATCTTCTCTGACCATAAGGCCATAAAAGTGGAAATTAATAACAGGAAAAGCAGTGAAAAGAAATCAAACACTTGGAAACTGAACAATACCCTGCTCAGAAAAGACTGGATTGTAGAAGGCATTAAGGATGGAATAAAGAAATTCGGAGAATACAATGAGAATGAAAACACTTCCTATCAGAAGCTTTGGGACACAGCAAAAGCGGTGCTCAGAGGCCAATTTACATCACTAAATGCACACATCCAAAAAGAAGAAAGGGCCAAAATCAAAGAACTACCCTACAACTCGAACAAATAGAAAGAAAGCAACAAAAGAAATCCACAGGTACCAGAAGAAAACAAATAATAAAAATTAGAGCTGAACTAAATGAAATAGAAAACAGAAAAACGATTGAAAGAATTAAGAAGACCAAAAGCTAGATTTTTTAAAAACTCAACAAAATTGATAAACTACTGGCCGAACTGACAAAAGAAAAACAGGTGAGGAAGCAAATAATCAGAAGAAGCAAAGAAATGGGCAATATTACAACAGACCCAACTGAAATTAAAAGAATCATATCAGATTACTATGAAAAACTATACTCAAACAAATTTGAAAACCTAGAAGAAAGGGATGAAATCCTAGAAACACACTACCTACCTAAACTAACGCATAAAGAGGTAGAACAACTAAATAGACCCATAACAAAAGAGGAGATTGAAAAGGTAATCAAAAAACTCCCAACAAAAAAAAAGCCTTGGTCCGGACGGCTTCACTGCAGAGTTCTACCAAACTTTCAGAGAAGAGTTAACACCACTACTACTAAAGGTTTTCAGAGCATAGAAAAGGACGGAATACTACCAAACTCATTCTATGAAGCCACCAGATCCCTGATATCAAAACCAGGTAAAGACACCACAAGAAAAGAAAATTATAGACCTATATCCCTCATGAACGTAGATGCAAAAATCCTCAACAAAATTCTAGCCAATAGAATTCAACAACATATCAGAAAAATGATTCCCCATGACCAAGTGGGATTCATACCAGGTATGCAGAGATGGCTCAACAGTAGAAAAACAGTTAATGTAATCTACCACATAAATAAAAAAAAGACAAGAATCACATGATTTTATCAATTGATACAGAAAAGGCATTTGACAAAGTTCAACACTCATTCACGATAAAAACTATCAGCAAAATAGGATTAGAAGGAAAGTTTCTCAGCATAATAAAGGGCATTTATACAAAGCCAACAGCCAACATCACCCTAAATGGAGAGAGCCTAAAAACATTCCCACTGAGATCGGGAACCAGACAAGGATGCCCTTTATCACCACTCTTATTCAACATTGGGCTGGAAGTCCTAGCTAGAGAAATTAGGCTAGATAAAGAACTAAGGGGCATCCAGATTGGCAAGGAAGAAGTAAAAGTATTTCTATTTGCAGATGACATGATCTTGTACACAGAAAACCCTAAGGAATCCTCCAGAAAACTACTGAAACCAATAGAAGAGTTCAGCAGAGTATTGGGATACAAGTAAACACACAAAAATCAGTTGGATTCCTCTACACCAACAAAAAGAACATCGAAGTGGAAATCACCAAATCAATGCCATTTATAGTAGCCCCCAAGAAGATAAAATACTCAGGAATAAATCTTACCAGAGATGTAAAAGACTTATACAAAGAAAAGTACAGTACACTTCTGCAAGGAACCAAAAGAGACTTACATAAGTGGAAGAACAGACCTTGCTCGTGGATAGGAAGACTTCACATTATAAAAATGTCTATTCTTCTAAAAGCAATCTATACATTTAATGGAATTCCGATCCAAATCCCAAGGACGTTCTTTAATGAGATGGAGAAACAAATCACCAACCTCTTATTGAAGGGAAAGAGGCCCCAGATAAATAAGGCATTACTGAAAAAGAAGAACAAAGTGGGAGCCCTTACTTTACCTGATTTTAGAACCTATTATACCACCACAGTAGTCAAAACAGCCTGGTACTGATACAACAACAGATACATGGACCAATGGAACAGAATTGAGAATCCAGACATAAATCCATCCACATATGAGCAGTTGATATTTCACAAAGGCCCCAAAACAGTTAAATGGGGAAAAGACAGTCTTTTTAACAAATGGTGCTGGCATAACTGGACATCCATCTGCAAAAAAATGAAACAAGACCCATACCTCACTCCATGCACAAAAACTAACTCAAAATGGATCAAAGACCTAAATATAAAATCTAAAATGATAAGGATCATGGAAAAAAAAAATAGGGACAATGTTAGGAGTCCTAATACATGGCATAAACAGTATATAAATCATTATTAAGAATGTAGAAGAAAAACTAGATAACTGGGAGCTCCTAAAATCAAACACCTATGCTCATTCAAAGACATCACCAAAAGAGTAAAAAGGCTACCTACAGACTGGGAAAAAGTTTTTAGCTATGATATTTTTGATCAGCGCCTGATCTCTAAAATCTACGTGATACTGCAAAAACTCAACTGCAAAAAGACAAATAACCCAATTAAAAAATGGGCAAAACATATGAATAGACACTTCACTAAAGAAGACATTTAGGTAGCTAACAGATATATGAGGAAATGTCCACCATCATTAGCCATTAGAGAAATGCAGATCAAAACTACAATGAAATTTCATCTCACTCCAACAAGGATGGCATTAATCCCCAAAACACAAAATAATAAATGTTGGAGAGGCTGTGGAGAGATTGGAACACTTACACACTGCTGGTGGGAATGTAAAATGGTACAACAACTTTGGAAATCGATTTGGCACTTCCTTAAAAAGCTAGAAATAGAACTACCATAACCCAAAACCAAAAACCCCAGTGCTGTCGAGTCGATTCCAACTTATAGTGACCCTATAGAACTACCATACGATCCAGCAATCCCACTCCTTGGAATACATCCTAGAGAAATAAGGGCCTTTACACGAACAGATATATGCACACCCATGTTTATTGCAGCACTGTTTACAATAGCAAAAACATGGAAGCAACCAAGGTGCCCATCAACGGATGAATGGATAAATTATGGTATATTCACACAATGGAATACTATGCACCAATAAAGAACAGTGAGGAATCTGTGAAACATTTCATAACATGGAGGAAACTGGAAGGCATTATGCTGAGTGAAATTAGTTGCAAAAGGACAAATATTGTATAAGACCACTATTAGAAGAACTTGAGAAATAGTTCAAACTGAGAAGAAAACTATTCTTTTGTGGTTACACGAGGGAGGAGGGAGGGTGGGAGAGGGACATTCACTAATTAGATAGTAGACAAGAACTACTTTAGCTGAGGGGAAAGACAGCATACTATACAGGGGAGGTCAGCACAATTGGACTAAACCAAAAGCAAAGAAGTTGCCTGAATAAACTGAATGTTTCGAAGGCCAGCGTAGCAGGGGCAGGGGTCTAGGGACCATGGTTTCAGGGGACATCTAAGTCAACTGGCATAATAAAATCCATTAAGAATAGATTCTGCATCCCACTTTGAAGAGTGGCATCTCGGTCATAAACACCAGCAAGCAGCCGTCTAAGACGCATCAGTTGGTCTCAACCCACCTGGCTCAGAGGAGAATGAAGAACACCAAGGACACAAGGCGATTATGAGCCCAAGAGACAGAAAGGGCTACACGAACCAGAGAGTACATCATCTTGAGACCAGAAGAACTAGATGGTGCCCGGCTACAACCGATGACTGCCCTGACAGGGAACACAACAGAGAAATCCTGAGGGAGCAGGAGAGCAGTGGGATGCAGACACCAAATTCTCATAAGACCAGACTTAATGGTCTGACTGAGACTGGAAGGACCCCAGTGGTCATGGACCCTAGACTTTCTGTTGGCCCAGGACAGGAAGCATTTCTGAAGCCAACTCTTCAGACATGGATTGGACTGGACAATGGGTTGGAGAGGCATGCTGGTGAGGAGTGAGCTTCTTGAATCAGGTGGACACTTGAGACTATGCCGGCATCTCCTGCCTAGAGGGGAGATGAGAGGGTGGAGGGTGTTAGAAGCTGGGGAAATGAACACAAAAAGAGAGAGTGGAGGGAGGGAGCAGGCTGTCTCACTAGGGGGAAAGTAATTGGGAGTGTGTAGCAAGATGTATATGGGTTTTTGTGTGAGAGACTGACTTAATTTGTAAACTTTCACTTAAAGCACAATAAAAATTAAAAAAAAAAAAAACTCAGCTGCAGGGGTGGAGGAGTGAATGGAAGAGAAAGAGTTGGAGACCACCTTTTATGAGTTGGTTTTTGAAAAATGTAGACCACATTTTTTCTGTAAGTTTCTGTGAGGGAGAGGATAGAAGTGGGGAAGTAGAATTTCAGGGTCAAGGAAGGAAATTTCAGGATGGAAGAGGTCATTAGGATGCTGACTAGCTGTGTCTGGCAGAAAGGGAGAAGGGCAGTCAGCTGAGCAAGTCCCTAAGGTAGGGAGGGATGGTGGGGCCCACGACAGAGATGAGAGGGTTAACCTGAATAAGAGGAGGACTGCTGTTCCCTCTTTACAGGGCAGGAGGACAGAACACTGGGTTGAAGACTAGGATGTGTAGTATGAATCAAGATCCTAGGATAATTTGCTAAACACTGACTATGTGCTAGACAATGTGCCACTCATTCACATAAACAAACTGAAATAATTCCTATTCTACAAATGAGAAAAGGGTGGCCTAGAGAAGTCAAGTAAGTTTCCCAACGTCAGAGCTAGTATTTGAACTCACACAGTCCAGCTACAGAGCCAGCTCTCTGAACCACATGCCGTGCTGTGTAAGGGAGACAAGGCTTGTGGCTCAGGCAAGAAGCAGGAACTTTCAGGAATCTGTGCAGGAAGGCGGACTTGGGCCTCCTTTGTTGTCCTCGCTCCATTCCCAGCCCAAGCTGGTTATCTCTTTCTACTTCATGATAATTCACTTTGGTCCTTGGAGGTGCAAATAATGTGTGTATTTTGAAAATGTAAATATCTTCACTCTTAATCTGTGTCTGTTAACCATTTCTGTGTGCTATTCTGTGTAGTGGTCATTGTTTTTCAAACTGGAGTTTTCAAATAAATTTTAGGGTGGTTATGCCTTTTCTACAAAAAAAAAGAAAATTTCAAGAGGTCTTAAGGAGTCTTACAAAAAAACATTAAAAACTGAGCAGTACATCAGAGAATGCTGTGACGCCATGATAAATAAATTAGAGTGTTAGGGGACTCTGGAGGCTGAAGACACCTAACTAATTAGTACTCCACCAGCTATCAGGCCACTCCCAGTCACCTCCCCACCACCTCACTCACTTTCTCCAAGTTGTTTTTCAGACCCTCCGGAGAGCCCCGGAAGAGTCCCGATCTAACAGGCTCAGAGGAGCCTGACATGCGCAGAGCAGACCTCGATGACCGGCAGAGGACCCTGGGCTGCCACACATGCTCAAGAACGCAAGAGAACTTATGTCAAGGAACCAAAAGACTCCTGCCAAGGAACCAGAATCACTGGAAATGCTTCACTGACAATAGCCAAGCTTTGGTTCATTGGCCACTTCTGTGCCGAGTCTTAGCCTGGCCTCGTAATAATCAGTAGAAACTATGACTAGGTAAAAGCTCTGATCCTGCCTACTTGTTCCCTCCACCCTGAAGGAATATGTATAAGTATAAATTGTACATTTCTTGCACAGATAGGGGAACTCCAGCTGAGGTCGATACCTCTGGGTTCCCGCTGGTTAGCCTGTGAAATAAACTCTTTCTTCCTCTCAAAGACAGCATGGGAGAGTTTGCCTTCTTACACGCTATGCTCAGACCCATTGGTCCAGTTTCAAGAGGACAGCCATGTGACATAGTGTGACAGGTCACTTGAGGTCTCAAAGGCCAACAGATGTAAAGATGGTCTGCAACGATCTGCATTTTCATGCAATGGAGTATATATGTTCAAATGAATTTTACTTATTTGGTATGTAAAAGTTTACAGAAATATCTACCCTATGGAAAATTACAAGCTCACACTGCACACTCTCTTGCTTCCTAGGCTGTTGTCGTTAGTTGCCTTCCAGTCGGCTTTGACTCATAGAAATTTTACGTCTAACAGAACAAAATATTGCTTAGCTATGTAACATCTTCAGGATCATTGCTATGTTTGAGCCCATTGTTTTGTTTATTGTGTCAATCCATCTCATTGAAGGCTTCCCTTGTTTTCAATGACCTGCTTTACCAAGCATGATGTCTTTTTCTAGAGGTTATCTTTCCTGATGACATGACAAAATAATCAAACCAAAGTCTCCTCATCCTTGCTTCTAAGCAGCATTCTGGTTTATTTCTTGTAAGACTGATGTGTTTGCTCTTTTGGCAGTCCATGGTATATTCAGTGTTATTTGCCAACACCGCAGTTCCCAAGTATCAATTCTTCAGTTGTATTCCATTTTTATTGTCCTGCTTTCACATGCATGTGAGGCAATCGAAAAGACCATAGCTTGGGTCAGGCATACATTAGTCATTAAAGTGACATCTTGGGAAGAAGGGTTGGCTTTTTAAAAGTTAAAAAGTGGCCTTTTGCAGCAAATTTGGCCAATGCACTACATAGTTTGATCCTAGGTACCCACATAATAAAACCAATAGTCTCCACAGAAATCTTGCAGATTGATAATGAGTGGAATTTGCTATCTTCATCACCATGGATGATAAGGCAGCGGGTCAGCAAAAAAAGAGGAAGACCCTTGACAAGACAGATTGACACAGTGGCTCCAACAATGAGCTCAAACATAGCAACGATTGTGAGGACAGCGCAGGATCAGGTAGTGTTTTGTTTTATTGTACATAAGGTCACTATGAGTTGGAGCCAACTCAACAGCAACTAACAACAACATCATGTTTGATGCTGTGGAAAAATGGTTATCTGCCCGGCTTCTAACCAAAAGTCTTGGCAGTTTAAACACATTACTTCTCTACCAGAGATAGGACTGTAATCCTAAAACAAAAATTGACAGAGGGATGAGAAACAAGAGGGCAGAAATACCAACGTAGGTTGATACGCATGGATAGATGAGAGGGAGACAGCAAATCTCAGGTTAAGTTTGTCACCTGACAGTAGAAGCATATATTCTATAGTATCTCTCAAAACTGTTTTGTTTTTCAGTTTCTGTGTGAAACCTTTCATGCGGTTTTTGGAATTTCAGAATTTGTTTCACTTTAGAATGAAGGAAGAGATAGGACAGAAGCTACTTGGTTCACCCTCCTAGAAATTGTGAGAACAACGTTATCTAGAAGAAAAACTGGTACTTGGTGAGAAACCATTCACACTTCCATGTCCAGAGAATTGTCTCCAGAAGAGAACCAGGAAGAGCATGAGGCTTCATGGGTAACAACAGACTCAGAAAATAGAAATTGCAGTCCAATTAGAGAAGCCTTAGACCTTTCAAGCCTGTGGTACATATGGTATCCCACCCACTTTTTATGCCTCTGGAGTTCTTTGGAAAGGGGGAAGCCTGATTTTAACACATTCAGCCCCAAGGTGGGATCCTTTTGAAATGTGTGAAACTCTAAAATCCTGAGTGGGAGCTTCATTTTTGTATAGATTAAGAACTCTTAGGCGATGCCTCCCAGATGTGTGACTTTTCTAAAATTTTGACAGGTTTTGACAGCTTTGACTTTATTTCTATGAGATAAGCCTCCTCACTGCTTTCCTTTTACTATGTTCTCATGAGAGTTTACTTACCGTGAGAATAAGCTATTGCGCAGCCTTCATTCAGTCATACTGGCCATTTTCTCCTTTACGTCATTCATTGTTTCCAGGTGTTACTGGCTCCCTTCTTTTCTAGCTTCTGAACAGTAAATAATGCCTTTCATATAAGGAATAGTGCATTGAAATGGTACTTTTCAAGAGATTGGAACTCCTATAATTTATTCTTACCCTGCTTTCGATCTTAGGGCCCAATCATTTCTTCCATATGTAGCAGGTGGTATGCACTGCTAGGAGCAGTTCTGCAGTATTCCAGAGCAGCTGTTTCTGCTTCTTAGCTGTTAACGCTGTTTTTGCTATAATGGAGAGTACATGGTAGTGGTAATTTTCCTGAGGTTCAAATTTCTTTAGTTTTATTTATTTTGCCCCTAAGTGCTGCTTTTGTAGTAAGGAAAAAGGCACTGTAGTGGTAATTTTCCTGAGATTTAAAAAAAAAGAAAGAAAATCCTTGGCTTTATTTATATATTGGCTTTATTTATTTATTTGGGGTATAAATACTGCTTTTTCAGTAAGGAAGAATGTACTGTACCATGTTTTGAAAAGTTTCATGAAAAATAAAAAGGCTAAAAAGAAGGAGACTAGAAAAAAAAATGGGCAGTCATTATCATAGGCCTTCATATTTTACCAATTTTCAAGATAAAAAATCTTTTAAAAAATGATTTTATCATTGATTCACATCGGCAGGATTTATGTTGTCCAGAGGCTCCTGAAACATATGTGATCCAAGATAATGGGTATCAAAATCCATAACTGATAACAAAAATTATGAATTGGTCCTTTAATCAGTATGCCTTCATTAGTGAAAACACATGGTATCAACAAAAAATTAAAAGGAGAAAATAATTGGGTCTTGAATTAAATAAAAGCAACACATAATAAATAATGGTATCAAGTTTTACTGGTAGCTCATTTTATAGTAGGATCACAATTCTTTAACAGAAATTCAGTAGGACTTTTGTACTGATTATAATTTGTGCAGGAACAAGGGGAGTCCAGCCACTGTAAAAGGTGAGCAAATTCTTGGCCAGCCCAAGTGAAGAAATTTCTACAAGTTCAGTGATAAAGCAAATATATTCATTTTCTAGGGCTGCCATAACAAATTACCACAAATCGTGCAACCAAATGAAATGTATTCTCTCACAATTTAGGTTGCCAGGAGTCTGAAATCAAGGATTTCGCAGGGTTGGTTCCTTTTCTGGGCTCTGTAGGACAATCTATTCTACATACCTCTCCTGACCTTGGGTGGTGCCTGTGATCCTTGGCATTCCTTGACTCTAGCTCCATCATTCCAAACTTTGCCTCTGTTGTCACATGGTCTTCTCTTCTGCATGTTTCTCCATGTGCCTTCTCCTCTTCTTGTAAGAACACTAGTCATTGGATTTGGGACCCACTCTAACCCAGCAGTGGAGACTTAGTGGCACAGTGGTTAAAAGCTCAGCGGCTAACCAAAAGGTTGGCAGATCGAATCCACCAGGCGCTCCTTGAAAACTCTATAGGGCAGCTCTACTCTGTCCTATAAGGTCACTATGAGTTGGAATCAACTCAACTGCAACAAATTTTCATTTTCTAGTGCAGTCTGAGTTCCCCTTATATAATTCCATCAGCAAAGTTTCTATATCTAACTAAGGTGTCATACTAAGATTCTGGGAGGACATGAATTTGGGAGGAGGGGGATATTCCACCCAGTATATCAAGGTACACAGAAATCTCTAATACATCACCCCATTTTGTAGAAAAACTGATTAGATTAATATATAACTATGTTAATGTATAAGGTATATTTATATGAATTATTTATATTTATAAATATAAATATTTATAAATTCATAAATATAAATATTTATATTGCACATTTCATAATATAAGAGAATAAATATATATACATATTTTACATATGTATGTACAGAAAAGTATCTGAGCATGGAGAAAAGGTTTCAAGAGTACACCCCTACACACCCAGTACATCAGGTGCAGGGCGGCAGAGTGCTCTGGAGAGACTGAAGCAAGGGGGGAGAAAGAAACCTGAAAAACCCAGAGAGCACCTAATTGTATTCATGACATTTCCTTCTCCTTGTTCAGTCTGTAGATAGTGTATCTGGTGCGTTTGCTACCACTCATGCCTCAGGAAGGTCATTGTTTATTAATATCCTAGAACATGGACATCATTTCTATAATAAGGCTTTTGTTTTAAAGGACTTTTCACCTCTCTGTTGGACTAGGATTTTTAAATTTTTTTCTTTTCTTGATTATTATTTTTTTTACTGTACTTTAGGTGAAAGTTTACAGAACAAATTAGTTTCTTATTAAACAATATACACATTGTTTTCTGACACTGACCGTCAACCCCACGACATGTCAACACTCTCCCTTTCTCAACCTTGGGTTCTCCATTTCCGTTCCTCCAGCTTTCCTGTCCTCTGTTGCCTTCTTGTTTCCTTGACTGTCATGGTTTGAATTGTGTCCCTCAAAAATATGTGTCAACTTGGTTAGACAATGATTCCCAGTATTAAGTGATTGTCCCCCATTTTGTCGTTTGATGAGATTTTCTTATGTGTTGTAAATTCTATCACTGTGATGTAATAAGATGGATCAGTGGCAGTTACACTGATGAGATCTACAAGATTAGATACTGTCTTAAGCCAATCTCTTTTGAGATATAAAAGACAGAAGTGAACAGAGAGGCGTGGAGACCTCATACTACCAAGAAAGCAGTGCTGGGAGCAAAGCGCATCCTTTGGACCTGAGGTTCCTGCACCGAGATGCTCCCAGACCAAGGGAAGACTGATGCAACACAAGGGCCTTCCTCCAGAGGTGACAGAGAGAGAAAGCCTTCTCCTGGAGCCAGCACCCTGAATTGGTACTTCTAGCCTAATGGGCTGTGAGAGAATAAACTTCTCTTTGTTAAAGCCATCTACTTGTGGTATTTCTGTTGTAGCAGCACTAGATGACTAAGACATTGCCCCTGGGCTGGTGTGCCTATTTAATCTCATATACAAGATTGAACTATGTGTGTTAGTTTGTTTTACAGACTTGTATAAACTTTGGCTGAAGGATGAACCTCAGCTGAGACTTCACTACTGAGTTAAAAGGGTGTCCGGGGCACATACTCTCAGGGTTTTTTTACAGTTTCTGTCAGACCAGTAAGTCTGATCTTTTTTTGTATGAGTTAGAATTTTGTTCTACATTTTTCTCCAGCTCTGTCTGGCACCCTCTATTGTGAGCCCTGTCAGAGCAGTTGGTGGTGGTAGTGGGCATCATCTAATTGTGCTGCACTCAGTCTGGTAGAGGCTGTGGTAGCTGTGGTCCATTAGCGCTTTGGACTCATCTTCGTGTCTTTGGTTTTCTTCATTCTCCCTTGCTCCACACAGGGTGGGAGCAATAGACGTATCTTAGATGGCCGCTCGCAAGCTTTTAAGACCTCAGACACTACTCCCCAAAGTAGAATGTGGGACATTTTCTTTATAAACTATGCTATACCAATTGAGGTAGATGTCCCTTGAGACTGTGGTCCCCAGGTCTCAACCCAGTAACTCAGTCACTCAGGGAATTTGGATGTGTCTATGAAGCTTCTGTGACTTTGCCTTGGTCAAGCTGTGCTGACTTCCCCAGTATTGTGAACTGTCTTAACCTTCATCAAAGTTACTACTTATCTATTGTCTAGTTAGTGTTTTTCCCTCCCCATCCCTCCCCCGTCTCGAACCATCAAAGATTTTTTCTTTCTATGTGTAAACCTTTTCACGAGTTTTTATAATAGTGGTCTCATGCAGTATTTGTCTTTCTGTGATTGACTTATTTCACTCAGCATAATGACCACCAGATTCATCCATGTCGTGAGATGTTTCAAGGATTCATCATTGTTCTTTATCGTTGTATAGTATTCCATTGTGTGTATGTACCACCGTTTGTTTATCCACTCATCCATTGATGGGAGCTTAGGTTGTTTCCATCTTTTTGCTATTGTGAATAACACTGCAGTTAACATGGATGTGCATGTGTCTATTTGTGTGACAGCTCTTATTTCTCTAGAATACATTCCTAGGAGTAGGATTGCTGGATCATATGGTATTTCTATTTCTATCGTTTTAAGGAAGTGCCATATTGTTTTCCAAAGTGGTTGTACCATTTTGCATTCCCACCAGCAGTGCATAACATTTCCAATCTCCCTGCTACCTCTCCAACATATGTTATTTTCTCGTGTTTTGATTTATGATGGTAATGTCAATGTGCAATGGTATCTTATTGTAGTTTTCATTTGTATTTCTCTAATGGTTAGCGATCGCGAACATTTCCTCATGTTTCTGTTACCTGTCTGGATGTTTCTTTGGTGAAGTGTTTGTTCATATCCTTTGCCCATTTTTTAATTGGATTATTTGTCTTTTTTGTGAAGGTGTTAGATTTTCCTATAGATTTGAGAGATTATATCTTTGTCAGATATGTCATAGCCAAAATTTTTTTCTCAGTCTGTAAGTTCTCTTGTTACTCTTTTAGTTAAGTCTTTTGATGAGCTTGTTTAATTTTTAGAAGATCCCAGTTATCTAGCTTACCTTCTGGCATTTGTATATTGTTAGTTACGGTTTGTATCCTATTTATGCCATGGACTAGAGCCCCTAGCATTGATCCTATTTTTAATTCCATGATCTTTATAGCTTTGGTTTTATATTTAGGTCTTCGATCCATTTTGAATTCGTTTTTGTGTATGGTGTGAGATATGGGTTCTGTTTCTTTTTTTTTTTTTTTTTTGCAGATGGACATCCAGTTTTGCCAGCACCATTTGTTAAAAAGGCTGTCCTTTCCCCCCTTAATGGATTTGGTTTTTCTCAAAGATCAGATGACCATAGGTGGATGAATTTACACCTGAGTTTTCAATTCTGTTCCATTGGTCAATGTGTCTGTTGTTGTTGTACCAGAACCAGGCTGTTTTGACAACAGTAGCTGCGTAGGAGGTTCTGAGGTCAGGTAGTGTGAGGCCTCCTACTTTGTTCTTCTTCAATAATGCTTTACTTATCTGGGCCTATTTCCTTTCCATATAAAGTTAATGATTAGTTTTTCCATCTCATTAAAGAATGCTGTTGGTATTTGGATCAGGATTGCATTGTATTTGTAGATTTCTTTGGGTTGAATTGGTATGGTACGTCTTTCCATTTATGTAGGTCTCTTTTGGTTTCTTGTGGTAGTGTTTTGTAGCTTTCTTTGTATAGGACTTTTACATACCTGCTTAGATTTATTCCTAAATATTTTCTTTTTTTAGGGGTTATTATAAATGGTATTGTTTTCCTGATTTCCTTGTTGCAGTTTTCTTAATTGGTGCATGGGAATCCAACTAATTTTTGTATGTTAATCTTGTATCCTGCTCCTCTGCTGAATCTTTCTATTAGTTTCAGTAGCTTTCTTGTGGATTTTATCTGCCAGGTGCTCCTTGGAAACTGTATGGGGCAATTCTACTCTGTCCTATAGGGTCACTATGAGTCGGAATCGACTCAATGGCAATGGGTTTTTTTTTTTTGTTTATGTATAGTATCATATCATGTGCAAATAGGAACAATTTTAATTCTTCCTTACTAATTTGGATGCCCTTTACTTCTTTTCCTTTTTCTTGTGTTATTGCCATAGCTAAGACTTCTAGCACAATGTTAACTGCCTACCTTTTGACCCATGCAAACTCCCCGAAGGACCAAATTACTGGGCTGTGGGGTCCATGGTCTTGGAGGGCAGCTAGCTTAATTGGCATAATATAGTTTATATAAAAAATGTTCTACATCCTACTTTGGTGAGTAGTGTCTGGGGTCTTAAAAGCTTGTGAGCACCATCTGAGATACTCCACTAGTCCCATTCCATCTGTAGCAAGGGAGAACAAAGAAAACCAAAGGCATAAGGGAAAGATGAGTCAAAAGCAGTAATAGACCACAATTCCCACAACCTCCACCAGACTGAGTCCAGCACAACTAGTTGGTGTCTGGTTACCAGGGATAACATAGAGGGTTCCAGACAGAGCTGGAGAAAAATGCAGAAAATTCAAACACACGCAAAAAACACCAGATTTACTAGTCTGACAGAGACTGGAGAAACCCCAAGAGTGTGGACCCCAAACCCTCTTTTTAACTCAGTGCTAAAGTCACTGCTGAGGTTCACCCTTCAGCCAAAGATTAGACAGTCCCATTAAAAGAAAAAAAAGACTGAAGGGGCACACAAGCCCAGGGAAAAGGGCAAGAGGGCAGGAGGGGGCACGAAAGCTGGTGAAGAGGAACCTAAGGTCCACAAGGGAAAAATGTTGATGTGTCATGGGTGGCAACCAATGTAAAAAATATATATGCATATTAGTCATTTAATGAGAAACTATTTTGCTCTGTAAATCTTCATCTAAAGTGCAGTTTAAAAAATGGCCAATACCAGTCCATTTCAGCTCATTAATGCCTAGAATATTGATTTTTATTCGTTCTACTTCATTTTTGACAATTTCCAATTTTTAAAGATTCATACTTTGTACATTCAATGTTATTATTATTAATGGCCCCATGTCTCTGTCAGTTTGTCGTACTGTGGGGGCTTATATGTTTCAGTGATGCTGGAAGCTATGCCACCAGTATTCAAATACTAGCAGGGTGACCCATGGTGGAAAGTTTTCAGCTGAGCTTCCAGACTAAGAGAGACTAGACAGAAGGATCTGGCAGTCTCCTTCTGAAAAGCATTAGCCAGTGAAAACTCTATGAATAACAGTGGAACATTGTCTGATATAGTGCCAGAAGATAAGCCCCTCAGGTTAGAAGGCACTCAAAATACAACTGGGGAAGAGCTGCTTCTTCAAAGTAGAGTCAACCTTAATGATGTGCATGGAGTCAAGCTCCGGGACCTTCATTTGCTGATGTGGAACAACTTAAAATGAGAAGAAACAGCTGCAAATATCCATTAATAATTAGAACATGGCGTGTACTGCTGAATTTTTATTATTTTTAATACTACCCTAGAGAAATGAAATCTTATGTTCCCATGGAAACCCGTATTCAAATTTTACAACAGCTCTATTCTCAATGGCTCAACTCTGGGAGATCCCAAATATCATTCTACCAGTGAATAAATAAGCAAACTGAAGTCACACTTGCAATGAAATTCTCCTCAGCAAAAATAAAGAATGAACCATTGATACACACAAGTTGAATGAGTCTCAGAGGCATTATGTCAATTAGAAAAGAAGTCAATCTTAAAATCAATCAAGTCACTTTATGATTTCGTGTATGTACCATTCTCAAAAAAGACACAATGTTAGTGATGGAAACATTAATGGCTACTGGGTGGTAGATTTGGGGAAGAGTATATCAATAAAGAGATAGCATTAGAAAGTTTTGGAGGATGAAACTATTCAATATGCTGATTGGTGGTTGTCACATGAATCTATACATGAACAAATTTCATAGGACTCTTCACTAAAAATTATACAATTCTGCTGAATGATAACAAAATTAAATTTAAAACAATCCAGAAAAAAGCATTGCTTTTATTACATCTATGAACTTTTATTTGAAAAGCTGTCAAGCAGAAATGATAATCAAATTTTAGTTTCTCTATTTGGAATATACTATTTCTCAGACCATTATGATGAAAAAAACAGGTACAATGGCTAGAAGATCCAAGACTGGATACCTCAGAGAAACATTTGTTAACATGAAGTATCATAATTCTTCTCTTTGCTTAGCCTGAGCTTGACTAGGGGAAAGAGTGCTTTGATTGCTTGGTGTAATTACATCTCCAATGGCAAAATAATGGAGTGGCATGATCAATTCAGTCAAATAATCTGAGTTTAAAAAAAAATGCAGTTTGAACTGGACAGTTTACTGATTTAGTTCATCAGGTTTTGAATTTGTGGCCAATTATGTGGTTTTATCCACTTATGGATTTACTGCACTGAAACAAAATTGAGTCAGACGGATGATTCAAGACCCAGGGGATGAATCTATTCCCATCTTCGAGCCAGGCAATGAGATTTTACACATACTGACTTATTATACGGATCTCTCACTGGGGTTGTCATCCTCCACCCAGGACTTAGAACTCATTCTGGAAGGGATGACAAAGAAATCCCCAAGAAACTGTTGCCTCAGAGGCCCAACAGGACATGAGTACATCAAACTTTTTAATGGCCCCTTAAAAAAAATTTTTTTTTTTTCCACAGCATGAAGCCTGTTTGCAAAAGATTAATGAACCCTTCTGGGACCAGGGCTCCTGTCTCAGAGGAGATGATGAATTTGAGATCGTTATTTTCATGGGATTTGTTCCCTTAGTTTTGAAATTATGATTCTTAAGAAACTTCCTTTTAATTTGGGAGAAAAGTATGCTAATTACCAACTCATGTGACTAAAACTAAACACTTTAGCCACTCTTTCAACATGCTTGCTCTTCACCCAAAAAAGCAAACCAGACACCTGAGATTAAATCTAGGTTGTTCTGTCTTACTTATTTCTCACTTCCAATCAAATTTGAAATCCTAAGAATTCTATTTGTCTAATATTTCCAAAACTCATTTTCTTTTCTTAATTTACACTCTCATTTCCTTAATTAAATTTTCATAACCTTTTTTTAGATTATTGAAATGTTTTTTCTTCTCTTTTCTAAGACATCTTTCAACTTGCAAAAGAATCTACATAAAACGGTACCCTAACAATAGCATTCTCTTTCACACAAAAAAGAAACAGTCCATTATTTCTTCACGTTAGGCAGGGTGAACTAGAAGCTGAATACCAGGGGCGGGTGTTTGTGACCTGCCCCTACCGGGGCTTCCGTATCTGCCAGTAACCAGTTGCTGTAGAGACCCTATACCCGAACTACTGGACTCAAAATTCTTCCCATCATCTCCTGCCTTAGAACATGCTTGATATTCTTTCCTTGTAATACTTTTCTTCCCATTATTTTACTTCCTTACTTATCTTTCAAAACACAATGGTCACCATCTCCTGCAGGAAACGTGAACTTCAATGACCAACCCAAGTGCCCACCGAGTTCATCCCACAGCATATTGTTGGTCTGAGGTTGCATTTACTTTTCCATAAGGCTTTCATATCTTTATCTCCTCTGTCCTAGCATACTGTGTGTCATGATGTAGATATTCAGTAAATGTGTGAAATAAGTGTATGCTGAATGAAAAAGAAAAAAACTGATGGAATAACAAGTGAATGATTAATTAATAATATTTTGGGGGAATTTATTTTCTATTTATATATATATATCAAATTATATATACATATATATCAAAACTTTGGCCAATGTCCTAATTATGTTCTCAAAGCTCTAGTTTGAGAAACATTCTTCAAAGGCAGAGTTAGGGACATTAAATGTAGCAATTTAGTATTATGAAATTGTGGATGACAATGAAGCTTGAGCTTTATTTTCCACTTTTTGTATTAATTATTATTAAATCAATATGTTCACAAGGGATCTATTATGCACCCACTATTGTGCCAAGCATTCTAGTACAAGAAGTAGTAGAAAATTATATTGATCCTACCTGCAAAGACCTTGTAATTTGTTTAAATTCCTAGCTCTTTAATGGTGTGTGATGAGTTGATCCCTAAAAGGAGTCCTGGAGACCCAGTGGTTAAGCGTTCGGAAGGTTGGTGGTTTGAATCTATCAGTGGTTCCTTGGGAGAAAGATGTGACAGTCTGCTTCCATAGAGATTTACAGCCTTGGAAACCCTAAGAGGTCATTTTGAGTCAGAGTCTATTCAACGGCAGTGGGTTTTAAAAAGAATTGATATATTTGAATTATGGTGTTGACAAAGAATATTGAATATCATGGACTGCCAAAAGAATGAACAAATCTGTCTTGGAAAAAGCACAGCCAGAGTGACCCTTAGAAGCGAGGGTGGTGAGACTTTGTCTCACTTTGGACCTGTTATCAGGAGTGACCAGTCCCTGTGGAAGGACATCATGCTTGATAAAATAGAGGGTCAGCAAAAAAAGGAAGACCCTCAATGAGGTGGATTGACACAGTCGCTGTAACAAGGGGCTCAAGCATGGCAATGATTGTCAGGATGGCGTAGGACTGGGCAGTGGTTCGTTCTGTTGTGGGTCACTGTGAGTCAGAACTGACTCGATGGCACCTAACAGCAACAACAGCATGAGAGACAATGCAGGAAGGGGAAAACAGACAGGAAATTTTGGGATCTGCACTGCCAGGTTGAGAAGCCATGGGAAACTTCACTTCTCTCTATTCTACCCAATACGTCTTAACCTCCCAACTGTGATTGTGCCACATAAGGAGGCTGTTGCCCAGCCAGTCCAGTCCAGTATAAGCATATCCTTCATTGTTGAAGGTCTTGTCCATTCTGACCGTTCAGTGTCTGTGCTCTACCTCTCCCCTACATGAACTATTCATGTGTCTTCACCGGGGCCAAAGCTACCTTGTCTCACTGACTGCAGGCGACTTCCCAAACAGTCCAGACAAGAATGTCAGCCTTCCACACGGCTGGTAAAATAATTTGAGTGTAGCATTTTATTTAGCTCTTTAAACTGGCATTGGCACTACCACTTGCATTGAGTAAAGAGGATTCTTTAGAAGAAGTGTCAGAAAACACTACATTTTATTTTCTTGGATTCCAGCTGTTCACACTTCATTGATAAAATATATATATATATATATATAATCTTGAATGCAGCTCGAAAAAGATAATTTTAACTTCTAATTTTGCATACGAGGAAGTTAATTTCCAGATAAGTTGCGATTTTTTTAAGGCCAAATAGCTAGTAGCCTAGTGGCTACCCAATCTAGGACCAACTCTCTCAAACCATCTTACCTCTCCCTTTCCCTTCAATCAAATATAATGCAATGAAGACTCATTGAGGTGAAATATAATTAGTAAATAGATTCAAACTTTAGTTTTTCAGACCACAAATCACAATTTTTCAGTATTATTTTTAAAGCAGTAAGACATGGTTTGTTACACAGGATCCTGTATTTTCTTGGACTTAAAAAATATGTAGTAACACTTAAAAATGGAGATTTTACATTTGGGTCTTAACATTACATCTTTTTTTTCTGCTTCAATATTGGGATTTGGAATTTTTTCTTTGATTAAGCATTTTCTTATACTGGAGGGGCAATGTGCATTAGGTTCACAATATGATCTGTGACAGAAATGGAATGAGAATTGATGTTCATGGGACTAATTATCCCATGCCTAAATGATCTTTTTTCTTATTTCAGAAAGTTATGTGAAGTTTTTTTTAACATACAATTAAGTACTTTGTGAATGGTAATAAGCCTATTTTCTTCATTCAGATAAAAAATAATGCTAAACTTCTTTCTAAAATCTTGTTAGATCTGTGAATTTGTGTATGCATATGTGTGTTTAAGTGTAACTATATCTTTTCTAAAAGTATCTGTAACTATTTGTATACGTGTTTCTCTGTGTCTGCTTTTATGTAGATGACAGTCACATAAAGTAGCTTAAATTTAGCTACCAACAATTTTTGTATAGTATTATAAACATTTTTGTTGCTATTAGGTGTCATAGAGTTGATTCCAATTCACAGTGACCCCATGTGACAGAATAGAACTGTTCCATGGAGTTTTCTTGGCTGTAATCTTATGGAAGCAGATCACCAAGTCTTTCTCCTGAGGAGCCACCACGTGGGTTCAAATTGCCAATCTTTCAGTAAGCAGTCGAGCACTTAACCATTGTACGTCCAGGACTCCTTATTATGTTTTGTTTTGTTTTGTATCCTAATTCTTATTCAGTCTGCATATTGATGTTCAAATTTATGTATTTGTGTCTGTGTTCACTTGTTTGAGTTTGGGTAGGTGTGAGAACTTGGCCATCAAGTACCAAAGATTCCCAACATTGTATATAACATCCTTAGGACCATAATCCTTTATATATTTAGAACATACAGGCATTTCTTCAAAAGAATGTGTGCCTTGTATCAATTTGGTTAGGCCATGATGCCCAGTATTATGATTGTCCACCGTTTTGTCATCCGATGTGATTTTTCTTATGTGTTGTAAATCCTGCCCCTATGATGTTAATTAGGAGGGATAGGCAGCAGTTATGTTAATGAGGCAGGACTCAATCTACAAGATTAGATGATATCTTCAGCCAATTTTGGGGGATATAAAAGAAAGAAGCAAGCAAAGAGAGAGGGGAAACTCATACCACCAAGAACACAGTGCTGGGAGCAGAGTGCATCCTTTGGACCTGGGGTTCCTGCACAGAGAAACTCCTAGTCCAGGGTAAGATTGATGAGAAAAACCTTCCTCCAGGGCCAACAGAGAGAGAAAGCCTTCCCCTGGAGCTGAGGCCCTGAATTTGGACTTCTAGCCTACTTTACTGTGAGGAAATAAATTTCTCTTTGTTAAAGTCATCCACTTGTGGTATTTGTATTATAGCAGCACTAGATAACTAACACAGAATTTGGTACCGAGAGAGTGGAGTGCTGCTCTAACAGACGCCTAAAATGTGGAAGCGGTTTTTAAACTGTGAATGGATAGAGGACCAGCAGCAGCAGAGAACTGGTAGCACCACAATGAGGAGACCTGAGTCAGACAGTGCTAGAGCTAACTCACAGAGTGAGAGAGCTGAGTGTTTGTTCACAGGAGGCCTCCTAGTGGAGTGGGGTGCTCCAACCACTTATCAATGGAGGTAGGCTTGCTGACCCATGGAACGATTTGATTCCTATGTAAGGTCCAACTTTACAGTCACGATTTATGTTTTTGGAAAAAGGTATTTGCAACGAGTAAGTCGTTGGTCTTGCAAACTTCTATCATGTTTTCTCTGGCATCGTTTCTATCACTCTATCACCAAGGCCAATCCTTCTTTGTTTCTGACTTTTGCATTCCAATATCCATTAAGTATCAATGTGTCTTGAGTGCATTTTTGGCCAATTTCCAACTGCAGAGGTTGGCAAAAGTTTTCAAGTTCTTCATCTTTGGCCTTAGTAGTTGGAGCATTGTCTTAGCTATACAGTGTTGCTCTAACAGAAATATCACAAGTGGATGACTTTAACAAAGAAAAATTTATTTCCTCACAGTAAAGTAGGTTAGAAGTCCAAATTCAGGGTGTCAGCTCCAAGGGGAGGCTTTCTTTCTCTATCAGCCTTCTGGGCAAAGTTTACTGATGGAGTGGGGTGTGTCTGGCACTTATCAGTGGAGCTACAGAGCTTTGGAACACTTGTCCCAGGAGGACATATGTGGACATGAGGCTCGAGGGCCAAGAGGCCAAGGAATAAGGAAAGGGACAATGGGAATTCTCAATATCATCAATCAGAACAAGGCCAGGGGCCAACTGTGGAACAGACTATCAATTGCTCATATTCAAGTTGAAATTGAAGTTGAAGAAAATTAGAACAAGTCCACTAGAGCCAAAGTACAACCTTAAATATATCCCACCTCAATTTAGAGTCCATCTCAAAAACAGATTTGACACATTGAACACTAATGACCAAAGACCAGTCCAGTTGTAAAATGAAATCGAGGACATCATACATGAAGAAAGCAAGAGCTCATCAAAAAGACAGGAAAGAAAAGACCAAAATGGATGTCAAAAGAGACTCTGAAAGTTGTTCTTGAAATTACAGTAGTTAAAAGAAAAGGAAGAAATGAAGTAAAAGAGCTGAGCAGAAGATTTCAAAGGACAGCTCAAGAAGAAAAGTACTATAATGAAATGTGTAAAGACCTGGAATTAGAAAACCAAAAGGGAAGAACACACTCAGCATTTCTCAAGCTGAAAGAAATAAAGAAGAATTAAAGCCTCAGGTGCCTGTCCTAAAAGCCTCTAGAAGGAAAATATTGAACGATGCAGAAAGCATCAAAAGAAGATAGAAGGAATACACAGAGTCACTGTACCAAAAATAATTGGTCAACATTCAACCATTTCAGGAGGTAGCAAGAACCAATGGTGCCAAATAAAGAAGTTCAAGCTACACTGAATGCATTGGCGAAAAATAAGTCTCCAGGAATTGAGAATACCACTTGACATTATTCAATAAACGGATGCAATGCTACAGGTGCTCACTCGTCTATGCCAAGAAATTTGGAAGAGAGCTACCTGGCCAACCAACTGGAAGAGAGCCACATTTGTGCCCATTGCAAAGAAGGTGACCCAACAAAATGCAGAAGTTATCAAAAAATATCATTAACATCACACACAAGCAAAATTTTGCTGAAGATCATTCAAAAGTGGTTGCAGCAGTACATTAACAGGAAACTGCCAGAAATTCAAGATGGATTCAGAAAAGGACATGTAATGAGGGATATCATTGTTGATGCCAGGTGGATCCTGACTGAAAGCAGAGAATACCAGAAAGATGTATAGCTGTGTTTTACTGACTATGCAAGGCATTCGACTGTGGGAATCATAACAAATTATGGATAACATTGCAAAGAATGGGAGTTCTAAAACACCTAATTGTGCTCCTGAGGAAGCTGCACATAGATCAAGACAGTTGTTCTCATTTTGGAGAGTGACGTCTGGGGTCTTAAACAAATAGCAAGCGACAATCTAAGATGCAACAATTGGTCTCAACCCACAAGGAGAATGAAGAACACCAAAGACACAAGATAAGTATGAGCCCAAGAGTCAGAATGGGCCACATAAATCAGAGGCTACATCAGCCTGAGACCAGAAGAAGTAGATGGTGCCCTGCTAGAACCAACAACTGCCATGACAGGGAGCGCAACAGAGAATCCCTGAAGGAGTGGGAGAGCAGTGGGATCTAGAGCCCAAATTCTAGTAAAAAGACCAGACTTTATGCTCTGACTGAGACTAGAGGGAACCCAGAGGACATGGTCCCTAGACCTTCTGTCAGGTCAAGACAGAAACCATTCCCAAAGCGAACTCTTCAGACGGGGATTGGACTGGACTATAAGACAGAAAATGATACTGGCAAGGAGTAGGCTTCTTGGATCGAGTAGACACAGGAGACTATGTGTGCAGCTCTTGTCTGGAGGGGAGATGTGAAGGCTAAGGGGGACAGAAGGTGGCTGAATAGACAAGGAAACACAGGATGGAGAGAAGGAATGTGCTGTCTCATTAGGGGGAGAGCAACTAGGAGTATATAGCAAGGTGTATACAAGGTTTTGTACAAGAGACTGACTTGATTTGTAAACTTTCACTTAAAGCACAATAAAATATGGGAAAAAAAGAGTCATTCTAACAGAACTAGGGATGCTGCATGGTTTAAAGTCAGGAAAAGTGTGCTTCAGGGTTGCATCCTTTCACCATACTTAATCAATCTGTATGCTGAGCAAATAATACAAGAAGCTGGGTTATATGAATAAGAATGGGGCATTAGGATTGGAGGAAGACTCATTAACAACCTGCATTATGCAGATGACACAACCTTGCTTGCCGAAAGTGAAGAGGACTTGAAGCACTTACTAATGAAGATCAAAGACCACAGCCTTCAGTATGGATTACACCTCAACACAAAGAAAACAAAAGTCCTCACAACTGGACCAATAAGCAATACCATGATAAATGGAGAAAAGAAGTTGGTTAGGATTTCACTTTACTTGGATTCACAATCAACACCCATGGAAGAAGCAGTCAAGAACTCAAACGATGTATTGCATTGGGCAAATGTACTGCAAAAGACTTCTTTAAAGTGTTGAAACACAAAGATGTCACTTTCAGGACTAAGGCGCACCTGACCCAAGCCATGGGATTTTCAGTCACCTCATATGCATATGAAAGCCAAATAATGAATAAGGAAGACCCAAGAAGAATTGATGCCTTTGAATTATGGTGTTGGCAAAGAATATTGAACAAACAAATCTGTCTTGGAACAAGTACAGACAAATATTCCTTAGAAGCAAGGACGGCAAGTCTCCTTCTTATATATTTTGGACATGTTATCAGCAGGGACCAGTCCCTGGAGAAGGATGTTGTGCTTGGTGCAGTAAGAGGGTCTGCAAAACAGAGGAAGATCCTCGACTAAATAGATAGGCACAGTGGCTGCAACAATGGGTTCGCGTAATAACAATTGTGAGAATTGTGCAGGACCGGGCAACGTTTCATTCTGTTGCAAATATGGTAGCTGTGAGTTGGAACTGACTGGATGGCACCTAACAGCAACACCAACAAGCTGTGTGCCAGGCACTGTTCTAGGCACTAAGGATATGGTATTAAATAAGGAATACTCCTTGCCATATGGAACGAAAATAAATAAAAACAGAATAATGTAGTAGAGTGACTGGGAAGAGGGTACTTAAGACTGGGTGGCCTAGAAAGGCCTCTCTTAGCTGAGACTTGAATGATGAGGAGCCAGCCACATGCAGATCTCGGGGTAGAGTGTTCTAGGAAAAGGGAACAACAAATGCATGAGACCCAAGGTGAGTAAGAGCATGTTTGAGAAACAGAATACCCACGTGGCCCATGTGGTGGGCTAGGTAGCTGGAGCAGAGTGAGCAAAGGGAGAATAATACAAATTAGGGCAGAGAGTAGATGATGTACAGCCTGTAAGGTAGGCTAAGGAGAGTGGATTTTATTCTACGTGTACTGAGAAGCCACTGAAGAGCTTTATGCAGGCTGGGAAGTGATTCATGTTTTAAACTCCTGTTTCGATATTGGATTGAAGGAGTGGCAAGAGAGGAAGCAGGCACACTGAGTAGGAGAGTAGCACAGTAATCCACTTGAAAAATGTGGACCAGAGAAGTGGTTTTATCTAGGATAATTTTGAGGTAGAACCAAGAGGACTTTCTGATGGATTGGATGTGGGAAATGGAGAAGAGATGGGAATCAAGGATGATATCAAGACTTCTGGCCTAGGTAACTGGGGGAAGATTGAGGGAGGAGCAGATCTTGTGAGAAAAGTCAAGAGTTTTTTTCTTCCCTTGTTTTCCTGTCCTCCAGTTCATAGGCCAGGGAATTTCTACACTGAGGTAATACCATTGGCTCCAGCATCTGCTAATCTCTGTCTCCAGGTTCAAAAGCTCGTACTCTCAGGTAAGCCCCCTTCTTCCACAGTGTTTAAGAGTTCAGCTGCTAACAAAAAGATCAGCAGTTCAAACCCACCAGCTGCTCCTTGGAAACCCTATAGGACAGTCCCACTCTGCTCCGCAGAGCCACTATGAGTTGGAATCAATTCGAAGGCAACGGGTTTTGTTTTGCTTTTGGTTTAGAGGAGGAAAAGAGCCCTGGTGGCATGGTGGTTAAAGCGCTCTGCTGTGAACCAAAAGGCTGACAATTTGAACCCACCAGCCACTCCACGGCAGAAAGATGTCGCAGTCTGCTTCAGTAAAGATTACAGCCTTGGAAACCCTATGGGGCAGTTCTACCCTGTGCAATAGGGCCGCTATGAGTCAGAATTGACTCCATGGCAGTGGATCTGGTTTAGGTTTTTTGGTACAGCTTGCAAACTACAATGGAGCAGGAATATAGTTGCACCTTAATACTCCTGGAAGGAAACTTTGGTGCTCTCTGAAATGTGAAAACACTGCTTTTAAGAGACATTAATATTTTAAGAATACAGAGGAGTTTTGATACTACAAAAATTAAGTATTGACCCTGAGGAAGCCCATGTTCCAATATTATTGGCAGCTCCAGCAGACACTTGTGAACAATAAACTATTATTTTGCTCAAAGGATTCCGACTTCATTCCCAAGAAGCTATATTTCATTAACAGTTTTCAAGTGTTCCTTCTATTTCCCTCAAACAACCTCTTTGTAACTCCTGCTATTTTTCTGAGTCTTTTTTAACTAACGTGTTCCATAACTGTTATCTGATAGCAGCCAGATTTCTCTTAAAATATAGAGGCCTGGAGTCTGTATAACCAACTACATGAATGAGACCCAGATAAGGAGGAAAAGGCAGCGTACCTATGCAGAAGACAGGGGAGAGAATGACTTCTTGTGAATCAAATCTGGGTTACGCTTCAGTAAAATAATGTGGCTGTAGAAGAACGGATAGTAAAAAAATAAATAAATAAAATAAAGTTGGTTGAAACTTAATTATAAAATATTTGTGGCATTTCTCTCTCCAAATTAGGCTTGCATCAGGTCACTGCCGGCCTCCCCTGGTGTAAAAACAGTCTTTGCAGTCAATAATATGTTCAAAAACAAATCCAGTCAGTTTTTATCATCTCTAAAGCTCCACTATCATTACATCTCCGGCAATGCTTCTGTCACCAAGACCATATTTTCCAACTACTGATCCTTCTTCTTTGTTTCCAACTTTCACGTTCCAATCACCAGTAATTATCAATGCATCTTGATTGCATGTTCGATCAATTTCAGACTGCAGCAGCTGATTAAAATCTTCTATTTCTTCATCTTTGGCCCTAGTGGTTGGTGCATAAATTCGATAGTAGTCATATTAACTGGTCTTCCTTGTAGGCGTATGGATATTATCCTATCACTGACAGCGTTGTACTTCATGATAGATCTTAAAACGTTCTTTTTGACAATGAATGCAGCACCATTCCTCTTCAAGTTGTCATTACCAGCATAGTAGACTATATGATTGTCCAATTCGAAATGACCAATACCAGTCCATTTTGGCTCGCTAATGCCTAGGACATCAATGTTTATGCATTCCATTCCATTTTTGATGATTTCCAATTTTCCTAGATTCATACTTCATACATTCCAGGTTCTGATTATTTAATGGATGTTTGCAGCTATTTCTTCCATTTTGAGTCAAGCCACATCAGCAAATGAAGGCCCCAAAAGCTTTACTATATCCACGTCTTTAAGGTCGACTCTGCTTTGAGGAGGCAGCTCCTCCCCAGTCACCTTTTGAGTGCCTTCCAACCCGGGGGGCTCATCTTCCAGCACTATATCAGGCAATGTTCCGCTGCTATTCATAGAGTTTTCACTGGCTAATGTTTTTCAGAATTAGACTGCCAGGTCCTTCTCCTTGGTCTGTCTTAGCCTACAAGCTCAGCTGAAACCTGTACTCCATGGGTGACCCTGCTGGTATCTGAATACCGGTGGCTTAGCTTCCAGCATCACAGCAACAAGCAAGACCCCATATTAGGACAAAATGACAGACACTTGACAGAATTTTGCAAGACCAACGACTTCTTCATTGCAAATACCTTCTTTCACCAACATAAATGGAGACTATACACATGGACCTCGCCAGGTGGAACACACAGAAATCAAACTGACTACATCTGTGGAAAGAAACGATGGAAAAGCTCAATATCATCAGTCAGAACAAGGCCAGGGGTCGACTGTGGAACACATCATCAATTGCTCATATGCAAGTTCAAGGTGAAACTGAAGAAAACCAGAGCAAGTCCATGAGAGTGAAAACATGACCTTGAGTATATCCCACCTGAATTTAGAGACCATCTGAAAAATAGACTTGACTCATTGAATACCAGTGACTGAAGATCAGACGAGTTGTGGAATGACATCAAGGACATCATCCATGAAGAAAGCAAGAGATCATTGAAAAGACAAGAAAGAAAGAAAAGACCAAGATGGATGTCAGAGGAGACTCTGAAACTTGCTCTTGAACATCAAGCAGCTAAAGCAAAAGGAAGAATTGATGAAGTAAAAGAATTGAACAGGAGATTTCAAAGGTTGTCTCAGGAAGACAAAATAAAGTAATATAATGACATGTGCAAAGAGCTGGGAGTGGAAAACCAAAAGGGAAGAACAAGCTTGGTGTTTCTCAGGCTGAAATAACTGAAGAAAAAATTGAAGCCTCAAGCTGCAATAGTGAAGGATTCTATGGGGAAAATATTAAACAACACAGGAAGCATAAAAAAAGATGGAAGGAGGAGGCGGGGCCAAGATGGCCGACTAGGTAGAAGCTACCTTGGATCCCTCTTGCAAC
Organism: Elephas maximus indicus; assembly: GCF_024166365.1. Classification (NCBI taxonomy): domain Eukaryota; kingdom Metazoa; phylum Chordata; class Mammalia; order Proboscidea; family Elephantidae; genus Elephas; species Elephas maximus. The sequence continues at coordinate 233,947,966 of NC_064820.1, read as the reverse complement.
AAAGACTCAGAAAAACAAGTGAATCGATCACATATATGACAATTCACTAACCCTGATCATCAAACACAGATCTAAAGAGTTGACCTGAGTGACAGGGGAGCAAAAAGCTGCATCCTGAAGCAGCGACTGCTTCTGGAACCAGTGACCCGCGCCACAGCCTTGAGCCCTCGCAGTTCCCGGGTGCGGAGTGGCAGGGCTGATTGCGGCATGCTGAGGTGGGGCAGGCACAGGACACAGCCCTAACCCATAGCCCCCTAGGGTAACCTCCATAGAGAATCAGCCAGTGCAAGCAGGCTGCACACTGACAGGGCTAATGAGAGAACGAGCAACCATGGGGAAGCAGCGACTGTTTTCGGAGCCTGGAGCCAGCGTCCCAGTCAGAAAACCTTGGCGCCGGGCTTTGGACTGGGCGCAGGGAGCTGAACACGGCATTCTCAGATGGCACAAACATGGGACACAGGCCTAGCCCCCAAAGGTGACCTCGGGGGAAGCCCAGCTGGTGCACACAGGCAGCGCAGCGACACGGCTGGCAGGAGAAGAAATCACCTGGAGGCAGCAACTGGTTTTGAAGCCTGGAGTGCGGCGTCTCAGCCGGGGAACCTTCACACTGGGCTTTGGACTGGGAGCAAAGGAACTGCCCACGACTTCTGAGACAGCACAAGCACAGGACATAGGCCTGACCCTCGGGGGCAATCTCGACCCAGCCAACGCACACAGGCTACATACCCCTCTGGAATCTCAGATAAAACAGTCATCACCAAGCAAGATAAGTAACTTTGTCTATATTCCTGGGTGCTAATCTCTCCTATCTATCTGATCTCTCCCCTCCCCTTCCCAGGCGGCTTCATTAACATTGGAATTTCCTGGGCCAGAGAGTGAAGTGCTCTGTGGGTTTTGTTTTGTTTTGATTTGATTTTGTCTTCTCCTAACCCATTCTCCTGCCCTGAGAGAAGCAGCTACAAAAAACCCAGGGACCAAAAATCTTTCCCTGACTTCCTGGAATTGGATTGAAATACAGAACCAGCTCCAGCCAAGCATATGAGATCCACAGTCTTGGGCTTTCATCCCTACAGGCAACAAGATGGCTATTATAATGCAAAGGCAATTCTGATAGTGATCTGACTGTAATTGTTTTAGTAGATTACTAGAAAGACAAGTTTTCCAGGTCTCATATCTCTACCTATTAAACAGAGCCCTCACTGATCCACAATGGGGAACCGAGGGCTGAAGCTCTACCCAAACCACCTAGCCTCCTGCCACAGGGGTCTGAGGATAGTGACACCTACCAATCTGTAGAGGTACATGCATTGGGTGCCTAAGGTACAACTACAGAGACAACCCACCAAAGCGCTTTAGGAATAGAGACACACCTACCTCACTGGCACTTGGGGGAAGCCTGTCAGCATCCTGCATCCCTGGGAATATGACCCCCTGCTGCTCCTAGAATCTGGTGTACACAACTATCACCACTACTCCTCTAAGCGAATAGGTGACAGTCAACCCCACACACTTGGCGACCCAAAATCAGATTCTACTCAAGAATAGTGAATGGACTCAGGCTTATATATCTGGTAACAGCCCAAACCAGCTGGTAAGAGGACATAAGTTATTCAAAGGCTACAACAATTAAGACAGCGCAATCTAGTAGCCCATCTATGTATATTGAAAGAAAACAAAACAAGATAAGACTCAGTGAGCAAATATAAAATAAATCATTACAATATCTTATAGACGGCTCAGAGACAACAGTCAATATCAAACCACATAAAGAAGCAGACCATGATTGCTTCTACAACTCCCCAAATTAAAGAATCAAAATCTTTCCCAAGTGAAGATACAATCCTGGAATTGCCAGAAGCAGAATATAAAAAACTATTATAAAGAATGCTTCAAGACATCAGGGATGACCTCATAAATGAAATAAGGCAATCTACAGAAAAAGCCAAGGAACACACTGATAAAGCAGTTGAAGAAATCAAAAAGATTATTCAAGAACACAGTGGAAAAATTAATAAGCTGCAAGAATCCATAGAGAGACAGCATTCAGAAATCCAAAAGATTAACAATAAAATGACAGAATTAGACAACTCAATAGGAAGTCAGAGGAGCAGAATCGAGAAATTGGAATGCAGAGTGGGGGAGGTGGAGGATAAAGGAATTGACACCAATATAGTTGAAGAAAAATCAGAAAAAAGAATTAAAAAAAATGAAGAAACCCTAAGAATCATGTGGGACTCTATCAAAAAGAATAACTTGCGTGTGATTGGAGTTCCAGAACAGGGAGGGATGACAGAAAATACAGAGAGAATAGTTGAAGATCTGTTGACAGAAAACTTCCCTGACATCATGAAAGATATCATGATGACATCATGAAAAGATATCTATCCAAGATGCTCATCGAACCCCGTATAAGATTGATCCAAAAAGAAAATCACCAAGACATATTATCATCAAACTTGCCAAAACCAAATATAAAGAGAAAATTTTAAAAGCAGCCAGGGATAAAAGAAAGGTCTCCTACAAAGGAGAATCAATAAGAATAAGTTCAGACTACTCAGCAGAAACCATGCAGTCAAGAAGGCAATGGGATGACATATATAGAGCACTGAAGGAGAAAAACTGCCAGCCAAGGATCACTTATCCAGCAAAACTCTCTCTCAAATATGAAGGTGAAATTAAAACATTTACAGATAAACACAAGCTTAGAGAATTTGCAAAAACCAAACTAAAGCTACAAGAAATACTAAAGGAAATTGTTTGGTCAGAAAATCAATAACATCAGATACCAACACAACACAAGGTCACAGAACAGAGCATCCTGATATCAACTCAAATAGGGAAATCACAAAAAGAAATTAAGATCAATTTTAAAAAGAAAAAAATGCTCAAAACAGGGAATCTTTGAAGTCCTTATGTAAAAGATCAGAATAATCAAAAAGAGGGACTAAATACAGGAGGCATAGAACTGCCATATGGAGAGGAAAACAAGGTGATACAGGATGATACAAGTTAGGTTTTTACTTAGAAAAATAGGGGGAAATAGTAAGGTAAACACAAAGAGGTCTAGCAATTCCATAACTCAAAATAAAAATCAAGAAAAACATAACAACTCAGCAAACATAAATTCGACTACTATGAAAATCAGGAACACACAATTTACAAAGAAAAATGTCATAGCACAAAAAAGTAAGTGGAAAAATGAAATTGTCAACAACACACATAAAAAGGCATCAAAATGACAGCACCAAACACATACTTATCTATAATTACGCTGAATGTAAATGGACTAAATGCACCAATAAAGAGACAGAGAGTCTCAGACTGGATAAAGAAACATGATCCGTCTATATGCTGCCTGCAAGAGCCACACCTTAGACTTAGAGACACAAACAAACTAAAACTCAAAGGATGGAAAAAATATATCAAGCAAACAACAAGCAAAAAAGAGCAGGAGTAAAAAAAAAAAAAGCAATATTAATTTCTGACAAAATAGACTTTAAAGTTAAATCCACCACAAAGGAGAAAGAAGGACGCTACATAATGATTAAAGGGACAATTGACCAGGAAGATATAACCATATTAAATATTTATGTACCCAATGACAGGGCTGCAACATACATAAAACAAACTTTAACAGAACTGAAAAGTGAGATAGACACATCCACAATTATAGTAGGAGACTTCAACACACCACTTTCGGAGAAGGATAGGATTTCCAGTAAGAAGCTCAATACAGACACGGAAGACCTAATTGCTACAAGCAACCAACTTGACCTCATAGACCTATACAGAACACTCCACCCAACAGCTGCAAAGTACACTTTTTTTATCTAGTGCACATGGGACATTCTCTAGAATAGATCACATATTAGGTCATAAAACAAACCTTTGCAGAATCCAAAACATAGAAATATTACAAAGCGTGTTCTCAGACCACAAGGCCGTAAAAGTGGAAATCAATAACAGAAAAATCAGGGAAAAGAAATCAACTACTTGGAAACTGAACAATACCCTGCTCAAAAAAGACTGGGTTGTAGAAGACATTAAGGAGGCAATAAAGAAATTCATAGAATGCAAAGAGAATGAAAACACTTCCTATCAAAACCTCTGGGACACAGCAAAAGCAGTGCTCAGAGCTTAATTTATATCTATAAGTGCACACATACATAAAGAAGAAAGAGCCAAAATCAGAGAACTGTCCCTAAAACTTAAACAAATAGAAAGCGAGCAACAAAAGAATCCATCAGGCACCAGAAGAAAACAAATAATAAAAATTAGAGCTAAACTAAATGAATTAAAAAAATATTTTTTTTAATGAATTAGACAACAGAAAAACAATTGAAAGAATTAACAAAGCCAAAAGCTGGTTCTTTGAAAAAATTAACAAAATTGACAAACCATTGGCCAGACTGACTAAAGAAATACAGGAAAGGAAACAAATAACCCAAATAAGAAACGAGATGGGCCATATCACAACGGACCCAAATGAAATTAAAAGAATCATATCAGATTATTATGAAAAATTGTACTGTAAGAAATTTGCAAACCAAAAAGAAATGGATGAATTCCTAGAAAAACGCTACCTACCTAAACTAACACATTCAGAAGTAGAACAAATAAATAGGCACATAACAAAAAAAGAGATTGAAAAGGTAATCAAAAAACTCCCAACAAAAAAAAGCCCTGGCCCAGACGGCTTCAGTGCAGAGTTCTACCGAACTTTCAGAGAAGAATTAACACCACTACTACTAACAGTATATCAAAGCATAGAAAATGACGGAATACTACCTAACTCATTCTATGAAGCCACCATATCCCTGATACCAAAACCAGGTAAAGACACCACAAAAAAAGAAAATTACAGACCTATATCCCTCATGAACATAGACGCAAAAATCTTCAACAAAATTCTAGCCAGTAGAATTCAACAACATATAAAAAAAATAATCCACCACGATCAAGTGGGATTTATACCAGGTATGCAAGACTGGTTTAATATTAGAAAAACCATTAAAGTAAGCCACCATATAAATAAAACAAAAGACAAAAACCACATGATCTTATCAATTGATGCAGAAAAGGCATTTGACAAAGTCCAACACCCATTCATGATAAAAAAACTCTCAGCAAAATAGGAATTGAAGGAAAATTCCTCAACATAATAAAGGGCATCTATACAAAGCCAACAGCCAACATCATTCTAAATGGAGAGAGCCTGAAAGCATTTCCCTTGAGAACGGGAACCAGACAAGGATGCCCTTTATCACCGCTCTTATTCAACATTGTGCTAGAGGTCCTAGCCAGAGCAATTAGGGTAGACAAAGAAATAAAGGGCATCCGGATCGGAAAGGAAGAAGTAAAATTATTTCTATGTGCACATGACATGGTCTTATACACAGAAAACCCTAAGGAATCCTCCAGAAAACTACTGAAACTGATAGAAGAGTTTAGCAGAGTCTCAGGTTATAAGATAAACATACAAAAATCACTTGGATTCCTCTACATCAACAAAAAGAACATCGAAGAGGAAATCACCAAAACAATACCATTCACAGCAGCCTCCAAATACTTAGGAATAAATCTTACCAAAGATGTAAAAGACCTATACAAAGAAAACTACAAAGTACTAGTGCAAGAAACTAAAAGGGACCTACTTAAGTGGAAAAACATACCTTGCTCATGGATAGGAAAACTTAACACAGTAAAAATGTCTACTCTACCAAAAGCCATCTATATATACAATGCACTTCCGATCCAAATTCCAATGACATTTTTTAATGTGATGGAGAAACAAATCACCAACTTCATATGGAAGGGAAAGAAGCCCCGGATAAGTAAAGCATTACTGAAAAAGAAGAAGAAAGTGGGAGGCCTCACTTTATCTGATTTCAGAACATATTATACAGCCACAGTAGTCAAAACAGCCTGGTGCTGGTACAACAACCGGCACATAGACCAATGGAACAGAATCGAGAACCCAGATGTAAATCCATCCACATATGAGCAGCTGATATTTGACAAAGACCCAGTGTCAGTTAATTGGGGAAAAGATAGTCCTTTTAACAAATGGTGCTGGCATAACTGGATACCCATTTGCAAAAAAATGAAACAGGACCCATACCTCACACCATGCACAAAAACTAACTCCAAGTGGATCAAAGACCTAAACATAAAGACTAAAACGATAAAGATCATGGAAGAAAAAATAGGGACAATGTTAGGAGCCCTAATACAAGGCATAAACAGAATACAAAACATTACTGAAAATGTCAAAGAGAAACCAGGTAACTGGGAGCTCCTAAAAATCAAACACCTATGCTCATCCAAAGACTTCACCAAAAGAGTAAAAAGACCACCTACAGATTGGGAAAAAATTTTCAGCTATGACACATCCGACCAGTGCCTGATCTCTAAAATCTCTATGATTCTGTTAAAACTCAACCACAAAAAGACAAACAACCCAATCAAAAAGTGGGCAAAGGATCTGAACACACACTTCACTAAAGAAGATATTCAGGCAGCTAACAGATACATGAGAAAATGCTCTCGATCATTAGCCATTAGAGAAATGAAAATTAAAACTATGATGAGATTCCGAGGCTGGCATTAATCCAAAAAACACAAAATAATAAATGTTGGAAGGGCTGCGGAGAGATTGGAACTCTTATACACTGCTGGTGGGAATGTCAAATGGTACAACCACTTTGGAAATCTATCTGGCATTATCTTAAACAGTTAGAACTACCATACAACCCAGAAATCCCACTCCTCAGAATATACCCTAGAGAAATAAGAGCCTTTACACGAACAGATATATGCACACCCATGTTTACTGCAGCACTGTTTACAATAGCAAAAAGCTGGAAGCAACCAAGGTGTCCATCAATAGATGAATGGTTAAATAAATTATGGTATATTCACACAATGGAATACTACGCACCGATAAAGAACAGTGACGAATCTGTGAAACATTTCATAACATGGAGGAACCTGGAAGGCATTATGCTCAGTGAAATTATTCAGAGGCAAAAGGACAAATACTGTATAAGACCATTATAAGATCTTGAGAAATAGTATAAACTGAGAAGAACACATTCTTTTGTGGTTACAAGAGGGGGGAGGGAGGAAGGGTGGGAGAGGGTTATTTACTGATTAGTTAGTAGATAAGAACTACTTTAGGTGAAGAGAAGGACAATACTTAATACAGGGAAGGTCGGCTCAACTGGACTGGGTAAAAGCAAAGAAGTTTCCAGGATAAACTGAATGCTTCAAAGGTCAGCGGAACAAGGGCGGGGGTTTGGGGACTATGGCTTCAGGGGACTCCTAAGTCAATTGGCAAAATAAATTCTATTATGAAAACATTCTGCCTCCCACTTTGAAGTGTGGCGTCGGGGGTCTTAAATGCTAACAAGTGACCATCTAAGATGCATCAATTGGCCTCAACCCACCTGGACCAAAGGAAAATGAAGAACACCAAGGTCACACGATAACTATGAGCCCAAGAGATAGAAAGGGCCACATGAACTAGAGACTTACATCATCCTGAGACCAGAAGAACTAGATGTTGCCCGGCCACAACCGATGGCTGCCCTGACAGGGAGCACAACAGAGAGCCCCTGAGGGAGCAGGAGATCAGTGGGATGCAGGCCCCAAATTCTCATAAAAAGACCAGACTTAATGGTCTGACTGAGACTAGAAGAATCCCGGTGGTCATGGTCCCCAAACCTTCTGTTGGCCCAGGATAGGAGCCATTCCCGAAGACAACTCATCAGACATGGAAGGGACTGGACAATGGGTTGGAGAGAGATGCTGATGAAGAGTGAGCTACTTGTATCAGGTGGACACTTGAGGCTGTGTTGGCATCTGCTGTCTGGAGGGGAGATGGGAGGGTAGAGAGGGTTAGAAACTGGCAAAACGGTCATGAAAGGAGAGACTGGAGGGAGGGAGCGGGCTGACTCATTAGGGGGAGAGTAAATGGGAGTATGTAGCAAGGTGTATATAGGCTTATGTGTGACAGACTGACTTGATTTGTAAACTTTCACTTAAAGCACAATAAAAATTGTTTAAAAAAAAAAAAAAGATGGAAGGAATACACAGAGTCATTATGCCAAAAACAATTAGTCGATGTTCAACCATTTCAAGAGGTGGCATATGATCAGGAACCGATGGTACTGAAGGAAGAAGTCCACGCTGCTCCGAAGGCATTGGCGAAAAACGAGGCTCCAGGAATTGTTGGAATATCAACTGAGATGTTTCAACAAACAGATGTAGCGCTGGAGGTGCTGACTCATCTATGCCAAGGAATATGGAAGACAGCTTCCAGGCCAACTGGCTGGAAGGAATCCATTTTTATGCCTATTCCCAAGAAAGGTGATCCAACCCAATGTGGAAATTATAGAACGATATCATTAATATGACACGCAAGCAAAATTTTGCCGAAGATCATTCAAAAATGGCTGCAGCAGTATATCGACAGGGAACTGCCAGAAATTCAGGCAGGTTTCAGAAGAGGACGTGGAACCAGGGATATCGTTGCTGATGCCAGATGGATCCTGGCAGAAAGCAGAGAATACCAGAAGGATGTTTCCCTGTGTTTTATTGACTATGCAAAGGCATTCGACTGTGTGTATCATAACAAATTATGGATAACATTGCGAAGAATGGGAATTCCAGAACATTTAATTGTGCTCATGAGGAACCCTTATATAGATCAAGAGGCAGTTGTTCGGACAGAACAAGGAGAGACCGATTGGTTTAAAGTCAGGCAAGGTGTACGTCAGGGTTGTGTTCTTTCATCATACCTATTCAATCTGTATGCTGAGCAAATAATCCGAAAAGCTGGACTATATGAAGAAGAATGGGGCATGAGGACTGGAGCAAGACTCATTAACAACCTGCGTTATGCAGATGACACAACCTTGCTTGCTGAAAGTGAAGAGGACTTGAAACACTTACTAATGAAGATCAAAGACCACAGCCTTCAGTATGGACTGCACCTCAACATAAAGAAAACAAAAATCCTCACAACTGGACCAATGAGCAACATCATGATAAAAGAAGAAAAGATTAAAGTTGTCATGGGTTTCATTTTATTTAGATCCACAATTAACAGCCATGGAAGCAGCAGTCAAGAAATCAAAAGATGCATTGCATTGGGTAAATCTGCTGCAAGGGACCTCTTTAAAGTGTCAAATAGCAATGATGCCACCTTGAAGACTAAGGTGTGCCTGACCCAAGCCATGGTATTGTCAACCGCATCATATGCATGTGAAAACTGGACAATGAGTAAGGAAGACTGAAGAAGAATCGACTCCTTTGAATTGTGGTGTTGGCAAAGAATATTGAATATCCCATGGACCACCAAAAGAACGAACAAAACTGTCTTAGAAGAAGTACAACCAGAATGTTCCCTAGAAGCAAGGATGGCGAGACTGCATCTTACCTACTTTGGACATGTTGTCAGGAGGGATGAGTCCCTGGAGAAGGACATCATGCTTGGTAGAGTACAGCGTCAGTGGAAAAGAGGAAGACCCTCAGTGAAATGGATTGACACTGTGGCTGCAATGAGGAGCTCAAGCATAGAAACAATTGTAAGGATGGCTCAGGACCGGGCAGTGTTTCGTTCTGTTGTGCATAGGGTTGCTATGGGTCAGAATCGACTCAATGGTACCTAACAACAACAACAGGGTTCCACTAACAGTGATAATGTTAGCAATATGGGAAGAGAAAAATAGTATGATGGTTTTATAGTATGTAAAAAGAAATTTTTAGGAAAAACAGTATTGTGAAATATAGTATTTCATAAAGATGGCATTTACAAAGCTACTTAGTTTTCTGCTGAAGTGATATATTTATGTTTAATATATACTGGTTCACAAATAATTGATTGTAATTTTTTCAAAGAGTTCCCTTGATGGACTTCAGTCTATCCCTCTGCACATTATTTGATACGAAAACAAACATCCCCAGGGATTCTCTTCCATTCCTGCTCTAGGACAGTTTTATTGTTTCAGGATTTTCCCCTCAGCTCATTCAGGCATATTCCCCAGAGCAAAGATTATTCTGAAGCTGAGATTTTAGAAGGAGAAGAAATCCCTCTACATGCTTCTCTCTCCAAATGTGGCACCTGGACTAATAAAAAAAAAAAAAAAATCAAATATCTCGGGTCTCAGAGGAGACAAAAGAATAAATTTCAGCGAGGAACCTTCTCACTACAGCAAGACTCCTCTCCTGTGACTGAATTCCGCTTAGTCCCGCCCCTCTCCCAGATGAAGAAAATCCACATCTTTCTGACCCAGATCTTAACATACCAAGTGCTGGTTCCTGGCTTCGCTACACCCCTTCTCTCAACTTCAAGGTAAAGTGGGTGGGAGAGGCCAGGTTAAGTTTGAGTACATGTGTTAACATTTGCTTTCTCTTCTAGTAAATACCACGGAGGGATCCCTAAAGCAAATCCTCTCACTTAAGGTGGATTATTCTGGGTAACATGAGGTAAAATATTAACAGATAGTCCTCTCAAGCCTAATCATGACACCCTTCCCACAAACACCACCAGTAAATTTCAGTCCCGGCTACATATTAGGACTGGAAAAAATATGTTGTGGCAAGGGAAAATACAACAGCTGAAAGACCTTGAATTGAAATAACAATAACTCTAAGTGGGCTTTAAAAAAATTGCTAAGATCAACATAACCTGAGAATTTATGGACAGAGGGCAATAGTTGAAGATGGGAATAGATTAACTACGGAAGCAAATTAAATATACCAATCTGAGTAACCACAGAATCTACCTATTCATCTCATGTTGTTAGATGCCATCGAGTTGGTCCTGACTCATAGCAACCCCGTGTACAACGGAATGAAAACACTGCCTGGACCTGCGCCATCCTCACAATTATTATTATGCTTGAGCTCACTGTGTCAATCCATCTTGTTGAGGGTTTTCCTTTTTTTTTCTCTACTTTACCAAGCGTGATGTCCTTCTCCAGGGACTGATCACTCCTGATAACATGTCCAAAGTATGTGATAATACTTATTAAATATCATACATTTCTTAAATAATATTAAATAATAAAAAATAAAAATTATTTTATAATAAAAATTAAATAATATTAAATAATGAAAAATAAAATTAAATAATAAATGTCATACATTTATTAAATAGCTTCTACAGGCCAAAACTAGGCTAAGCATTTGGAAGGCAAGGGGAACTTAAACACAGATCAAGCTTCTAAACTGTTCATAAGGAAGAAAAAAAAAAAAACTAAATAGAGGAAGAAGATGAAGCAAAATATGAACAGAAAGAAGGGGCTGTCAGGGGACGTTTCGCAGAAGGGACAATGCTTGATCCAGGTCTTATAGGATAAAGACATCTTCAGCAAGCTACTGTAGGGGGACAAGAGAGAAACCAGCATGTGCAAAGGAACATAGGCTTGAGTGTGTGGCTTTCCAATCATGGTTGGAGCAACTGGTGAGAGGGTGAGATTGGGGAAAGGAAGAGTGAGACAACAGAGACCAGATCAGAGATGAGGTAGGGTGCCACATGTTGGTGTTTGAGGGTCTCTGAGTATGTTAAAACAATGGAGTGACAAAATGAGGATTGTAATTTTTGAAGGATACTCAAGCACATTAACATCAAGAATGAGTTAATTTGGGTGACTCTGGAGGCAGAATGATCATAGTGACAGATAACCAGTCTCACATTACGGCAATAGGGCTACCCAGTATGTCATTTAACTCCTTCTTGAATATCATGAAGAAGTCTTCTTTTTTGTGGTATTACAAAAGCTGGTGATCCAGCCATAAGCAATTTACTTCCTGTAATATCCTTGCAGAGAGAAAATTATTTTTATTTACCTAAAATGGGCCTCTCTAGAATTTTTCCATGTTTGATGTAGTTCTCGCATTGAAAGCACACAGAGTGTTTTTTTTCTCTTCCAAATGAAAACCCATTTAGGGAATATTATTTCTCTGTAACATCATCATTTCAATAGCAGCATATCCTTCAAAAAGTTTCCCCAATAGCACTTTTCCAGACTCCAACTCAATCCCCCAATAGATACTCCGGTGGATCAATAACCCAATTTTAAAATATTGCCTAAACAAAGAACCAGACATGGGCTAGTAGCACCAGATGCATTTACTTTTAGCTTCTCATAGTCTGTGCTGTATTTCTATTAAGGAAGACAAAGAATCCATTATATGTCCTCATAATTTCTCCATTGAACTATTTGTTTTAAGCTTCTGATCAAAGAAAACCTCCAGAATAGTATCACAGGTACAATTTCCCAAACAAATTTTCCATCCTGTAATTGTGCAATTAAATTTAAGCAAAGTCCTAGGCTTTCCATTTATCCCTATTAAATGTGACCTTTTTGCTTCAGAATGAGACTCTTGCCTATTGAGATAATGTGGATTGTCTGTCCCTGCCAACTCTGAGTCATCTTAGATTTGTATTTCTTTTATATGACAGTGGACTAAAAGGCTTAGGATTGGGGCCTGGGTGCAAACTGTGAATTTATCGAGGTATAGCTCTGCACCCCTTGCAGGTTTCCTAATATATTCTCTGTAGCTCAGTTTCCTCTGCATTAACAGTATATGCCTACCATTTATTTAGCACCAATGTATTACATGCAATGAGTGTATAAATTGTGATGATTCTCGGTGTAGACAAGAGGATATGAATACTCACTTAATAGTGAAGGACACTATAGCTGTTTAGTGTAGGAAGCAGGATTTGGACTGTGACCACACTGATCCTCATGTGCTGTTGTGTTTTTGTTTATTATTATTTTTTAGAGAGATAATTCTTTTGAGAGTGATGAATTCATCAGTTTTAGTATGTCTTCTATGTACCAGTGTCTACTTCTGTATGGTAGACTCTTCTCACACATGCTTCTGGGGCATTTAGCCCTCTCCAAACGCTCAGGGTAAACATTATTTCTTTCACTTTCATAAAAGAAAACTGAGGCTGAAGATGCTGACATTCCTCACCCAAAGTTCTCAAAGTCACTGTGGCCAGGACTGGCCAAACATGGATTCAGATATGTCCTGTCTGGATAGGAAGATGGTACTCTCGCCCTCCACCAAATGCATGCAGCGTCCACTCCCTCATCAATAACCTGCAAAACCTCATTTCCCCAAATGTGCTATTTTTTTATACTTTATTAGCATTAACCTACGTTTGCGCCTACCGATCACACTTGCTCAACATGTTGACAAACCAATTGTTTAACAATGTTCTCAAGGTTTTTCCACTGTCGATCATCAAGCTCAGCGATATTTAATCCCAGGATTCTGCTTTCTCTCCTTCTGAAAATTGGCATAACGTTTGCCCCTGTTACTCGGTGGTGCTTCTTTGTTCCACAATAGCTGTCCATGAGTGTAGTCATTTGCAAGTTAATTCAACATGTCATGTTGTAATTTCTATGAATCTAAAGAATTACACGTGTCAAAATGCAAGGTGCTCGTTCTTAGAGTGGCTTAACAGAATGGCACTGAAATGCCCTCTGGGAAATCTCCCAGTTTAAAACTGCTCTCTTTTCTGAAGAAGATTGACTGTATTTAGCAAAAAAAAAAAAAAAAAATTGTTCCATATTTTTCCATCTTTCACTTCAAGCTTAAGTAAAATTGATACTGTTTTTTATTTTTCCAAAACCTTGGATCATGTTGTTTTTCCCGGGCTCCCTGAAATTATTTTTCCAAGTATACGGTATTTGTTTTATCGAATTTAGGTCATGTATACCATGTACACACTTCCCATTTGTGGAATACAATGTTCTTCAAAATTTAGGGCATATGAAAATATTTTCTGTGTAGCCAGACTTTGTGGTGTATAGTAAAAGACAAAAGATTGAGATTAAAAGGATAGAAAAATGAATCAGAAAATAGAGAAATCAGACAATAAAGGTAATCATTGAGGTATTTAGAAAAAGTCAACCTGCCAGTTATATCAGAATGATTTTCATGTGGAAAACCGGAAGAACATAGGGAATATCAAACAATAGTGAGAACAGTACTATGGTTAAATAGCAACACTGATAATGTCTATAAAACATTGTCTAGCTATGTCTATGGAAAATCGATTTTGTTCAGGCAGTCTTTGTTTCTAAACATGGAAGGTAAAAGCTTCTTTGAGAGATTGTCTTAGTTAATGTCCGTGGACATCTTTATTTTCTACAGAAGTATAAGAAGCAAAGAAATTAAAAAAACAAGATTATATTTAGCTACTCAGTCAGTTAGGTTTTAAATGAAAAAATTATGTGCGGAGATGAAAGACCATTTATAATCCATCTCAGCTATGACCCAACAGTTCAAGCAGAAAAAATAAAAGAGCAAATTCATCATATCTAAAATAAAACCTAGGGCTGGGAGAATGAAAAAACTAATAAACAAAATCATGCAGTAGCTTTTGTTGGTTTTAATGTTCTTCACTAAGATTGAAGAACAACACTTGGGTAGATAGACATTTCCCTCTTAAATATAAAGTCTAGAACTGCAATTAAAAGAAGATGAATTCAGGTTGCAAATAATGATGGTCAACCTGACTTTGACATCTGGAAAGGCAATCTTTTCAGCTACCCAAAATCTGTCCCTCTCAACAGTCAACTTTCCAAAAAAGTCAGTAATTTTTTTTTCTAAAAAGTCATTAGTCTGATAAACACCCACAAAAAATGTAGCACATACAGTTGTTATGAGCTGTTATGTGACAACTCCTTTATTATCACCCACCATGGCAAAATTTTGCCAGGCAGAATAAAAATGAGTTAGTATGAGAAGTACAAACAGACTAATAAAGGAAATGAATTCAAGCAGTGTGGTATTCATGGCTTTTAAATTACAGCACAACTGTAAACTGCATTTCTGGCTTATTCAGGGGATAATTCAAAATTGCTGCACAGTAGAACAATGATCATTTCATTTAACACAATAAAGGAATTGGTGGAAAGTGCTTACCTTTTCACTAAGTGGTGGTAAGCTAAGTTTGGGATGTGCTAAGTTTGAGATATTGATGGGGCCCTAAGGAAGAAATCTCCTGTACGAGGTAGGAAATTTGAGATTTGAAATTTATGCATCTTGAAAATCAAGAACCTAAGGTTTAAGGATAAGAAACAGTGCTGTTTTGGAAAGAATGTGGACAAATGCACAGGAAAATAGAATATGAGATGAAAAGGCAAGGGGGAGTGAAATAAGGGATAAAGACGTAAAAGAATAAAAGCAAATGAGTAAGGAGAAAAAAGTGCCACTGAAAAACTTGGAAGAAAGGAGTTACGTGAAAAACAAAGAAAGACGGGATTGCATAGAACAATCTAACATTTGATGATCTTCTCCCCACAGATAGCGTTCAGACCTTTACATTGCTGTGATAGCACTGCCAACCTCTAATGTGTTTATCTGAGCATACAAATATCCTTCGCCTAACTAGACTGAAAGGAAACACTGAGTAACATTTCGTTTAAGAACTCTCTAAAGGAGAGTGCCAGATGCAAAGAACCCCATGTTCCTTTCATCATGACATGAGGGCAATATATTTTATGAATGAAGGGAGAGATGAAAGAGCTGGGGAGAGGATGATGGAGGGAGCAAGAGAGACAACTAGGTAGATTAGATATAGATGACTTAACACTTACACGGAAGCCCTGGTGGCACAGTGGCTATGCACTTGGCTGCTAACCAAAGCTCAGGGGTTCAAACTCACCAGCAGCTCCATGGAAGAAATATGTGGCAGATTGCTTCTGTAAAGATTACAGCCTTATTAACCCTCTAGGGCAGTGCTACTCTGTTCTATAGGGCCACTAGGAGTTGGAATTGATTCAACAGCAACAGGTTTGGTTTGGTTTTCTAACACTTAAACAGAGCTCACCATGTGAGAGATGACTGATAGGTAGGTGAATAGACAAAATTAATTTAAATTTTTCAAATATTTGTACAAATCCATATAAGATTATTCTTAATTTTAAAATGAGGAAATTGAAACACAGAGAAGTTCAATGACTTGGCCAAGAAAGAAGTGATGGAGACATAAACTCAGCAGACCACTCCTGATTTTTCATGCTTAACACTCCACTATATGGCAGACAGATTTGAGAAGCTAGGTAGATAGAGGAGAGGGAGGGAGGAAGGGAGAGAGAAATAGAGATGAGATAGACAGAGAGAGAGAGATCTTCATATAAACAGATACTTAAATGATTAGGATTCATATAGAAGATCTCATCATATCTAAGATATTCCAGCTCAGTGGCCACTGCTGGGGCAGTGTTTATATAAATCAGTCTTCTTTTGTGAAAACTTCTAATGATTTTGAAAATTATCTCAACAGCATATTGAAGGTTGGAAATGTTGCCATGGAGTGATTGAAGCAAAAAAGTCAGGCTTATCCTCCACATCTTGTCTCTTTCATTGCAGCTGTACATAAGATAGCAGTCATGGAAGGAGAAAATATGAGTTTCCCAAATGCGTTTGTCTTGTTGGGCTTCTCAGATCATCCTTGGCTAGAGATGCCCCTCTTTGGAGTGGTCTTAGTCTCCTACATTCTGACTCTGATGGGAAACAGCTCCATCATCCTTCTCACCCTGCTGGATCCTAGACTTCAGACTCCTATGTACTTCTTCCTAGACAATCTCTCTGTGCTGGACCTCTGTGTCACCACCACCATTGTACCCCAGCTGCTGGTCAACCTCTGGGGAACAAAAAAGGTGATTGTGTACTGGAGCTGCTTCACACAGGCCTACCTCATCCACTGGACGGGATGCACTGAATGCACCCTGCTGGCAGCAATGGCCTTTGATCGCTACGTGGCTATCTGCCGGCCACTCCAGTACTCTGTCATCATGCATCCCCAGATGTGTGTGCAGCTGGCAGTTGCTGCCTGGTCCAGTGGCTTAGCAAATACTCTGCTCCAAGCCACCCTTACCCTTCAACTTCACCGCTGTGGTCACCACACCATAGACCACTTCTTCTGTGAGGTGCCTGTTCTGATCAAGCTAGCCTGTGAAGACACCACTGCTAATGACTTGTCTTTATCCATGGGAGCCATCCCCTTTGCACTGGTAGCTCCATTTCTTGTGCTAGTCTCCTATGCCTTCATTGCCAGGGCTGTGCTGAAGTTATCTTCAGCTGAAGGAAGGCGCAAGGCTTTCAGCACCTGCAGTTCCCACATGGTCGTAGTAACCATGTATTATGGGCCTGCCACCTACCTGTACCTCCAGCCACCAGCCAAGAGCACCCAGGCCAAATTCATGTCCTTCATCTACTGTATTATCCCCCCACTGCTGAATCCACTTATCTACACCTTAAGAAACAAGGATGTGAAGAGGGCATTAAAGAGGATTCTACAATTCCACGAAGGGATAAAATCCTAAAAAGTATAAAAGTCATAAAAATCCTGCCTCTTAGAACAGCCACATGCAAACTTTCAATGAGTACTGCTACTTCTGTGCTTCCAAAGGAATACCCAAGAACTTCAGGGAAGGATGCCCATATCTCATCAACCACCCTGATGTTTAGGGAAACTCATCTTCTCAGAAAATGCGATCTTCTAAAAGCTCAGATAGAGCCATTGTATCCCAACTGTTACCAAATGCCCTGTTTTCAGTGGACAGGAAAATCAGGAATGTTCACGCCTCTGTGGGAGGATGAATGACGCCATCTTCTTCACGTTTCCTCTTACTTGCCTGGCACTCTCCAAGTAAATGTGATTTAAAAAAACAAGATTTTTAAAGGACACTTGCATTGGATTTATCACATCTCCTGCACAAGTTTCTTTTAAACCTGTCCTGGTTTATTTGCTCTTAGTCACTCGCAAACTCTTCCCTTCCTCAAACACCAGGCTACCCTACATTTTACCACAGTCATACTTCATCGATTCCCTCTACTCCTTTTTGATCATTTGTTTGAGACAATAATTTCACCTTCAAGACAAAAATAATTTAATTTTCTTTCAATTAATGTAGGACGGATAAAACATGATTCAACATGCATTCATATTGCATCCATGTGTATGAATCATCACCTGCATTTGTCTAGTTTCTGCATTTCACTGTAAGCTTTTAAACATTCAGGGAATCTCCCTTAGGATACTGATCAATAAATATTAAGCTCTAAATACTTAAAACTATAATGTGGCCCTGTGATTGAACTGAGGTTTAAACTAAGGGTTAACTAAGTACAAAGGTGATGTGAACAGGAAACATGGAATGTTACTTTTGGATTTGTTTTATGCACCGGGTAAAACCATGGGTGACTCCCTTTGTTAGATGATGTCTACTTTTGATCTCTTGTTACAAAGAAAGAGGTAGAGATTTTAGTTCATTAAGAAACATGAATCAGGCTTTTATACTGACACTTTATTCTTTACCCAGTAATACTATTTAAGAGCAGATATTACCAAAATTATCTTCAACCACCTTCTTTGTGAGCTGTCTTCCTTTTTTCATACATCTACAGAAATAGATTCCTCGGCCCAACATTTTAGGGATGGAGACAATGCTTTCCTCAAAATGAAATATCTGCTTCAAAGAGGTAATGGCTCTGAACTCTCCTTTAAACTTCCTTAGATCAGAGATGACTTTCCAGGATGATATCCAGTCAGAACTCCATTAGCTCATTTGAATCAGGTCTAATGGACAGGTTTGTCTCTTATCTTTAATATATTAAACATTAAGCAGGAACTTTTTTTAGAAATTCTAAAAACATAAACTGTACCATTTGTTGTAACCTTTTAATTTTTTCTTTCTGAGGAGCCCTGGTGGCACAGTGGTTAAGCATTCAGCTGCTAACCAAAAGGTTGGTGGTCCAAATCCACCAGCTGCTCCTTGAAAACCCTATGGGGCAGTTCTACTCCATCCTATAGGGTCACCATGAGTCAAGGGCAATGGTTTTTTTTTTTTGTTTTTTTTTTTTTAGGATGGGGAGAGAGAACAGCACACTCTTGCTGTAAATTACTTTGTCGTCACAGTTATTAACTTTAACTTGTTTTCCAAGAAAGAGGAAAAGCATTAAAGTTAAGTGTTAAGGCACCTCAGAACCTTTAATGGGAAATTAAGCAAGAGCCTTCCAGAGGTACTCTCGGGAGATCTCTGTCAAGAAGAGAGGCTCTTTTCTGAGAAAGAAATTTATGAACTAGTGAATAGTGATTTATAATGGGAGATATTAAAGGGTAAAGCCAGTTGGCCACTAAAGATAATGGCAGTAGCTTGCTAGCAACATACTTCATTCTTGAGTATAAATCTCAACTCTGTTGATCCAGAAACTCATATACTCTGGGTCTGTGCAACACTTTCTTAAAACTCACAAGATGACTGCTTATATAAAAAAGAAGTCATTGGAAATCATAATAAAAGTAATCAAATATACTTTTCATCTGAAAACCTTTGCTTTATTTCTTTTTGATTAAACAAGCATGATAAATATGAATCTCCGTGACTTCTTTCTAAAGACTGGATTCTAATACTAAAATAGAAGTTGACCACCGAAGATGAGAAATAGAAGGCAGGCAAACTGATGTAGATTGATAAACATGGATGGATGAAAGAGAGGCAGGAAGCTTTGGCCTGAGTCTATCACCTGGATGAAATCAGCTGATGCGTCCTTCAATATTTCCTACATGTTGTGTGGCTGTTAGCTGCCATGGAGCTGTCCCCCAGTATGCAATAACCCCATGCACAAGGAAACAAATCACTGCCCAGTCCTGTCCTTCCTTATGATTGGTTGTGAACTGGGAAGTTGTGATCTATAGAACTTTCATTGGCTGTTTTTCAGAAGTAGCTCAACAGGCTTTTCTTCCTAGTTTGTTTTAGTTTTGAAGTTCTGCTGAAATCCGTTCAGCTTCTTGGCAACACAGAAACCTCCACTGACAGATGGGCAGTGGCTGCGCATGAGGCACATTGACCGGGAATCGAACCTGGGCCTCCCCCATGTAAGATGAGAATTCTACCACTGAACCACCGCTGCCCCTCATTTCCTACCTAAGTTAACTACACTCTTGAGATTCCATGCCATAAATGATAATTTTTTTTAATTACCCATTTATTTGGTGGTGATTTTGCCCCACAGAACAATCCTTCTTAGTATCAGTAGTATTCAGGATGGATGAAAAAAAATGTATATGTATATGTATAACAGCAAAACATAACCCAGTTCTATTCCATCTTCATGATTATCGGTGTGTTTGAGTCCTTTGTTGTAGGATTGTGTCATTCTATCTCACTAAGAGTTTTCCTCATTTTTGCTAACCTCTATTTTACCAACTGTGATTTTTTTTCTGATAATTGATCTTTCCAGATGTTTTCAAGGTAATGAAGCCAAAGTCTTGCCCACAGAGATGTGGCAATGCCTTTAAATAAGAAGCCTTAATCCAGAAATAATTCCCCTGGAAGAAGTGTGATTGTGCAAAGGGGCATGGGAAAAAGTTGATTGTGTAAAGGGGTATGGGAAAAAGAACTGGTAGTCTGCTTCTGGGTTATTAGGGAGATCCTAAAGAGAACATGATAGGTGAAGCATAAGCATCTCCCAAAAATGTTTTTTCGAGTTTCTGTTTTTTTTTTTTTTTTTTTAATGTAATACCTCCCATGCAGCCTTTTGGAATTTCAGAAATTATTTTATTTTAGAATGAAGGGTGAGACAGGACAGAAGCTACCTGACTTCTGCTCCTAGAAATTGAGAAAACAACATTTTCTGAAAGAAAAAAAAATGGTACTCAGTGAGCAAGTCTTCTCAGTGCCATGCCCTGACAGTTTTTCAAAGAGCAGAGCAAAGATGAGCAAAAGACTTCTTGGGGAACAACAGAAAGACTCAGAAAATTGAAATTTTAGTGTAGCCAGGGAAACCTTAAATAAAACCAAAATGCAATAAATAATATCAGACCTATAACAAAAGAAGAGATTGAAGAGATAATTAAAAAAAAAAAAAAAAAATTCCAGTCAAAAAAGCTCTGGCCCAGACATCTTCACTGAAGAATTCTGTCAAACATTCAGAGAAAAGCTCACACAAACACTATTCAAACTATTTCAGAGTATAGAAAAGGAAGGAATAGTCAAGAATTCATTCTATGAAGCCAGTGTAACCCTGATACTGAAGCCAGGCAACCATGTGACAAAAAAAAAAAGAAAATTACAGACCTATATTCCTCATGAATACAGGTGGAAAACTTCTGAACAAAATTCTAGCCAATAGATCTTATACAGCACATCAAAAAAAAAAAAAAATCACCACCAAGTGGGATTCATACCAGGTATGCAAGGATGGTTCAATATTAGAAAATCAATCTACATAATACACCACATAAGTAAAACAAAGAAATGAATCACATGATCATCTCAATTGAAGTGGAAAGGGATTTGATAAAATCCAACACCCATTCCTGATGAAAACTCTCAGCAAAATAGGAATAGAAAGGAAATTCTTCAACATAATTAAAGGCATATATACAAAACCAACAGCCAACATTATTCTCAACTGAGAGAGACTAAAAGCATTCGCCTTGAGAATGGGAACCAAACAAGGATGCAGTTTACCACAAATTTTATTCAGTATTGTACTGGAAGTCCTAGCTAGAGCAATAAGGAAAGAAAGGGAAACAAAAGACATCCAAATTGGTAAGAAAGAAGTAAAACTATCTTATATGCAGATGACATGATCCTATATTCCAAGAACATTCTTTAGTGAGATGGAAAAAATAATCACCAACTTTATATGGAAATGAAAGAGGCCCTGGAAAAATAAAGCATTACTGAAGAAGAGCAAACTAGGAGGTCTCACACTTTCTGATACAGCCACAATAGTCAAACAGCCTGGTACTGGTACAACAATAGACACATAGACAAATGGAACAGAATTGACAACCCAGAAATAAATCCATCACGTATGGACAGGTGATCTTCAACAAATGGTCGAAATCCATCAAATGCGGAAGAGATAGTCTCTTTAACAAATGGCTGCTGGCAAAGCTGGATATCCGTTTGCAGAAAAATGAAACAGGATCCATACCTCACACCCTACACAAAAACTGACTCAAGGTAGATCAAAGACCAAATTGTAAAACTTAAAACTATAAGGATCACAGAAGAAAAAATAGGGACAAACATAGGGGCCCTAATTTATGGCATAACTAGACTATTAAGCATAACTAAAAATGCACAAACTGCAGAAGATAAACTAAATGACTAGACCTCCTAAAAATCAAATACTTATGCTCATCGAAAGAGTTTTCCAGAAGAGTAAAAAGAGTACCCCCAGACTGGGAAAAAATTTTTGGCAATGACATATCTGACAAGGGTCTAATCTCTAAAATTTATAGAAAACTTCAACACTTCAGCAATGAAAGACAAAGAATCCAATTTAAAAATGGGCAAAGGGCATGGACAGACACTTCACCAAAGAAGGCATTCAGTAGACCAATAAGTACGTGAAGAAATCCTCAAGGTCATTAGCCATTAGAGAAAGGCAATTAAAACTACAATGAGATACCATCTCACACCAGCTATGATGGCACTGATCAAAAACACAGAAAACAGCAAATGCTGGAGAGGCTTCAGGTAGATTGAAACTCATACACTGCTGGTGGGAGTGTAAACTGGTAAAACCACTATGGAGAACGCTACATGCTTATTCAGAAAGCTATGAATAATAATACCATATGATTCAGCAATCCCACTCGTAGGTATATATCCTAGAGAAATCAGAGCCATGACACAGACATATGCACACCCATGTTCATTGCAGTGTTAATCACAGTAGCATAAAGATGGAAACAACCACAGTGCTCATCAACAGATGAATGGATAAACACACTGTGGTACTTACATACATACATCATGATAAATGGGGAAAATATTGACTTTTTCAAGCATTTCATTTTACTGGGATCCACAGTCAACGTCCATGGAAGCAGCAGTCAAGAAATCAAAGGCTGGGCAGATCTGCTGCAAAAGACCTCTTTAAAGTGTTAAAAAGCAAAGATGTTACTTTGAGGACTAAGGCGAACCTGACCGAAGCCATGATATTTTGATTGCCTCATATGCATGTGATAATTGGACAATGAATAAGGAAGACTGAAGAAGAATTGATGCCTTTGAATTGTGGTGTTGGCAAAGAATATTGGATACACCATGGGCTGCCAGAAGAATAAACAAACCTGCCTTGGAATAAGTGCAGCCAGAATGCTCTTAGAAGTCGGGATGGTGAGACTTTGTCTCACATACTTTGGACATGTTATCAGCAGGGACCAGTCCCTGGAGAAGGACATTATGCTTGGTAAAATGAGGGTCAGCACAAGAGAGGAAGACCCTCAATGAGATGGATTGACACAGTGGCTGCAACAATGGGCTCAAGCATAGCAATGGTTGTTAAGATGGCCCAGGACCAGGCGGTGTGTCATTCTGCTGTACATAGGTTTGCTATGAGTCAGAACCACCTCAATGGCATCTAACAACTATTACAAATCTTTCAATTTGGTTAAGTCTTACTAAAAAACCCACTGCCATTGAGTCAGTTCTGGCTCATAGTGACCCCATAGGATGGCGAAAAACTGCCCCATAGGGTTTCCAAGAAGCGGCTGGTGGATTCAAACTGCTTACCTTTTGGTTAGCAGCCGAGCCCTTAACCACTGTGCCACCTATTAGTTCATGGAAAACATTAATCAAGGCCCATATTAAAGAAAGTAATAGAGGTGGTGGAGAAGAATCATGAGTTCAGCTAAACTCTTAGGGCACGCTGAAGAAACAGCAGAGTAATAGCAAAGGGTGTCAATTGAGGTTAGGACGATGTCTCATGTAGACTCTGGAAATTGCCCACTTTGGGGAGCCGAGAAATATCTTTGTTGGACATTATAGATGCTATGTTATAGAGTAATAGCACAGGGGACATCATGAAGTCGAGAATGCCCTCCTCCTGCTCCCTGCAGCTCATCTACACTAAGTCCATTCCCAGACTTTCTTTTCTGCTGTCGGCAGTGTCCCCTGCCTTCTTATTTTCCACTCCTCATTCACACTGCAGTCCAGGTCCATCACCCATCATGGTGGGATGCTTCAGTATCCCCTCTAAAAAAAAAATTCATTTATTCATCCTTCTTTTTGGCCAGAGTCTCCTATTACAGGCTGCCTTCCCATAATGTAAATTTAAAATAATTAGTTGAACAATCAAAATTAGGTTCCTCATTTTCGGCCAACAAAATTCAATGATCTCCATTTAGTCCCCAACTTGAGACCTCTCCTCCACGCACAGAATCTGCTGACATCTGTCTCTCCAAACATGTCCACATACAAGTGCTCCCACGAGAATGATGGTCCTCCACTACCCCAATTCCCTGCTCATATCAATGGTCCATCCACTTTCTGGCTACTCTGATCCCCATGTCATCGTGGTGTCTGCTGCCTCTGAGGACTTACAGAAACTAGCTTCTTATCATATACTTGGAATAAAGAAAAATGCAATTTTGCCTGCTATCTAACCCTTTAATATGTTTAAATTTCTCTCCAGACCATATTTTAAGTACTTGGATTGTCAACATTTTTCAATTTTTTTGTATCACCCAACCATACCTGACACAGTTTTTAGTCATTATTAATATTTAGTAATTAAAAAAAATTCATCTTATCATTTTACTCTTTTATTCACCTACTTCTTGATTTTTTTAGTTTTCATTCTTATGTGAGATTATCTGTTTTATTTATTCTCTTACAAACATTTACCCTAGACATTGGCACACAGTGGTAAATCCCTTCCATCAGAAACTCCCAGCACATAAGAACTTGCTGTGGCCATTAAATCTGAGATTCAGATTTCTCAGGCTTCTGAAAATACTGAGAACCTTAACTTTGAATAGCGGAAATACACAGGCTGCTCTTCCCTCCTTTGAGTAGAAAGGATGTCATTTATTTATATGAGACTTTCAATTAAATGAGGCAGGCATCTCACTTCAGTCATTTCAGCATACCTCGAAGTGACTTAAAATCCTAGTGCAATGGAATCAAAAAGAAATGTGTTTATGATACACTCTATCTGATGCCATTGGGTGGGCAAGGCCCTACGTATCCTTAAATAACCCTGTTTTATGACAGCTCCGGCTGGGTCAGTGTCTGTTTCTAAGGAACCATCCATGCGAAGCTTCTTTCCACCGTATTCTGATGTGAAGATGATATATTCTTACCACTCACACTTCCCACTCTACGGAGTCACGGGAACGCTTTTTCCCTGCTTGGGAAAGCTGTGTATCCCTCAAGCATTTAGTTTGGTCCTAGCTTGTGACTTTTGAGTCTGTAACTGACTATAGTTTCCACTTTGCTCCGGCTTTGGGAAGTGCGAGGTCTGCGTTATAGCTCATGGCCCTTATTCTTTAATTGTAAAGGACTCACTCCTGGCTTCTCACGATGCTAGGTCTTCCCAGTATTTCTAGTTCAGCTCAACTCTTACCTCTTCAGAGAGGTTTTCTCTGACCATTTAGCTAAAATGGTTTCCAACAGATATTGCCAAATAAATTTACTTCTTAACACTTCTTGTGTCTTTGCCTTTTAAGACATCTACTTGCTTATTGACAAAACTCAATAAATAAATAATTTTTACCTTTCATGTAGCCTCACTGCCTTGCACATACTGGTAAAGTGTAGTCTCTTAGCAAACATTCTGTGAATAGATGAACAATTAGGGATATTAACCCAAAAATTTAAAGATGTACCTATAAACTATCTTTATCTACAATAATTAATTAGTTTAAAGAAACTGTCAGCTCCAAGATATTGAAATTTATTATCATCTTGATTGTTTTCTCCTCCAGTTTTTCCAGGTCTTATCTTGCCTCTATTTTTTTACTCTGACTCTAAAATATTTGTATATGTTTGTGACCTCTCCTCCAGGCACAGAACGTGCTAACATCAATCTTTCCAAGCATATCCGCATGCAAGTGCTCCCACCAGAATGATGGTCCCCCACTACCCCAATTCCCTGCTCATATCAATGGTCCATTCACCTTCAGCTACTCTGATCTCCATGTCATAATGGTGTCTGCTGCCTCTGAGGACTTACAGAAATTAGTTTCATATCAGTTACTTGGGATAAAGAAAAACAATTTTGCCTGCTACCCAAACATTTAATATATTTAAATTTCTCTCCCAGACCATAATGCATTTTGCCAGAAATGTAATTTTCACTTTTCTATAGTTGACCTTCTCTTTTGCACATACCAACATGTCTTTTCTTTAACAGTCTCCACAAGTTGGCACAGAGTACTTGATGAAGTTGCCCCTCATTCCCTCCATCAGGAAATGAGACACACAACTTCTCAAGTCTTGGATTTCCAAACTCAGAGAGATGGGGATGGAGGCAGGCACTTCTCATCATCTCAACTCTCCTGGTCTCTTTCTTCTGTCCCAGGGTTTTGATCCAAAGTGTATGTTAAGGTGGCTGCAGAATCTCTCTCAATCTCCCGTTGAGTGGTATTTTTATTCCTTTTCCTCTTGAATCTGGGCTGATGTCTGCCATGAATTAACCACCACAATGTGGGGAATATGACATTTAACCTTTAAAGAAACTGTCAGCTTCCCCTTACTTGCACCAAACATTCTTCTTGTGATTCTGAGGTAGCCCTGGCAAGCATACAGAGGGACTCTGGAGGATAGATCCACACGGAGAGAGAGGCCCCATGGAGCGTCCAGCCCAGGCCCAGCCCAAGCGCCAGTTAAGCCCAGCCAGGGATCAACATCAGCAGATACCACATGGAGCTTAAGAATCACTTAGTCAAGCCCTGCCTGAATCCCTGGCCCACAATAATCATGACCATAGCCTCCACTTGTGTGTTTAAAGATAATTCTCAAGGTTAAGATTGGCTTCTTTCACCACTGAAGCAATGGGTGGTTGACCTCAGTGGGAAGAGCTCTAGGAACATTGGGAATCACTGAGAGTGAAAGAATACATTGCAAAATATTTTAGGGTATTATCTGGCATCAGGTGTTTCCTCAAGATATATACAGTCTTGACATTTTATCTTCTTTTTTTTTTTTTTATAGATACATTTTTACTTAGGATTATATTCCCCCCCCCTTTTTTATGGAAATAATTTGGCAAGCTATCAATGTGATATTTTTTCCAAAAATAGACTGCTTTAAGCCATTGCCTTTTCATGAGTTGATGACATCATTTGGGGAAGTCCGGCTAACAATGAGTGTGACTGTGGACGACTATGAAGATGAATTGTATACATGAAAATTTAGTCAATCATCTAAACCGAATTAGCTGAAAGTATGTTTTTCTAAGTTCTTCCACTACTTTCCTCTTTTTCCAACCTTGATCTATAATGAAATGTGTACTTTATTAGCATTGGTCTCACTATTCTCTACAAAGGCCCTGCACTTGCTTATCTTCTACATTTTATTTGTCCTATTTTACTTTCTTCAGATACTTTTCCCCCTTTTCCATTGGGATATCTTCCCTTATCTTCCCCTGTGACCTGATTCACCTGCTCTGTCTTCCACTAACCTCTATGGGGCCTTGAGCAAGTCCTTTCCTCTGCTTAAAGTCTACGGGTATTTAGGGTGTCTGAGAAACGTTCAGGGAGACTGTTAAATGAGCAGATTCCTGGGTTCCACCCTCATCATCTTTGGGTTTATTGCTCTGGCATTGAGTCAGGAGGCAGCATTTCAAATAAAAGCTTTATGGGGTCTGGGAAAGGAGTCCTCTGGTCCTCTTTGAGAAACACTGTCACAGTAGGGGTAGTGACCACCTCCCCCCTCAGTCTCCTGCCTCTAAATCATACTCTCTCTCATCTGTGTAAAAACAGAGATTCAAAAACCTATATTCCTTAATGATTTTTTTTTTAAGTAAAGATTGTAAAACTACCCACCTGAAGGTTTAGTTACAGACTGTTTCCTTGTGCTGCAAACTTCTAGTTACTTATTATCCTATTTATTACGAATTTCCTTCCCTTTCTGATTTCTAGGGGCTTCATGTTATGTTTATTTTTCTTTCCTAGTTATATTACATACTACATAACAAGTAGTTTATTAAGCACTTTATATGAATTATCTCACTTAAAAATAACTGGTGAAGCAGCTACTATTACTAGCCATGTTTCACAAATGGAAAATAGAGATAAACTGAAAAATGATCCTTAAGGTGTCTTTGACCCTACAGCTGGAAAGTGGCTGGCTAGGACCTAAATTCATTCACACATGCAACAATTATTTGCATCTCCTAGTTACTGCTCTAGGTATAAATGGGAAAAAAAGAAATAATCTGTACCCTCAAGGAATACATGTTCTATGGGGTGAAGGAAACACTAAAAGAATATTTTTTAAAAATCATAGCGTGTGGTAAAAAGTGACAAGGAATATGGATGGAAAAAAAAATAAGGAATTGTTTTTTTAAGGAAGATAAATTAGCCCAAAGGGCTCTACTTATCAAGTATTAAATTTATTATAAAGATCTGGTGATTTTGTTGAAAAAATAGACAAATAGACCATTGAAACAGAATAGAAGGCCCAAAAAAGAAACTGGATTGCCCGGGAAATTGGATATAGGGCTTGCCGTTGACTGCAGGAAGATCAGGTTAAGTGGGAGAGATTGGCAATCTAGGTTTTCCCCGTCAAAGTACCTCAAAACAATTCTAGCCTGTACCCTATAACCAATTACAAAGCCACTTCCACATTTTTAGGTACTTTTTAGAACACCCCATACCAAATGCTGTCACAGTTTCCCAGGGCTGCCACAAAAATAATGATAATAATAATACCACAAAGTGGGTGACTTCAAAGAACAGAAATTTATTTATACACAGTTCAGGAGACTAGAAGTTGAATTTGAAGTACTGGCCTTGGCAATTCCTTCTGCGGATTTTGTGGGAGCAGCTGTTCCATGTGTTTTCCCTAGCTTCTGGTTCTTCTGGCAATCTTTGGAGTTCCTTTATTGCTTATGGCTGCGTCTTCAAGTGGTGTCTTCCCCCATGTATGCCTCTCTCTGTGTCTGTTCTCTCCAGTTATAAGACACCACTCAAAAGGGATTAGGAGTAGGACACACCCTACTCTGGTATGACTTAACTTACAATATCTTCAAAGAAAGACCCTTCAAACGAGGTCACAGTCACCGGTACAAAAAAAAAAAAACACTACCTTTGAGTCAATTCTGACTCATAGGGGCCCCATAGGATGGAGTAGAATTGCGCCAAAGGGTTTCCAAGGCTATAATCTTTACGGAAGCAGACTGCCACATCTTTCTCCAACAGAGTGGCTGGTGTGTTTGAACCGTCAACCTTTCAGTTAGCAGCCAAGCGCTTAACCACTGCTCCACCAGGGCTTCTTCTTCATAGGAACAGGGG
Source organism: Elephas maximus indicus (assembly GCF_024166365.1). Classification (NCBI taxonomy): domain Eukaryota; kingdom Metazoa; phylum Chordata; class Mammalia; order Proboscidea; family Elephantidae; genus Elephas; species Elephas maximus. The sequence goes on along the minus strand of NC_064820.1, from coordinate 233,918,667 downwards.
TTAAGATTTTGAAATCTCTTTTTGGAGAACACAATTCAATCCATAACACTGTGGTACATCAATATCATTTAATGCTCTTTGGTAATCAAAAGGAAAATGCTGTTATTGGTACAAGCCACAACCGTGGATGAATCTCCAGAGGATTATACTCAGCAAAAAACAGTCAATTCCAAAAGACTACATATTGTGTAATCTCAATTATATCAGATTTTCAATTGACAAAAATATAGAAACAGAGAATAGATGAGTTACTGCCAGGGCTTAATTGGGGGGTTGCAAAGAAAGTGGTGTAACTAGAAAAGGCAACGAGGGATTTGGTGGTGATGGAAGTTTTCTATATTTTGTCTTTTATTTATTATGTGTCAACTTCCTGGTTGAGACATGTTACACAGTTTTGCAAGATGTTACCACTGGGAAAACTAAGTAAAGGATCTTTGTATTATTTCTTATAGCTACATAATAAATCTACAGTTATCTGAAAATAAAAATGTTTAATTAAAAATAAATTCCATGCTTCGAAGGCCAGCGTAGCAGGGGCAGGGGTCTGGGGACCATGGTTTCAGGGGACGTCTAAGTCAATTGGCATAATAAAATCTATTAACAAAACATTCTGCATCCCACTTTGAAGAGTGGCATCTGGGGTCTTAAACACTAGCAAGCAGCCATCTAAGATGCATCAATAGGTCTCAACCCACCTGGATCAAAGGAGAATGAAGAACACCAAGGACACAAGGCGATTATGAGCCCAAGAGACAGAAACGGCCACATGAACCAGAGACTACATCATCCTGAGACCAGAAGAACTAGATGGTGCCCAGCTACAATTGATGACTGCCCTGACAGGGAACACAACAGAGAACCCCTGAGGGAGCAGGAGAGCAGTGGGATGCAGACCCCAAATTCTAATAGGACTAGACTTAGTGGTCTGACTGAGACTGGAAGGACCCCGGTGGTCATGGACCCAGACCTTCTGTTGGCCCAGGACAGGAACCATTCCCGAAGCCAACTCTTCAGACATGGATTGGACTGGATAATGGGCTGGAGAGGGATACTGTTGAGGAGTGAGCTTCTTGGATCAGGTGGACCCTTGAGACTATGTTGGCATCTCTTGCCTGGAGGGGAGATGAGAGGGTGAAGGGGGTTAGAAGCTGGCGAAAAGGACACGAAAAGAGATAGTGGAGGGAGAGAGCAGACTGTCTCATTAGGGGAAGAGTGATTGGGAGTGTGTACCAAGATGTATTTGGGCTTTTGTGTGAGAGACTGACTTGATTTGTAAACTTTCACTTAAAGCACAATAAAAATTATTTTAAAAAAATAATAATAAATAAATTCCATTGTAGTCAATGCAGGCAGAATATCTTTAATCATAAGTCTGTAGCTGTTTTATTTTTTTCTTTAGGATATTTTGTGAATGAGCACTCGTATTTTCTCCTTATCATTATTCTAATCAGACATGGTGTTAATTCTCAGGAGAAAGTGGAAAGAATATGGAGTAAAATCAATAAGCTGGCCACATGTTTGTCTCCTTAATTAGAACTTTGTATTTTGGATTTCTTTTGTAACGCAAAGAGTTGTGTGATATGTCATTGATGTGTGCCAGTTATTAAGTCTGTGTCTCTCAGCTTCAAACCTACACTTATATCAGCTCCTTTATGAGGCTGGGGCTGGTTCCTTACTAGTTTTCATCCACCAAAAAAGAAACAAACAAACCTGTTGCTGTGGATTGAATTCCAACTCGTAATGAACTTAGAGGACAGACTAGAACTGCCCCATAGAGTTTCCTATGATGTAAGCATTACAGAAGCAGATTGACATATCTTTCTCCTGTAGAGAGGCTGGTGGTTTCGAACTGCCAACTTTTGGTTAGCAGCCAAGTGCTTAACTACTGTGCCACCAGGGTTTCTTTCTTCACCCACAAGGGGAGATAAAGGCAAGTGTGTTGAAGGCTGGTAGTAGTGGTGGGTTTGCTCTTCTGTGTTTGCTTCCTGTTTGCAAATATGACTTTAACAATGTTTGTTCACACCATCAGTGACAGTTTATTAGGAAGCAGTAGTTGCATCACAGTAGATCAAGATTTCCAACATGTGGTGAGCTGAGTCAGCATATTGCATCACATAGACAGCAACGGTACGGCCAGCTGATGGTCTCTCATTAGAAATAGGAAGTCTGAGTTTTTCTCCTCCCTGGGCTGCTTCTATGATACGTAAGTTCTAAAAATTCCAGTATTTTTCTTCTGTCCTTCCACCTCCAGTGGTCTGCTTATTTCTTTTTTTTTTTTTTTTTCTTCAACTTCTACCTAACAGTTTACGATAATAAATTATTTTCGAATAACTAGAGTGGTTTCTATTTCCTGACTGTACCCTGACTGGAGCAAAGTTGCACCTATATTTAAACTCAAGATTAAGTCTACATGGTGCACCAAATTGTTCTTTTATTGTCTCACTGTCTAAAAAGCACACTATTGACCCTTTGTATTAGTATTGATAGTTGAGGGTCACCCACACCTAAGTGACATGAGAAACTGAGCTGAGCAAAAACTGACCTTACCCTTGAATTTGAGTTCTTCAGTCCTCACTAGCCATTTTGTCTTTCCCGAATAGCCTCTTGAGATCTCCCTTCACATCCTTGTTCCTCAAGGTGTAGATGAGGGGGTTGGGGGGGGTCACCACAGTATAGAAAAGAGTCAGGAATTTCCCTCCTTTCTGGGAAAAACGGCTTCAGGGCTGCATGTAGACTGTGGTGACACTACAGTAGAAGAGGAAGACAACCACCAGATGTAAAGCAGGTGTGGAAGGCCTTGCTCCTTCCCTCTTGGAACTGGATGGCCAGCACTGCCTGGGCAAAGTGTCTGTACGAGACAAGGATGGGCAGTAGCAGCACCATTAGGACAATGGCCCCAATCACTGATGTCTGAAGTTCATTGATGCGTGAGTCTCCACAGGCCAGGCGGATCAATGCAGTAACTTCATACATAAAGTCATCCACTTGGTGGTGATGGCAGAAAGGCAGCTTCATTGTGGTGGGGGAATGCACCATGGAGCCAAAAATCCCACTCACCTAGACCAGGAGTGCCAGCTTCTGACATAACTTTGGGTGCATAATGACCTCATAGTGCAGGGGCTGACACACTGCTACGTAGCAGTCAAAAGCCATGACCAGAGGCGGAGCCAAGATGGCTGCCTAGGTAGACGCTGCCTCGGATCCCTCTTGCAACAAAGACTGGGAAAAACAAGTGAATCGATCACATACATGACAATCTATGAACACTGACCATCAAACACAGATCTAAAGAGTTGACCTGAGTGACAGGTGAGCGAAAAGCTGCACCCTGAACCAGCTACCGCTTCCGGAACCCGTGACCCACTCCACAGCCTTGAGACCTCGCGGTTCCCTGGCGCCTAGCGGTGGGGCTGATAGTGGCTTGCTGAGGTGGGGCAGGCACAGGACACAGCTCTAACCCCTAGCCCCCTGGGGTAACCTCCGTAGAGACTCAGCCAAGGCAAGCAGGCTGCACACTAACAGGGCTAAGGAGAGAACAAATGAGCAGCAACTGTTTTCAGAGCCTGGAGCCAGCAAGCCAGTCAGAAAACTTTGGCGCCGGGTTTTGGACTGGTTGCAGGAGAGTTGAGCATGGCATCTTGAGATGGCGCAAACATGGGACGCAGCCCCAGCACCCTGAAGTGACCTTGGGGGAAGCCCAGCCGGTGCACGCAGGCAGCGCAGGGAGGCAGCTGACAGGAGAAATCACCTGGAGGTAGCAACTGGTTTTGGAGCCAGGAGTGAGGCATCCCAGCTGGGAAACCGTGGCGCTGGGCTTTGGACCAGGAGCGGAGGAACTGACCACGGCTTCTGAGACAGACATGCACAGGACGCGGGCCTGACCCCCAGGGGCAATTTCGACCCAGCCAAGGCACACAGGCTACCCGCCCCTTGGGAATCTCAGATAAAACAGTCATCACCAAGCAAGTTAAGTAACTTTGTCTATATTCCTGGGTGCTACTCTCTTCTGTCTATCTGATCCCTCCCCTCCCTTTCCCAGGTGGCTTCATTAACATTGGAATTTCCTGGGCCAGAGAGTGAAGTGCTCTGTGGTTTTTTTGTTTGTTTATTTGTTTCTTTTGTCTTTTTCTAACCCATTCTCCTGGCCTAAGAGAAGCAGCTAGCTACAAAAAACCCAGGGACCAAAAATCCTTCTCTGACGTCCCGAAATTGGACTAAAAATACAGAACCACCTCCAGCCAAGCATATGAGATCCACCTTCTTGGGCTTTCATCCCTACAGGCAACAAGGTGGCTATTATAATGCAAAGACAATTCTGATAGTGATCTGACTGTAATTATTTTAGCAGATTACTGGAAAGACAAATTTCCCAGGTCTGATATCTCTACCTATTAAGCAGAGCCCTCACTGACCCACAACAGGGAACTGAGGGCTGAAGCTCCACCCGGACCACCTAACCTCCTGCCACAGGGGTCTGAGGATAGTGACATCTACCAATCCGTAGAGGTACATGCCTTGGGTGCCTAAGGTACAGCTGCAGAGCCAACCCACCTAAGTGCTTTAGGAATAGAGACACACCTACGTCACTGGCATTTGGGGGAAGCCTGTCAGCATCCTGCCTCCCTGGGAATATGACCCGCTGCTGCTACTAGAATCTGGTGTACACAACTATCACCATTACTCCTCTAAGTGAAGAGGTAGTCTACCCCACACATTTGGTGACCCAAAATCAGATTCTACTCAAGAATACTGAATGGACTATTAGGCTTATATTTCTGGTAATGGCCCAAACCAGCTGGTAATATGACATAAGTGATTCAAAGGCTACAACAATCAAGACAGCGCAATCTAATACCCCATCTACGTATATTGAAAGAAAACAAAACAAGACTTAGTGAGCAAATATAAAATAAATCATTACAATATCTTATAGATGGCTCGGAGACAGCAGTCAATATCAAACCACATAAAGAGGCAGACCAAGATTGCTTCTACAACTCCCCAAATTAAAGAATCAAAATCTTTCCCAAATGAAGATGCAATCCTGGAATTGCCAGATGCAGAATATAAAAAACTAATTTACAGAATGCATCAAGACATCAGGAATGACCTCAAAAATGAAATAAGGCAATCTACAGAAAAAGCCAAGGAGCACACTGATAAAGCAGTTGAAGAAATCAAAAAGATTATTCAAGAACATAGTGGAAAAATTAATAAGCTGCAAGAATCCATAGAGAGACAGCATTCAGAAATCCAAAAGATTAACAATAAAATTACAGAATTAGACAACTCAAATAGGAAGTCAGAGGAGCAGAATCGAGCAATTGGAATGCAGAATGGGGGATCTGGAGGACAAGGGAATTGACACCAATATAGCTGGGGAAAAAATCAGATAAAAGAATTAAAAAAAATGAAGAAACCCTAAGAATCATGTGGGACTCTATCAAGAAGAATAACTTGTGTGTGATTGGAGTCCCAGAACAGGGAGGGATAACAGAAAACACAGAGAGAATAGTTGAAGATCTGTTGGCAGAAAACTTCCCTGACATCCTGAAAGACAAAAGGATATCTATCCAAGATGCTCATCGAACCCCGTTTAAGATTGATCCAAAAAGAAAATCACCAAGACATATTATTATCAAACTTGCCAAAACCAAAGATAAAGAGAAAATTTTAAAAGCAGCCAGGGATAAAAGAAAGGTCTCCTACAAAGGAGAATCAATAAGAATAAGCTCAGACTACTCAGCAGAAACCATGCAGGCAAAAAGGCAATGGGATGATATATATAGAGCACTGAAGGAGAAAACACAGCCAGCCAAGGATCATTTATCCAGCAAAACTCTCTATCAAATATGAAGGTGAAATTAAAACATTTACAGATAAACACAAGCTTAGAGAATTTGCAAAAACCAAACTAAAGCTACAAGAAATACTAAAGGAAATTGTTTGGTCAGAAAATCAATAACATCAGATACCAACACAACACAAGGCCACAGAACGGAGCATCCTGACATCAACTCAAATAGGGAAATCACAAAAACAAATTAAGATTAATTTTTAAAAGAAAAAAATGCTCAAAACAGGGAATCATTGAAGTCAATATGTAAAAGATCAGAATAATCAAAAAGAGGGACTAAATACAGGAGGCATAGAACTGCCATATGGAGAGGAAAACAAGGCGATATAGGACGATACAAGTTAGGTTTTTACTTAGAAAAATAGGGGGAAATATTAAGGTAACCACAAAGAGGTCTAGCAATTCCGTAACTCAAAATAAAAATCAAGAAAAACATAACAACTCAGCAAACATAAATTCGACTACTATGAAAATCAGGAACACACAATTTACAAAGAAAAATGTCATAGCACAAAAAAGTAAGGGGAAAAATGAAGTTGTCAACAACACACACAAAAAGGCATCAAAATGACAGCACTAAAAAAAACACATACTTATCTATAATTACGCTGAATGTAAATGGACTAAATGCACCAATAAAGAAGCAGAGAGTCTCAGACTGGATAAAGAAACATGACCGTCTATATGCTGCCTGCAAGAGCCACACCTTAGACTTAGAGATACAAACAAACTAAAACTCAAAGGATGGAAAAAAATATATCAAGCAAACAACAATCAAAAAAGAACAAGAGTAGCAATATTAATTTCTGACAAAATAGACTTTAAAGTTAAATCCACCACAAAGGATAAAGAAGGACACTACATAATGATTAAAGGGACAATTGATCAGGAAGACATAACCATATTAAATATCTATGCACCCAATGGCAGGGCTGCAAGATACATAAAACAAACGTTAACAGAACTGAAAAGTAAGATAGACACCTCCACAATTATAGCAGGAGACTTCAACACACCACTTTCGGAGAAGGATAGGACTTCCAGTAAGAAGCTCAATACAGACACGAAAGACCTAATTGCTACAACCAACCAACTTGACCTCATAGACCTATACAGAACACTCCACCCAACAGCTGCAAAATATACTTTTTTTTCTAGTGCACATGGGACATTCTCTAGAATAGATCACATATGAAGTCATAAAACAAAACTTTGCAGAATCCAAAACATAGAAATATTACAAAGCGTGTTCTCAGACCACAAGGCCGTAAAAGTGAAAATCAATAACAGAAAAATCAGGGAAAAGAAATCAACTACTTGGAAACTGAACAATACCCTGCTGAAAAAAGACTGGGTTATAGAAGACTTTAAGCAGGGAATAAGGAAATTCATAGAATGCAACGACAATGAAAATACTTCCTATCAAAACTTCTGGGACACAGCAAAAGCAGTGCTCAGAGGCCAATTTATATCGATAAATGCACACATACAAGAAGAAGAAAGAGCCAAAATCAGAGAACTGTCCCCACAACTTGAACAAATAGAAAGTAAGCAACAAAAGAATCCATCAGGCACCAGAAGAAAACAAATAATAAAAATTAGAGCTGAACTAAATGAATTAGAGAACAGAAAAACAATTCAAAGAATTAACAAAGCCAAAAGCTGGTTCTTTGAAAAAATTAACAAAATTGATAAACCATTGGCCAGACTGACTAAAGAAATACAGGAAAGGAAACAAATAACCTGAATAAGAAACAAGATGGGCCATATCACAACAGACCCAACTGAAATTAAAAGAATCATATCAGATTATTACAAAAAATTGTACTCTAACAAAATTGCAAACCTAGAAGAAATGGATGAATTCCTGGAAAAACACTACCTACCTAAACTAACACAATCAGAAGTAGAACAACTAAACAGACCCATAACAAAAAAAGAAATTGAAAAGGTATTCAAAAAACTCCCAATGAAAAAAAAGTCCTGGCCCAAGAGTCCCAGGTTATAAGATAAACATACAAAAATCACTTGGATTCCTCTACATCAACACAAAGAACATCGAAGAGGAAATAACCAAATCAATACCATTCACAGTAGCCACCAGGAAGATAAAATACTTAGGAATAAATCTTACCAAAGATGTAAAAGACCTATACAAAGAAAACTACAAAGTACTACTACAAGAAACTAAAAGGGACCTACTTAAGTGGAAAAACATACCTTGCTCATGGATAGGAAGACTTAACATAGTAAACATGTCTATTCTACCAAAAGCCATCTGTACATACAAGGCACTTCTGATTCAAATTCCAATGTCATTTTTAAATGTGATGGAGAAGCAAATCACCAACTTCATATGGAAGGGAAAGAAGCCTCGGATAAGTAAAGCATAACTGAAAAAGAAGAAGAAAGTGAGAGGCCTCACTCTACCTGATTTTAGAACATATTATGCAGCCACAGTAGTCAAAACAGCCTGGTATTGGTACAAAAACAGGCACACAGACCAATGGAACAAAATTGAGAACCCAGATATAAATCCATCCACATATGAGCAGCTGATATTTGACAAAGGCCCAGTGTCAGTTAATTGGGGAAAAGGTAGTCTTTTTAACAATGGTGCTGGCATAACTGGATATCCATTTGCAAAAAAATGAAACAGGACCCATACCTCACACCATGCACAAAAACTACACTTGGAGTTAGACCTAAACATAAAGACTAAAACGATAAAGATCACGGAAGAAAAAATAGGGACAACATTAGGAGCCCTAACACAAGGCATAAACAGAATACAAAACATTACTGAAAATGTCAAAGAGAAACCAGATAATTGGGAGCTCCTAAAAATCAAACACCTATGCTCATCTAAAGACTTCACCAAAAGAGTAAAAAGACCACCTACAGATTGGGAAAGAATTTTCAGCTATGACATCTCTGACCAGCGCCTGATCTCTAAAATCTATATGATTCTGTTAAAACCCAGCCAAAAAAGACAAACAACCCAATCAAAAAGTGGGCAAAGGATATGAACACGCACTTCGCTAAAGAAGATATTCAGGCAGCTAACAGACACATGAGAAAATGCTCTCGATCATTAGCCATTAGAGAAATGCAAATTAAAACTACGATGAGATTCCATTTCACTCCCACAAGGCTGGCATTAATCCAAAAAACACAAAATAATAAATGTTGGAGAGGCTGCTGAGAGATTGGAACTCTTATACACTGCTGGTGGGAATGTAAAATGGTACAACCACTTTGGAAATCTATCTGGCGTTATCTTAAAAAGTTAGAAATAGAACTACCATACAACCCAGAAATCCCACTCCTCGGAATATACCCTAGAGAAACAAGAGCCTTCACACAAACAGATATATGCACACCCATGTTTATTGCAGCTCTGTTTACATTAGCAAAAAGCTGGAAGCAACCAAGGTCTCTATCAACGGATGAATGGATAAATAAATTGTGGTATATTCACACAATGGAATACTACGCATCGATAAAGAACAATGACGAATCTGTGAAACATTTCATAACATGGAGGAACCTGGAAGGCATTATGCTGAGCGAAATTAGTCAGAGGCAAAAGGACAAATATTGTATAAGACCACTATTATATGATCTGGAGAAATAGTATAAACTGAGAAGAACGTATACTTTTGTGGTTACGAGGGGGGAGGGGGGGAGGGGGGAGAGGGTTTTTTACTGATTAGTTAGTAGATAAGAACTGCTTTAGGTGAAGGGAAGGACAATACTCAATACATGGAAGGTCAGCTCAACCAGACTAGACCAAAAGCAAAGAAGTTTCCAGGATAAACTGAATCCTTCAAAGGTCAGCGGAGCAAGGGCGGGGTTTGGGGACCATGGTTTAAGGGGACTTCTAAGTCAATTGGCAAAATAATTCTATTATGAAAACATTCTGCATCCCACTTTGAAATGTGGCATCTGGGGTCTTAAATGCTAACAAGCAGCCATCTAAGATGCATCAATTGGTCTCAACCCTCCTAGATCAAAGCAGAATGAAGAACACCAAGGTCACACGATAACTAAGAGCCCAAGAGACAGAAAGGGCCACATGAAACAGAGACCTACATCATCCTGAGACCAGAAGAACTAGTTGGTGACCGGCCACAATCAATGACTGCCCTGACAGGGAGCACAACAGAGAACCCCTGAGGGAGCAGGAGACCAGTGGGATGCAGGCCCCAAATTTTCATAAAAAGACCATACTTAATGGTCTGACTGAGACTAGAGGAATCCCAGCAGGCATGGTCCCCAAACCTTCTGTTGGCCCAGGACAGGAACCATTCCCGAAGACAGCTCATCAGACATGCAAGGGACTGGACAGTGGGTAGGAGAGAGATGCTGATGAAGAGTAAGCTACTTTTATCAGGTGGACACTTGAGACTGTGTTGGCATCTCCTGTTTGGAGGGGCGATGGGAGGATAGAGAGAGTTGGAAGCTGGCAAAATTGTCACGAAAGGAGAGACTGGAAGGGCTGACTCATTGGGGGAGAGCAAGTGGGAGTAAGGAGTAAGGTGTATATAAACTTATATGTGACAGTTTGACTGGATTTGTAAACATTCACTTGAAGCTCAATAAAAATTAATAAAAGTAAAAATAAAAAAAAAAATCCCTGGCCCGGACGGCTTCGCTGCACAGTTCTACCAAAGTTTCAGAGAAGAGTTAACACCACTACTACTAAAGGTATTTCAAAGCATAGAAAATGATGGGATACTACCTAACTCATTCTATGAAGCCACCATATCCCTGATACCAAAACCAGGTAAAAGACACCACAAAAAAAGAAAATTACAAACCTATATCCCTCATGAACATTGATGCAAAAATCCTGAACAAAATTCTAGCCAATAGAATTCAACAACATATCAAAAAAATAATCCACCGCGACCAAGTGGGATTTATACCAGGTTGGTTTAATATTAGAAAAACCATTAATGTAATCCACCATATAAATAAAACAAAAGACAAAAACCACATGATCTTATCAATTGATGCAGAAAAGGCATTTGACAAAGTCCAGCACCCATTCATGATAAAAACTCTCAGCAAAATAAGAATTGAAGGAAAATTCCTCAACATAATAAAGGGCATCTATACAAAGCCAACTTTTTTTTTTATACAAAGCCAACAGCCAACATCATTTTAAATGCAGAGAGCCTGAAAGCATTTCCCTTGAGAACGGGAACCAGACAAGGATGCCCTTTATCACCACTCTTATTCAACATTGTGCTAGAGGTCCTAGCCAGAGCAATTAGGCTAGACAAAGAAATAAAGGGCGTCCGGATTGGCAAGGAAGAAGTAAAATTATCTCTGTTTGCAGATGACATGATCTTATACACAGAAAACCCTAAGGAATCCTCCAGAAAACTACTGAAACTGATAGAAGAGTTTGGCAGAGTCTCAGGTTACAAGATAAACATACAAAAATCACTTGGATTCCTCTATATCAACAAAAAGAACACCGAAGAGAAAATCACCAAATCGATATCATTCACAGTAGCCCCCAAGAAGATAAAATACTTAGGAATAAATCTTACCAAAGATGTAAAAGACCTATACAAAGAAAACTACAAAGTACTACTACAAAAAACTAAAAGGGACCTACATAAGTGGAAAAACATACCTTGGTCATAGATAGGAAAACTTAACATGGTAAAAAATGTCTGTTCTACCAAAAGCCATCTATACATACAAGGCACTTCTGATCCAAATTCCAATGACATTTTTCAAAGTGGTGGAGAAGCAAATCACCAACTTCATATGGAAGGGAAAGAAGCCTCGGATAAGTAAAGCATAACTGAAAAAGAAGAAGAAAGTGAGAGGCCTCACTCTACCTGATTTTAGAACATATTATGCAGCCACAGTAGTCAAAACAGCCTGGTATTGGTACAAAAACAGGCACACAGACCAATGGAACAAAATTGAGAACCCAGATATAAATCCATCCACATATGAGCAGCTGATATTTGACAAAGGCCCAGTGTCAGTTAATTGGGGAAAAGGTAGTCTTTTTAACAATGGTGCTGGCATAACTGGATATCCATTTGCAAAAAAATGAAACAGGACCCATACCTCACACCATGCACAAAAACTACACTTGGAGTTAGACCTAAACATAAAGACTAAAACGATAAAGATCACGGAAGAAAAAATAGGGACAACATTAGGAGCCCTAACACAAGGCATAAACAGAATACAAAACATTACTGAAAATGTCAAAGAGAAACCAGATAATTGGGAGCTCCTAAAAATCAAACATGTATGCTCATCTAAAGACTTCACCAAAAGAGTAAAAAGACCACCTACAGATTGGGAAAAAATTTTCAGCTATGACATCTCTGACCAGCGCCTGATCTCTAAAATCTTTATGATTCTGTTAAAACTCAGCCACAAAAAGACAAACAACCCAATCAAAAAGTGGGCAAAGGATATGAACACGCACTTCACTAAAGAAGATATTCAGGCAGCTAACAGATACATGAGAAAATGCTCTCGATCATTAGCCATTAGAGAAATGCAAATTAAAACTACGATGAGATTCCATTTCACTCCCACAAGGCTGGCATTAATCCAAAAAACACAAAATAATAAATGTTGGAGGGGCTGCGGAGAGATTGGAACTCTTATACACTGCTGGTGGGAATGTCAAATGGTACAACCACTTTGGAAATCTATCTGGCATTTTCTTAAAAAGTTAGAAATAGAACTACCATACAACCCAGAAATCCCACTCCTCGGAATATACCCTAGAGAAGTAAGAGCCTTCACATGAACAGATATATGCACACCCATGTTTATTGCAGCTCTGTTTACAATAGCAAAACCTGGAAGCAACCAAGGTGTCCATCAATAGATGAATGGTTAAATAAATTATGGTATATTCACACAGTGGAATACTACGCATCAATAAAGAACAGTGACGAATCTGTGAAACATTTCATAACATAGAGGAACCTGGAAGGCATTATGCTGAGTGAAATTAGTCAGATGCAAAGGGACAAATACTGTATAAGACCACTATTATAAGTTCTTGAGAAACAGTATAAACTGAGAAGAACACATTCTTTTGTGGTTACAAGGGGGGAGGGAGGGAGGGAGGGTGGGAGAGGGTTATTTACTGATTAGTTAGTAGATAAGAACTACTTTAGGTGAAGGGAAGGACAATACAGGGAAGGTCAGTTCAACTGGACTGGACCAAAAGCAAAGAAGTTTCTGGTATAAACTGAATGCTTTGAAGGTCAGCGGAGCAAGGGTGAGGGTTTGGGGACTATGGCTTAAGGATACTTCTACGTCAATTGGCATAATAAACTCTATTATGAAAACATTCTGCCTCCCACTTTGAAGTGTGGCGTCTGGGGTCTTAAATGCTAACAAGCAGCCATCTAAGATGCATCAATTGGTCTCAACCCACCTGGATCAAAGGAGAATGAAGAACACCAAGGTCACACGATAACTATGAGCCCGAGACAGAAAGGGCCACGTGAACTAGGGACTTACATCATCCTGAGACCAGAAGAACTAGATGGTGCCCGGCCACAACCGATGACTGCCCTGACAGGTAGCACAACAGAGAACTCCTGAAGGAGCAAGAGAACAGTGGGATGCAGACCCCAAATTCTCATAAAAAGACCAGACTTAATGGTCTGACTGAGACTAGAAGAATCCTGGCGGTCATGGTCCCCAAACCTTCTGTTGGCCCAGGACAGGAACCAGTTTCAAAGACAACTCATCAGACATGGAAGGGACTGGACAATGAGTTGGAGAGAGATGCTGATGAAGAGTGAGCTACTTTTATCAGGTGGACACTTGAGACTGTATTGGTATCTCCTGTCTGGAGGGGAGATGGGAGGGTAGAGAGGGTTAGAAACCGGCAAAATGGTCACGAAAGGAGAAACTGGAAGAAGGAGGCAGGCTGTCTCATTAGAGAGTGAGTAAATGGGAGTATGTAGTAAGGCTAAGCTTATATGTGACAGACTGACTTGATTTGTAACTTTCACTTAAAGCACAATAAAAATTATTTAAAAAAAAAAAGCCATGACCAACAGCAGGACACACTCAGCAGTACCCAATCTCAGGAAGATGCAGAGTGAGCTGCACATCCCAGGTAGCTGATGGTCTTGTCTGGGCCCCAAAGGTTGACCAGCATCTGAGGAATGCAGCCGGTGGTGAAGCAAAGATCAAGGAAGAAGTACACGGGGGTGTGGAGATGAGAGTCAATATTGGACATAAGTATGATGGTGATGTTGCCCAGTAGCGTGACCATGTAAAAGATGGACACAACCACAAAGAGAATAATTTCCAGCTTGGGGTTATCCGGGAAGCCCAGAACAATAAAGCCATGTAGGGTGGTGTCATTGGTCATGTCCGTCCAGACCCTTCTTAAATTGAAAAGAGCAACACCCCAGGGATTAAGCGAGAACAGTGCTTTTGATTTTGGTAAAATCTCATGTCATATCTTACTGTTTTCTCTAACATTTTACTGACACTTGTGTCATAACTGTCTTTTCTTGGATATTGTCACTTATTCTTTTTTCAGACTTAATCATTCCAGCAAACTCCCAGAAGGTGAGAATGTAGGCGATCAATGTTCTAAACTAACCCTTGCTAAACTTTCGGTAACAGCATTACTTGAATCTTCTACCCTTCTCTTTAGAATCAAAGCTACCTTTCCGTTTCTGGGTAAGTGATTTTAGGTTAAAATTTACATTTTTCTAGTGCCATAAAAACAATAGTGTTTCTGTATTCAATCTGAAGCATGCCCACTTCTTTCCTAATGAGCAGCATTCTTCATCTAATTTTGGTCATTGAACAGCATTTTCATTGATTTGTAATGCCACCAGAATTTCATAAATTGGAGGTGTTCTTTATGACATTACACTGCTCGGTGCTGTTCTTTTGGATGCTGTGATAGAGGTTAGTAGCAAACAGCCATTTAGCTGTTCTCTTCCTACATCTGGGAAAGCCTGTTCCAGTTGCTCTTCCACTAGAAAGAGTTTATGTAATAAATATGCTTGTCTCATTTTTTTTTCTCAGCTCTGTGGCATTGACTGTGCTTTTCCAAATAATACATGTCTGTGAGTTTTTTGTGTGTGTGTGAGTTTTAAAACCTCTTAGGTTAGTGAAAAATCAAAATTACCTCAGGGACATTTTCTAACTGTACATATAGCCCTAGTGACTTTGGTACTTCCTTTGGTGGACAGTGACCTAATGTGAGAATGTAAATGGTATGAGACCACGCAGATATTAAAGTGTGAACCAGCTAGGCTAAAAAAGAATATAAGCAGTATCTGTTGATGTCAAGTGAACTCCAACTCATGACAGGCCCTTGTGTGTCAGAGAAGAACTGTGCTCCGCAGGTTTTCAATGGCTGATTTTTCAGAAGTAGCTTTCTTCCTTGATGCATCTGGCAGACTTGAACCTCCAACCTTTCAGTTAACAGCCAATTGTATTAACTGTTTGCACCACCCAGGATAAAGACCCACTATTCTGTTCATTGCAAATCCTTTCACTGTAATCAACACCGGGTGTAATCAACAAGGGAGTGGTCTATAGACAAATCACCAAAACTCTGAGGCACTGGCTTTGTGATTCCTCAAGTTGGTTGTGCCTTCTCTTTCTACTCAATTCAGTCTTGATAACTCATGGAAAACACTAGTCAAGGCCTATATTAAAGGGAGTAGTCATTAACGGTAGTGGAGAATAGTGAATCCAGGTGAACTCTTGATCAGAAAGGACACATTTAACTATGACGACAAAGGGATGTAAATTAGGTAAGATGAATGTCTCACCTAGACTTCATATAAATTGTCGGTTTTGGGGGGCCAGGATGTGTTCTGTGTTGGACATTATGGACTTTATGACATGGAGGTATATCATAGTGGAATAATGAAGTCAAGAACTTCCTCCTCCCGCTCTCATCAATGCTAAGCCTGTATCCAGACTTTATTTTCTGATGCTGGCAGTGCCCCCTGCCTCTGCCTTTCCACTACTCACTCACATTGCATCCCAGGTCCAGTTTCCACCCTGCCGTGATAGTACTGCAGGCCCCTAACTTCTAACATGTCCCCTCCAGCCAACATCCCTTTTTCCTTCCCCTTTTTAGGTTGGAATCTTCTTTAATAGGCTGTCTTCCTACCTGTAAATTTAAAGTAATTAATTGAATTATCATAATTACATTCCCCGTTTACTGTCAACAAAATCCAAAAATCTCTGGTTAGTCCCCAACTTGTGGTATTTCCTCCAGGCATGAAGTCTACTGATATCAACCACTCCAAACATGTCCACGTGCAAAATTAATAATTTAATTTTATTCATCTACAAGAATGATGGTTCTCCCCTACTCCAATCTCCCAATTACGTCAGTTTCCATTCCATGTTCTGGCTGCTCTGATCACCACACTTTACTAAAACTAGTTTTACATCAGTTACTTGAACCAAAAGAAAATGTGATCTTGGCCACTACCGAACTATTTAATGTATTTAAATTTTTTCCCAAACCACACTCTTAATACTTGAGTTGTGTGTACGTGTATGTGTGTGTGTGTGTCGCTATGAGTCAGACTTGACTCGAAGGCAACTTTTTTTTTATGACTGTGTGTGTCTCAAAAGCATAGCTGCTACAGTTCTTTAAGTGAGAACTTGATCCTATTTTCATTCTTATGTGAGATCTCATGTAAGTGTCTACTTTAAAAAAAAAAAAAAAGGACACTGATAAATTGTTGCAAATTCCTGCCATTGGAAACTCCAACCAAATAAGAACTTGCTGTGCCAATTGATTGCAGATATGAATTTCTCAGGCTTTTGAAAAAGTGGGAGAAATTTAGCTTTGAGTAGTGGAAATATATGGGCTGCCCTTCATCCTTTTGAGTAGACAAGATGTCATTCATTTGCAAGAGACTTTCAATTAAGCGAGGCAGGCATCTCGCTTCATTCATTTCAGCATACCCCAATGTGACTGTAACAGGAAGAACATCCACAAAATATCTGTTGTTTTGCAGCCTGAGCCAGTACGTGTTTGTACAGTACCTACTTGTCAGTAATAATCGGTAATAAAACCAATATAAATCAAATTATCATTCAATATTTGTGACTGCATCTATTGACTTTTCAACTGACATAATTGTTTTCCAGTTTACTCTCCCCAACCCACAAGTAATCCTTATGATGCATTTGTATAACAACACTAGCATCCTTCAAGGAAGGATTAGAGACTTGTTCACTTACTTGCCTCCCTCTGGTCTGTGAGCAGTTCTTGCAGGCATTTCAGACTTAGAACTGCAGGAGGAATGTGAAAAGAACTAGGATAACAGGACATCCTAGAAAAGCAGAGAAAGAAGAGGTAGTTTCTGGGCCACAATTTAGAAAGACAATTTCAAAATAGGTTAATTTGTGTGTGTATGTGATTTTCCCCCTTTTTCTTAACCCTCAACTCTTTAGTCATTACTTGTTTTTGTTTTTCAGGCTAACAAAGATATTGATGGATAGCCTGCATTTCTGATAAGAGCAGGCTAAAATGGAAGCTATGTTGATTTCAGTTCTAGTCGTACTTCTGTTTCTAAACAGCTGCTCAGCAGTCTCTTAATGGCTCCATGTACAGCCTTATTTTGGCAATCAATGTTTGTTTATTTGAAATATATTCCTTTAGTCTATATTATCTAATTATCGACATTCTAGACCAATGGCTTCCTTTTCACTTTTAGGATTGTTGTTGTTGTTAGGTGCTGTCAAGTCGACTCCGACTCATAAAGACACCATGCACAACAGAATGAAACACTGCCCAGTCCTGCGCCATCCTTACAATCCTTGTTATGCTTGAGCTCATTGCTGCAGCCACAGTGTCAATCCACCTCACTGAGGGTTTTCCTCTTTTCTGCTGACCCTGTACTCTGCCAAGCATGATGTCCTTCTCCAGGGATTCGTCCCTCCTGACAACATGTCCAAACTAGGTAAGACGCAGTCTCGCCATCCTTGCTTCTAAGGAACATTCTGGTTATACTTCTTCTAAGACATATTAGTTCGTTCTTTTGGCAATCCGTGGGATATTCAATATTCTTTGCCAACACCACAATTCGAAGCAGTCAATTCTTCTTCGGTCTTCCTTACTCACTGTCCAGCTTTCACATGCATATGATGCGATCGAAAATACCATGGCTTGGGTCAGGCACACCTTAGTCTTCAGGGTGACATCTTTGCTCTTCAACACTTTAAAGAGGTCTTTTGCAGCAGATTTACCCAACTCAATGCATCTTTTGATTTATTGACTGCTGCTTCCATGGCTGTTGATTGTGGATCCAAGTAAAATGAAATCCTTGACAACTTCGATCTTTTCTCCGTTTATCATGATGTTACTCATTGGTCCAGTTGTGAGGATTTTTGTTTTATGTTGAGGTGTAATCCATACTGAAGGGTGTGGTGTTTGGTCTTCTTTAGTGAGTGCTTCAAGTCCTCTTCACTTTCAGCAAGCAAGGTTGTGTCATCTGCATAACACAGGTTGTTAATGAGTCTTCCTCCAATCCTGATGCCCCATTCTTCATATAGTCCAGCTTCTCCTATTATTTGCTCAGCATACAGATTAAATAGGTATGGTGAAAGAATACAGCCCTGACACACACCTTTCCTGACTTTAAACCAATCAGTATCACCTTGTTCTGTTCAAACATCTGCCTCTTGATCTATGTTAAGGTTCCTTATGAGCACAATTAAGTGTTCCGGAATTCCCATTCTTCACAATGTTATCCATAATTCGTTATGATCCACACAGTCGAAAACCTTTGCATATTCAATAAAACACAGGTAATCATCTTTCTGGTATTCTCTGCTTTTAGCCAGGATCTGTCTGACATCAGCAATGATATCATCAGTTCCACATCCTCTTCTGAAACCGGCCTGAATTTCTGACAGCTCCCTGTCGATATACTGCTGCAGCCAGCTTTGAATGATCTTCAGCAATATTTTGCTTGCGTGTGATATTAATGATATTGTTCTATATTTTCCACATTTGGTTGGATTACCTTTCTTGGGAATAGGCATAAAAATTAATCTCTTCCAGTCAGTTGGCCCGGAAGCTGTCTTCCATATTTCTTGGCATAAACAAGTGAGCACCTCCAGTGCTGCATTTGTTTGTTGAAACATCTCAATTGATATTCCATCAATTCCTGGAGCCTTGTTTTTTGCCAATGCCTTCAGAGCAGCTTGGACTTCTTCCTTCAGTACCATCGGTTCCTGATCATATGCCGCCTCTTGAAATGGTTGAACATCGACTTATTCTTTTTGGTGTAATGATTCTGTGTATTCCATCTTCTTTTGATGCTTCCTGTGTTGTTTAATATTTTCCCCAATGAATCCTTCACTATCACAACTCGAGGCTTGAATTTTTTCTTCAGTTCTTTCAGCTTGAGAAATGCCAAGCGTGTTCTTCCCTTTTGGTTTTCCGTCACCAGCTCTTTGCACATGTCATTATAATACTTTACTTTGTCTTCTTGAGACGCCCTTTGAAATCTTCTGTTCGGTTCTTTTACTTCATCAACTCTTCCTTTTGCTTTAGCTGCCTGACGTTCGACAGCAAGTTTCAGAGTCTCCTCTGACATCTATTTTGGTCTTTTCTTTCTTTCCTGTCTTTTCAACGACCTCATGATTTCTTCATGGATGATGTCCTTGATGTCATTCCGCAACTGGTCTGGTCTGAGGTCACTAGTGTTCAGTGCGTCAAATCTATTCTTGAGATGGTCTCTAAATTCAGGTGGGATATATTCAAGGTCATATTTTGGCTCTTGTGGACTTGCTCTGATTTTCTTCTGTTTCAGCTTGAACTTGCATATGAGCAACTGATGGTCTGTTCCACAGTCGGCCCCTGGCCTTGTTCTGACTGATGATATTGAGCTTTTCCATTGTCTCTTTCAATAGATGTAGTCGATTTGATTTCTGTGTGCTCCATCTGGCAAGTTCCATGTGTATAGTTGCCGTTTAAGTTGGTGAAAGAAGGTATTTGCAATGAAGAAGTCGTTGGTCTTACAAAATTCTATCATTCGATCTCCAGCATTTTTTCTATCACCAAGGCCATATTTTCCAACTACTGATCCTTCTTCTTTGTTTCCAACTTTTGCAATCCAATCGCCAGTAATTATTAATGCATCTTGATTGCATGTTTGATTAATTTCAGACTGCAGCAGCTGATAAAAATCTTCTGTTTCTTCATCTTTGGCCCTAGTGGTTGGTGTGTAAATTTGAATAATAGTCCTATTAACTGGTCTTCCTTCCTTGTAGGCATATGGATATTATCCTATCACTGACAGCATTGTACTTCAGGATAGCTCTTGAAACGTTCTTTTTGATGATGAATGCAACACCATTCCTCTTCGAGTTGTCATTCCCAGCAGAGTAGGCTATATGATTGTCTGATTCAAAATGGCCAATACCAGTCCATTTCAGCTCACTAATGCCTAGGATATCGATGTTTATGCGTTCCATTTCATTTTTGATGATTTCCAATTTTCCTAGATTCATATGTTGTACATTCCAGGTTCCAATTATTCATGGATATTTGCAGCTGTTTCTTCTCATTTTGAGTCGTGCCAGATCAGCGAATGAAGGTTCCAAAAGCTTTACTCCATCCACATCATTAAGGTCGACTCTACTTTGAGGAGGCAGCTTTTCCCCAGTCATCTTTTGAGTGCTTTTGAACCTGGGGAGCTCATCTTCCAGCACTATATCAGACAATGTTCTGCTGCTATTCATAAGGTTTTCACTTGCTAATACTTTTCAGAATTAGACTGCCAGGTCCTTCTTCCTAGTCTGTCTTAGTCTGGAAGGTCAGCTGAAACCTGTCCTCCATGGGTGACCCTGCTTCTGTCTGAATACCAGTGGCATAGCTTCCAGCATCACAGCAACACACAAGCCCCCTCAGTATGACAAACTGACAGACACGTATGGGTCTAGGATTGTATTATTCTGTAAACACTGGTCATTTTGTTCTAAGAACTGTCTTCCATTACCTGTGCTCTAAGGTCTTTTCCATAATAGCATGTCGTCTATTAGACCATGTCAGCTTCACCGTTGTGGCTTCTTAAATTCCTATATAATTATTGCCACGGTTGCTGTGACCCTTTTAAGCCAAATTTTAGACACATCAACCCACCTAATACGTTATTACAAGTCTCTGATGGCCCATGGATTTGGGAAAGTTTTTTGTTTTTGTTCCTTTGTTTTGTTTTTCCTTTTGCTTGGTTTTACCAGCATCCATATTTTTTCTTCTTTTAATTGTGCTTAGATGAAGATGTACAGAGCAAATTAGTTTCTCATTAAACAATGAATACACACATCGTATTGTGACATTGGTTGCCAACCCCATGACATGTCAATTCTCCCCTTCTCAAACTTGGTTTCCCCATTTCCATTATCCAGTTTCCTATCCCCTCCCACCTTCTCATACTTGCCCCTGGGCTGATGTGCTCATTTAGTCTCATATACATGGTTGAGCTACATGTATTATTGCTTGTTTAATGGGCCTGTCTAATCTTGGCTGAAGGGTGAACATCAGGAGTGGCTCAGTACTGAGTTAAAAGGGTGTCTGGGGGGCATGCTTTTGGGGTTTTTCCAGTCTCTCTCAGACCAGTGAAGTCTGGTCTCTTTTTGAGAGTTAGGATTTTGTTCTACTCAAAAAGAAAGACCAGACTTGCTGCCCTGACAGAGACTGGAGAAACTCTGGGAGTATGGCCTCTGGACACCCTTTCAGCTCAGTAATGTGGTCACTTCTGATCTTCACCCTTCAGCCAAATATTAACAGGCCCATGGAACAAAATAAGATTAAAGGGGAGCACCAGCCCTGGGGCAGGGATTGGAAGGCAGGAGGGAACAGGAAAGCTGGTAACAGCGAACCCAGGATTGAGAAGGGAGAGTGTTGACATGTTGTGGGGTTGTTAACCAATGTCATAGAACAGTGTGCACACTAACCGTTTGATGAGAAATTAGTTTGTTCTGTAAACCTTCATCTAAAGTACAATTAAAAAAATAATAATTTTGTTCTACATTTTTCTCCACCTCTGTCCAGGACCCTGTATTGTGATCCCTGTCAGAGCAGTCAGTGGTCATAGCTGGGCACCATCTAGTTACGCTGGACTCAAACTAGTGGAGGCTGTGGTAGTTCTGGTCCATTAGTCCTTTGGACTAATCTTTCCCTTGTATGTTTGTTTTCCTTCATTCTCCCTTGCTCCAGATGGGGTAGATCAGTGGAGTATCTTAGATGGCCATCATAAACATTTAAGACCCCAGATTCTACTCACCAGAGTACGGTGTAGAACATTTTCTTTATAAACTATGTTATGCCAGTTGAGCTAGGTGTTCCCCGAGACCATGGTCCCCAGCCCTCAGCCCAGTAATTCAGTCCCTCAGGGAGTTTGAATGTATATATGGAGCTTTTATGACTTTGCCTTGGTCAAGTTGTGCTGACTTCCCAGTATTGTGTACTGTCTTACCCTTCATCAAATTTACCACTTATCTATTGTCTAGTTAGTGTTTTTTCCCTCCCCATCCCTTCCCTCTCTCTTAACCATCAAATATTGTTTCTTTCTGTGTGTAAACCCTTTTGTGAGTTTTTATAATAGCAGTCTCATACAGTATTTGTCCTTTTGAGATTGGCTTGCTTCACTCAGCATAATGCCTCCCATACAAGCATCCATATTTTAACAGCACCCGTGTTTTTCCTGGGGTGTTCTTGAATGAGCAAACGTATACACACTTGTTGTGTATAGTTGTGATTATGAGGTTTAAAGTTGGCATGTGCTAGGCCAGAGGGTGTCGAAGACGAAGGAGGCAACAACAGACCCAAGGAGTGGCAGAGATGAACTGGTTGTATTGCCTTTCTGGCTCTCAGATGCTTCACCCTAGTATTTGGAAACCCTCCTTCATTGGTTTCTGGCATCTCTGAGAACTCTCCCCCAACATTCCTGGATTTGAGAAATAACCACCGTGGAACAATATTCTGAATGAAAGTGATTGTCACAGCTTTGGTTGAACCATCAGAACACCTTGACAAGAGAAACATCAGCCAATCTTAACAACCACTATTTTGCGTTACACTTGGCTTATTCTATGGGGCAATTCTACTCTGTCCTATGGGGTTGCTATGAGTTGAAATCGACTCAATGGCAACAAGTTTGGTTTTTTGGTTTGGGCTCATTCTTGGTGAACTAACATATCTGATTTACTTGTAAAATCAATAGAAAACAATAATGCACAAATTAAAATGAGGTACACACAAATATTACGACAAGCTTCTGGTCTTAAGATCTGCTGCTAGTCATACAAATGTTCAAAAGATTATAGAGGATTTTATTAATTTTAAAGATTTTCTTCTTTATCTTTCAAATTCAGAAAGGATATTCAAATGAGCACCAGAATTTATGGCCCTTAAAATACCATCATTTTTATTGGTTTCCTGAATGGAACTGCTGTCAGACCCAAGTATTCTGTCTTTTAGAGTGAGAGTCCTTGCTTCTACACATTGACTACTTGCCTTCAACGGCCCTAGTCATCATTTTGGAATTTTACTTCCTCAAACTGCATACAGCATTTCTGACTATTTTTTACCACTGTGGTTTGCTTGTATTGCTCTCTCGGCCTGAAATTCGTTCACTTCTCCCTTCCATCTATCAAATCATAGCTATTCACGAAGACATAACTTAGGTCCCTGCTTTCTTCTCAAATGCATTTTACAGTATTTCAGCCCAGGTTTGGCTAGAAAGTGAAAACTAGAGCAAATGACCTACTTTCAGGACACTGTGGCATTTGGAGGAGGTCTGGGATTAGAGATCTTATATTAGCATTTTAGAGCACACAGTGTGGAAGACATAACAGTAACTAATGCCCTGGAAATTTCCTGCCGATTCCATGAAGATTCAGCTTGGTGAAACTGATGAGGCCACTGGCACCCCTTCCCAAAAGAAATTAGCTTCACAACTGAATGTCTGTTGAAGGGAGTTTTCTCTCAGTCACCATGGAACCTAACCATGCCGGCTCTGAACTATTATAGCTGCAGATCTGCAGGAGTTCAGCATGAAGGACTTCCCTCCTGCTTTCTGAGCTGCTTAAATTAGACATTCTGTTCATAATTGTAAAATGGTAGTAGTAGTAGTAGCATCAGAACCCGCCTAACTTCAGGGGGGATAATGTGAAACAAGATCAGCACAAGCCTGATTGCTAAGAGATAAAAGTCAGATATGCCCCCACTCTCCAATACTTTTACCAATTCTGAAGCAAGTTGTCCCTTCCACAGCACTCTCTACTTCTCTGCTGGGTTTGATAATTCATTGGAATGGCCACACAGAACTCACAGGTATACTTACAGTGAGGTGATTTATTAAGGAACAGGCTACAACTCAGGATCTAGGTCAGGAAGCATGTAGTCAAAGTCTCCCTTCTTCCGTGCAGGACAGCTCTCAGCTCCTCTTGGTGGTGTAGGCCTCCTCTTGGCCCCCTGAGGACAGGTTACCCTCAGCCCCATGGGGACAGTTTCCTCTCAGCCCCCTGAAGACAGCCTCCTTTTGACCCAGCCATCTGTCACCAACGACTCCGTCACTGGGTCCCTTCTGGGCCTCTTGCTATCATCAGTGTTACAGCCCTTGACCCACGTTCCAGCTCCCTTAGGAGGTTTCTTGCCTCCTCTTTTTCTGCTTCTTCTCTCTTCTTTCTTCCTTCTGCTTCTTCTTGCTACATCTCTTCCTACTTGTTTCTGTCTCTAAAACCTCTGTGGATTTGGCTGCTTATATACACAACTCCTTGTCAATTTCAAGTCATGGCCCCTCCCAGCAAGGGCTACACTGACCAATTCCCTCTCAGGTGACCACAGACGCTTCATTTGCAGGGTAGGCTCATTAGCACGGTCTATTGACATGGTGTTCTCAGAAGAAAGTGAAGAGCGAGAAGAATACTGAGCAGAATCAACAAGCTGTCTATATATTTGTCTTCTTCTTAATTAGAACTTTGCCTTTTGGATTCCTGTTATACTGTGAAGACTTGTGTGATGTACCACACATGTGAGCCAGGTATTAAGGTGTGTCTCTGAGCTCCAAATCCATACTTTTATCAGCCCTTTCATGAGGCTGCATTTGGGAGTGTGCACAATATACTTCTTCTTTGCTTGCTGTTTTCTTATTAGTCATCACCCATAGGGGGCGATACTGGCAGGCAGGTTGGTGGGTGAGATGAGAAGAGCCTTTCTCTTCCCTGTTTGCTTCCTGTTTGCTTTCTCTTCTTGTTAATATGACCCTAGTAACTATTTCACCGTGTCAGTGGAAGTTTATTAGGCAGGAGGAGTTGAATTAAGTTGAATGAAGATTCTCAGCTGTGGTGAGTAGAACAAGGGCATTAGGTTCCATCAATGATACTGGCATAACCAGCCCTTGTCCCTCCTCAGAAGTAGGAGGTTTAAGAATTTTGCTTCCTATGTCGCTCTTCTGGAGCCCTGGTGGCACAGTGGTTAAGAGCTTGGCTGCTAACCAAAAGCCAGCAATTTAAATTCACCAGCTGTTCCTTGGGAACCCTATGGGGCAGTTCTACTCTGTCCTATAGGGTTGCTATGAGCCCAAATCCACTTGACTGCAACCTTTTTTGTTCTTGTTGTTGTTTAACGGGTTGCTCCTCTGAGCCATAAGTTTTAACAGTTCCAATCCGTTCCTTGTGTCCTCCAACTCTAGAGGAGGTTGCTCTTTTTCTTTTTCAATTTCCCTTTCCTTGTCCTTAATAGCCAGTTAACCATTCCTTATAATAAACTATCTTTTTTAAAAGAACTGGAGTTGTTTCTATTTCCTGACCATACCTTGACTGGAACAATGTTATACTTGTATTTAAAATTAACATTAACTCTACGTGGTGTGTTAATTTAATTTTATTGGTCCACTGTCTATAAAAGCACACCATTGACCCTTTGTATTTGTACTGATAATTGAAAATCACCCACACATGAAGCACCACAAAGACCATGCTGTGAGAAGCTGAACTGAACAAAAGCTGAACTCACCCTTAAGTCTGAGCGCCTCAGTTCTCACTGGCCATTCTGTCATTTCCAAATAGCCTCCTGAAAGTACCCTTCATATTCTTATTCCTCAAGGTGTAGATGAGGGAGTTGAGAATGGGAGTCACAACGGTGTAGAAAAGAGTCAGGAATTTCCCTCCTTTCTGGGAAAAATGGCTTTGGGGCTGGATGTAGACTGCAGTGACACTGAAGTAGAAGAGGAAGACAACCACCAATGGGGAAGAGCAGGTGCAGGAGGCCTTGCTCCTTCCTTCTTGGGACTTGCCATAGCTTGGGCAACAGCATTACTTGTTTCCTTTACTCTTTTCATTAGAGAAAAACTACCTTTAGTTATGCTTAAGTGACTTATGTTTAAAGTTTGCATTTTTCCTGCTCCATATAAACAATGTTGCTTCTTTCCAAATATACAACATTCTTCATCTAAAGTTGGGTCACTGGGTGGCATTGACATTGAGCTGTGGTAACGCCACCATGATTTCCTGAATAGATGCTGTGTAGATTATGACATTCACTATGAGGTGCTATTCTATTGGGTGTTGTGACAGAGGTTGGTAGCAAGGCGCTCTTTTCTCATGTCTTGTCACAAAGCCTGTGCCAGTTAATCTCCCACTATAGATTTTTAATTTAACAAATATGCTCGTCCCTTCTTTCCCTCAGTTCCAGGGAGTTGACTGCAGTTTTCCTAATAATACATGTTTGTAAATCTCAAAATATCTTGCGTTAATGAAAATCAAAATTACCTCGGAGACATTTTCAAACTGCACATATAGCCCTGGGGACATTGATACCTCATATGAGAATGTCTGTGGATATAAGACCCTGTTACTGTTGGTAATTTGTTGTTACTGATAGTCACATGTGAGGGAGCTGACTTTAAAAAAGCATAAGCCAAAAAAAAAAAAAAAAAAAGCCATTGCTGTTGAGTGGATTCTGACTCATAGCAACCCTATAGGACAGATTAGTACTGTCCCATATGGTTTCCAAGGGACAGCTGGTAGATTCCAACTGCCAGCCTTTGGATTAGCAGCCAAATGCTTAACCTCTGCTCCACCAGGGCTCCTAAAAAACAAACAAACAAACAAACGTATAGGGACCCAATATTCTGTTTATTGAAAATCTTTCCTCTGCAACCAGCACTGGGCAGTCTAATGGATTTTTCTTTGTACCTGTATTCCCTCAAAACCCTGAGATACTGACTTGGAGATTCCTCTCAAAGTTGACCCCTACACTTGCCTTTTTCCGTACCATCTTTCTACTCTGTTCAGTCTTGATAGCTCATGAAAAATACTAAAGGAAGTGGTAGTTAGAGGTGGTGGAGAAAAATCATGAATTGAAGTAAACTCCTGGTCAGAGCACATTAAAAAACTACAGAGTAGCAACAAAGGAGTGTAGATTGAGGTTAAGACAATGTCTCATGTAGACTTCATACAAACTTCCCTTGTGCACAGAGCTGAAAGGGCTCTATGCAGGACATAATGGATGTAAGGTTCTGAAGCTATAGCATAGGGGATGTAATGAAGTTGAGAACCCCCTCCTGCCTCCCCCTGCTGTGCACACATGCTATGTCCACACTTTCCCTTCTGCTGTTGATAGTGCACCCTGGTCCTTCCTTTCCACTACTCACTCTCACTGCAGCCAAGGTCCAGCTTCCATCATGCCAGGATGCTTCAAGAGGCCCCTGACATCTCACACATTCCCTCCAAAAAACATCCCTTTTGCCTTCCTTTTTCTGGGTCAGAATCTTCTTTTATAGACTGCATCATAATGTAAATTTAAAATTAGTTGAACAATCACAACCAAGTTCCCCATTCTCCACCCCCCAACAACATACAACGATTTCTGGGTAGTCCCCAACTTATGATCTCTGTTCCAGGCAGAGTCTGCTGACATCAGTCACCCCAAACATTTCCACATGCAAGTGCTCCCACCAGAATGATGGTTCTCCCCTACCCCAATCCCCCACTTGCATCAACAGTCTATTTCACCTTCTGGATACTCCAGTTACCACGTCATCATGGTATCTGTCACTGTGGAGGTCTTATAGAAATTAATTTCGTATCAGTTTCTTGGACTAAAGAAAAATTCTATCTTGCCTGCTACCTAACCATTTAATATATTTAATTTCTCTCTTCAACCACATTCCAAATACTTGCATTGCTAGCCAGTGTACAGTTTGTTTATATCTCCCAGGCATACCTGCCACAGCTTTTAAATGTTATTAATATTCAATAATTTAAAAAATAAATGCATCTATCGTCTCATTCTTTTATTCATCTACTTTCTTAGTTGATCTTACTTCCATTCTTATGTGAGATTACCTCTGTTTTTCTCTTACAAAAGGCAACTGTAGACATTGACACACAGTGACATATTCTTTAAATCAGAAACTCCAAGCAAATAAGAACTTACTGTGCTCATTAACTGCAGTGGGAGAACATATGGAAATACACCCACCTGCATACATAGGGATGGCAGCAGATATTCCTACATACATATTTGTACTTGCTGCAAATATGTTGTTGTTGTTAGGTGCTGTCAAGTCAGTTATCACTCATACCTACCCTATGTACAACAGAATGAAACACTGCCTGGTCCTGCACCATCCTCACAAACATTGTTATGCTTAAGCCCATCATTGCAGCCACTGTGTTAATCCATCTCTTTGAGGGTCTTCCTTTTTTTTTTTTTTTTTGCTGACCTTCTCCTTTACCAAGCATGATGTCCTTTTCCAGGGACTGTTCCCTCTCGATAACATGTCCAAAGCATATGAGAGGAAGTATCACCACCCTTGCTCTGAGCATTCTGGCTGTACTTCTTCCAAGACAGATTTTTCATTCTTCTGGCAGTTTATGGTATATTCAACATTCTTTGCCAACATCATAATTCAAAGGCATCAATTCGTCTTTGGTCTTCCTTACTCATTATCCAGCTTTTGCATGCATATGAGGTGATTGAAAATACCATGGCTTGGGTCAGGCACACCTTAAAGTGACATGTTTTCTTTTTAACAGGTCCTTTAAAGAGGTCCTCTGGAGAAGCTCTGCCCAGTGCAACACATCATTTGATTTCTTAACGGCTGCTTCCATGGGCTTTGATTGTGGATACAAGTAAAATGAAATCCTTGACAACTTCAACCTTTTCTCCATTTATCCCGATGTTGCTTAATGGCTCAATTGCGAGGATTTTTGTTTTCTTTGTATTGAGGTGTAATCCATACTGAACGCTCTATCTAGCCTTTTATCTTCATCAGTAAGCGCTTCAAGTTCTCTTCACTTTCAGCAAGCAATGTTGTGTCATCTGCATAACACAGGTTATTAAGGAATCGTCCTCCAATACCGATGCCACCTTGTTTCTACAGTCCAGCTTCTCAGACAATCTGCTGAGCACACAGGTTGAATAACTATGGTGAAAGGATACAACCCTGATGCACACCTTTCCTGACTTTAAATCAAGAAGTATCCCTTTGTTCTATTTGAACTACTGCCTCTTGATCTATGTACAGGTTCCTCAAGAGCACAATTAAGTATTCTGGAATTCCCATTCTTCGCAATGCTATCCTTAGTTTGTTATGGTCCTTACAGTTGGATGTCTTTGCTTAGTCAATAAAACACAGCTTTTCTACTT
Source organism: Elephas maximus indicus (assembly GCF_024166365.1). NCBI lineage: Eukaryota > Metazoa > Chordata > Mammalia > Proboscidea > Elephantidae > Elephas > Elephas maximus. The sequence continues at coordinate 233,889,133 of NC_064820.1, read as the reverse complement.
TTTTATTTGGTGTTCTCTGCTCTCAGTCAAGATTAATCTGGCACCAGCAATGACATCCCTCATTGCAAGTCCTCTTTGGAAGCCAGCCTGAATTTCTGGCAGTTCCTTGTCAATGTACTGCTGCCAACAGTTTTTGAATGATCTTGAGCAAAATTTTACTTGCTTGTGATATTAATGATATTGTTAGATAATTTCTTTGGATCGTTTTCTTGGGACTAGGCACAAATATGAATCTCTTCCAGTCAGTTGGCCAAGTAGCTGTCTTCTAAATTTCTTGACATTTGTGTCCATTTGTTGAAACATCTCAATTGGTATGCGGTCAGTCCCTGGAGACTTGTTTTTCACCAATGCTTTCAGTGCAGCTAGGACTTCTTCCTTCAATACTATATGCTCTTGATCATATGCTACCTCCTGAAATGGTTGAATGCCAACCAATTCTTTTTGGTACAGGAACCCTGTGTATTCTTTCAATCTTCTTTTGATGCTTCCTATATCATTCAATACTTTGCCCATAGAGCCCTTCTATACTGCAAGTCCAGGCTTGAATTTTTTCTTCAGTTCTTTCAGCTTAAGTTATGCTGAGCATGTTCTTACCTTTTGGCTTTCTAACTCAGGTTTTTGCACATTTCATTATAATACTTTGTCTTCTTGAACTGCCCTTTGAAACCTTCTCTTCAACTTTTTTACTTCATTTCTTCCACTCACTTTAGCTACTCTAACTCTAAGGGCAAGTTTCAGAGTATTCTGACATCCATTTTGGTCTTTTCTTTCTTTCTTGTCTTTTTAATGACCTTTTGCTTTCTTCGTGTATGATGATATCTTTGATGTGACCCTGCAACTCGTCTGGTCTTCAGCCAGTAGTGTTCAATGTGTCAAGCCTATTCTTGAGATAGTCTTTAACCTGAGGGGCTCATCTTCTGCACTATATCAGACAATGTTCTGCTGCTATTCTTAAGGTTTCCACTTGCCAGTTTCTTCAGAAATAGACCACCAGGTTTTTCTTCCTGTCTGTTTAGTCTGGAATCTCCTCTGAAACCTGTCTGCCATGGGTGACCCTGGTAGTATTTGAAATACCAGTAGCATAGCTTCCCGTATATCAGCAACACGTGAGCCACCACAGCACGACGAACTGACAGACGAGCAGTAGAGACTAAGCCTCAGTAGACTTATGTAACTCATTCAAGGTAAACAATTAATGAATGGATCTGGGATTTAAATCTAGTTCATTTGAATGCAAAGGTCCATTTTTGTTGTTGTTCTTTTTGTTGTTTGTTCATTTTACCACTACCATCTGTTGTTCCCATGTTAAATAAATATTGGCATAGAGTTGTTTCTTATGATTATAAACATAAATCTTTCATCTCTTTCCTCTAACCCTAGCTACAGCTGAAAAGGCATTTAAATCTAGAAACATGAGGAATCCTTATGATACCCCTATTCCCACAACAGAAGGCTTAGTTTTGTTCCAAGCAGTCCAGCCTTCTCTCTCCTCATTCTAGAATACTTGAAAACATCAATATCTTCTGACGCCCTCATCTATAGTCTCCGCTCACTATAGATGCATTAAGTATTCATTATCATTTATTTGACCATTAAGATTATTCACTCTTTGTTCAATTTTTAATCAGTTATATCTCTAGAGGGCAATACTAGTGGTTCTTGTACTTTGCAGGGCAGAGAGGTTAGGTCACTTGTTAGAAGGCACATGGACAGTGAGTGCCTGAAGCTTGGTGTTGAAGCCTCCTTCGAGGCCCACACTGTAAGTGAACTGCATGCTATACAAGTTATTTGTTTGCTCTAACTTTAGAGCACCCCCATCTCTCCTCTCAGAATTTAAAAACATACTTCTCATTCACCATTATGGGTCCATTTCCTCCGTTCTTCTGATCTTCAAGGATTTATCATTTAATTGCAAGTACTCCAGGCTCACACACTACATCAATTATCAGCTAACCCCTCAAAAAAAAAAAAAAAAAAAAACCCTCAGACACTAATTAAACAAAACATCAGGGATAACTTCCCAGCTATATGAGAACAAGGTACTATTCCCAATGGGAAGCCTGGGGAGAAACAGCGAAGTCCTTATGGGATAGAATGGAGAAGATCAGATCAAGTTTAACCTGAGAGATAATTTTGAAATGGGCAGGAAGAAGGTCGAGGAGACTGTTTACCACTTGAAATCTCTCCTCTGAAGCCATCTTGACCTAAGGTTCACGCACCACTATTCAAAGTCCCTGAGGGGGCTCTTGGGGCCATAGCTAGAGCAAAACCTGAAGTTCACCAGCCAACCAGGAAAAGTCCAGACAAGCACTGAGCCCACCCAGTGAGTAAGCTGCAATGGAAGGCAGGTTTTTCTTCTAGATTGGGAATAATCTGTCTAAAAAAAAAAGTCTACATCTGCTCAAAGGCAAGTTTCAGGTAAGGGCAGTCCCAGCAGTCTCATCAGAGAAACTGGGCTGTGTTTTCCTAGAATAGGAAGAGCATTCCCAGTGACTCAACCCCAAGATGTCTCTCCCCAGCTAAGACCACCAACTGCTAATAAAACCTCCATTCCTTAACCAAGGCCTTTGATACAAGCCATGAAGGTAACTGTTTAGTCCTTAACTATTGAAAACTAAAATCTTCAAAGTGACGTAGAGGTCGGTAGTCTGTGGCATTAAAAAAAAAAAAATACTAACAATAATTTGTGCTGGGATAGAGGACAGGCAGGTCAGTGAATATTGGCCATTGATTAACTGATTATGCAACATAGTTAAAGTCATATACTTCAAGTTAGAAAATAACTGGAAACAGAGCAGGTCATCCCTGTCTTTAGGCAGGAAAGTCACTCGATACTCATCTGGAAGAGTGGATGTTACCTAGAGTGTATCAGGATCCTGAGCCTTTTTTCCTCTGCAACCCAATATTTTTGATGATGCTGAATCCTAGTCACAAAAGCAATATTAAGCCTAGCATGCTGGTGGCAAGGGAGGACTAGATAAGTAAGGCCAAATAATATCAGGCCCCAGAAAAAGCAAGTTTTGAGGTAAATTTTAGTAGCAAATTAAAATATTCAGACAAGATAAAGAGGCCCTGGAATGTGAGTGGGGAGCGGGCATGGCAGGTATTAGTATCCCTTGCACTGGCAGCAATGGGCCAAATGACACAATTCTGCTCACAACAGCCAGCACACTCACCAAGTGGCTGTCCTGTCACTGCTGTGTCCCAGCTTCTTCCCGTTCCCTTTTCCTTCTCCCCCACCCCTAGAAAGAGTAATAGATGGGGCTAAGGACTCTATGTACAGTCTACAATAAGAAGTCATTTGGGGAATGACTTTAGCTCATTAGAAATGTGAATTAAATCAGCATTTTTTGTGAATGAATTGTATTTCTCATCTGTGTAATAACTGTGGATGACAGTGTGTAAGACAGATTCTTGTTTTTAAAAAATTATAATCTACACAGAAAACAAAACCTAACATATTGGAAATGCCTAGCAAACAAGATAGCACATTATTAAGTTTTCCATTAGGCAAGTAGGTTTCAGCTTATAGGGTGATCAAGAGAGTCATGCATGTGCTTGTAAGAAGTGACAGTTAGATATCTGGTGTCAGTGCTGTGCTGGGTAGGGGGTTCAGACATCTGGGGGCCTATGGGCAGCTAATCCCCTAGTGTGAAGCAGCATCGGGTGGTTAAACAAGCTCACCCCGTGGAGTCACACTCTAGCTCTGATCTGAAGAAGGTGGGCATTCTTAACCTTATGAAGTTCTCAGTTTTTCCAGAGTTATTTGAAGTAGGACATGAGACATGAAGTAGGACATATACCTAACACCTGGCACAGGGACCAAGAGGTAGCCGGCTTATTAAATGTTGACTTACTTCCCCTCTCTCAGTGTTTGTTAGGATTTTTTTTTTAATCTTATATTAAAGCATTATGCAAAATTATGTCTCAGGCCCCTTTTAGGAATATGGCTATTGATGGTCATTATACTAGGAGAGCTCATAGGAGATGATCAATACATGATGAACTGATGAGGACGGTTTCGTGAAAGGCGTGGAAGCTGAGATAGCATAAAATTAGAGGTATGGTATGGAGGGAAGGTAGATAACAAGAAGAGGCATTGCATGCACAACAATGTGGAAAGTGTGCAAAGGCCTGGGCCAGGGTGATTGGAGCCTGGGGCTGGGCCTGGGCTCCAGCTACATCAAAGCTGAATAATCTTGAAGAAGGCAAAGTAGACGTTTTATTGTTAGACTTTCCTCATTGTGCCTCTTCAGGTCTTCATTTTACTCTAGTCAGAATTTATGGCTAATAGCAAGAGTGCCATCTGAACATGACTGGAAATACAAAGAAATGACGAGAAAATATTCTTTTTTCTTTTTATGATGAAAGATACCTGTCAATATCAGTTAAGGAAAACCTTGCCATCTGTAAACTGTATCCCCAAGATTCAGTCTCATGCACTATAATCCCAGTTATATCCTTAGCAGTTAAACAGTGCCTTGACATGGTGGCCCAGGTTGCAATTTTAAATTGAAGAAAGAGATCTTTTGTAGTAATAGATAATAAAACCTCATGGGCAAGCTCTTATTTGCATGTATCATAAGCTTGATTCTGGCAATTGCACATAATGCTGTATAGAAGCATGTACAGAAGCCATGTGTGTGTGACCGATACATTGAACAAGTAATTTGGAAATAAGTCTCTGCTGGAGGGATCCCAGAAGACATGGCCCCCGGAATTTCTGTGAGCCCAAAACTAAAAGCATTCCCGAAGCCAACTCCTCTGGCAAAGATTAGACTGGACTATAAAACATAAAATGATACTTGTGAAGAGTGTGCTTCTTAGCTCAGGTAGATACATGAGACTAAATGGGCAGCTCCCGTCTGGACATAACACAGTCTATCAACATCCAAAAGGGATTTCAGGAGTGAGTGTCAGGCATTTATAAAATATGTCAAATATATATACAAATATGACATACTGTATTTTTACCCAAATAATGCACATCCTCTATGTTTGTTTGCCAACTACATCCTCCCCATCCCCATAGTATTTTCAAAAGGGCTGCTATGCCAATTTTTTTAATGTTGCTGTAAGAAAAATTATCATAGCATGCATACAAAAATACCTCATGGGGGGAGGGCGCAGGTAGCAAACAAATACAGATGGTGCAAATTATTTGCGTGAAAATACAGTATATATGCCATACATATAAATTTTAGACTGAATACTTAGTTTAAAATTTAGCCAAAAATTCCAACAACCTACTTAGACAGGTCAAGGCTCTGTCTAACTACCAAGGATTATAGTGGAAGAGACTGAATCTTAACAATAACGTTTACAGATTGCAACATTTCCTTGTTGTTGTTGTTGTTAGGTGCCGTTGAGTCAGTTCTGACTCATAGCGACCCTATGCACAACAGAACCAAACACTGCCAGGTCCTGCGCCATCTTTACAATCATGGTTAAGCTTGAGCTCATTGTTGCAGCCACTGTGTCAATCCACCTCAATGAGGATCTTCCTCTTTTCCACTGACCCTGTATTCTGCCAAGCATGATGTCCTTCTCCAGGGACTGATCCCTCCTGACAACATGTCCAAAGTATGTAAGATGCAGTCTCGCCATCCTTGCCTCTAAGGAGCATTCTGGCCGCACTTCCTCGAAGACAGATTTGTTTGTTCTTTTGGTAGTCCATGGTATACTCAACGTTCTTTGCCAACACCACAATTCAAAGGCGTCAACTCTTCTTTGGTCTCCCTTATTCATTGTCCAGCTTTCACATGCGTATGATGCGATTGAAAATACCATGACTTGGGTCAGGCACACCTTAATCTTCAGGGTGACATCTTTGCTCTTCAACACTTTTAAGAGGTCCTTTGCAGCAGATTTGCCCAATGCAATACATCTTTTGATTTCTTGACTGCTGCTTCCATGGCTGTTGATTGTGGATCCAAGTAAAATGAAATCCTTGACAACTTCAATCTTTTCTCCAATTATCATGATGTTGCTCATTGGTCCAGTTGTGAGGATTTTTGTTTTCTTTATGCTGAGCTGTAATCCATACTGAAGGCTTTGGTCTTTGATCTTCATTAGTAAGTGCTTCAAGTCCTCTTCACTTTCAGCAAGCAAAGTTGTGTAATCTGCGTAACGCAGGTTGTTAATCAGTCTTCCTCCAATCCTGATGCCCCATTCTTCATATAGTCCAGCTTCTCCTATTATTTGCTCAGCATACAGACTGAATAGCTATGGTAAAAGAATACAACCCTGACGCACACCTTTCCTGACTTTAAACCAATCAGTATCCCCTCGTTCTGTCTGAACAACTGCCTCTTGATTTATGTAAAGGTTCCTCACGAGCACAATTAAGTGTTCTGGAATTCCCATTCTTCGCAGTGTTATGCATAGTTTGTTATGATCCACACAGTCGAATGCCTTTGCATAGTCAATAAAACACAGGTAAACATCCTTCTGGTATTCTCTGCTTTCAGCCAGGATCCATCTGGCATCAGCAATGATATCCCCGGTTCCATGTCCTCTTCTGAAACCGGCCTGAAGGTCTGGCAGTTCCCTGTCAATATACTGGTGCAGCCAGTTTTGAATGATCTTCAGCAAAATTTTGCTTTTGTGTCATATTAATGATATTGTTCTATAATTTCCACATTCGGTTGGATCGCCTTTCTTGGGAATAGGCATAAATATGGATCTCTTCCAGCCCATTGGCCAGGAAGCTGTCTTCCATATTTCTTGGCATAGATGAGTCAGCACCTCCAGCACTGCATCCGTTTGTTGAAACTTCTCAATTGATATTCCATCAGTTCCTGGAGCCTTGTTTTTCACCAATGCCTTCAGAGCAGCTTGGACTTCTTCCTTCAGTACCATCGGTTCCTGATCATATGCCAACTCTTGAAACGGTTGAATATCGACTAATTCTTTTTGGTATAATGACTCTGTGTATTCCTTCCATCTTCTTTTGATGCTTCCTGCATCGTTCAATATTTTCCCCATGGCATCCTTCACTATTGCAACTTGAGACTTGAATTTTTTCTTCAGTTCTTTCAGCTTGAGAAATGCCGAGCGTGTTCTTCCCTTTTGGTTTTCCATCTCCGGCTCTTTGCACATGTCCTTATAATACTTTGTCTTCTTGAGAGGCCCTTTGAAATCTTCTGTTCAGTTCTTTTACTTCATCAATTCTTCCTTTTGCTTTAGCTGCTCGATGCTGAAGAGCAAGTTTCAGAGTCTCCTCTGACATCCATGTTGGTCTTTTCTTTCTTTTCTGTCTTTTCAGTGACCTCTTGCTTTTTTCATGTTTGATGTCCATGATGTCATTCCGCAACTCGTTTGGTCTGAGGTCACTAGTGTTCAGTGCGTCAAATCTATTCTTGAAATGGTCTCTAAATTCAGGTGGGATATACTCAAGGTCATATTTTGGCTCTCGTGGACTTGCTCTGATTTTCTTCAGTTTCAGCTTGAACTTGCCTATGAGCAATTGATGGTCTGTTCCACAGTCGGCCCCTGGCCTTGTTCTGAATTATGATATTGAGCTTTTCCATCGTTTCTTTCCACAGATGTAGTCAATTTGATTTCTGTTTGTTCCATCTGGCGAGGTCCATGTGTCTAGTTGCCGTTTATGTTCGTGAAAGAAGATATTTGCATTGAAGAAGTCGTTGGTCTTGCAAAATTCTATCATTCGATCTCCGGCATTTTTTCTATCACCAAGGCCATATTTTCCAACTACTGATCCTTCTTCTTTGTTTCCAACTTTCACATTCCAATCACCAGTAATTATCAATGCATCTTGATTGCATGTTCAATCAATTTCAGACTGCAGCAGCTGATAAAAATCTTCTATTTCTTCATCTTTGGCCCTAGTGGTTAGTGCTTAAATTTAAATAATAGTCGTATTAACTGGACTTCCTTCCTCGTAGGCATATGGATATTATCCTATCACTGACAGCGTTGTGCTTCAGGATAGATCTTTAAACGTTCTTTTTGACGATGAATGCAACACCAGTCCTCTTCAAGTTGTCATTCCCAGCATAGTAGACTACATGATGGTCCAATTCAAAATGGCCAATACCAGTCCATTTCAGCTGACTAATGCCTAAAATATCAATGTTTATGTGCCCCATTTCATTTTTGATGGTTTCCAATTTTCCTAGATTCATACTTCATACATTCCAGGTTCCAATTATTAATGGATGTTTGCAGGTGTTTTTTCTCATTTTGAGTAGTGACACATCAGCAAATGAAGGTCCCAAAAGCTTAGTCCACCCACGTCATTAAGGTCGACTCTACATTTCCTTAGGTGCTCTTTTGTCACAAAAAGAAATACACACATATTTGTGTGTGTTTATACATATGTATGTGTATGTGTGTGTATACATGTATAAAAACATATATATATAATATGGGTTATATATCATATAAGGAATATATTAACCCTTTGCCATCAGATCGATTCCAGCTGATAGCCACCCTATAGGACAGAGTAGAACTGCTCCATAGGGTTTCCAAAGGGCGGCTGGTGAATTCGAATTGCTGACCTATTGGTTAGCAGACTAAGCACTGTTTAGGAGGCAAACAGGCATGGTTTAAGTAAAGTCTTTAAAGTATCCTGTAACAAGACTGTTATTTTTGTTGTGTGCAGTCAAGTCAATTCCAGCTCATAGTAGCCATGTATTACAAAGTAGAACAGTCCTGTAGGGTTTCCTAGGTTTTAATCTTTAAGGGAAAAGATCACCAGATTTTTTCTCCAACCGCCCACCTTTCAGTTAGCAGCCAAGTGCTTGACCATTGCACTGCCAGGTAGAGAAATGTGACACTTTTCAGAAGAAACCGTAGAGGATTCAATATGATAAAGGTACAGCCCCTACCCTAGGGAAGGTAACTATTTAAGGAGACAGGTTCTTATTTTTTAAGTAATTGGAAGCCTTAAAAATACCTTTGTTCTTCACACCTGAGTTGTAAAAAGACGACTCCATCACACATGTGAATCGGATAATAGGATGCATAAGGAAGAGAAGACCTATAGAGGCATAGTTAGTGGGCTCTAGCAGGAGCCCAGGCAGGCTCTGATCCAGGACAAAGTGGTAAGGGTACAGATAATGTGTGCCTAAGGCATTGTGCAGATAGAACCAACAGGACACAGGCACTGATGAAATACAGTAAATAAGATACAGAACATTATTTGATATGACTTGAATATTCTGACTCAAAGTGACTGATGCGGAAGCAGCCATGAATTAGGAGGAGCCGTTTTGACCTTGGGAGTAATGGCCAGCAGGTTAAATTTGTATTGTGTCAGTTAACAATGACCAGAAAGGGGAGTGGAGTTCAGTGAGGAAGTCACAGCGGGAGCACACAGGTCTGGAAAAGTTCTGCTTATAGGTGATGGAAGATGTGGAAATGTACGTGTTCACTCAGGGCAGTGAGCAAGTGTCTGGGGGAACACTTCTATCTAGGGAGTGGGAAGACAGAAAGAGGTCAAGGAAGTGGAGAGGCCAGGAACCTAAGCAGTTCTAAATAGAAAGGGCTGGACAGTAGGACATAAGACACAAGAAGCAAGAAGGCTCAGGTTGGGATGACGTTTGGCTTTGCAGTTTAGAAGCCGTGTGTGCGTGACTGTAACATTGAACAAATAATTTAGAAGTAAGTCTCTGCTGGAGGGACTCCAGAAGACATGGCCCCCGGAATTTCTGTCAGCCCAAAACTAAAACCATTCCCGAAGCCAACTCCTCAGACAAAGATTAGACTGGAGTATAAGACGAAAATGATACTTGTGAAGAGTGTGCTTCTTAGCTCAGGTAGATACATGAGACTAAATGGACAGCTCCTGTCTGGACGTGAGACGAGAAGGCAGAAAAGGACAGGAGCTGGTTGAATGGACACGGGAAATACAGGGTGGTGAGGAAGGGTGTGCTGTCACTTTACAGGGAGAGCAACTAGGGTCACATAACAGTATGTATATAAATTTTTGTATGAGAAACTAACTCGAACTGTAAAATTTCACTTAAAATACAACAAAAAATAACGAAATATATGAAGAAACATAAAAAAAAAGAAAAGAATTAAGTCTCCCTCCAAGCCTCTCTGGAGCCATCTCCTGGTCTCTTCCCCTCCCTTGATAGGGCTTTCCTTCACCTTCCTTTTTCTGCAGCCTCTTCTGCCTCAGATATATGCACAGATGTTCTTGCTGCATTCCAAGTCACCAGCTGCTTTTTCAAAAGCCAAGTGCTGGAGAGAATATGGAGAGACTAGCTCTAACCTTACCACTTACTGTTTTGTGAATCAATTAAGACAGAACAATTAACCTCTCTGAGCCAATATGAACAATGGTAAAATGGAAATGAAAATTTCTACCTTACCGGGTCGTTAAAACACTAAATAAGATAATTATATAAATTTATTATCACGGTTCCTGGCGCACAGTGAGTGCTAAACAATTTGCGCATTTTATTAAATATGACTTACATCTACACCTCTTTTCTGTTTTTTCCATCCTTTTTTTTTTATCTCCACTAGCCCTGTAACTTCTCCCCTTCTTCCTCAGTTTAGACTCTCAGAAGAAACCTTGGAATCAGAAATCTTACACAGGACAGAAAGGGAAATGATGCTATGCCTTTTCAACTTCAAAAAAGTACTCTAGACTGACTTTTCCCTGCCATAGCTCATTGAGTCAAAATGAGAATCATGAGTTCTCATTAGAAGGAAAATTGTATTCTATGAGGCATATCCCAGAGATATTTCTGGTAGAATAGTGGAAAGAAGTGCAATAATTGGGTGATACACAGAATATCAGAAACTTTATAGGAAACAGTATGTAATTTTTAAACATTAGAAGGAGGAAAGCAGATTTGCACTTGTTGATTTAAAGCCTGGATTTGAGTCATTTTCTTTTTTGGGTTTTTTTTTTTTTCCTTCAAAAAGTAGCAGAGTTCTTTAGAATATAGGACCAGAGTGAGAGGGAATGTATTTGTCACAGCATCTAAGCTGAACAGATCACAGTTTATGCATAAAGCACAAAATAAAGCACATCCATGAATTATCTGCATACAGGATTTGATTTCTTTTCAATTCTATCATAAACCATATCATCCCCATCATGACCTCAAAACCACACCCATAAATTCTCAGCAGGGTAGAGACTGTTGGGAAACTAATAGTTGGAAGCCAACAGAGCTCAGTGAAAGGCCATGTGAGCCAGTTGTTGGCAAACCAATATCCACTAACAATAATGGCATCCAAAAATCAAGTTGACTGTGTTTTCCATCACTGAGAAGGGATGGTTTCATTGCAAAGAAGTTGTTCAGGGAATTCAAATGTCACTCAAACTGACAGAAAAATATTAGTTCTAGAGACAGTTTAAGGAGCCCTGGTGCACAACAGTTAAGTGCTTGGCTTTGCCGGTTGAAACCTACCCAGCAGTTTTCTCTTCGAGAGAAGACTTATTGATCTGATCCCATAAAAATTACAGCCAAGAAATCCCTATGGGGCACTTCTACTCTATCACATGGGGTCTCTATGAGTCGAAATTGACTTGACTGCACCTAACAACAAGAGGCAGTCTGGCCCTTTAGTCAACAACTCTTGGAGCTACATTTCTTATACCAATCAAGATCTTTCTTCTGGTGGTCAAAATTCTATGTTTTAGGGGCTTATTTGGTTCCATAACAAAGTTAGGGGTGAAGAGACATATGACTTGGCTGCTCCACTCAAGGGATTCGGAAAATCTTGAATTGTGCTAATGTCACTGCCAAAGCAAGACATAGGAATGCCTGTGTGAGAGAGGTCACATAGGGGAGAGGTGAGTGTGGTCCAGAGAGCCGGGGTGCAGCTCCTCGTGGTGATGGAACCAGATGAAAGCTTAAGAGGTGAGTAAGGTGTATTGACATCAATAAAGCTTCTAACTGTTCACAAAGCCCTTACACTTACTTTATGCCGCCTCCCACCTTCTTCCCACCGCTGCCTAAAAAAGGCAAAAAGAGAAAGCCTAAGAAAGTGGACAATTCCTGCCATGTGTTTTCAGGGAGAAGTCAAACAGCCTGATGATGATGGGAGCTATGTCAGGCTTTGACCAAATTGGAAGAAACTTGTTATCCATATGATAATGTTCCTCTTGTCACATACATAAATGTCTTTTATCTTTCCCAAGTCTTTGTAGTTAAAGTAGGAATTTTCTCCCCATTTTACAGATGGAAAAATTGTGGTTCAGAAAGACTAAACAGCATTTTCAAAGTCACAGAGTAGAAGGTAGAGAAAGGACATATTTGCAGGTGTTCTGGCTCTTGGTCTGACTGTTCTACATTCAAGTCTCTACAGAGGTAAAGAAGATCAGACAGGGTCTTTCCTTAGTAAGAAAACATGGACACAGGAATGAAGACCAGCATTAATTCCTCCTCTCAGGTTTGCTTCATTCCAATGTTCTCAATTCTTTACAGGTGCCAGATAATGCATCAGCATGAGAAGTGGCAACCAGAGTTTCTTGGGGAATTCCCCTAAGAACTTCATCCTGCTGGGTGTCTCTGACAGACCATGGCTGGAACTTCCTCTTTCTGTGGTCCTTCTAGTTTCCTACATTCTGGCCATGTTGGGCAACATTGCCTTCATCTTGGTGTCCCGGCTAGATGCCCAGCTCCATAGCCCCATGTACATCTTCCTCAGCCACTTGTCCTTCCTGGATCTCTGCTATACCACCACCGCAGTCCCACAGATGCTGTCAACATGGGCAGCTCCAGGGAGACCATCAGCTATGGTGGCTGCACAGTGCAGTATGCTATATTCCACTGGTTGGGCTGCACTGAGTGCATCGTCTTAGCCACGATGGCCCTGGACCATTATGTGGCCATCTGTGAGCCCCTTCAGTATGCTGTTATTATGCACCACCTTCTCTGCCAGCAGCTTGTAGCTGTGGCCTGGGTCAGTGGCTTCTGCAACTCCCTAGTTCAGGTGGTCTTGACAGTGCAGTTGCCTTTCTGTGGCCAGCAAGTACTAAACAACTTTTTCTGAGAGGTACCAGCCAGGATCAAGCTGTGATGTGCTGACACGACTATGAACGATGCTACACTGGCTGTGCTAGTGGCCTTCTTGGTGCTAGTCCCCCTAGCTCTCATCCTTTTCTCCTATGCCTTCATTGCCCGTTCAGTGCTCAGGATCCAATCCTCCAAGGGACAGCACAAGGCTTTTGGAACCTATTCTTCCCACCTGGTGGTGGTCTCCCTCTTCTACGTACCCGCCATTTACATGTATCTGCAACCACCTTCCAGCTACTCCCAAGAGCAGGGCAAGTTTATCTCCCTCTTCTATTCCATAGTCACCCCCACTCTCAATCCCTTCATCTATACCCTGAGGAATAAGGATGTGAAAGAAGCCCTCAGAAGACTCCTAGAAAGGATCTGGAGGATCTGCAGATGAACTGAGATGTGGCCATTTCCATTTGTTGAAGTACATTTAATAGGTGTATTGTATGCTCAAAACACCTTTCACTTAATGAGTTAATAATGAAACAGTGTAGGTTTTTGAGAGATCTGAGAGCCCCAAAAACCCCATCCAAAATATTTTTACCTCCTAGGTGGTCACAGTGCCTAAAATTTCACCTCTGCAATATATATGTTTTCAGAAATTGTTTAAACAGACTTGGAGTTTAATAAGTATATGTCAAATTACTTAATTTCTAATTTTCTTATCCTTCTCCCTCCTCATCTCCCTATTTTTCTTCTTTTTCTCCTGTTTGTCTCTTTCAAATCTTCTCTCTTACTTTCCCTATTACTCTTCTGTATACATATTATGAAATTGAGCCACATATTACTTAAAATGAATTTATATTCCTCTCCATAAATTTAAATCTCCATAAATTTTATGACTTGCAAAAACTTTCAGGAATGTGATGTATCGCTTTCTTCTTACTTTGACTTTAGATGATGTCTTTTCGTGTAGTTGAAATTTCCTTCTATAAAAAATTTTCCCCATTAATTGGGAACTAGTACAAGCGCTAGGCAAACCTGCTGCAAATGATGTCTTTAAAGTGTTAAAAAGCAAAGTTGTCACTTTGAGGACCAAGATGCACCTGACCCAAGCCATGGTATTTTCAGTTTCCTCATACACATGCAAAAACTAGGTAGTGAATAAGGAAAACCAAAGAAAAAATGATGCCTTCCAATTATGGTGTTGGCAATGAATATTGAATATACCCTGAAATGCTAGAAGAACAAACAAGTCTGTCTTGGAAGAAGTACAGCCAGTGTGCTCCTTGGAAGCAAGGATGGTGAGACTTCCGTATTTTGGACATGTTATTGGTAGGGACCAGTCCCTGAAAAGGACATCATGCTTGGTAAGGTAGAATGTCAGCAACAATGGGCTCAACCATAGCAACAATTGTGAGGATGGTGCATGACCAGGCAATGTTTTGTTCCATTGTACATAAGGTAGCTGAGCCAGAACCAACTCAACAGCACCTAACACCAACAACTACAAGCATATCTATCATAGCAAAAATCCGTTGCTGTTGACTCAATTCCAACTCATACCAACCCTATAGGACAGGGTAGAACTGCCCCATAGGGTTTCCCATGCTGTAATTTTTACAGCAGAAGGTCACCAGGTCTTTCTCCCATGGAGCCACTGGTAGGGGTTCAAACCACTGACCTTTTGGTTAGTAGCCAAGCACTTAATCATTGAGCCATCAAAAAAAAAAAAAAAATACCAAACCCACTGCCTTCAAGTCAATTCTGACTCATAGCAACCCTATAGAAAAGAGTAGAACTGTCCCACAGGGTTTCCAAGGCTGTAAATCTTTACAGAAGCAGACTACCACATCTGTCTCTGACAGAGTGGTTCATGGGTTTGAGCCACCAACCTTTTGGTTAACAACCAAATGCTTTGACCACTGCACCACCAGGGATCTTATTGAGTCACCAAGGCTCCTAACGTCTATCACAGATGGATGAAATGTGCAAGGCTATACTAGGTTTGGAGCCGTGGTGGCACAGTGATGAGAGCTCTTGGCTATTAATCAAAAAGTCAGCAGTAAGAATCTACCAGCTGCTCCTTGGAAACCCTATGGGGTAGCTCTACCGTGTCCTATAGGATTGCTATAATTCAGAATAAACTCGACTGCAACAGGGTTTTTTTATATTAGGTTTCATGGTGTTATGGATTGAATTGTGTCCCCCCCCCTCCAAAAAATGGGCAATCTTAATTCCTGTACCTGTAACTATTACCCTGTTTGGAAGTAGTTTTCTTTTGTTAAGTTAATTAGGTCATACTAGGGTTGGTTGGGTCCTAAATCTAATCACTTCTAGGCAGTGTCTTACGAAAAAAGTAAAATAGACATAGAGATGCACAGAGGTGGAAGACAGACACCAAGGAATACCAAGCAATACCAAGAAACACCAAGGAACTCCAAGGGCTACCAACAAGGAAGAACCCTCCCTTAGAGCCAATGCCCTGACTGGGAATTCTAGCCTCCAAAACTGTGAGATAATAAATTCCTGTTTTTAAAGCCATCACTTGTAGTATGTGTGTTACAGCAGCACTAGGTAACTAAGACACATGGGTACAAATAAAAGTAGCATTGTTTCTTATCTCCCTAAAAATATTATATTTTAAATGGGAAAACAAAATATAAGTACAACCAGAGTTAAAGACAATAAAACTTTCAATAACAAGTCTAAAGTAACTGAAATAGCTAATATTTGTTAAGCATTTCCCAGATGCAGATGCATCACCTCATGAAATCCAAAAATAACCCCACAATATAATTGCATACATTATTTCCCTGTTTTATATAAGAATTTGATCATTAGAAAGGTTATAATAACTTGACCAAGGTCATCCAGTAAATGAAAACATGGAGACTAGCACTAAGTTCTATACTTCAGTAGAACAGAGCTGTGATACTAATACCATATATATATTTTTTTTTTTACATTTTCTAGATTCATTTACACTTAAGTTGTTTGTTTTTGTCTCCCTGTCTTGTATATGCCAAACATTAACATAGCCAAATACAAAATTAATGTATTGAACATGTAAAAATTAAGACAAAGGAAAATGAAGGAAGGTTTTCTGAAAGTCAAGGCACAAAGGAAATAGGAATTACAGTATTATAGGAGTTTCTCTAAGAAAAGTAAAAGAATGATATTCCTGATATCAAGACCTCATAGGACATTTTCCCATGGATGCCATAGAGCAGACACTGTGTAATAACAAAGCCTTTTAGAACAACCTTACCAAACATACAGAAAGATCTAAGAGAGTTTTATTATTATAATTATAAATGTTCTTAATGGTATAGGTCTAAGACACCCGTTGATAAAAGCAATTTCACGTTGATGCAAAGAAAGTTGATCCATACATACAGCTATGTATAATGGTATGATTTAATACTAGGACTCATTTGAGATTGTTGAGGACTATGTTCCTCAAAATAGATGTGTCAGATGAAAGACACCCTCAAATTTATTTCTATTCCTTGCAATAAGAAGTAAAAACTAATATCCCTTCCTTCAAATCAGGGCTGACCATCAGGTGAAGTGAAAATGATGTCCTAGACATTCCAAGGTATAAGGGTTATATCGCTCATCATACTTTTACAATCTGTATGCTGAGCAAATAATCTGAGAAGCTGGACTATATGAAGAAGAAAGGCATCAGAATTGGAGGAAGACTCATTAACAACCTCCAATATGCAGCTGACATAACCTTGCTTGCTGAAAGCAAAGAGAACTTGAAGCACTTACTGACGGAGATCAAAAACTACAGTCTTCAGTATGGACTGCACCTCAATATAAAGAAAACAAAAATTCTCACAACTGGACCAGTAAGCAACATCGTGATAAAGAGAGAAAATATCGAAGTCAAGGATTTCATTTTACTTGGATTCACAATCAACACCCATGGAAGCAGCAGTCAAGAAATCAAATGACATATTACATTGGGCATATCTGCTGCAAAAGACCTCTTTAAAGTATTAAAAAGCAAAGGTGTCACTTTGAGGACTAAGGTGTGTCTGACCAAAGTCAGGGTATTTTCAGTTGCCTCATATACGTGCAAAAACTGGAAAATGAATAAGGAAGACCAAAGAAAAAATGATACCTTTGAATGATGGTGTTGGCAAAGAGTATTGAATATACAACAGATTCCCAGAACAAAAAACAAATCTATCTGGAGTAAAGTACAGCCAGAATGATCCTTAGAAGGAAGGATGGCGAGACTTCATCTCATGTCCTTTGGACATATTATCAGGACAGACCAGTCCCTGGAGAAGGACATCATGCTTGGTAAAATAGAGGGTCAGTGAATAAGAGGCAGACCCTCAATGAGATGGTTTGACAAGTGGCTGTGATAATGGGCTTAAACATACTGACTGTGAGGATGGTGCAGGATCAGGCACTGTTTTGTTCTACATGCATAGGGTTGCTATGAGTCAGAACCGACTCAACGGCACATAACAACAACTACCAGGATGGGAAGTAGAAAGAACAGGGATTAATGGTGATGGAAAATAGCATCGAATAAGGCTAAGGTTGCACATCCAGTTACTGTAATTGATGTCAGTAAGTTGTACACCTGTTTAAAGTTGAATTGGCAAAAATTGTGTACTAGCTATATATACAACAATGACACACACATACAAAAAAAAAAGTAACTGCTGAGACTGCTTATGTACAACTAAAATCCTCATGAGATCTAGCTCCTGGTTTGCAGGTTTAGTGTTTCACAGGACACCCCAGCTAACTGGCCTAATAATGTGTTTAGTGCTTCTGTTCTACCTCCTAGTTGGCTGTGTAGTGCCTGGAGCCATCCCATGCATGACAATTGATCTCTATTCACTTGTAGCAAAAGAGGAAGAAGGGGAATCAGGAATAGGAGAAGAATATGAAATGTGCTCCTAATTTCCTCCGGAACACAGTCCCTTTGCCATGAGACAGAAGAACTGGAAGGTGCCCAGCTGCCATTACTAAACTTTTTAATCAAAGATTCTATAGAAGAATCCTATCAAAAACTTGAAAATATAGAACAGAATTTCAAATTCTCATGGACTCCAGACTTTCTGGAGTCATGGGGGGTGGATGAACCCCTGAAACTATTATCCAGAGATAATCTTTAAAATATAAACCAAAACTATTCCCTGAAGTCTATCTTTATGGGATCAAAGTGCCAACAACGACCTGAACGATTAGATAGGAACCTTAGGGGGCAGTGAGTTTATGTTAGTGTGATAAGAACAACTCAGAAAAGGAGGGTATCAATGTTTGCTCAACTCACAGAATGTAATCGATGTCACTAAATTGTACATGCAGAAATTGCTGAATTAGTGTATGTTCTGCTGTGTATATTCTCAACAACAATAACAAAATTAATTTTTAAAAAAGAAAAAAGGGAGCCAAGATGGCGGACCAAGCCATTTTGCTGCAACAGAACCTAAAAAACCAAGTAAAACAGGTACAGACATCAGTTCCGGAACTCTGAGCCTTAAATGAAGAGACAAAGATTAAATCAGAAGCCATTGAGAAGAAACTGATAGAAAATGACGAAGAAGTAGATATGAAGTGGAGGTTCTTAGCCAAATGGCGTGACTCAATGTGAACATCTTGGAATAAAGCCAACAACCCTGCACACAGAAAGGAACATCCACAGAATTCTCAATGGCAGATAGAGATATGATGTGGACACACTCAGGGCTAAGTAAGACTACGTATGCTGGCTGCAACTCAAGGAGAAGCCTAACCTCTCTCACTTGGTGACCACGAGAGCACGCTTCTACAACCCACCCCTTATGAATAGCAGCAAGAATCGCCCCATCCCGGCAGCCCCAACTGCCAGGAACCATAGTGCTAACCTACCCTATTGCCCTCCTCCATCTAGCCCCCTCCGCCCCTGCCTTCACTCCCCCTCCTGCCTCTCTCCTCAGCTCTGCAGCCAGAACCAAAAGTTGGTTTTTTGAAAGGATCAGCAAACCATTGGCCAAATTGACAAAAGACAAACAGGAGAGTAAGCAAATAACCCAGTAAGAAATGAAATGGGGGACATTACAATGGACACAAATGAAATAAAAAAGATCATAACAGAGTACTATCTAAAACTATACTCCAACAAATTTGGAAAAGATTAGTCCAAAGGACTAAAGAACCACATCAACCACGGCCTCCATTAGCCTAGCCTAGAAGAACTCGATGGCACCCAGCTACCACCACTGACTGCTCTGACAGGGATCACAGGAGAGGGTTCTGGACAGAGCTGGAGAAAAATATAGAACAAAATTCAAATTCACACACACACAAAAAGCCAGACATACAGGTCTAAGGCTGGAGGAACACCTGAGACTATGGGCCCCAGACACGCAGCTAATTCAAAACTGAAGCCACTCCCAAAGACCACCTTTCAGCCAAAGATTACACAGGCCTATAAAACAAACAATAACACACATGAGGAACGTGCTTCTTAGTGCAACCAAGCATAAGAGACTAAAAGAGCAACACTTGCCAAAAGCAAAGATAAGAAGGCGGGAAGGGAAAGGAAAACTGGGCATATGGACATGGGGAACCTGGGTGGAAAGGGAAAGGAGATCACTGACACAGTGCAGGGATTGCAACCAATATCACAAAACAATTTGTATATCAATTTTTGAATGAGAAACTAATTTTCATTGTAAGCTTTCACCTAAACGATAGTAAAATTTAAAAAAAAAAAAACTTATGGCTCAGAGGAGAGACATGTTGTTGTCATTAGGGGCCATGGAGACAGTTCTGACTTATACTGACCCTGTGTACAACAGAACAAAACACTTCCCGGTCGTGTACCATCCTCACAATCGTTGTTATGCTTAAGCCAGCGTTGCAGCCGCTGTGTCAGTCCATCTCGTTGAGGGTCTTCCTCTTTTTCGCTGACCCTCTACTTTACCAAGCATGATGTCTTTCTCCAGAAACTGATCCCTCCTGACAATATGTCCAAAGTATGTAAGACGCAGTCTTGCCATCCTTGCTTCTAGGGAGCATTCTGGCGGTACTTCTTCCAAGACAGATTTGTTTGTACTTTTGGCAGTCCGTGGTATATTAAGTATTCTTCTCCAACACCACAATTCAAAGGCATCAATTCCTCTTCAGTCGTCTTCATTCATCGTCCAGTCTTCACATGCAGAGGAGCAACAGAGGGGGCAAAATTCTTAAACCTCCTGCTTCTGAGGAGGAGGCATGGGCTAGATATGCCAGTGTCTTTGACAGGAAAAATGCCCTGATTTTGCTCACAACAGGTTGGAAATCTTGAGTCAACTGGATTTGATTCAACTTCTGCTACTTATTAAACTGCCAGTGACACGATGAAAAAGCATTGGTTTTTCATAGTAACAAGAACAGGAAGCAAACAAGGAAGGAAAAGCTCTCCTCCTCATCTTGCTCTCCTTCCTGCCTGCCTGTATCGCCCCTGTGGGTGAAGACTAATAAGAAAACAGCAAGCAAAGAAGAAATATGTTGTGCACACTCCCAAATGCAGCCTCACAAAAGGGCTGATAAAAGTGTGCGCTTGGAGCTCAGAGACACACCCTAATACCTGGCTCACAAGTGTGACACATCACACAACTCTTCACACTACAACAGAAATTCAAAAGACAAAGTTCTAATTAAGAAAAAGACAAAAATATGGCCAGCTATTGATTCTGCTCAGTATTCTTCTCGCTCTTCACTTTCTCCTGAGAACACCATGACAATAGATCGTGCTAATGAGCCTACCCTGCAAATGAAGTGTCTGTGGTCACCTGAGAGGGAATTGGTCAGTGTAGGCCCTGCTGGGAGGGGCCATGACTTGAAACTGACAAGGAGTTGTGTATACAAGCAGCCAAACCCACAGAGGTTTTAGAGACAGAAAGAAGTAGGAAGAGAAGTAACAGGAAGAAGCAAAAGGAAGAAAGAAGAGAGAAGAAGCAGAGAGAAAACAGGCAAGGAATCTCATCTAAAACAAAAAAAAAAAAGCTGTAACATGGATCAAGGGCTGTAATACTGAAGACAGCGAGAGGCTCAGAAGGGATCCAGGGGCAGAGTCACTGGAGACACACAGCAGGGCCGAAAAGAGCCTGTCCTCAACCGATCAAGAGGAGGCTGTCCTCAAGGGGCTGAGAGATGCCTGTCGTGAGAGGGCAAAGGGGAGCCAGTCCTCAGAGGGCTGAGAGGAGCCTGTCCTCATGGGGCAAAGGGGAGCCTGTCCTCAGGAGACCTAGAGGAAGTCTGCAGCACCAAGAGGAGCTGAGAGAGCTGTCCTGCATCGAACAAGGAAAGCTTTGCCTACATGCTTCCTACTCTAGATCTTGAATTGTAGCCTATTGATCCTGATCTCGAATTGTACCTTGTTCCTTAATAAGCCTCATAACTGGTCTATGAGTTCTATGTGACCATTGCAATGGACTATTGAGCCCAACAGAGAAGCCGAGAGTGCCATGGAAGGACAACTTGATTCCAAATTGGTAAAAACATTGGAGAGTGGAGGTATGGCTGATCTCTACCTCATAGGAAGTTACCTTATTCTGATTTTGATTCATATTATCCATCCTGAAGTTAAGCAGGTTCTAAAGCTACTACTACTATTACCATTTGACAGTTATGAACAGAGTATCTAATTTAAGCAGCTCAGAAAGACAGGAGGGAAGTCCTTCATGCTGGACACCTGCAGATCCCTAGCTGTAATAACTCAGAGCAGGCTGGTTAGGTCCCATGGTGACTAAGAACTACCTTCAAAAGACATTCAGAGGGGAACTAATTTCATTCAGGAAGGGGTGCCAGGGGCCTCATCAATTTCACCAGCTCAGCGTTCATGAAACAGGCAGAAAATTTCCAGGGCATTAGTTGCTGTCATCCCTTTCCCACTCTGTATCCCAGGAAGCATTTGTTTTTAAAATTATTTAATATTAACAATTAAAGAATTGCAGAAGGTATGCTTGTGTGACACACAGACGCACAAATGCGAACTGCTCACAATCCAAGTATTTAGAATACAGTTTGGCAGAGAAATTTAAATATATGGAATGGCTAGGTAACAGCCAAGGTTTTGTTTTCATTTAGTTCAAGCAACTGATGTAAAGCTAATTTTACTAAGACGTGGTTATCAGAGCAGCCAGAAGGGGGAATGGAACACTGATGCAAGTGAGAGATTGAGGTAAGGGAGAACCATCATTCCGGTGGGAGTACATGCATGTGGACATATTTGGAGAGAATGATGTCAGTAGACTCCATGTCTGGAAGAAACATCACAAGTTGGGGACTAACCAGAGATGATTCCATTTTTTTGGTCAGTAAATGGGGTATGTAGTAATGATAGTTCAACTAACTATTTTAAATTCACAATATGGGAAGACAGGCTATAAAAAAAGATTCTGACCTGAAAAGGGGAAGGAAAAAGGGATGTTTGCTGGAGGGGACACGTGAGAAGTCAGGGGCCAGCAGTGCCATCACAGCATGATGGAAACGGGACCTGGGATACAGTGCGAGCGAGTAGTGGAAAGGCAGAGGCAGCGGGCACTGCCAGCATCAGAAAAGAAAGTTTGGATACGGGCTTAGCATTGATGAGAGCGGGAGGAGAACTTTCTTGACTTCATTATTCCCCTATGCTATATCTCCATGTCATAAAGTCCATAATGTCCAACACAGAACACATCCTGGCCCCCCCAAACAGACAATTTATATGAAGTCTAGATGAGGCATCCCTCTTACCTAATATATACCCCTTTGTTGTCACTGTTAAATGTGTCTTTTCTGACCAAGAGTTTACCTGGATTCACTATCCTTCACCACCGTTAACTACTACTTCCTTTAATAAAGACCTTGACTACTGTTTTCCATGAACTGTCAAGGATTTTTTGGGGGGGTATCAAGACTGAATTGACTAGCAAGAGGATGTACAACCAACTACTTGAACCACAAAGGCAGTACCTCAGGGTTTTGGCAACATATTTGTCTATAGACCACACCCTTGTTGATTACACCCAGGGTTGATTACAGTGGAAGAATTTGCAATGAACAGAAAAGGGGGTCTTTATCCTGGGTGGTGCAAACAGTTAATACAATTGGCTGTTAACTGAAAGGTTGGAGGTTCAAGTCCACCAGATGCATCAAGCTTGGTAATCTACTTCTGAAAAATCAGCCATTGAAAACCTATGGAGCACAGTTCTACCCTGTCACACAAGGGATTGGCATGAGTTAGAATTCACTTGATAGCAATTGATACTGGTTATATTTTTTAGCCCAGCTCATTCACACATTAATATCTGCATGGTCTCATACCATTTACATTCTCACGTTAGGTCACTGTCCACCAAAGGAAGTATCAAAGTCACTAGGGCTATATGTACAGTTAGAAAATGTCCCTGAGGTAATTTTGATCTTTCACTAACCTAAGAGGTTTTAAAACTCACAGACATGTATTATTGGGAAAAGCACAGTCAATGCCACAGAGCTGAGAAAAAAAATGAGACAAGCTTATTATTACATAAATTATTTCTAGTGGAAGAGCAACTGGAACAGGCTTTCCCAGATGTAGGAAGAGAACAGCTAAATGGCTGTTTGCTACTAACCTCTATCACAGCATCCAATAGACAGCACCTAGCAGTGTAATGTCATAAAGAACACCTCCAATTTATGAAATTATGGTGGCATTATTACCAATCAATGAAAATCTTGTCCAGTGACCAACATTAGATGAAGAATGCTGCTCATTAGGAAGGAGGTGGGTATGCTTCAGGTTCGATATAGGGCTAGTACTGATTTTATGGACCTAGAAAAATGCAAATTTTAACCTAAAGTTACTTAAGCAGAAACTGAAGAGTAGCCTTAATTCTAAAGAAAAGAGTTGAACATTCAAGTAATGCTGTTACCAAAAGTATAGGTTAGTTCAGAACATTCACCTACTACATTCTCACCTTCTGGGAGTTTGCTGAAATGATTGAAGTCTAAAGAAATGAATAAGTGAGAATATCCAGGAAAAGACAGATGTGACATGAGTGTCAATAAAACGTTAGAGAAAGCAGTAATATATGACATAAGATTTTACCAAAATCAAAAACACTGCTCTTGCTTAATCCCTGAGGTGTTGCTCTTTCCAATTTCAGGAGGGTCTGGATGGACACCACCCCAGATGGCTTTATCCTTCTGGGCTTCCCGGATAACCCCAAGCTGGAAATTATTCTCTTTGTGGTTGTGTCCATCTTTTACATGGTCAAGCTAGTGGGCAACATCACCGTCATACTTTTGTCCCATATTGATTCTCATCTCCACACCCCCATGTACTTCTTCCTCACCCAGCTCTCCTTCCTAGATCTTTGCTTCACAACCAGCTGCATTATTCAGATGCTGGTCAACCTCTGGGGCCCAGACAAGACCATCAGCTGCCTGGGATGTGCAGCTCAACTCTGCATCTTCTTGGGATTGGGTACTGCTGAGTGTGTCCTGCTGTTGGTCATGGCTTTTGACTGCTACGTAGCAGTGTGTCGGCCCGTGCACCATGCAGTCATTATATACCCGAAGTTGTGTCAGAAGCTGGCACTCCTGGTCTAGGTGAGTGGGATTTTTGGCTCCATGGTGCATTTCCCCACCACAATGAAGCTGCCTTTCTGCCATCACCACCAAGTGGATGACTTTATGTATGAAGTTACTGCATTGATCCACCTGGCCTGTGGAGACACATGCATCAATGAACTTCAGATATCAGTTATTGGGCCACCTTCCTGATGGTGCTGCTACTGCCCATCCTTGTCTCATGCAGCCACTTTGCCCAGGCAGTGCTGGCCGTCCAGTCCCAAGAGGGAAGAAGCAAGGCCTTCCGCACCTGCTTTTCCCACCTGGTGGTTGTCTTCCTCTTCTACTGTAGTGTCACCAGAGTCTACATGCAGCCCCAAAGCTGTTTTTCCCAGAAAGGAGGGAAATTCCTGATTCTTTTCTATACTGTGGTGACCCCCACTCTAAGCCCCCTCATCTACACCTTGAGGAACAAGGATGTGAAGGGGGATCTCAAGAGGCTATTTGGGAAAAACAAAATGTCTAGGGAGGACTAAAGAACTCAGACTCCAGGGTAAGGTCAGCTTTTGTTCAGTTCAGTTTCTCATGGCACTTAGGTGTGGGTGACTCTCAACTATCAATACTAATACAAAGGGTCAATAGGGTGCTTTTCAGACAGTGAGACAATTAAAAGAACAATTTGGTGCACCATGTTGAGTTAATCTTGAATTTATAAATAGGTGCAGCTTTGTTCCAGTCAGGAAATGAAAACCACTCTACTTATTTTAAAAGAAAGGATTTATTATAATGACCTGTTAACTAGATATTGAAGAACAAAAAAAGAAATAAAAAGCAGACCACTAGAGGGGTGGGAACACAAGAAAAGGACTGGAATTGTTAGAACTTATGGTTCATAGCAGAAACTCTTAAAGACTTTCCACTTCTAAGGAGGGGCCAACAGCTGGCTATGCCATTGCCATCTAGGTAACACAATGCTCGGGTTCAGCTCACCGCATGTTGGAAATCTTGATTCAATGTGATTCAACTACTGGGACCTAATAAACTGTCACTGTTGGGGTGAGAAGCATTGCTATGGCCATATTCGCAAGAACATAAAGCAAACAGGAAGCAAACACAGAAAAGCAAGTCCACCACCACCACCAGCCTTCAACCTACCTGCCTGTATCTCCCCTTGTGGGTGAAAAAGGAGCCCTGGTAGCACAATGGTAAAGCACGTGGCTGATAAGCAAAACGTTGGCAGTTCAAAACCACCAGGCGCTATATGCCAGAAAGATGTGGCAATCTGCTTTGGTAAAGATTACAGCCTAGGTAAGTCTATTGGGTAGTTCTAGTCTATCCTATAGGGTCACTACGGGTTGGAATCAACTTGACGTCAATGGGTTAGGTTTTCTTTTTCTTTGGGGAGGTAGGGAGGGGCAGTTACTGAAGACTAGTAAGGAACCACCAAGCAAAGCAGAAATAATGATGTGCATACTCCCAGCCCCAGCCTCACAAAGGAGCTGATACAAGTGTAGATTTGGAGCTGACAGACACAGACTTAATAACTGACACACATCGATGGAACATCGCACAACTCTTCACATTACAAAAGAATGTAATGTGAAGAGCAAAAGAAATTCAAACTACAAACTTCTAATTAAGAAGACAAAAATGTGGCCAGCTTATTGATTCTGCTCGATAGTCTTCCCACTCTTCACTTTCTCCTGAGAATAAACACCATGTCTGATCAGAAAAATGACAAGGAGCAAAGATGAGTGCTCATTCATAAAATACCCTAAAGAAAAAAATCCAAAGCTGCTACAGACTTATGATTAAAAATTCTCGCTGTGTTACCTACAATGGAATTTACTTTTAATTAAACATTTTATTTTGACATCACTGTTGATTTATATATAGTCATAAAAAATAATATAGAGATCTTTGATTTCGTTTTCCCAGTAGTAAAATCTTGCAAAGTTGTGGTACATGTCTCAGTCAGGATGTTGACACAAAATATAAAACACACCAAATACAGAACATTTCCATTGTCACAAAATCCCTCATGTTGCCTTTTACAGTCACACTCCCCTTGAAATCCCCCCACCCCAAGCCCTGGCAGCAACTAATCTACTCTCTATTTCTATATTTTTTGTCAATTCAAAAGTGTTACATAAATGGAATTACACACTATGAAATCCTTTGAAACTGACTTCTTTTTACTGAGCATAATTTTCTGGAACCCATGATCTTTGTCTGTCTGCCTTCATGGGAGTGTGTAGGAGTAAGAATATGGGTAATACTAAAAGTATTCCGGAGTGTTCACCCTTGAGGTGTATTTTAAAGAATTGGAACAAATTTGGCTATGATCCTATGAAAAAGAAGAAATCAATTTTCTTATGCGATACTGCCTGGCCCCAGTATTGTCTAGGGGACCAAGAAAAGTGGTCAGTATCAGATCACTGGGCTGCAACGTCATCCTTCAGCTAGATTTACATTGCACAAGACACGGTAAGTGGGATGAAAAACACTATGTGGAAGCCTTATCACATAATGATAAGGAAACTCAGAAAGCTTGTAAAATCTGTGTTCAAAAGGAAAAGTCCGCCATGCCGCCGGCAGTGCTAGTGGCAGACAACAATATCAACCCCTTGGAGCTGCCATGGCCCACTCACCTTACCCTCCTTTTCCCGCTCCTGCCTCAGCTGCTGCCCTGTCTCCCAGCGGCCTGTGTGCGAGGCTCTCCTCCTGGACCTGTGCCAGCAGGGGAGGGACAGCTAGGGCTAAAGGGAGGGGGTGGGAGCACATTCCTGCCCCCCTTCTCAGTGACCCTGTGGGGGAGGGTGGAGAACCAAACAGGAAAGCAGGGCCATCCAAATGTCCTGGAGATCTTCCCCTGTCACCACCACATACAAGAGGGACATCCTATTAAGGGACAAATACTGCCCAGGGCGCAGTGGAGCCAGGACAGAGCCAACAGGGAGGGCCAGCCTCAGGCCAGTAGCCCCTCCACCAAACTCCAGTGGCAGATGGGGCCTAGTTTGGGTTCAATTTGCCATTAGTAAAGTGGACCTGACTAACCGGAAGAATTAAGCCGTGGGATATCATGAACACCTGATAAAAACGTATGAACTGTTTACTACCATCTTTAACTCTTTTGATCCCACAGGGGCAGACTGTCAATCTCTCTTAAGCACCCTCCTCTCCTCAGAGGAGAGGCGGGTGGTCCTGGACAAGGCCTGAGAGGAAGCCCAGAGCTGACGTGACACTCTGCCAACCGGAGATGCATTTGATGACACCTTCCCCCTTTGAGACACCCGCTGGGATCACAAACACAGGGCGGAGTACCATATGCTTACCCATTACTGGAACTACCTCTTAGTGGGTCTTAAAAATGGCGTACCTGGGCTCTTAAACTGGGCTCTTAAACTGGAATAAGTTACATAAAATTAAACAGCATAAAGAAGAGGGTCTTTCAGCTTCCCTGGAAAGGATTTATAGAGCCTTTAGAGAATATACTGAGCAGGATCCAGAGGACCACCAAATGCTCAGATGGTCAATAGTGTTTTTACAGGACAATGTGCCCTGGACACTGGAAAAAACTTCATTAAGATGGAGGGGCAGTAACCATGAGTATTGGTTGAGATGGCATTCAAGGCCTACAACAACAGGGAAGACAAAGGCAGAAAGTGCCAGGTTACTCTGCTAACAGCAGCAGTACAGGCTAGGCCCCTCCTCAGAAGGAGAAGACACAGGGGCCCTAGTGGGGCCCGATCCCAGCCCCCACTGGGAATGAACCAGTGTGCATATTGTAAAGAAGAGGGCCATTGGAAAAGAGAGTGTCCCAAGAAAAAGAGTGGGCAACAAGTAACTCAAACGCCAGTCCTCACTCTGGAAGAAGACTCTGACTAGGGTGGACCAGGGTCAGGACCTCCACCCAAACCTCTGGTTATAATGAATGTGGAGGGAAAACCTACCCAATTTTTAGTTGATACTGGAGCTATACGCTCAGTCCTCACCCAAAATTTGGGCTCCTGAAAGCAACCGGTAGCTTATTTCTCCAAGATGATGGACTCAGTAACCCATGAGAGGCCGGCACGACTTAAAGTGGTAGCAGCCACTGTACAGATCCTGATGGCAGCCAAAAAGCTAACTCAGGCCAAACTATTCGAGTTCATGCCCTTCAATCGGTACTCACTATACTGGAACCCAGGGGGAGTCATTAGCTAGCCCAGAGTCAAATAACTCAATACCAGGCCTCTCTGGTTGATAATCCCAACATGCTGGTCCAATATGCTATCGGTGTAAATCCGGCCACCCTTCTGCCCACTCTGCCCCTGAGAGACCCCATCCATCATGACTGTGTCCAAACTGTGTACCTGGTCTATCCCAGCCACCCGGATCACCCTGTAGTGGACACTGACTTACAGATCTTCATAGACCGGAGAAGCGTCGTAGAGGGTGGCCAAGAGAGGGCGGGTTACGCAATTGTCAATCACACTGAGGTCCTCGAATGAACGTTCTCCCCAAGCAGCGGCAAGAGCAATGACCCCAGTGGTAGTTGCTGCCCTCTTTCCAAACCCCAGCTTGCCACAAGCCACAGAAGACCCTGATTACAGTGAAAAAGACTTTTATGTGGCTGATCAGTGGCAGCTCCAGAAAAAAAAAAAGAGACAGATAAGTGGTTCTGCACAAGGCATGGGGGCTATTCATCCCACAACGCAGGAGTCCCAGCATCTTAAAGCACCTACACGGGGCCACCCACTACGGGCGGGAAGCAAGGTATGATTTGGTAGAGACACTTTGTCGGCCAGAATTTTCAGGCTGCTATCAGAGACATTACTATACAATGTGTCACCTGTACAATGTGTCACCTGTAAGAAAAACAACCTCAAGACCTTCTCGGCAGTGCCAGAGGGGACCCAGTACCAAGGATATGTTCCGAGAGGAGATTGGCAGATAGACTTCACTGAGATGCCCCAGGCTCCAGGTAATTACAGGTATCTGCTGGTGTTTGTAGATCCCTTTTCAAATTGAGTTGAAGCATTCCCATGCAGAACTGAAAAGCTGCCAAAAGACTGCTGGAAGACCAGGTCTGCCCTTCCCCAAACAATCGGGAGTGACTAGGGAACACATTTTACCGCTCAGCTCACACAACTTGTAGCCTGACAGCTGGGGATTAAGTGGCGTCTTCACAGTGTGTGGAGACCCCAATTCAGTGGAAAAGCAGAAAGAATGAACCAGGCTATTAAAATCCATTTGGTCAAACTTTGCCAGGAGACCAAATTTACTTGGGTTAAGGCCCTTCCCTTGGCTCTGTTCAGAATTAGAGTTGCACTTCAAACCAAACTTAACGTAAGCCCCTTTGAGCTTACATACAGGCGTCACCTCCTCCTTTTAGATCTTGAAAACACTCTGGAGGCTGAGAACTTGGATGAGCAAAGCCAGCTTGCTATTAAACAATAGTTGTATTCTGTGATGGGGGTGCTTGACTCTCTTCACAGGTGCACAATGTTGCAAATTCTTCCACAACCGGAAGTCCCTCTCCACGTTTCAGAGCCCAGTAGCTGGATATATGTAAGACCTGGAACACTGCAGACGTGGCAGAATAATGGAAGGGACGTTTTGAGGTGTTGATGTCAAACCCCACTGCAGTCAAGATTGCCGGAAAGGGAGTGTGGATCCACCACTCTTCCATCAAACTGGCTCCCACTCCCAGTATTGACCAACAAACCCTCCAAAACACTGAGAACTGGCAAGACAGCAATTAATGGGAGACTCAGCTTTCAGAGGGTTTAAAGTGGCTGTTTAAGAGAAAACCAGCAATGTAGACAATTATGCCGGTTGATTGTCATTCCCTGGTGGCTGTGCAGTTGTTTTAGCCTTATTAGTGGTTATTTTCCGATTTTGTAAGACCTGGTGCTTGTTTCCTGCTAGGCTCAATGACTGACTGTTAACGAGCTCTGTTCATAACATTGCAGTCGTCCTGCTGCTTGTATTCGGGCCTTGTTTGTTTAAACTTTTAGTAAAGTTTGTGTCTTCCAGGCTCCAAAAGTTCCACCTGCAGATGCTGTTACAACAGGGATATCGCCCCATCTCCCCCAAGCGGGTTA
Organism: Elephas maximus indicus; assembly: GCF_024166365.1. Lineage (NCBI taxonomy): Eukaryota > Metazoa > Chordata > Mammalia > Proboscidea > Elephantidae > Elephas > Elephas maximus. The sequence continues at coordinate 233,858,568 of NC_064820.1, read as the reverse complement.
CAGCCAGAGCCCCGTTCTACGCCAGCGTCCCTAGCCTGCGGGAAGTAGTTACAGAAGAATGACCTCCAGCCCATGTCCCCATCTGGCCCAGGGTTTATTCCTTATACAGGATCCAAATCGAAAAGAAAAGGGGGGAATGAGGTAGAAAACTGCCAGATGGTGAGCGAGGCAGGCAGCCGCTGGAGGGCAGATGCGCAGAGCTAAGCCGTTGTTTTTCCTCACTGATGGCCCCAGAGTGACTGCACTGCTCTGATGACGTCAGCATCGTTACAGGGGCTGTCCACCAATCCTGACGGGCCACACCCTCGGCAGACCCCGAGCACGCCTTGAAGAAGAGCCCTCCCCGACCCTGTTTCTTTCCCCTAAGCGAGCCCCTGTGCCTCCAGGTCTAGGAGCTATTTTGGCGATGCGGGTTTCGGGCTGTTCCTTTGCTGGGCCAACCAGATAATTTTCTTTTTTCGCTTTTACCCAACTTCTGTCTTAGTGTCGCACCAAGTGAGACCTGAAGAGACGGTAACATACACTTTTTTTTTTTTTTTAATGACAGCCCTGAGAAACTAAAACAGTGTTTGGTATGGGGATGTTGCTCTCGCAAATACCTAAAAATGTGGAAGGAATTTCGAAATTGGTTGTAGGGTTAAAAAAAAAAAAAAAAAACCTGTTGCCATCAAGTAGATTCTGACTCATAGCCACCCTATAGGACAGGGTAGAACTGCCCCATAGAGTTTCCAAGGAGCGCCTGGTGGATTAGAACTGCTGACCTTTTGCTTAGCAGCCATAGCACTTAACCACTGTGCCACCAGGGTTTCTGGTTATAGGGTACAGGCTGGAATTGTTTGGAGGTACTTTGATAGTGAAAGCCTAGATTGCCAATCACTCCCATCTAACCTGCTCTTCCTGCAATTAACAGCAAGCGCTATATCCCATTTCCCAGGCAACCCAGTTTCCTTCTGGGCTTTCTATTCTGTTTCATTGGCCTATTTGTCTATCTTTTCACCAATATCACCAGATCTTTATCTCTGTGGCCTTACAGTTAGTTTAATATCTGGCAAGTAGTGTCCTCCTGGTTAATTTTCTTCCTCAAAAATCATTCCTAGTATTTTTTTTCCTTTCATACTCCTTGTCACTTGTTAACACATAGTATGATTTTGTTAAAATGTTCTTTTAGTAGTATTATTTTAGTATGTTCACGTATTGGCGAGGGTACAGATTTTTTCTTTTTCCCTGCTACATCTACATCTAGAGTGTTACCTTGGAAACAGAAATAATTGTCACATATGTGAATGAATTTAGGTCCTAGCCAGCCACTTTCCAGCTGTAGGCTCAAAGACAACTTAGTGATCATGCTTCAGTTTATCGCTATTTCTCATTTGTGAAACACAGCTAGGAATAGTAGCTGCTTCACCAGTTATTTTGTGAGATAATTCATATAAAGTGCTTAACAAACTACTTGTTATGTAGCATACAACTAGGAAAGAAAAATAACAAGAAGCCCCCAGACATCAGAAAGAGAAGGAAACTAGTAATTAGTAGGATAATTAGTAACTACAAGTTCACGGCACAGTAGTCTATAACTAAAACTTCAGGGTGATAGTCTTACAATCCTTAAAAAAAAAATCACTGAGGAATATATATTTTTGAATCTGTTTTACACAGATGACAGAAAGTGTGATTTAGAGGAAGGAGACTGAGAGGGGAGGTGGTCACCGCCCCCACTGAGACAGTGTTTCTCAGAAGGGGTCAGAGGACTCCCTTCCCAGACCACATAAAGCTCCTATTTGAAATGCTGCCTCCCGACTCAACGCCAGAGCAGCAGATGCAACGACACTGTGGGTGGAACATGGGAATCTGCTGCTCATTTAACAGTCTCCCTGGAATTTTCTCAGGCACCCTAAATACCCGTAGACTTCAACAGTAGAAGGGACTTGCTCAAGGCCCACAGGTGCCAGTGGAAGACAGATCGGGTGAATCAGGTCACGGGGGAGGATAGGGGAAGACATTCCAATGAACAAAAGGGAAAAGTATCTGAAGAAAGTAAAACAGGGCAAATAAAATGTAGAGTATAAGCAAGTACAGGATCTTCGTAGAGAACAGTGAGACCAATGCTAATAAAGTGTACATTTCGCTAGAGATCATGGCTGGATAAAGGGGAGAAACTAAAAAATATTTTTGTTTAAGTCTTTTTAGATGATGACTGAATTTGCTTGAATACAATTCATTGTCATGTTCTACCATAGCCATATTCATTCTTAGCCAGCCTTCCCTCACATGATGTAATCAGCTCATAGACAGGCAGTGGCTTAAAGCAGTCTTTCTACTTTTGGAAAAAATATCACAGTTGATAGCTGTGAAAATTTTGTGGCATATATATACACACATAAAAATATTTTGGAGTCAGAGCAAAACAGTAGAGGCAAGATAGAACCTGGGAAAAATGGAGTAGAAAATAATCAAAATGACAATAAATTTCAATATTTTTTTATAATTATTGTAGAAAGGAATATTTACAGGTACATCTCTAAATTTTTAGGTTGATATCCTAGATGGGTCCCTAATTCAGCTGTTGATTTATTCACAGAACGTTTGTAAGAGACCACACTGTACTGAATATGTACAAGGCAGTGAGGCTACACAAGAGAAAATAACTTACTTATCAAGTTTTCTTTTGACAATAAGCAAGTAAACATTTTTAAAGGTAAAGACAAATTATTATAAGTGTTAAAAAGTAAATTTATTTGGCAGCATCTGGTGGAGACCACTTCAGCTAAATCATCAGAGAAGACCTCTCTGAAGAGGTAAGACTTGAGCTGAACTAGAAATACTGGGAAGATCCAGCATTTTAAGAAGTCAGGAGTGAGAATTTCGCAGTTAAAGAACAAAGGCCATGGGCCATAACATGGATTTTGCATTTCCCAGAAGCCAGAGAAAAGGGAAACAATAGTCAGTTAAAGGCTCAAAAGCCACAAGCTAGGACCAAACTAAATGCTCAGGGAATGTGTAGCTTTCCCAGTCAAGGAAAAAATGATCCCATGGCTTTGTAGAGTGGAAATTGTAAATAATATGAATATATCACCTTTGCATCAGAATATGGTGAAAAAAAACTTCTCATGAATGGTACTGTAGAAACAGACACTGACCCAGCTGGAGCTGCCATAAAGCAGGGTTAACTAAAGAAACTTAGGAACCTGTCCGCCCAATAGCATCAAATAGAATGTATCATAAACACATTTCTTTTTGACTCCACTGCTCTAGGATTTTAAGTCACTTCGGGGTATGCTGAAATGAATCAAGTGAGATGCCTGCCTCATTTAACTGAAATTATCATGCAAATGATTTGCATCCTTTCCACTCAAAGGAAGGAAGAGCACCCTATTTCCACTATTCAAAGTTAAGGCTCTTTGCATTTTCAGAAGCCTGAGAAATCCATGTCTGCAGTTAATGACCACAGCAAGTTCTTATTTGCTAGGAGTTCCTGATTTACCACAGTGTGCCAATGTCTACAAAAGACATTTGTAAGAGAATAAATAACACAGATAGTCTCACATAAGAATGAAAATAAAATCAAGAAAGTTGATGAATAAAAGAGTAAAAAGACAAGATGCATTTATTTTTGATTATTATGTATTAATAACAGTTAAAAACTGTGGCAGGTATGCTTGGGTGATACAAAAAATTGCAAACTGTTGACAATCTAATTATTTAGAATATGGTTTGGGGGAGAAATTTAAATACATGAAGTGGTTAGGTAGCAGGCAAGATTGCATTTTCCTTAATCCCAAGTAACTGATATGAAACTAATTTCTGTAAGACCTCGGAGACAGCAGACACTATGACATGGTGATCAGAGTAGCCAGAAAGTGGAATGAACCATTGATGTGGGTAGGTGATTTGGGTAGGGGAGAGCCATCACACCGGTGGAAGCACTTGTATGTGGACATGTTTAGAGAGATTGATGTCAGCAGACTCTCTGCCTGGAGGAAAGGACTCAAGTTGGGAATAACTGGAGATCATTGAATTTTGCTGGCGGAAAATGGGAAACCTAATTATGGATTGTTCAACTAATTATTTTAAATTGACATTATGGGAAGACAGCCTATAAAAGAAGATTCTGACAAAAAAGAGGAATGGCAAAATGGATGTTTTCTAAGTGGGGATGCTGAAGCATGCCAGCATGATGGGTGCTGGACCTGAGCTACAGTGTCAATGAGTAGGGGAGAGAAAGAAGTCAGGGGGGTACTGCCAACAACAGAAAAGTAAGTTTGGGCATAGACATAGTGTAGATGAGCAGCAGGAAAGGGAAAAGGGCTTTCTCAACTTCATTATGACCCCGTGATATTGTTATATACCGTAACATCCATAATGTCCAACAAAGAATATATCTTGCCCCCCAAAATGGGCAATTTGCACAAAATCTACGTGAAACATTGTCCTGACCTCAATCTACACCCCTTTACTGTTACGCTGCTGTTTCCTTAAAGTGCCCTAAGAATTTACATGAACTCACGATTCTTCTCTACCACTTTTACTACTACTTGCTTTAAGATAGGCCTTGACTAATGTTTTCCCAGGAACTCTCAAGACTTAACCAAATTGGGGAATTGGAGGTGAAGCCAACATGGCGCTGTAGACAGAAGCACCATGCCATCCCTCTGCAGCAAAGACCCAAAAAGCTAAGTAAAACAAATTTACAAACGTCAGTCCTGGAACCCTAAGCACCAAATGAAGGTATAAAAAACTCAATTAAGCACTGAATGGAATAAGAAACCGACAAATAACAATAAACGAGGAGAGCTCTGGAGTAGAGGTCCCATACCAGCTAATGTGACCAGATTCGTCACCTTGGGCTTCAGCCACAAAAGAACTCAGGGAGTACAGGAAGGCAACTTCATGGAGCTCCTAGCGGGAGACAGAGTACCCAGTAACCAGGGAAACACACTTTCCCACCCCTCACCATCCTAACTTCTACAAGAGCCTCCGTTGCTTGCCAACAGGCCATGGTTGCTCAGCCGGAGTGACACTAGCTCACTGCTGCCAGGGGCCCGCCCCACCCCTACTGGCCAGCCCCTTCAGCCCTATTTGTTTGCTTGTTTTTTTTTATTTGGGAGGATCATATTTTTATTTGTTTTTTGATTTTTTGGGGGGGAGGCTTTTTTGGTTGTTGCTTCTCTAGCCCCGTAGGCCATTCCCCCCTCCCCCCTCTTGAGAAGTTGTGATTGTTTGTTTGGTTTGGTTGTTTTTTTCTTTTTATGGTTTGTTTGTTGAGGGTTTTTTTTTTTTTTTGGCTTTTTTTGATGCTTTTTTCCCTCTCTCTTCCTTCTTACTCTTTTTGCTAGATCTGTGTGCCATTCCCTCTCCTTTGTGACAGGCTGTGATTTTTTGGTTTGTTTATGTTGTTGTTTGGCCTTTTGGGGGGGGGCTCTCTCCCTTCCTTCTCTTTCTCCCAAAAAGCTAACCCTGTGAGCCATCCCCTCCACTTCTTGACAGGCTGTGATTTTGGGCTTTGTTTATTTTGTTCTTTGTTTGCTTTTATTTTTTGCTTTTTTTGTTGTTGCTTTTTTCTCTCTCCCTCCCTTCCTTTTTGTTCTCCCAACCAGATAACCGTGTTGTGTGCTATCTCCTCCCCTTCTTGACAGACTGTGATTTTTTGGTTTTCTTTGCTTTGTTCTTTTGTTGTTGTTGTTTGTTTGTTTATTTATTTATTGGCCTTTTATGTTGCTTCCCTCTCTCTCCCTTCCTGCCTTTCCTTCCCCCACTCAGCTAGCCCCATGTGCCATCCCATTTCCTTCTTCATAGGCTGTGATTTTTTGGTTTGTTTGCTTTGTTCTTTTTTTTTTTTTTTTCCTGTTTTCTCTCTCTCTCTACTACCTTTCCATTCTCCTGCACACCCAGCCTTGTACACCACCCCCCTCCAGGAGAGACCATGCTGCGCAGCTCGATTGGAGAGTCACTGAACTTGGCCTTCCTGTGTCTGCATTGCCATCACCAACCAGCTCCTTCATTGCCATTTTATTTATTGTTTGTTTATTTGTTTTTTTGGTCTTTTTTTCTGGTTTTGTTGTTGTTGTTATTGTTTCTCCTCTCTCTCTCCCTTCCTTCCTTTCCCCTGTCGCATACACCCAGCTTCATGTGCTGCCCCCATCTTCTTGGTGTCTGTGCTGTACCACTCACATAGAGAGCCTCTGGCACACAGCCTCCTGGGCTCTGTACCACCCTCAGCACCATACTTTTCATTTTTCATTATCTTTCCACCTCTCCTTTTCCTTCTCCATCCCATTCCTTTCTCTGCCTTTGTCCCTTCCTGACAGACTGTGCCATGCCACCTGACAAGAGAGACATCAGCTCACCGCCACAATTCTGCCCCGCCTGCAACAGCCAGCTCACCCACTGCCATATTTTTTGTTGTTGTTGCTGTTTTTATTTTTTTGTTTGTTTGTTGGTTTCTTCTCTCTATATCCCCTCTTTCCTTGCTCCCGCCCACTAGCCCCATGCACCACCCATGCTGCTTCTTGACAGGCTGAGCCACATCACACTGATAGAGAGCCACCAGTACATAGCCTCACCAGCTCTGCCCCATCCCCATCCACCAAATCCTACCACATCGCCATTTTATTTACTTTCTTTCCATTTATTATTTTTTCGCTTCAATTTTGCCTTTTTTTTCTTTTTGGAGGGGCTTTGTTTCTCTCCCTTAGTTCTCTTCTTTCATCCACCCACTTAGCACTGCACATCATATCCTCTCCTTTCCCTCCTGATTATCTGCACCTTGTGCAAAGCGCCACACCCCTGAGCAACATCAGCGCAGTTCCCCGGACCCTGCTCTGCACTGCCCCCAGCCCCACCCTGTCACCCCTGGTTTGCACCGCAGACTACCCATCCCCACCTCTCCACCTCCACTGGATCTGCCATGCTGCACCATAGCTGAGTGACTGGCCCTACCCACTTGGACAAGGTAGTGAGAAAATTGTGTGTACAGGCAAGCAAACAACAAAACACCCAGCCTGCCTGCCCAGACATAACCAAATAAAACAAAAAATCCAGATGGAACAATCAATACATGAAGAAAATAATTCCTGGATGTTCCAGAGACAGCAAACAATCTCAAGATATGTTTTTTTTTAAAAAAAAAAAAAAAGGAGAGGATGGCTCCAAAAAACAACCAAAATAAAACACCAGATGGCCTTCTGCTAGAAGAAAAGACAGTAGAACTACCAATTAGGAAATTCAAAACAAATACACAGGGTTTTCCAACAGATGAAGGAAAATGCAGACAAAGATAAGGAAAAATAATGGAGAATAAAGGCAAAAACATGGAAAATACAGACAAAACAATGGGAGAAATCAGGAAAATAATACAGGAACAAAATTTCAAAATAGATAAACAACTAGAAATCATACAAACACAGCAATTAGAAATCCAAAAGATAAAAAACAAGATTTCAGAAAAGGACAGTGCAATACAAGGTTTTAGGAGCAAATTAGAAACAATGGAAGGCAGGATCAGTGAAATGAAAGATAAATCCTTGGATACCACTTTGAAGAAAACTCAGAGAAAAGAACAAAGAAAAGTGAAGAAACTCTGTGAATGATGTGGGGTAAAATCAAAAACAAAAATCTGCATGTGACTGGAGTTCCAGAATAGGAGAAGAAATAGGAAAACACAGAGAGGAAGGGATACTTCCAGACTGATTCTATGAAGCCAGCATAACCCTGATACCAAAACCAGGCAAACACACCACACAAAAAAAGAAAATTACAGAGCTAAATCTCTCATGACTTATAGATGCAAAAATTCTCAACAAAATTCTAGCCAATAGAATTCAGCATCATATCAAAAAAATAATACACCACGACCAACTGGGATTCATACCAGGTATGCAAGGATGGTTCAACATTAGAAAATCAATCAATGTAATCTACCACATAAATAAAAGGAAAGAATCACATGATCATCTCAATCGATGCATAAAATCATTCGGCAAAGTCCAACACCCATTCCTGATAAAAACTCTCAGTAAAATAGGTATAGAAGGGAAAAACCTCAACATAATAGAGGACGTCTATACAAAACCAACAGCCAACTCCATTCTTAATGGAGAGAGGCTGAAAACATTCCCCTTGAGAACAGGAAAAAAGACAAGGATGCCTTTTTTTCACGACTTCTATTTAACATTGTGCTGGAAGTCCTAACTAGAGCAATAAGGCAAAACAAAGAAATAAAGTGCATCCAAATTGATAAGGAAGGAGTAAAACCGTCCTTATGTGGATGTTATGATACCATACACCCCCAAAAAAAACTCAAACCCATTGCCAATCAGTTGATTCCAACTCATAGCGACCCTAGAGAGAACCCAAAAGACTCCACAAGAAAACCATTGGCAGTAATGAAAAGATTAGGCAGACTAGCTGGATATAAGGTAAACATACAAAAATCAGTTGGATTCCTATACACCAATAAAAAGAACAATGAAAAGGAAATGAGGAAAACGATATCATAATACCCCCTTAAAAAAATAAAATAATTAGGAATAAATCTAACCACTGAGGTAAAAGATCTATGCAAAGAAAACTACCAAACACTAGTGCAAGAAACCAAAAGAGACCTACATAAATGGAAAAACATACCATGCTCAGGGATAGATAGACTCAACATTGTGAAAATTTCAATTCTACCCAAAAAAAAAAAAAAAAACTAAAGCAATCTACAAATACAATGCAATCCTGATGCAAGTATCAACAGCATTCTTTAACAAGATGGAAAAAGTAATCATTAACTTTATAAGGGAAGGGAAGAAGCCCCAAATAAGTAAAGCACTCTTTAAAAAAAAAAAAAAAATTTTTTTTTAAGAAGAATAAAATAGGAAGATTTGCACTACCTGACATCAGAACTTACTATACAGCTATGGGAGTCAAACAGCCTGGTGCTGGTACAATGGTAGAGAACCCAGAATGTACATCCATCAACCTAAGGTCACTTGATCTTCAACAAAGGCCCAAACTCCATCAAATGGGGGGAAAGACAGCCTTTTTGACAAAAGGTGCTAGCAAAATTGGATGTCCATCTGCAAAAAGATGAAACATGACCCATACCTCACACCATACACAAATATTAATTCAAACACATCAAAGACCTAAATATAAAACCAAAAACTATAAAGGTCACAGAAGAAAAAATTGGGTCAATGCTAGAGGCCCTAATACAGGGCTTAAGCAGGATACAAACTGTAACTAACAATACACAAACACCAAAAGATAAGATAGATAACAGGAATCGTCTAAAAATTAAACACATGCTCATCAAAAAACTTCACCAAAAGAGTAAAAAAAGAACCTACAGACTGGGAAAAAATTTTTTGACTATTACAAATCCGACAAAGGTTTGATCTCTAAAATCTTCAGGAAAATCCAACACCTCTACAACAAAAAGACAAATAATCCAATTAAAAATGGCCAAAGGAGAGCTAGCGGAGCCAAGATTGCGGACTAGGCAGACGCTACCTCGGATCCCTCTTACAACAAAGACACGGAAAAACAAGTGAATCAATCACATACATAACAATCTACGAACGCTGAACAACAAACACAGATTTAGAGATGGAGAACGAACTAATATGGGGAAGCAGCGATTGTTTTCAGAGCCTGGAGCCAGCGTACCAATCAGGTACGGCACAAGCACAGAGAGCTGCTCCACCCCCCTGAACTAACCCCGGGAGGGGGACCAGCCGGTTCCGTGGCAGCATGAGACGCAGCCGGTAGGAGAAGTCCCCGGGAGGCAGTGACTGGTCTTGGAGCAGGAAGAGCAGCGTCCCAGCCGGGGAACCGTCTCGCCGGGATTTGGACTGGACGCAGGTACGGCATAAACACGGAGAGCTGCTCCACCCCCCTGAACTAACCCCGGGAAGGGGCCCAGCCGGGTCGCGCGGGCGGTGTGGGACGCAGCCCATAGGAGAAGTCCCCGGGAGGCAGCGACTGGTATTGGAGCTGGGAGAACAGCATCCCAGCCGGGACACTCGGTCACGGCACAAGCACGGGGAGCTGCTCCACCCGTCTGAACTAACCGCGGGAGGGGGCCCACCTGGTTCGCAGGGGCGGCACGGCCACGTGGCTGGAGGGACGAGAAGTCCCCGGGAGGCAGCGACTGATTTTGGAGTCAAGAGTGCACCATCCCAGTAGGGGAGCCTTGACGCTGGGCGTGGGGCTGGAAGCGGAGGATCTGACCGTGACTCCAGCGGGCCAGACCCCCCGGGCAATCTCCACACAGCCAGCACACACAGGCGACGTGCCCGCGGGAATCTCAGATATAATAGTCATTCCAAGCAAGAGAAGCAACTCTGGCTGTATTCTGAGGTGCTACTCTCCTATCTCTCTGTTCCCTCCCCCAACCTCCCCAGGCTGCTTCATTAACATCCGAATAGCCTGAGACAGAGGGAGAACTCTCATAAGGGTCTGACTGCATTTTTTTTTAGCGGATTTTCTGGAAAAACTAGTTTCCCAGTGATGGCTCGGAGACAACAATCCATATCAAACCACTTAAAGAAGCAGACCATGACAGCTTCTACAACCCCCCAAACAAAAGAATCAAAATCTTTCCCAAATGAAGATACAATCCTGGAATTATCAAATACAGAATATAAAAAACTAATTTACAGAATGCTTCAAGACATCACATACGAAATAAGGCAAACTACAGAAAAAGCCAAGGAACACACTGATAAAACTGTTGAAGAACTCAAAAAGATTATTCAAGAACATAGTGGAAAAATTAATAAGTTGCAAGAATCCATAGAGAGACAACATGTAGAAATCCAAAAGATTAACAATAAAATTACACAATTAGACAACGCAATAGGAAGTCAGAGGAGCAGATTCGAGCAATTAGAATGCAGACTGGGACATCTGGAGGACCAGGGAATCAACACCAACATAGCTGAAAAAAAATCAGATGAAAGAATTTAAAAAAATGAAGAAACCCTAAGAATTATGTGGGACTCTATCAAGAAGGATAACCTGCGGGTGATTGGAGTCCCAGAACAGGGAGAGGGGACAGAAAACACAGAGAAAATAATTGAAGAACTCCTGACAGAAAACTTCCCTGACATCATGAAAGACGAAAGGATATCTATCCAAGATGCTCATCGAACCCCATTTAAGACTGATCCAAAAAGAAAAACACCAAGACATATTATCATCAAACTCACCAAAACCAAAGATAAACAGAAAATTTTAAAAGCAGCCAGGGAGAAAAGAAAGGTTTCCTTCAAGGGAGAATCAATAAGAATAAGTTCAGACTACTCAGCAGAAACCATGTAGGCAAGAAGGGAATGGGACGACATATACAGAACACTGAAGGAGAAAAACTGCCAGCCAAGGATCATATATCCAGCAAAACTCTCTCTGAAATATGAAGGCGAAATTAAGATATTTACAGACAAACACAAGTTTAGAGAATTTGCAAAAACCAAACCAAAGCTACAAGAAATACTAAAGGATATTGTTTGGTCAGAGAACGAATAATATCAGACATCAGCACAACACAAGGTCACAAAACAGAATGTCCTGATATCAACTCAAATAGGGAAATCACAAAAACAAACAAATTAAGATTAATTAAAAAAAAAATACACATAACAGGGAATCATGGAAGTCAACAGGTAAAAGATCACAATAATCAAAAAGAGGGACTAAATACAGGAGGCATTGAACTGCCATATGGAGAGTGATACAAGGCGATATAGAACAATACAAGTTAGGTTTTTACTTAGAAAAATAGGGGTAAATAATAAGGTAACCACAAAAAGGTATAACAACTCTATAACTCAAGATAAAAGTCAAGAAAAACGTAAGGACTCAACTAACATAAAGTCAAACACTATGAAAATGAGGATCTCACAATTTACTAAGAAAAACGTCTCAGCACAAAAAACTATGTGAAAAAATGAAATTGTCAACAACACACATAAAAAGGCATCAAAATGACAGCACTAAAAACATATTTATCTATAATTACCTTGAATCTAAATGGACTAAATGCACCAATAAAGAGACAGAGAGTCACAGACTGGATAAAGAAACACGATCCATCTATATGCTGCCTACAAGAGACACACCTTAGACTTAGAGACACAAACAAACTAAAACTCAAAGGATGGAAAAAAGTATATCAAGCAAACAATAGGCAAAAAAGAAGAGGAGTAGCAATATTAATTTCTGACAAAATAGACTTTAGACTTAAATCCACCACAAAGGATAAAGAAGGACACTATATAATGATAAAAGGGACAATTGATCAGGAAGACATAACCATATTAAATATTTATGCACCCAATGACAGGGCTGCAAGATACATAAATCAAATTTTAACAGAATTGAAAAGTGAGATAAATACCTCCACAATTATAGTAGGAGACTTCAACACACCACTTTCGGAGAAGGACAGGACAGCTAGTAAGAAGCTCAATAGAGACACGGAAGACCTAATTACAACAATCAACCAACTTGACCTCATTGACTTATACAGAACTCTCCACCCAACTGCTGCAAAATATACTTTTTTTTCTAGCACACATGGAACATTCTCTAGAATAGACCACATATTAGGTCATAAAACAAACCTTTGCAGAGTCCAAAACATCGAAATATAACAAAGCATCTTCTCAGACCACAAGACAATAAAACTAGAGATCAATAACAGAAAAACTAGGGAAAAGAAATCAAATACATGGAAAATGAACAATACCCTCCTGGAAAAAGACTGGGTTATAGAAGACATCAAGGAGGGAATAAGGAAATTCTTAGAAAGCAACGAGAATGAAAATACTTCCTATCAAAACCTCTGGGACACAGCAAAAGCAGTGCTCAGAGGCCAATTTGTATCGATAAATGCACACATACAAAAAGAAGAAAGAGCCAAAATCAGAGAACTGTCCCTACAACTTGAACAAATAGAAAGGGAGCAACAAAAGAATCCATCAGGCACCAGAAGAAAACAAATAATAAAAATTAGAGCTGAACTAAATGAATTAGAGAACAGAAAAACAATTGAAAGAATTAACAAAGCCAAAAGCTCGTTCTTTGAAAAGATTAACAAAATTGATAAACCATTGGCTAGAGTGACTAAAGAAATACAGGAAAGGAAACAAATAACCCAAATAAGAAACGAGAAGGACCACATCACAACAGAACCAACTGAAATTAAAAGAATCATTTCAGATTATTATGAAAAATTGTACTCTAACAAATTTGAAAACCTAGAAGAAATGGATGAATTCCTGGAAAAACACTACCTACCTAAACTAACACATTCAGAAGTAGAAAAATTAAATAGACCCATAACAAAAAAAGAGATTGAAACGGTAATCAAAAAACTCCCAACAAAAAAAGCCCTGGCCCGGACGGCTTCACTGCAGAATTCTCCCAAACTTTCAGAGAAGAGTTAACACCACTACTTCTGAAGGTATTCCAAAGCATAGAAAATGACGGAATACTACCCAACTCATTCTATGAAGCCACCATCTCCCTGATACCAAAACCAGGTAAAGACATTACAAAAAAAGAAAATTATAGACCTATATCCCTCATGAACATTGATGCAAAAATCCTCAACAAAATTCTAGCCAATAGAATCCAACAACACATCAAAAAAATAATTCACCCTGATCAAGTGGGATTTATACCAGGTATGCAAGGCTGGTTTAATATCAGAAAAACCATTAATGTAATCCACCACATAAATAAAACAAAAGACAAAAACCACATGATCTTATCAATTGATGCAGAAAAGGCATTAGACAAAGTCCAACACCCATTTATGATAAAAACTCTTATCAAAATAGGAATTGAAGGAAAATTCCTCAACATAATAAAGGGCATCTATGCAAAGCCAACAGCCAATATCACTCTAAATGGAGAGAACCTGAAAGCATTTCCCTTGAGAACAGGAACCAGACAAGGATGCCCTTTATCACCGCTCTTATTCAACATCGTGTTGGAAGTCTTAGCCAGGGCAATTAGGCTAGACAAAGAAATAAAAGGTATCCGGATTGGCAAGGAAGAAGTAAAGTTATCACTATTTGCAGATGACATGATTATATACACAGAAAACCCTAAGGAATCCTCCAGAAAACTACTGAAACTAATAGAAGAGTTTGGCAGAGTCTCAGGTTATAAAATAAACATACAAAAATCACTTGGATTCCTCTACACCAACAAAAAGAACACCGAAGAGGAAATAACCAAATCAATACCATTCACAGTAGCCCCCAAGAAGATAAGATACTTAGGAATAAATCTTACCAAGGATGTAAAAGACCTATACAAAGAAAACTACAAAGCTCTACTACAAGAAATTCAAATGGACATGCTTAAGTGGAAAAACATACCTTGCTCATGGATAGGAAGACTTAACATAGTAAAAATGTCTATTCTACCAAAAGCCATCTATACATATAACGCACTTCCGATCCAAATTCCAATGTCATTTTTTAAGGTGATAGAGAAACAAATCACCAATTTCATATGGAAGGGAAAGAAGCCTCGGATAAGCAAAGCATTAATGAAAAAGAAGAAGAAAGTGGGAGGCCTCACTTTATCTGATTTCAGAACCTATTATACAGCCACAGTAGTCAAAACAGCCTGGTACTGGTACCACAACAGGCACATAGACCAATGGAACAGAATTGAGAACCCAGATATAAATCCATCCACATATGAGCAGCTGATATTTGACAAAGGCCCAGTGTCAGTTAATTGGGGAAAAGATAGTCTTTTTAACAAATGGTGCTGCCATAACTGGATATCCATTTGCAAAAAAATGAAACAGGACCCATACCTCACACCATGCACAAAAACTAACTCCAAGTGGATCAAAGACCTAAACATAAAGACTAAAACAATAAAGATCATGGAAGAAAAAATTGGGACAACTCTAGGAGCCCTAATACAAGGCATAAACAGAATACAAAACATTACCAAAAATGATGAAGAGAAACCCGATAACTGGGAGCTCCTAAAAATCAAACATCTATGCTCATCTAAAGACTTCACCAAAAGAGTAAAAAGACCACCTACAGACTGGGAAAGAATATTCAGCTATGACATCTCAGACCAGCGCCTGATCTCTAAAATCTACATGACTCTGTCAAAACTCAACCACAAAAAGACAAACAACCCAATCAAGAAGTGGGCAAAGGATATGAACACACATTTCACTAAGGAAGATATTCAGGCAGCCAACAGATACATGAGAAAATGCTCTCGATCGTTAGCCATTAGAGAAATGCAAATTAAAACTACGATGAGATTCCATCTGACACCAACTAGACTGGCATTAATTCAAAAAACCAAAATAATAAATGTTGGAGAGGCTGCGGAGAGATTGGAACTCTCATACACTGCTGGTGGGATTGTAAAATGGTACAACCACTTTGGAAATCCATCTGGCGTTATCTTAAACAGTTAGAAATAGAACTACCATACAACCCAGAAATCCCACTCCTCGGAATATACCCTAAAGATACAAGAGCCTTCACACAAACAGATATATGCACACCCATGTTTATTGCAGCTCTGTTTACAATAGCAAAAAGCTGGAAGCAACCAAGATGTCCATCAACGGACGAATGGGTAAATAAATTGTGGTATATTCACACAATGGAATACTACGCATCGATAAAGAACAGTGACGAATCTCTGAAACATTTCATAACATGGAGGAATCTGGAAGGCATTATGCTGAGCGAAATGAGTCAGTTGCAAAAGGACAAATATTGTATAAGACCACTACTACAAGATCTTGAGAAATAGAAAAAACAGAGAAGAACACATACTTATGTGGTTACAAAGTGGGGAGGGAGGGAGGGAGGGAGAGGGCTTTTTATTGATCAATCTGTAGATGGGAACTGCTTTGGGTGAAGGGAAAGACAACACTCAAAACAAGGAAGGTCAGCCTAATTGGACTGGATTAAAAGTAAAGAGGTTTCCGAGATAAAATGAAAGCTTCAAAGGTCAGCGAAGCAGGGGCTGGGGTCTGGGGAACTTGGTTTGAGGGGACTTCTAAGTCAATGGGCAAAACAATTCTATTATGAAAACACTCCGCATCCCACTTTGAATTGTGGCGCCTGGGGTCCTAAATGCCAACAAGCGGCCATCTAAAATACATTAATTGGTCTCAACCCACCGGGAGCAAAGGCAAAGGAAGAACACCAAGGTCACACGACAACTAAGAACCCAAGAGACAGAAAGGGCCACTTGAACCAGAGACCTACATTATCCTGAGACCAGAAGAACTAGTTGGTACCCGGCCACAATCGATGTCTGCCCTGTCAGGGAACACAACAGACAACTCCTGAGGGAGCAGGAGACCAATGGGATACAGACCCCAAATTCTCATTAAAAGACCACACCTAATGGTATGACTGTGACTAGAGGAATCCCAGAGACAATGCTCCCCAGAACTTCTGATGGCACAGGACAGGAACCATCCCCGAAGACAAATCATCAGGCATGAAAAGGACTGGTCAGTGGGGGGGAGAGAGATACTGATGAAGAGTGAGCTAATTAAATCAGGTGGACACTTGAGAGTGTGTTGGCAACTCTTGACTGGAGGGGGGATGGGAAGATAGAGAGAGAGGGAAGATGGTAAAATTGACACGAAACGAGAGACTGTAAGGGCTGACTCAATAGGGGAGAGCAAGTGGGAGAAGGGAGTAAGATGTATGTAAACCTACATGTGACAGACTGATTGGAATGGTAAATGTTCACTTGAAGCTTAATAAAAATTAAAAAAAAAAAAAAGAAGTGGGCAAAGCATAAGAACACACACTTCACTAAAGAAGATACTCAGGCAGCTAACAGATACATGAGAAAATGCTGTCGATCATTAGCCATTAGAGAAATGCAAATTAAAGCTACGATGAGAATCCATGTCACTCCAACAAGGCTGGCATTAATCCAAAAAACACAAAATAATAAATGTTGGAGAGGCTGCGGAGAGATTGGAACTCTTATACACTGCTGGTGGGAATGTCAAATGGTACAACCACTTTGGAAATCTATCTGGTGTTATCTTAAACAGTTAGAAATAGAACTACCATACAACCCGGAAATCCCACTAATCGGAATATACCCTAGAGAAACAAGAGCCTTCACACAAACAGATATATGCACACCCATGTTTGTTGCAGCTCTGTATACAATAGCAAAAAGCTGGAAGCAACCAAGGTGTCCATCAACGGATGAATGGGTAAATAAATTGTGGTATATTCACACAATGGAATACTACACATCCATAAAGAACAGTGACGAATCTGTGAAACATTTCATGACATGGAGGAACCTGGAAGGCATTATGCTGAGCGAAATTAGTCAGAGGCAAAAGGACAAATATTGTATAAGACCACTATTATAAGATCTTAAGAAATAGTATAAACTGAGAAGAACACATACTTTTGTCGTTACGAGGGGGGGAGGGAGGGAGGGAGGGAGAGGGTTTTTTATTGATTAATTAGTAGATAAGAACTGCTTTAGGTGAAGGGAAAGACAACACTCAATACATGGAAGGTCAGCTCAATTGGACTGGACCAAAAGCAAAGAAGTTTCCGGGATAAAATGAATGCTTCAAAGGTCAGTGGAGCAGGGGCGGAGTTTGGGGACCATGGTTTAAGGGGACTTCTAAGTCAATTGGCAAAATAATTCTATTATGAAAACATTCTGCATCCCACTTTGAAATGTGGCATCTGGGGTCTTAAATGCTAACAAGCGGCCATCTAAGATGCGTCAATTGGTCTCAACGCACCTGGAGCAAAGGAGAATGAAGAACACCAAAGTCACACGACAACTAAGAGCCCAAGAGACAGAAAGGGCCACATGAACCAGAGACCTACATCATCCTGAGACCAGAAGAACTAGTTGGTGCCCGGCCACAATCGATGACTGCCCTGACAGGGAGCACAACAGAGAACCCCTGAGGGAGCAGGAGATCAGTGGGATGCAGACCCCAAATTCTCATAAAAAGACCATACTTAATGGTCTGACTGAGACTAGAGGAATCCCGGCGGCCATGCTCCCCAGACCTTCTGTTGGCACAGGACAGGATCCATCCCTGAAGACAACTCATCAGACATGAAAGGGACTGGACAGTGGGTGGGAGAGAGATGCTGATGAAGAGTGAGCTAATTATATCAGGTGGACACTTGAGATTGTGTTGGCATCTCCTGTCTGGAGAGGGGATGGGAGGATAGAGAGAGTGGGAAGCTGGCAAAATTGTCACGAAAGGAGAGACTGGAAGGGCTGACTCATTAGGGGGAGAGCAAGTGGGAGTACGGAGTAAGATGTATGTAAACTTATATGTGACAGACTGACTTGATTTGTAAACGTTCACTTGAAGCTCAATAAAAGTTAATAAAAAAAAGTATAAGGTAGATATTGAACATAAGTCATTATAAGCATTCACATATGACCCACATGGAAATACTGATAAGATAAATATCAAATTTTCAAAAAAAAAAAAAAACCAAACTGGTTGCCTTCCAGTTGATTTCAATTCATAGCAGCAACCCGACAGGACGGAGTAGAACAGGCGCATAGAGTTTCCAAGGAGCTCCTGGTGGGTTGGAACTGCCGACCTTTTTGTTAGCAGCCATAACACTTAACCACTATGCCACCAGGGTTTCCAGGGTTTTTTGTTGTTGTTGTTGTTGTTATTTTTAACTACTCTATGACCCAGAAATTCCACTGCTAGGAATATACCAAGAGAATTGAAAGCAGCGACATGAACAGACATATGTACACCAATGTTCATTGCAGCACTGTTCACAATAGCCAAAAGAGGAAACACCATAAATGCCTATCGACAGATGAATTTTGAATTCTCATGGACTCCAGACTTTCTAGAGCCCTCGAGGCTGGATGAACCCCTGAAACTATTTCCAGCAGATAATCTTTAAACCTGAAATCAAAAATATCTACTGAAGCCTTCTTTAAATCAAACAATAAAACAATAGGTTAGCTTAATTAATAAAGAATTTCTGCCTTAAGCATTGTACTCTTTTAAAGAACTATCTATATGGAATCAAGTTGACAATAGCAACTTGAAAGATTAGATAGCAAGTTTAGGGGGTAGTGATTTTATGTTAATGGAGGAGAAACAATTTGCAAAAGGAGGATGAGAATGGCTGCACAACTTGAATGTAAACAATGTCACCGGATTGTACATGTAGAAATTGTTGAATTGATATATGTTCTGTGGTTGTATATTCAACAATAACAAAAAATAAAACAGATCTTTTTTTTAAAATAGATCAATTCTGTAGGGTGTCACAAGACCAGTTTCTAGACACAGCAGGAAGCTGGACTGTCAGGTACAAACAGCAACTGAACTTAAGTGAACTTCAAAAATGTACCATATTCTGTTCAAAGTATCTTCATTTTATCCTAAAAACAACACTATGACCATGAATTATTAACCTCATTTTACAAATTAGGAAACAGAGACTACATAACCCCAATGGCCCAGACCACAATGCTTCTCAGGAAAATGGAACTATGAATGTGCTCTATCATTTTTCCAGAAGAACAGAAAGGCAGGCCCATTTTTCCAGCATCACAGATGCTGGATGGCCCTTAAAAAAAATTACCACAGGTCCACGTGACTGTTACAATCAGTCAGAAGGAACTGTGTAACCAGAGCCTCCCCCTAAGAAAGTCCCTCTTGCTTTCTTCATCGAAAGAGGAATTCAAATTCATAAGTAAGCATGTGGGAGCTTAGGGTGGGACTCTTTCTAGGGAGCAAAAAGTACTGGTGTTTGTTCCTAAAGGGCATGTTTCAAAATATAATGGAAAACACAGAACCTGATTTAAAAAATATAAAAAAAAAGTATTTTTATGAAAGTTAACCTATAATTTACATTGATAAATCATTTAAAATAAAATCCATCCATCATCACAAGTAAGTGAATAGGCACTCAAAGTTGTGCAAAACATGCATTTGTCTCAGGATAGATGCATCTTGACTTCCCTCTTTTAAGAAGAGCTGTGGTTAGATTTAGCCAAAACAGCATGCTTGGGAGTTTATCTTCCAGGGAGTCTCTGCTAATCCCTGGCTCAGGATGAGTCTCTCTATATCTGATTCTATTTTTTACCTCTTACACATACTGGACATCATCCCAATACTATGCAGGATACAGAGACCTTCATCTTCCCACCTTGGAACCAAAACCAAATCCATTGCCGTGGAGTCGATTCCAACTCATATTCACCCTAAAGGACAGAGTAGAACTGCCCCATAGGGTTTCCAAGGAGCACCTGGTGGTTAGCAGGTGTAGCTCTTAACCACTTACACCACCAGGGTTTCCCTTCACACCCCACCAAATACGTATTCACTAGCTTGTTCTTCCTGTATCCGCTTCTCAATGAGCTGTAGCATACTGTCCACCTTTTGGAGTCCAGGTGAGACCACCAGCTTACTGGGTGTGGAACTCAGATCTTCATCTACTTGACAATGTACTCCCGCAAGGGTATTTCATGAATAGTCATGACTTTTGATTAATGCTGATGTGCTCCAACTTCTTCATTATATGTGTGCTTCCCTTCCTGAACCATATCAGACACGCTCTATCCTTGTGTGGGTAAGAGGTGACTTCAACTCCATTACTCCATCATCATGAAAGGGCTTTTCTGTGTACATCACCAGGTGGATGCTTGTGTATATGTGGCCCCATTATTGATAAGGCTGCCTCTAAATATCTAGGTGTTTCTGGTGATCACATCTCTTACTTACCTTTATCTTTTATGATTACTTTGTCAAAGCAAGGTGAAACATTGGCCTTGATTGAGGAGATGGGGACGGTAGAAAGAAGGACATTCATGTTGCTGTGATCATCTAGTGGCAGTTTTCCACTCTGGCAGTAGTATAATCTACATCTGACTCAAGAGCCATTTTTTTCAAAAAACAAGACAAAATATTCTCATCTGCTGTACACTAGACGATCCCTGCAATCAGTGCACTCACCTGAAAGTTCAGGTATGTGAGTGGGCACTGAAAAGGTCTCACAGAGGACTGAAGGCTTGAGTTTCAGGAGTTATATGTGCATCTGTCCTAAAATTCCACATTAATGAACAGGAGCAATAACATGTATTATCCAAATCAGAGGATTGTCTAAAAGTCATGTATGTTGGGTCATATAATTTTTTACTTTATTTTGAATACTGGTGTGCTTGTTTTAGAAATCCACCATGAACCACGCCACAAAAGAGAGATCATTCAGCAATTTAACACTAATTGCCCTAAGCTCTATTTTCCGGTAGATACATCCCTGATTCCAACTCATAGTGGCCCTATAGGACAGAGTGGAACTGCCCCATAGGGTTTCCTAGGCTGAAATCTTTATGGGAGCAGGCCACCAGATTTTTTTCTACTTCAGAGTGGCTGATGGGTTTGAACAACTGACCTTTCAGTTAGCATCTAAGTGTTTAATGAGGGCTCCAGTACTATATTCCCTTAGAGTGTAAGATTCGGTTGGTCTGGGGTGGGATCCAAGAATTTGTGTTTCTAGCCACTTCCCAGGTGATGGTAATGTTGGCTTGTGGACCACATTGTTTTAACCTTATCTGGAAGAGCCAGATCTCCCCACAAAATCAACCATGTAGCATACAAATGAAAATAATTGGAACTGTGAGAGGAAGATGTGGGTTATCTCGAGGGTTTGTAAAGGATCTCTGTACTACTTAGGGCAAAACTAACAAACTGCAAAATTGTTCACACCTTAACAAAATATGGTTCATTTGTTACGAAATAGCCAATGAGGGGGTTGCTGGTCAGAGGACAGTTCCCTTCCACATGGCGATTCAGAGTTTAACGATTCGTCTGTCTTGTGGTTCTGCCATCCCATAGGACCTTGGAGTCTTTGTATCCAGCCAATGGATCAAAATTAAAGGGTGAAGAAGGCACACTCACTTCTTACCCATCTTGGCCCCAAAATGGTGCATCACTTCCACTCTTATTTCATTGCTGAGAATTAGTCAAATGACCCCACCTAATTGCAAGAGATGCCTTGGAAATGTAGTTCTGGCTGGGCTGCTGCTTCCGGCACCAACTCTACGCTATGTCAGGGGGGTGTGGATTTTGGTGGACAATTACCCGTATCTGTCTCAGTTTAGGTATAAACTTTTCCATTGCTAAAAAAATAAATTCAAACAGTACAGCCTTCTGAGAGTGGATCATTAGTAAGAAGCAGCACAGATGTAGAAAGTCATCTTCCTCTAGCACTATAGCTCATCAAAGTTAAATTCCACTTTGTGGCAATTATAATCCATGTATTTAATTAAAGCCATGCTACATTTCATTGATGGTCATTAGCATCTCGTTACTTCCTTCACTCCAACTTTATGTCATTGGCCTTCCCAGGCTTAGAGCAGGCATGAAATAAAGGTCTGACAAATGAATAAAAGGCTTTTTCAATCAATTAATCAACTTTAAATTTACAGAGCTGCAGCAGAACAATGTGATTCCAGCATTTACACTCAAATTTCTCCAGAAAGTATTCTGATGGGAAAGAGGAGTTTGGTCCTCAGAGACCGCTCCTTTCTACCTGTATACACACTGTCAGCAGGGGTATCAGGAAACAAAACCTTCATCAGAGTAAGCAAGGTGAATCACACTGCATTATTTAGAAAAATCCCAATAGATTTTTTCTATGACTCTTGTTTTTCTAAAAGTCTTCAGTTGCACTAAACTCATTAAGTCATCTGAATTTACATTTTAAGGACCGTATTATTAAATCTTTTGAAATTGAGAATTTTTGGTAGCTAACGTTTTCATCATTTAGTACTGAGTATTTATAATTTCTATTTTAATTCCCTATTGAAGCATGAATTTTTAGAAGTGTGTTTCTAGCTTTCAGATGTATCTTTTCTTGCTGATGTTTTTATTTATTTATAAACTCATTGTATTATAGTAATAGAATGTGGCCAGTATAACAATTCTTTGGTATTTGCTAAGACTTGTTTTGTGACCTAGTTCATGGTCAATATTTGTAAATATTATGTGTGTTCTTAAAAGCGTGTATATTCCTTAATTATAAGGTAGAGGTGTCTGTATACTTTTATCAGAACAAGCTTATTAATTGTGTATTCAAATTTTTAAATTTTCCTGAATATTTTTTTGTTATTAGTATTAGATAATTTTGGGCAGAACTGTGCTAAACTCTGCCACTAAAATGCTAATTTTTCCAAAGTTCTGACTATCGATAGATAGATAGAGATGAAGATAATATATATGTGGATCTCATTAGTCATGGTAGTTACATTCTATAAGACCAGCATGAATACTGAATTATCACATACTGAGGAAATGGAGGATTTGGTTCCTGCAAGCTTCTGGTCACAACATTATCACCAATCATTCAATACGTAACTTTGTTTTCTGTGTTTTTCTGTATAAAGACAGCTTATTTAATATATATTCCTTACAAATAATTAGTTGTATGCAATATGTCTTTATAATACAATGCTAACCGAGAAGGGTTTAACACTTTCCTAATCCTGAGTAAGCAACTATAAATTTCTTTGGCTTTCAGCATCACAACAATGCTGTCCGCTATGCCGTTTTTTTTTTTTTTTTTCG
Source organism: Elephas maximus indicus (assembly GCF_024166365.1). Classification (NCBI taxonomy): domain Eukaryota; kingdom Metazoa; phylum Chordata; class Mammalia; order Proboscidea; family Elephantidae; genus Elephas; species Elephas maximus. The sequence goes on along the minus strand of NC_064820.1, from coordinate 233,834,954 downwards.
GTCTCATCTCATGAATCCATAAATGAAGCCACTTCCCCATCTTTCTCAAAATTTCATCATATACTAACAACGTCACTTTAGGGTTTTGGGGATGCTCTCATGTATAGATCGACAAATTTCCTCTTCCTCTTCCTTTTTCTGGGTTTACCATATTGTTGATTCATTAACATTGAACTCATGGTCAATTAACACTGTAACTCATGCCTGAATAAAACTTACCTGCAGTTAGAAGCCAACAAGTCAGTTCTGACTCAGCCACCCTATGTACAACAGTACGAAATGCTCCCTGGTCCTATGCTATCCTCACAATCGTTGTTATGCTTAAATCTGTTGTTGCAGCCACTGTTTCAGTCCATCTCATTGAGGGTCTTCCTCTTCTTCACTGACCCTCTACTTTACAAAGCATGATGTCCTTCTCCAGGGACTGATCCCTCCTGACAACATGTCCAAAGTATGGGAGACGTAGTCTCACCATCCTTGCTTCTAAGGAGGATTCTGGCTGCACTTCTTCCAAGACAGATTTGTTTATTCTTCTGGCAGTCTATGGTATATTCAATACTCTTCGCCAACACCATAATTCAAAGGCATCAGTTCTTCTTTGGTCTTATTCACTGGTCAGCTTTCTCATGCATATGAGGCGACTAAAAACATCACCTTAGGTCAGCATACCTTGGCCTTAAAGTGACATTTTTGCTTTTTAACACTTTAGAGAGGTCTTTTGCAGCATATTTTCCCAATGCAATGAATGGGTCATTTGATTTCCTGATTCCTGCTTCCACAGGCATTGATTGTGGATCCTAGTAAAACGAAATCCTTGACAAAGTCAATCTTTTTTTCCGTTTATTGTGATGTTGCTTATTGGTCCAGTTGTGAGGATTTTTGTTTTCTTTATGTTGAGGTGCAATCCATACTGAAGGCTGTGGTCTTTGATCTTTATCAGTAAGTACTTCAAGTCCTCTTCACCTTCAGCAAGCAAGTTTGTGTCATTTGCATATAGAAAGCTGTTAATGAGTCTTCCTCCAATCTTCTTCTTCATATAGTTCAGCTTCTCAGATTATTTGCTCGGCATACAGATTGATTAAGCATGGTGAAATGATACAACCTTGATGCACACTTCTCCTGATTTTAAACCACACAGTATCCCCTCGTTCTGTTTGAACAACTGTTTCTTTGTCTATGGACAGGTTCCTCATGAGCACATTTAAGTGTCTGGAACTCCCATTCTGTGCAATGTTACCCATAACTTGTTATGATCCACATAGTTGAATGCCTTAGCATAGACAATAAAACACAGGTAAACATCTTTCTGGTATTCTCTGCTTTCAGCCAAGGTCCAAGTGACATCAGCAATGATATCCCATGTTCCACGTCCTCTTCTGGATCCAGCTTGAATTTCTGGCAGTTCCCTGTCCATGTACTGCTGCAGCCTCTTTTGAATGATCTTCAGCAAAATTTTACTTGTATGTCATATGAATGATATCGTTCAATAATTTCTGCCTTCTGTTGGACATATTTTCTCCATAAGGCATACCACAGCCTTCTTGCTCCTAGGAACACTTGACACTTTAGCACTATACTTGGCAGTCATTTTTAAACAGTGAAATCACCAACAAACAAAAATACAAAAATGTGAAAAAATGTGGCACTAAATAGACCACAAAAAAGACTTTCATTTACAATATGAGAGCAGAAACTAGAAGACAGAGTGTCATCTTGTTTGACCTCAACTGGGGCCATGCACATCTGGTAATTCAAACTTTCACTGCTCTTCTCATGTCTGTAAATATCTGTGAAAGCCCCCAAAATATTGATTTTAGAGTTACGAATAAATTTTACCAAGTAGGAAAATTTGCAAATATGGAATTTTGACAAGGGCCAACAGTATATGTATTGTATACCTATATTGTACTTACATATATATGGGATGTGTATATATATATATAAAAGGAAGCCTGGTGGCTAACTGAAAGCTCAGCTGTTTGAAACCACAGTGGCTCCACAGGAGAAAGATGTGGCAGTCTGCCTCTCCAGAGATTTACAGCCTTGGAAACCCTATGGGTCGCTATAAGTCAGAATTGACTCAAAGGCAATTTTTTAATATATATGTATATGTATACTTTCAGGCTAAGTTGTTAGATACGCATTAGCTTAGACTTTTCATTTGTTCCTTTCCTTTGTATTTTAACTTCTTGAAGTCTCAGGTTAAGTCTCTTACTCCATAAGGATCACGAAGTCAGCAACCCAAAGATGGGGGAACAGAATACATCTTATATTACTCTCTCTGTGAACATCCTGGGACAAATTCCACGGACAAAGGGGGAAATAATTCACAAAGAATCAGGAAAAGAGGCTTGAATACGCAGATTGAGACAACCTCTGGCAGCCTATAATGTCACCTGTATTTTTCCAGGTCATAGAAAGCAGGTCAGTAATTTCCTGCTTTTAAATTCTGCCAGTATACTTTACCAGTAACTGCACAATCTATAAAACCAAAAAAAACAAACCTGTTGCTGTCGAGTAGATTCGAACTCATAGCGACCCTATAGGACTGCCCCATAAGGTTTCCAAGGAGCAGCTGGTGGATTCAAACTGCCAAACTTTTGGTTAGCAGCCTAAGTTCTTAACCGCTGCACCACCAGGGCTCTGCACAGTTATCCCAAAACACCAAAAAAGTTATAGCAAGGTTAAAATGGTAACACTAACTCCTGGAACTGGTGTTATCACTAGCAGCCTGTTGAAGCTTTCCCACTGACCAAGATTCTTAAGAATATGTCTGCCACTTGAGAGAAAAAGAGCGTCTCAGGAAATGAAAACTTTTAGTGCAGCCAGTGAGACAGAGGCATAATATACTGACCATGCTATATAATTTTAATCTGGATTTCTAGACTAACAGTTATGTTTTTTGAAAAAAACATATTTTTCCTCGGTGGTCAAAGCCAGGATGTGTTACCATCTGCCCCAAGTGGCCTTAACCAAGTGATCATCTGCACCCCTCAAAATACACACAGGAAGAGTGCAGTCTGGGTGCTGTTGCCAACAAGATATTTTTGTAAGATAGACAAGGAAAATACATGTAAGCATCTTGTGACCATGGAGTAAGCATCCTGTGAAACTCTCCGTAATTGCTAACTATAGTAATAATCAGTAACCAGAATGCAATTATTATAATATTCATTGATTTTCCTGTAATTGCCCTCCCTATAGCTTGATTCTTCTTTTTACCCCATAAGAATTGTAAGAATACTTGTGTAACAAAAAGGCCCTGGGACTACCTGGTTCCATTTTCAATGAGCTACATACTTTCCCAATTGCAATTGTTGTAAACCCTTAATAAACCTCTCTGTTTTAACTTGAAAAAATGTGCAATTTTTTCTCTGCAACAGGAGCCTGATTCGTATTTGTGATTGAGGTAGGGAAAAGCCCCTGCTTTTGAGGAGGACAGTGCCTGTATTATTAGTTCCTACGATTCATCAGTTACTGTCTCAAGGTTAGAAAAATGACAGAACAAATTATGTGGGTGGGAGCCAGTGGTGTGCTGGTTAATGTTTAATAACTGCATCTCCAGGAGGGAAAAACCTAATCTGTAGCATTTTTCACTTCCCACGGTATAAATGTTTCCAGCGTAATCAGTTTCAAGCTGCCAACATGGTGTTAACTGGCTCACAAAATTCCTCCCTGGAAATTTTGCAATCAGATTTCAAGAAATTTCAGCCCACCACTGAACTCTAGATGAGTACAACTGGCTTTGATTTATCTAAAGACCAAAAGGTAAATGGATGGACATTTCAAGGTCAAATTTATTACTAAAATGAGTTGTCATGAGCCTTTCTATGGAAGTATCATGTGAAAATACCATGTCTTGCTTTTCCTCGTTCCTAAGTACACCTGGAAGGAAACAAACAACGACATTATTTCTAATTATTTCTACATTTTCATAGGCCCTCAAAAACTCTCCGGTTAGTGATGATCCGATATTAGGTTGTTCTCAGCGTCAACATAATTTCAAAGCAATAAAGTCAATAGTATTGTCGCTTCGTAGAATCCTATCTCTATACCCCCTTATTCTTACTCCTTTTTTATTAGTCTCCCCCACTTGTTACCTCTATTTTACCAGACGTTAGCAATCACCTGGGGACCAGAAAATTCATCAGGTTGTGAACTGTGAAGTTCAAATTATATTTTACTGGACTTGAGACCACACAATATGTATTATTATAGACCATATATTGGCCAAGCCACCACATAGCTGGCACCTGACCAAACAATCCTGCTGGTCAAGAAACTCTGTCTGTGTCAGCATTGACCACTGGGGTGTAAATTATTAGTTCTTTGGGCCTATTACATCCCCCTCCACTAGGTAATTACTCTCATATAAACACCATCTGACACATGACTTAAGTGTTCTATCTGTCAGGGGTCTGGCAGGAAACAGATGGCACAATTAAATTGGGCAATCTGAGGTGCCTACAACAAAAGGACCCTTTACATTGGAGTGTGTGTAGGCAAGCCATAGGGATTGTTCAGTATCCAGTGGATGGGTACTGTGAGCCTTCTCTTCATAGGCCTGGAGGCGTAAGGGAGAGAGTAGTTACCAGAACCTAGAGATGCACAGTTGGATGGAAAGGGCCAGCTCATTCTCCTCCTTCTGATCTCCTTCCATTGTTCTCCACTGACCCACATCAACCTAAAAGCAAGAAGCCCAGGAAGCTCATCGGTAGAGTCCATTAAGGCCAGTGTCTTGGTTACAGAGCAATTTGCTTTTTGTAATGAGCTATTTTCTGTTGTAATGAGCCACCTAGCACAAGTCTGAAATCACATCATTCATCAAGACACATTAATTGTTCTTTCCCCAGTTCCATTTGATTTTCTGGCACATCTTCAAAGTCAAGAAAGTACTGAGGGTTCTCTCTGTGGAATGGCTAAGCTCAAAGACTTCAAGACCTGCTCTTCACAGATGGTAATAATATTAATCTTTTTCCACAGTGTCACAGTAAGTAATTCTGGTCCCAAAATTGTTTCCTCCAAATCTTTCACTCTCTCTGATTTGTACGGTGTCCGCTTGGCTAAGCTAGAACTGTTCCCTAGGATCTCCATCCCTGCATGATATTTCAAAGGTTAAAGGGAAGCAGTAGCCTTTACTCTCTGGAGGCGGTCATGAGTAACTGAGACAAGACAGACACAAAGGTGCCCAGACTTCCAGCTTGTCCTGGCTCTTCCTCATTCTACATATACCTCGACTTCCCAACTCCTTGTCCTGCCAGCCAACAACGCCCCCAGGTCACCACCCTCACTGAGGAAGCAGCTGTCCATAGACTTCTCCACCAGCTCTCTTTTGCACTCCCATGCCAGCAGCTATACAAGTCTAGTTTGCCAGGTTCCCCCCCCCCGCATGCTCAGAGCTGTTAACCTGCACTGCTGCTCAGGGTTTTCTCTGCTCCTCCAAAGCCTCCTAACTTCCTGAACTTCTCAAGAGTTTTGTAATATCTTACCTTTATAAAAATCCCTAAAGATTTTTAAGAACAACAATGAACACAATTAAGAACAGCAATGAATCTGTGAAACATCTCATAACATGGAGGAATCTGGAAGGGATTTTGCTGAGTGAAATTGATCAGATGCAAAAGAACAAATATTGTTTGAGACCACTAGGATAAGAACTCAAGAAAAAGTTCAAACACAGAAGAAAATATTCTCTGATGGTTACAGGGGTGGTAAGGGAGGAAGAGGGGTATTCACTAATTAGATAGTAGACAAGAACTATTTTTGGTGAAGGGAAAGACAACACACAATACAGGAGAGGTCAGCACAACTGGACTAAGCCAGACAAAAGAAGTTTCCTAAATACAACTCAACACTTTGTAGGCCAGAGTAGCAGGGATGGGAGCTTGGGGACCATGGTTTCAGGGCACATCTAGGTCAGCTGGCATAACACAATGTATTAAGAAAACATTCTGCATCCCACTATGGTGAGTGGTATCTGGGGTCTTAAACACTAGCAAGTGGCCATCTAAGGTGCATCAATTGGTTTCAACTCACCTGCAGCAAAGGAAAATGAAGAACACCAAAGACATAAGGTAAAGGTTAGCCCGAGACAGAAATGGTCACATAAACCAGAGACTACATCAGCCTGAGATCAGAAGAACTAGATGGTGTCTGGCTACCAACCATGACTACACTGGCAGGGAACACAAAAGAGATTCCCTGATGGAGCAGGAGAAAAGTGGGATGCAGATCTCAGATTCTTGTAAAAAGACCAGACTTCATGGTCTGACTGAGACTAGAGGGACTCTGGAGGTCATGGTCCCTGAATCCTTTGTTAGCCCAAGACTAGAACCATTCCTGTAGCCAACTCTTCAGGCAGGGATTGGACTTGACTATAATATAGAAAATGATACTGGTGAGGAGTGAGCTTCTTGGCTCAAGTAGACACATGAGACTATGTAGGCAACTCCTGTATGGAGGTGAAATGAGGAGGCAGAGGGGGACAGGAGCTGGCTGAGTAGACAAGGGGAATATAGAGCAGAGAAAGAGTGTGCTATCTAATTAGGGGGAGAGCACCTAGGAGTATATCACAAGTTGTATGAGAGACTGACTTGATTTGTAAACTTTCACTTAAAGCACAACAAAGAAAAAAAATCCCCTATTCAATAATACTCAGAGTAATACAATCTCCTAAGGTGCATCTTCCTGAGGTGTGTATGCACAGTTCTAGAGACAGTGGAATACAACTGAGAGATGCTGTACTTTTGTGCTTCTCTCCTTTTTTAAACTGGTTCTTAAATTTCAACTATTTGCAATGAGCTATTTTCTCAGTTGAAACTCTGGTGAAATAGTGGTTAAGTGCTATGGCTGCTAACCAAAAGGTCAGCAGTTCAAATCCACCAGGTGCTCCTTGGTGGAGGCAGTTCTACTCTGTCCTATAGGGTCGTTATGAGTCAAAATCAACTCGACCTCAATGGGTTTAATTTTTTTTTTCCTCAGTAATGGAAAATACAAAGTGCTTAGATTGTGTCTCTCCCAGAGAACCTGAGACAAAGCCATTCTTACAGGAAAATTATTTTGGAAATTAACTAGGGAACAAGATTGGAAGACCAGGGAGGGCAAGGGCAAAAACAAGGAAAGCAAATACAAGGGGGTGTTGTTAAACTGGCCCCTAAAGTGAGTTGCTTTTTTTGTTAGCTTTCCTCAGAGACACTCAGGAGATGGTTCTCAACCCCCTACCCTGTTCATAGCTTGACCCCCTAGAGCAACCAGATACCGGTACCTATAACAATCATCCCTGCCCCTCTAAGACTGTAGGACACAGCCTGTACCACACAGTTGATGACCAGATACCTGGACACCTGAGCTGAATCCACACAAGAAAAGTGAATGGACTCATAAGCTCATATACCTGATAACAGATCTAGCCATCGGGTGACAGGATGTCAGTGCTCCAAAGGCGAAAATAATCAATCTACCTCACTCAAGCAACCTATTTGGACATATCAAAATAAAACAAAGCAAGAAACTAGGATACAGTAAGCAAATATAAAATAAACCAATATAATAACTTATAGATGGCTCAGAGATAACAGTCAATATCAAACCATGTAAAGAAACAGACCATGATCGCTTCAACAAACTCTTAAAACAGAGACTCAAAGGACCTTCTGGATGAAGGAGCCTTCCTGGAATTACTGGATGCAGAATTCAAAAGATTAATATACAGAACTCTTCAAGACATAAGGAAGGAGATCAGGCAATATGCAGAACAAGCCAAAGAACACACAGATAAAACAGCTGAAGAAATTAAAAAGGTTATTCAAGAACATAATGAAAAATTTAATAAGCTGCAAGAATCCATACAGAGACAGCAAACAGAAATTAAGAAGATTAACAATAAAATTACAGAATTAGACAAATCAATAGAAAGCCAGAGGAGCCAAATCGAGCAAGTGGAGGGCAGAACAGGTGACCGTGAGGATAAAGTACTTGGCACCAACATATTTGAAAAAAAATCAGATAAAAGAATTTAACAAAATAAAGAAATCTTAAGAATCATGTGAAATAAGAGAAATAACCTACAAGTGATTGCAGTACCAGAACAGGGAGGGATAGCAGAAAATACAGAGAGAATTGTTAAAGATTTGTTGGCAGAAAACTTCCCTGATATCGTGAAAGATGAGGAGATATCAATCCAAGATGCTTATCAAACTCCACATAAGGTAGATTTTAAAAGAAAGTCACCAAGATATATTATAACCAAACTTGCCAAAACCAAAGGTAAAGAGAGAATTTTAAGAGCAGTCAGAGATAAATGAAAAGTCACTTACAAAGGACAGGCAATAAGAATAACTCAGGCTGCTTGGCAGAAACCATGCAGGCAAGAAGGCAATGGGATGACTTCTATAAAGAACTGAAGGAAAAAAATTGCCAGCCAAGAATCATGTATCCAGCAAAACTGTCTCTCAAATATGAAGGTGAAATTAGGACATTTCCAGATAAACAGAAGTTTAGGGAATTTGTAAAAAAAAAAAAAAAAAAACCAAACCAAATCTACAAGAAATACTAAAGGGAGATCTTTGGTTAGAAAATCAGTAATATCAGGTATCGACCCAAGACTAGAACACTGGACAGAGCAGTCAGAGGTTAGCCCAGACAGGGAAAGCACAAAAATAAATTAAGATTAAAAAAAAAAAACACTCAAAACAGGGAAACAGATGTCATTATGTAAAAGAAGAAAAAGTTAAAATAACAAAGAGGGACTAAGAAATGTAGTCATAGATCTTTCATATGGAGAGGAAGACAAGGCGATATAAAGAAATAAAAGTTAGGTTTAAACTTAGAAAAATAGGGGTAAATATTAAGGCAACCCGAAAGAAGACTATCCTGCTCATCAAAATAAAATACAAGAAAAAGTAGAGACTCAGCAGAAACAAAATAAACAACAAAGAAGAAGAGGAAAAGACAATATATAAACTGCTCAGCACAAAAAATTAAGTGGGAAATAGAAACTGTTAACAACACACAAAAAAAGACATCAAAATGCCAGCACTAAACTCATACCTATCCATGATTACAATGAAAGTTAATGGACTAAATCCACTGATAAAAAGACAGAGAGTGGCAGAATGGATAAAAAGACATGGTCCATCTATATGCTGCCTATAAGAGCCACACTTAGACTTAGAGACACGAACTAACTAAAACTCAAAGGATGGAAAAAAAATATATCAAGCAAACAATAATCAAAAAAGGGCAGGAGTGGCAATATTAATTTCTGATGAAATAGACTTTAAAGTTAAATCCACCACAAAGGATAAGAAAGGGCACTATATAATGATTAAAGGGACAATATACCAGGAGGATATAACCATATTAAATATTTATGCACCCAATGACAGGGATGCAAGATACATAAAACAAACTCTATCAGCATTGAAAAGTGAGATAGACAGCTCCACAATTATAGTAGGAGACTGAAACACACAACTTTTGGTGAAGGATGGGAGATCCAGAAAGAAGTTTAATAAAAACACGGAATATCTAAATGCCACAATCAACCAACTCGACGTTATAGACATATACAGAACACTGCACCCAACAGCAGCTAAGTATACTTTCTTTTCTAGTGCACATGGAACATTCTCTAGAATAGACCACATATTAGGTCATAAAGCAAGCCTTAGCAGAATCCAAAACATTGAAATATTACAAAGCATCTTCTTTGACCATAAGGCCATAAAAGTAGAAATCAATAACAGAAAAAACAGGGAAAAGAAATCAAACACTTGGAAACTGAACAATACCCTGCCCCAAAAGGCTGGATTATAGAAGACATTAAGGATAGAATAAAGAAATTCATACACTCCAATCAGAATGAAAACACTTCCTGTTAGTGAAAGCAGTGCTCAGAGGTCAATTTATATAAATAAATGCACACATACAAAAAGAAGAAAGGGCTAAAATCAAAGAATTATCCCTACAACTTGAACAAATAGAGAGAGAGCAACAAAAGAAACCTTCAGGCACTAGAAGAATGGAAATAATAAAAATTGGAGCAGAACTAAATGAAATAGAAAACAGAAAAGCAATTGAAAGAGTTAACAAGACCAAAAGCTGGTTCTTTGAAAAAATTAATGAAATTGATAAACCATTGGCCAAACTAACAAAAGTAAAACAAGATAGGAAGCAAACAACCCAAATAAGAAATGAGATGGGTGATATTACAACAGACTCAACTGAAATTAAAAGAATCATATCAGATTACTATGAAAAAGTGTACTCTAACAAATTTGAAAACCTAGAAGAAATTGATGAATTCCTAGAAACACACTACCTACCTAAACTAACACAAACAAAGGTAGATCAACTAAGTAGACTCATAACAAAAGAAGAGATTGAAAAGGAAATCAAAAAACTCCCCCCCAAAAAAAGCCCTGACCCAGACAGCTTCACTGCAGAGTTCTACCAAATTTTCAGAGAAGAATTAACACCACTACTACTAAAGGTATTTCAGAACATAGAAAAGGACAGAATACTCCCAAACTCATTCTATGAAGCCACCATATCCTTGATACCAAAACCAGGTAAAGATACCACACACAAAAAAAAGAAAATTACAGACCTATATCCCTCATGAACTTAGATGCAAAAATCCTCAACAAAATTCTAGCCAATAGAATTCAACAACATACAAAAAAAATAATTCATCATGACCAAGTGGGATTCATACCAGATATGCAGGGATGGTTCAACATTAGAAAAACAATTAATGTAATCCATCATATAAATAAAAGACAAAAACCACATGATTTTATCAATCGACTCAGAAAAGGCATCTGACAAAGTTCAACAGCCATTCATGATTAAAAACTCTCAGCAAAATAGGAATAGAAGGAAAATTCCTTAACATAATAAAGGGTATTTACACAAAGCCAACAGCCAACATCATCCTAAATGGAGAGAGCCTGAAAGCATTCCCCTTGAGAACAGGAACCAAACAGAGATGCCATTTATCACCACTCTTATTCAACATTGTGCTGGAGGTCCTAGCAGGAGAAATTTGGCTAGATAAAGAAATAAAGTGTATCCAGATTGGTGAGGAAGAAGTAAAAGTATCCCTATTTACAGATGACATGATCTTATACACAGAAAACCCTCAAGAATACTACTGAAACTAATAGGAGAGTTCAGCAGAGTATCAGGATAAGAGATAAACATATAAAAATCAGTTGGATTCCTGTACACCAAAAAAAAGAACATCGAAGAGGAAATCACCAAATCAATACCATTTACTGTACTATAAGAAGATAAAATACTTAGGAATAAATCTTACCAAAGATGTAAAAGATCTATACACAGAAAACTACAAGACACTACTGCAGGAAACCAAGAGAGACGTACATAAGTGGGAAAACATACCTTGCTCATGGATGAGAAGACTTAACATTGTAAAAATGCCTATTCTACCAAAAGCGATCTACAGATTTAATGCAACTCTGATCCAAATTCCAACATTTTTTAATGAGATGGAGAAACAAATCACCAACTTCATATGGAGGGGAAAGAGGCCCCAGATAAGTAAAGCATTACTGAAAAAGAAGAAAAAAGTGGGAGGCCTCACTCTACCTGATTTGAGAACCTATTATACTGCCACAGTGGTCAAAACAGCCTGGTACTGGTACAACAATAGATACATAGACCAATGGCACGGAATTAAGAATCCAGACATAAATCCGTCCATATACGAGCAGCTGATATCAGTTAAATGGGGAAAAGACAGTCATTTTAACAAATGGTGCTGGCATAATTAGATATCCATCTGCAAAAAAATGAAATAAGACCCATACTTCACACCATGCACAAAAAATAAACTCAAAATGGATCAAAGACCTAAATGTAAAATCTAAAATGATAAAGATCATGGAAGAAAAAATAGGGACAACGCTAGGAGCCCTAATACATGGCATAAAAAGTACACTAAACATTACTAACAATGCAGAAGAGAAAGCAGATAACTGGGAGCTCCTGAAAATCAAACACCTATACTCATCCAAAGACTTCACCAAAAGAGTAAAAAGATTACCTACAGACTGGAAAAAGTTTTTAGTTATGACATTTTCGATCAGCATCTGATCCCTAAAATCTACATGATATTGCAAAAATTCAACTACAAAAAGACAAATACCCCTATTAAAAAATGGGCAAAGGATACGAACAGACACTTCACTAAAGAAGACATTCAGGTAGCTAACAGATACATGAGGAAACGCTCACGATCATAAGCCATTAGAGAAATGCAAATCAAAAGTACAATGAGATTCCATCTCACTCCAACGAGGCTGGCATTAATCCAAAAAACACAAAATAATAAATGTTGGAGAGGCTGTGGAGAGAGTGGAACACTTATGCACTGCTGATGGGAGTGTAAAATGGTGCAACCACTTTGGAAATCAATTTGGCGCTTCCTTTAAAACTGGATATAGAACTACCATACAATCCTGCAATTCCACTCCTTTTAATACATTTAAAGTTATAAGAGCCTTTACACGAACAGATATATGCACACCCATGTTCATTGCAGCACTGTTCACAATAGCAAAAAGATGGAAGTAACCAAAGTGCCCATCAACAGATGAATGGATAAATAAATTATGGTATATTCACACAATGGAATATTACCCATTGATAAAGATCAATGATGAATCTGTGAAACATTACATAACCTGGAGGAATCTGGAAGGCATTATGCTGAGTGAAATCAGTCAGCTGCAAAAAGGACAAATATTGTATAAAACCACTATCATAAGAACTCGAGAAATAGTTTAAACAGAGAATATTCTTTGATGGTTACGAGAGGGCAGAGGGAGGGAGAAGGGTTTTCACTAATTAAATAGTAGATAAGAACTATTTTAGGTGAAGGGAAAGACAACAAACAATACAGGAGAGGTCGACACAACCGGACTAAACCAAAAGCAAAGAAGTCTCCTGAATAAACTGAACACTTCAAAGGCCAGCGTACCAGGGGCAGGGGTTTGGGGACCACGGTTTCAGGGGACATCTAAGTCAACTGGCAAAATAAAATCTATTAACATTCTGCATCCCACTTTGGAGAGTGGCGTCTGGGGTCTTAAACGCTAGCAAGCAGCCATCTAAGATGCATCAATTGGTCTCAACCCACCTGGAGCAAAACAGAATGAAGAACACCAAAGACACAATGTAATTATGAGCCCAAGAGGCAGAAAGGGCCGCATATAAAGCAGAGACTACATTAGCCTGAAACCAGAACTAGATGGTGCCTGGCTACAACCGATGACTGTCCTGACAGGGAACACAACAGAGAACCCCTGAGGGAGCAGGAGAGCAGTGGGATGCAGACCCCAAATTCTCAGAAGACTAGACTTAATGGTCTGACTGAGACTAGAGTAACACCGGAGGTCATGGTCCCCAGACCTTCTGATAGCCCAAGACAGGAACTATTCCCAAAGCTGACTCTTCAGACAGGGATTGGACGGGACTATGGGATGGACAGTGATGCTGGTGAAGAATGAGCTTCTTGAATCAAGTAGACACATGAGACTGTGTTGGCATCTCCTGTCTGAAGGGAAGATGAGAGGGTAGAGGGGGTCAGAAGCTGGACTAATGGACACTAAAAGTGAGAGTGGAGGGAAGGAGTGTGCTGTCTTATTTAGTGGAAGAGCAATTGGGAGTATACAGCAAGGTGTTGATAGGTTTTTGTATGAGAGTCTGGCTTGATTTGTGAACTTTTGTTTAAGCACAATGAAAATTAAAAAAAAAAAAAAGATTATTTCAGGCCAATAGTTTCAGGGGTTCATCCAGTCCCCATGGCTCCAAAAAATCTGAATTTCATGAGAATTTTAAGTTCTGCTGTATATTTTCCACCTTTTGGTCAGGATTCTTCTCTAGAATCTTTGATCAAACTGTTTAGTCGTGGCTGCCAGGTACCATCCAGTGCTTTTGGTCTGATGGCAAAGGGGGAAGTTGTTCATAGAGGTGATTAGCTACACATTCCACTTCCTCCTCCTATCCCTGACTCTCCTTTATTCTCAGTTGTTCCAATTGTTGTGCCTTGGATGGCTGCTTGCAAACTTTTAAGACCGCAGGCACTACACAACAAACTAGGAGGTAGAACAGAAGCACTAAACATATTTTTGGCCAATTAACTGGGATGTCCCATAAAACCTAAACTTTTAAACCAAGGATCCAAATCCCTTAAAGTGTTTTGTCGTACATAAGAAGCCTCAGCAGCTACTCTTTGCCAGTTCAGCCTTTTACAGGTGTGCAACTTATTGGTGGCAGTTAAATTAATCAGCTGTGTTCTGTAAGATTTTAACTAACATTTTTCTCCCAGGATCTCACTCTGGAGTCAGATTAATCGCTGGAGTCAGCGATTCTGACTCATAGCTACCCAATAGGACAGAGGACAACTGATCCATAGGGTTTCCAAGAAGCAGCTGGTGGACTCAAACTGCTGACCTTTTGGTTAGCAGCCTAGCTCTTAACCACTGCACCACCAGGGGCTGCAGAATCGGGGGTTTAAATCCAAGTTTTGTTATTTTCTAGATGCATGACTTTGGAAAAGTTATTTGAGTTTTCTAAGCCTCAGTTTTCTCTTCTGTAAAATGGAGGTACATACAGTATCTACTTCATAAGACTGATGTGAGGACTCAGTGGGATAAATAAGTGTAGGGTGTTTGGTCAAACGACTGCAGGGATCCAATTAATCTGGCTCACCACTGAGTCCTCAGCAACCAACACAATGTCTAGATACTTTATAAATTTTATTGCTATGATTGATAAGATTTTTAGGAATACTGTTAATCATTTTAATCTTTTAACTTTTCCTTTTGAAACAATTTCATATGCACAAAAAAGTTACAGTAATAAGAATAATATAAAGAACACACAGTTTCACCAGATTTACCCATTATCAACATTTTTTACCCCATTTGCTTTATCATTTGCATTCTCTCTCTCTCTCTCTCGTTATACATAATGTTTTATTTTTCTTAAAAAATTGGAGGTAAATTGCATACAGGATGGCCCTTCACTCTTAAACGTTTCAGTGATTATTGAGAAGAGGGATATTCTCCTATATAACTATGGCATAGTCATCAAAGACCATAAATTATCATTAATAAAAATAGTTTTATCTGATCTACCACCCATATTCTAATTTAGTCAATTGACCCAAAAGTGGCTTTTATAGCATCTTTTCCTTCCAGTTCAGGATCCAGACTAGGGTCTGGTACTGCATTTAGTTATCATGTCTTTTTTATCTTCCTTTAACCTGGAACATTTTCACAGCTTTATTTCTTTTCCTTTTTTTTCTTTTATGACATTATTTCCCTTCCTTTTTGAATAGAATTTCTTCATTTGGAGTTTGTCTGATGTTTTCTGAAGAGTAGGTTCCCACTACGCATTTTCAGCCAGAATCCTATATAGGTTTCTTCTTGAAACATCATATGTGGAGACAAATGTCCATTTGCCCTCACTGATGTTATATTTTATGATATACTCAAGGTATGGTCCAATTTCTGAATAGTGTGTAGGTAGTATTTTTTTTTCTTTTGCAACTGAAGATTCATCTGTGGAGACATATTTTAAGATTATGCAGCTATCCTGCTCCTCATTTAAATTTCCCTCAAACTTTGTGCTTAATCCAATCTGTACTATGGTGGTTGAAACTATTTTTTTCAACTGCATGCTGTTGATTTTTATATATTGAGCTTATATCCAGCAACTTTGCTCATTGTTTTAATTCTAATAGTATGCATAGCCTCATGGATTTTTCCAAATAAATAGTCATACTGTGGGTTCTTTATTCAGATATTCCTCAGAGCCACCAAAGGGCTAACTCTTAAGTTTACCAGAGCACTTTTAAATTCCTAGTACTCAGAAATTTCACTTTCTCTCTTTCAAGCTCAGCTATGTGTTTTTAAATTACCCAGCTTGTCAAAGTATCTGTAGCAGGTAGGCAATCTGAAATAGCTAACTTTACCATGAAGTAGAAAGCAAATGTCTGAATCAGTGCTATTCAAAAATGCTGGTCCTAGACAAGACAAAGAGTATGAACCTGAATGTAAATCTCACACCGCTTCCTTTGTTGAGAAAGTCTTACTATGGAAAAAAAAAAAAAAGTCAGCTTATCTTAAAAATTGTGCTTAGTAATATGATTGACTTACATTCTTGTGCAAGCTTCTTATGCACAGTTCATGAGCCACATTTTGAGTAACAGAGTTTGGATGGCCTCATTTTGCAAATGAAGTAATATTTCCATTCCAAGTGATTCCATGTGGCTCAGGAACTGTTCCATGCAGAGTGAAACAATCAATCACTATTTATTAACGATTAATGTTAACTGAAGTGTTGTAGATGAGCTGTTTTGGGATGAGATAAATCTCGAAATAAATTCTTACCTATTAAAGGCAAAATGCATTTTCCACATAATAGTCTATTTAGTATTCTAAGACCCTGCATGGTTTCCATTCTACCAAAGCTGGAATTCTAATTATTAGCATTAGGGTGAGGGCATTTTGTTTTCCACTGATGACAGTTGAATTGTTTGAAAAGATTTTAAAACTACATAAATCAATTTCATTTATCTTTAGTAATTTAAATAAAGAGTTCTTGTTGTAATCTTTTAAAATTAAAGAAAGGAAACAATTATACTCAATAAATACTATGAAGTTTTTATTTTGATCTCCAAATAGCTACAGTAAACACAAATTATTTTTATTAGAAAATATTAATGTTACAAAAAATTAAAAATAAATAAGGTGTTGCCACAAAATTGCAACATAATACATAATTATCTCATTCTATAACATGGTCAGTTAAGAGAAAGATGGTATAGATGATAATATCAACAAAAGTAAACAGAAGAAGGGAAAAAGATGGAAGGAAAAGGAGCACTAGAGAGAGTGAAAGGAGGAGAAAAAGACATAAAAAGTGCTTTATTGAATGAATTAATCACACAAAGCCACCAAGGCGAAATATCCTCTAACTGAGGCACTATGATTAGAACAATATGATCTTAATGATTTTATTGCCATGGTGTCTTCAACCCGAGGATAACAAAGATGTTCAAATCCCCTACATAAAGGCACCATCAGCAAGCTTCCACTCTCTGACTCTGGGCCAGAAGAATCACAGAGCTGTGGTCTTGACCTTGGATCGAGAAGCATTCATTCCCACTTGTGTGCACGTGGAACATGAGTGCTATAGAACATGGTGCCAGGCACCCCTGCTTCCATAACTACCAAGAAGGCTCAAAGACAATGGTCAACTCAGGCTTTTCTTCTTGAAGTGTTCCCAATGCACGTCTTGTCTCATAATTGAAATACATGTCACACAAGCTGTAAAAGCAAATAGAAAGCCTTGGGTTGTACTATTCAAAGAAATTCTCTACACGGTTTTGGCCTCAAAAATCTCAACTCACTTCCCTTAACCCTATAAACCTCTAAGCTCTGAAATTCTGTGCTACATGTGCAATGGAGTTATTATTATTTTTTAACCTTTGATTTTGGAAAATTTAAAAAATATGTAAAAGTATAAAGAATAATATAGTAAATTTGCATGTGCCCACTACCTAGCTTCAACAGTTAACAATTAATGGTCAATTTTATTTCATCTATGCCCTACCTGCTCCTCTGACAAATGGATTATTTTAAAGACATACCATGTATCTATAAACATTTCGCTGTATAACACTAAGAGGGTTTTTTAAAACACACTATAATGCCATTATTACACCTAAAAAATTAGCATTAATTTCTTAAATATGATCACATATTCAGTCGACGTTTAAATTTCCTTGATTTTCTTGCAACTTTTTTATGCTATGTTCACTTAATCAAGAGCCATATAAAGTCCATACATCGCAATCAGGTGCTTTGCTTCCTATATCTTTTTTGGTATACATTCTTCTTCCTTCTCTTTTCTTAAAATTTCCTTTCAGCTTAACTATTAAAAAAATCAGATCATTTGTTCTGTGTAGTTTCTAACAATCTTGATTTGGCTGATTGCGTGGGCTGACAGAAGCTGTGAGACTAATAAGATCGCCCTTATTAGAGAGGTCATGAGTACACTGGTGGTATTGTTAATTACTGAAGGAAGCCAATGGTAACCAAACACACTGCAGATAGGCTAAATGTTATGAAATTTCTGATCTTAATATTTCTAGAGCACTCCTTCGCCGCTTAGGAAACCTCAGAAACAAGACCAACAACACTCGCTCAATGCAAAGACCTTTCCAATTGGAATGAACTACAGACTTGTCCAGTTCTTTAAAATACAATCCCTTGCATATAAATATAATCCTATTTGGCCAGTTTTGTTAGGACTGGTGTTTCTTTTGGGAATATGGATGGAAAATCTTTTCACACCCAACCAAACTTTGGTTATTCTAGATGCCTCGATGGAGTTAAATACGTAATTAATGATGCATATAACCTATTTAAAAAAATTTAAACCTGCACTAACTGGCAGAAGCACAACCTAACCTTGAGTAAAAATGAAGCCATAGCCTTCCTGGGTTTTTGTGACCGGTCAATTTTTCCTTAGAACTCTGAACCCTACTGCACAAATCTCTCCAGAGCACACTTACTGTAGGCTACTCAGGAGGCAACTCTGTTGTTTGAGTACTTCGCAAAGAAGAATGACACCCAGGTCGCCCAGGTCATTACTGCCGAGGCTCAGCTCTTGCAAGCTCTGGTTAGAGGTCAGAAGTGTGGACAGGTCCCAGCAGCAGTGTGAGGTGAGACTGCAGTTGTCTAATCTGCAAGAAAGGGGGTGATTGAAGGAAAACATTCCTTTAGCTTTCCTCCCAAATCTTCCAGACCTTAGCCTATGAAGTTTAGAACACAAATAGTATAGAATTTGTGGAACAACCTTACATGTCAATAATTATTTTTCTCTCCTTTTTTAGATGGGACAATTTTTTTTTAAGTTATTGGATTGTGTATATCAAATTAATAAGTAATTTTTAAATTGATGTTCCCAAAAAATCTGTGTCTCCCCCCAGATTTTCCCAAAACACAAGTCCCATGCTACCCCACTCTTTTGTGGTAGACAGGACTGTGGTGTAAAAAAAATTTGAGTTTCTTCCTTTACACCATTTAGTAGTAGAATTCTTCCCAGTCCTATAATCCTTTAATAAGCCAAACACTTGAAAGCTACCATCACTTCTCAAACATAGATTATCTAGCTGTCCTTCTCCCCAAACTTCCCTCCACCCTTAGCTACCACATATCCCCATCACCAGTGTAAGCCAAGGAACTTACTCCAACATCTGAAGCTTACAGTTGGGGTTCATGAGGCCCTCACAGAGTATCTTGATCCCTTTGTCTCCAAGAGCATTGTCCCTTAGGTAAAGGTGCGTGAGATTCGGGTTAGTGCTGAGTGCCAAGGACAGAGCTGGACAACAAAGTGATGTAAGGCCAGAATTCACCAATCTGTTGAAACAGTCAGAGAGAAGAGCCCTCAATATCCAGGCTTCCCTGACAGCACAGCCATTTCTTCCAGAAAGACACCCAGGTTACCCATAACCAGTAATAATCCTTAACATCAAAGAGTCATGTCTTATTTGATTCTTACCTCAGTCTGGCAAGGGAGGCAGCACAGTTATAACTATCATGTACCTTTTACAGATTAGAAATCTGAGGTTCATGAAATCATGTCTTTTTCTCAAGGTCAAATAATTGGGCGTATGTTGAAGAGATGTGAGAAAGGGTGGAAAGAGCAGACTGCGTTCTTACAAATCAAGACTAATTCAAGATGACTCAAAATGGGGTGGAGCAAGGGCAGGAGTAGCAATCTGGGGCTGGGTCAGAGAGGTCCTTGTGTGCTGAGCTAAGGTATGTCACCTTCACTCTGACGTCAAAGAACTTTGGAAAGTTTTAGAGCAAAGGCCCAATATTATCAAACTTCCAGTTTAGAGAGATTCCACTGGTGTTACATAAATGAAACGTGACGGGGGGAGAGAACTGAAAGTAAAGAGAACAGGGAATTTAGAATTGCCCTCTGGTTACTGCTGGGAAGCCTGCTGGAAAGTCCCACTACTGAGTAAGACAGGAAGGAGAGGTCAGGAGCAGGTCAAAGAATGGGGGTGGCAGAGTAGGTTACAATAATTAAACCAACACTGGAAATGCTCCATTTGTGACACTTGTGAAATATTCAGGGGAAGGAGGAGCAAGTACAACGTGCAGCCAGAGAAAAGGGCCTAAATCCAAGAAAAGAAAATTCGGCTATATCTAACAAAATATAAAATATCAAAAAGTTTTGACTCACTAACTCTACTTGTAGGTACCCTTGCTAAAGAAACGTTCACACCTCCATAAAGCTGTGAAAACAAGGATTCTCATTGCCCCGTTGTTTGTAGTAGTGAAAAAGTAGAAACCCACTCAAAATTTCATCATTCGATGAATGGTTAAATAAATTATGATATATACAATAATATAAATCTACATATAGCAGCATGGAAATTTATCCATGATAAATGCAAAGAGCAAATCATAGGAAAGTATTTATGCTTTTATTCCATGTTTGATAAATAGAGTGTATGAAGATGGATTAGTAGATGAACAGGCAGACAGAAGTATGAATGGGTGTTCGTATAAAACAAAATCAAAGTTTTCTCATCAAACAGTTTAAAACGGTTCTCTCAAAAGTGGAGTGAGAAGTTGTTTTCACTTTATACTTCACATATCTGTATTATTTGATATTTTTTCTCTGAGCATGTATTACTTTTGTAATAAAAATCTAACAGGTCTGGATTGTTGCTGAAGCTAAGGGGCATATGAGAAAGTCAAGAGAGTGTAGAAGCATTCAGAAAATAAAGAAACTAGTGGTGAAATCCTCAGACCACAGCACGAGATACCAACACAGGACCCAGAGAAGAGGAAGCTAAAAAATTAGGAGGAAAGACTGAGAGGAAAGAGAAGAAAACAGTTTCAAGGAGGAGGTGAGGAACAGAATTGGAGGCAGCAGATACCAATTAAGTAAGGACTGAGAAGGATCTACAGGAGTTGAACCAGAATCACTGAGCACCATGGGAAAAGAGGGTCAACTGAGAAAGTCTATGCCCTGGGCTTCTTCATTTCTGTTCCCTCTGCCAGGAACGCTTTTCCCTCAGCTCCTTCATGATGCAGGCCCTTGCTTCGCTTAGTACCTTCTCAAGTGTCACCCGTTCAAGAGGCATTCCCTGACCACCTAGCCAAAGTAGCAGCTTGCACTGTCACTCTGGCTTTTCTCATAAAATATATTTGCATGTCTATTTGCTTGTCTGTTGTTTCTCACCTCCTGTAAATATGTTGCTGAAAACAGTGTCTTGGTCTGTTTTATTCACTGCTCCCATCAGCACCCACAACAGATCCCCCAGCAAACAATACAGTCTAGCAAATAATGGGGCAAATTCATATCTTTTGAACATACCGAGTGCAGCAGAAGTCAACTTGCTGAGAGAGAGTAATAATAAAAGATGAGAAAATTGAGGCATTGAATACAGACTTTTTCCAGAAACTTGTCTATGGTAAGAGATATGGTTATATCTGGGGATGGCTGATGGGACAAGTCCAAGGAAGTATCAAACCTTTTTGAAGATAAAAGACAGTTAATTACAGAGTAATGGATTATTCCTCAGGAAATACCCTTCCTGGTACATTTGGTCTTTAATTCTGGTCTGGTTGGTACTTATCTCAATAATGTGAATGAAGACATATACAGTTTGCTTATTGTATTCAGAGATAAAATTGACAGAATCAAGATTCAAAATATCTAGACAACGAGTTAAAGGAAAGATAAGATGAAATTTAACAGCACTAAATGTGAGATCCCACACTTGGAGAGAAGAGAACTAGATGGAGAAGGCCTAAATGGAGTCCACTAGCAGTAAGTCATAAGGCAGTGCACTGGGGATTAAGGGAGTGGCCGATGGGGTCACACAGGACTATGTCTGCATCTGGGTATCCTTGGGCAAAGGTTTTAAGTTCCCTTAGTATTTTCTTTCTCCTCTGTAAATTGGGAACACGTATCGACTTTGCAGGATTTTCATGAGGCCAACTGAGATAACCCATATAAAGAACATGGAACACATGTGATACATATTAATTGTGTTATTATTAGTAGGTATTTGTTATTATTATCTATCAAGGATAAATGAAGAAGAAATTGCCAAGTTGTCAATTATTTCATTATAATGGGATCAATAATCAATGTCCATGGAAGCAGCAGTCAAGAAACCAAATGGCATACTGCATTGGGCAAATTTGCTGCAAAAGACCACCTTAAAGTTTTAAGAAGCAAAGATGTCACTTTGATAACCAAGGTGCATTTGACCCAGTGGTGTGGGTGAAGAATATTGACTATATTATGGACTTCCAGAAGAACAAAATAAATCAGCCTTAGAAGAAACACAACCAGAATGTTCCAAAGAAGCGAGGATGGCGAGACTTCATCTCTCTTACTTTGGACACGTCATCAAGAAAGACGAATCACTAGAAAAGGACATCATGTTGGTGAAGCAGAGGGTCAGCGAAAATGAGGGAAACCCTCAATGAGATGGATTCACTCAATAGCCTCAACAATGGGCTCAAAACGTATCAATGATCATGAAGATGACACAGGACCAAGTGATGTTTCATTCTATTATACATAAGGTCATCAAGAGTTGGAGCCGATTCAACGGCAACTAACAAAAACAAAAAAGTCCAACAAGAACTGATAAACTGATGTAACTGCTAAAAACATAGAAAACATAAGATCTTCCAGCAACAGCACAGTGCCCCACCAAAGAAAGTAAAAGTCCCACCATGCATGTTCAAGAGTACTAGGTTCAAGTCTGGGCATTTAGAACATTAACTAACCAGCTTTAATGTAGGAGAGCATGAATAAATTGGTGAAGGTGCTAATCCACATAATATTGAGGACTTAGAGGTACTTAGACAAGAGATAAGAAGGCCCAGGGTGTGAGTGTTGTCTCTATGGAACTGAGATCTGAGTCAGCCAGTGAAGCTCTATGGAGCAGACCAAGGACTGATGCACAGAACAAAGATGGGGTGCTGCCTAAGTATAAGAACTGTCTCCTAGTTAAAACTGTATCCTACTGTAGAGGAAGCATTGAGCAGCAATGACACACATGCTTAGAAGTGTTCACCCATAAAATAAGTGACTATCCACAAGAATTTCTTAGAAGGAAGTCTTTCATCCATTCATTCACTCTTTTTCATTCAATTTTCATTTAGTTGGGCTGCACAACTTCTAAGGTTTCTTCCAATTAAAAATCTCTCATTCCATAATCCTAAATATCTTATTCTATGACCACCAGTGTCTGTCACATTGACTCCAAATCACGGTAACCCTACGTGTGTCAGAGCAGAACTGGGCTCCCCAGAATTTTCAACGGCTGATTTTTCAGAAGTAGACCACCAGGCTTTTCTTTTGAGGAGCCTTTGCATGGACTCAAGCTTCCAGCCTTTTGGTTAGCACCCAAGCTTGTTAACTGTTCCACCAGGGACCCCAAAATATCTTATTAACAGTAGAATATGTTACAAGTATATAGTGCTTCAAACCACTTCAGATACTGTTTCCTCACTTATCCACCCTCAACTCCATCTGATTAGAAATAATCCTCACCCGTATTTTCCAAATAACTGAAGAGGAGTTGCCTTCCTGCTAAGATGCCCAAGAAGACTTACCCCAATTTCTGCAGTTTACATTGTGGATGCTTTGCTTTTTCACATAAAATTCCAACTCCTGCATCTCCCAGGGCATTTTCTCCCATGTAGAGTCTGGTCAGGGACTGGTTGGTGGTCAGGACTGACGCAAGATCTGGACAGCAATCTGATGTGAGACAGCAGCTGACCAGCCTTCCACAGAGATGGCAGAGTGTCACAATCACACCTCTCTCTCTCCCCACTTATCACCTTGAGCTAAAAAGGCTCGTACCTGCTTCTGTCTCTAGTCTAGTCCGTACATGGGAAGGCAGCAAGTCCAAGCTCAATATTAACTGTTGATTTTTTTTTAATGTAATAGCAAATAAGATTCTTTCAAGTCCATTCTAAACTCACACTGCTCCTCCCACCTTCCTACCATTTTTAAGTGTCTTCTTTGCTTCTTAAAAATTCACATCTCCCCGAAGTGTGCAGTGAAGGGCTCTATACAACATACGTGTCTGCACTGCTTTAGCTCTGTTTCCTATTGGGGTGGGGACTGAGGGTGGCATTTGTCATGAAGTTCTAAGATTCTTCTAAAATCCTGGTTTTATTTTCTCAGCTAGGCAGTAAGTACTTTAAAGGGAGGCATCATTACTTTTATGACTTATGTTTCCCTCCAGGGCATAGTATGAGCTTTTCCCATAACAAACACTAACTGGCAAACACTCAGAGATAAATACAGGAAGTCCTCTACCGGGCAGAGCTATTCTCACACTAAAACTCTAACCCATTGCTGTCAAGTCGATTCCGACTCACGACGACCCTAAAACTCTAGCCCCTTGTATTTCAGGAAACCCGCAGTCTTACCCTTCATAAGGGAAATTAGTGCAGACTCACCAGAGCTTCTGCAGATTGCAGAATAAATGCCGCAGTCCCACACACAAATGTTTGACCCCAGAGTCTCCCAGGGTATTGTTGCTGAGGTCCAGTTCCACCAGCTTCTGGTTGCTGCAGAGGACCGAGGAGATGCCCAGGCAACAGTCATGAGTAAGACCACACCGCCCCAACCTTCACACAAAGAACAAAAATAGAAAGAATCAGAACATGGCCTTCTTCTCTGCAACTGCCTGACACTCTATGCTTAATTTCAGCACCAGGACACTTGTTTTATCATGATGCAAAAAGAAAATTATAACACCGTTTTCATTAAAGTATAATCTTCTTATCAGCGAACTCCTGAATAGACCCTGAGTCATCCTGGGAAGTTGGCTCTCAGGCTCACTAGCTCACAGCCTGAGACCACAATTACTAAGAACCAGTCAGTGAGTCCTCAGTAGTAAATAACACCAGCCTAAATGTAATGAATCCTCAAATGGATAAACGGTGTATTTCTGTTTCGTAAATGAAAAGGGTGATAAACCTGTAGGTTCCACATCCTTTCCACATGCACTCTCAATTCCAGGTCCTAACAGCTGAAGTTCCTTCAACTTAATGCTGTCCTGTCTAGGGCTGTACCCATCTACTTTCCTTCACCAACATTGTACTCCATAGCTCTGTTTGATGATTTAATCCCAGCCCTCCATCTGGAGGAGCAAGAAACATTGTTTCTTAATTTGTTTTACAATCACCCTGTCATTACCACCACCATACCACTACCAACAATGTGTCCCTGCCATTGGGCAAGGACAACTTTCCATCTGTTTTCCAGGACAATATTTCATATGTCCTAGAGCCTGTTGGAAACCCTGGTGGCATAGTGGTTTAGAGCTATGGTTGCTAACCAAAAGGTAGATGGTTCAAGTCCACCAGGCGCTCTTTGAAAACTCTGCCCTATAGGGTCACTATGAGTCAGAATCTACTTGATGGCAACGGGTTTTTGGGTAGAGCCTGTTGGGCCACCCCCTTCTCTGTCCCTATCCTGACGCCAACTGCAAGCATGTGGACAACCAGATCTCTACTCATCCACAAAACATCTCATTATCACCCATGTTTTCCTGCTTGTGCCTCTTGAGACCACAGCTGACTCTCTAAAATCACATGGGGCGCCCACCACGCACAGGGAGCAACTGTTGGGGGAGGGTGTGGAATGACCTTGGAGAGGTAAGTGAAGTGCAAAAAACAGCCAGAGCCTTTAAAAAAAGGGAGGGGGGATTTATAATTTATCAGACAAGCGAAGAGAAGGCATTTAAGCAAAGGAACTGCATAAATCAATTTTTTAAACAATCCTCTAAATTCTGTGTGGAGAATGGATTTGTGTGGAGGGAAGTGGGTGCAGAGAGGCCATACAGACAATGTTATTTTAATAGTATTTTTTGAGCCATGATGTTTGTTATGACGCTTGCCTTGATGGTGCAAACACAATGGCAAAACAAACACAAATCCTGTCCTCAGTGAGCTGACACTCTGGAAAACTATTACAATAGTCCAGGCAAGTCATGGTGGTAATTTAGCCCCGGACTGGTGGAGTGGAGATGAGGAAAGTAGACAATTGTTTGGTGGTGTTTTTAGGTGCCATTGAGTTGGTTCCGATTCATAGCAACCCTATGTATAACAGAACCAAACACTGCATGGTCCTACGCCATCCCCACAATTGTTTCGATGTTTGAGCCCATAGTTGCAGGCACTGTGTCAATCCATCTCATTGAGGATATTCCTCTTTTTAGCTGACCCTCTACCAAGCATGATGTCCTTCTCCAGGGACTGGTCCCTCCTGATAACATGCCCGAAGTATGTGAGACAAAGTCCCACCAGCCTTGCTTCTAAGGAGCATTCTGGCTGTACTTCTTCCCATACAGATTTGTTCGTTTTTCTGGCAGTCCATGATATAGTCAATATTCTTCGCCAACACCATAATTCAAAGCCTCGATTCCTCTTGGGCCTTCCTTATTCATTGCCCAGCTTTCACATGCATATGTTGTTGTTGTTATTAGGTGTCTTCAAGTCACTTCCTACTCATAGTGACCTGATGTACAACAGAACCAAACACTGCCAGTTTATCATGATGTTGCTTATTGGTCCAGTTGTGAGGATTTCTGTTTTCTTCACGTTGAGGTGCAATCCATACAGAAGACTGTAGTCTTTGATCTTCATCAGTAAGTGCTTCAAGTCCTCTTCACTTTCAGCAGCAAGGTTGTGTCATCTGCATATGGCAGATTGTTAATGAGTATTCCTCCCATCCTGATGCCATGTTCTTCTTTGTATCGTCCAGCTTCTCAGATTATTTGCTCAGCATATAGATTAAATAAGTATGGTGAAAGGATACAACCCTGACCCACACCTTTCCTGGTTTTAATCCTCACAGTTTCTCCTTGTTCTGTTCGAATGGCTGCCTCTTTTTCTATGGACAGGTTCCTCATGAGCATGTTTAAGTGTTCTGGAACTCCCATTCTTCGAAATGTTATCTGTAATTTGTTATGATCCACACAGTCGAATAGTTAATAAAACACAGGTAAACATCTTTCTGGTATTCTCTGCTTTCAGCCAAGATCTCTCTGAGATCGGAAATGACATCCCTTGTTCCACATCCTCTTCTGAATCCAGCTTGAATTTCTGGCAGTTCGCTGTCAATGTATTGCTGCAACTGTTTTTAAATTATCTTCAGCAAAATTTTACTTGCATGTGATATAATATCATTCAATAATTTCTGCATTCTCTTGGATCACATTTCTTTGGAATGTTTATAGGTAAAATTGATAAGACTTGGTCAAGGGGTGGTATGAGAAAAAGACAGAGGGAGGTATGACACCATCCAAGAGTGTCGGGCTTTAATACTGGCTGTGTAGTTCATCAAAAATGCAGATGCTTCTGCATATCACAGAGAGTGTGACTGAATAGAGCTGGAAGCATGGCTCAGGTTATCTGCAAATTCAAGTCAAGTCAACTCAATCTGGGCTGAGGAGCAAGCGTTGTTTTAGTAAAGCTACAGAAAATTCTCTGTGGTGATTAAACCCATATATCATATTCTGATATATGATATATGATAAATCTGATGGTTTCCAGCCTAGGCAACTACAATTCTATATGATGAAGCCCTCTAATTCTCATCACATGACCAGGGAAGTATCAAACTCGTGGCCTTTTTGTTGAACTATAAGAAAGGACTTCTTTTTAGTCCCCCTTCATTCTCCTCAATCTAAAACGTTCCAAACTACTAGCCTCCAAACAGTTGTGCCTTCCCACTTACCATGTCCCCAAGACTTTTATCATGGATTGAATTGTGTCCCCCAAAAATATATGTCAACTTGGTTCGGCCATGATTCCCAGTACTGAGACAGAAAGCCTTCCCCTGGAACTGCTACCCTGAATTTGGACTCCTAGCCTACTGGACTGTGAGAGAATAAATTGTTTGTTGAAGGCTTTCAATTGTGGTATTTCTGTTACAGCAGCACTAGGTGACTAAGACAACTTTCTCCAGTCCTTCTTCATTCACTCACATTCACATGCATGGATGTGTGAGTGTGTATGCACACACACACACATGCACACACAGAAAGACTTACCACAATCTCTGAATGTTACAGCCAGGATGCTGGAGGGTTTCACACAACACCCTCATTCCAGGGTCCCCCACAGTATTGTCACTAAGGTCCAATTCGGTAAGGCTCGGGTTAGTGCTCAGGACCGAGAAAAGGTCCCTGGAAAAACTGGAAATGAGGTAGCAGTTCACCAAACTAGAAGATGGGAAGAGGGAAGGGGAAAAATTATCAGTCTCTTACAATACCAAATTGAAGCTAGGGGCCAGGAGTGGCTGGTACCAGTTCAAAGTCTCCCAGGGATTAAGAAATCGGTCACAGAACTAAACATCATTCACCCAGAAATGGAAAGGGCCTGAGTGAGCCTTGGCAAAACCAATTCCCCATAACTTACAGTGTAAAGAAAGCAAGTCTGTGGCTTTGCCTGACTATAAGTGCCTTCTGCTCCCTCGGGTTTTCTTCTCCCTTACTCATCAGTCAGACATCTTGTCCATGGGCCTGGAGACCCTATGATATGTATTCCAGAGGGTTTTTCATATCAAGGGGTGCTTTCAAGAATCACAAGACCTGGGTCTCACCCAAAGGAATAAAACTGTTGAACTCCCAGGTAATTCCATTGTGCAGCCACTGATGCACTGAATCACTGATGGCTGTTGTTAAAATGCAGATTCTGACTCAGAAGGTCTAGGATCAGGCCTGAGATTCTGCACTTCTGACAAGCACCCAGCTGGTCTTTGCAGTGTTCTAGAACATACGAAGGCAAGTGCTTACCCTCAGAGAAAAGTAGCTGCCTCTAGAGAAATAAGCACTGGGCTTCCGCCTCAGGGCCTGTGAGGATGAGTTCCTGCCGCCGTCGTCACAGCCGAGTGACCTTGGTCAGCTTTCCTGTTGTCTCTGCCTCACTTTCCAGCTCCTTCGTGAGCAGATCTACTTCCTTCCTCTCCTCTTCCTCTCCATCTTCCCCCTCTACTCTCTGCGCTCTCTCTTTATTTCTCTCCCTTCTTCCCCCTCTCTTTCTCTCTCTCCTGCCTTCTATCTAGCCATTCTGAACTCTTGTCATTGTCAAAAAGGACCCTTCTTTCCCACCTTCTGCCATCCAAACCCCTATTCCCTCTGCCTGGGTTGTCCTTTCCCTGCACTCACTCCCTAGTCCTCAGAACTGAGCTGAGGTGTGACTCCTTGAGACACCTTCCCTAACTCCCCAAGCTGGTCAAGGGTTCCTATGCTCTGAGTGTCCTTATAATTGCACATGACGCTCTACCCTCTTCACTTGTTTCCCAGCTATCTCCACAACCAGGCCTGAAGCTCGTCATGGGCAGGACCTGGGTCTCAGCCATTGCCACAGTCCACGTGAGCAGTCCCTGATGACTGAGTGATGAATAAAAAGGCCGTTCCGGTAGTGGTGCCAAGGCAGAAAGTCAGTTGAAGGACATATCCTCCCTTTTTTCTTAATTTTTATTCAATGTCATTTTTTTTTCCACGTCTTTTATAGAGGTTAAATCCATACATGCCCCGAGGGCCCACCTCCACCCAGCCACTGTGGGCAGTCTCTGTTACCTGCTGAATTGTACAGAACAGTCCCTGTTCCATTCCTCACCCTTGTACCCGTGAATGTGATCCTGTTTGAAAATAGGGTTTTCCCTTTCTGTAAGTTAAGGAGGTCATATTGGAGTAGGGTAGGTCTTAATCCCTTCTGAGTTGTGCTTATAAAAGGAGAGAACAGACAAGGGGAGTCATACACAGAGGGAAGACAGACACCATGTGAAGATGTGCCTACAATCCAAGGAAAGCCAAGAGACATCTCAGGCTTTAGAAACCAGAAGCGACAAGGAAGGATTTTCCCGAAGAGTGGACAGAGACTATGGCTCTGCTGACACCCCGAATTTGGACTTCTAGCCTCTAGAACTGAGAGACAATAAATTTCAGCTCTTTAAAGCCACCCACTTTGTGGAATTTTGTAATGGCCGCCCTAGGAAACTAAGATGCCCCCATCCGGGGGTCACTGAATGTTAACCCTGGAAGTGACTTCCAAAATCAGGTAACTCAACCAGTTCATTTTATAGACACAGAGACTGGATTCCAACTCCCAGCAAATCTGTGTGCAAGAGACCCTGAAGTGGGTGCTTTTGGCAACTGCCTGGAACAAACAACATGGGGGGCTAGAGGAGGTAGTCTCACCTTTCCAGTCCTGTTGTTGTTAGCTGCCATCAAGTCAGCCCCTAACTCATGGCAATCCCATGCACAATGGGATTGGGCAGCTGTGATCTATAGGGTTTTCACAGGCTGATTTTTTGGAAGTAGATCACCAAGCCTTTCTTCCTAGTCTGTCTTAGCATGGAAACTCTGCAAAAACCCTCAATTTCCACTCATTACCTTTGCACCAATGAAGCCACCTCCCCACTGTCACCTACATACACTCTTCCTCAGACCATTTTCATGCATTTTTTCATGCTAGTCCCCACGCCCAGAATTCCCTTCATACTGCCAACCTTCAGGCAGGCTTAAACTTCACTCCTCTGAGAAGCCCCCTCAGCCTCCAGCTCCAAGGGCACTCTGCTTTCCTGTGTTCCTGAGACATAGTCTCCAGGGCTGTTCTGCCCCTCGAGTATTGACTGGCATGGCTATTTTACTATTATGTATTAGAGCTCCAAGTAGATTACAAGCAATTTGAGTTTAGAAACATTTTTATACATTTTTATCGATGGCAGTGGGTGTTTAATACTCGACATGGAGCCCTGGTTGCACTGTGTCTATGCGTTAGGCTGCTAACCAAAAAGTCAGCAGTTCATATCCACCAGCTGCTCCTTGGAAACCCTGTAGGGCAGTTCTTCTCTGTCCTATAGGGTCGCAATGAGTCAAAATCGACTTGAAGGCAATGGACTTGGTTTTTGGTTTATACCCCAAGTAATACCTAGAATTGTTCCTTACGCTGAATTGCTATTCAGCAAACATCTCTGTTCATTGTTTTACTAATTTTTTGCCCATCTCATTTATCCACCTGCCTTACCACCACTAGTGGATCTCAGCCAATGAAAGGGCGCAGTAGAAATAGGTGTGTAGTGGTGGCATTATTAGGTAATATTGGTAATTGCCTGGAGTCCCTGGGTGATGCAAAGGGTTAATATGCTCAATTGCTGTTATGGATTGAATTGTATCCCCCAAAAATATATGTCAACTTGGCTAGGTTATGATTCCCAGTATTATGTGATTGTCCACCATTTTGTCACCTGATATGATTTTCCTATGTGTTTAAATCCTATCTCTATGATGTTAATGAGGCAGGATTAGAAGCAGTTATGTTAACGAGGCAGGACTCAATCTACAAGATTAGGTTGTATCTTGAGTCAATCTCTTTTGAGATATAAAAGAGAGAAGGGAGCATAGAGACAGAGAGACCTCATGCCACCAAGAATGAAGAAGCAGGAGGGGAGTGCATCTTTTGGACCCGGGGTCCCCCCACTGAGAAGTTCCTAGACCAAGGGAAGATTGATGATAAGAATCTTCCCCAGAGCCAACAGAGAGAGAAAGCCTTCCCCTGGAGCTGGCACACCGAATTCAGATTTCTAGCTTCCTAGACTGAGAGAACAAATTCCTCTTTGTTAATATCATCCACTTGTGGTATTTCTGTTATAGCAGCACTAGATAACTAAGACAGCTGCTAACAGAAAGGTTGGGGTTTGAGTCTACCTAGAGGCACCTTGAAAGAAAGGCCTGGCAATCTACTTGTGTAAAACCAGCAGTTGAAAACCCTATGGAACACAGTTCTACTCTGGCATACATGGGGTCGCCATGAGTCAGAGTCGACTTGACAGAAGAAACCGGTTTATGGGTTTTAGTGGCAAATTAATTTGAAAGACAGTTGAGAAGAGGGAAGAGGGAGCAACTGGCAAGAAAAAGGTGGCTTAGAAAGAGGAGGGCATTCTCTATCCCCTGCCTGAAGCTGAATTTCCTTACCGGTAAGAACAGGCAGCGTGTGAACATGGTGAAACACAATTAACCACAGGAAGACGTCGACCTTCCTCCTCCTCCTCTTCTTCCTCCTTGGGCAAGTTGTGAAAAAAACCCAGGGAAAGTGATTCAACACGACAACTGTTCTCAATGCAAAAAGAAGAAACTACATAGTCCATCCTAGTGGTGAGGTTGACCTCAATTTTGGGGAAATGGCCCATGGCCCTTTGCACAAAGTCCTCCTCCTGCATCTCGTACAAGCAATAGAACAATTCTAGCTGGCTGGGCTGGGTCTGCAGCTTCTTGGCCTTAGCTTTAGCTTCTATCCACTTGAGCAACTCCTGCCTAATTTGCTGTGAGATTTTGCAACTTAATTTTTTTTCCAGGTAAGAGGTTCTCTCCTGGTTTACAAGGCCAAAAAGGAAACGAACAACAAAAATCAGATATCCTTTTTCAAATTTGCCGTAATTTTCAAGAAGGACTGTCACATCTCGGTTGGGAAGCTTCAAACAACTCAATGACATGTTCCTCGTTTCCCTCTCTTCCTCCTCTTCCAGCAGGTAGTACATGGCAGCAAAGAACTCCTGGAAAGTCAAATGAATAAAGCTGTAGAACTTCTCACAGTCCACTTCCTTCTGAAAGAGGTTCATCCTCAGGAAAGCTGACACATCGGCCTTCTGCAGGCCATGATTCCTGAGGTCATACTCCTCAAATAGGATTTTCTGGTTCCAGATTCCATCCGCAGCTAAAGAACAGAGCCCTCGTAGGTTGGCAGGGAAATGGTGCTCCTGGGTTCCTCCTCTGGTCTGCAATAAACTTGAGAGAAAAAAGGTGTACACAGCAGTGGTGGTCTTGGATGTCTGAGCAAGGGATTTTCCACTCTCCATCTGCTGCTTCAGCCCAGTGCACACTATCCAGCAAACCAGGGGGATAAAACACATTGTGAAGAGGATCTCATTCTCCTGAATTAACCTAAAGGCTTCCTTAGCTTGGTGCCCATCTGAGAAATACTTAAAGAAATATTCCTTCCTCCTGGCCTCTGAGAAACCCAGGATCTCCACATGGCGGGGATGGTCCAATAAGTGTTGGAGTTTCTCTAGGGCTACGGGTCGTGTGGTGATGAGCAGGGAGGCCTCAGGAAGCAGCCTCTTTCTAATGAGGCTACTCAGGAGAATGTCACCTCGATCTGCCTTCTGCCAGTCTGTGCAGAGCTCCCCTGTGTGCTCATCAAAGGCACCTTGCAGCTCGTCAAAGCCATCCATGAGGAACAGGATCTTGGATGGCTTGCTCACTATCTTGGATATGGGAGGGTTTGGGTCAGGGCAACAGCTAACGATCAGGTCTCGCAGACTCCTCCGTGTCATGAGGCTCACCTCCCGACAGTGGATGTAGAATAAATAGTCAAACCTGTCTTTGTAAAGTTGCCCCGACGCCCAGTCCAACATAATCTTCCTGGCCAATATTGTTTTCCCAATGCCAGCTGCTCCCTGGAACACCACTGTGTGCACAGGTTCAGCATCCTCTTCATCAGGCTCGAACAGGAGTTCTATCTTGATGGAACTCGTGGGACTGTCCCTGGTCTTGGCCGCAGTTTGACCGATAGCCAGAAGCTCATGCTCCCTCTCCTTTCGGCTGGGGTGCTCCTTGACAAGACTTAGCCGGGTGTACCGTTTGTTGAGGCTCACAATCTCACCCAGACGTGCATTTCTGTCTTCAATACACTGGAACCTGCTTCTTACATGTTTTCTGTATGCCCTACAGTAATCTAAGGCAAAGACAGAAAGTTAGACTTTGGAGAAAGCCCTTCACACACCCACTTGAAATGAACTATCCACAGGGACCCGTGATCAGTAGCAAGTGGGAACTGGAACTGAGAAACATGAGAAGCATCTCTCTGCTGCTTGTCTATGGAATGTTCCAGAAACTCTGGTGTCAAATTCTTCATGTACACAATTTAGCAGAAGAACAGCAAACCATCCAGAAAATGCTTTTTTTGGATCTTATTTCCTTACGTAGTCTGCAGCCCAGGCCTGTTTAAACCAGAAACCCTTAATCATCTACCTTCTCTTGGTTCTGGGACTGGAAGAAACCATGCGAACATCAATTCAGTTTCTTCAGGTGATAATAGATTTCCTGAAACAGGAGTAGTTTGCATCCCAATAAACATTGAGGGGTTAGGAGAAGCAGCATGTAGGATAGTCAAGGTAATCAGCTTCCCAGCGCCCCCTGAAGTGGGTCTCAGAGCCTAATTGGAAGCACCGTTCCCATCACTTACCTTCCTTTTTTTTACAAAAAGAGATTTTGGAAAGAAACCCTAGTAAACCCATCCACTCTTCTTCAATGCTTTCTTCCCGGCACATCACATTGGGTGTAGAATCAACTGCACTATCTGAATATAAAAGGAAAAAAAATACCAAGTGTCAAAAACTGGCACTCCTAACTCACCCATTGCCATGGCGTCAATTCCAACTCCTAGTAACCCTATAGGATGGAGTAGAAGTGCCCCATAGGGTTTCCAAGGTGCCAGGAGTCAGAATCAACTCAACAGCAATGGGTTTGGTTTGGTTTTTGGTTTTGTTATCTATAGGTCTCCAGACCACACCTTAGTATTTACGCTAAAGAGGTGACTCAGGTGGGGGCTGGCCGGGCCAGAAAGAACGCCTCATAATATCAGCTGACCTCAGGAGGTAGGTCATCCATTCTTTTGTGCCTACATAATGAAGCCCCAATAAAGGCTCTGGACACAGAAGCTCCATGTACTTCCTGGTTGGTGAATGACATCAATGCATTTGGGAACTTCCAAGCTTACATCTAAGATCTTGGGCAGACTTGGCAGTCTGGAGAACTATGTCCTTTATTTTGTGAAATACAACCTAACATAAGATAGTTAGGGTCAGAGAAAGAAGTGCTTGCATGTGCAATTGGTTTGAGAACAGAAGTGGTAGAGAGGTAAAAAGTGGGGATTAGATATTATTCATACAGAAGGCAAAACAGCATAGTGGTTAAGAGCCAGACTTCAGCAAAAGGCACACAGGGCTTTGAATCCTGCCCTTGGCTCTGACTAGAATGGTAATTAGAACCTCCTCAAGGCTAACTTTGTTCATTTGAAAGTATGGATAAAAACAGCACCTAGTTCACAGGATTCTTGTGAGGTATGAACAACAAAATTCATGAATATGGCTTCACAAAGTAGTTATATAACTATTATTATAATTATAGTTTGGTTATATGAGTATATAAGTACTGACACAATTATAATTATGATAATTTGCTGTTAACATTCCACTACTAGGTAGTCCAGGCTAATTCCACCTCCCTCATTACATTATTTTTACATTTTTATTCTCCTTCATTACACCCTACCCTTGCACCAATTCTCCATGCTTCTCCTTATTTATCAATTCATTTTATGCCCCTCTTCCACCACCGTTTGTTCAACATCATCATCCTGTGGTTTTCTAGGTTCCTCTGAGACTTCCCGTATGTACTTCTCTTGACTAGAATACCAGGCCAAAAGGAGAACCTCACCCCCAACATATACACAGGATTAAGAGAATTTCTTTTGCCACTCCAACGTCAAAGTAGTGGCCATAAGAAAGACTTTGTCCCACAAACTATGTAATTCTGGAAGGTGAAAACCTGGCTCCTGAGCTATGGGAAGAAGAGACGGAAGCTTGCTGACTCATGAGGCTGGCTTTGGACAGAAACCAGGATGCCACCATCTGGATATAGAACTGGAGGAAGCTCCTGGCAGAGGACTCTCTTGTAAGAAAGTGAGATTAACCAGGACAGGCCTCTTGGCATAGATAAGTTCTGAGCAGGGTTTTTAACAGAGTTCGAAAAAAGCAAATTGCTTTCCTCCATCTTGTCACAGCACTGCTATGAAAGGAAGAGGATAAAGCCAAAATAATAAGAGGAAGGATTAAAAGGAAAACATGCTGTCTTCGTTCCACTCACCCCACTCGGGCTCATCCCTTTTAGCTTTCTCATAAAGATCTCTCCTGTTGATTGTAGCAAAAATCTGCACAGCCATGCCCCACGCCTTCCTCTCCCCATTGAAGTCGATCATCAGGGTCGCTAGATCCAGGTGGTCTGCCTTTTCTGTCTGGCCCCGAGGGAGTGAGACATAGCCCGCTTGGGAAGGATAGTCTTCCAAGAGCATTTTGAATTTTTTAAAGTCTTTGTCCTCCAGGTCCTCCAAGAAACAGGCCAGCCTGCAGCGCACACTTTCCATCCTCATCTGCAGCTCTGATCAGCGTCCTTGGGCATAAATCGGTGCTGGGAAATTGAGTAGTGAAACCATGTATGGGTAAGAAGAGTCCTTCTTAAAAGTATTCCCCTTGCCCCAAAGAAAATTAAATTATCAAAAATCTAGAAAAATGAACAGAAAAAAATATTACTTGACTTTAATGAGTCACCATCTTTACTTTTAAAAATGACCGAAATAATTATTGTGCTGTTAACTGCAGTGAGTCGGCCCCCAACCCATGGGAACCCCATACGCAATGGGACAAAATGCTTCCTGGTCATGTGCCATCCCCAGGATCAGTTGAGGATCAAACCATTGTGATACACAGGGTTTTCACTGACTGATTTTTGGAAATAGATTGCCAGACCTTTCTTCCTAGTCTATCGTAGTCTGCAAGCACCGCTGAAACCTGTTCAACATCATAACGACACTCAAGCTTTCACTTTCTGATGGGTGGCGACTGCACTTGAGGTGCACTGGTGGGGAATTTAGCCCAGATCTCCCACATGGAAGAAGAGAATTCTGCCACTGAGCCATCACTGCCCCCACCAAATACTTACCAGAAAATTATTCTGTTGGCTTGATTCAAGAGTATGTCATGAGCCATGGAAGAAAGGTTTCCCTATGGAAAGAAAAAAAAAAATTAAACCCACAGACTTGATAGGATTCACAGTGTAATGTATGCCCAATCTCACAACCGGCTCATGATGGTACCTCAACACACCACCAAGAGAGCACTGGTTCCGTTGATTACTGGGCTACTACTTTCAACAAACTACTACTCCTCAACTTCAGTTTCCTCATCTATAAAATGAGAGAGTGGTATCAAAGAGAAATACTGAGTACTCTGCTAAAGTAAAAGCAAAGAGGTTTATTAAAGGCAAGATGCAATTTAAACTGGGGAAAGGTTAGATGTCACAAAGTGAAATCTAACGCTCTGAGGAGTTACAAGCACCCAGGCAATATTTACATCGTTAACTCAGGAACTAATGGCACAATACTCTGATTGGTGTTTGGTGAGGTGAGATAGCTGAGGGTGGGGTATCTGGAGATGGCATTTTTGGTGTCATTGGTTACATTGTTACAGTTGGCTTTTAGAGATTGGATACAGAGCATAGATGTGCAGAGCATAGTTGTACAGAGCATAGTTGTACAGAGCATAGTTCAGGAAATTCCTGCTGAGGAGGGATCCTTAGGTGCTCACGAGATGATTACAAAACACAGATTCTGAGAACAAATTGTTAAAATAGCCTGAGGATATTTAACACAACAGGTTTTGATTACCGTTTGAGTCAAGACCCCCAGGTATGTTGTTTAGCTTAACCACAGAGAAAAACATTTCTTTAGTGATAGGGTTGGTTCCTTAGTGATAGAGTTGATCTGTGTGTAAAAGATTAACAGTCTGTTAACAAGAAACAGAAGTTAAGATGGAGTATGAGAACAGACTCTGGATCAAGCATTTACTTCGGTCAAGTGGCCTATAAATCCTGGGGCTCCACAGTAGTGGAAAAGATCATTTTTAAGTTCTTTCCAACTGAAAGCTTCCATTTCTATGTCTCTGTTTTGACCTGAGGAAAGATGGATGAAGTACAAAAGAAGGGGGAGGGTATGAGACGGGTCACTATGGTGATAACAGGGAAAACTATGATTAGAGAAAGGAGCGAGAACACAGAGGGAAGGTGGGTGACTGCGGGGGAGGATGAAAATGGATTGAGAGAAAATGAAATGAAATAGAATTTAGGATACCTAACAGAGAATGGAAAACCCTGGTGGTGTAGTGGTTAAGTGCCACGCCTGCTAACCAAGAGGTCAGCAGTTCAAATCTATCTACAAGGAGGCGCTCCTTGGAAACTGTATTGGGCAGTTCTACCCTGTCCTATAAGGTCGCTATGAGTCAGAATTGAGTCGACAGCAGTGGGTTTGGTTTCCTTTTTTTTTTTTTTTAAGAGAGAATGAGGAAACCCTGGTGGTGTAGTAGTTAAGAGTTTGACTACTAACCAAAAGGTCAACAGTTCGAACCCACCAGGTGCTCCTTGGAAACCCTATGGGGCAGTTCTACTCTGTCCTATAGGGTCGCCATGAGTCGGGATCAACTTGGCGGCAACGGGTTTGGTTTGGTTGTTTGTTCGTTAATGTGCTAGGCTCTGCACTGATTCACATACTCAACTAACCTGCACAAAGCCTTATGAGGAAGGTATTTTCCTAGTCCCATTTTAGGGAGGTAGAAACTCTGACTTAGAAATGTTGAGTGACTTGCCCAGGATTTCAGAGCTGGAAAGGGACAAAGCCAGAATTTAAACCAGGGCCATCTAATTCCAAAGCTCATGCTGTTAACACTTAAACTTTTCATAGGCTAAAAGGATAAGAATTTTTTTTTTCCACTAAATAACTCGGTGTCTCAGTCAGGCAAGAGCCCTAGTGGCTCAGGGGTTAAGTGATTGGCTGCCAACAGAAAAGTCGGTGGTTCGACCTCTCTCTGAGGAAGGAAGACGTGGCAGTCTGCTTCAGTAAAGATTTACAGCCTTGGAAATCCTATGAGGGCGGTTCTACCTTGTCCTATACAGTCACTATAATTCGGAATCAACTCGACAGCAATGAATTTGGTTTGGTTTCTCAGTCAGACAGAAACGAAAATGGTAAAAGACAATAAAATAATTGGTTAAAAGGCAAACATTTCCCCAGCACTTATGACGCACAGCCTTTCATTATGGTGTTTGTTCACAGACATAATTTTCCTTCGAGTTCTGCGAAAGCCGGAAATATGCTCTCCTATCTTTAGATCTCCGATGTCTCCTGGATTTTGAACTAATGGGTGAATGAGTTGGCTTGTTTGGAATGACTCCCTCGATCCGTTCATTTTACCATATTTTGCAAAGCTCTCTTGTTGTTAGCTGCTGTCAAGTCAGTCCCCGACTCATGGTGATCCTATGCACAATGGAAAAGAAGCACTGCCTGTGGCATCCCGTGATCAGTTGCGGATCAGGCCATTGTGATCCACAGGGTTTTCACTGGCTGATTTTCAGTAGACCACCAAGCCTTTCTTCCTTGAAAAAGCGCAAACAAGTACCAGTTGCCATTGAGTCAACTCCGACTCGTGGTGACCCCTTGTGTGTCAGAGGATAACTGTGCTCCACAGGGTGTTCAATGGCTGGTTTTCAGAAGCACATTGTCAGACCTTTCTTCCAAGGCTCCTCTGGGTGGAAACCAACCTCCAACCTTTTGGTTAGCAGCTGAGTACATTAACCCTTTGCGCCACACAGGGACTCCCTGTAAGGCAGTGCACTAGCCCAAAGCCCTAAAAATTATCATAAAGAGAGTCATTCTGTGGAATGAGCAAACTCTCCAAATCTGAATTTAGAACAACTTCAGTTTGATGTTCAAGAAGACATCTCAAATTCTCTCACCTCCTCCCCCCAAGCTCGTCCCCCTGTTCATTAGGAGACACTCTTCCTCCAGACAGGCCCATCTGCTCCCCCAATTCTTCCCAGTTCCTGTTACATCAATCTTTCTTGATGCCTCGCTGTACACATCTGGACTCTATCTCTCCTCTGTATTCAGACAGCCCAGGCCAAGCACACTCCATTCTGTTCTTCACCTCCACTGCCCCTTGGATTGTAAGGAGGTAAATTTCCTCACGTTCATCCCATCCAACAGACCCCCTGAGAAGATGCTTGGCAAACCCAGTGAAACTTGGGTCTAAGCCATGACTTCTGCCCTTGCCTGCTGTCTTTGCTTCCTCCCACCCCACACATACACACGCACTCGTACACACATAGAACCCAGAATAAGGATAAGCATAAAAGAACACTCCATAAATGTTGTTGAAGGACAGACTTGGCTGGTATCAGGAAAAATTCCTAGCTCATTAACCAAGACAAGTTCTGCTCCTAGACACATCCTCCCCATTCCTCCCCAGCCCTTTTGGCCACCCTGCTGTGTGGACCCCAACTCACCCAGACACCAGCCTCAGGGACAGCAGAGAGGAAATGCAATAAATTCATAGCAGTCACAGACCCAGCAGGAGCAGGAAGGATGTGGCCTCAGTGTGGAGTGAACAAGCTTGCATCACAGCCAAAGGCAGAGATGGTTACTCACATCACTGGATTTCCCCAAAACAAAATAAATGGGGCTCTCGAAATTGAGCCTGGTCTTTGAGTTTATTAATTTTAAGTGTATTTGCTCCAAATAAAGCAAATAAACCAGAGAGAGAGGGAGGGGGAGAAAGATTGATTAAGAAGGAGCAAACCCAATTGGACTGGACCAAAAGCAAAGAAGTTTCCGGGATAAAATGAATGCTTCAAAGGTCAGCGGAGCAAGCGCGGGGGTCTGGGGAACATGGTTTGCGGGGACTTCTAAGTCAATTGGCAAAATAATTCTATTATGAAATCATTCTGCATCCCACTTTCAAATGTGGCGTCTGGGGTCTTAAATGCTAACAAGCGGCCATCTAAGATGCATCAATTGGTCTCAACCCACCTGGAGCAAAGGAAAATGAAGAACACCAAGGCCACACAACAACTAAGAGCCCAAGACACAGAAAGGGCCACATGAACCAGAGACCTACATCATCCTGAGACCAGAAGAACTAGTTGGTGCCCAGCCACAATGGATGACTGCCCTGACAGGGAGCACAGCAGAGGACCCCTGAGGGAGCAGGAGATCAGTGGGATACAGACCCCAAATTCTCATAAAAAGACCAAAATTAATGGTCTGACTGAGACTAGAGGAATCCCGGCGGCCATGGTCCCCAGACCTTCTGTTGGCACAGGACAGGAACCATCCCCGAAGACAACTCATCAGACATGAAAGGGACTGGTCAGCGTGTGGGAGAGTGACGCTGATGAAGAGTGAGCTAATTATATCAGGTGGACACTTGAGATTGTGTTGGCAACTCTTGTCTGGACAGGGGATGGGAGGATAGAGAGAGAGGGAAGCCGGCAAAATTGTCAAGAAAGGAGAGACTGAAAGGGCTGACTCAAGAGGGGGAGAGCAAGTGGGAGCAGGGAGTGAGATGTATGTAAACTTATATGTGACAGACTGATTGGATTTGTAAACGTTCACTTGAAGCTTAATAAAAGTTAATAAAAAAAATAAGTAAAAAAAAAAAAAAGAAGGAGCAAACCTACACTATAGAAATTATGTAAGGGTGTTCCTCAGATAGAAGGAAAATGATCTTAAATGGAGGGAGTGGAGATGCAGAAGGAAATAAATAAAGCACCATTAAAATGGCCTGTATGTGGATCAATTTAAACAAACATTGTGGTTATATTGACTCTATAGTATATTTCAAGATTTAATTTTTTTTATCATTTTTTTATATAAGCTGAAAATGTGTGTCTTTAAACAAGTGAATTAAACCAACTTATAGTACTGGAAACCCTGGTGGCGTAGTGGTTAAGTGCTATGGCTGCTAACCAAGAGGTCAGCAGTTCAAATCCGCCAGATGCCTCTTGGAAACTCTATGGGGCAGTTCTACTCTGTCCTATAGGGTCGCTATGAGTCAGAATTGACTTGACGGCACTGGGTTTGGTTTTTCTTTCTTTCTTTTTTTTTTTTTTTGGTAGTTATTACTATTTAAAAAGAAGAACAAGAGAAAAAAAAAACGAGTCTGCATTGAGATTGGAAACACCCTGCCACTCCTCTACCAGGATCCTGTAGAAGCAATTGTGGGGGCGGGGGAGGGGAGGTGAAACTGGCTGCGCTCAGTTGAAGCTCTCCTCTCTCTCCTGCTGCTCACAGCAGCTTGGGGGAGTGTTGCAATCACTGGTGGTAGGAAAGGGAACTGAAACTAGGGATAGGCTAGAGCTAGGAAACAGTCTAAAGCATGACCTGGCCTTCAGGCACCATGTGCTTTCCTCTCACAAAAAGGGAGTCAGCAGGCAGCACAAGCTCTCTCCATCGCATGTTATTGTTAAGGCACACAGACTGCCCTGTACTCCAAATTCTACTCTCTGGAGGAGGCAGAGCCATGATGGCAGCTTAGTCATATGCACCATAATGTCCCCCTGCACCAAAAACCCCAAAAACAAAGCAAAACAGCAGATAACAATCCAGGAATGCTGAACATAAAAAAAAAAAAAAAAAAACACTGATTGGAAGGGATATGGAAAACAGTGGAAGAAGAGCAACAGAACAATGGGGCTCAGCCAGCCATCCTGGCCCACCACAGCTAACTTAGGACAAAGCCAGAGGTGACCTTGGGTGAAAAAAGAGCAAGGCAACTTCATGACTTTCACAAAAGGGATAGAGAGCCTTTATAGACACACACAAAAAGAAGCAGAGACAGGGAGGATGCCAGATTCAGAACTAGAGATATTCACAAGAGGCGGTCCTTGACCTCAGGGGTGAGAGTGCATATGAGGCAGTGGACTTACAGAGTGTTAGCAAAAGCTTTCCCATCCAACGAGTCACCAGGCAGCCCACCTCCTTGCACTTGGGAAAGAACAGGTCCCACTAGCTGGCTGCAGTGGATACAACGTGCCTTGGCACCCATATATCCTAGCTGGGGGAACATTCTCACATATCCATCCTCCTGACCAGAGGCAGCAGAGGGCCCCATACCCCCACTGCCTTGCCTCACAGGGGGACCATAACATAAGCCTATTCTCTTACCCCACCCCACTCACCAGATGTGACTCCATCTCTTAACCCACCCAGGGAGGAGCAGAAGAGCCGTGACTGTGCACACATCCCTCCATAGTCCCTTCTTCCCTTTCCCCACCTGACATGAGGCATTACTACTATGCACACATCTGCCAGGAGTGACTCCATCCTTTAACCTACCCAGCAAGGGGCAGAGGAGATGCAACTATGGGCGCAAACCCCCGCAGTCCCTTCTTTCCTTCCCTCACCTGACACAAGGTGACACCACGGTGCATTCATCCACCAAGCTCTAATCCATTCCTTATCCTGCCCAGCAAGAGGCAGAGGAGCTATGGCTACCTGCACAACTCCCACTGAGACCCTTTCATCCCTCCCCTTGCCCCATACAAGGGGAAGAAGAGTAAGTGCGCATATACCCACCCACTGCACCTTCTTCCCTCTTCCTGCCAACAACAGACAGTTCAGCAAGACTGAGCAAAAATCTGCCTGCCATTCCTTCCTCCCTCCCCCTGCCCAGGAGGAGGTAAAGGTACAGTGGCTGTGTGAACATCACCCTATAGCCCTTCCTCTACCTCACACACCTCCCTCCTGCAACCAGCAAGAGGAGATGAGCATGTCCCTACTCACCCACCACACCTACCACATTGGCCACTCCATCTGCCCAGAGGGCATCATTCTACACTCCTGAGCCACCAAACTGAAGAGAGACAGCGGCCAAAGTCCAATCAACCCACCCATGAGATCAGCAAGCAGAGACCTGAGCTCCCAACTCTACCCACAGCTCCATTCGCCCAAAAACAGGTATGGAAGGTTCCATCATAGCCAGTCCAGTGACCAGAGCACCACTCCAGCCACACCTGCCAGGAATCACCAGAACAACAACAACAACAACAAAAAACAGGACCCAGCAAAGGAGTACACAAATAAAAAATAAATACAATAACCCCTTAATTTCCTAGAGACAACAGACAATGGCAAACCATCTAAAGAAGCAGGCCAAGATGGCCCCAGCAAGTGACCATAATACAGAACAAGAAATCCTCCCTGAAGAAGAAAAGGTAATGGAGCTTCCTGATAAGGAATTCAAAAGACTTATGTATAGGGTCCTTAA
The DNA here is from genome assembly GCF_024166365.1 of Elephas maximus indicus. Classification (NCBI taxonomy): domain Eukaryota; kingdom Metazoa; phylum Chordata; class Mammalia; order Proboscidea; family Elephantidae; genus Elephas; species Elephas maximus. The sequence continues at coordinate 233,790,914 of NC_064820.1, read as the reverse complement.
AAGAATCAAGCAAAACACAGACAAAACTATAGAAAACACAGGTAAAACCAAGGAAAGCACAGACAAAACACTAGAAGAATTCAGGAAAACGATACATTAACAAACAGGGAAAATAAATAGACAATTGGAAATGATACAGACACAACTAGAAATCCAGAAGCTTAAAATAAAATTGCAGAAATTTGCAATTCAATGGAAAGTCATAGGAATAGACTTGAAGAAATGGAAGAGAGGATCAGTGGAATAGAAGACTAATCCCTCAACACTAATTTGTTTGAGGAACAATCAAAAAAAAAAGTGTGAAGAAAAATAAAGAAAACCTAAGAGTTACGTGGGATACCATTAACAGGAATAACTTATGCATAATTGGATTCCCAGAAGGAGAAGAGTCAATAAAATTTCAGAGAGAGTTGTTGAAGATATGCTAACAGAAAACTTCCCTAATACCATGAAAGATAAGAACATAACCATACAAGAAGCACAATAAACCCCATATAGGATAGACCCCAATAGAAGAACACTGAGACATATCATAATAAAAAAAACCCATTGCCGTCTAATTGATTCCGACTCATAGCGACCCTATAGGACAGAGTAGAACTGCCCCGTACGGTTTCCAAGGAGTGCCTGGTGGATTTGAACTGCCAACCTTTTGGTTAGCAGCCGTAGCTCTTAACCACTATGCTACCAGGGTTTCCAAATAGAACTTTCCAAAAACAAAGACAAAGAATCCTGAAAGTGACTAGAGAAAAAAGAGAGATCACCTACAAAGCAGCATCAATGAGACTAAGTTCTGATTACTCAGCAGAAACCATGCAGCCAAGAAGGCAATGGGACTATACATATAAAACTTTGAAAGAAAAAAAAAAGCCAACCAAGAATCATATATGCAGCAAAATTATCCCTCAAATATGGTGGTGAAATTAGGACGTTTCCAGATGAACAGAAATTAAGGGAATTTGTTAAAAAACAGACCAGCTTTACAAGAAATATTACAGGGAGTCCTTCAGAAAGAAAACTAATAATACACCAGACAACAACTTGAGATTAAAACACGTGACAGCTTCAGATAGATATCAACCCAGATAAAGAACTCTCAAAAATAAAATAAAAGTAAAAGATGGAAAACAAGGAACCAATGGTATCAATCTGTAACTGAGGACTACTTTGGAACATAAAGAGGGAATAAAGGCTATAGGTTTAGAACTTCCATGTTGACAGGAAGTTAAGGGAGTACTTCTTTAAACTTAGAAAGAGAAAGGTAAATTTGGGGGTAACCACAAAGGAAGTAAATGAACCTACTCATCAAAATATAAAAGAAGAAAATCAAAACTACTCATCAAAATATAAAAGAAGAAAATCAAGATTCAGCACACACAAAACCAAAAATAATGAAGTAAATAAAAAGACAAGCCAAAATAAAAAAAAAACCTCAGCACAAGACATTAAGTGGAAAGCAGAAACAGTCAACTCCACAAAAAAAAAAAAAACTTAAGAAAATGACAATAAACTTATATGTATCAATAATCATGCTGAATGTAAAAGGCCTAAATGCACCAATAAAGAGACAGAGAGTGGCAGAATGGATTAAAAAAACACAACCCATCAATACGATGTCTGCAAGAGACACACCTTAGACACAAAGATTTAAATAAACTGAAACTTAGAGAACATAAAAAGATATATCAAGCAAACAATGACCAAAAAGGAGCAGGAGTGGAAATATTAATCTCTGATAAAATAGATTTTAAAGCAAAATCTGCTATAAAAGACGAGGAAGGACATTATATAGTGACTAAAGGGTCAATTCACCAAGAGGACAAAACCATAATAAATATATATGCACCCAACAGAGCTTCAAAATACATAAAACAAACTGTAACAGCACTGAAAAGAGAAATAGACACTTTCACAATAATACTAGGTGACTTTAACTCACAGTGCTTGGTGAAGGACAGAACAACTAGAAAGAAACTCAACAAATACACTGAGATCAAAACACCACAATCACCCAGCTTGACCTCATAGACATAAACAGAGCACACCACCAACAGCGGCGAAGCACACATCCTTCTCCAGTGCTCATGGGTCATTCTCCAGAACAGATCACACTTTAGGCCACAAAGCGAACCTCAACAAATTCAAAAGCATTGAAATGATACAAAGCAAATTCTCTGACCACAATGCTATAAAAGTAGAAAAGAAGAGCAAGAGAAAGAAAACCTAATAAATGGATATTAAATAATACCCTGCTTTGAAACTACTGGGTCACTAAAGAAATCGAAGATGAAATTTTAAAATTCCTAGAATCAAAAGAGAAAAACACAAAACACCAAAACCTTTGAGACACAGCAAAAGCAGTATTCAGAGGTTAATTTATAGCAATAAAAGCACACATCAAAAAAGAAGGGCAGAGGCGGGGCCAAGATGGCGGACTAGGTGGACGCTACCGTGGATCCCTCTTGCAACAAAGACTCGGAAAAACAAGTGAATCGATCACATACATAACAATCTACGAACCCTGAACAACAAACACAGATTTAGAGACGGAGAACGAACAAATACGGGGAGGCAGCAATTGTTTTCAGAGCCTGGAGCCAGCGTACCAGTCAGGCGGCTTCATTAACATCCGAACAGCCTGAGCCAGAGGGAGAACTCTGATAGGGATCTGACTGCATTTTTTTTAGGTGGATTTTCTGGAAAAACTAATTTCCCAGTGATGGCTCGAAGACAGCAGTCCATATAAAAACCACATAAAGAAGCAGACCATGACAGCTTCTACAACTCCCCAAACAAAAGAATCAAAATCTTTCCCAAATGAAGATACAATCCTGCAATTATCAGATACAGAATATAAAAAACTAATCTACAGAATGCTTCAAGACATCACATACAAAATAAGGCAAACTGCAGAAAAAGCCAAGGAACACACCGATAAAACTGTTGAAGAACTCAAAAAGATTATTCAAGAACATAGTGGAAAAATTAATAAGTTGCAAGAATCCATAGAGAGACAGCATGCAGAAATCCAAAAGATTAACAATAAAGTTACAGAATTAGACAACGCAATAGGAAGTCAGAGGAGCAGATTCGAGCAATTAGAATGCAGACTGGGACATCTGGAGGACCAGGGAATCAACACCAACATAGCTGAAAAAAAATCAGATAAAAGAATTTAAAAAAATGAAGAAACCCTAAGAATCATGTGGGACTCTATCAAGAAGGATAACTTGCGGGTGATTGGAGTCCCAGAACAGGGAGAGGGGACAGAAAACACAGAGAAAATAGTTGAAGAACTCCTGACACAAAACTTCCCTAACATCATGAAAGACGAAAGGATATCTATCCAAGATGCTCATCGAACCCCATTTAAGACTGATCCAAAAAGAAAAACACCAAGACATATTATCATCAAACTCACCAAAACCAAAGATAAACAGAAAATTTTACAAGCAGCCAGGGAGAAAAGAAAAGTTTCCTTCAAGGAAGAATCAATAAGAATAAGTTCAGACTACTCAGCAGAAACCATGCAAGCAAGAAGGGAATGGGACAACATATACAGAGCACTAAAGGAGAAAAACTGCCAGCCAAGGATCATATATCCAGGAAAACTCTCTCTGAAATATGAAGGCGAAATTAAGATATTTACAGATAAACACAAGTTTAGAGAATTTCCAAAAACCAAACCAAAGCTACAAGAAATACTAAAGGATATTGTTTGGTCAGAAAACCAATAATATCAGATACCAGCACAATACAAGGTCACAAAAGAGAACACCCTGATATCAACTCAAATAGGGAAATCACAAAAACAAACAAATTAAGATTAATTAAAAAAAAAATAATACACATAACAGGGAATCATGGAAGTCAATAGGTAAAAGATCACCATAATCAAAAAGAGGGACTAAATACAGGAGGCATTGAACTGCCAGATGGAGAGTGATACAAGGCGATATAGAACGATACAAGTTAGGTTTTTACTTAGAAAAGTAGGGGTAAATAATAAGGTAACCACAAAAAGGTATAACAACTCCATAACTCAAGATAAAAGTCAAGAAAAATGTAACGACTCAACTAACATAAAGTCAAGCACTATGAAAATGAGGATCTCACAATTTACTAAGAAAAACGTCTCAGCACAAAAAAGTATGTGGAAAAATGAAATTGCCAACAACACACATGAAAAGGCATCAAAATGACAACACTAAACACTTATTTATCTATAATTACGCTGAATGTAAATGGACTAAACGCACCAATAAAGAGACAGAGAGTCACGGACTGGATAAAGAAAAAAGATCCATCTATATGCTGCCTACAAGAGACACACCTTAGACTTAGAGACACAAACTAAAACTCAAAGGATGGAAAAAAATATATCAAGCAAACAATAAGCAAAAAAGAAGAGGAGTAGCAATATTAATTTCTGACAAAATAGACTTTAGACTTAAATCCACCACAAAGGATAAAGAAGGACACTATATAATGATAAAAGGGACAATTGATCAGGAAGACATAACCATATTAAATATTTATGCACCCAATGACAGGGCTGCAAGATACATAAATCAAATTTTAACAGAATTGAAAAGTGAGATAGACACCTCCACAATTATAGTAGGAGACTTCAACACACCACTTTCGGAGAAGAACAGGACATCCAGTAAGAAGCTCAATAGAGACACGGAAGACCTACTTACAACAATCAACCAACTTGACCTCATTGACTTATACAGAACTCTCCACCCAACTGCTGCAAAGTATACTTTTTTTTCTAGCGCACATGGAACATTCTCTAGAATAGACCACATATTAGGTCATAAAACAAACCTTTGCAGAGTCCAAAACATTGAAATATTACAAAGCATCTTCTCAGACCACAAGGCAATAAAACTAGAAATCAATAACAGAAAAACTAGGGAAAAGAAATCTAATACTTGGAAAATGAACAATACCCTCCTGAAAAAAGACTGGGTTATAGAAGACATCAAGGAGGGAATAAGGAAATTCATAGAAAGCAATGAGAATGAAAATACTTCCTATCAAAACCTCTGGGACACAGCAAAAGCAGTGCTCAGAGGCCAATTTATATCGATAAATGCACACATACAAAAAGAAGAAAGAGCCAAAAGCAGAGAACTGTCCCTACAACTTGAACAAATAGAAAGCGAGCAACAAAAGAACCCATCAGGCACCAGAAGAAAACAAATAATAAAAATTAGAGCTGAACTAAATGAATTAGAGAACAGAAAAACAATCGAAAGAATTAACAAAGCCAAAAGCTGGTTCTTTGAAAAAATTAACAAAATTGATAAACCATTGGCTAGACTGACTAAAGAAATACAGGAAAGGAAACAAATAACCCGAATAAGAAATGAGAAGGACCACATCACCACAGAACCAACTGAAATTAAAAGAATCATTTCAGATTACTACGAAAAATTGTACTCTAACAAATTTGAAAACCTAGAAGAAATGGATGAATTCTTGGAAAAACACCACCTACCTAAACTAATTCAATCAGAAGTAGAACAACTAAATAGACCCATAACAAAAAAAGAGATTGAAACGGTTATCAAAAAACTTCCACCAAAAAAAAGCCCTGGCCCGGACGGCTTCACTGCAGAGTTCTACCAAACTTTCAGAGAAGAGTTAACACCACTACTACTGAAGGTATTTCAGAGCATAGAAAATGATGGAATACTACCCAACTCATTCTATGAAGCCACCATCTCCCTGATACCAAAACCAGGTAAAGACATTACAAAAAAAGAAAATTATAGACCTATATCCCTCATGAACATAGATGCAAAAATCCTCAACAAAATTCTAGCCAATAGAATCCAACAACACATCAAAAAAATAATTCACCATGATCAAGTGGGATTTATACCAGGTATGCAAGGCTGGTTTAATATCAGAAAAACCATTAATGTAATCCATCACGTAAATAAAACAAAAGATAAAAACCACATGATCTTATCAATTGATGCAGAAAAGGCATTTGACAAAGTCCAACACCCATTTATGATAAAAACTCTCACCAAAATAGGAATTGAAGGAAAATTCCTCAACATAATAAAGGGCATCTATGCAAAGCCAACAGCCAATATCACTCTAAATGGAGAGAACCTGAAAGCATTTCCCTTGAAAACGGGAACCAGACAAGGATGCCCTTTATCACCGCTCTTATTCAACATCGTACTTGAAGTCCTAGCCGGGGCAATTAGGCTAGACAAAGAAATAAAGGGTATCCAGATTGGCAAGGAGGAAGTAAAGTTATCCCTATTTGCAGATGACATGATCTTATCCACAGAAAACCCTAAGGAATCCTCCAGAAAACTACTGAAACTAATAGAAGAGTTTGGCAGAGTCTCAGGTTATAAAATAAACATACAAAAATCACTTGGATTCCTCTACATCAACAAAAAGAACACCGAAGAGGAAATAACCAAATCAATACCATTCACAGTAGCCCCCAAGAAGATAAAATACTTAGGAATAAATCTTACCAAGGATGTAAAAGACCTATACAAAGAAAACTACAAAGCTCTACTACAAGAAATTCAAAAGGACATACTTAAGTGGAAAAACATACCTTGCTCATGGATAGGAAGACTTAACATAGTAAAAATGTCTATTCTACCAAAAGCCATCTACACATATAATGCACTTCCGATCCAAATTCCAATGTCATATTTTAATGGGATAGAGAAACAAATCACCAATTTCATATGGAAGGGAAAGAAGCCCCGGATAAGCAAAGCATTACTGAAAACGAAGAAGAAAGTGGGAGGCCTCACTCTACCTGATTTCAGAACCTATTATACAGCCACAGTAGTCAAAACAGCCTGGTACTGGTACAACAACAGGCACATAGACCAATGGAACAGAATTGAGAACCCAGATATAAATCCATCCACGTATGAGCAGCTGATATTTGACAAAGGCCCAGTGTCAGTTAATTGGGGAAAAGATAGTCTTTTTAACAAATGGTGCTGGCATAACTGGATATCCATTTGCAAAAGAATGAAACAGGACCCATACCTCACACCACGCACAAAAACTAACTCCAAGTGGATCGAAGACCTAAACATAAAGACTAAAACAATAAAGATCATGGAAGAAAAAATAGGGACAACCCCAGGAGCCCTAATACAAGGCATAAACAGAACACAAAACATTACCAAAAATGATGAAGAGAAACCCGATAACTGGGAGCTCCTAAAAATCAAACACCTATGCTCATCTAAAGACTTCACCAAAAGAGTAAAAAGACCACCTACAGATTGGGAAAAAATTTTCAGCTATGACATCTCAGACCAGCGCCTGATCTCTAAAATCTATATGATTCTGTCAAAACTCAACCACAAAAAGACAAACAACTCAATCAAGAAGTGGGCAAAGGATATGAACACACATTTCACTAAAGAAGATATTCAGGCAGCCAACAGATACATGAGAAAATGCTCTCGATCATTAGCCATTAGAGAAATGCAAATTAAAACTACGATGAGATTCCATCTCACACCAACAAGGCTGGCATTAATTCAAAAAACACAAAATAATAAATGTTGGAGAGGCTGCGGAGAGATTGGAACTCTTATACACTGCTGGTGGGAATGTCAAATGGTACACCACTTTGGAAATCTATCTGGCGTTATCTTAAACAGTTAGAAATAGAACTACCATACAACCCAGAAATCCCACTCCTCGGAATATACCCTAGAGATACAAGAGCCTTCACACAAACAGATATATGCACACCCATGTTTATTGCAGCTCTGTTTACAATAGCAAAAAGCTGGCAGCAACCAAGGTGTCCATCAACAGATGAATGGGTAAATAAATTGTGGTATATTCACACAATGGAATAAAAAAACAGTGAGGAATCTGTGAAACATTTCATAACATGGAGGAACCTGGAAGGCATTATGCTGAGCGAAATCAGTCAGAGGCAAAAGGACAAATATTGTATAAGACCACTATTATAAGATCTTGAGAAATAGTATAAACTGAGAAGAACACATACTTTTGTGGTTATGAGGGGGGGGAGGGAGGGAGGGAGGGAGAGGGTTTTTTATTGATTAATCAGTAGATGAGAACTGCTTTGGGTGAAGGGAAAGACAACACTCAATACATGGAAGGTCAGCTCAATTGGACTGGACCAAAAGCAAAGAAGTTTCCGGGATAAAATGAATGCTTCAAAGGTCAGCGGAGCAAGCGCGGGGATCTGGGGAACATGGTTTGCGGGGACTTCTAAGTCAATTGGCAAAATAATTCTATTATGAAATCATTCTGCATCCCACTTTCAAATGTGGCGTCTGGGGTCTTAAATGCTAACAAGCGGCCATCTAAGATGCATCAATTGGTCTCAACCCACCCGGAGCAAAGGAAAATGCAGAAAACACCAAGGTCACACAACAACTAAGAGCCCAAGAGACAGCAAGGGCCACATGAATCAGAGACCTACATCATCCTGAGACCAGAAGAACTAGTTGGTGCCCAGCCACAATAGATGACTGCCCCGACAGGGAGCACAACAGAGAACTCCTGAGGGAGCAGGAGATCAGTGGGATACAGACCCCAAGTTCTCATAAAAAGACCAAACTTAATGGTCTGACTGAGACTAGAGGAATCCCGGTGGCCATGCTCCCCAGACCTTCTGTTGGCACAGGACAGGAACCATCCCCGAAGACAACTCATCAGACATGAAAGGAACTGGTCAGCAGGTGGGAGAGAGATGCTGATGAAGAGTGAGCTAATTATATCAGGTGAACACTTGAGAGTGTGTTGGCAACTCTTGACTGGAGGGGGGATGGAAGGATAGAGAGAGAGGGAAGCTGGCAAAATTGTCACGAAAGGAGAGACTGAAAGGGCTGACTCAACAGGGGAAGAGCAGGTGGGAGTATGGAGTAAGATGTATGTAAACTTATATGTGACAGACTGATTGGATTTGTAAACGTTCACTTGAAGCTTAATAAAAGTTAATTAAAAAAAAAAAAGGGCAAAAATCAAAACATTAACCCTACAATTGAAACAATTAGAAAGAGAGCAGCAAAAGGAGCCCACAGTTGCCGAAGAAATTAAATAAAAACTAGAGCAGAAACAGAGAACAACGGAAAGAATCACAAGACTCAAAACTGTTTTTTTGTTTTGTTTTTAAGGATTAATAAAATTGACAAACCACTGGCCAAAATGACAAAGGAAAAACAGGAGACAATGCAAACAACCTGAATAAGAAATGAGACAGGTGACATTACAACAGAGCCGGATGAAATAAAAAGGATCGTAACAGAATAATATGAAAAATTGTTCTCCAACAAATTGGACAAATTTCTAGAAAAACACCACCTACCTAAACACAAAGTGACACAGAAAACTGGAACAGATGCGTAAGAAAAGAAGAAATTGAAGTAGTCATTAAAAAAATTCCTCCCCCCCCCCCAAAAAAAAGCCCTGGCCTAGACAGCTCCACTGGAGAATTCCACCAAACATTCAGAGAAGAGTTGACACCAATTCTATTCAAACTATTCCAGAACATAGAAAAGGAAGGAATTCTCCCAGACTCATTCCATGAAGCTAGCAGAACCCTAATATCAAAGCCAGGCAAGGAAACCACTAAAAACTATAACTACAGACCAATATGCCTCATGATTATAGATGTAAAAATTCTCAACAAAATTCTAGCCAATAGAATCCAACAGGATATCAAAAAAATAATGCGTCATGACCAAGTGGGATTCATACCAGGAAGACAAGGCTGGTCCAACATGAGAAAATCAACCGACATAATCTACCAGGTAAATAAAACAAAGGAAAAGAATCGCCTGATCATATCAATCGATGCGGAAAAGGCCTGTGATAAAATCCAATACCCATTACTGATAAAACCTCACCGAAAGAGGAATAGAAGAGAAATTCCTCAACATGATAAAGTGAATTTATACGAAACCACAGCCAGCATTATCCTACAATGGACAGAATGTGAAACCATTTGCCCTGAAAATGGGAACCAGACATGGATGCACTTTATCACCACTCTTATTCAGCATTGTACTGGAACCGTTGTTGTTGTTAGGTGCCATCGAGGCGGTTCAGACCCATACCAACCCTATGTACAAAAGGGTAAAACACTGCCCAGTCCTGCACCAGCCTCACAATTCTTGCTATGTTTGACCCCATTGTGGCAGCCACTGTGTCATTCCATCTCGCTAACAGTCTTCCTCTCTTTCGCTGACCTTCCACTTTACTAAGCTTAATGTCCTTCTCCAGGGACTGATCCCTCCTGGGAAAATGTCCAAAGTATATGAGAGGCAGTCTTGTCATCCTTACTGCTAAGGAGCATTCTGGTTGTACTTCTTCCAAGACAGATTTGTTCTTTTGGCAGTCCACAGTATATTCAATATTCTTTGCCAATACCACAGTTCAAAGGCATCAATTCTTTCATCTTCCTTATTCATCCAGCTTATACATGCATATGAGGCAATTGAAAACACCATAGTCTAGTCTTCAAGGTGACATCTTTGCTTTTCAACCCTTTAAAGAGGTCTTTTGCAGCAGATTTGCCCAATGCAATGCATCTTTTGATTTCTTGACCCCTGCTTCCATGGGTGTTGATTGTGGACCCAAGTAAAACAAAATCCTTGACAACCTCAATCTTGTCTCTGTTTACTATGATGTTGCTCATTGGTCCGGTTGTGAGGATTTTTGTTTTCTTTATGTTGTGTAATCCATACTGAAGGCTGTGGTCTTTGACCTTCATCCGTAAATATTTCAAGTACTCTTCACTTCCAGCAAGCAACATTGTGTCAGCTGCATAACACAGGTTATTGATGAGTCTTCCTCCAATCTTAATGCCCTGCTCTTCTTCATAGACTCCAGCTTCTTGGATTATTTGCTTAGCATACAGATTGAATTTTTTTTTTTATTGAATAGGTATGGTGAAAGGATCAACCCTGACGCACACCTTTCCTGACCGTACACCAAGAAGTATCCCTTTGTTCTGTTCAAACTACTGCCTCAATCTATGTACAGTTTCCTCACGAGAACGATTAAGTGTTCTGGAATTTCGATTCTTTGCAATGTTATTCACAATTTGCTATGCTCCACACAGTCGAATGCCTTCTCATAGTCAACAGAACACAAGTAAACATCTTTATGGTATTCTCTGCTTTCAGCCAGGATTCATCTGCCATCAGCTATGACACCCCTGGTTCCAGGCCCCCTTCTGACTCCAGCTTGAATTTCTGGCAGCTCCCTGTCAATATACTGCTGCAGCCACTTAATGATCCTCAGCAAAATCTCACTGGCCTGTGGTATTAACGATATTTTTCAATAATTTCCACATTCGGTTGGACCAACTTTCTTGAGAATAGGCAGAAACATGGATCTTTTCCAGTCAGATGGCCAGCTAGCTGTCTTCCAAATTTCTTGGCATAGAGAAGTCAGCACTTCCAGCACTGTACCCATTTGTTGGAACATCTCATTTCCTGGAGCCTTGCTTTTTGTCAATGCCTTCAGTGCAGCTTGGACTTTTCCCTTCGGTACCATCAGTTCCTGATCACATGCTACCTCTTGAAATAGTTGAACGTTGACCAACTCTTCTTGGTATAATGACTCTGAGTATTCCTTCCACCTTCTTTTGATGCTTCCTGCATCGTTTAATGTTTTCCTGATAGAATCTTTCACTTTTGCAACTCTGGGCTTCAATTTTTTCTTCAATTCTTTCAGCTTGAGAAATGCTGACCATGTTTTTTCCCTTTTGGTTTTCTGTCTCCAGCTCTTTGCGCATGTCATTATAATACTTTGCTTCTCGAGCCACCCTTTAAAATCTTCTGTCCAGCTCTTTTACTTCATCAATTCTTTATTTTGCTTTAGCTACTCAACATTCAAAACCAAGTTTCAAAGTCTCTTCTGACATCCATTTTGGTCTTTTCTTTCTTTCCTGTCTTTTTAATGACCTCTTGCCTTCTTCATGTGTGATGTTCTTGACATCATTCCACATCTTATCTGGTTTTTTATCATTAAGTGTTCAACATGTCAAATCTATTCTTGAGATGATCTCTAAATTCAAGTGGGATATACTCAAGGTCATACTTTGGCTCTTGTCAACTTGTTCTAATTTTCTTCAGTTTCAACCTGACCTTACACATGAGCAATTGATGGTAGGTTCCACAGTCGGCCCCTGGCCTTGTTCTGGTTGTTATTGAGCTTTTCCATCTTGTCTTTCCACAGATGCCGTTGATTTGATTCTTGTATATTCCTTCCGGTGAGCTCCACGTGTATAGTCACCATTTATGTTGGTTAAAAAAGGTATTTGCAAAGAAGAAGTCCTTGGTCTTGCAATATTCTATCACGTGATCTCTGGCATCATTTTTATCATCAAGGTCATATTTTCCGACTACCTTCCTTCTTCGTTTCCAACTTTCATTTTCCAATCACCACTAATTCCCAATGCATCCTGATTGCATGTTCAATCAATTTCAGACTGCAGAAGTTGGTAAAAATCTTCAGTTTCTTCATCTTTGGCCTTAGTGGTTGGTGAGTAAATTTGAATAATAGTCATATTAACTGCTCTTCCTTGTAGGTGTGTGGATATTATCCTATCACTGACAGTGTTGTACTACAGGATAGATCTTGAAATGCTCTTTTTGACAGTGAATGCAATGCCTTTCTTCTTTAAGTTGTCATTCCTAGCATAGTAGGCCACATGATTGTCCAATTCAAAATGCCAATATCAGTCCATTTTAGCTCACTAATGACTATGATATCAATGTTTATGTGTTACATTTCATTTTTGACAATGTCCAATTTTCCTAGATTCATACTTTGTACATTTAATGTTCTGATTATTAATGGATGTTTACAGCTGTTTCTTCTCATTTTGAGTCATGCCACACCAGCAAACGAAGGCCCTGCAAGCTTTGCTCCACCCACATCATTAAGATCATCGACTCTACTTTGAGGAGGCAGCTCTTCCCCAGGCATATTTTGGGTGTCTTCCATAGGAGACTCATCTTCTGGTGCTATGTCATACAACATTCTGCTCCTATTCATAAGGTTTTCACTGGCTAATGCTTTTCAGAAGTAGACCACTGGGTCCTTCTTGCTAGTCTGTCTTAGTCTGGAAGCTCAGCTGAAACCTGTCCTCCATGGGTGACACTGCTGGTATCTGAATACCAGTGGCATAGCTTCCAGCATCACAGCAACACACAAACACCCACAGTATGACAAACTGACAGATGCATGGGGGGATTGGAAGTCCTAGCCAGAGCAATAAAGCAAGAAAGGAAATAAAATCATCCACATCAGTAAGAAAGAAGTAAAACTATCCCTATTCACAGATGATATTATGCTTGTCGTGGATTGAATTGTGTCTTCCAAAAACATGCCTCAACTTGGCTAGACCATGATTTCCAGTGTTGTGTGCTTGTCTACCATTTTGTCATCTGATGTGATTTTCCTGTGTGTTGTAAATCCTACCTCTATTACGTTAATGAGGCAGGACTTAAGCTACAAGATTTGATTGTGTCTTAAGCCAATCTCTTTTGAGATATAAAAGAGAGAAGCAAGCAGAGAGACAGGGGGACCTCATACCACCAAGAAACAAGAGACAGGAGAATAGTGTGCCCTTTGGGCCTGGGGTCCGAGCGCTGAGAAACTCTTCAGCTGGGGAAGACTGATGACAAAAATCTTCCCCCAGAGCCAACAGAGAGAGAAAGCCTTCCCCTCAAGCTAGAACCCTGAATTCAGACTTCTAGCCTTCTAGACTGTAAGGGAATAAATTTGTCTTTGTTAAAGCCACTCACTTGTGGTATTTCTATTATAGCAGCACTAGATGACTAAGACAAAGCTATACATAGAAAATTCTAAGGACTCCACAAGAAAGCTTTTGGAACTAATAGAAGCATTCAGCAAAGTGGCAGGATACAAGATTAACATACAAAAATCAGTTGGATTGCTCTAATCAACAAAGAGAAGTGTGAAAAGGAAATCAGGAAAACAATACCATTTACAATAGCCTTCAAAAAGATAAAATAGGAATAATTTTAACCAGGGACATGAAAGACTTATACAAAGAAAACTACAAAACACTACTGCAAGAAACCAAAAGAGACCTATGTAAATGGAAAAATATACCATGCTCTTGGATAGTAAGATTTAACATTGTGAAAATGTCAATACTACCCAAAGCAATACATAGATGTAATGCAATCCTGATCCAAATCCCAACAGCATTCTGCACTAAGATGGACAAATTAATCACTAACTTTATGTGGGAGGGAAAGAGGTCCCAACTAAGTAAAGCCTATGTCTTAGTCATTTAGTGCTACTATAAGAGAAATACCATAAATGGGTGGCTTTAACAAAGAGAAATTTTATTCTCTCATAGTCCAGTAGGCCAGAAGACCAAATTCAGGGCACTGGCTCCAGAGGAAGACTTTCTTTCTCTGTCAGCTCTGGAGGAAGGTCCTTGTCATCAGTCTTCCCTTGGTCTGAGAGCATCTCAGTGCAGGTACCTCAAGTCCAAAGGACGTGCTCTGCTCCTGGCACTGCTTTCTTGGTGGTATGAGTTCCCCCCTCTCTGTTTGCTTCCCTTTCCTTTTCATCTCTTGAGAGATAAAAGGTGGTGCAGGCCACAACCCAGGGAAACTCCCTTTACATTGGATCAGGGATGTGACCTTTGTAAGGATGTTACAATCCCACCCTAATCCTCTTTAATATAAAATTATAATCACAGACCTTCTGTTGGCCCAGGAGAGGAACCATTCCACCAGCAAGCAGCCACCTAAGATGCAACAATTGGACTCAACCCACCTGGATCAAAGGAGAATGAAGAACTCCACAGATGCAAGGTGATTACGAGCCCAAGAGACAGAAAGGGCCACATGAACCAGAGACTACATCATCCTGAGACCAGAAGGACTAGATGGTGTCCAGCTACAACAGATGACTGCCCTGACAGGGAACACAACAGAGAACCCCTGAGGGAGCAGGAGAGCAGTGGGATGCAGACCCCAAATTCTCATAAAAAGACCAGACTTAATGGTCTGACTGAGACTGGAAGGACCCCAGTGGTCATGGCCCCCAGACCTTCTGTTGACCCAGGACAGGAACCATTCCTGAAGCCAACTCTTCAGACATGGATTGGACCGGACAATGGGTTGGAGAGGGATGCTGGTGAGGAGTGAGCTTCTTGGATCAGGTGAACACTTCAGACTATGTTGGCATCTCCTGCCTGGAGGGGAGATGAGACGGTGGAAGGGGTTAGAAGCTGGTGAAAAGGACATGAAAAGAGAGAGTGCAGGGAGAGAGTGGGCTGCCTCATTAGGGGGAGAGTAATTGGGAGTGTGTAGCAAGATGTATATGGGTTTTTGTGTGAGAGACTGGCTTGATTTGTAAACTTTCACTTAAAGCACAATAAAAATTATTTTAAAAAAAGAATATATAATTTTGTAATGAAAATTAAATGAATTTTTACCTAGTGCAGGTGCCAAGCTGGCATGATTTAGATGGTCCTGAAATAGCAAGATATCCGCAGCTGGTCTTTCCTGCTTTTCCATCCCTCCATCGATATATCATTTCTCTACCTAATGATGCTTATTTCTCTTCCCTTCCCCAGTTGGTGCTAATCTTTGCCTTTTAATCCATGACAAGACCCAATAAAATTCCTTATTTTTAAAGCAGTTTGAATCTGGATTTTCTGCTACTTAGATCCAGGGTCATCTTACACAGTAGATAAGATTTTTAAGGTGCTATTTGACTTTTTTTTTTTTTATTTGACATTTCTTTGTGTGCTTCCATTTTTCTGGGGTTGACAGTCATATAATAATCACTAGCATAGGTATAGCAATTGCTTACAACCTGCACCTATTCTAACTGGTGGGTGCCTGTGCCCTAGATAGCTGCCATCGAGTTGACTCCAACTCATGGTGACCTCATGTACAACAGAACAAAATATTGTTCAGTTCTGGGCCATTCTCACATTTGCCTGCAATTTCAAGTCCATCATTGTGGCTATTGTGCCAATCCATCTTACCGAGGGGCTCCTACGCACTCACTGGCCCTATGCTTCACCAAGCACAGTGTTCTTCTCTAGTGATTGAGCCATCCTGATGATGTGTCCAAAGCAAGCAAGTTGGACAATGTTCTGTTGTGACCCATAAGCTTTTCATTTGCTAATTTTTTTAAATAGATTGTCAGGCCTCTCTCTGTAGTCTGTGTAAGTCTGGAAGCTCCACTGAAACCTGTCCACCATGGTTGACCCTGTTGGTATTTGAAATACTGGTGGCATAGCTTCCAGCATCACAGCAACACACAAGCCACCACAGTGTAACAAACTGAGAAGTAGTAGACCTGTTCCATACCAAAACCAAACCCGTTGCCATCAAGTCAATTCAGACTCATAACGACCCTATAGGACAGGGTAGAACTGCCCCATAGGGTTTTCAAAGAAAGGCTAGTGGATTCGAGCTGCCAACGCTTTTAACCACTGTGCCACCAGACCTGTGCCGTGGAGATTGTTAAATATTTTGAAAATGACCTCTGCTTTCAACCATTACCACTTCCTCATTATATGGCCATCATAATCTTCCCTGTGGCAAATAACAGCTGCAAAATAAGGCATTTTCAGCCAGCTTTGCATTTCAAGTTAGAACAATGGCCTTAAATGAAGGGCTTTTATTATAGAAAGCAGGCATTTTCAGAGACAAAAGCTTTGTTGAGATCCAAATGGCTGTATGCATTCGTGAACTTAGAAAATAAATTTTTTTATTTCATGAACCATAGCATAGGGAAGACTCTGAGATGATATAAGAGCAATTTGGCAGCAGGAGGAGGGGTTTAGAGATTTCAGCAGCAGGCTGGATTGGGGAAATGGGGAGTAGGCACTTCTGGGTCTTTGAATCAGTGCCCAGAGCCCAAGCCCACACATCCAGGCCTAGCCCCAGTATAAGAACACAAACCAGTATGGGGGGATCTAGGGGGTCTCACCACAGAGGAAACATGCCCCACTCTGCAAGATGCAGCCCAGTGAGACTACAGCCCCTGAGAAAAACCCCATTTCTGAAATGACAAGGAAAGAGCCTGAGATACCCAGTGGGCAAACTGGGATGTATTTGCAAAACCCTGCATGCCCCACCGGGTGCAGGATGCAACCAAAGGCACCCATTCCACTAAGGGACAGAAGTTCTGAGACGACTGAGAATTCCAAGAGGTCTGAGACTTGGATAAGGAGAAAGGAGCCAGCATGGTACCAGATGCCACAGGGAAGAAGACTGGTAGCCAAGCCTGGCAGGATGTCCTCAGTGGGGCCCAGCAAGGACAGAGACCACCAGCACAGCACTCCTACTGCCAGGGAGAAGAGAAGACATGGTAGGTGGAGAGCCTCCAAGGCTCTGAGTTTACCTAAAAAGAGACTATATTTAAAATCAATAGTCACTGATGGATGTCAAGATTGGCCATTTTACTTTCTATCATCAGCAGAAACATGGTAAGGCAGGAAGGGACAGTCAATGAACTAAGATTTCCATTTTAGAAAATCAAGTTATAATTTTGCATGCCTGACTCTGAGCTCTTGTGATGAGAAGCCAGTATAAGGTAATAAGAGCAGCCTGGCTAGGGTCCTTTATGTTGATATTGCTACTCCTTTTCTCATTCCAACCATGGCCGTGTCCTGGGGACTGCTGGAGCTGCCCCTTCCCTTGGCTGTCACTCTGCTTCCCCACCTGAGACAGGTGCCCATGTGTTCATGAGCCTAGCCATTCCTGCAATTCCATTTCTTGGTCCCCTACAACTTCTGAGAAGTGGATAAAGAAAGATTTGGCCTGCCGTTGTGGAAAAAAAAAAAAAAAAAGCTGTCAATTTCTACTCCATAAGAGAAGAGACCAATCCTTCCTATCAGCAGCCTGCACAGCACGTTGGAAATCAGCTTCTTGGTTCTCACTTTCTTGTCCCTGTGTTCATATGCTTTTGTCTAGAGCAAGTCTTCACAGGAAGCACTGGCATCAAACACCTCCTTGTGGGGTTCCTTGGCTAGAGAACCGCTTCCTTTAAGTTCTGAGATCCGACCCAGAGGTGCTGCAGGCGCGGTCGAACAGAATTGCGCGGAGAGATGGGATTCGACCCACCTACACGTTTGGCATCAGAGAAGTGAGGAACTGATCTGATTTCCTAGCAGCCCCTACTCCCAATGCTTCTGAGTATTTCTGGAGGACACCTTCCCAAATAAAGCAAATTGGGGAGCTTTTGTCTCAAACCACTAACCGGAAGGAAAAAACAAACAAACATATATTCTCAATCACAGAAACAGTGGGAGGTATGTTTTCATAAGCCCTGTATCAGTTGACTAAAACCAGTGATCAGGTCATCAGTATTTTATCTTATCGATAAAATATAAATTAAAAAAAAAAAAAAAACTTTTACATATAAGAAGATGAATTCAGGCCCTCTTAGAAATGTTTTTGTAAATTTTGAGTAAAATTTTACTTAATTCATCTTAAGCAGAAATAGATAATTCTTAGTTATAATTTTTAGAGGCCATACAAAATATTGGACTCACAGTATATTTTACAATTTTAAGTAAGTTGCCAACATGTAAAATCAGGGATTTTGTATATAAAATATTCAGGTTTAAAGGTTCTGTCTAAAACTTAGAATTCTAGAACCAATTCAACCAACGTTCCCTCAAGGAAAGTGTGTTCAGGTATTAGTACTGGCTGGCCCATTTAACTAGAGCATGTATTCTTCAGTTTTCTGCAGTCCCCACCACTCCCTGAGACCTCGTAGATTCAGTCTACACCTCTCATTTATATTGCCTTCTGGCAACTGTAAGAATTTGAATTTACAATTCCTGGCTTTCAAACTTACCTTTGAACAAAGAAAATAAATATTTTAAGTTACTACTTCAGAAAGAAGGGACATCCTGGAAAACTCAATGATATAAAAATAAATTTGTTTTAAAAAAGCAGTAGCTTTACACATTCCCAATTCTGATTTTCTCTCTCCTGTTTAGTCTAGAAGGGACTAAAGAAGAGCTGAGGTATAAATGCTGCTCCTAGCACTGGCAAAGTTAAACATAAACAGCTATATTTCATTTTACACACTATACCAAAATAAATTACAGATAGATTGAATAGTTAAAATAATTACGTAAGCATAGAAAGATCGTACAATAGAAACACACCACCATTTCATCTCTTAGGTCATCTCTACATGATGTTGCTGGTTCTGGAGAAGGGAGAAGCTACGTACTTTCTGCTTTATACGATTCTGTATCTATCATCTGAGTTTGTTATAAGGACCTTAAGCAATTCGTAAAAGTCAAAAAGATTTACTGTTAAAGAAGGCAGAGGAGAAACATCTAACCCCTGTGTCATCTCTGAAATCAAACAAGAACAACAAGAAAGAGAAACATTAAAAAAGAAAGAAATCTCCACCTCTATGAAACAGGAGTCCCTGAGTGGTACAAACGGTTAATGCACTCAGCTGCTAACCAAACGGTTGGAGGTTCAAGTCCACCCCGAGGTACCCCAGAAGGAAGTCCTGGTGACCTACTCCCAAGAAATCAGCCACCGAGAGCCCTGTGGAGCATGGCTGCACTCTGACACACGCAGGTTGCCATGAGTCAACTCTGCTATTGGCTCTTCTGTAAAACCAAACTCAGGGGAAGGATCCCAGAAGCTGAGATAGGAACTTAGATGACTGAGGTGAGGAGGGATACAACAAGGAAAATCTTCTGCAGGCCTTGCATGGAATAGAGAGAATTCAGGGTTTTTCCAGAGTAGAGAGCACACACTCATGGGCGAGCAGTAACCTCAAGGGTCACCCTCCTTGAAACTGCAAGGTCAGGGTCTTTATGCAACTTCTCTGAATCGCGTGGACAGCAGCAGTGGCATAGACATTGAGGCTGAACAGGGATATGCATTTTCAGGAAGAGATCTGTTACCACGGTGGAGGGAAACTATGGGTTGAAACCACAGCCACCATTGCTAATGCCAGTCAGCTGAAGGGAAATAAAAGCTAAATCACACAGAAATCTGTGGCATGCAAGGTTCTGATGTGAGACTTGTCAGTCTACATACATCATGGCTATCTATGTACATTAGTACATCACGCCTTGAGGAACTACAGGGCAGTGAGTCCCTGCACTTCATTATTGTCTTCCATATATTCCAGGCAGAGCACTGTGGAAGCTTCCAACCCAGAACCATCAATCCAACCAGCTGCCGTTGAGTACAATCTGATTCATGGCAGCCCCATGTGTATCAGAATAGAACTGTGCCCACAGGATTTTCAGTGGTAGATTTTCTTTCTTCCAAGGTGCCTCTGGATGGACTCTAACCTCCAGTCTTTCAGGTAGCAGTCCAGTATGTTAATCATTTGCACCACCCAGATACTCTGGATCTGTCAATAGCAAAAAGAAAAAGTTCCAAGAAAAGTGTTTTTTGCCCCTTGCCAAAGGACTGGGAAAAGGGTGACCTAACAACAAAAAAACTTTTTGAGTAATACTCATCCTAATCCAACCAAACACCACACTCCCCCCACAGGAGGTTTGACTGGGGCCAAGGGAGAAGTTGATCTTTCACCCCACCTTTATCACTCCATGTGGAAATGCTGGTGGCGTAGCAGTTACGTGCTACAGCTGCTAACCAAAAGGTCAGCAGTCTGAATCCACCAGGTGCTTTTTGGAAACTCTATGGGGCAGTTCTACTCTCTTCTATAAGGTCACTGTGAGTCCAGATTGACTCCAGGGCAAAGCGTTAGGATTTTTGGTTTTTATCACTCCATGAAACAGGCATCAAGCTCAGATTCCCCTGCTGTCTACATGCTGCCCTCAAGAAACTCATTTCATAAACAATGATATAAGTTGGTTGAAAGTAAAAATATAAAAGAAGATACAGCATGCAAAAAATAATAAAAGAACAAGCAGAAGTCTACATAGAACTTCAGAGTAAACAAAATTACTAGAAACAAAGGAGGTTACGCAATGATAAAAGAATCAATCCACCAAAAAGACATAGCAAAGCTAACTGTGTACATAACAAACAGCACAGCCTCAAAATACATGAAGCAAAAACAAATAGAGCTGACAGATGAAACAGATAAATCCACAATTATAGTTGAAGACTTCAGCATCCTACTCTCAGCAATTAATAGAAAATTGGCAAGGATATAAAAGAAACAGGAATCATATAGAGAATGTTCTCTGACAATAATGGATTAAAATTAGAAACCAATAAAAGAAAACATGAAACTCTCCAAACCTTTGGAAATTAAACAACACACTTTTAAGTAATCCATGGATGAAAGAGGGAGTCTCACAGAAATTTAAAAAATTAAAACAAAGTGAATGAAAATAAAAATACAATGTATCAAAATTTGTGTGATATAGATAAAGTAGTGCTGAGAGGGAAATTTATAATTTATAATAGTAAATGTTTACAAGAGGAAAAAATCAATAATCTAAGTTCCTACCTCAGAAACTCGAGAAGAAAAAAAGAGCAAATAAACCCAAAGCAGCAACAGAAAGATCAATATTATTGACAAACATCTAGCAAGTCTTATAAAGATAAACAGAGACAAGATACAAACAAATACCGAAAATGAAACATGAGGTATCACTACAGATCTTGCAGCCAACAATGGATAAGAGTGGAAAACTATGAACAAATTTATATTCTTATTTGACAGCTTAGAGGCAAAGGACCAATTCTTTGAAATTAATAAGCTCACCACAATGAAACAGACAACTGAATTTCCCTATAACCATCATAGAAATTAAATTTCTAATTCAAAAAGCTCCCAAAATAGATCTCACCAGGCCCACTTGGTTTCATTCGAGAATTCAACCAAACATTTAAAGAAGAATTAAAACCAAATTAATATAATATCTTGTGAAAGGTAGAAGAGGAGGGAACACTTACCAATTCATTGCATGAAGTTAATATTACCTGGATACAAAACTAGACAAGGACAGCCCAAAAAAGAAAATTGTAGACCAATATCTCTTATGAAATTAGACACAAATATAAACAAGAAAATATTAATAAATTGAATCCAACAATGTATAAAATATTATACACCATGACTAAATGGAATTTATGCAAAGTATGCAATTCAACATTTGAAAATCAACCAATGTAATCTATCATATCAATAGGTTAAAGAAAAATTTTATGATTGTGTAAATTTATGCAGAAAAAGCATTTGACAAAATTGAACTCCCACTTAGGAAAAAACTCTCAGAAATCTAGAAATAGAGGGGGACTTCCTCAACTTGAAAAAAATAATCTACAAAAAATTCTATAGCTAACATCATTTTTGGAGTTTCTGGGTGTTGCAGACAGTTAACCCACTAAGTTGTAAATCAAAGGTTGGAAGTTTGAGTCCAACCAGAGGTGTCTCAAAAGAAGGATATGGCAATCTACTTCCAAAAAAATCAGCCATTGAAAACCCTAAGGCGCACAGTTCTATTCTGACAAACAGGGTTACTATGAGTCTGGGTTTCCATGCGTTACAGTCAACTTGACAGCAGCTGGTGGTGGCGTGTCACGTTTAATGGTGAAAGACTGAGATCTCTCTGCCTGACATCAGGAACAAGGCGAGAATGGGTGATCTGGACCAGAAGTTTTAGCCAGAACAATTAGAAAAGAAAAAGAAAGGAAAGACAACCAGATTGTAGAGAAAGAAGTAAAACCATCTCCATTTGACCATGCTGAGACATGATTTTGATGATCTTGTATAGAGAAAATACTCAGAAATACACACACACACACACACACACACACAAAGTCCTCCTAGAACTAATAAGTGAGTTGAGCATGGTCTCAGGGTAAAAGATCTATGCTCAAAAGTTAATCACATTTCTATATACTAAATATTAACATGTGGAAAACAGAATTTAAACACCACCATTTTCAGTCACTCCAAAGAAAATTAAATACTTAGGTATAAATTTAACAAAAATATGCACAGGATATGAATGCTGAAAATTGTAAAATGCTGATGAATGAAATCAAAGATCTAAAGAAATTGAGAGACATATCACATCCGTGGATTAACAGACACAAGATAGCTCTCCCCACATTGATCTCTAAGTTTCACACAATTCCTAGCAAAATACCAAATATTGTCATGGATTGAATTGTGTCACCCAAAGATATGTGTGTCAATTTGGCTAGGCCATGATTCCCAGTATTATGTGACTGTCCACTGTTTTGACATCTGATGTGATTTTCCTATGTATTGTAAATCCTACCTCTATGATGTTAATGAGGCAGGAGTCAATCTACAAGACTGGATTTTGTCTCGAGCCAACCTCTTTTGCAACATTTTGTCTCGAGCCAACCTCTTTTGCAACATAAAAGAGAGAAATGAATAGAGAGACGGGGGACCTCAAAGCACCAAGAAAGCAGTGCCAGGACCTGGGGGTCCTTTGAGGAGAAGTTCCTAGTCCAGGGGAAGATTGATGACAAGGACCTTCCTGCAGAGCCGACAGAGAAAGCCTTCTCCTGGAGGTAAAGCCCTGAATTTGGATTTCCAGCCTACTAGCCTGTGAGAGAATAAACTTCGGTTTGTTAAAGCCATCCACTCGTGGTATTTCTGTTACAGCAGCACTAGATGACTAAGACACATACCAAACCATCAAACCCATAGCTGTTGAGTTGACTCCAACTACTAGTGACCCTATAGGAGAGAGTAGAACTGCCCCATCAGGTCTCTAAGGAGCCGTTAATGGATTTGAACTGTCGACCTTTTGGATAGCAGCCAAGCTCTTACCACTGTGCTACCAGGACTTCTTTGTAGACATAGGCAATTTTATTCTAAAATTAGATGGAAAGGTCAAGGAACTACAAAAGCTAAAACAATCTTGAAAAAGAATAATAAAGTGGGAAGAATTATTCTATGCCCTGTTAAAGCCGACTATATAGCAACGTCAAGTAAAACAATGTGAGGCTACTGGTGGAGGAATAGACATATAGGTCAGTGGGGTAGAACAGAGAAATAGACTCCCCATGAACATGCTCAACTGATTTTTGACAAAGTTGCAAAATTAATTGAATGGAAGAATGATAGCCTTTTCAACAAATGGTGCTGGGGCAATTACAAATTCATAGACATAAATAAATAGGTAAAGACAGACAAGTAAGCCTTGACCTTAACTTCATATCTATACAGAAATTAACTCAAAATGCACCATGGACTTCATGTAAAATATAAAACTGTGAAACTTTTAGATAAGACACAGAGAACATTGTTGGGATAGATGATGATTTCTTAGACCTGACACCAAAAGCATAATCCATTAGAGGAAAAGTTGACAAATTGGACTTAATCAAAATTAAAAGTTTTTGTTCTTAAAAGGCTCTGTTAAGGGGATGAAAAGACAAGCTATAGACTAGGGGGAAAAAACTGTAAACCATATATCTGACAAAGGATGGGTGTCTAGGACACGTAAATAACTCTCAAGACCAATTGTAAAAAATACGTATATATGTAAAATGAGAAAACAGGCAAAGGACGCCAAGAGACTTTTCACTGAAGAGGGTCAGAGATGGCAAATAAGTGCTCAAAAAGATGTTCAGCATCATTAGCCATTAGGGGAATGAAAATTTTAACTACAATCAGATACCACGTCATACCTACTAGAAGAGCAAAAATAAAAAATAGTGACAACAACAAATGTTGGTAAGGATGTGGAAAAACTGAGTACCTCATACTTTGCTGGTGGAAATACATAGTGTTACAGTGACTCTGGGAAAAAGTTTAACAGTTTCTTCTAATACTAAACATGAAATTACCATGCCACCTAGTAATTTCATTCCAGGGCATTTATCTTAAAGAAATGAAAATTTACTTCCACTCAAAAATATGCACTGAAATGTTCGTGGCAAGTTTTTTGTTTGTTTTTGTAATACCCAAAAATTGGAAACAACCCACATGTCCTGCAGCAGATGAATAAATAGGTAAACAAAATATTCAAAAAGAAATCTCTAGGATATTCTCCTGAGCGGAAAAAGTCAATCCCAAAAGATGACTTACTGTATAACTCAATTTCATAACATTCTCAATATGACAATTTTATAGAGATGGAGAACCAATTAGTGGTTTCCAGGGGTTCTGGGTGGGGGAGGTGTGAGACTGATGCAGTTATAGAAGGGCAACAAGAGCAACCTTGTGTCAATAGAATTCTGTATCTTTACTGCACCAAAATCAGTATCCTGATTGTGCTGTTATGTTATCGTATTTTTGTAAAGTGTTATCATTGGGGGAAATTGGTTAAAGTATACATGGGATTTTTCTGTATTATTTCTTACAATTGCAAGTAAATTTACCATTGTCTAAAAATAAAAACACAGAGGTGAAGCTATATGCACTCATATGAAATTATATTTAACATTTTGAAGTGAAAAAATCAAAGTAAAGTGTGTAACATGCCAACATTGTGTGTGTGAGAATGTTTTAAGGTTATACACGCATACACACCCATCTGGAAGGATTACATGCACACACACACACACACACACACACACAAAAAGTGATGTCTATAGGGAAGGAAATCAGGAAACCGGGACTCAGATAGATTGGGATACTTTATTTTCATTCTATACCTTTTTAGATGTTAGTTTAACATGTGCGTAATAGTTTCCCCCCCCCCCCAAAATTAGATGATACAGAGGAATAGTTGGATGGATGAGTTGAAAAAAGTATGAATAGATAATGGGTAGTAAATGAAAAGAATGAGTAGTTGCATGGTGGATGGATGGATAGGTGGGATGGTTGGTAGGTGAATTAATAAAGTGATAAAGAGTACTGGAACCTGTCAGTTTGTCCTACTATAGTAGGTTTTGTGTTGCTGTGATGCTGGAAGCTATGCCACCAGTATTACAAATACCAGCAGGGTCACCCATGGTGAACAGGTTTTAACAAAGCTTCCAGACTAAGACAGACAAGGAAGAAGGACCTGGAGATCAACCACGGAAAACTTGACGAATAGCAGTGGAACATTGTCTGATACACTGCCAGAAAATGAGCCTTTCAAGTTGGAAGGCACTCATAATAAAACTGGGGAAGAGCTACCTCCTCAAAGTAGAGTCAACCTTAATGATGTAGATGAAGTAAAGCTTTTGAGATCTTCATTAGTTGACAGGCATGAGCCAAAATGAGAAGAAATAGCTGCAAACATCCATTAATAATCAGAACTTGGAATGCACCAAGTATGAATCTAGGAAAATTGGAAGGCATCAAAAATGAAATGGAACTCCTAAAGATTGAGAGCCTAGGCATTAGTTAACTGAAATGGACTGGAATTGGCCATTTTGAATCAGACAATCATATGGTCTACTATGCCGGGAATGACAAGTTGAAGAGTAATGATGTCGCATTCGTTGTCAAAAAGAACATTTCAAGATCTATCCTCAAGTACAATGCTGTCAGTGAGAGGATAATATCCATATACCTACAAGGAAAACTAGTTAATACAACTATTATTCAAATTTATCCACCAACCACTAAAACCGAAGATGAAGAAATTGAAGATTTCTACCAACGTCTGCAATCTGAAATTGATCGAACATGCAATCAAGTTGCATTGAAAATTACCAGTCATTGGAGTCGGAAAATTGGAAACAAACAAGAATAATCAGCAGTTGGAAAATATGGTTTTGATAATAGAAACAATGCCGGAAGTCAAGTGATAGAATTTTGCAAGACCAATGACTTATTCATTGCAAATACCTTTTTATAACAACATAAACAGAGAATATACATGTGGACTTCGCTGGATGATATACACAGGAATCAAATCGACTACATCTGTGGAAAGAGACAATGGAGAAGCTCAGTATCATCAATCAGAACAAGGCCACGGGCTGACTGCAGAACAGACCATCAGTTGCTCATATGCAACT
The DNA here is from genome assembly GCF_024166365.1 of Elephas maximus indicus. Lineage (NCBI taxonomy): Eukaryota > Metazoa > Chordata > Mammalia > Proboscidea > Elephantidae > Elephas > Elephas maximus. The sequence goes on along the minus strand of NC_064820.1, from coordinate 233,763,999 downwards.
TCAAGTTGAAGCTGAAGAAAATTAAAACAAGTCCACAAGAGCAAAAGTATAACCTTAAGTATATCCCACCTGAATTTAGAGACCATCTCAAAAATAGACTTGACACATTGAACACTAATGACTGAAGAACAGACGAATTGTGGGATAACATCAGGGACATCACACATGAAGAAAGCAAAAGGTCTTTAAAAAGACAGGAAAGAAAAAAAGACAAAAATGGATATCAGAAGAGACTTTGAAACTTGCTCTTGAATGTAGAGCAGCTAAGATGAATGCAAGATACAACGAAGTAAAAGAGCTAAACAGAAGATTTCAAAGGGCAGCTCGAGAAGACACAGTGAAGTATTACAAAGAAATACATAAAGACCTGGAGTTAGAAAACCAAAAGGGAAGAGCACGCTCGGCATTTCTCAAGCTGAAAGAATTGAAAAAAAATTTAAGCCTCGAGTTGCAGTATTGAAGGATTCTATGGGTAAAATATTGAAAGATGTAGGAAGCATCAAAAGAAGATGGAAGGAATACTCAGAGTCACCATACCAAGAAGAATTGGTCGATGTTCAACCATTTCAGGAGGTAGCATACGATCAAGAACCAATGGTACTGAAGGAAGAAACCCAAACTGCCCTGAAGGCATTGGCAAAAAGCAAGGCTCTAGGAATTGACGGAATACAAGATGAGATGTTTCAACAAAGAGATGCAGCACTGGAGGTATTCACTCATCTATGACAAGAAATTTGGAAGACAGCTACCTGGCCAATCTGACTGGAAAAGATCGATATTTGTGCCCATTCCAAAAAAAAGGTGATCCAACAGAATGTGGAAATTATCGAATAATAGTTTTATCGTTAATCTAATACACAGGTAAAATTCAGCTGAAGATAATTCAAAAACAATTGCAACAGTACATTGACAGGAAACTGCCAGAAATCCAAGCCAGTTTCAGAAGAGACGTGGAACTAGGGGTATCATTGCTAATGAAAGCAGAGAACACCAGAAAGATGTTTACCTGCATTTTATTCATTGTGCAAAGGCATTTGACTGTGTGGATCATAAAAAATTATGTATAATATTTTGAAGAGTGAGACTTCCAAGACACTTAATTGTGCTCCTGAGGAACCTGTACATAGACCAAGAGGCATTCATTCAAACAGAACAAGGGATGCTGCGTGGTTTAAAATCAGGAAAGGTGTAAAGAAGACAAAAATCCTCATAAATGGACCAATAAGCAACATCATGATAAACAGAAGATATTGAAGTTGTCAAGAATTTCATTTTACCTGGATCCTCAATAAACGCCCATGGAAGCAGCAGTCAAAAAATCAAACAATGTGTTGCATCGGGCAAATCTGCTGCAAAAGACCTCTTCAAAGTGTTAAAAAAAAAAAAAAAAAAAGATGTCACTTTGAGAACTAAGGTGCACCTGTCCCAAACCGTGCTATTTTCAATCACCTCATATGCATGGGAAGGAAAGTTGGCAATCAGAAAGGAAGACCAGAGAAGAATTGATGCCTTTGAATTATGGTGTTGGCAAAGAATATTGAAAATACCATGAACTGCCAGAAGAACAAACAAATCTGTGTGTGAAGAAGTACAGCCAGAATGTTCCTCAGAAGGGATGAGGTGACACTTTGTCTCATGTACTTTGGACATGTTATCAGAAGGGACTAGTCCCTGGAGAAGAATATCATGCTTGGTAGAACAGAGGGTCAGTGAAAGAAAGGAATACTATCAAGAGATGGACTGACACAGTGGCTGCAATGATGGGCTTAAGGATTGCAATGATTTCGAGGATGGTGCAGGACCAGGCAGTGTTTTGTTCTATTGAACATAGGTCGCCATGAGTTGGAAACAACTCAACAGAACCTAGCAACAATGAAGAGGAGAGAGAGAGAAAGGATGAAGAAAGGGAAAGAAGAAAGGATAAATATATCTAGTTCAATGATTCTACTCTATGTAATATATCCTAATGAAACAAAGGACAGGCAGAATTTCATTCTCTTGTGCCGTGAGTCACCATGAGTCGGGGGCCAACTTGACAACTCGATGGCAGCTAGCAACAACAATGGGAAAATTCACATGTGCAAATATGTACAGTTCTGTATTATTTTCGATATAGAAAATTCTGAGGAAAAATAATTCATTGCTATGGCGGATTGAATTGTTTCCCAAAAATATGTGTCAACTTGGTTAGGCCATAATTCCCAGAATTGTGTGGTTGTCCTCCATTTTGTGACTGATATAATTTTCCTATGTGTTGTAAATCCTAATCTCCACCCGTGGTTAATAAAGCAAGATTAGATTATGTTAAAGAAGATTATGGTGGGATGTAGCACCATTACTCAGGTCAAATCCCTGATCCAATGTAAAGGGAGTTTCCCTGGGGTGTGGCCTACATCACCTTTTATATTACAAAAGATAAAAGGAAAGGGAAGCCGGCAGAGAGTTGGGGGCCTCCTACCACCAAGATACAAGAGCCAAGGGAAGATTGATGACAAGGACCTTCCTCCAGAGCCGACAGAGAAAGAAAGCCTTCCCCTGGAGCTGATGCCTTGAATTTGGACTTCTAGCCTACTTGACTGTGAGAGAATAAATTTCTCTTTATTAAAGTTATCCACTGGTAGTATTTCTGTTATAACAGCACTAGATGATTAAGACAATTGCTAACCACAGGAAAGTGATTGAATAAACCAGAGTGCACCCACTTGGTAAAATATTTTAGAGATATTTAAAATATCTGTGCTAGATTTCATTGTTGCTCAAAATACTTGCTGCGTCTTCCTGGGTGAGAGTCCACCACTCTCTTCTTGTTGAGCTTGGGTGGCCTGACTATGTGACTGGCTTTTGTCTGTTGAAATATGAGCAGAACTGAGAGGCACCACTGCTCAACAGCCGCTTTAAATCACCGGCATGGCTGTGCTCTCGTTTCCCCCTGCTGCAAGACTGGAAAGCATCCTGGAAAAGAGCTGCTCCATCAGCCTGGGACCCTGGGTGAAGTGACATAGGAAAGATCCACAGATGGCTTACAGCAAACATGTGACAGAGCAAGATATGAACATTTGCTGTAAGAAGCATTGAGATTTTGGGGTTAGTCCATGGTGAAGCACGATTTAGCTTGCCTGTTCAGCTGTTACAATGTTACATGTTGACAAATCAGAACATTCAGCTTGTGACTCTTAGACAAGTTCACTTTACAGTTTGTCCCTAAATCCATTGGATATATAGATAAAATACTCCCTGACAAATAGCAAGACCTCCAGCTTGCCCTTTCTTGTGTCCCTTTGGGAACCCCTAAACAGAAGGGGATGGCTCTTATCTTATTCCTGTTGCTCTCTGCTCTTTTCCTTTACTCCGAAGAATGCTCTCAAGGTTTCTGGACTGTTATCTGCTGGTCCTTCACACTATCTGCTGATAGTTCCCTGGCTGTCATCTACTGTTACTTGATAATATCAGTAGGTACTCCATTCCTCCACCTCGGAAAGCCCTTTGGGACATTGGCTCCTTCTACTGCCACCACCACAAAGAGCCCTTTGTTCCCACCTGTCTTCAAGTTCCTCAGCTTTCATGACATTTGTCACTATGCAAACATGTCCCTGGCCTCCAGTTCTCCCCCAGCCATGAGGTAAATGCTTTTCCCTTCCCTTCTTTTGGGCAGAGAAATGGGGTCCCTCATCCAAGTTGCTTGGGCCCCTAATGACACAATTCATGCAATTTTACTGCATGATCCTGCCCTTCCCTGCAAATGTTTTCAGGGGCTGTGATGGCTAAGGTTGTGTGTCAACTTGGCTGGGCCTTGATGTTGCCAGGTGAAAACCCCAGGTTTTGCTCGGCGTGACTTGTTACAGCCCATAAACAAGAGACCAACGCGGGAGATCAGAAAGACACCTTTAGGGACTCCAGGGTTGAGAAGGGAGAGTGTTGACATGTTGTGGGGTTTTTAACCAATGTCATACAACAATGTGTGTACTGTTTGCTGAGAAACTAATTTGTTCTGTAAACCTTGATCTAAAGTTCAAGAGAAAAACAAAAGAAAGAAAGACGCCTTTATTTTGTTGTTCAAGGAAAGGAGCAATCGGGGCTGCTGCCTCCAAGACTGCTTGCAGGCAGCCTGGGGAGGTGGGCTTTTACAGAGAGCAGACAAGGAAATGCTAATTTATCATGAATATTCAGGGTTGACCTTCACACAGGCTCTCAGAGCTTGGGGATGACTATTCATTTTCTTTAGACAAGGGTTCGATACCCCAGGATGGAGGAAGGGATGAATTTTTCTTCGTTAGGATGTTAAGTCTCCACCCAGAGGCAGTTTGAGGTCATGTATGGCCTGTTCTGTGGTTATCTTGTCAAGTACAATTTCAGGAGAGAGGGAGGGAAAGGAAGGATGTTAGCCTATTTCCAGTTCCCATCAGCCACTTGGAGCTTTGGTGATGCAGTAGTTAAGAGCTCACTGTTAACCAAAAGGTAGGCAGTTCAGGTCTACCTGCCACTCCTTGGAAACCCTATGAGGGAAGTTCTACTCTGTCCTATCGAGTCAGAATCAACTCTACAGCAAAGGGTTGGTTGGTTTTTTTTTAAGGTGCAGGAAATTGGAAGCCTAGAGACAACATCAAAGCTTATTCACCCTCAAGACACTCACCAAGACCCACTCTAGGGGACGATGGTGGCTCATCTCTTCAGAGGGTCTCACACACTTAGATATTTGAGCTTATCTCCAGGTTAGGTTTTATTCGCTATCATACAATTATAAGTGCGAGTCCATGCAGTACAGTGTGTGCCTAATAATTCTTTTTCATATCCTTGTAATTGTTCTGTACAAAGCAATATCATTACAAGGCATTTTCCGAGTGTGCTAAGATGTTTAAAAGCAATAGAAAATTTCCAGGTAACAGTGAACAGCCATCTTTCAATCACTAGATGGTATACTATGCCACTGATATGTGTTGATTTTTGCCCCTAAAATGATATTTTCGAGTCCTAACCCTGGTATCTGTGAACATAACCTTATTTGGAAACAGGGTCTTTACAGATGTAATTAGTTAAGTTCACATGCGGTCATACTAGAGTCAGATCCTGACCCAATGTGACTGGTGTCCTTATGGAAAGAGAAGAGACACAGAAACAACAGGGAAGAATGTCATATGAAGAATGAGTCAGAGGTTGGAGTGATGCTGCCACAAACCAAGGAATCCCTGGGGCTACCAGAAACTTGAAGAGACAAGGGAGGATCTTCTTCTACAGCCTTCAGAGACAGCATGTCCCTGCCAACCACAGGAATTCAGACCTCTGGCCTCCAGCACTGTGAGAGAATAAATTTCTGGTGTTTTAAGCCAACCAATTTGTGTACTTTGGTACAGCAGCCCCAGGACACTAATACAGGCCAGGTTCATCAAAGTCGCAGAGTGAGATCATTTTGCGAAACAAACAAACAGACAAAACTCCCAAGTTTTGCATCATTCAGATATTTCAATCACTGCATTTGTGGTGTGCTTAGAAGTACTTGAGTTTTTTGTAAAAGAAAGTTTATTTAATGTAAACATTTCAAACACACCACAGTTTCATAACGCTGCTTTGTCACTTCCTCCTTTCACTGTACCGGGATTCTCAAGAAGAAAATGTAAGTGACCTGGAATCTCTGTTGCAATGCTTTTCCTGACCACATTCTGGGCACTTCTCATTTCCTGAACCTGATCCTGGCTGCTGCCCCAGCCACATCTTGAGCTAGGGCTTCCCAGCACCTCTGGGACCTGATCTCTCTCTCTCCCCTCCAGGACTCTCAGCACAACCTAGCTGCCTAGTTGCCTGGCCTCACCATCACCAGGCCCTGACCTCCAGCAGCTTGACAACATTGCTTCACCAAAGTGGGGGGTGCGGGGAGGGAGGGAGGGAATCCTCCCATTTTGGCCCGAAGTCATCTCCTGCCACTCTCTCTGTTACCTCCTTCTGGTGGTGGATGTTAGTGGCCATCCGCCCTCTACCCTTTCTCCCACTCCACCCAAGTGGGGAAAAAAAAACAAGAACCCAGTCTATTGCCTGTGGAGTCAACTCCAACTCATAGCAGCCCTATAGGACAGAGCAGAGCTGCCCCATAGGGTCTCCAAGGAGGGGCTGATTTTGGTTAGCAGCCTGAGCTCTTAACCACTGTGCCACAAGGAGAGGATAGAAAAGAAAAGCAAGGGCATACAACAACAGCAGAGATGACTGGAAACAAGAGACAGCCAGAAAAAGGAGGAAGTAAGTCATTGAAGAGAAGAGTATGCAATTTGTTGACGTTTACAAGAAAGAGGTAAAGGAGAGAATACTGGGGAAATACAGTGTTTTTTTCTGGAAGAACACTTAAAAGTTAATATAAAGAGTTACTTTTAAAGGGGGCGAGGGGTAAATAAGAAATGAGGTTGATAGGGACAGGGATGGAAGTGAGTCTTGCACACAATTGTTATTTTGAACTACGTAAGTTCTCATTTTGATCACAAACGCAATCAGTACAAAAACCCAGATCCTACAAGTCAACGGGCAAAACTCCCTTTCCTGGAGATCATAAATATGTTGTCTGCCACAACACTGTTGCTCATCAGCCACACTGACATTGAGGCCTGGTAATCCTGCTCTAGGGGGCTATCGGTAAGCCCCTCTTTTGTTGTGAAGTTAGATCAAAGCCTCCCTATGGCCCCCTGCAACTCTGAATTAGTAGAACTACAGGGACAGGAAGACGGGGATTTGTGGAGTTTCCTGCACCTTCATGCTATTTCACAGAGCTGTGGAATGGGCTTCACCATGTGCTCTCTCCAATTCTCCTGTTCCCTGAGAGTAAGAACCCTTCAAAGTGCACTGAGGGCACCTACCACCAACCCTAACTATCCCCGTGGCTCATTCCCCAGCAGTGTTTCATCAGACCATGCTCCGTTGCTTATACTTGAACAGACATGCAGCCAAACCTGGCCAAAACTGGGAAGGAGAGATTTCCATCTTTGTGAAATCCAGAGCTCCACACTGTGGAGCAATTAGTGCATCCAGTGTCTCCCCTCCACCTCACATTGCTGTTGTGGTGAACTGCCATGGAATCTAACCCCAACTCATGGAGACCCAAGGTACGATGGAACAAAATGCTGCTGCTAAGGATCAGAGCATTACGATCCATAGGGTTTTCATTGGTTGATTTTCAGAAGTAGATCTCCAGGCTTTTCTTCCTCATCCATCTTAGTCTGGAAGTGCCGCTGAAACCTGTTCAGCTTCATAGCAATACATAAGCCTCCACTGACAGACAGGAAGTGGCTGTGCGTGAGATGCACTGGCCAGGAATCAAACCTGGGTCTTCCGCATGGAAAGGAAAAATTCTACCACTGAACTACCAATGCCTCAGTTACCCTCACATGGAATGACTAAATGTTCTTCTTTTTCCGCTTCATCAAAACCCGTTTACAAGAAAAGCTCTTGTAAATCTTCAGGTAACGTTAAACTATCTTCAAATGTTTAGAGCTGAAGAGTCGTTAGAACTCATCTAATATCTTTCCTTTATAAAAGGATAAACGAAGATCTAGAGTGGCTGGCTTCCTCAAGGCTTAAACGACTAACCAGGAGGTAGGCAGTTCGAATCTGCCAGGCACTCCTTGGAAACTCTATGGGGCAGTTCTACTCTGTTCTATAGGGTCACTATGAGTGGGAATCGACTCAACGCACTGGGTTTTTTTTAAGCGCAGAGCAGCAGTCCTCAAACACATTGGTCTCAAGGCCTCTTTACATGCTCAGAAGTGAGAACTCCAAAGAGATTATAACAATAATATACACATTAACATAAACAATTCATTTTTTTTCATGAAAATGACTATGTTTTCCAAGACAAAAAATATCTAGTGAGAATAGTAACATGGTTTTACATGTTTGCAAATCTCCTTAATGTCTGCCTTAGTAAAAAAGCTGTTGGCTCCTCGGGTCTGCTTCCGCATTCTGTTGACTGCGATACCACATGACATGTAGCCTGTTGAAAATTCCGTTGTGATAGAATGAAAGTGAAAAGATACTGTCTTGGTATTATTGTGAAAATAGCTTCAGGTTTCCTAAAAGGATCCAGAGTTCTACAGGGGTCCCCAGACCACACTTTGAGAGCTGCAAGTCTAGCATAAGCAAGAGGAAGCCTGGAATTCTAGCCTCCTAAATCCCCCTCCCTGGCAATCTACTTCCGAAAATTAGCTAATGAAAATTTTATGGATCACAACAGATTGTTATCCAATATATTGCTGGAAGATGAGCCCCCCTAGGTTGGAAAAGGCACTCAAAATACACAGAAGCTGCAACAATGGATTCGAGCCTGCCAATGATTGTGAAGATAGAGAAGGACTGGGCAACATTTTATTCTGTTGTACACGGTCATCATGAGTCAAAGATGACTCAACAGCAGCTAAAACAATAATAAATCTCCCTCTGGTGCCTTTTACATCCTACTCAACTCTTAGGAGCCCTGGTGGTGCAATGGTTAAGAGCTCACCAGCTAACCAAAAGGTTGCCAGTTCGAATCCACCAGCTGCTCCTTGGAAACCCTATGGGGCTCTACTCTGTCCTGCAGGGTCACTATGAGTTGGAATCAACTTGATGGCAATGGGTTTATTTTTGTTTGGGTTTGGTTTTTAAACTACTATGCTTTATGTTACCTCTTACTTATATAAAAGAATCAAAATTTCTGTTAGGGAGACAACTCAAATGTCCATCAACTGATGAATGGATAAACACAATGAAGTATATCCATACAATGGAATACATTTTGACCATAGAAAGAAATGGAGTACAGACACATTATGACACAGATGAACCTTGAAAGCATGCTGAGTGAAAGAAGGCAGTCAAAAAAAAAAAAATCATGTTATATGATTCCATTTATATGAAGTGTCCAGAGTAGGCAAATGTATAGAGACGGAAAGTAGACTACCTGTTGCCTAGGCCTAGGAGTAGTGGGAAGAGGAGAGTTACTGTTAAAGGATACGCAGTTTCTTTTGGGGGTGATGAAAATGTCCTAAAATTGATTATAGTGATGGTTGCAGAACCCTGTGAATATACTAAAAAGCAGTGAATAGCACATTTTAAATGGGTAGACTTTATGGTACATGAATTATATCTCAATACAACTATTACCAAAAAGAAATTTCAAAATTCTGTTAGAGCTTTATAGAAAAATTTAGAGAATTTTTGGTTAGCAGCTGTAGAACCTAACCACTGCAACATCAGGGTTTCCAGAATTATGAAAGATATATTTAAATGCTGCCACGGACAGTGAAAAGAAACCATGGTCAAAGCCCCAGACATACATCCACATTACTCACATTGCTTGGCACACTGATGGGAGCTGTTCTTTTGGTTTGAACTGTTTCTCACAAGGACAACTCTATGTGGTACGGTCCAGGGTAAAAAACAACAGTGCTATATCTTTAATGCTTTAAGCCAAATAGTTTGGGCCAACCAATGAGTTGAGGGTTTTTAAGGCTTCATTCTATCACTGGGAAGCAGACTAAGGTTACCACAAAGGGGGTGGGGCTTCTGTGCTAAGACCTACAGGTTTCGCTGCCTCTCCCCCGTGTTCCAGCTCTCACCTTCACTCAGTTCCAGTTTCTCCTGTCCCCTGCCTTGGGTCTTCCATGAGCCAAAGATGATGTCCTTTGCTTTAATATAGATGCAAAAGTGCTAAGTCCATACGAGCACCCAGAATCCAGTAGCACATCAAAAGACCAAGGAAAGGGTTGGTGTGCGGTGAGATGGTCAGTTCATTCCAGAGTTGCGAGGATGTTTTACCATGAATTGCTTAACGTGATTCACTATATTAACAGAACAAACAAAAAAAATCAAGCATATGATCATCTCCATATAGGCCATATTAGTTTTCTGCAGCTATCTCAACAAGTTAGCACAAATTTGCTGGCTTACAATAGAAATTTATTATCTTATAGGTTTGGAGACCAGATATTCAAAAGCAAGGTGTCAGCAGGGCCACACTCCCTCCAAAAGCTCTAAAGCAGAATCTTTCCTTGTCTCTTCCAGCTTCTAGTGGCTCCAGGCATTCCTTGGCTTGTGGTTGCATGATTCCAAACCTTGCCTCTAACTTTTCGTGGCCTTCCCTTCTGCATGTTCCAATCTGCCTCTGCCTTTCTCTTATAAGGACACTTGTTATTGGATTTAGGGCCCACTCACATAACCCAGGATGATCTCATTTCAATATCCTTTACTTAATGACATCTGCAAAGACCCTTTTTCCAAAAAAGGTCACATTCACAGGCTCCAGGGGTTAGGACATGGACTGTCTTTCTGGACCCACCATTCAACCCACTACAACATCTGTTATTGATTTTAAAATATTCATGTATTACTGATTTCAAAGCACTCTTAAAAGTAAGATTATATGACCAAGTACATAATGTGACGATACATATACCTTTCACCACCAATAGGTACATGTATCTATTCACTGTTGTGCTGAATGAGAGACACTAGAGGCATCCCAATGAAAGATGGGAATAAGGCTATACACACCACCTCCTCTTACATAATACTGTTCTGGAGATAGTGACCTACACAATTAGATAACAGAGAGAAAAAAGAAATGTAAAAATGTAATGGAGGACATCAAATTATCCTTCTTTTCAGAAGATGTGATTGTTTACTTAAAAAATCTAAATCCTTACAAGAGAATTAACAAAGAAGTTAACAAAAAATAAGAGAATTAAAAATGCAGCTGAGTACAAAATTAATATATAGAAATCAGTAGATTTTATTTATTAAAAACACGAAAAGGTATAAAGGAAGAAAATGTATTTATAATGCCAAACAAAAATTTCAATGTCAAATAGGAAGGGATTTACTTAACAAGAAATGTGGCAGATCTGGAAATCCTGGCAGCACAGTGGTTAAGAGTTTGGCTGCTAACCAAAAGGTTAGCAGTTCAAATCCACCACAGGCTTCTTAGAAACCCTATGGGGCAGTTCTACTCTGTCCTATAGGGTCACTATGAGGATCAACTTGACAGTAATGGGTTTAATTTGGTTTGGTTTTGGTGGCAAATCTATATGAAGAAACATTGTAAAGGTACCGAGGGGCACCCAAGGAAACTTGAACAAAAGCAAAGGTGAACCACGTCCCTGGCTAGCACAACTCAGTCCCATGAACCTGCTGTTTCTTCCAGTTAATCCATAGAGTTGATGTGTTTTATGAAACTACGCAGAATTAAGTGTAAAAAGCCAAAATACTCTAAAAGAGGAAAGATTAACCCTCCCGGATATTAAAATATTTTAGCAGCCTATGCTGTGGAGTAAAGAAATTAACTTTACTCAAAATAATTTGATCTTAGTCCTGGGTTCCTGAGAGATAACTCTGTTGTTGCTACATGCTGTAGAGTCGATTCTGGCTCACAGAGACGACACGGGACAGAGTGGGACTTCCTAGGCTATAATTTTTACGAGAGTAGATTGCCAGACCTTTCTCCTGTGGAGTCGCTGGTTAGCAGTCAAGTGTTTAACCATTGTGCCACCAGGGCTCTCAGAGATAACCCTAAACCCTTGGAATTTCCTCAGTAATTGAGATGCCTTTGTAACCTATAGGCACCCAAACCACACCTGAGAGTTACGCTAATAAGGTGATTCAGGTGGGGGCTGACCGGGCCAGAAAGACCACCTCATGATATCAGCCCACGTGGGAGGATGGGGGTATGATTTAATCAACCATGCCCATGCAATGAGGCCCCAATAAAGGCTTTGGACACAGAAGCTCCGTGGGCTGATGATAGACATTCAAGCATGTGGAAGGGTTAGTGTGTCCATTTTTGGGACATAGAAGTGCCAGATTGGGAACCTTCCCAGAGCTCGCCCTACACATCCCTCTGTTTGTCTCATTTTCCCTACAATGTAACATAACTGTAATTTTAAGTAGAGCACTTTCCATGAGTTCTTTGAGGCATTCCAGAAAATTATCAAACCCAAGGTAGTAGTAGGAGCCAGCAGGTCAAAAGTAAGGGGATCCAGAGGCCCCCAAGCTTATGGCTGGCATCCTGAAGAGGCAGTGGGAAAACCCAAAGGGTGTAGCCAGTAGGTTAAAAGTGAGGGAGTCCTAGGGACTCCCAAGCTTGCAGCTGGAGTCTAAAGCCCCGGACTTACTTGGCATTCTGGAGGACAATGTCCTTTTAACCTGTGAGGTCTGACCTAACTCTGGGAGGTTGGGGTCAGAGGAAGAAGTGTTGCATATTGCAGCAGGTGTCAGAATTCTACAGAAAGGTGAAAAGCAGTAATTTCGACTTATGTTGATTATTATCCTTATAGCCCCCCACGTGCCTGTCAGTTGGTCGTACTGTGGGGGCTTGCGTGTTGCTGTGATGCTGGAAACTATGCCACCAGTATTCAGATACCAGCAGAGTCACCCATGGAGGACAGGTTTCAGCTGAGCTTCCAGGCTAAGACAGACTAGGAAGAAGAACCCGGCAGTCTACTTCTGAAAAGCATTAGCCAGTGAAAACCTTATGAATAGCAGCAGAACATTGTCTGATATAGTGCTGGAAGATAAGCCCCCATGTTGGAAGACACTCAAAAGATGACTGAGGAAGAGCTGCCTCCTCAAAGTAGAGTTGACCTTAAACGAGTGGATGGAGTAAAGCTTTCGGGACATTCATCTGCTGATGTGGCATGACTCAAAATGAGAAGAAACAGCTGCAAACATCCATTAATAATCGGAACCCGGAATGTATGAAGTATGAATCTAGGAAAATTGGAAATTATCAAAAATGGAATGGAATGCATAAACATCAATATCCTAGGCATTAGTGAGCCGAAATGGAATGGTATTGGCCATTTGAATTCGACAATCATATAGTCTACTATGCTGGGAATGACAACTCGAAGAGGAATGGTGTTGCATTCCTTGTCAAAAAGAACATTTCAAGATCTATCCTGAAGTACAACGCTGTCAGTGATAGGATAATATCCATACGCTTACACGGAAGACCAGTTAATATGGCTATTATTCAAATTTATGCACCAACCACTAGGGCCAAAGATGAAGAAATAGAAGATTTTTATCAGCTGCTGCAGTCTGAAATTGATCGAACATGCAATCAAGATGCATTGATAATTACTGGTGATTTTAATCCGAAATTTGGAAACAAGAAGGATTGGTACTTGGAAAATATGGCCTTGGTGATAGAAACAATGCTGGAGATCGAATGATAGAATTTTGCAAGACCAACGACATTTTCATTGCAAATACCTTCTTTCACCAACATAAACCACGACTATACACATGGACCTCGCCAGATGGAGCACACAGAAAACAAATTGACTACATCTGTGGAAAGAGACAATGGGAAAGCTCAATATCATCAGTCAGAACAAGGCTGGGGGCCGACTGTGGAACAGACCATCAATTGCTCATATGCGAGTTCAAGCTGAAACAAAAGAAAATCTGAGCAAGTCCATGAGAACCAGAATATGACCCTGAGTACATCCCACCTGAATTTAGAGACCATTTGAAGAATAGATTTGACACATTTAACACTGGTGACTGAAGACTGCACAAGTTGTGGAATGACATCAAGGACATCATACATGAAGAAAGCAAGAGGTCATTGAAAAGACAGGAAAGAAAGAAAAGACCAAGGTGGATGTCAGAGGAGACTCTGAAACTTGCTCTCGAACATCAAGCAACTAAAGCAAAAGGAAAAATTGATGAAGTAAAAGAACTGAGCAGAAGATTTCAAAGGGCAGCTTGAGAAGGCAAAGTAAAGTATTATAATGACATGTGCAAAGAGCTGGAAATGGAAAACCAAAAGGGAAGAACATGCTCGGTGTTTCTCAAGCTGAAAGAACTGAAGAAAAAATTTAAGCCTCGAGTTGCAATAGTGAAGGATTCTATGGGGAAAATATTAAATGATGCAGGAAGCATCAAAAGAAGATGGAAGGAATACACAGTCATTATACCAAAAACAATTAGTCGATGTTCAACCATTTCAAGAAGTAGCATATGATCAGGAACCGATGGTACTGAAGGAAGAAGTCCAAGCTGCTCTGAAGGCATTGGCGAAAAACAAAGCCCCAGAAATTGATGGAATATCAATTGAGATGTTTCAACACACGGATGCAGCTCTGGAGGTGCTCACTCGTCTATGCCAAGAAATATGGAAGACAGCTTCCTGGCCAACTGACTGGAAGAGATCCATATTTATGCCTATTCTCAAGAAAGGTGATTCAACCGAATGTGGAAATTATAGAACAATATCATTAATATCACACACAAGTAAAATTTTGTTGAAGATCATTCAAAACCGGTAGCAGCAGTGTATCGACGGAACTGCCAGAAATTCAGGCCGGTTCCAGAAGAGGACATGGAACCAGGGATATCATTGCTGCTGTCAGATGGATCCTGGCAGAAAGCAGAGAATACCGGAAGGATATTTACCTGTGTTTTGTTGACTATGCAAAGGCATTCGACTGTGTGGATTATAACAAACTATGGATAATGTTTCAAAGAATGGGAATTCCAGAACACTTAATTGTGTTCATGAGGAATCTTTATATAGATCAAAAGGCAGTTGTTCAGACAGAACAATGGGATACTGACTGGTTTAAAGTCAGGAAAGGTGTGCACCAGCGTTGTATTCTTTCACCATAGCTATTCGATCTGTATGCTGAGCAAATAATACGAGAAGCTGGACTATACGAAGAAGAATGGGGCATCAGGATTGGAGGAAGACTCTTTAACAACCTGCGTTCTGCAGATGACACAACCTTGCTTGCTGAAAGTGAAGAGGACTTGAAGTACTTACTAATGAAGATCAAAAACCACAGCCTTCAGTATGGATTGCACCTCAACATAAAGAAAACAAAAATCCTTACAACTACACCAATGCGTAACATCATGATAAATGGAGAAAAGATTGAAGTTGTCAAGGATTTCATTTTACATGGATCCACAATCAACACCCATGGAAGCAGCAGTCAAGAAATCAAAAGATGCATTGCATTGGGTAAATCTGCCACAAAGGACCTCTTTAAAGTGTTGAAGAGCAAAGATGTCACCCTGAAGACTAAGGTGCGCATGATCCAAGCCATGGTATTTTCAATCACATCATATGCATGTGAAAGCTGGACAGTGAATAAGGAAGACCAAAGAAGAACTGATGTCTTTGAGTTGTGGTGTTGGCGAAGAATATACCATGGACTGGCAAAAGAGCGAACAAATCTGTCTTGGAAGAAGTACAAACAGAATACTCCTTAGAAGCAAGGATGGCGAGACTGAGTCTTACATACTTTGGACATGTTGTCAGGAGGGATCAGTCCCTGGAGAAGGACATCATGCTTGGCAGAGTACAGGGCCAGCAGAAAAGACAAAGACCCTCAACGAGGTGGATTGACACAGTGGCTACAACAATGGGCTCAAGCATAACAACGATTGTGAGGATGGCGCAGGACCGGACAGTGTTTCGTTCTGTTGTGCATAGGGTCGCTATGAGTCGGAACCAGCTCGACGGCACCTAACAACAAGTTGGTAACAGAAAAAGGTCAGATTTGATATTTATCTACTCAGGTGTGAAATGCAGAATTGGCATTAAGGTGAAACAAGAAGGGCTCACTCTTCTGTCAAGATACAATGAGCCACTTTTAGACTCAGTTTTCACTTAGATAGCAAAAGGAAGGAGAGTGAAAAGTGTCAGCTCCCATGGCCCTTGTCCTGCACACCAAGAAAGGCAGTGCCTCAACGAAAGGGGCTGGGTGGCTGCAACACAAGTTGTGGGATCCCCATTGCTCAGGAGCCAATCCTAGACTTCAGCTAAGTGATTGTATTTTCAGCTCTGAGAAGAAGGTATGTCAGAAAGCCCTGTGTCTCGCCAGAAACTAAAAGGTGATGAGCTGAAAATTACTTAACTCTATTAAATTTTGATGTAATTATTATGGAAAAACAGTGCCAGGGCTGAGAAAAGCACATTGCTAACATCACCATATTTAATCCTCATAGCCTTCCTGTTGGTATGCGCTGTTATTATCAACATCCCCATTTAATAGATGAGAAAACTGAAGTTCAGACAATACCAGCATATACTACAGTATTTGTTACATGTAAGCAATAGTTCTGTGTATATTATAGAATATACCCTAAATTATATAGTTACATGTATTTTATTTATCTATTTATTGCACATATAGTATGTATAAGGTACTATTCTATAATGGTTAAGTTGTGGACTACTAACCGAAAGTTTGGTGGTTTGAGCCCACCCAGAGGCACCTCAGGAAACAGGTCTGGTGATCTGCTTCCAAAAGATCACAGTCTTGAAAATGCTATAGGGCCGTTTTACACTGCTCTCACAGGGTTGCTATGAGTCAGATTTGACTGGATGACAACTAACAACAACAATAGCTATATTATGCATCAATATGTGGTATTATATTTTTTTTAAAAATCCATTGCCGTCAAGTCGATTCCAACTCATAGTCAGACCCTATAGGACAGAGTAGAACTACACAATAGGGTTTCCAAGGAGCCACTGGTGAATTTGAACTGCCAACCTTTTGGTTGCCAGATAAGCTCTTAACCACTGTGCCACCAGGACTCCGAAGAAAGCAAAAGATAATTAAAAAGACAGGAAAAAAAGAAAAGACCAAAATGGGATGTCAGAAAAGACTCCAAAACTTGCTCTTGAACGTACAGTGACTGAAGCAAAAGGGAAGAAAAAGCTAACGGAAGATTTCAAAGGGCGACTGAAGAACAAAGTATTATAATGACATGTGCAAAGACCTGGAGTTCGAAAACCAAAAGGAAAGGACGCATTTGGCATTTCTCAAGCTGAAAGAACCAAAGAAAAAATTCAAGCCTTGAGTTGCAACATCGAAGGATTCTACAGGCAAAATATTAAACAACGCAGGAAGCATGGAAAGAAGATGGAAAGAATACACGGACTCATTGTACAGGAAGAACTGGTCAGTGTTCAACCATTTCAGGACGTAGCATATGATCATGAACTGATGGTGTCGAAGGAAGAAATCCAAGCTGCACTGAAGGCACTGGCAAAAAAAAAAAACAAGGCTCCAGGAATTGACTGAAAATCAATCAAGATGTTTCAACAAAGGAATGCAGCGCTGGAGGTGCTCACTTGTCCATGCCAAGAAATTTGGAAGACAGCTACCGGGCCAACGGACTGGAAAAGATCCATATTTGTGCCCACTCCAAGGAAAGATGATCCAACAGAATGCAGAAATTATCGAATGCTATCATTAATATCATAAGCAAGTAAAATTTCGCTGAAGATAACTCAAAAAGATAATTGCAGCAGGGAATTGCCAGAAACTCAACCCAGATTCAGAAGAGGACGTGGAACCAGGGATATCACTGCTGAGGTCAGGTGGGTCTTGGCTGAAAGCAGAGAATAGCAGAAAGATGTTTACCTGTTCTTTATTGTCTATGCTAAGGCATTCGACTATGTGGATCATAACAAATTATGGATAAAATTCCGAAGAATGGGAATTTCAGAACGTTTAATTATGCTCATGAGGAACCTATACATAGACCAAGAGGCAGTCATTTGAACAGAACAAGGGGATACTGCATGGTTTAAAGTTAGGAAAAGTGTACATCGGGGTAATATCCTTTCACCACACTTATTCAATCTGTATACTGAGCAAATAATTCGAGAAACTGGACTATATGAAGAAGAACACGGCATAAGGATTGGTGGCAGACTCTAACAACCTGTGTTATGTAGATGACACAACCTTGCTTGCTGAAAGCCAAGAGGACTTGAAGCACTTACTGATAAAGATCAATGACTACGGCGTTCAGTATGAATCACACATCAACATAAAGAAAACAACAATCCTCACACCTGGACCAATGAGCAACGTCATGATAAACAAAGAAAATATCGACTTTGTTAAGGATTTCATTTTACTTGGATCCACAATCAATGCCCATGGCAGTAGTCAGGAAATCACATGATGTATTGCATTGGGCAAATATGCTGCAAAAGACCTCTTTAAAGTGTTAAAAAGCAAAGATGTCACTTTGAGGACTAACTAAGGTGTGCTTGATCCAAGCCATGGTATTTTCAATCACCTCATATGCAAGTGAAAGCTGGACAATGAATAAGGAAGCCCGAAGAAGAATTGATGCCTTTGAATTATGGTGTTGGTGAAGAATATTGAATATACCATGGACTGCCAGAAGGATGAACAAATCTGTCTTGGAAGAAGTACAGCCAGATTGTTCCTTAGAAGCAAGGATGCCAAGACTTCACCTCATATACTTTGGACATGTTATCAGGAGGAACCAGCTCCTAAAGAAGGACATCAAGTTTTGTAAAGTAGAGGGTCATCAA
The DNA here is from genome assembly GCF_024166365.1 of Elephas maximus indicus. Classification (NCBI taxonomy): domain Eukaryota; kingdom Metazoa; phylum Chordata; class Mammalia; order Proboscidea; family Elephantidae; genus Elephas; species Elephas maximus. Next base: position 233,745,677 of record NC_064820.1, on the reverse strand, counting down.
AAAAGAGGAAGACCCTCAACTAAATGGACGGACACAGTGGCTGCAACAACGGGCTCAAACATAGCACCGACTGGGAGGATGGCACAGCAACCGGGCAGTGTTTCATTCTGGTGTACAAAGTGTAGCTGTGAGTTTGAACCTACTCAAGGGCACCTATGCTCATTTGACAAATGTGTAAAGTGCACTACAGAGAAGTTAGATAACATGGTGCACAAGGTCGCAAAGCTGGAGACAGCAGCACAGGACCCGAACTAATGCTATGTGCCTTCAAAGCCTTGGCTCTCAGCCACTGCCCTAAATTGACCCTCTCTTCTCCCTGCCCTAAATTGACCCTCTCTTCTCCGTCATCATTAGAATGAGTCCCAGGCCTGAGTGCAGCTTTACCTCAGTGCCTTCAGTCCCTACACCACCTGCGTCCCAGCACATCAAAGGACCCTCTTCAATTTTAAAATACTCTCTCCGCATTTCAATTTTAAATTTTTACTCCCCAATCACTTATGGAAATACCAGTTTCACATCTCCTAGATTCTAAATCTTGTGTTTAACAAAAGATATGATAAACAATGTTACAAAGACAAATGATAGAGAATATATCTGTGCTCCTTGGAAACGCTATGGGGCAGTTTTACTCTGTCCTATAGAGCCGCTATGAGTCGGAATCGACTCGATGGCAACGGGTTTGGTTTTGTTTTTTTCATGTCTGTGAAAATATTTTTACTTATATAATAAAAGATTAATACTGGGAATACGTAGAGAGGAGCTCTTAAAATAAAAAAAGCACGTAAGACTGTATTAGTTATCTGTTGCTGCATAACAAATTACTCCAAACATAGTGGTTTAAAACAGCGAACTTTTGTTATCTCAGTTGCTGTGGATAGGGGATCTGGTGTGGCTTACGGGGTGCTTCTGGCTCAGAGGCTCTCAAAACCGAGACCAAACTCATTGCCGCGATTCCGACTCATAGCAACCCTATAGGACAGAGTAGAACTGCCCCATAGGGTTTCCAAGGAGTGGCTGGTGGCTTTGAGCTGCTGACCTTTTGGTTAAGATCCAAGCTCTTAACCACTGCACCACCAGGGCTCCCAGAGTCTCTCAGGAGGCTGCAGCTGAGCTGGCCACAGCACAATCAGAGTCTGCTGCTGGCCTGAATCTAGAGGATCCATTTCCAAGCTCGCTCCTATGGCTGCTGGCAGGAGGTTTCTGTCCCTCGCCACATAGACCCCTGGGTAGTATTGTTCACAATACAGTAGCTTCCTTTCCTAGTGAGTGAACAGAGAAAGAAACAGAGAGAAAAACAAAGCAAGAGAACTCCCAAGATGAAAGCCAAAGTCTTTTAAAATCTAATCCTGGGACTGACATGTCATCACTTCTGCCATGTGCTTTTGGCCGCACAGATCAGCCCCTGCACAATGTGACCAGAAACCACACAAGACTTGAATAGTAGGGGGCAGGAATGAATGGTGGCCATCTCGGAGGCTGGCTGCAGAGACATCCAGTTGCCATTGAGTTGACTCCAACTCACGGCGACCCTATGTGTGTCAGAGTAGAACTGTACTTCATAGAGTTTTCAATGGCTGACTTTTCAGAAATAGATCGCCAGACCTTCCTTTCAAGACATCTTCGGGTAGACTAGAACCTCCAACCTTTCATTTCGCAGTGGAGCACACTAACTGTTTGTGCCACCCATGGACTCCTGCATAGGCATAAAAATGGTTATTCCTATAGATATTTGGTTTCCCCAGTTACTAGGGAAATGTGAATAATGACAATAACAGCATATTTTTCACCAGATAAGCCAAAATTTTAGAAAAAGTTTGTTAATACAGGTGAATGGGTATTCTTACACCCTGTCCCAGGAGCATAAACTAGAACCGAATCTGCAATAATCCCTGACCTAGTAACTTCACTCCTGGAAATCTCTCCTGAGCAAATGCTGACTCATGTTCACAATGATGTATGTCCCAAGGGGCTGTGTGAAGAAGCCTTTGCTGTACCAAGACAGGAAAACAGGATGCCTTGAATGGGGAATCATTTTTCCGTAGAAAAAAAAAAAAAATTTTTTTTTTATATCCACACTGGGAAACCCTGGTAGCCAGGGGTTAAGGGCGACGGCAGCCCACCAAAAGGTGGGCAGTTTGAATCCACCAGGCGCTCCTTGGAAACCCTATAGGGCAGTTCTACTCTGTCCTACAGGGTCGCTATGAGTGGGAGTCAACTCGACGGCAACAGGTTTTTCGTTTGTTTCTTATATCCACACTATGGGTGATGTGTTGCTAATTGAAGAAAGCTGCATGGCAAATCCATGCGTCTTACTAAGTAAAATAATTGTTTTTAAATCTGTGTGCAGGTAATACAGCCACACACAATGGAAATGTCAGGAGAACAGGAAGCGTTTATGCCTTGTTCACAGCTCAGCCCCCAGTGTTGTGCACAGAGCCACCCTGTATAAAAGGTATGCCACCAAACCTCTGAATGTGGATCAAGATCTATCTAGAAACATGCGCACTAAATAGTAGGACCAGGGAACTTTCACATTTTAGTCTACATAAACTTTACATACTTTTTTTTTAACAACAAATATGTACTTTAGTTTTGTGATTTTTTTCTTGGAACGCTGTTGTCACAACCAGCTCTAAACAAAAACCTTGAGACTGTCCAAAATCAGGCAAGGCTGCCACAGATAATGCTGGCTTCCTTCGAAAACGCCTCTCAAAGGGGTTTTCAGTCCCAGTTCAATACCTTCCTCAAAAATAAAAATAAGACTTTCTATTTGATTCATTCTTTGCTTCTGCAAAGCAAATTCCTTTCTAGGGAGGGTCCCGGGTGAATCCCTTTCTCCTGAGTGTGCAGAAAAACGAACATTCTTCCGCAAGAGGGCGCAGGAAACCAGCCTTGAACTTGCTCAGCTGAAAACGAGAGAAGAGAGGGGCGTGCAACGGGAACAAGCATCTTTGAGGCGACTGTTGCCTGGGACCCCAGAAATACAGCTTTGGAATGCTGGGGCAACACTGCAAGAGAAGCCAAGGCTTTATCCCCAGAATCATTTTCAAAACCGAGAGGATGGCCACGCGAACGATTTCTGTTTGGGCCACGTTCAGAGCATCTTCACCGCCCTCTTGTGGCCACAATAAGGTAAAACTGTGCAAAAAAAAAAAAAAGTCTCCCTCTGAAACGGGAGGGGCAAAGTCTCCATCGATGACTCCGCTGGAAGGAAAACACTCAAGTTTTAGTTCCCTTTGTCTAAAAAACGTGCAAAGTATGTGGCTCTCCCATGAGTTATCATTCAAGCGAATGTGCGTGTTCCAACTGCTCACGGTGGGCATCCCTCGCAGCAGCTGCGCCCTGTGGTACTTGAGCCCGCAGAACACAGCTGATGGCACCTTTTGCCATACTGGCTTCCCTGTCCTGTGTTCCAGGACCTCTGCGTGTGCGATTTTGCGGCAGGCCTTCTGTTCTGCACTCCTCAGGATAGTCTGCAGGGGTGGCAGTGTCATGGTCGTTCCTTGTCCGCAGTCAGTGGTGTCACTTGGGTGTCAGTACGTCACAGGGTGGTCATTGTCGACATCACCGCCCCCAGGGACGGCCTCCCGTACCAGATCATACAGCCAATATTACACATGTAAATTTATTACCAATTTTAATGACAGAATAATATGTGATACAGTTGTAAAGTGCTTAAATTTAATATTTCTTATATTAATACTGACAACAAAATTACATTATTAGACCCTTTACCACCTTAACTCATTGCGGTGGAGTTGACTCCGACTCATAGCTACCCTAGAGGACAACGGTTAAGAGCTCAGCTGTTAGCCAAAAGGTCGGCAATTCCAAGCCAGCAGCCACTCCTTGGAAACCCAATGGGGCAGCTCTACTCTGTCCTACAGGTTTCCCATGAGTCAGAATTCACTCAACAGCAATTTGGTAGGGTTTTCTACTACCTTAGAACAAAGAAACCCAGGTGGCTTAGTGGTTAAGTGCTAAGGCTGTTAACCAAAAGGTCAGCAGTTCAAATCCACCAGGTGCTCCTTGAAAACTCTATGGGCAGTTCTACTCTGTCCTATAGGGTCGCTATGAGTTGGAATGGACTAGATGGCAACGGGTTTGGTTTGGTTTAAATAGGACTGAGTCTAGCCCCACCCAGCTAGGCTTCCCTCCCAACTCACTCCCACCGTGAAGGCATGCAGCCCCACCCTTGGAGGTTGCCACCCAGCCAGTCCAGTTTGCTCCTTCAGGTGAAGCAGAGCAAGAATCAAGGACATGACTGGGCTGCAAAGACATAATTTTCCTTTCTCCCTACCCGGCCTCTGCCCGGTTTTCCTTGGCTTTCACTCTCAGGAGCCCTGGTTGCGCAGTGGTTAAGTGTTTGGCTGCTAACCAAAAAGTCAGCAGTTTGAATCCATCAATGGCTCCTTGGAAATCCTATGGGGCAGTTCCACTCTATCCTATAGCGTTGCTAAGAGCTGGAATTAACTTGCCAGCAGGGTGGTGGGGCAGGGCTCCATTTTGTTCTGAGCTCTCTCACTATTGGCAGAATATCCCACAAAGTGATTGGTAAAAAGAGCATTAATCAGGTTTTGCCCCTCCTCTAATCCTTCCATTTTCCCCAGCGGGGCCCTAGGGTGCCCATTTTGGTGTCACTTCTTCTGACAGTGTCACCCAGTGTGGTCTGTACCCCCACACCCACTTAGTGATGCCACTGTCCCCAGGCCAGGGAGGCACGGAGGAGGTGGTTGCCCCAGGGTTACCCAACAGAGGCGGCAGTCTCAGACATTACTTTTGAGAAACCATTTTAATTCTCCTGAAATCCAATTTCTAGGTCCGTGAAGTTGGGGTGACCCACCCAGGCCATTTGCCCTTGGGTGTCCTTTTGAACCTTTACCTTTAAGGAACCCGTTTTCCTGGAGTCACCTTCAAGTCAAACAATAGCCTAGTCAGCAGCTTAATGGAGATAGTTTTGCCTTAGGCACTGGGCTGTTTTTGGAGAATTATCTGTGTGCAGCCAGTTTCCAGGTTTTAGGATTTATGGCATGTCCTTAATTACTCTGTTTTTATAACTGACTGACCCTGAAGCCCTGCACCTGCTCTGAGAAACCAACATAGAAGGAATTTACAATGACCCTCACGAGACTACTCTGCCTGGACCCCACCTGCTTTCACTGTCCTGTTCCCTTTGGATTGACGCTGCCGGATGGTATCTGCTCACAATAAATATATTCTGTTACATTGCCTTTTGATGTTTCTCTGTACATTTCGGTTCTTAACACTTTCAAAATCACTTTTCAGCTTTGTCCCACCCAAATCACTTTAATTTTCATTCGAACAGAGCACAAGACCACTAATTTACAAGAAAAGCAGCTAATTGTGCCAGGAGGGCATGATGCAAAATGTACCAGGCACCCAGGTGTGTTTTTCCTCCAGCAAGTTTTCATCTTCACCATCCCGTTCTTGGGGTGTAGGGGGTGCGCTGACTCTAAAGGCCAAGAGTCAACTGCTGGTATCTGGGCAGAGAGGGAAATGACGCTTCAGGTTGTATTGCTCCTCCCTGCCCAGAAGTTTCCATTTGTTCCATATTGAAATGCAGAATCATATAAAACAGTGGTTCTCAAACTTTTAAGTAAAACACCTGGGAAATTTATTAAAAAAGATTTCTCGTCTTCACCTCCAGCAATTCTGGGACCTAGGAAGCCTCATTTTCATTTTAATGGCTTTCACCACACTTTGAGAAACATTAAGGCAGTGTTAAAATGCAGATTCTGAAGCTTCAAGCCCAGTGCTTCTCATTTGGGAGGTCTGTGGAAACGGCCTAGGAATCAGCAGTTTCCTCACACTCGGAATCAACTCCATGGCAGCTAACAACTAACAACACGCACACACCCCATAATTCTAATAAAAATACAGGTGTTCATAGACTGCTTTGTAAGAACCCACGTTCCTTCCGATATGCTACATTCACACTTTTTAAAACTGAAAGCCAAAGAAAAAATACAATTAACATTGCATCTAGTATATATGTATTTACTAGATTGGATTGGAGGAAGACTCATTAACAACCTGCGTTATGCAGATGACACAACCTTGCTTGCTGAAAATGAAATGGACTTGAAGCACTTACTAATGAAGATCAAAGACCACAGCCTTCAGTATGGATTGCACCTCAACATAAAGAAAACAAAAATCCTCACAACTACACCAATGCGTAACATCATGATAAATGGAGAAAAGATTGAAGTTGTCAAGGATTTCATTTTACGTGGATCCACAATCAACAGCCACGGAAGCAGCAGTCAAGAAATCAAAAGACGCATTGCATTGGGCAAATCTGCTGCAAGGGACCTCCTTAAAGTGCTGAAAAGCAAAGGCATCACCGTGAAGACTAAGGTGCGCCTGACCCAAGCCACAGTATTTTCAATCACATCATAAGCATGTGAAAGCTGGACAATGAATAAAGAAGCCTTTGAATTGTGGTGTTGGTGAAGATTATTGAATATATCATGGACTAGCAAAAGAATGAACAAATCTGTCTTGGAAAAAGTACAACCAGAATGCTCCTCAGAGGCAAGGATAGCGAGACTGCGTCTTACATACTTTGGACATGTTGTCAGGAGGGATCAGTCTCTGGAGAAGGACATCATGCTTGGCAAAGTACAGGGTCAGCAGAAAAGAGGAAGACCCGCAAGGAGGTGGATTGATACAGTGGCTGCAACAACGAGCTCAAGCATAACAACGATTGTAAGGATGGTGCAGGACCGGGCAGTGTTTCGTTCTGTTGTGCAAAGGGTCACTATGAGTCAGAACCAACTTGACAGCACCTAACAACAACATGGAAACCCTGGTGGCATAGTGGTTAAGTGCTACGGCTGCCAACCAAAGGGTCGGCAGTTTGAATCCGCCAGGCACTCCTTGGAAACTCTATGGGGCAGTTCTACTCTGTCCTGTAGGGTCGCTATGAGTCGGAATCAACTCAACACCAACAGTATATAAAATGTGAACAGATTTCAGGAAATAGTACTTAGCCTTACTAGAGTAAGATGAGAAAAAGTAACCCCTCTATAATCATAACTTCGTCATTGTTATAAGATTAAATTAAGTCCCCCCAAAATATGTATTGTAAATCCTAACCTCTACGCCTCTGGTTATAATCCCATTTGGGAATGCGTTGACTTTATTATGTTAATGAGCAGGGGCAGATTACCCAGTAAACAAAGTAAGCAGAGCTTTACTTGTGCTTACTTACTAATCTGTAGTACATAATTTCATGTGACTTTTGTGGTGAAAGCTGTGTGGAATTGTGCACTACAGATTAGTACGTAAGTGCAAGTCAACCCGTGTTTACCTTGCTTGCTGGGTAATGTGCCCCTGTCAGGCCTGTCAGGAACTGTAAATTTGAAAAGGGGCTTTGATTCCGTTAAGAAGGTGCTCTGGGGTTGGGAGAGACACAGATATCAGCCGCACCTAGAAGCAGAATCTTTAATGAGGTGAGAAAATGTGAAATTGTTCACTGCAGATGCTCTGGTAAGCAAGGTAAGCACTGTGCTTACCTTGCCTATTGGATAATCCACCCCGTTAATGAGACAGGATTAGTGTATGGAGTATTTTGAATCAATCTCTTTTGAGATAAAGAAGAGATTAAAGAAGCAAGTGAGTGAGCAGAGATGGGGTAAGATAGATGCCAAGACAAATGGAGATCTCCAAGAAACCAGGAAATAGAAGTTAAAGAGACTAGGACATTCCTTGAGAGCCAACAGAGACAGAAAGCCTTCCCCTAGAGCCAGCACCCTGAATTCAGACTTCTAGCCTTCAAAACTGTGAGAAAATACATTTCTGTTAAAGCCATCCACTTCTGATATTTGTTATAGCTGCAGTAGATAGCTAAGACAGTCACGTATTCTAAGAGTCAAAAATGCAGCAAAAATTTTTTTCCCTCCCTCAATGTCCTGTTCCCCTCTGTTCTGAATAAAGCTTTACCTCCTCTTGAGTCCTCTTTGTTAAGATGCATATTTGAGTCACTTTTCAAGTATGTATTTTTACCTTTTTCATGGCTATTGGCCTGGTTTTCAAAATGTACACTTGAAGAGCTTTTCAAATATAGACTACTCTTGTGTTCACTTCTGAAGATCAGTTCTACCACCCCATAGATTCCCAAACCAAAACTATTTCTGGAGGGAAGGGAGTCTAGGGTTGTTCTCAGAAAGCAGAACCCATGCAATTGTTGGAAAACAACAGTGGTGAAGTAACCCGTGGTTTTCTGGCTGGTGAGTGCTTGCCGGATTTTTCTTCTTGCAGATCTTGAGAAAACAAAAGCCATGTCTCAGAAATATCTGAGTCTACTGACGAATTTCCAAAACAAGAGTGATGTACTCTGACATCTTCTTATCTCTAATCTCTTTCCTTAAAAAGTAATAACATTAAAGTTGGCCAACTGTCTTAAGTGATGCATTCATGGTATCACAACTCACAGGTTGAAAAACATTGATCTAAGACCTGTTAGAAGGGGGAGGTTTGTTTCCTTATTCCAGAATTAAAAAGGGGATCTACAGGAATTTCTGCACCCAAAAAAAAAAAAAAAAAATAGGCTCCCTTTTTCCTGTTTTCAAAGGCATGGTATTCATTCAGTGGTTCCCCAGCAGCTGGTCTGGCAACAACCCAGAAAAATACAGTTTGAGAATCCTTCTAAAACTCCTCAGTAGAAAAGACGTGTGCAAAAGGCCACTGTGAGTTGTATGACACTGGGCTTTGGGCAGGAGTGGATTACCCAATAATCAAGGCAGGCACAGGATTACTTGTGCTCACTTACTAATCAGTAGTGCACAATTTCACCTGTTTTTCACCACATCAAAGATGTGCACTATAGATTAGTATGTAAACACAAGTAAGCCTGTGTGTATCTTGTTTAATGTACACGTTGCTTACTGTTTAATCTGCCCCTGGCTTTGGGTGACCTTTCTGGAAGAGGGAGAAGAATAAGAGGGAAAAGAGCCATGCCTCCAGATTCACAAGAATCTGGTCAGGAGGTGTAATTAATGAGGCGGACTTGGAGGCGACTCACCTGCTGGCAGTGATTATCAACTTCAAGAGATGAGCTTTTCTTTGCGACCTGGGCCAAATCGCCTGCGGGCAGCCTACGGGGCAGGGCCTGTTCCCTGCTCCTCAGTCTCTCAGATTCATTTCACTGGTCTCACCAACAAGGCATCAGGATTAGGGAGGGACATGGTCGTGCTGGAGGAGCCCTGGTGGCACAGTAATTAAGCTCTCAGCTACTAACTGAAAGGTCAGTGATTAGAACCCATTAGCTGCTCCATGGAAGAAAAATATGACAATCTGCTTCGGTAAAGACCGTTGTTGTGTCAAGTCAGTTCAGACTCATTGCAACCCTATGTACAACAGAACTCTGCCCGGGCCCAGGCCACCTTCATAACCAGTGCTATGTTTGAGCACAGTTTTGCAGCCACTGTGTCAATCCATCTCACTGAGGGTCTTCCTCTTTTTCACTGACCCTCTACTTTACTGAACATGATGTCCTTCTCCAGGGACTGGTCCCTCCTGATAACATGTCCAAAGTATGTGAGACGAAGTCTTGCCATCCTTGCTTCTACGGAGCATCTGGCTGTACTTCTAAGATAGCTTTGTTCATTCTTCTGGCAGTCCAGGGTTTGTTCAATATTCTTTGCCAGCACCATAATCAATAGTCATCAATTCTTCTTCGGTCTCCCTTATTCACTGTCCAGCTTTCACATGCATATGAGGGGACTGAAAATACCATGGCTTGGGTCAGGCACACCTTAATCCTCAGAGCGACATCTTTGCTTTTTAACACCTTAAAGAGGTCTTTTACAGCAGATCTGCCCAATGCAATATATCTTTTGACTTCTTGGCTGCTGCTTCATTGGGCACTGTTTGTGGATCCAAGAAGAATGAAATCCCTGACAACTTACAATGTTTCCTCACTTATCACGATGTTGCTTATTGGTCCACTTGTAACGGCTTTCTTTATGTTAAGGTGTACTCCATACTGAAGGCTGTGGTCTTTGATCTCCATCAGTAGTGCTTCCAGTCATCTTCACTTTCAGCAAAAAGTTGTGTCATCTGCATAAAGCAGGTTGTTAATGAGTCTTCCTCCAATCCTGATGCCTTGCTCTTCTTCCTATATTTCAGCTTCTCAGATTTTTTGCTCAGCATACAGGTTGAGTAAATATAGTGAAAGGATGCAACCCTAACACACACCTTTCCCGATTATAAGCCATGCAGTGTCCCCTTGTTCTGTTTGAGCAACTGCCTCTTGGTCTATGTTTAGGTTCCTCGTGAGCACAATTAAGTGTTCTGGAATTCCCATTCTTCAAAATATTATTCACAATTTGTTATGATCCACACAGCTGAATGCCTTTGCAGCGTCAACAAAACTCAGGTAAACATCTTTCTGGTATTCTCTGCTTTCAGCCAAGATCGATCTGACTTCAGCAACGATACCCCTCATTCCACACCTGCTTCTGAATCCGCCTTGAATTTCTGGCAGTTCCCTGTCAACGTACTGCTACAACCACTTTTGAATTATCTTCAGCATAATTTTACTTGCATGTGATATGAATGGAAACCCTGGTGGTGTAGCAGCTAAGTGCTATAACCACTAAACAAAGGTCCTGCAGTTTGAATCCACCAGGTGCTTCTTGGAAACTTTATTGGGCAGTTCTATTCTGTACTATTGGGTCGCTCTGAGTCGGAATTGACTCAATGACAATGGGTTTGGTTTTTGTTTGGTAATATGAATAATATTGTTCAATCGTTTATGCATTCCACTGAATCACCTTTGTTTGGGATAGCTCTTTGCGGCAGTTCTACTCTGTTTTATAGAGCTGCTATGAGTTGAAATCAACTTGACGGCATACAAAAAACAACATAGTCATGCTAGCACACTTTTTAAGGAGACTTCCTAGAGAAGCTGTTTATTTCTTTATATTTATTTATTTATTTATTATTTACTTATTTTATACAACTTGCCACCTTAGAAATGTTTGTTAGAAAGTCTTTCCAACAAACAGTGCTGGCAAAACTGGATATCTACCCGCAAAAAACTGAAAGAGGGCCCATACCTCACACCATATACAAAACCTAATTCAAACTGGATCAAAGACCTAAATATAAAACCAAAAATTATAAAGATCATAGAAGAAAAAATAGGGTCAACACTAGAGGCCCTAATACATGGCATTAACAAGATACAAACCATAACTAACAATATGCAAACACCAGAAGACAAGATAGATAACTGGAATCTTCTAAAAAGTAAACACTTAAATGCTGATCAAAAGACTTCACCAAAAGAGTAAAAAGAGAAAGTAAACCAAACCAAAACGAAACCCACTGCCGTCGAGTCGATTCTGACTCATAGCAACCCTATAGGCAGATTGGGAAAAATTTTTGGTTGTGACAAATCCAACAAATCTCTAAAATCTACCGGAAATCCAACACCACTAAACAAAAAGACAAATAATCCAATCAAAAAAATGGGCAAAGGATATGAACAGACACTTCATCAAAGTAGCCACTCAAGTGGCTAACAGGTATGTGAAGAAACGCTCTGGGTCACTAGCCGTTAGAGAAATGCAAATCAAAACCACAATGAGATACCATCTCACCCCCTACATTGCTGGCAGAAATCAAAAAAAAAAAAAACGGAAAATAACAAATGTTGGAGAGGCTGCGGGGAGACTGTAACTTTTATGCACTGTACAACCATTTTGGAAAACAATATGGCACATCCTAAAAACTAGAAATAGAAATATCATATGATCCAGCAATCCCACTCCTAGGAATATACCCTAGAGAAATAAGAGCTGTCATACAAATAGACATATGCACGGCCATGTTCGTTGCAGCATCATTCACGTAAGCAAAAAGATAGACACAACCTAGGTGCCCATCAACAAATGAATGGATAAACAAATTATGGTACATACAATGGAGTAGTACACAACGATAAAGGACAATGATAAATCGCCAAAGCATCTCACAACATGGATGCATCTGGGGGTATTATGTCGTGTGAAATAAGTTAATCACAAAAGGAACAAATATTGTATGAAGCCACTACTATAAAAACTCATGAAAAGGTTTATACACAAAAAAGAAACACTCTTTGATGGTTATGAGGGAGGGAATTGGGAAAAACACTAAATTTAAAAAAAAAATTTTTTTTTTTTTTTTAGATAAGAGATAAGTGGTAACTTTGGTGAAGGTAAGACAGTACTCAGTACTGAGGAAGTCAGCACAACTTGTCCAAGGCAACATCATGGAAGCTCCACAGACACATCCAAACTCCCTGAGGGACCAAATTACTGGGCTGAGGGTTCTGGGGACCATGGTCTAGGGGAACATCTAGCTCAATTGCCATAACATAATTTATAAAGACCATGTTCCATATTCTACCTTGGTGAGAAGCTTTGGGGTCTTAAAAGCTTATGAGCAGCCATCTAAGATACTCCACTGGTCTCACCCATTCGGGAGCAAGGAAGAATGAAGAAAACCAAAGATACAAGGGAAAGATTAGTCCAAAGGACTAATGGGCCACAACTACCACCGCCTCCACCAGATTGAATCCAGCACAACTAGATGGTGCCCGGCTACCACCACTGACTGCGCTGACAGGGATCACAAGAGAGGGTCCCCAACAGAGCTGGACAAAAATGTAGAACAAAATTCAAAATTCAAAATAATAACCAGACTTACTGGTTTGACAAAGACTGGAGAAACCCCAAAAGTATGGCCCCCAGACACCTTTATAGCTCAGTAATGAAGTGACCCCTGAGGTTCAGCTCTCAACCAAAGATTAGACAGGCTAATAAAACAAAGTGAGACTAAATGGGCACACCAGCCCAGGGCAAAGATGAGAAAGCAGGAAGGGACAGGAAAGCCAGGAATGGGGAACCCAAGGTCAAGAAAGGGAGAGCGTTGACATGTGGTGAGGTTGGTAACCAATGTCATAAAATGATACGTGTATTGTTTAATGAGAAAGTAGTCTGGTCTGTAAATCTTCATTTAAAGTATAATTTAAAAAAGAAAGAAAGAAAGAAATGTTGTCTGTTGTCAGTAGCCCTCAAGTAGATTTGGACTTGGTGAGTCCCTGTGTGCAGAGAACCGCTTCACAGGACTTTCAAGGCTATGACTTTTCAGAAGCTGCAGATGGCCAGAGTCTGTCTTCTCAGGCACCTCTGGGCTGGTCTGAACTGCCTACATTTCAGCTAGTATCCAGCACTTAAGGTGCCCCGGTGGCACGGTGGTGAAGCACTCAGCTGCTAACCAAAACGTTGTGGTCCACCAGCCACTCTCCAGGAGAGAGATGTGGCAGTCTGCTTCTATAAAGATTTAAAGCCTTGGAAACCCTGTGGGGCAGTTCTACTTTGTCCTAAAGGGTCGCTATGAGTCAAAAGCAACTCAATGGCAAGGGGTTTGGTTTTTCTGTTTGTTTTGTTTGTTTTCTTATCCGGCACCTGAAATGTTGCTATTGCCTGCCCTCTAGTGGATTCCCCCTGATAGCAACTCCATGTGACAGTAGAACTGTCCTATAGGGTTTCCAAGGAGTTGGAACCCACTGGTAGACACATAACAATTTTTACAGGGATCCCTGGAGGTGCAGTAGTTAAGAGCTTGGCTGCTAACGAAGAAGCTGGCAGTTCCAGCCCACTAGCTGCTCTTTGGAAACCCTGTGGGGCAGTTCTGTTCTACTGGGTTGCTATGAGTTGTAACTGACGACGATGGGGTTTTAATCTCTGCAGGGCAGATGCCAGGTCTCTTTTCTCGAGGAGCAAACCGCCAGCCTTTCAGTTAGCAGCCTCTACTTACCCAAAAAATAATAACAACAAAAAAAAACCGTTGCCTTCGAGTGGATTCCAACTCACAGCGACCTTACAGGACAAAGTGGATTCAAACCGCCGACCTTTTGATTAACAGCGGTAGCTCTTAACAACGGCTCCATCTGGGCTCCTACCCAAGAAATAGGAGCCTTAAATTCTAATTAGCTTAAAATATCCAAACAGTAACTTGGCAGTAAACACCCAGGGGCCTCTCCCATCCTTCAATGTCTCTATGCGAGACCCAATTCCATCTCCCGGTGGGCGCTGGGGCCTCAGGCCCCGAGCTAGAAACGGGGTGACAGACGGTGCCAGGGGGCTCAGGAGCTCCAGGCGCCCGCCAGAGTGTGCGCTAGGCTGAGGCTGCTGAGCACGCAGCACCCGCCAGAAAATTCCAGCCAAGGGCCCGGAAACCTCGCCTTCCCGGCCCTTCGCGCGGCCGCCTAGGTGCTCCTCCTAGGCCCCTCCCCTCCCGCCGGCCCACTCCTCCGGAGCCCCCGGGGAAGTTTCAGGTCAGGGTAGAGCCCGCACGAAGGGCGACTTGGGCAGCTGGAGCTGGCGGTGCGCAAGGACGGCACCACTGGCTGGACGAGGACGCGGGGAGCCGGGTACCCGCGCGCGACGATGTGCTCGGTCCCCGCAGAGCCGGCCCGCCCCTCATTGTGACGTCCCTACCGCAGCCAGTCAAGCTCCGCGCCCTGCTCCACCACGCCCGCGGGAGGAGGTGGTGCTTCGACCTGGGGAGCGTCGGGTCGCTTGCGCGGGCCGGGCTGGGGCTACTAGCCTCCGAAGCCTGGGAAGAGCGCAGCGCGGCCGGCTGGTCCCCGGCTACCCGCGGAGTCGGGGCAGTGCGCGCCCCGGGCCTGGGACTGGGTGTCCTGAGGAGGGAAGGGGCGGGCCCGCGTCACGGGGGGAGGTGGAAAGGAGAGGCCGAAGGGCGCAGAATCGTCTAGCCCCAGGCAAGGGGAACGGTTTGAACGTCTCGGAAAACCAGACTGCGGTCACAGGGTAAAATGACCCCAGAAGTAGGAAGTCACATGTTCTAGCCCAGAAATTCCTGGAATGCCTTTGCTTCTTAATCTTTGCTGACCAGGGTTTCTCCTCAACTAGGGAGCTTGATACCAGATAATGTCCTTTTAGTAGAACTGAAAAGTCCAGGAAGGCGCTGGACTCCTGAGCCAGGCCACTGATGCAGTAAGAGCCTCTTGGCCGGTCAAAACCCATTTTACAGACGGCGTGATTCTGACTTAGGACCAAAGCGATGAGGATGGGGTTCCAGGTCCATCGTATTCCAGAGCCCACAGCGCTATCTCTAGGGTGTTCTTCTCGGCAAGATACTAAATGCAGAGCTTGTCTTTGGTTCCAAAACATTATGCAAATCTGAGAGAGAAAGTCTTCACACAAGCCTGGAGGTAGTTGAGACCTACAAGGGCCTTCTTATGTAACTGCTGGGTTCAGTTCAGCGTTCAACCCCTGTACTCACTAACACTAGTCAGTTTTCCTCATGCTAGTGAGCCGAAGGCACTGCCTTCCTCTCCAGGGCTTTGAGCTGCCCTGCTTGTCTTTCTCAAATACACTAACTGAACCCTGGTACTTATTAAGATACCCTTGGCCTGTTGAAAATCTCTAATCAGCACCGTGTTGTCTTAAAAGATCCATTGCAGGACTCTGACAGCAGCCCTGCCTTTTTCTAACCAAAGAGAACAATAGAGCAGAAACTGCCAGACTCATGGTGTAAAATGTGTGCTTTTCTCAGAGATGCGGGTGTTAAAAAAAAAAAAAAATCAAGTTTTGCATTATGAAAACAGAAGAAGTTCTGTTACCTATGACACTAAAGATTATCTTGTTATATGTTATTAATGGTATTAGAAATGTATGCACTGTAATGAATAAATAATCTTTTAACTATGCTTTAAACTATAGCCTTTACACGTAGCTTGCTTTGTTTCTGAGCCCTGGTGGCATAGTGATGAAGAGCCACAACTGCTAACCAAAAGGTTCTCGGTTTGAATCCACCAGCCACTCCTTGGAAACCCTATGGGGCAGTTCTCCTCCGTCCTATAGAGTCACTGTGAGTTGGAATTGACTTGATAATAACGGGTTTTTCTATTTTGTTTCACATAATTGTTTCTAGGTGACCAGGTTCATTGAAACCAAAGAGGCTGGTTTCATTGCTCATTAACTTTCACTTGAAACCTATTCTTTCAGAAAGCAATAAAGATTAATAAACATATCCTACTTTCAAAACCTCAGGGGTTTTGTAACCATGACTCGATCATCTTGTGATTATCTTGTAACTGTTTAGCAAAGTTTTTTAAACTTAGATCATATTTTAACACATACAGTTTTTTTATGTTTATATGTTGTATTTTTCTACCTCAATCAATTTTCACACCTATCCAAAAGCAAGAACATGTACTGTTTAACGTAAATGTCAACCAATCAGTGATTTTGTTCAGTCTCTGATAACATTGTATGTAAGTGCTTTAAAAGATCCTAGTTAATTGGAGCACTAGTTCATTTGAGGATGACCTGCTGCCCAGTTTGCAAATTGCCTATTAAACCTGCATGTTGTTGTTGTCAGGTGCCTTCCAGTTGGTTCCAACTCATGCCAACATACTACAGAACAAAGCACTGCCAGGTCCTGCACCATCCTCACAATCGTTCATTTGTTTGAGCCCATTGTTGCAACCACTGTGTCAATCTCATTGAGGGTTGTTATGGATTGACGTGTGTCCCCCCCCCCAAATATGTGTTGTAAATACCTAACCTCTATGCCTGTGGTCTTAGAACTGGGAAATGCCAGAAATTCAGGCCAGATTCAGAAGAGGATGTGGAACCAGGGATATCATTGCTGATGTCAGATGGATCCTGGATGAAAGTAGAGAATACCAGAAAGATGTTTACCTGTGTTTTATTGACTGCACAAAGGCATTTGACTGTGTGGATCGTAACAAATTATGGATAACATTGTGAAGAATGGGAATTCCAGAACACTTAATTGTGCTTATAAAGACCCCATACATAGATCAAGAGGCAGTTGTTAGGACAGAACAAGGGGATACTGCGTGGTATACAGTCAGGAAAGGTGTGCGTCAGGGTTGTATCCTTTCACCATACCTATTCAATCTGTATACTGAGCAAAGAATCCAAGAAGTTGGACTATATGAAGAAGAATGGGACATTAGGATTGGTGGAAGACTCATTAACAACCTGCATTATACAGATGACACAATGTTGCTTGCTGAAAGTAAAGAAGACTTGAAACACTGATGAAGATCAAAGACCACAGCCTTCAGTATGGATTGCACTTCAACATAAAGAAAATAAAAATCCTCACAAGTGGACCAATAAGCAACATCATGATTAACAGAGAAAAGATCAAAGTTGTCAAGGATTTCATTTTACTTGGATCTACAATCAATGCCCATGGAAGCAGCAGTCGAGAAACCAAAAGATGCATTGCATTGGGCAAATCTGCTGCAAAGACCTCTTTAAAGTGTTGAAAAGTAAAGATGTCACCTTGAAGACTAAGTTGTACCTGACCCAAGCCATGGTATTTTCAATCACATCATATGCATGTGAAAGCTGGATGATGAATAAGGAAAGCAGAAGAAGAATTGATGCCTTTGAATTGTGGTGTTGGCGAAGAATATTGAATGTACCATGGACTGCCGAAAGAAAGAACAAATCTGTCTTGGAAGAAGTACAACCAGAATGCTCCTTAGAAGCAAGATGGCAAGACTATGTCTTACATACTTTGGACAAGTTGTCAGAGAGATCAGTCCCTGGAAAAGGACATCATGTTTGGTAAAGTACAGGGTCAACGAAAAAGAGGAAGACCCTCAATGAGATGGATTGACATAGTGGCTGCAACAATGGGCTCAAGAATAACAATGACTGTGGACGTGGCACAGGACCAGGCATTGTTCCGTTGTACATAGGGTCGCTATGAGTCAGAACCAACTCAATGGCACCTAACAACAACAACAACATGCCTGTGTTTATAAATCTCGTTTGAGAACCCATTCTCCTTGCTATGTTAAAATGAGACAGGATTAGTGTAGGGTGTGCCTTGAGTCAATTTCTTTTAAGATATAAAAGAGATTAAACAAGCATGAGAGAAGTAGAGATGGGGGAAGAGTGATGCTAAGCCTCATAAAGAATGTCCGGAACAGAAGCTCAAAGAGACAAGGTCCTTCCTCCAGAACTGACAGAGAGCACAATCTTTCCCCTAGAGCTGGCACCCTGAATTCAGACATCTAGCCTCCTAAACTGTGAAAAAATATATTTTTGTTTGTTAAAGACATCCATTTGCAGTATTTCTGTTATAGCAGCACTAGATAACTTAGAATTTGGTACTGAAAAGTGGGGGTGCTTCTCTAACAAATACCTACAATATGGAAGTGGTTTTGGAAATGGGTAATGGGTTGAGCTGGAAAAGTTTTAAACTGCTTGATAGTAAAAGCCTAGATTGCCTTGAAGAGACCATTGGTAGAATTATGGACATCAAAGACAATTCTAGTGAGGGCTTAGAAGGAAGTGAGGAGAGCTATAGACAAAGTCTCTGTTGTCTTGGAGAATACACATGGCACCAGCAACAGAACATTGCTAGAATTGCGGATGTTAAATGTGCTTCTGGTGAGGCTTTAAAAGAAAATGAGCATGTGATTGGACAGTGGAGGAAGGGTGGTGCTTTTTATGTAGTTGCAAAGAACTTGTCTGAATTATGTTCAAATGTTTGGTGGAAGGTAGAACTTGTAACTGATGAGCTTGGATATGTGGCTGATGAGATTTCTAAGCTACATCTTAAAGAAGCCATGTGGTTTCTCTTTGCTGCTTATCATAAAATGCAAGAGGAAAGAAATGGACTTAAAAGAGAAATGGACTTAAAAATGTGCAAATGAAAATAAAATTTGAATATTTGCAAAATTCTGTTGTACAAACTAAGAACTTGTGTCCTGGAATTTTCACCAAGGATGTGGCTACACAAACTTTGTCAAAGAGATTAAGCCTGTGACTGATGTATCTAACCAACTACCACAGCAGAAAACCCATTGGCTTAGACTGAAGGGGACAGAGAAAGAATGAAGGGAGAGAACACTGTCTGCCTGTTGGAATTCTACAGGCATGAGAACAGGCCAAAGAAGCTACATCTGTTGTCCTCCAAGAAAAGAACCATCCGTGGAGGACCTTGGAGATGAGCAGAACTGCTGGAAGGAGCAGGGGAAGCAGGGGCTTCTTGATTTCAAAGGGTGGGGCCATGCTCTCCTTTGTCTCAAAGGGTGGGGCCAGAGCCTCGTACATTTCAGAGTCAGACCTCCACCAATTCGATTCTGTTATGTGGGGATGCCATTAAGGTGTGCCAGGGGGATGGAGCTGCCATGCCCAAGGGGCAAAAGTATGGAGCCTTCTGGGACCAAGGGGGAAGGGTTGGCACTCAAATAGACTGGGAGAATGGGGCTGCCCAAAGCTAAGGGAGCAGAGTTGCTGTCCCAGTGGGCCTGGAAAGTGGAACTGAAGCCCAGGTCTGAAAGACCTCCACCCAGAATCCAGAGAACATGACCAACGCCCAGAGTCTGGAGGGCAGACAACTGCCCAAATCGTCTCAGAGAATGGAGGATTACTTTCAAATCATGAGAACTAATGTAATCTGTTCTGCTGGGTTTTGGACTTGCTTGGTGCCTCTTATCCCTTCTTTCCAATTTCTCCCATTTGTAATGGAAATATCTACCTTGTGCAGTTCTACTATTGTACTTTGGAAGCAGATAACTTGTATTCTAGATTTCACAAGTTAATAAACAAAGAGGAATTTTGCCCCAGGATGAAATATGCCTAAAGTCTCAGGCATATTTGATTTAGATGATTCAGAAGATGTAATTTTGGACTTGCAGTTGATGTAAGACTTTGGGGATGATGTGATGGAGCAAATGTGTTTTGCATGTGGCAAGGACATGAAGTTTTGGGGGCCAAAGGGTGGAATGTTATGGATTGAAGTGTGTGCCCCCCCAAAATATGTGTTGTAAATCCTAACCTCTATGCCTGCTGTTATAATCCCATTTGGGAATGGATTGTCTTTGCTGTTAGTAAGACAGGATTAGTGTTGGGTGTGTCTTGAGTCAATCTCCTTTGAGATATAAAAGAGGTTAAACAAGCATGAGAAAAGTAGAGATGGGAGAAGACAGATGCCAAGCCACATGAAGATCAGCCAGGAACAGAAGCTTGAAGAGACAAGAACCTTCCTCCAGAGCAGACAGAGAAAGCCTTCCCCTAAGAGCTGGCATCCTGAATTTGGACTTCTAGCCTCCTAAATTTTGAGAAAATAAATTTTGGTTTCTTAAAGCCACGCACGTGTGGTATTTCTGTTATAGTAGCACTAGATAACTAAGAAAAGGGTCTTCCTCTTTTTTGATGACCCTCTACGTTACCAACCATGATGTCTTTCTCCAGGAACTGGACCCTCCTGATGTCCAAAGTACGTAAGACAAAGTTTCAACATCCACCCTTCTAAGAAGCATTCAGGCTGTACTTCTTCCAGGACAGACTTGTTCATTCTTCTGGTAGCCCATGGCGTATTCAGTATTCTTCACCAACACCAAAATTCAAAGGCATCAATTCTTCAGTCTTCCTTATTTATTGTCCAGCTTTCCCATGCTTATGAAGCAATTGAAGATACCATGCCTTGGGTCAGGCACACCTTTATACTTAGGATGACATCTTTGCTTTTTAACAATTTAAAGAGATCTTTTGCAGCTTAATTGTCCCATGCAGTACATCGTTTGATTTCTTGCCTGCTGCTTCCATGGGCTTTGATTGTGGATCCAAATAAAATGAAATCTTTGACAACTTCAATATTTTCTCCGCTTATCATGATGTTGCTTATTGGTCCCCCCCCCAAAAAAACTAAACCTATTGCTATCAAGTTGGTTCTGACTTATAGTGACTTTATAGGACAGACTGGAACTGCCCCATAGGGTTTCCAAGGAGAAACTGGTGGATTGGACCTGCCAACCTTTTGGTTAGCAGCTGTAGCTCTTAACACACCCAACACTAATCCTGTCTTACTAACAGCAAAGACAATCCATTCCCAAATGGGATTATAACAGCAGGCATAGAGGTTAGGATTTACAACACATATTTGGGGGAGGGTGACACACTTCAATCCATAACATTCCACCCTTTCGCCCCCATAACTTCACATCACAGGGCTCCACTTATTGGTCCAGTGTGAGAATTTTTGTTTTCTTTCTGTTGGAGTGTAATCCATACTGAAGCTGTAGTCTTCCATCCTCATCAGTAAGTGCTTCAAGTCCTCTTCTCTTTCAGCAAGCAAGGTTGTGTCATCTGCATATCACAGGTTGTTAATGAGTCTTCCTCTAATCTTGATGCCTCCTTCTTCTTCGTATAGTTCAGCTTCTTGTATTATTTGCTCAGCATACAAAGTATGGCAAAAGGATCTAATCCTGAGGCAAACCTTACCTGATTCTAAACCACACAATATCACCTTGCTCTGTTCAAATGACTGCCTCTTGGCCTACATACAGGTTCCACATGAAAACAATGAAATGTTCTGGAATTCCTATTAATAAACAGATTTGTATAGCAATCTGTTAATGGTGTTCTGAGTTATTTATTTTTGACACAGGCAAAAAAAAAAAAAAAGCTGGAGAAACACTGGTTGCAGAGTGAGATCCAAATTCTTTAGCCTGATGTACAAGGGCCTCCCAGCTGTATCTTCTTTTAGTTTGTCATAGTTTCTTTCCAAATAGCACCTCTAGGAATGCCCTTCCCCCTTAGTTTTAAGCTAGTGAACCCCCAAAAATCCTGACACCAAACATAAATGATGCAACCTTGGAGACATCCCAGAATGACCTGGACATGGAAGTCCCACACTCCTCAGTCTCCCTGTTCCATCACACTGTGATCCTCTTTACCTGCAAGCCTCTATCCTCTTCCTGGCCATGAACAACTCTATATAGGACTAAGGCTCATGGGACCTTTGAGAGTGGGCATTGTGATGTCTCCCGTATAGTTATCTCCTTATTCTTTGCATTATAATCATTCATTTAATCTTCTAATGCTCCCATTGACTTTTCAGGTCTTCAAGAGGAAGCACAACTTTACCCATCCTTGAGCCCAGGCTGCACTGGGCTGGCAATCAGTAAATGCTAAATTGAATTAAATCAGACAAGAGAAATTAGGGCACATATTTCCATATTCATAGGGGAAGTCTCAACAAAGATATCCAGAATGCAGAAGACAAGATGGATGGAGGGGGGGTTCTATAAATTAGAACATGCAGGCCTCAGGGACCAATAAGGGGTGGGAGCTAAGAGAAAATGCAGAAGGTAACAAGTTTCACGCCTGAATGAATGGTCTCAAATTTGTCCGGATGCTAAATGTGAACAAGGGCTTGGAAGCAATCATTATAAAACTAGCACAAAAATCAGGTTTCAACAATTTCCTAGCATGTAGGCCAAGTTAGTGGGTGTGCATAGCTGGGTGTGTCCTGGCATCACACTGTCCTTCCTCATATACAGTGGAGCTGGGAGGAGACAGGCAAAGTTAGAAGGACCGGTATCTAGGAAGATTCAGGGATCTCTAGTAACTGAAATGCCATGTTTAAAGAATGTGAAAGTGCTTGGAGTGTTTGAGGAATGAGGGGGAAATTCTGAATGCTTAGTGTGTGGAGTTAAAGTATGGGTCTGTGGTCAATGGCTGAAAGGCAAACTGAGATCACAAGGAAATGAGATGTGCCACATGCTGAAGAGTTAAAAAGTTCACTCTCAGGTTACAGAAAGAAAGAGGACTATGATATACAAGCATAATTAGGTGCCTCTGGCTCTGTGCTAGGAAATTATGTGCAAGATTTAGCCACCCTTCCCAACCTTAAACAGCAAGGGGCAGAAGTGGGATTTTCCTTTACCTGGGTCTGGCTCAGGCATGTGTACCCAGTGTAGGCACAGCAAAGTCATGTGCATGAGACTGCATATATGTGAGCTGGCAGGGTGGTGACAGGGGAGGCCAGGAAGAATGTCAGGACATGTAACAGACATGGGGATGGGAATGCAAATGTTACGGGAAATAAAGTTCTAGCCTCTCACCGGTCAAGAATGAACAGGTAAGGTATGGAGTTTTCCACACAAGCAAAGATTTATTGAAGAGGCTTGCAAGCAGAGACAAGGAGGGCCTAGGCAATACTTACCCCCATCTCACAGAACAGAAGACTTGCCTGGGTTTTTAAAAGTTCTTGGGCAGGAAAAGATTCATGTTTATTCGTAGGCACAGGCAGGGAGATGCGAGCACAGCAGCTTTCTAAGATGGCTCCTGTCCCCGAGGCCTCTGGGATTTGTAGCAGGACTTATTATGGGGTGTCATGCCTGCACAGTCTCTTACTCCCTGAGTTCAATTCCCCAGCTGCGGCTACAGCCCCTCACTTCCCCTGGTGGAAGGTCACACAGCGTTCACAGGCGGATGTTCTGACGATGTCCCTGGGGCTGGTTTCATCCAGCTGCTTCTGAAAGACAACTTTAAAGAAGTTTGTGGGCTGTTTTCTGATACCCTGCCCCATTGTTCTGGAGAATGGCTTTGTTTCTGCACCCTGGCCCATTTCATGTTACTTTGCAGATTTGGGGGCCCCTCAGTTCCCTGTCTTACAAGGGGGACAATAATTGTGAGAGCGATTGAGGCAAATGGACTTCGTAGGACCCGACAATAATTAGATGTGAGGGCATGAATGCAGAGTTGGCAAAGGTGATCCGAGCATTCAAGAGAATACTATAAAAAAGAGCAAGATGAGGAGAAGTTGGGGAGAAAAGGATTGTGAGTTCAAGTTCAGACATTTCTAAGGCATGAGGAAGGGACAGGTAGGCATTAAGTTTCAGAATTATGAGTAAAGAAGTCTTCCCCTTTCCACTCCATCATCAGAGTCTTCTTGTTACCCAAAGCAGGTCCTGCTTGGAGCAGCTTCTCGTCAACAAAGACACACCGAGGTGAGGAGGGAGGAAGAGCATTTATTGCAAGTACAAAGGCAAGGAGCAAGGAGGTGTATACCTCAAATCAAGCTCCCCAAATGAAGCGAGGCAGAACCTCTTATACCATCTCTCACAAGGAAGTACTTATAATCATTATAGGCTACATAGGTTGCCATGGCACTTAGGCACATTAAGATAAATTGCATTTTTTCTTTGGCATGTAAGCTAATAAACAGGGTTTGACTGGCTCGAGCCACAACCAGCACTTTGAGGACAATGAACAAGACCGGGCAGGTTCCTCTTGGTCTGAGTAGCTCCCAACTGAGCCACACCCAACACCATCTCCTAAGCTTTTGTTTGTTAATGGACAGGTGGAGCTGGTAAGCAGCTCCTGGCTGCTGTTGGCTATCATTTTGATATTTCATGATCTTCATTGTAGGACAAAGAACTTAGTTTGGCTTTTTTGACTCTGGTTTCTAAATATAGCCCTTGGAATTCTTGAGCAATCAAGGTGTTGTGTTTTTCTAAAAATAGCCAGGTAACACCTAAACATGCAAATTCATTGGTAGTCTCCAACTCTTCACCTTAGCAACAGGCCTGAGAAAGTGAAGGGGACATGATGAGGTTTTGGAACAAACCATGGTCTGATATTTGTTAACAGGGTTAAAGAGATACCATTCCCGGTTGGCGCAAAAACTCTAATCACCCTGCTGCTGGGGTGGTCAGGTGAAAAAATTTACATTGAGAAGCCGTTTTGCTTTTCCTTGAACACAGATTTCTGGGTCTATGGAGCTAGGATGACCCACCCAGGCAGGCCACTTGGCCTTGGGTGCCATTTTGAACCTTTGAACCTTGAAGAAACTGGTTCCTAAAGGTCACTTTTCAGGCATACAATGGTCTAGATAAACCAGTAAGACCATTTCACCTTGGGAATTGTGCTCTTTTGAAGAATTCCATCAGTTTCAGAAAATAGACTCTACGGGTCAGACTGAGAGCTACAATTAGGGTAAATGAGTAATTAATTGTTCAAGTCAAAGCTGTATGAAATTCCTTCCCAACCACAAATTTGTTTAACAGTTCTGTTCAGACCCTTTATTTCATGGCAGTGCAGGTAAGATTTGGTATAAGAGTGTTTCAAGGTTCTCTCATCTTTGGAATGTTTTGACTCTTTAGTCAAAATGTTACCCTGATTTACAAATTGTATATTAAATAAACATCAATCAATTTCTATTATTGGCTTAATATGATTTTTGTTTTTAACAACATCATGCTTTGTATAGCAGCTCGTGTAGGCTTTAGGGTATAAAGATGGCTGAGGGAGGGATTTTTGGAGTCCCTTACTTGGAAACTCTATGGGGCAGTTCTACTCTGTCCTTTAGAGTCATTATAGGGTTGCCATGAGTCAGAGTCAACGCGACGGAGGTGGATTTGGTTTTGGGTTTCATCACTTGTGGTGCCAGGCGGGAGCAGGCATAGTAGTTTTTCAGTCCACCTAAAGGAAACCTGGTGGTGAAGCGGTTGACAGCACAGCTGCTAACCAAAAGGTTAGCACTTTGAGCCCACCAGCTGGTCCACAGGAGGACGATGTGGCAGGCTGCTTCTGTAAAGATTTACATCCTTGGAAACCCTGTGGGACGGGTCTACTCTGTCCTATATAGGGTCTCTATGAGTTGAAATCGACAATGGATAACTAGCTTACCTAGCCACAGGGGATCAGCTGAAGGAAGGCCCCTCTGAGTCCCTCACACACGGTACAAAGTGTGGTGTGCAGAGAAGTGTCTTAGTCTCTACCTGGACAGCCTTTTTGAGTCATGGGGTGGGGGGAACTCAAAAATAGATCTGCATCGTTTTGGTGTGCTGTCAGCTTCTATAAGCAGTAAAAGCTACTTTCCATGTGCTGACACTCTGGGAATGTTTTGTGTGTTCAGGATCAGATCAGAAAGATGTGGTATTCATGGAAGTATCACTGCTAGGGAAACCCTGGTGGTGTAGTGGTTGAGTGCTACAGCTCCTAACCAAAGGGTCAGCAGTTCAAATCCCCCAGGCACCCCTTGGGAACTCTATGGGGCAGTTCTACTCTGTCCTCTAGGGTCACTATGAGTCAGAATTGACTCGACCGCACTGGGTTTGGTTTTTTTGGTTTGTATCACTGTTAGTAATTGGTGCCCTTTTTCTAATGGTCTTCTGGCTATTAGGAATCTGGGACAACCTGTGACTATACCACATTCATTTACTTAGGCAACTGCCATGTGCCCCTTTTGGGGTTGAAGAGGCACAGAAGACTGCAGCATGTTGCACACCCCCACCCCTTTTCCTAGAAGATATTTATGTGGTACTTAGGGCTCCAGCTCTATGACCTGGGGAAGAGAATCAAATAATGAAAGGCAGGTACAATTGCTTAGCAGATGCCTAACACATTCTGGGCAATGTCTCCCCCCTCCAGTCCTCACATACTTCTGTAAAATTGGATCCTTGATCACTTTTCTCTACATGACCCTCAGTTCCAGTTCTGAAATTCTAGGAGGCTGAGATTTGGTGCACTTAAGAAGAGGATAGCAGGGAAGGTCAGAGAAAAAGACCAAACTAAAATTTAAGGGAAACATCTGTGAAAAACATTTATTAAAAATAGATATTATATTTCAGGAAGTTTTTCTTATCCAAAAACTAAAACCAAACCCACTGCCGTCAACTCGATTCCAACTCAAAAAAAAAAAAAAAACCCATTGCGGTCGAGTCGATTCTGAATCATAGTGACCCTATAGGACAGAGTAGAACTGCCCCACGTGTTTTCCAAGGAGCTCCTGGTGGATTTACACTGTCAACCTTTTGGTTAACAGCTGTAGCTCTTAACCACTACACCACCAGGGTTTCCATTCTAGTGACCCTATAATACCTGACCCAAAACTGATCTTACCTGCAGCTTCTGTTGCCCTTTTTTTTTTTTTTTCCACCCTACGTTGCTAATTAATTTTGCAGCATGGTTAATTTTTTTTTTCCCCCGGCTCAAAGAAAACCAAAAACCAAACCCAGCGCCGTGGAGTCGATTCCGAGTCACAGCGACCCTGAGAGCAGTCAGTGACAAGCCCACTACCTCATGATTTAATGAAAGACTGTGCACTTCCTTAACTTTAATTTTAGGAGGTCTCTTAACTACAAACAAGTAAAGGGCCAAATTTTCAGGAGTCACTTCTGATGCTAACTCGGTAACCATTAAGTCATCACCTCAGTAACTTGTATTCATTAAACAAAAAATATTTAAGTCTCTGTGAAATCTCCCTTCTCTAGGTGTGGTTTCCTCTTGCAGGAGCAGAATATTGTCCCAATTTGGAAAAGGTTTATTAAAGCACACAGCAATCAAATATCGTGTTATTGTTTTGAACTGATGTAAGATATTATTTTCAACACATCTAAGGAATGGCAGTGATCAGGTGTTTACCTCCTAAAAGAGTCAGAACCTGTCCAGGGGTGAAAATCAGGCTGTTTTTAATCAGGCTGGGAGGACAGGCAGAAAAGGCAGCTGCAAAGGTCACAGGAAACTGTGTCTCCCAAAATCATGCAGCAGCTGTGAAACGCCCTAACAACCCCCTCTTTGAGTGACTACTGGTGTCTTACCAGTGACCCCAGACCAGGCCTGCTGCATCCATCTAAGACACCACCCCCACCTCATGGCACTGCATAATCCCCAGGTAATGCCCACTTCTCTTAAACCCACCTCAGAAACGGCTACCAATCCAAAAGTGACCCTTCTCTCCTTATAACCTCCTCAGAACCTGCTAGCAGACATTCAAGCCTTACAAAGCCCAATTACGTTCTCCCTCTTATCAAGCCACATTCCAGGCTCCCCTGGGCACCCTCCCCCGCTGCATCAGGGCAATAAATCTGATGGTTTCAGTAAATCTGAATGTGTCCATGTACAGGCTCAGCAGGCGTTACCACCACCACGTTCAGGAACAGCTCCCAGACATTGAGGCTCGGTGTTTCTGTTCTGATTTCTTGTTTGCGGCACTCAAAACACGACTAAGATGAGCAGGGACATCACAGCTCTTAGGTGTGTGACCACTGGGCAATTTTATAGGAGCTCTTACACGAGCCCTGGAGCCAGGGGTTATCGTTTACAGTAGGCCAGAGGGGAGAAACACAGCTCTCTTGTGATAGATGAGAGGCCTGCATAGTGAGAAAATGCAATCCAACAAAGCTCCTTCACTCAGCCTTTTTCATGGGCCATTGCCTCTGCTGAAAATGGGGGTACCCAGATTAATCTCTTGCCACCCATGACCCCTGGAAGCCTGTGAACAACAATCAGTAATAATCACCATTACTATCCCTATTGCTGTTATCAAAGATACCGTTTATTGAGCATCTTTTATGCCCAGGCCCTGTGCTGATAGCTTTACAACATAGCTTCTTAAACGTCAACCTGTCTCTGTCGAGTGTACAAATAACCTAGCTGCAGATTAAACAAACAGGCTCCGGGTACGGACCAAACCAGAATGAAACCCATTGCCATCGAGTCAATTCCAACTCATAGCGACCCTATAGGACAGAGTAGAACTGCTCCATAGGGTTTCTAAGGAGCGGCTGGTGGATTTGAACTGTTGACCTTTTGGCTAACAGCCAAGCTCTTAACCACTCCAAGCTCTTAACTACTTTATAAGAAGCTTCCAGGGGAAGACAGGCGGTGCTGATCCAGAGCCTGGACAGCAGCGTTCATGTTTTTTACACATCTTTATTTGTTGTCTGTCCCCAAGCTTATTTTGAACACTTAATCTATGAATATAGCCCACATCAACGTACTATGGAAGCACGACATCCTCACCAGGGGAAATGTAATCACAACCTCCCATAGATTGCTGGGTTTTAATCATACTTCACTGTGTACAGTCCACTTAGGTGTAATTTATTATTTTTGTAATACAGTCCATTCACCCTGCCACTCTGCAGTCGCCTCACACCTCACTCTCTCGCTGCCGCCATCTCCCCATTTCTCTGCCTCCCCTGCTTCTCAGCTCAGGGTCCTGCTGCTTCTTTCACTGGCACAGTCAGAAAAAACCTGCTACAGACTCCCACAGCCCCAGTTCGTGCTGGACTGCCTCCATGCCCAGTCTGCCTTCTCTGGGCCCTGGGCCCCATCTGGCTTAGTTATCTAGTGCTGCTATAGCAGAAATACCATGAGTGGATGGCTTTAACAAACAGAAGTTTATTCTCTCACAGTTTAGTAGGCTAGAAGTCCAACTCAGGGCCTCAGCTCCAGGGTAAGGCCTTCTTTCTCTGTCGGCTCTGGAGGAAGGTCCTTCTCATCAATCTTCCGTGAACTAAAAGCTTCTCCTTGCAGGAAACCAGGTCCAAAGTACGCACTCTACTCCCGGTACTGCTTTCTTGGTGGTATGAGGTCCCCCATCTCTCTGCTCACTTCTCTCTTTTATAACCCAAAAGACATTGGCTCAAGACACAATCCAATCTTGTAGATTGAGTCCTGCCTCGTTAACTTAACTTCCACCTACACCCCCTCATTAACATTATTAATACCGTAGCGGCAGGATTTACAACACATAGGAAAATCTCATCAGATGAAAAAATGGAGGATAATCACACAATACTGGGAATCACAGCCTAACCAGACTGATATACATATTTTTGGGGGACACAATTCAATTCATGACACCATCCCTTCATGCCAGCTCTGGCCTTGGCTTTTGCCCAGTTCCTGTCTCAACCAGGTCAAGCATTGAAATTCTTCCTCCTTTAAGATGGGACCCCACAACCCCTTGGCCACAGCCATTCTTCTCTGCCCCACTGTCTCCAATTCCTCACCACCTTCTCTCTCCAGAACCCACTCCACTGCCAATGCTCCACACCATCTGCTCTGTTCAGGGGCCCTCTCTTTGCCAGATTCAAAGGTCCATTTTCTTTCCTCATCTAATTTGACCTTGCAGCAACATTTGACACCATTGACTCCTCCCTATTCCTTGAAATACAGTGCTTCTTTGAGATGCCAGGGCCCCTGGTTTTCCCTCTCCCTCATGGCTCCTCCTGTACTTACAGTCCTGGGACTGCGTCTCCACTCCTACTCATTCATTCAAGGACTCTGCAAGCAACCAATCCCAGGGGTCTCAACTCCAGCTACATGCTGGTCACTCCTAAATTTCTACCTCCAGCCTCAGCTTCCTCTCCTGTGGGCTATCACTACTTTCCTACTGGGCATCTCCAAACCAACAAGTCCAAAACCAACTTCCCCACAACCCTGCTTTTTCCCACTTTCCCATCTCAGGAGATGCCCCCCCACCCCCACCCAAATGAGGCCACAGCTACAGCATTTTTATTCCTTTAGCACCTCACAGGAAACCCCTGGTAACATAGTGGTTAAGTGCTACAGCTGCTAACCAAAAGTCAGCAGTTTGAATCCACCAGGTGCTCCTTGGAAACCCTATGGGGCAGTTTTACTCTGTCCTATAGGGTTGCTATAAGTCAGAATCGACCGCAACCGGTTTGGTTTGGTTTTGGTAACACCCCATAGCAATCCACCAGGTAATCTTCTCTGCTCTGCCTTCAACATAGAGCCTGAATCCAGTCACCTCACCTGCTCCACCTTGACTGGCCAGTTCCGAGTCACTACCATCTCTTGCCTGAATTTCTACAGCAGCACATAACGGGCAGCTATTTCTGCTGGGGTCCCTCCAATCTGTTCTCTACAGCATTCAGTTTAAAATGAAAGTCAGCCCTGGCCATGCCCTTCCTCGAAACTCTCTAGGTATAAAATCTAGTCTTCCCCCAGCCCACTGTCCTCGTCACCCCATCCCAGCCTTCCTGCCATCTTGGCTGTTCTTGGGCTGTGCTGAACACTCCTGGTCCACAGCCTTCACACCTTTTGCTCCCTCTGCTGAATCTTCTTCCTCACACATCACACAGCTTTCCCTCCACTTAGCTCTGCTCAAACGTTCTCTCCTCACAGCAGCCCCGCAACCACCGGCACTCTCCTTACCCTGTTTAATTTTTTTCATGACACTTATCACCCACTGACATTTTATTACATAGTTGTTTGTTCATGTCCTGATTTCTTTTCCAGCTCTTGAAGCTAGGACCTTTATTCTGTCCTCCCAAGGATGACACAATCATTGATTCACTGTAAGCATTTCATAAAAATATACAAAATCGGCAACATGATATAAACTAAACAAAAACATGCACATCGAGTGTGATGATGACCAACAATCACTGAGCAGGTCTTGGTGCTTTACCCGTGGTATCTGATTTAACCCCATTTAGTGCAGGGGAAAGACCTCCACATGGCTTCCAGTGCCCCTACCCTGAGGTCTATGAAGTCCTTCTCACCTCGTTCACTGCCCACCTGCCCATTTCGCTCACCACTGCACTCACCTGGGTGCCTTTGCTGTCACTGTGGCTTCCATTTGGGACACTGCTGTCTCAGCTATGAACTTGATTAACTCCCTCACCTCAAATGGCACTTTCCCAATGAAGCCTGCTCTACTCTTTAACACTGTGAATATCACCAACCCCTCTCCAGCACTCCCAGCATGAATTAAGCATGATAGACCATATTATTGAATTTGCTTATTGCCCCCTTCACCTCCCCTGCTAGACAGTTGTGTTCGCAGATGTATCCCAAGCACCCAGAGCAGGACCTAGCACTACAAGTGTTTAGTAGGTGTTCTATGCATGTTTGTTGAATGACTGAATGAGCCCTCACAGCCATCCAGCAAGGTAGATAGATAGCATCATCCCTATTTTCCGGACGAGGAAATGGAGGCACACTAAGATTAAATAGGCCAGAGATCATCTGGGTAGGAAGTGGCAAGACACAATTTAAATTCTGGTGACCCATTTCCGGAACCCAGACTCTTAAACATTGTGTTGAGATAAATGAAGGAAAAGAGCAAAGCGCGTATTCTAAATACAAAGGATTAACCTGTGGGGGCATGGGGGTTGGAAAAGAAGAAATAACTGCCAGAGAGGTGTCAGTTCAGAAGGTCTGGTCTGGGAAGTGGAAAGTGAACCCAATCTCTGGGTCTGCTTTTTATCTGTTTTAGGGCAGCAGTGGGCAGAGCTATGAGAGTCAGATCCCCAAACACTCCAGAACTCATTTCCTGACAGGTAACAGGGCTAGGAGCTACAGCAAAGGCTGCCAGGACAAATCCTATAGTCAGGACCTCCAGAGTGCCAGAAGATGGCCTGTTTCCTAAAGCAGCAAAGTCAGCTGTGTGGGGGGCCATGGTTCCTATCCAGACCTCTCCTCTAGGCCATGAACCTGACTGAAGCTTCTGAAAGGTTAAAAGCTGAGTACAATTAAGCCAGAAGGGGTAGTTCCTATCTCTGGCTGCCCTTTGGATTGTCCTTGGTTCAATGTTGTTCTTTCATTCCTTTGTTTTAGTACATCTGCTATCATCAGTACCTGGGCATTAGACAAACAGGAGATCTCAGTAACTCTGCTTGTCAGGATTGATTATTCCTGTGATTTAGAGGCCAAAATGGCGGCACCCAGACCAAGGAAATGAGAGGAACATCGCTAAGGGAGCTATCTGGTTCCTCGATCCAAACTGTGTCCTCTCCACACCCACTTGGCCAGGGTGACCTCTTTGTGGAGAACTGAATTTGACCTGCACACCCTTGAAACAGGCTCTGAAGGAAACCAGGACTACCCATAGTCCAGTCTCCCACTGGCTGATGGAGACTTTTCTCTGCTTTCTCTTCCATGAGTTCAACTTCAGTGTGGGGCAGGTGGTGGGAGAGAAAGGGGGGTGGTCTCCTGGGCATCAGATCTGCTCAGAGACCTAGGACACACTTTCTCCCAAGCTTTGGAATCTGGAAAATTAGGAATGAACCCAGGAAGACTCCTCTGAGCCTTTGGGCTATGTTCAGCATAGGGTGATAGCAAACAACTGCACTCATCTGTTACTGGTGGCTGTGTGCTTCTATGATGCTGAACGGCTTTCCACAGAGGTTCCAGCCTAGGAAGAAAGGCCTCATGACCTGCTTCCAAAAATCAGCCAGTGAAAACCCTACGGATCACAAAGGTCGGATGCCATTGTGCATGGAGTTGCCATGAGTTGGATGCAGTCTTGAGGGCAGCCTACAGCAGGGGTCCAGAGGCCCTAATTCTTCCTGGTCCCTCACTGCCACAAGACTTCAGGGGAAAATCCCATAATGACTTGCTCCCTCCTCCTCAGTTTAAACATCTGTAACCTTCACTGCTTAAGCCAGGAATGGGCACCCTGACCACCCACTGTGGGCTCCTCTGCCCACTCCACAAGGTTTCTCTGACGCTCAGAAGAACCATCTCTTGCTCCTTCCGTAAACTGTGAACCCCATCAAACGTCAAATGTCAGCAGTGTGTTCACCCCAAGGAAGACACAGGTTGAGACCTTGGGCCTCTGTCTTCATGGTGGAAGAATGCGGGGAGTGGGGGAGGGGATCTGAGTTCCTTCATTCCCGCTCCCCTCCTCGGCTGCGGCAGACCAGGCTTTTAGGAGGTGTTTTAACTGGCAAAGGGGTTAGGCCTGCGGGACTTGGGGTAGAATGGGGTGGCAGAGCGGCGTCCGGGGAGTGCAGAGAGGGATTCAGAAATGCGTCCCCCGAGGGAGAGAACAAGCCTTCTTCCTCCGCTCTCCCACCAATTCCGCATCCAGCCGCTGCTCCCGGATCGGCCCTTCCGGACGTCGACACTCCCGCGTTCCTCTGGAGAACCAGAAGGAGGGAAACAAGGGAGAGAGAAGCCGGAGCAGAACCTTCCCGCAGCAAACCGCACCAGCGCGCGCCCTCCTTCTGACCGCGGCCCCCGGCCACCCGAACTCCGCCACCGGCTCGCATGCGTCGTCCCTGGCAGCGCCTTCAACGCCCCCTGCCTCCCGCCCCCCACCGGCGCTC
The DNA here is from genome assembly GCF_024166365.1 of Elephas maximus indicus. NCBI lineage: Eukaryota > Metazoa > Chordata > Mammalia > Proboscidea > Elephantidae > Elephas > Elephas maximus. Next base: position 233,711,980 of record NC_064820.1, on the reverse strand, counting down.
GCACACCCGGGCTCCGGGGAGCGGGTAGGCCCCGAGCCGCCGGTCTGCCCGGCGGACAAAGCCCCCCGCCTGGGCGCGGAGGCCAGAGGCGCGCGCGGGGCGGGGCGGGGCGCGCGGACCGCGGGCCCGGGCCGGGGGTGTCGGATGTCACCCCCGGCGCACACCTCGGCCGGGGGGCGGGGGAGCCAACCACTGAGATGCGAAGACCTCCCCGGTCCTAGAGCGGAGCAGGAAGTGTCCCAGGGGAGGGAGTCGGAGGGCTCTGGCCTTTCCTTTCCTCCGCGTCCTGCGGGCTCCGGCGACGGCCTGGCCTGCGCGGCCCGCGAACGGGGACGCGCCGCAGCGGTGAGTGCTGCCGTGCGGGTCCCAGCCGGCTCCCCCGGTCCCCGCACCCGCGCGCCTCTTTTCCGCGCGCCCAGGCCTGCGCCAGCGCCGCCCCCAGCCCCGAGCGCAGGGTCCGGGGGTCTGCGGGCGGGGGCAGAAAGCGGTAGAATTTTGTTTTTCAGGGGCCTCCATTTCCTCCCACCCCTTTCCTCCCGAACGAAGCCGTGGCTTTCTGGATGAGCAGGAGAGGGCGTTGTGGCTGGCCAGGGAAGGAGTCTGGTCCCTGCAGAGAATCCGCCTGAAGAAGGACACCTGGGAGACCGGGCTGGAAGGATGAGGAGGTGCCGCCGGGGACTTCCGCCGCAGCAGGAGGGATTTGAGTTAGACGCTGGGAAGGAGTTCCAGGCTGTGAGGTGAGGAGCGTGTGGTTAGTGACTGTGTGTGTGTGTAGAAGGGAGCGTGAGGGAGAATGGAATGAAAAGCTCTCTCCTTTCCTTGGCCTAAAATGCCCTCCCCTTTCCTTTCTGCTGTTGCCGGTCTGTCCCTCCTCCGAGAGCTGGCTTAAACACGCCCAATCCAGGAGCCCTCCCCCGCTAACCTTAGTTCTTTGCGTCTCCTACACGCCAGGTGCAGGGTGACAAAGAGGAACAAGCTGTCTGGTTAGAGATAAGGTCCACAGAGCACCGAATGGGCAGCCACACAGCGGGGCCTGGGGTGCTGAGGGTAGGCACTGGGTTCTCCCAGGGTGGGGGCAGACCTGAGGAGCCAAGGGGAGAGTGGGGAAGAGGGGCCACTAAGGTCCACAGAGCACCGAATGGGCAGCCACACAGCGGGGCCTGGGGTGCTGAGGGTAGGCACTGGGTTCTCCCAGGGTGGGGGCAGACCTGAGGAGCCAAGGGGAGGGTGGGGAAGAGGGGCCACTTTTGGCCAGGAGGGTGGGGAGAACCAGGTGGGGACCAGATTGGACTCTGGAAGAGACTCTGGAGGGAATCCAGCGGTGGGCTGAGCTGATAATGTGTTCAGTCAGGGGCCCTCCAAGTCCCCTTCTGCCAATTTGTACTTGTTTTTAGGTTGGAAAGCAAGAGGGTCCAGAGACTTGGTTTTTCTGATTGCCTCTCAGTGACTTTGCCATTTTTCTGGTTTCACTTGTCTTCCTGTGAAAGGGTGAGGTCCGTCACACCCCCTACCAGGAGACTGGGAAAGGAAGGCTGTGTGAGAGGCTGGATGTTAAGTTGCTCTGCTCACTGGGGTCCTCTTAGAGGTGAGGGCATGGAGGGTGAGTGACCAAGCTGGCAGAGAGGGACTGTGTGTGTCTCCATGTGTCCTTGACTTTTCTTGTGTCTTTCCTTGTGCTGCCACCCTGGGGGATCCCAGTCTTCGGTGCGTGGCTGTCCACAGGGCTCTGTGAACCGTTTTTTTAACCCGATAGCTTGTTCCTCTGGCACCCTGCACCTGTAGTCTGGGTCAGTGACTATATGTCACAGATAACAGCCTCTCTTGTCACCTTGTTTGGGGAGATGTAGGGGTCCCATCCCCTGCCATGTGGATGTGGGTACAGTTCATGGAGGGCTGAGAGCTGGGTTATGTGCTGTGCTGCTAAGCACCTTGCTCCCCTAATCGGCCTAAGGAAGGGCTGTGAGGGCAGTGCAGTTGCCTTGAGCAAGGTTTGAAGAGGACAAGGGAGAGAAGGAGGTGGAGGTAAAGTCGAAGGTCAGAGCACCTTTCAGTACATGCTAAAGTTTCCTATCAGACACTCAAATGAGTTGGGTGGCAGGCTGGTCCGAAAGCAATGATGCTTTAAGATATAGTGGCATTTCTCTCTGGTAAGTGCAGTCTGCAGCTCTCTTGTGACTCTTGTGATCTCTTGTCTGGGCATATTCTCGTCTGCCTCTTTTCCCCTGCAGGCTCTACTGGGGGCGGCCAGTTCTGGCTCTTGTGTGCACTCAGCTCTGAGCACAGGTGCCTGGCCCTCAGCTGTCAGCAGGGTGGATTTCCTGAACCTTGATGTGCTTTAAAGGCTCTTCCCTTGCATGTCTGCCTGTATTTTTCCAGCTCAGTTTGTAAAGGTCTTCAGCCCAAGGACGGTGACTTCTGCCCCAAAGCCTCAAGATAGCAGCCTGCTCAGACGCATCCATCTTGGGTCCTCTCCAAGAGGACCTGGCCACCGAAGGTACCAGAGAGCCTTAATTAACATCTCCCTCCTGCATGCAGCCCCTTTGGTCCTCTGGGATGCTTGGAAGGCCAGGGTCACATGGAAATGCCATCGCTTTTCTCCTGGACTCACTGCCTCGTTACCCCGATCATCTAGCTGGGGAATGCACACACAGTGGTACTGAGAGGGAGATGGGGATGGGGATGGGTTCTTTCTGTCCTTGTGTGTAAGGACCAGTCACAATGACACCCCTCACCTGGGAAATCCCAGGGCTTCTCCAAAGGGCTGATCTCTGTGGGCTTTGTCAGTTTTCCCATCAATACCCCCTAAAACTAACGCAGGAGACCAGAACATTGAAGCCAGCGATTTCTGTTTGGAAATAGGGTCGTCTTCTGCTGCTGACCCCCATCAAATCCCATCATGCCCACAGCCCTGTGCCCCCGAGTCTTGGCTCCGAAGGAAAGTGAGGAGCCCAGGAAAATGAGGAGCCCACCTGGAGAGAAACCTAGCCCCCAAGGAGAGCTCCCCAGTCCAGAGTCCTCCCGCCGCCTGTTCCGTCGCTTCCGCTACCAGGAGGCGGCAGGTCCCCAAGAGGCCCTGCACCGCCTCTGGGACCTTTGCCGGGGCTGGCTGCGGCCTGAGAGGCACACCAAGGAGCAGATCCTGGAGCTGCTGGTGCTGGAGCAGTTCCTGGCCATCCTGCCCCGGGAGATCCAGAGCTGGGTGCGGGCCCAGGAGCCCGAGAATGGCGAGCAGGCTGTGGCCGCAGTAGAGACAATGGAGCAGGAACCGGGCAGACCCTGGCAGTGGGTGAGCAGAGGGAGCTGGCTGGGCTGGGAGATGGGACAGAGAGTGGGGCTGAGAACAGGTGTGCTGATGGGGATAACCGTTCCCCAGCCGAGGTTGTGGAGTCCTGTCTACAACCAGGACGTACCTCTGTTAAGTCCAGACTAGACGTCAGTTTCCCGAGAAAGCAAGTTTCTTTCCCCAGAGGCCCTAATGTGGTGCCCAACTTTGTCGTCTCCCTTTACATCCCTGTCCACAGTTTGTGCTTAGCCTCTGGCGGTCAGCTATGGGGTCGATGGTCGGCAGGCCCAGGGAAGGGAGGGAGCGTGCCCAGCCGCTTGCAGAGCAGGGCTAGTCCTACCGCTGGCCTGGGACCTCTCCACCTGAAAAGCCCTCTCTGGGATTATAGCTCAAGCACTCTGAAGACCCTGTGGTGATCGATGATGGGGATGGCCATCTGGACCAGGAGCAGGACCGACTGCCCACAGAGCCCCAGGGTGACCTTGCAAAGAACCAGGATGCCCAGCCCATGACCCTGGCAGAAGGCGCTGGGCTCCCAAGCCGTCCGCCAGGGCAGCTCAGCGAGGACCCAGGTACTGAACCCATAGAACTGTGGTGAGGATTGAGCTAGGGGGCACCCTGTGCTCTCTCAGCGGAGTCCTGAGAGGAGCAGTGGCGTTCTGAATGACCTCATGGAGATGACTGTTTGGATCCCTAGTTCTCTCTGGTTCCTGGGGAACTTGAACTGTTTTTGAGGTCTGGGCTTCACCCTGGAGCAATTGAATCAGAATCAGGGTGTCTTGATTGTGCTAGGTCCCCCAGGAGGGAACTCTTCTGTAAATGGGCATCGCCGAGGGTGCACCAACCATACCTCTGTGTGCATTGTTGGCTTGGGGGCCACCCAAGCGTGGCCACGTGGCCAAGGACATGTCTGCTTCTCTCTGAACCTTGCTTTCCCCAGCTGTACAAGCCCTGCCCTCAGCATTATTTGGGTGACGTAAGGAAGCAAACATAAAAGATAAAATGCTTCAGAGGGCATACAATGTTCTCTCCAGGGTAAGGGGCTTGAGCACCTACCTGGATGTGGTTTGAAGATCTATGGGAACTGCACTGGTGGCTACCAGCAAGCAGGTACTTTCACCACCAAATAGCCTTGGCTTTGCATCCTCTAGGTACATCTCTGGGCTAGTTTCTAACCTCTGTGAGCCTCAGTCCCCTCGTGTGTCAAATGGAGATAATCGTCACCCTTATCAGGTGTTTGAGGATTAAGTGAGATAAAAGAAATGAGTGTTTAGCACAGCACTTGAGCGGTACATACTTTTTTTTCCCGTACTTTTTAGTCAGTGTAATTATCATGGGACATTGGGTCGCCCTCAGGTCAGAGGAAGGGTTTAACATGGGATTAGTTTGGGTGGACTTCCACACTGCACTGTAGATCTAGATCGGGAGGTTACCGGTGCATTCTCATGTCTCACTAAAGTGCTTGTTAAGTTTCTCTCTGTGTGAAACTAGACTAACCACTGTACAGATCGGATGAGGTCTTCAGCCTCTTGTTCTTTAAAAGTCACAATGGGCATAAGGGAGACAACCCATCGCCCAAGTAGACGAAGCGTCAGCAGGTAGCTGGTGAGCCAGCCTGGGTTACACAGGAAGTACAGGCTGCGAGGGGCCCTGTGGTGGGATCCGGGAAGGCGCTGGGGAGGAAGGTGGTTCTGGGAACCACAGCAGCCTACCTGAGCAGTCTCTTCTCGGTGATACCCTAAAATAAGCCAGACGCCACGAATGGATTTGGGGGCAAAAGCACAGGCTCTTGAATTTCCAGGAGCAGTAATGAACGGGCAGAATAGGCATGGCAAGGGTCAGGTGTTAGAACATAAACGTTAGGATGGTTCACTGTTGGAATGAACCACCAGCAAAAGTTGTAGTTTTTCTGATTTCGAAAGTCTCCTCCCAAAAAGCTAGCAAATGGCCAGCATTCTTAAATGGTTTCATGTACAGCCTGAAAGCTTGCCAAAGTGTTCTGCCAAGTGTTCCTTTATTCATCTATCCTGGCAGAAGGTAGGCTGGGACTCTAGTTCACCCCCAGAAGGTGGTGAGGTATCAGGCGACATAATTAAAACCCCCCTCCCCAGCCTGAGCTGCCAGCAGCAGCAGAGTGAAGAGGTTGCCTCCCATGGCCCCCGCAGGCACTTCGCTGCAGCTGTGTCAGCTTCTGGGCCCAGCCCCTGGCTCCAAATAGCTACTCCGGCACCTGTTATTTCCTGAAGACTTTGTGCCTGGGGCAGAAAGGTCAGGGACGGTGGCTTCTCCTCTCCATTTTGTCGCTGATTTATCTTGTGACCTTGGAATTTTCTCTAAACTGAGAGGTCGTAGTGCAGCTTTCCAGCTTTTATTTTGTGAAAGGAATACCTTTTGGAATGCGAGGTTCGTTCTTACATGGCTGCAGTGTTGGCCCGGGACTTAGCTTATTACTTACTTACTGTCCAAGCAAGAAGTCATTGCCATTTGGGGGAGAGAGATCGTATTATAGCATGGCAGAGGTCCTGCAAGCCCTTAAGAGTGTATTTGGGAGCTAAAAATAAGGGAAGTTGAGATGATCCCAAAGCCACATTCCATACAGTTCTGTGCATGGTAGTTAGGGTGCTGGACCAAGTGATCTTCCAGAAGCACTTAATGGTGATAGGAGTCTTTTTTATCAAGCTTTGCCATATACAGACTGCTCTCTCATGTGCCACTGGGGTCTCACAGTAATCCTCACTGAGGACAAGCCTTACTGACACTTTGACACTAGAGTTTGGAACTTTATAACTCTCATATTGCAGATGGTAAAACAGGTCCCCGGACCTGCAGATGTTCACATAGCTAACTGACCTGGGTGTTCTATTTTAAAGCAACGCTGCATGGTACAAATAGTTAAGCACTCGACTGCTAGCTGGAACGTTGGCAGTTGGAACCCACCCAGAGATGGAGATGTTTCGGAAGACAGGCTTGGCAATCTGCCTCTGAGAGTTCGCATCCTTGAAAACCCTGTGGAGCAGCTCTTCTCTGCACACATGAGGTCTCCTGGAGTTGGGATCGGTGGCAACTGACAGTAACAACAGTCCCTTTTAAAGCCCATATTCCTGTCTGAAAAACTGAGAAATCTCCTTGGAGTTGTGAAACGCTTTTCATAAGCATTGTCTCGTAATCTCCGTTTTATTGGTGAGAAAAGACCTAGGAGTCTATGAAAAGTTGGTGAAACAGCTGCCTGTTGGCTGTTCTCTTGTGACTTTCCTCACCCAACAAAACTGAAATTCAGAGGACCGTAGGGAGCTAGAGAAGTGCCAGGACCATACTTGGCTCCTTTGGAACACCCTTTTCCTGTATCTTTCAGTTTCGCAAGACCCTGCCCTTCTTCAGGAAGAGAGTTTGAGGGACACACAGCAGGTGACCACCTTCCAGCTGCCTCTGGTGAGTGCATTCTGCGAGGGCCCTTGATAACCCCGTGTTCGTCTCCCTCTAAACCCTGCACCTCCCGCCAGAGCAGTTTTCCCAGGAGCCCAGCCTGTCCAACCCCAGCCCAGAAAAATGGAAGGATGTGAGCTGAAGAGATGTCCCCGTCCCTCCTCCTGACTGCCTAATCCCAGCTTCTCACTGCGAGGCCGCTTTTCAGCTTTGTGCAGACAATCACTGCAGAAAACAAATGCCTGCATCCTGGTTTTACAGCCCAGGAGTCACTCTGGATTGGCCTCTTTGCATCCCAGGGATCTCTCTCCTCCTGTGAAGAAGGGAGCCCTCTTCACTCTTGTACTCCTCGGGGGCATTTTTTGGTAGTAATCCTAGTTGTGACTGTATTTCAGAAATGTCGGGAAATAGAGGGAAAATGAAACAGACCATTTCACTGTCGTCACACAACCACTGGTGGGGTCTTGAGAATTTCCTTGGCAACTTTCCTGTGTTCTGGTGTCCTGGTGGGGATGGTGAGCTCGTACCTGCTGGTGCTCTTACTCACCTGTTTCTAGGTGCTGCCTTAGACCATGGTTTCCTACCATATCCACCTTGATCCTTCTTCCTAACACTTTCCACTGCCTGGCATGATATTTAGTTACTAAAGCATTAGCTCTTGCCATTAGAATGTGGGCTTCATGATGGTTTGGACTCTTGTTAATTGTTGTTGCCCAGCAGAGGGAAAACTGCCTAAAGCGTAGGAGACTCTCCGTAAACGTGGCACAGAGAAATGTAGGAAAAAGAACAGCTTGCTCTCAGCCCAGGGCATTTGACATGGCTGTAAGTTGGGGGAAGTGGGTAGGACTAAGCATGGGAAGGAGTCAGCTGTTAGGTGAGGTGGGAGGCATCTTGCTCCCTGCCTTCCATGCCAGAGGAAAGCCGGCACACACCCCTGCACCTTAGCCCACAACACATGTGTTTCAGCACCTAGTGTGCTGAATGGTGTGTACCGTGATGGTTGTTGTTGAACCCAAACGTCCAAAGTGAAGAAATGCTCCTTTTTCTCATTAAAAATTAAGACCTTTGACCAGTACAATGTGCAAGGGGATACTGTAACACTAGCATCTACGAGGTTTGGTCTTCGTCTGTGGATTCTTGCAGCTCCCTAGGAAATGCCGTGCACAGAGTGAGATTGCATACATAAATCAATGCTACTTTGTCACGCTACTGAAGACATAGTTTCTTCCCAATGCAGCAGAAGTCACCCTCACAAGTTTTTTTCTTAGTTTTTTAATTAAACTTTTTATTTTTAGATAATTGTAGATTCACAAGCAGTTGTAAGAAATAATCCAGAGGGATCCCTTATACTCTTTACCTCTTTCCTCCGGTGGTAGCGTCTTGTAAAATAGTGTCACAACCAGGATTTTGACATTGATACGGTCAGGATGCAGAATACCTTTGACTTACCAGCGGATTCCATCGTGGCCGTTTTATGCCTACACCCGCTTCTCTCCTGCCCCCACTCCCTCCCTTGCAACCAGTAATCTTTTTTCCTTCTCATGTTATCATTTCAAGAATGTTATATAAATGGATTCATACAGTATATACTTTTGGGGGTTGGCTTTTTTCACTCAGCATAGTCGTATGGAGATTTATCCAGGTTGCAACATGTATCGATAGTTTGTTCCTTTTTATTGTTTAGTAGTATTCCATGATATGGATGTACTAGTTTGTTTAACCATTTGCCCGTTGAAGGGCATCTGGGTTGTTTCCAGTTTGGGGGCATTTATGAATAAAGCTGCTATAAACATTTCTGTAAAGGTTTTTGTGTGAACACAAGTCTTCATTTCCCTGGGATAAATGCCCAGGAGGGCAATTGTTGGATTGTGTGGTAAGCACGAGGCTTTGTAGGAAACTGCCTTACCCTTTTCCAGGGTGGCTGTTCCAGTGTACGTTCCCACCGGCAGTGTGTGCATGGTCCACAATCTCTGCATCCTCCCAAGCGTTTGGTAGTGTCTCTGTTTTTTATGTTAGCCATTTTGATGGGCAAGCAGTGATATCTTATTCTGGTTTAAATTAGCATTTACGTGATAGCTAATGATGTCGAACATCCTTGTGTGGGCTCATTTGCCACCTGTGTGTCCTGTTTGGTGAAATGTCTCTTCATGTTTTTTTCTCATGTTCTAACTGGACTATATGCCTTTTTACTGTTGAGCTTTAAGAACTCTATATATTCCAGGTACTTGTCCTTTGTTCGGTATATGGTTTCCAGATATTTTCTCCCAGTCCGTAGCTTGTCCTTTCATCCTCTTAACAGGGTCTCCAAAAGAGCAAAAGTTTTTAATTTAGATTAAGTCTAGTTTATAGATTTTTTCCTTATAAGGGTCATGCTTTTGATATCAAGTCCAAGAACTCATTGCCTAGTCCTAGATACTGAAGATACTGTACTATGGTTTTTCCTAAAAGTTTTATATTTTATATGTAAGTCTGTGACCCATGTTAAGTTAATTTTTGTATAAGGTCTGTATTGCTTTTTTTTTTTTTCTGCCTGTGGACGCCCAGTTGCTCTAGCACCATTTGTTGAAAAGGCTATCATTCTTCCATTAAATTGTTTTTGCACCTTTGTCAAAAAATCAGTTGGGCATATTTATGTGGGGTCTGTATTCTGTTACATTGATCCATCTGTCTGTCCCTCTGCTAAGACCATGCAGTCTTGATTACTGTAGCTATATATGTCTTCAAATTGGATAGACTACTTCCTCCTACTTTATTCTCTTTCAAAATTATTTTAGCTGTTTTAGTCCCTTTGCCTTTCTGTATGAATTTTACAGTAACCTTGTCTAAGCCTGCAAAAAGCCTCACTGGGATTTTCATGGGAATTTTATTAAACCTGAATGTCAATTTGGAGAAAATTGGAATTTTTGCTATCTGACTCTTTCAATTTGTGAACACAATATGTCTCTCTGTTTATTTATTTCTTCTTTGATTTTGTAAATCAGCTTCCAGATGATTTTCAGCTTACAAATCTTGTGCATATTTTGTTAAATGTATTCCTAAGTTTTTTATTTCTTTGGGCAGTTGTAAATGGTATTGTATTTTTTAATTTTGACGTCAATGTGTTCATTTCTAGTACATGGAAATACAATTGTATTTCTATTTCTATTTTGTATTTTTAAAAATAATTCTTATTGAGCTTTAAGTAAACGTTTACAAATCAAGCCAGTCTGTCACATAAAAGCTTATACACACCTTACTCCTTACTCCCACTTACTCTCCCCCTAATGAGTCAGCCCTTCCAGTCTCTCCTTTCGTGACAATTTTGCCAGTTTCTAACCCTCTCTACCCTCCCATCCCCCCTCCAGACAGGAGATGCCAACACAGTCTCAAGTGTCCACCTGATACAGGTAGCTCACTCTTCATCAGCATCTCTCTCCTACCCACTGTCCAGTCCCTTCCATGGCTGATGAGTTCTCTTCGGGAATGGTTCCCATCCTGGGCCAACAGAAGGTTTGGGGACCATGCCCGCCGGGATTCCTCTAGTCTCAGTCAGACCATTAAGTATGGTCTTTTTATGAGAATTTGGGGTCTGCATCCCACTGATCTCCTGCTCCCTCAGGGGTTCTCTGTTGTGCTCCCTGTCAGGGCAGTCATCGGTTGTGGCCAGGCACCATCCAGTTCTTCTGGTCTCAGGATGATGTAGGTCTCTGGTTCATGTGGCCCTTTCTGTCTCTTGGGCTCTTCGTTATCGTGTGACCTTGGTGTTCTTCATTCTCCTTTGCTCCAGGTGGGTTGAGACCAATTGATGCATCTTAGATGGCCACTTGTTAGCATTTAAGACTCCAGACGCAACACTTCAAAGTGGGATGCAGAATGTTTTCATAATAGAATTATTTTGCCAATTGACGTAGAAGTCCACTTAAGCCATAGTCCCCAAACCCCCGCCCTTGCTCCGCTGACCTTCGAAGCTTTCAGTTTATCCCGGAAACTTCTTTGCTTTTGGTCCTACAATTGATTTTGAGTGCTTATTTTGTATTACGCAACTTCGCTGACCTCACAGGTTAGTACAAGTCTCTTTTAATAGATTTCTTGGGATTTTCTACGTAGACATCTGCAGATAAACGGTTGCTGTCAGGTTGGTTCTGACTCCTGGTGACCTCGTGTGTGTCAGAACAGAGCCGTGCGCCACAGAGTTCTCAGACTCCTGGTGATCCCCTGTGTGTCAGAACAGAGCCGTGTGCCGCAGAGTTCTCAGACTCCTGGTGACCTCGTGTGTGTCAGAACAGAGCCGTGCGCCACAGAGTTCTCAGACTCCTGGTGACCTCGTGTGTGTCAGAACAGAGCCGTGCGCCACAGAGTTCTCAGACTCCTGGTGATCCCCTGTGTGTCAGAACAGAGCCGTGTGCCACAGAGTTCTCAGACTCCTGGTGACCTCGTGTGTGTCAGAACAGAGCCGTGCACCACAGAGTTCTCAGACTCCTGGTGACCTCGTGTGTGTCAGAACAGAGCCGTGTGCCGCAGAGTTCTCAGCAGCATGTTTTCTGGAAGTAGGTCCTCAAGCCTTTCTTCTGAGGAGCCACTGGGTAGACTCAGAACTCTAACCTGTCAGTTAGCAGTCGTGTATATATGGAGTCACCATAGGTCCAAATCAACTAGATGACAAAAAGTTCGCCTGCAAAAAGTTTTATTTCTTCCTTTTCTATCTGTAGGTTTTTATTTCATTTTCTGGTCTCATTTTACAGACTGAAACATCCAATACTGTGTTTAGTTATAGAGGAGACAACAGACATCCTTGTCTTGTACCCAGTCATAAGGGGAAAGCATTCAGCCTTTCACTACTAAGTAAAATGTTAGCTGTAGGGTTTTTGTTTTAATAATAGATGTTCTTTATCTAAATGAGGGAGTTCCCCTGTATTCCTATTTTTCGAAGAGTTTTTATCATGAACGGTTGTTAAATTTTGTCAGATGCTTTGTCTGTATCAGCTGATATGATCATGTGATTTTTCTGGTCTAGCTAGGTAATATGATGCATTATGTCACTTGATTTTTTGCATATTGAATCAGCCTTGCATCCCTGGAATAAGCCCCACTCTGTCAGAGTGTAAGATGCTATGTATATATTGCTAAATCCTTTTTATTAATATTTTGGAAGGATTTTTGCATATATATTAATGAGGGATATTGGTCTGTGTTTTTCTTTCTCTATACCGTCTTTGTTAGTTTTGGTATCAAGGTAGTACTAGCTTTGTAAAATGCATTGGGAAGTGCCCTCTCCTCATTTGTTTTCTCAAAGAGATTATATAGAATTGTTGTTAATTCTTTTTTAAATATTTTGTAGAATTCTCTAGTGAAACCATATGAACCTAGAGATTTGGAAGGGGGGTGATATTTTAATTATGAATTCAGTTTCCTTAATGGCTCTACACCAAACCAAACCCATTCCCATCGAGTAGATTCTGACTCATAGTGACCCGATAGGACAGAGTAGAACTGCCCCATAGGGTTTCCAAGGAACTGGTGGTGGATTCAAACTGTTGACCTTCTGGTCAGCAGCCAAGCTCTGTAACCATTGTGCCACCAGGGCTCCTTAATGCCTATAGGGCTATTCAAATTGTTTCATAGTGGTTGAGTTGTGGTAGTGTGTGTTTTTCAAATAATGCGTTCTTTTCACCAAAGTTATCAAATTCATGTGTGTGCAGTTACCTGTGGTAATCCTCTACCATCCTTTGACGTCTGTAAGGTCTGTATTGATATTAAGCAAAAAGAAAACTCTGGTTCCCTAGCTCGGCTGCTTTCTTGACTGTCCTTTTCAGTGTTCTTGTGTTTGTTTTATCTATAATGTCCAGGGTTTTTAGTTGTACTTCATGGGAGAAATAGGGAAAAGTGTGTCTTCTCCATCTTCCTGGTAGCCAATGTCTCCGCTGAAGATCTGATTTTTTTTTTTTACAATAATTTTTATTGAGCTTTAAGTGAACGTTTACAAATCAAGTCAGTCTGTCACATATAAGCTTATATACAGCTTACTCCTTACTCCCACTTACTCTTCCCCTAATGAGTCAGCCCTTCCAGTCTCTCCTTTCGTGACAATTTTGCCAGTTTCTAACCCTCTCTACCCTCCCATCCCCCCTCCAGACAGGGGATGCCAACACAGTCTCAAGTGTCCACCTGATACAGGTAGCTCACTCTTCATCAGCATCTCTCTCCTACCCACTGTCCAGTCCCTTCCATGGCTGATGAGTTCTCTTCGGGAATGGTTCCCGTCCTGGGCCAACAGAAGGTTTGGGGACCATGACTGCCGGGATTCTTCTAGTCTCAGTCAGACCATTAAGTCTGGTCTTTTTATGAGAATTTGGGGTCTGCATCCCATTGATCTCCTGCTCCCTCAGGGGTTCTCTGTTGTGCTTCCTGTCAGGGCAGTCACCGGTTGTGGCCAGGTACCATCTAGTTCTTCTGGTCTCAGGATGATGTAGGTCTCTGGTTCATGTGGCCCTTTCTGTCTCTTGGGCTCTTCGTTATCGTGTGACCTTGGTGTTCTTCATTCTCCTTTGCTCCAGGTGGGTTGAGACCAATTGATGCATCTTAGATGGCCGCTTGTTAGCATTTAGGACACCAGACACCACATTTCAAAGTGGGATGCAGAATGTTTTCATAATAGAATTATTTTGCCAATTGACTTAGAAGTCCCCTTAAGCCAAGTCCCCAAACCCCCGCCCTTGCTCCGCTGACCTTTGAAGCATTCATTTTATCCCGGAAACTTCTTTGCTTTTGGTCCAGTCGAGTTGAGCTGACCTTCCGTGTATTAAGTATTGTCCTTCCCTTCACCTAAAGTAGTTCTTATCTACTAACTAATCAGTAAATAACCCTCTCCCACTCTCCCTCCCCGCCTCGTAACCACAAAAGTATGTGTTCTCAGTTTATACTGTTTTTCAAGATCTTATAATAGTAGTCTTATACAATATTTGTCCTTTTGCCTCTGACTAATTTCGCTCAGCATAATGCCTTCCAGGTTCCTTCATGTCATGAAATGTTTCACAGATTCGTCACTGTTCTTTATCGATGCGTAGTATTCCATTGTGTGACTGTACCACAATTTATTTAACCATTCATCCGTTGATGGACACCTTGGTTGCTTCCAGCTTTTTGCTATTGTAAACAGAGCTGCAATAAACTTGGGTGTGCATATATCTGTTCGTGTGAAGGCTCTTATTTCTCTAAGGTATATTCCGAGGAGTGGGATTTCTGGGTTGTATGGTAGTTCTATTTCTAACTTTTTAAGGAAGCGCCAGATAGATTTCCAAAGTGGTTGTACCATTTTACATTCCCACCAGCAGTGTATAAGAGTTCCAATCTCTCCGCAGCCTCTCCAACATTTATTATTTTATGTTTTTTGGATTAATGCCAGCCTTGTTGGAGTGAGATGGAATCTCATCATAGTTTTAATTTGCGTTTCTCTAATGGCTAATGATCGAGAGCATTTTCTCATGTATCTGTTAGCTGCCTGAATATCTTCTTTAGTGAAGTGCATGTTCATATTCTTTGCCCACTTCTTGATTGGGTTGTTTGTCTTTTTGTGGTTGAGTTTTAACAAACTCCTATAGATTTTAGAGATCAGGCGCTGGTCGGAGATGTCATAGCCGAAAATTCTTTCCCAATCTGTAGGTGGTCTTTTTACTCTTTTGGTGAAGTCTTTAGATGAGCATAGGTGTTTGATTTTTAGGAGCTCCCAGTTATCTGGTTTCTCTTCATCATTTTTGGTAACGTTTTGTATTCTGTTTATGCCTTGTATTAGGGCTCCTAACATTGTCCCTATTTTTTCTTCCATGATCTTTATCGTTTTAATCTTTAGGTCTTTGATCCACTTGGATTAGTTTTTTGTGCGTGGTGTGAGGTATGGGTCCTGTTTCATTCTTTTGCAAATGGATATCCAGTTATGCCAGCACCATTTGTTAAAAAGACTATCTTTTCCCCAATTAACTGACACTGGGCCTTTGTCAAATATCAGCTGCTAATGTATGCATGAATTTATATCTGGGTTCTCAATTCTGTTCCATTGGTCTATGTGCCTGTTAATTGTACCAGTACCAGGCTGTTTTGACTACTGTGGCTGTATAATATGTTCTAAAATCAGGTAGAGTGAGGCCTCCCACTTTCTTCTTCTTTTTCAGTAATGCTTTACTTTTTTTTTTTTTACTTATCCGAGGCTTCTTTCCCTTCCATATGAAGTTGGTGATTTGTTTCTCCATCACATTTTTTAAAAATGTCATTGGAATTTGGATCGGAAGTGCATTGTAAATATAGATCACTTTTGGTAGAATAGACATTTTTAATATGTTAAGTCTTCCTATCCATGAGCAAGGTATGTTTTTCCACTTAAGTAGGTCCTTTTTAGTTTCTTGTAGTAGTACTTTGTAGTTTTCTTTATATAGGCCTTTTACAACTTTGGTAAGATTTATTCCTAAATATTTTATCTTCTTGGGGGCTACTGTGAATGTTATTGATTTGGTTATTTCCTCTTCGATGTTTTTTTTGTTGATGTAGAGGAATCCAAGTGATTTTTGTATGTTTATCTTATAACCTGAGACTCTGCCAAACTCTTCTATTAGTTTCAGTAGTTTTCTGGAGGATTCCTTAGGGTTTTCTGTGTATAAGATCATGTTATCTGCAAATAGAGATAATTTTACTTCCTCTTTGCCAATCCGGATGCCCTTTATTTCTTTGTCTAGCCTAATTGCTGTGGCTAGGACTGAAGATCTAATTTTAAACATACTTGTTTATCTCCTTCCCCGTCCCTTCTTAACTCTAAAACATTGGCAAAGCTTGGAAAGGAAAAGGGTGTCCTTTGTTCCCAGCCACCTGAGAAGACTTCTGAATGTTTCAACAAACTTCCTTCCCGACTTTTTTCCTCTGCCGCCTTGTTTGTGTGCATCACTAGGATCGTGCCGTGTATCATTGTATCCTGTTATCTTACTTCCCCCCAACATGGAAGCATTTTCCCATGTAATTATAAAAGTTCCCTGGATATCCTGCTAAGTGGCTGTGTCAGATTTGGTCATCAGAGACTGGGACTGGGACTTACCCGACTGTTGGACGTTTGGTTTGCTTCCACCCGTGTGATGACTGTCTTTGTGCCCTAAGCTTTCTTCCTATTTCCAGTTTTGAATGGATTCTCAGAAGGAAGGTTACTGGGTCAAAGGGAACAAATATCCAAATCTCTTGATACGTATCCCATTTTTTTCTTCAAAAGCCTACTACACCACCCACAGCACTGTCTGAAAACACTGGCCTCTTTCACACTTTATCAACAGTAGTAATTACGATTTTTCCCCGTTAAAAGACTGGTCTTCAGCAAAATCAGTTTCTCTCCTGCAAGGCCTTGTAAGGAGATCCAGTGGCTACATGAGGCCCTTGTGTTCCCTCTGTGGAGCTTGGCTTGAGAGGACAGGGTTCCCTCTCACAACCATCTCTTCATAGGAGCACAGAGCCATTTTTGGGCTTGTGCAAATGCAGACTCTCAGGCCCCGCCTCAGACCTACTAGATCAGAATTTTCTTAACAAGATGCCTAGGTGAGTCATATGTGCATGCAAGTTTGAGAAGCCCTGTTCTAAACCCCAAATTAACTTTTGGAAATTTGAAGAATTTTGTCTGTTCATTTATTTTTATTTCTAACTTTTTATTGGGAATTAATTTCAAGCTTGGAGAAGATTGCAAGAATAGTACAAAAGACCTCCAAATCCCCTACTTTTCAATGCTCCAGTGTTGGTCACGTTAGCTTTGATGAATTGGATAAGGTTTTAAAATGATTTTTAACAGGACGGTTTTATGTGTAATCATTCAGTAGCTCTTCATTTTTTAAATTAACATTCTTTTTAATCTTTTTCAAAATGAAATTCTCTACATTTTTTATTTATTAAAATCTACTTTTGAGCTTTAGTTTGCACATAATACTATATACCTATTTTAAGTGCAGGAACGTCTAGGTGGTGCAAATGGTACTCAACTACTAGCCAGAAGGTTGGGGGTTTGAACCCCTGCAGAGGCACTTCAGAAGACAGCCCTAGCGATCTGCCTCCAAAGGGTCGCAGCCTTGAAAACTCTGTGGTGCACAGTTCTATTTTACACACATGGGGTCACCATGAGTTAGAATTGGCATGATGACAACGAACAACAGCAGTTTTAAGTGCAAACTTTAGGGAGTTTTTGGCACATGTATGCACTCATGCAACCACCACCTCAATCACGATAAAGAACATTTCTGTCACCCCAAAAGTTCCCTTATGTCCCTTTGCAGGGAAGCCATGCCCCCAGCTCCAGGCAATGACTGGTCTCCTTTTTTGTCAGAATACATTAGTTTTTCTTGTTCTAGAATTTCATATGCGTGGAATCAGTCATACAGTATGTGGTCTTTTGTGCCTGGCTGGCTTTTCTTAGTTAGCACAGTGACTTGAGCTTCATTCAAGTTGTGTATATCAGTAGTTCCTTCCATTTTAATGCTGAGTAGTATTCCATTGTCCAGATATATCACAATTCGTTTATCCATTTATCTGTCGATGAGCCTTTGAGTTACCTCCATTTTTGGCCGTTATGAATGAAGTTTCCATGAACAAGTCTTGTGGACACATGTTTCCACATCTCTGGGATAGTTACCTAGGAGTGGAATTACTGGGTCATATGATTAATTATATGAGAAGCTGCTGGTTTCTGTAATGGTTATATCACTTTACACATCTACCAGCAGTGAGTGAGTGTTCCACTTGTCCCACATCTTCACTAACTCTTGGTATTGCCTTTTTTGTTGTTTTTTCCATTAAAGTGGATATTGTGGTTTTAATTTTCATTTCCCTGTTGACTAATGAAATTGTTCATTGTTCATGTGCATGTGGGCCATTTATACATCTTCTTTTGTGAAGTGTTCAAATAGTTTCTTTTCTGTATTTCTTTATTGGGTTGCTTGTATTCTTATTATTGTGTTCTAAGAAGATACATAGAAGTACAGTGCCGTCAGTGGTAGAATAATATCCATACGCCTACAAGGAAGACCAGTTAGTATGACTTTTATTCAAATTTACACACCAAAGACTAAGGCCAAAGATGAAGAAATTGAAGATTTTACCAGCTTCTGTCGTCTGAAATTGATCAACTGTGCAATCAGGATGCACTGATAATTATTGGTGATTGGAATATGAAAGTTGGAAACAAAGAAGAAGGATTGGTAGTTGGAAAATATGGGCTTGGTGATGGAAACAATGCCAGAAATATCATGATTGAATTTTGCAAGACCAACAACTTCTTCATTGCAAATGCCTTTTTTCACCAGCATAAATGGTGACTATGCACATGGACCTCACCAGATGGAATACACAGGAATCAAATCAACTACATGTGTGGAAAGAGATGATGGAAAATCTCAATATCATCAGTCAGAATAAGGCCAGGGGCGGACTGCAGATCAGACCATCAGTTATTCATATGCAAGTTCAAGTTGATACTGAAGAAGATTAGAACAAGTCCATGAGAGCCAAAGAATGGCCTTGAGTATATCCCACCTGAATTTAGAGACCATCTCAATAATAGATTTGATGCATTGAACACCAGTGACCAAAGACCAGGCGAGTTGTGCAAGGACATCATACATGAAGAAAGCAAGAGGTCATTAAAAACACAGGAGAGAAAGGAAAGACTGAAATGGATGTCAGAAGAGACTCTGAAACTTGCTTTTGAATGTCGAGTAGCTAAAGCAAAAGAAAAAAATGAAGTAAAAGAGCTGAAGAGAAGATTTCAAAAAGTGGCTCAAGAAGATGAAGTATCATGATGATGTGTGCAAAGAGCTGGAGATAGAAAACGAAAAGGGAAGAATGTGTTCAGCATTTCTCAAGCTGAAAGAATGGAAGAAAAAATTCAAGCCTCGAGTTATGATACTGAAGGATTCTACGGGGAAAATATTAAATGATTCAGAAAGCATCAAAAGAAGATGGAAGGAATACACAGAGTCACCATACCAAAAAGAGTTGGTTGACATTCAACCATGTCAGGAGGTAACATGATCAGGAACCAATGGTACTGAAGGAAGAAGTCCAAGCTGCACTGAAGGCATCGGTGAAGAACAAATCTCTGGGAATTGATGGAACACCAGTTGAGATGTTTCAACAAACAGATGCAGCACTGAAAGTGCTCACTCGTCTGTGCCAAGAAATTTGGAAGACAGCTACCTGGCCAGCCGACTAGAGGAGATCCATATTTATGCCTATTCTCAAGAAAGGTGATCCAGCCGAATGCAGAAATTATTGAACAATGTCATTAATATCACACGCAAGCAAAATTCTGCTGAAGATCATTCAAAAGCAGCTGCAGCAGTGTGTCAACAGGGCACTGCCTGAAATTCAGGCCGGGTTCAGAAGAGGACGTGGAACCAGGGCTGTCACTGCTGATGTCAGACGGATCCTGGCTGAAAGCAGAGAACACCAGAAGGATGTTTACCTGGGTTTTATTGACTAGGCAAAGGCATTTGACTGTGTGGATCATAACAAATTACGGATAACACTGCGAAGAACGGGAATTCCAGGACACTTAATTGTGCTCATGAGGAACCTTTATGTAGATCAAGAGGCAGTTGTTCGGTCAGAACAGGGGGATACTGATTGGTTTAAAGTCAGGAAAGGTGTGCATCAGGGTTGTAACCTTTAACCATACCTATTCCATCTATAAAAAAAAAAAAAACCATACTGAGCAATTAATCTGAGAAGTTAGACTATATGAAGAACGGGGCATCAGGATCAGAGGAAGACTCATTAACAACCTGCGTCATATAGATGACATAACCTCGCTTGCTCAAAGTGAAGATGACTTGGAGCACTCACTGATGAAGGTCAAAGACCACAGCCTTCAGTATGGATTGCACCTCAACATAAAGAAAACAAAAATCCTCACAACTGGACCAATGAGCAACATCATGATAAATGGAGAAAAGATTGGGGTTGTCAAGGAGTTCGTTTTACTTGGATGCACCATCAACACCCGTGGAAGCAGCAGTCAAGAAATCAAAAGACGCATTGCATTGGGCAAATTAGCTGCAAGAGATCTCTTGAAAATGTTAAAAAGCCGAGCTGTCACCTTGAAGACTAAGGTGCACCTGACCCAAGCCATGGTGTTTTCAGTTGCCTCATACGCAAGTGAAAGCTGGATGATGAATAAGGAAGACCAAAGAAGAACTGACACCTTTAAATTGTGGTGTTGGTGAAGAATATTGAATATACCGTGGACTGCCAAAAGAACAAACATATCTGTCTTGGAAGAAGGGCAACCAGAATGCTCTTTGGAAGCAAGGATGGTGAGACTACGTCTCACATTGGACCTGTTGTCTGGAGGGATCAGTCCCTGAAGGAGGACATCATGCTTGGTAAAGCAGAGGGTCAGCGAAAAAGAGGAAGACCCTCAATGAGATGGACTGACAGTGGCTGCAACAATGGACTCAAGCATAGCAACAATTGTGAGAACAGCCCAGAACTGGGCAGTGTTTACTTCTGTTGTACATAGGGTCACTATGAGTTGGAACAGCAACAACAACAAGATACACACGTGTGTCCATAAACATACATTTATTTTCTGGGTAAAATTTCTTCGTCAGATGTGTATTAGAAGTATTTTCTGCATGTCCATGACTTGCCTTTTCATTGTTTGTGTCTTTTGAAGATTTGCTGTTGTTGTGTGCCCTTGAGTCAATTCCAATTCATAGTGACCCTATCAGACAAAGTAGAACTGCCCCTTAGGATTTCTAAGGAGGGGCTGATGGATTCCATGGATTCAAACTGCCGACCAGCTTTTTGGTTAGCAGCCTGAGTGAGCTCTTAACCATTTCACCACCAGAGCTCCTTTTGAAGGTTAGACGTCTTTAATTTTGATGAAGTCCAATTTATCAAGTTTTCTTTTATGGTTTATGCTTCCCGTCCTATCTAACAGATCTTTGTCTACCCCAGTGTCACAAAGATTTTCTCCAGTGTTTATGTCTTTCTAGAAGCTTTATAGTTGGTCTGTGATTCATTTCAGATTTTTTTTTTGCATATGGTATGAGGTATCAGCCACTGCTGTCAAGTCAATTTTGTCTCATAGTGACCCTATAGGATAGAGCAGTACTGCCACATAGGGTTTCCGTGGCTGTAAATCTTTATGTAAACAGACTGCCACATCTTTCTCCCATGGAGTGGCGAGTGGGTTCAAACAGCTGACCTGTGGGTTAGCAGCCAAGTGCTTAACCACTGCACCAGCAGGGTTCATTGGTAAGAGGAATAAATAAAAGAAGTTCCTTTCCCCATTGAATTGCTTTGGCACCCTTGCTAAAAATCCATTGTCCATATATGTCTGGACCTCTGTGCTCCATCTGTTATACTGATCTATATTTTGATCCGTTATGCCAATACCACTGCAACTTTTTAGTAAATTTTGCAACTTGGCTCTTGTTTTTAAAGTTCTTTTGGCTACTCCAGGTGTTTTGCATGCCCATTTAAATTTTGCAATGAGTTTATCAATTACCACAAAAAAGCCTTCTGGAATTTTTGTTTGGGATTGCACTGAATCTGTAGATCATTTCAGGAAGAAATGACATCTTAACAGTATGGAGTCCTCCATCCCATAAACATGTGAAAACTTTCCATTTATTTAGTTCTTAAGTGTACAGGTCTTGCACATGTTTTGTAAAACTTTTCCGTAAGAATTTCATGTTTTTTGATGTTATTGTAAATGGCATGTTTATATATATGTGTGTGTGTGTGTATATACTTCATTTTCCATTGTCACTAATATATAAAAATACAATTGATTTTTGTTTATTGACCTTGTATTCTGGACCTTGTTAACTTTACTTAGTTATGGTAGCTTTTTTAAAGATTCTGGAGAGTTTTCTAGGACTGGCTCATGGAAATTTTGGCCTCTAGGCTAAAGTTGTTTAAAGTGTTTCTAAAGCTGCATTTTTATGTATAATGATAATTGATGAAATTCCATCACTTTTCGTTTTGAATATTCATCAAAATGATGCTTGAAAATGGTATTTTATGTACATTTTTTTCTTGTACTAGTGAGGGTGAACTTTTTTTTCTCACATATTTATTAAATATTTACTTTCTTGTCCTTTTTTTTTTTTTTTTTAATTTGGATGGAGGCTTTTCCAATTGTAAGGGCTCTTTTTGTTTTAAATACCCTTTGTCTTTCATAAGTGGTGTGCATTTTTTCCCAGTTTGTTATTTTTCTTTTAATTTCATGCATGCTGCTTTCTTATTGTAGATATTTGCTATGTTATTATGGAGAATCTGCCAATCATTTTTTCACACAGTTTCTAATTTTTATTCTGCAAGACTTTTTTTCTTTTGGTACTTTAAGTTTTTTTGTTTTTGTATTAGTTATAATTAAGCTTAAAAATTTAGGTTTTTATTTCTGAGTAGTCAACCAAGTATATCAGGCACACTGAATAGAAATCATCTTTCTCTTCCCCATTGATCAGTGTTCTCTTCTTGTACATTAAATTTTTATGTATGTGTACCAAGTTTTGTTTCTGGACTTTATTCTGTATTGGTCTCTTTGTTCCAAAACCACATGGCTGATTTTGAAGCCTCTTTATCAAAATTATTACCATATTAATTTGTTAAACTCCTTCTTGCATTTCATCCTGTACCCCTAATATTACTGATTATTTTTACCACCATGAAGTGATTTAAATGCATTTAAAAATATTTTAACATTGAAATAATGTTATCCTTGATATATATATAAAACTATAAGCTGATTTTAAAAATATAGGAAAAGCTGCTCTGTGGAAAACAGAAAAATAAAGAAAATAAACAATCGTCTCAAAGAAAATGAAACCTGATTGGGCAATAAACCACCGAAGAGGTGTTCGTCAAAGAAAGGGGAGTTACAACACATGGAATAGCTGCCACCTGGGGCATCACGGGAACATGAAACATTGGATAATACCCATTGTCGGCAAAGGTGTTGGGAAACAGGAGTGCTGATGAGTTGTCAGTGGGAATGTGCTTTTGGTACTGCACTTTGAAAAACAAAGTGGAAGTATTTCATATCAGTAAGGATGTGAGTTCCTTATGGTCCAGTAACTCTACTTCTACATATATAGAGCCCGGAGAAACTCTTACACATGGACAAGGGGGATAGGAAAGGGTGTTCATTGAACTGTTGCTTGTAACAGCAAAATACTAGAAACAAAGTTAGGATCAGAAGAACTGGTAAAATCACACTGTATGACATTATACACATCAGTATATGTCAATGAGTTAGAGCTACGTACATTGGCGTGAGTGAATCTTAATATGATGGTTAGTGGGAAGACACGTTTAACATTTTAAAACACAGAATAAACCCATTGCTGTTGAGTCAATTCCGACTCATAGCGACCCTATAGGACAGAGTAGAACTGCCCCATATGGTTTCCAAGGAGTGCCTGCTGGATTCGAACTGCTGACCTTTTGGCTAGCCGCCGTGACACTTAACCACTATGCCACCAGGGTTTCCAAAACACGGGATAGTACTGCAATATTATTCAGTAGTGGGAATTTAAAAGCATACACTAATTATTAAACACCAAATCCAGAGTGCTGACTCCCTCTAGGGTGGTGAGGAGGGTGGAGGCGTTGGAAGCAGAAAAGCTCTGGAGACAGCAATCTGCTTGTAATGCCCTTTCCAAGAAGATCTGAAGCTTAGACTCTTACACGTTAACATTTTTTAAATCTTGGTGGTGGGTACGTGGACATTTTGTTTCAATTTTTTTTTAATTATTGTACTTTTGATGAACTTTTATAGAACCAACTAGTTTCTCATTAAACAATTAGTACGCATGTTTTGTGACATTGGTTACCAGCCCAACGACATGTCAGCATTCTCCCTTCTTGACCTCGGGTTCCCTATTACCAGCTTTCCTGTTCCCTCCTGCCTTCTCGTCCTTGCTCCTGGGCTGGTGTGCCCTTTTAGTCTCCTTTTGTTTATGGGCCTGTCTAATCTTTGGCTGAAGGGTGAATGTCAGGAGTGGCTTCATTCCTGAGCTAAAAATGTGTCCAGGGGCCATACTCTCTGGGGCTTTTCCAGTCCCTGTCAGGCCAGTAAGTGTGGTCCTTTTTTGTGAATTAGAATTTTGTTCTACATTTTTCTCCAGCTCTGTTTGGGACCCTCTATTGGAATCCCTGTCAGAGCAGTCAGCAGTGGTAGCCAGGCACCATCTAGCTGTACTGGGCTCAGTCTGGCGGAGGCTGCGGTCGTTGCAGTCCATTAGTCGTTTCAATTTTTAATGGTAAAATGAAAGTGATACAAGCACAAGGTAAAACTTCAAACACTAGAGAGAAAGGCATCAAGAAGAAAAGAAATCTCACATGTAACTCCATTGCCAGAGAAGCCCACTGCTAACGTGTGGGTCTGCATATTCACCAAGTTGTTTCCTGACTGCAGACGCACGTATAATGCTACAGTGGTGTGTGGATGGACACTTAGATTTCCAGTTTGTTTGCTCTTACAAAGAACAGTGTGTTGTAGATTCTTTTATATACATCTTTGGTATGTTTCTGATTAATTCCTTAGGAAAATTTCCTAGAAATAGAACTGCTGTATAACAGGATATGCTCCAAATTCTGTCCAGAACAAGGCATTCCTCTGAGTTCTCGGGATGTTTTCCCACACCCTCAACTACCCAAAGGAGCACTTTTAATCTTTTCTAATTCGATGTGTTCATATTTAAAAACTTGTAAACATATGGAAGACTATTAAATTTCACTTTTATTCCTACTGGTCAACCTTGAAAGACAGTTTATGTTTAGCAAAATTTCTAGGGCCCATTAAAAAGTTCTAACCCAGCAATTCTGAATCCTAACCACTTATCACAATCACCTATGGAACGCCTCATAATTTTTTTCCTTGAAAAAGTAATACTGTTTCATAATTCCAAAGACATTAGGTGATACTACTAAACCAATGTTAAATTTCTTAGGTATATACTGCAGGGATTTAATTGTGGTGCTATTGACATTTGGCCAGAAAATTCCTTATGGTGGAGGGCTGTCCTGTATATCGTAGGGTGTTTGGACGTCAGATGTTGATGTCGGGTGCCTACCACTAGAAGCTAATAGCATTCCACCCAGTGTGGTGACAAACAAAAATGTCTGCAGACATCGTCAAATGTCCTTTGGGGCACAATCGCTCTTGGTTGAGGGCCACTGCTGAAAGTACTGTGGTGGTGTAGGACAGTGAGCTTTTTCTTAAGAAGGTATATACTGAAGTATTTTGGGGTAAAACATCATGATGCCTACAACTGTTGTTAGTTGGCATCAAGTCTTTCAGCTCAGTAGAACCGTGCTCCATAGGGTTTTCAAGATTGTGACCTTTTGGAAGCAGATCACCAGGCTTTTCTTACGAGGCACCTCTCTTTGGGTTCAAACTGCCAACCTTTCAACTAGTAGTCGAGTGCTTATCATTCGTACCACCTAGGACCCCTTATGCCTACAAATATTAAATGATAAGAATCCAGGGGAAACAAGTAAACATACCTACCTACATGTATGTGAGAGAAAGAGGAAAATGCAAATGGTAAAATGTAAAGTAAATGAATCTGGTTGAAGGATATGTACATGTTTGTTATATTAATCTTCCTATTTTTTCTAGGTTTTTTTTTTTTAATCATTTTTAAGTGGTAATATATTTATAACAAAATTAGCCCTTTTAACCCTTTTTAAGTATATAATTCTGTGGCATTAATTACATTCACCACATTATGCAACCATCACTAACATTTTAAAAACTATGTCACCCCAGATAGCAAGTCTTATTAATAAATTAACCAATAAATCCCCTTCTTCCTGGTGAGCACTAACCTACTGAGTCTCTGTTAAATAGCCTATTTTTGATATTTCAAATGTGGCATCCTACAATATTTGTCCTTTTTTTGTCTGACTTATTTCATTCAGCAAGATATCTCCAAGATTCAAGATGTAGCGTGCATCAGAGCTCGAATCCTTTTTGTGGCTGAATAATATTCCTCTGTATTTTTTTTTTATGTATAGCCCACATTGTCTTTATCCATCCCTCCGTTGTTGGACGCTCGAATTGTTTCCACCTCTTGGCTATTGTGAATAACGTTGCGGTGAATTTTGGTGTACAAATATCTGTTGGAGTCCCTGCTTTCAATTCTTCTGGGCATATACCTAGGAGTGGAATTGCTGGGTCATAAATAATTCTATGTTTAGCTTTTTGAGGAACTGCCAAAATCTGTTTGCAGAAACTTTACATTCCACCATGCCCTGAAAGAGGATTTTAACTTCTCCATATCCTTGCCAACACTTTTTATTTTTCTGATAATAGGCATCCTAGTGGGGTGAAGTGGTGTCTCTTTGTGGTTTCAATTTGCATTTCCCCATGCCTAATGAAGATGTTGAGCAACTTTTCATGTGCTTATTGGCCATTCGCATATCTTCTTTGAAGAAATGTCTACTCAAGTCCTTTGTCTGATTTTTTAATTGTGTTGTTTGTCTATTGTTGAGTTGTAGGAGTTCTTTATATAGTCTGTGTATTAAACCTTCATCAGATATATGATTTGCAAATATTTTCTGTCATTCTTGGAGCTTTTCACTACTTGATATGTCCTTTAAAACACAAAAGTTTTAAATTTTGATCAAGTCCAATTTATTTATTCTTCTTTTGTTGCTCACACTTTAGGTGTCATATCCAAGAAACCGACGCCAAATCCCAGGTCGTGAAGTTTACCCTTAGGTTTTCGTTTAAGGGTTTTATGGTTTTAACTTTTATATTCAGGTTGCTGATCCATTGAAGCCAATTTGTGTATGTGGTTGTGAGGTAGAGGTCCGACTTCATTCCTGTGCACGGGGATATCCAGTTGTGCCAGCACCATCGGATAAAGAGACTGTTCTTTCCCATGAATGAACTTGACATCTTTGCTGAAAATCAGTTGGCCATAGATGTACGGTTTTATTTTTGGACTCTCAGTCCTGTTCCATTGGTCTATATTTCTATCCGTAGGCCAGTGCCACACTGTTTTGCTTACTGTAGCTTTGTTGTAAGTTCTGAAATCACAAAGCGTTAAGTCCTTTAATTATATTCTTCTGTTTCAAGATTCTTTTGGCTAATTTTTATTATTTCCTTACTTCAAACATCTTTGGGGTTAGTTTTTTCTTCTTTTTCGAATTCCTCAGAGTGTAAAATTAGGTTTACTGAGTTGAGATCTTCCTTCTGTTTATAATGTAGATGTTTATAGCTACAGATTTCCCACTGAGTAATGCCTTCACCACATGCCACAAGTTTTGGTATGTTGTGGCTTTGCTTTCATGTTTTTTTTTTAAGCTCATTGTGATCTTTTTCTTTGACCCATTGGTTAAGACTGTTGTTTAATTTCCACGTATTTGTGAATTTTCCATTTTCCTTCTGTTATTGATTTCTAGCTTCTTTTTTTTTTTTTTCCATTATGGCTGAAGATACTTTTTGTAATTTCCATCTGTTTACATTTATTGATACTTGTTTTATGATCTAGCATACGGTTTTTCATGGAGCATGATCCATGTGCACTTGAGAAAAATGTGTGTTCTGCTGTAATTGAGTAGAATGTTCAGTATATGTTTATTAAGTCTAGTTGGTCTGTAGTGTTGTTCAAGTTTTTTATTTCCTTATTGTTCTTCTGTCTAGATATCCTGTCCATTTCTAAACCTGGTGTTGAAGGCTCTAACTATTATCGTACAGGTATTTTTCCATTCAATTCTGTCATTGTTTGCTTCATATATTTTGAGACTGTTAGGTACATTATGTGTTATACTTGTTATGTATTCTTTTTTAAAATAATTTTTATTGTGCTTTAAGTGGAAGTTTATGAATCGAGTAAGTCTCTCACACAAAAACCCATATAAACCTTGCTACACACTCCCAATTACTTTCCCCTAATAAGACAGCCCACCCTTTCCATTCACTCTCTCTTTCCGTGTCCATTTCGCCAGCTTCTAACCCCCTCCACCCTCTCATTTCCCCTCCAGGCAGGAGATGCCAACATAGTCTCAAGTGTCCACCTGATCCAAGAAGCTCACTCCTCACCAGTGCCCCTCTCCAACCCATTGTCCAGTCCAATCCATGTCTGAAGAGTTGGCTTCGGGAATGGTTCCTGTTCTGGGCCAACAGAAGGTCTGGGGGCCATGACCACAGGGATCCTTCTAGTCTCGGTCAGACTAGAAGTCTGGTCTTATGAGAATTTGGGGTCTGCATCCCACTGCTCTCCTGCTCCCTCAGGGGTTCTCTGTTGTGTTCCCTGTCAGGGCAGTCATCTGTTGTAGTTGGGCACCATCTAGTTCTTCCGGTCTCAGGCTGATGTAGTCTCTGGTTCATGTGGCCCTTTCTGTCTCTTGGGCTCATAATCACCTTGTGTCCTTGGTGTTCTTCATTCTCCTTTGATCCAGGTGGGTTGAGACCAATTGATGCATCTTAGGTGGCTGCTTGCTAGCATTTAAGACCCCAGATGCCACTCTTCAAAGTGGGGTGCAGAATGTTTTGTTAATAGATTTTATTATGCCAATTGACTTAGATGTCCTCTGAAACCATGGTCCCCAGGCCCCTGCCCCTGCTACGCTGGTCTTCGAAGCATTCAGTTTATTCAGGAAACTTCTTTGCTTATGGTTTAGTCCAATTGTGCTGACCTCCCCTCTATTGTGTGCTGTCTTTCCCTTCAGCTAAAGTAGTTCTTTATCTACTATCTAATTAGTGAATGCCCCTCTTCCACCCTCCCTCCCTCCCTCCCCCTTCTCGTAACCAAAAAAGAATGTTTTCTTCTCAGTTTAAACTATTTCTCAAGTTCTTATACTGGTGGTCTTATATAATATTTATGCTTTTGCAACTGACTAATTTCACTCAGCATAATGCCTTCCAGGTTCCTCCATGTTATGAAATGTTTCACAGATTCCTCACCGTTCTTTATCGATGCGTAGTATTCCATTGTGTGAATATACCATAATTTATTTATCCATTCATCCGTTCATGGGCACCTTGGTTGCGTCCATCTTTTTGCTATAGTAAACAGTGCTGCAATAAACATGGGTGTGCATATATCTGTTCGCGTAAAGGCTCTTATTTCTCTAGGATATATTCCAAGGAGTGGGATTGCTGATTTTACGTTAGTTCTATTTCCAGGTTTTTAAGGAAGCACCAAATCGATTTCCAAAGTGGTTGTACCATTTTACATTCCCACCAGCAGTGTAGAAGTGTTCCACTCTCTCCACAGCCTCTCCAACATTTATTCTCTTGTGGTTTTTGGATTACGCTAGCCTTGTTGGAGTGAGATGAAATCTCATTGTAGTTTTGATCTGCATTTCTCTAACGGCTAATGATCGTGAACATTTCCTCATATATCCGTTAGCTACCTGAATGTCTTCTTTAGTGAAGTCTCTATTCATATATTTTGCCCATTTTTTAATTCGGTTATTTGTCTTTTTGCAGTTGAGTTTTTGCACTCTTATCTAGATTTTAGAGGTCAGGCGCTGATCAGAAATGTCATAGCTAAAAACTTTTTCCCAGTCTATAGGTAGTCTTTTTACTCTTTTGGTGAAGTCTTTGGATGAGCATAGGTGTTTGGTTTTTAGGAGCTCCCAGTTATCTAGTTTTTCTTCTGCATTTATTTTTTGTTCTTAATAATGTTTTGTATACTGTTTATACCATATATTAGAGCTCCTAACGTTGTCCCTATTTTTTCTTCCAAGACCTTTATCGTTTTACATTTTATATTTAGGTCTTTGATCCATTTTGAGTTAGTTTTTGTGCATGGAGTGAGGTATGGGTCTTGTTTCATTTTTTTGCAGATAGATATCCAGTTTTGCCAGCACCATTTGTTAAAAAGACTGTCTTTTCCCCATTTAACTGTTTTGGGGCCTTTGTCATATATCAACTGCTCATATGTGGATGGATTTATGTCCGGATTCTCAATTCTGTTCCATTGGTCCATGTATTTGTTGTTGTACCAGTATCAGGCTGTTTTGACTACTGTGGCAGTATAATAGGTTCTAAAATCAGGTAAAGTAAGGCCTCCCACTTTGTTCTTCTTTTTCAATAATGCCTTATGTATCCGAGGCCTCTTTCCCTTCCATATGAAATTGGTGATTTGTTTCTCCATCCCATTAAAAAATGTCCTTGGGATTTGGATTGGAATTGCATTAAATGTATAGATCGGTTTAGTTAGAATAGACATTTTTATAATGTTAAGTCTTCCTATCCACGAGCAAGGTATGTTCTTCCACTGATGTCTCTTTTGGTTTCTTGCAGAAGTGCACTGTAGTTTTCTTTGTATGTCTTTTACATCTCTGGTAAGATTTATTCCTAAGTATTTTATCTTCTTGGGGGCTACTGTAAGTGGTATTGATTTGGTGATTTCCTCTTCAATGTTCTTTTTACTGGTGTAGAGGAATACGACTGATTTTTGTATGTTTATCCTGTATCCTGATTCTCTGCTGAACTCTTCTATTAGTTTCAGTAGTTTTCTGGAGGATTCCTTAGGGTTTTCTGTGTATAAGATCATGTCATCTGCAAATAGAGATACTTTTACTTCTTCCTTGCCAGTCTGGTTGCCCTCTATTTCTTTATCTAGTCTAATTGCTCTGGGTAGGACTTCCAGCACAATATTGAATAAGAGTGGTGATAAAGGGCATCCTTGTCTGGTTCCCGATCTCAGTGGGAATGTTTTCAGGCTCTCTCCATTTACAATGATGTTGGCTGTTGGCTTTGTATAAATGCCCTTTATTGTGTTGAGGAATTTTCCTTGTATTCCTGTTTTGCTGAGAGGTTTTTATCATGAATGAGTGTTGAACTTTGTCAAATGCCTTTTCTGCATCAATTGATAAAATCATGTGTTTCTTGTCTTTTGTTTTATTTATGTGTTGGATTACATTGATTGTTTTTCTAATGTTGAACCATCCCTGCATACCTGGTATGAATCCCACTTGGTCATGGGGAATTATTTTTCTGATATGTTGTTGAATTCTATTGGCTAGAATTTTTTTGAGGATTTTTGCATCTACATTCATGAGGGATATAGGTCTATAATTTTCTTTTCTTGTGGTATCTTTACCTGGTTTTTGTATCAGGGATATGGTGGCTGCATAGAATGAGTTTGGTAGTATTCTGTCCTGTTCTATGCTCTGAAAAACCTTTAGTAGTAGTGATGTTAACTGTTCCCTGAAAGTTTGGTAGAACTCTGCAGTGAAGCCATCTGGACCAGGGCTTTTTTTTTTTTTAATAATTTTTATTGAGCTTTAAGTGAACATTTACAAATCAAGTCAGTCTGTCACATATAAGCTTATATACAACTTACTCCATACTCCCACTTACTTTCCCCCTAATGAGTCAGCCCTTCCAGTCTCTCCTTTCGTGACAATTTTGCCAGTTTCTAACCCTCTCTACCCTCCTATCTCCTCTCCAGACAGGAGATGCCAACACAGTCTCAATTGTCCACCTGATACAGGTAGCTCACTCTTCATCAGCATCTCTCTCCTACCCAATGTCCAGTCCCTTCCATGTCTGATATGTCTGATGAGTTGTCTTCGGGAATGGTTCCTGTCCTGGGCCAACAGAAGGTTTGGGGACCATGACCGCCAGGATTCCTCTAGTCTCAGTCAGACTATTAAGTCTGGTCTTTTCCTGAGAATTTGGGGTCTGCATCCCACTGATCTCCTGTTCCCTCAGGGGTTCTCTGTTGTGCTCCCTGTCAGGGCAGTCATCGGTTGTGGCCGGGCAGGGCTTTTTTTTTGTTACGAGTTTTTTGTTACCTTTTCAATCTCTTCTTTTGTTATGGGTCTATTTAGTTGTTCTACCTCCCTTTGTGTTAGTTTAGGTAGGTAGTGTGTTTCTAGGAATTCATCCATTTCTTATAGGTTTTCAAATTTCTTTGAGTATAGTTTTTCATAGTAATCTGATATGATTCTTTTAATTTCAGTTGGGTCTGTTGCAATATCGCGCATCTCATTTCTTATTCAGGGTATTTGCTTCCTCTCCTGTTTTTCTTTTGTCAGTTTGGCCAGTGTTTTATCAATTTTGTTGATTTTTTCAAAAAACCAGCTTTTGGTCTTATTAATTCTTTCAATTGTTTTTCTGTTTTCTATTTCATTTAGTTCAGCTTTAATTTTTATTTGTTTTCTTCTGGTGCCTGTGGATTTCTTTTGTTGCTCTCTTTCTATTTGTTCAAGTTGTAAGGATAGTTTTTTGATTTTGGCCCTTTCTTCTTTTTGGATGTGCGCATTTATTGATATAAATTGGCCTCTGAGCACATCTTTTGCTGTGTCCGAAAGGTTCTGATAGGAAGTGTTTTCATTCTCATTGCATTCTATGAATGTCCTTATTCCATCCTTAATGTCTTCTATAATCCAGTCTTTTTTGAGCAGGGTATTGTTAATTTTCCAAGTGTTTGATTTCTTTTCCCTGCTTTTCCTATTATTGATTTCCACTTTTATGGCCTTATGGTCAGAGAAGATGCTTTGTAATATTATGATGTTTTGGATTCTGCTAAGACTTGCTTTATGACCTACTATGTGGTCTGTTCTAGAGAATGTTCCAGGTGCACTAGAAAAGAAAGTATACCTGGCTGCTGTTGGGTGGAGTGTTCTGTATATGTCTGCGAGGTCAAGTTGGTTGATTGTGGCATTTAGATCTTTCGTGTCTTTATTGACCTTCTTTCTGGATGTCCTGTCCTTCACCGAAAGTGGTGTGTTGAAGTCTCCTACTATTATTGTGGAGCTGTCTATCTCACTTTTCAATGCTGATAGAGTTTGTTTTATGTATCTTGCAGCCCTGTCATTGGGTACATAAATATACAATATGGTTATATCTTCTTGCTGTATTGTCCCTTTAATCATTATATAGTGTCCTTCCTTATTCTTTCTGATGGATTTACCTTTAAAGTCTATTTTGTCAGAAATTAATATTGCCACTCCTGCTCTTTTTTGATTGTTGTTTGCTTGATATATTTTTTTCCATCCTTTGAGTTTTAGTTTGTTTGTGTCTCTAAGTCTAAGATGTATCTCTTGTAGGCAGCATATAGACGGATCTTTTTTTTTTATCCATTCTGCCACTCTCTGTCTCTTTATTGGTGCATTTAGTCCATTTACATTCAAGGTAATTAATGGATAGGTATGAATTTGGTGCTGTCATTTTGATGTCTTTTTCTGTGTGTTGACAGTTTCTTTTTCCCACTTCATTTTATGTGCTGAGTAGATTTTCTTTATATATTGCCCTTTCCTCATATGTGTTGTTGATTTTGTTTCTGCTGAGTCTATTTTTCCCTTGTATTTTATTTTGATGAGTAGGATAGTTTGTCTCCTTTGTGGTTACCTTATTTTTTACCCCTATTTTTCTAAATTTAAAACTAACTTTTATTTCTTTGTATTGCCATATCTTCCTCTCCATATGGAAGGTGTATAACTACATTTCTTAGCCCCTCTTTATTATTTTAATGTTGTCTTCTTTTATACAATAACATCGCTGTTGCCCTGTGTTGGGCTTTTTTTTTTTTTTTAATTTTGCTTTGTTTTTTTTTTTGTTTTTTTGTTTTTCTTTCATTTCCTTGTCTGGGTTGATTTCTGGTTACTCTGCCCAGTGTTCTAGTCTTGGGTTGATACCTGATATTATTGATTTTCTAACCAAAGAACTCTCTTTAGTATTTCTTGTAGTTTGGGTTTGGTTTTTACGAATTCCCTCAATTTGTGTTTATCTGAAAATGTCTTAATTTCACCTTCATATTTAAGAGACAGCTTTGCTGGATATATGATTCTTGGCAGGCAATTTTCTTCCTTCAATTTTTTAAATATGTCATCCCATTTCCTTCTCATCTGCATGGTTTCTGCTGAGTAGTCCAAGCTTATTCGTATTGGCTCTCCCTTTTAGGGGACTTTTCGTTTATCCCTCGCTGCTCTTATAATTCTCTCTTTATCTTCGGTTTTGGCAAGCTTGATTATAATATGTCTTGGTGACTTTCTTTTAAGATCTACCTTATGTGGAGTTTGATGAGCATCTTGGGTAGATATCTTCTCATCTTTCACAATATCAGGGAAGTTTTCTGCCAACAAATCTTCAACAATTTTCTCTGTATTTTCTGTTATCCCTCCCTGTTCTGGTACTCCAATCACTCATATGTTATTTCTCTTGATAGAGTCCCACATGATTCTTAAGCTTTCTTCTTTTTTTTTATTCTTTTGTCTGATTTTTCCTCAAATATATTAGTGCCAAGTGATTTATCTTTGAGTTCAGAAATTCTAGCTTCTACTTGCTCAATTCTGCTCCTCTGACTTTCTATTGAGTTATCTAATTCTGTAATTTTATTGTTAATCTTCTGAATTTCTGATTGCTGTCTGTCTATGGATTTTTCCAGCTTATTAAACTTTTCATTATGTTCCTGAATAATCTTTCTCATTTCTTCAGTTGCTTTATCTATGTGTTCCTTGGCTTGTTCTGTGTATTGCCTCATTTCCTTCCTGATGTCTTGAAGGGTTCTGTATATTAAACTTCTGTATTCTGCATCTGGTAATTCCAGGAATGTGCTTTCATCTAGAAGATCCCTGGATTCTTTGTTTTGAGAGCCTGTTGAGGTGATCATGGCCTGTTTCTTTATGTGACTTGATGTTGACTGTTGTCTCCGAGCCATCTATTAGTTATTGTATTAGTTTATGCTTGCTTACTGTGTCATAGCTGCTTGCTTTGTTTTGTTTTGGTATACCCCTATGGGTTGCTTGAGTGAGCTAGCTTGATTATTTTCACCTTTGGAGCTCTGGTGTCCTGTTCCCAGCTGGCTAGAGCTGTTATCAGGTATATCAGTCTAGAAGTCCATTCAGTTTTCTTGTATGAATTCAGCTCAGGTTTCCAGGTAGGTGATATCAAGTGTGTGGTACAGGCTCTGTCCTACAGTCTTAGAGGGGCAGGGGTGATTGGCGTATATACCAGTATCTGATTGCAGCAGGGGGTCACGCTCTGAACAACGCAGGGGCCTGAGAACTGACCCCCAAGTGTCTCTGAGGAAAACGCATCTCTGTTCCCTAGAGCATGCTGGTGGGTGTGTTCTGCAGAGGGACCATGGGCACCGAAAGTTTTTGGTTGTAAGGACTGGGAGATA
This sequence comes from Elephas maximus indicus, assembly GCF_024166365.1. NCBI lineage: Eukaryota > Metazoa > Chordata > Mammalia > Proboscidea > Elephantidae > Elephas > Elephas maximus. Next base: position 233,677,177 of record NC_064820.1, on the reverse strand, counting down.
CCAGTTATCTTTGGCCCCCTGTCGCGGGTGGCTGGGTGACCTGAGTGGAGCGAGCAGTCCTTAGGTTCCTCATGTGGGTAGTTGAGGACCTTGGTTAATAGGCAAAGCAATGTCAAACAACAAACACCCACCTCTCCGCCACACTGCTTAAATGATTGGAGTTTGCCAACAAGGGCCTATTCTCCCGAAATAGGCCCACACAGGTCCGTGCAGAAGGGAAAGGTGCTCAAGGTCAACGGACGGTTTATATCTGGACAGGAGCCGCTTCTGTCCTGAGCTCCCCTGGTTAATGGAGCTAGCAAATTATCCTCTCCCCCCAGTTGCAAATTTTTTCCTTTCCCAAGGCCGGGAGGATGGCTCTAGGTGCTCACCAGGGTCTATCTCAGGGCCAGGGATTCAGCCACTGAAACTGGCTTGGGGGTGGGGGGTGGGGGCATGGTAAAATATACGCAAGCACTTAGCTTTTGCCGAGAACGCCGTTCTCCTCAGGTTCCAGAGGTGTGAGTGGGCTGGGTGGCTGCTGCTTCTCCCTGAGGAAACTGCAGCAGATCGCTAGGATCTGCCCGCTGCTGCTGCTCCAGGAATGGTGCCTGAGGGCTCCCCACGATTCAGGTCCTGTAACTCCTCTCCACTTCTGAATGGTCTCTTCCTTCCCCTGCCCCTCGGTTCATTGTCTAAGCTTGCCTTGGATGCTCAGGGCTCTCAGCTTGTCACAAATATATTTGTTTCACTTGTTTTTTCAGGTGTTTGTTGTAAAGCAGGCTGTCGGAAGCTTCTGTCTATTCCTCCTTATTGGCTCTGCCTGTTATATCTACTTGATGAATTGACCCTCTTGTCATTCTAAAATGCCCTTCTTTGTCTTTTATAGCAGTTTTTGACTTAACATCTATTTTTTTCTGATACTATTTTTTTTTTATTATAGCCATTCCAGCTCTCTTTTGGTTCATTTGCATAAAATTATCTTTTTCCATCCTATCACTTTCATTTTACTGTGTCTTCTGATTTAAAATGAGTCTGTTGTAGACAGCATGTGGTTGGATCATGTTTTTAAATCCATTTTGCTAGTTTCTGTTTTTTGATTGGAGAGTTTAATCCATTCAGATTTAAAGTAATTACTGATAATACAGGACTTACTTCTGCCACTTTGCTGTTTGTTTTCTGTATATTTGTTACCTTTTTTGTTCCTCATTTATTTCTTTACTGCCTTTTCTTGTGTTTAGTTTATATTTGTATAGTGAACTTTTTTGATCCCTTATACCTTGTTGTGTGTGTATGTTTTCTTAGATATTTTCTTTGTGGTTACCATGATAATTGCGCTTAACATCTTAACAGTCTAGTTTGAATTGATGTCAATTCAACTTCAAAACATACAGAAATTCTGCTCCTGTACAGCTCTGTCCCACTCTTTTTATGTTGTTGTTACAGATTACATTTTTATACATTGTGCGTGCAACAACATAGAAAACAAAATTATTTTTTTTTGCATTTGTCTTTTAAATCATGTGAGAAAGAAAAACTGGTGTTATAAAGAAAAATGCAATGATACCTAGCTTTTAAATTTGCCCATATAGTTTTCTTTACCAGTGACCTTTATTTCTTCATACAGCTTCAAGTTACTCTTTTTTTTTTTCTCTTATCTAAAGGGCTCCCTTTAGCATTTCTCATAGGGCATGTCTTTTGGTAACAAACTCCCTCAGCTTTTGTTTATTTGGGAAGGTCTTCATTTCTCTTCAATTTTTTAAAGGACAGTTTTGCTGGATATTGGAATCTTGGTTGATAGGTTTTTTATTTTTAGTTTTTTTCCCCCCTTTCAGCTCATTAACTGTGTCATCTCACAACCTTCTGTCCTCTGTGGTTTCTGCTTAGGAACTGGTTGTTGATCTTATTCAGGATTTCTTGTATGTGATGAGACAGTTTTCTCTTGCTGTTTTCCATATTCTGTATTTTTGGCTTTCGATAGTTTAATTATAACGTATCTCTGTGCAGATCTCTGCTTTTCCTGCTTGGAGTTTGTTGGGCTTCTTGGATATTCATGTTTTAAAATATTCATATAGATTCATTTTTTAATCAAATTTGGCAAGCTTTGGCTATTATTTCTTCAAATATTCTATCCCCACCTCCCTTTTCTCTTTGGCACTCCCATAAGGTGTGTTGGTCTTCTTAACGATGTCCCACAGATCCCCTAGGTGCGGTTTACTTATCTTAGCTCTCTTTTGTTCTGCTTCTCAGAGTGGATATTTCACTTGTCCTATCTTTGAGCTCCTTGATTCTCTCTTTTGCCTGCTCAGCTCTGTTGTTGAACCCCTCTAGTGACATTTTCATTTCAGTTATTATACTTTTCAGCCCCAGAATTTTTGTTTGGTTCCTTTTTTATAATTTCTGTCTCTTTATTAATATTCTCATTTTGTTTATACAGTGTTTTCCTGATATCCTTTAGTTTTTGCCCTTTAGCCCTTTGAGCATATTTCAGATGGTTGTTTTAAAATCTTTGTCTAATAAGCCCTATGTGTGGGCTTCCTCAGGTATACTTTCTGTCCATTTATTTTGTTCCTTTGACTGGACTATAGTTTCCTGTTTATTTGTCTGCCTTGTGATTTTTTTGTTGTCGTTGAAAACTGGCTATTTGAATATTATAATGTGGTAATTCTGGAATCACATTCTCTCCTTTCCCCAGGGTTTGTTGCTTTTGCGATTGCAGAAGGCAGTAGTAGTCCATTTGTTTAGTGAATTTTCCAAAATATTTTTGCAAAGATTATATTCCTTATCATGTTTGTTCACTGATGTCTGTTCCTCTAGCTTGTTTTCAGCTAGTGTTTCAACAAATATTTTCTTGAACACCAGGAGATTAAAAAAAGAAGAAAAGAAAGAAGCATTAAAAAAAAAAAAAAACCTTGCCCAGCCTTTGCAGATTGGCTTTCTGCTGGGACTCTCCTTTAACACTTAGCCAAACGTACACTGAGCCCAGGAACCAGCCTGAAATGAAAGCTCACAGTCCTCTCCAGTCTTTTCTGAGCATGCATCCTGCCCTGGAGAGGTGCATGGATTTCAGAATCCCCTGTACACACAGGTGCTTTTGAATGCTCTAATTTCCCAAAGAAACTCTCCCCAGCTTTCCTCACAGACTTCAGATGGTATTTTGTATGTTACAACCCTAATCTTTTGCCCCAGGCATCTGTGGCTTGTTTGTGCACCTTACAGTGTTTTTTAGCATTGTCCACTGCTTTTCCAGCCTGAGTGAATTCTGAGTTCAGTGAAACAGACGCAGGTGCCTTGCTTCAGTCCTTCAGGTAGCCCCTAGACAGGTTAAAGCTGGCAGACACAACCATTTGCAAACAAGATCTGCTCTGCTCCCTCTGGAGCCAGGAACAAGTGCCCCACACTGTGAACCAAGCAGCTGCTGAGCCTGGAGGGAGTGGGGTGAGGGTGAGTAAAAGCCTCACAAAACTTTACTTCTGTTTTTAAGCTGACTTTTTCTTCATTTGGCATTACTTGGTTGCTGTAAACCTTTGATTTTCCAGAATTCTGACAAAGTTGGTTCTGACAGTTTGTGCTTGTTTTTCAATATTTCTGTGGGGGGACTGGAACTTGGAGAGCTGCCTATTCCACCCGTTTTGCTTTAGGTTTATTTTTAAATATTAAAAAGTGTACATGTGAGGAGGCTGAGCATAGGGGTGTGTCCAGAAGATACAAGAGGAAATTCATTGAAAATCCTCCTTCCTAATCCTGTTACCCTTGTCCCTGTACCTTGTACCTTGTCTCCTAGATGCCAAGACAGCCATGTGTCAGTAACTGGTATTCCTCCAGAGGCTTACATGTTTGAAAAACTTCTTTTTTTATTTCTTTTTTGCCACACAGATGATAGTATTTTATACATAAAGTCCTGCAGGTTGCCGTTTTTCCTCAGAAATTCTATTTCTGAGTCCTTTTCAATTAACTATATAAAGACTTCTTTGTTTTTATGCTTGTCTGGTATTATGTGGTTGTATCATCAGTTTTTAAAAGTTATTTTTGATACATTTGATGGCCCAAGGTTCAAAATGTACAAAAAGTCTCTGCAGTATGCCTAACTCAGTCTTCCTAGTTCCTCTCTTGAGACGCTCCCGTTGTTCCCCATTTCTAGACAGCCAGTTATTCTTGTGCACATGGGGGCACACCAGACACACTTCTGCACAGGTATTTTTCATTTAACAGCACACCTTGGAGAAATTCCTTTTCAGTGCAGAGAGAGTCTCTCATTCCTTCTCATGGCTGCACAGTGGTCAGCAGGATAATCATCAGTAGGATGTCCAGTAGTTTACTAATTGGTTACCTGCTGATGGGCACAGAGGTTGTTCAGTCTTTAACTGCTGTCATTAAGAAGCTTGTAGAATGTTCATGTTGCACATGTGTAAAATAAATCCTAGAAATAGAATTTCTGAATCCAAGGATAAGCACATTGGTAATTTTGCTGGGTAATTTTGCTGGGTATTGCCCGGTTGCCCGCCATGGGAGTTGTATGGGTATGCAGCCACTGTGTGGGGGGGCCTGTTTTCTCCACATCCTCAGCCACCCAGGGGAGCACCCACCATTTGGATTCTGCCAGATCAGATGGTGCAAGGTAGATCACAGGACAGAAGTGGTGAAACAGCAGGGGCTTTGGAGGTCTGGCCCTGGGATAGAGCCATTTGCTTTCTCATCCTCTGGGCGTGTGCTGCTGAGTGAGGGCTCTGCTCAGTGCTCCAGCTTGCCCCCCTCTTTGTTCGTAGCACCCCCTACTAACCAAAACTGGACTGAGGCATCCCTGTTGTTCTCCTGTGGTTTCAGAACCGGGTTTCTCCATTCAAGGACATGATCTTCTGCTTCTCTGAAGAGGACTGGTCTCTTCTAGACCCAGCCCAGACTGGCTTCTACGGAGAATTCATCATAGGGGAGGATTGTGGGGTCTCGCTGCCTCCGAGTAAGAGTTAACTACCTTTCCCCCAAGACCAGGGAGCTGGAGTCGGGGGACTTTCCATCCCTCCAAGTAACAGCCCTCCAAGATTAGAGAACTGAAGGGGATCCTCCCTCTCCAAATCGCGGTTAACTTCCCCTCTCCAGGATCAGGGTCTCCCTCCTGCTGACTAACAGTTAATCCCCCAAAGAGCTGGGCGGGTCTTGCTGCCTCTGAGTAAGCCTGGCTGCCACTCACCCAAGTCTAAGGAACTGGGGGAGGGGATCTTGCTACTTCCAAAGAAAAGTGAATTTCCCCTCCCCTGATTTTTGAGATCAGGGAATTAAGGTGTCTTGCTGCCTCTGAGTAACAGTTAAGTCCTCTTTATGTAAGATCAGGGAATTGGGCGGGGGGGTCTCTCAGTCCAAGCAACAGTTAATTTTTCCCTCCATAGGGATATAGGGGATCTCACTGCCTCTGAATAAGAGTTACCATATTTTTATGCAAATGACACATGCTATATGTTTTTTGCCAGCCATGCAACCCCCTTTACTATTTTTATAAGCAAGCTATGCTATGTGTTATATGTGTGTAGGGGGGCACGTTATGTATGTGGGCACATTACTTGTGAAAAAATACAGTAACTCCCCCTCACCCAAGACCAGGGACCTGGGTGCCACAGCCACAAGCTGTTGTCTACCCCCTACCCTGATGGAGGAGATAAGTGCCCAGTGGTCCCACAGGTGCTTTGTGGATTGTCTTACCAGCCACACTTAGATCAGGCTTACCTTGGCACAAAACCAAACATGAAATGTTTGTCATTCTTACCCTGCAGTCTCTTTTCAGTTCTGGCGTTACAGCTAATCAGCCCTAGAGAGATACCCCAAGCCCACTGCAGCCCGCCCTGTCTTGCTCCACCCTGTTCAATTCTCCGCAGCCCTGCAGGACACCTTTTTGCCATGGCCAGTGGGGCCTCCTTCCACCTTCTCTTTGCGGGACCTGACAGGAAGTTGCTGCATTCGGCCCACACTAGGTGCCTATGAGAAAAGACTGTTGATATGTGCGTGTCCTCCCCTCTTCTGTGAGCAGGCGAGCCAGGCATCCAGCCAGATCTCTCCCAGGGAGAGCAGAATGAGCCGCGGATTACAGAGCTGCAGGACCTCCAAGGAAAAAACATGCCCCAAGTCTCCTACCTGGGTGAGTAAGGCTCTCAGAACTGGGTGGGCAGGAGGGTGCTCCCTTGCTGAGGCAAGCCCATGCAAGCCCATTCGGCAAGCCCACTCCCTGCTCTCCCTAGCCAAGAGAGGCCCTCTAGCTACCCGGGCTCTATCTCGATAGAACATGTCTTGCTTTGTCCCTGACTCCTAGCAGAAAAAATGTGAGAGCTTCATTTTGCCAGGGATGGGGGTTTTACAGCCTCAAGCAGGGACCAGGAAATAATAGGGATACCTTTCTCACTTACCTACAGATAGCACCTAGTTTATGCTAAGGATCCAGTGGTTCCTCCATAAGTTAAAACAAATACACTGAACCATGCTGGGGGAGGGATTGCCTTCCCGACTCTGAGGGCATGGAGTGTACCGTCCTGGGGTGAACTTCTCACCCATCACACAGGAGCTGCTGGAGCTCACCTGACCCCGCACAGCTCAGCCGCCACAGTCCCAGATCTCTTCCGGTAACCAGAACTCATGTTTGCAGCCACGGCGCTGTCGCGCCTTGACATGTCTGCTCCTTCAGGGGAGATAACTTGGTGCAGGATCGGCAGCACTCCCACACCTCCTTCCCTTTGGGGGAACGAAAGCCGGCATGCGGAAGACCAGGTTTTGCCACACCATCTGTGACCTGGAAGAAAATAGCCATGTCCGACTAGTGCGCCTAACAGTCTGGAGCCTAGCACAGGAGCTCCTGTTGACCAATGCCCCAGGAGGCTATGTAGGTGGTGGAAATGGGATGGTGATGTTGCTTGTCCACTGTCACAGAGATAGACATGACAGAACCAGGATTTGGGTTTGCTTCTCTCCGTGATGTCCTGTGAGCTTATTCACTTGGCACACTTCACTGAGTGATGGGCCAGGAGGCACTGGGGACACTGTTCAGTCCTCGAATCTCTACATAGCGTCTATGGAGATTCTTCCCCTAGGTACCACTGCCAAGTTGCAGGGCAAATCATTTTTTCCTTTTTTTTTTTCTCTGAAAAGACTTTCAGAGTCTCCAGCCATTCCAGATGGAAGAAAGAAGAAAAAATGAGATACAGGTGCCAGAATTCCAGACCTGCCAGCAGGTGGCTCTTTCTCAAAGCACCTACCCAGGTAGAGTGAGAGAGAGAGAGTGAGTGTGTGTGTGTGTGAGTGAGTGAGTGGGGATGGCGGTGGGGCTGGTACAGTTAGGAATTTACACCCCCAACAACCTAAAACCCCCCTGAAAGCTCACTTTTGTGGCATTATCAACTGTGACAGTTTGTTTTGCTAGCATCGCCCCAGCCAGCTTTCAGCTGGAGACCTTTCCCGCCTTGCCTTTTCCTTGTACTTGTCGCACTGGGTATGTTTTTTTCCTTGGAAGGTCAGATTCCTAGAATAAGTCTCCGGAGTTAAAGAATTTCTGGAATGCCAAACTTGAAAAGGACTTGTAGAGAGCCAGTATACTGTTACTGCCCTCAGGGGAGTAGTTTACATTTACATTCTGAATTGTCTTGGCAAAAGTTGCCACCTCTGGAGGCAAAAACTAACATACAGCCCTGGTTCTGAATTTCTCCTAAATAGGAAACCCAGGTCTCTGATTGTTATTCGATTAAATACATTGTATCCTAGTGGTTTTCTGTAGCTTTGGAGACCTTCTGCACACATTGTTTCTTTCACTGGTGATACCTTTTGAAGGCAAGACTTGTGAGTTACTTCCACCCAGCTCCATGCAGACCCCCAGCCCTGTGTGATTTCCCCCTGTAATGGGTGGACAAAGGGGATTTTACAGGGTGGGACATGTAGGAGGATCATCCCTCTCCCTACTACCCCACAAGCCTGACTTCACTCTCAGCTTCTAAAGGAGACTGATTTTGCATGCTAGTAGTGACATTTAGCCAGCTCTCAGGTTTGGATGAATTCTTGATGTTTATGATTCATTTTAAATCCTCTATGGCTTCTGACTGCATGTCTCTTAGCTCCTTCAGCCTGCTTTTAGATGGGGGATGCTCATTGACAAAGGGAAGTTTTCAATTCAGTCCTCCTTTATTGAGATGGCTCTGGAATGGCAAGAAGCCAAAGGCTGCTACCTGAGAAGAGGGAGAAATAATGAAGCCATCCCTGGTCTTTGTTTTTTTGCTACTGCCAAATTGCCTTCCAAAGAGGCTGTTCTCACCAGTCTGCTCTCTGACTGCAGGCAGAGTGGTCGCTTCCGCACATCTGTGTCCCTGCGGGATGTTCCCAATCTGTGCAGTTTGTGCCTGTCTGATGAGGGTATTATGGAGTCTGCCTCTGCAATGGAGTATCTTTTTTGTCTTTATTGTGTTTTCTCTGTGAACTGCCTAGTTAATATTCTTCTGTCCTTTTTTGTCTGTTTCTTTGCCTCTTTTTATTAAGCTGTCTTTATGTCCTAAGCTCTGCAGTAGGGCGAGCACTTTACATGGTTTTATGCATTGCATCTTCATGGCAACTGTGTGAGTAGGTGCTATTAGGTGTCCATTTTGGATTTGGGGCAACTGAGGTGCAGAGAGCTAAAGTCACTTGCCCAGGGTCACACACTTAAAAGCTGTAAGGGGCAGAAACCAAATTAGAACCCAGGTGGTCTGGCTCCGGGACCCTTGCTCTTTTCCATTACTCCATATTACCGAGGTGTGGTTTGTTTTTTCTGTGGATTTGTAGAAACTCAAACTGATCCATCTTAACCCGTTTCCTCCTATGTTTGCACTTAATTTCTACCATTTTTAAAAGCGTATATGCCTTTCAACACATAAATGATTTTTAACATTGTTTAATGTTGTCATCTTCTTCTTTTTTCGTTTTATGTCTTCCTTAAGAAAGCCCATCCGAAGAATATTCTGTATTTTCCTCTAATGGCTCTATCGTTGTGTTTTGTTCTCGTATTTAGTTCTTGATCCTTTCCCGGGCCCCACGCCCTGCCTCAGCCCTCTGAACACAGGAGGAACTAATCGTTCCCAGCCCACGGGGCGCAGTTTTGAGACTTTAGCTGCTGGCCTGCCTTGCGCCTTTGCCTTTACCTGCCGACAGCAGCCTGGCCCCTCACCGGCCACTTGTTCTGCTGGGAGAAGGCTGTGCTAACCTCCCTGGTTGGGCTCAATTCCTCCAAAACATTGGATAACTTTTCTTTAAATGTTTCACCTGTAAAACAAGGATAATAATCACAGCTGCTTTGTAGAGTTATTGTTGAGGATTTAATGATTTAATAATAGCTATAAAAGCACTTGGAAACCCTGGTGGTATAGTGGTTAAGTGCTACGGCTGCTAACCAAAGGGTCGGCAGTTTGAATCCGCGAGGCACTCCTTGGAAACTCTACGGGACAGTTCTACTCTGTCCTGTAGGGCTGCTGTGAGTCGGAATCGACTCTACGGCACTGGGTTTGGTTTGGTTTTTGGTTATAAAAGCACTTAGCAATCAGTGGTACATACCCATCATCCCAACAGTCCATTCGGGGACTACTGTAATTATTAATGTTGAGCTCAGAGCTCCTTGGGTTTGTTCTTCTGTGGGCCTTTTAGGCGTAGCTCTTCTTATCCGGAGCACTGGTGGCGCAGTGGTCAAGAGCTACAGCTGCTAACGAAAAGGTTGGCAGTTCGAACCTACCAGCCACTCCTTGGAAACTCTTTGGGGCAGTTCTACTCTGTCCTACATGATCACTGTGAGTTGGAATCCACTGGAGGGCAATGGTTTGGTTTTTTTGGGGTTTTCTTCTCACCTGCTTTCTCTCTTCAAGGAATTCCTCACATTGTTATGTTGATGGCACACAGAAGCACTATTGTTGCTTTACCCCTCCCCCCTTCAAAAAAAAATCTTCAGCTATTTTTGGCATTTTTTTGCTGCTTTGTCAGTGAGGAGATGCCATGTCCTATACATCCCGTCTGGCATTATAATTCTGTCTCTTCACTTAAATAACAAAAGAGAGAATTTGGTCATCCATAATAGCACTTTTTCTCCCTCCATCCAGATCCAGTAAGGGCTAACAGAAGCAAATTGCCGATCAAAAATCCCGTCATTGAGAGTTGATAAAATGTAAATAATACCTCCTTCCGGTTTCTCCTACGCATCACACAGATTAGCTGACAGGCAAGCCCTCTTTGCACCAACCGCCACCCGGAGAGGAGGGCTGGGCTGGGACAAGCACACCCATCCCAGAGATGAGGCAGCAGAGTCTCAGAGAAGCCACCTGCCTGGAGCCTGCAATTAGAAAACAGAGAGGCACGTCAGGCACAGCCTCAGGTCCCACGCCTAGGGACTTCTTTCCTGTACGCGACATTTTTTTTTCTTTGCAGGCTTCCTTCCTACCCCCGAGTCTCACCTCTCACCCACCCCCACCACCTTAGTCTTCCAACTGACATATATGGTCTCCCGGGCTCTGCTGCCACTCTTGTCTCTCCTGCCCTCTGTAGTTTCTGGTCTTCCCTGTCCTGCTCTTTCTCCCAGCCCTGCCCTCCCTGTGGACTGCTCCATCACACAGGGACAACCAGTGCCCACCCTCTACTTTTCTTACCAGTCTGATCCTACCTTCAACCATTAAGCCAGACTAAACACGTGACTACCTAATGTCTTAAAGGGCCCAGCACCATGACCCCCTGTCCTTAATTTTGATACTAAGACCTAAGTCCCAGCTTTCAAAATTGAACAGCCTGTGTGCTGGACTCTGGGGCTGCCTCTAGGACGTCAGTCCGTCTCCTTTTTTCCCACCTGTGCCCTCTCTGTGGCGCCATTTTCCCACATCACAAACACGAGATGCATTGAGCCAGCTCCTGTGTAAGCAGGAGTTGCCTTTTGTGGCCTCTAAAGAGAGACAGTATAAGCTATAAAATCCAGAACATCTGTACCCATTGGCCAATGGTGGCCACCAGTGGGCCTAAGATATGTGGGGGCATTGAGAGGGAGAGATCCTGGTGGACGTGCAGTGGCCTTGGGCACTCAGGAACTGTTGAGTATCTTTGACGTTGGACAGCACAACAGGTCCCACTTCCACTCTGTGACCTTGGGCACATCACTTTGGTTTGCTTATATGTAAAATGCAACAGAGAGCATTGGGTTGTATCCTGGAGCAAATGGGCCTGTGCATGTAGAGAGGTTAGCACAGTTCCTGGAGAGCTTGTGTGTTCAGGAAATGGTAGCTGGAACCTTTCTGGAGCTCTCTTTATAAAATAAGTCCTCCCTCTCCCCAAATTCTTCAGCGGGCCCTGATAGAATATTTCCTGTGCCTGATTAAGTGAACTGGCGATAAGTGACATGTGAGTTGCCAAGGCTTTACACAGTTAAATACTGACTCAGAGCTTAAAGGGGGCTCAGTGACTAGAGCGAAGGATTGGGTATGGGGGTTTAGGGAAAAGGGGCAGGGAAGGGGGGAGAGAGAAGAAAGAGGTGCCTGGGATGACCATTCTGTGGCCCTTGCTGAGGGTTTTCTTCTCAGCCTAGACCAGGGTCCCTACAGAGCTAGCCATGAGCATCACTCCCCTGGAGAGCATTCTAACAATGTGGGTTTCTTGACCCAAAACCAATCCTTTTAGGTAGAATCCTCAGGGGGTGGGGGTGGTAGCCTAGTCTGGTACCACCAATCTCAGTGTTGATTTTTCCTTAGGTGGCAGCGTGCTATCCCCAGAGAACGGCCTCAACGAGGAGGTGTCCATCGAGATCGTCTTGTCCAGCTCGGGGGACGAGGACTCTGAGCACAGCCCATACTGCCCTGACGAGCCGAGGGCTTCCACGGAGAAGCAGCATGTCCTCCCCACCACCCATAGGAGCAGCTCCGTGGGCTTCACGGATGTGGGTGGCGAGGTCCAGGCTTCCTCCAAGAAGTCCTACGTCTGCCCCAATTGTGGGAAGATCTTCCGCTGGAGGGTGAACTTCATCAGGCACCTGCGGAGTCGCAAGGAGCAGGAGCGGCCGCACGCATGCTCAGTCTGCGGGGAGGTGTTCAGCGATAGCGAGGACCTGGATGGGCACCTGGAGACCCACGAGACCCAGAAGCCTTACACGTGCAGTGCCTGTGGGAAGAGCTTCCGCCTCAACTCCCACCTGGTCTCCCACATGCGGATACACCTGCAGCCAGACAGACTGGAGCCCACGGAGGAGAAAGAGCCAGGACCGTCAGAACACAAGGGCAGCAGCCCCAACTCCCTGCTGGAGAAGAGCAAGGGCAAGTTGAGGTTCAAGTGCTGTGACTGCGGGAGGGTTTTCCAGCGACATGACCTCCTGGCCCGGCACAAGAGCAACACGCACACAAAGGATAAGGCCGGCACCTTTCAGTGTCGGTACTGCGTCAAAAGTTTCCTGCAGAATTACGACCTCATCCGCCATGAGCGGCTGCACATGAAGCGGCGCTCTAAGCAGGCTTTGAACTCCTACTGACTCCTCCCTCTGGTTCTGCCATCGGTGCATCCCCCTCCTGTGCCCCAGCCCTGGGCAGCACATCTGGCTCACTCACATTGGTACTGACTTAGTCCCCCCACCCCCACGACACAGCTCCCCAAGGATGGAGACCACCCACCCTCGTGCCCTTTGCTCTCAGGTAGCATCCACCTTTTGCCTGATGCAGTCCCCCAAGTAATGAGAGAGTAGCCAGTTGAGTATTTGTTCTGCCCTTTGTGCCAAAAATCAGGGAGGGCATGTCACCACCAGCTTTGCTGACTCTCAACTGGATCAGCCCAGTGTTAACTATGTCTTACAGACCGCTCCAAGTACTCAGAGCTAGTGGAGCGGACTGGGCAGGCCCCCATCACAGTGACCTCCCTGGGTGTCTGTCCTTTGCCAACCAACTCTTGATACACTACCTCCTACCCTCCCTTGTCTGAGTCCCTCAGGTCATGAGGTTTTGAGGGTGGCTACACTTTCTATTTGACGGTGAGAAGTTGCCTCCTGGGTGGTGGGTTAGAAGGAAGGCAGTAATTAATGCAGAATGGAGACCTGTGGGAGAGCGGGGCAAGCTAAACCATGCAGTGTCATCCGAAGTCTGAGCTCCAGGTCACAGTCGATCCTTTTGTGTTGGTATGCATTGTCCCACACAAGCACCCCACAGTGCCCACGGGTAGCAGGTGGTACTCGTGGCGGGCAGGCCTTGGTTGTGGGCACTAGAGCCCCTTGCAGAGCTGAAACCACGTGAGACCTTTTGATTTGTCCTGATAGCCTATTCACAGGGATCATGAGCTCCTCAAGGGCAAAGCTCACATTTTAAAGTTTATGTAGCACACCCTCCCCAAAATGCCTTTCCTCTGTACTTTGAAGGTCCTTGGTAAATGCGGATGGAGTGGAAACTGAGCTGTCATCATTTAAAAGGCACTTAAGTTCCTCCTCTTCACCTTTCTCTCTGTCCTGAGAATGGGGAGCTCAGCAACCACTGAAGGTTTATTTGGTCAGGGTAAGCTGAGCATATCTCCCCAAAGAGGGAAGGAGAACCTTCTATGGGAGTCACGTTTTACGTAGGTACTGACTTTAACGTGGCAAAACATCCGAGATGCCACTGTTGTCCCTGATTCGCAGTGAGTCAACAAAAGTCTACCTTGGCTTGTCCATGACGAAAGTGGAACCCAGGATTTTAGCCCTTGGGTCTGCTCACAGGGCCAATGTCCTCTGCACAGAAGAAGTCTTTTTGTTGTTGTTCAGAATATACACAGAAAAACATATACCAATTCAGCTGTTTCTACATGTCCAGTTCAGTGGCATTGATGACATTCTTCAGGTTCTGCAGCCAAGCCATTCTCACCCTCCTTTCCTGAGTTGTTTCTCCCTCGTTAACATAAACTCACTGCCCCCTAAGCTTCCTATCTACCGTTTTGAGTTACTGTTTTCACTTGAATCCCAAATAGATCTAAAAAGAACACAATGCTCAAGCTCTGCAAGGAAGAATCTTCTTAAACCTTACCCTTTAAAGGTCAGGGTTTATGGTTCTGGACTGGGGATGACCATTTATAGTGAAACCTTAAGCAGTCATGCCACCTCATCTAATTAGCTAAAAAGGAGGCACATTGTCACTGGGAGGAAGTTACCCTATGACACAAACTGTGGGGCACTCGACTGCTAGGTTGGCGGTTCGAACCTACCCAGAGGCATCTTGGAAGACAGGCCTGGTGATCTGCTTCCAAAAGGTTGCAGCCTTGAAAACCCTGTGGAGCATAGTACCGCTCTGCACATGTGGGGTCGCCATGAGTCGGAATCGACTGGATGGCAACTAACAACAGCAGTTGTTCCTGTGAGAGTGATTAATGCTGAGCTAGGCTCAGGAATGAGAAGGCATCTGGGCTGTAGTGTGTGTAGCTGTAGCTGGATTTGAAAGCCAGTAACTAAGCAAGTATTTTTGTATTATTTGTATATCAGATCCCACCCATGAACAGTAAGGATAGGAATGGAGTATGAGGTGCTCCTTTTCTTTCACGGAATTTTTACGATTTCGATTTTCAAGAAGCCCCTGCCCTAACCCTAATGAAGGAGTTTTATAACTACCTTGCTGTTCTTGCGTGTATTTGCCTACACGCACAGAAACAGTAAACGCAATAAAACCATTTGGTCGTTCCTTCAACAAGAAATAAACCATTGGGGTGCTAAGTTTCTAAATCGTTTGCCTCTTGTATTGATCTGCCTAAAAAAGGGAGGAAACTTTAAAGCCAAGGGAGGGAAGACAATTAAATGGAAGCAAGGCCGTCTGCACTGACCCCACCTGTGTGCTCTTGTCTGGGCTCCTCTTAGTAGCTCCACAGCCTTGGGGGAGATATTTACTATCTTGCCTCAGACACTGGATGACCATTGCTCTAAACCCAAACCAAAAACTAAACCCCATAGGGTTTCCAAGGAGCAGCTGGTGGATTTGAACTGCCTACCTTTTGGTTAGCAGCTGAGCTCTTAACCACAGTGCCACCAGAGCTCCTTTACATCTAAAGTAAGATTATAAATAAGAAAGGGACAAAAGGAATGTAAAGGAACAGAAACCAAAGAAGTTTTGAGTCGAGTCCCCACCAAATGTTCTGAGGGAGGTGCTGTGTTCACTGACCCAAAGTTCACTTATCCAAAGCGAGCCAAAAGCCCTAAACTATTCTGAAGGTCATGTTTCCTTTGGATTTGGAAACCTGCCTGGGGATGTAGCTCAGATCTCTATTACTTCACAAGCAGAATAAACTGGTTGGGTTATCTTCTCCGGAAAAGTTCCACAAGTGCTCCAACTCAAACACCCCTCCCCCAATCTCGCCTCAGCCCAGGACTGGCCACTTGATCCCTCCCTCCCTGTTCCATCACTGTGTGGGGTCCAGCAGCTGAGCGACATCTCTACCTTGCCGTGGAGGTTCAGAGGCCCCACATCTGAGAAAAATCCCTCTCTCCTTTTTCCTCTAATCCCTTGGCCTTATTTCCACAAATCCACGGGTGTATAATAAAACTCACTCACTGCGTTAATGTATTAGTTTTCATTTTAACTTAAAAAAGCATATTAAGCACAGCAGAGAGATGACAAATTGGCCTGACAAGGAAAACTTGAGACACCAAAACCAAAAACCAAACCCGATGCCATCGAGTTGATTCCGACTCAGTGAGTAGAACTGCCCCACAGGGTTTCCAAGAAGCACCTGGTGGATTTGAACTGCCAACCTTTTGGTTAGCAGATGTAGCGCTTAACCACTACACTACTAGGGTTTCCACTTGAGGCACAGGATGCTGAAAAGTGCTCCTCGATTTCACACATTATCTTGTGAGATTGTTGGGCCATGCTCGGTTCTCGTCACATGATCCGACCCTTTCCCAGAAGAGAAGCCCTAACTTCTCTTACACCTGGGGTGGTGACAACACTGTTAAACGTTTAACTGATCCCTGGCCATTTTTATGTATCCTCCCCCTCTCCTAAGTCTGGGTCTCACTGAAAAAATTAAAAAGATGAGGCAGAGGTGGAATAGTCCCTTGTCAGTCACACAATGGAGTAAATGGAAGAGAGCTGAACCAGAGGCGAGAAGACTAAAGTTCAAGTTTGCAGAGACCTGATAAAAGTCACTCTTCACCCACGCGATGGTTTCCCTCCTCTACCAGAAGCAGAGCTTGGACTAAGCACAGGGTGCTTCTGCTTACACCATTATACAGGAGATTTAGATTTATTTCACCTCACCAATATTATCAACCAAACCCAGGTACGCTTTCTGTTGTAAAAAAAAGTCAATATTATTTAGCCTAAAAAGTGACCCTCAATGTCTACTGGTTCTCCATGCCAAACAATGTTATAGATTAGGAGACATGTTTAAGAAAGTAGACTGGCCAGGAATGGAGTGCTAGAAGGAAGATTGGGTGACCTGGGCCCTCCTGCTGCCTTGCCCCACAGGGCACCCTATTCATGTCTGCCCAACAGAGTCCCAATAATCCATGAGCCATGGGCCCTGGGGATGAGTCTGTACCTATGTATGACAACACAGTACTAATTGGGAACTTTATCCTTTCTGAAAGCCATAGCCCATAGCCAGGACACCATGATCATGATACATAAAATCATTAAAGACAATTGAAGTAGTAGAAAATCTCTGAAGAAGATGCAGAACTCTGAGAGAGGATGAGAAGGCAGATTGTTCAGGAATGCAAATGGCAAAGCCAAAGCCCCACCCCACACATCTTGGCTGTAGTCTATCACAGTCAGACTTGTAACCTCTTGAGGACTAAGGGCTCTCTCCTAAGTGTAATGGCAGGGACCACGCTTTTTTCATCGTATTTGGTATATTTGCATCTATACCGGTCTAATTAAGTCTTGCTACACCTTGTCAAAATATGGAGGGGCTGGATACCTGCCCCGAAAACTTTCCCAGGAACTTTTCCCAAATAAAGTCACATTTCCCAGGGACATGCCTTTTTGGGGAGCCACCATTCAACACACTACAGTGATTAAGCACCACCCAGGTCTTTCAAATGAGGCCTTGAATTTCAAAACCAATAGTTTTCTATAACTCCAGTAAATCAGAGCTGCCCTTGATATGCCTGGTTTCTCAAAGCAAAATGAAGCTCTCCTGAAAAATGGTTCTCCTCAGCCAAGAAATCAAAGCGTTAAAGCTGAATGAGACAAGAGTAGTTAATCTGATCCAAACCCCTCATTTGACAAAGTGGGGGCGCTGCTGTTAAACGCTCTGATAATCAGGGGCAAAGGACTGAGTTCAACCAAAGATTTCTACCCATGAGCCAGAATCCCAGACCCTGTGTACACAAAGCAGTGAGGGGCCAGATTGGGAGAATAGATAGGGTGATACCTCAGATTGTCACTTTAACTGATGAAAGAGTAAGCAAAAATTTTAGTCTATAACAGAAGGCAAAGTCTAGGTTTCTTGCGTACTTGTTTGTAGTAGTTTGAATAAAAAAAGGGGGCCCCCAAAAGATATGCCCACCCACATCTTTATTTGGAAAAAAGTCTTTGCACATATAATTAAGAATCTTGAGATCATCTGGATTTAGGATGAACCATAAATCCAAAGACAAGTGTCCTTATAAGAGAAAGGCAGAGGGAGATTTGAGACACAGGGACTAGGGAGAGAAGACCATGTGAAGATGGAGGTAGAGATTGGAATAATGCATGTACAAGAAAAGAAATGCCAAGGATTGCTGGAAGCCACCAGAAGTTAAGAGTCAAGAAACAATTCTCCCCTAGAACGTTCAGAGGAAGCATGGTCCTGCCAACCACTTGATTTTGGACTTCTGGTCTCCAAAGCTGCAAAGCTGTGGGAAAATAACTTTCTGTTGTTTTAAGCCATGTAGTTTGTGATAATTTGTTATGGAAGTCCTAGGAAATTAATATATCAGTGAGCCAAAGTCTTGAGTGAGTAAAAAAATTAAGTTCCAAATAAACCTTATTACCAGGTTAACAAATGATCTACCTAGAGTTGGCTCTTCATCGTAAAATTAAATATGGCTTTTTCAAGACAGAGATTTGTTCCACACCTTTTGAAATGTTTTGTTGTGCCAAAATTTCCACAGATCCCAGTGTTTTCAGAGGCAGACAAGGGTGAGTCAGAAGCAGCTCTAGGCACAGGGTGGCCATAGCGAAGCACAGCTTCCTGGCGCCAGGGTCCCCAGACAGCCCCAGACACTGCTTTCAGGCCAGGAACACCAAGTCTCTGGGATGCTCATTGGTCCCATCTACTTCCAGGGTCTCTCTATCTCACCTTCCCACTGACCTTACCAGCCAGTCCAACTTCTAACAGGTCCTCAGCTCTGTGGAAGATAGGGGTGAGAACCGCTCAGGTGAGTCCCCACATATCACCCTTTATTATCTTTGTACTCTGCACAAGAGGTTCTCAGGATGTGATTTTTGAAAGAATAAACAAACCTCTACAGAGCATTGTTAATTAATTGGGACCCAAGATGGTGAACCCCAACTGAGGCTCTAAGATGCTGCATCAGTGAGACTTTCTCTTGTTTACAGAGGTGAGGGCGTAGAAGGGAGGAGTAAAACTGAAGCAAAACAGCCAGCCTCCTTACCCCTCTGTTCTCTGTCTCTGGCCAACAAAGCATCTCCCCTGCTTTGCAGAAATGCTGGGTTCTCCTCGAATTCTTTCAGATGAGTTCTGGATGGAGCCCCAGGGGAGTCCCTGCTTACCAGGACTGCTCCCATGCTGCGTTTTGGGCCCATACTCAAGGCAGTATAAAGTGGGCAGGTGGGGGTCATGCCTCTTGTGGCATCTGGCCTCTGGGCTCCAGAAGGCTGGGTGCAGAAGACCACCCTACACCTACGCCACTCAACACATGGCTCTCCCCCAAGAAGCCCAAAGAGATACCTTCCCTCTGTTCTCTCTCGCTCCCACCCGACACATTGGAACCCATAACTCACTGCCTAGCACTGACTGGCAAAATAGATGCTCAATGGATTTTGTTTTCTTCTTTTGTTCCCTTTCCCCCACAGCCCTACTCCTTCTACCCTCATCACCACTCATCCTCCCTTCCATGTTCCTCCTGTCAGGCCCTACATCTTCTGAGAAGAAATATAGTGCAATGAATTACTTAATATGGCCCTTTTAGCCACTATTTCTCTGCAGCCTCTTCTCACATCTTCAGTGTTACAGCTTGCTCTGTCTCCGTCTCCTGGTTCCAGTAGCTTCTCAGCACAGAGATTCCAGGTCCAAAAGATGCACTCCACTTCTTGTTCTTCTTTCTTGGTGGTGGTGAGATCTTCTCCTCTCACCTTTGGGTTGGCTTGTTTTAAGCCTAGCAGGGTTACAAAACTGACCAATCTCCTTATTAGGATTCCATGTACCTTTTTGCATAGTCCCACCCAATCACTGCATGTGGTTAGCAGCCTTAGTTCTTAACCACTGTCACCAGGGTTTCCACAGCCACTAAGCACATAAGTATCAATAGTTAAAGGGTCGACCGATCCTGAGAAGTTTCTTTATTTATAAAATAACCTATGTATCGATAAATCGCCTTTTCATCATGAGGAAGCAAAATTGAATCCAATAGGGATTTTCCTGCTGTCTTTCTCCTGGTATAATTGTATAATGAATAGTCAGTTGGCAGATTCAGTTTGATCTCACTCTTCAGGCGACGGGCTGTGTCCTTCACTCAAGTGATTTGTGTTGTCTGTCACAGAATAAAGGATTCCCCCCCCCCTTTTCCTCACAAATAACTGGCCCTCCATTTTAATTCGAGAACAGTAGAAGGAACTCTACAAAATGAATTCACCATTTTATAGGCGAGAAAGTTGTTATCAACACTATAAGCATTTGCTCAGAGGTGTTTTCCCAGATCTGGGGTAACCATCCGTACTCTGACTAGTGTAAAACTGAGAGATTTGTTGAAAGAAAAGACACTCCTCCAGCTGGGAATAGACTGAACTCCATGCAATAGAATCCAGTAGTTCAAAATGGCAACTCAGCGGTGACTTTTATAGGCTATGGAACACGTTACATGATTGGTATTTACAAACTTAGATCATTGAAAGACATTACTTGATTGGTAATTACAGACTTAGATCATCAAAAGACATTACTCAATTGGTAGTAGGTCATTTTAAGGCAGGACTTCCTATGGCGGGAATTTGTAAAACAAAGCTTTCTATGGTGTGAACCCGTGAAGCAAGGATTCCTATAGCGAAACTTGTAAGGCAGGACTTCCTGTGGCAGCTCTGTAAGGTGATTGGCTTAAAAGCGTATACATCTCTTTCTTAGATTGGTTACAATGTAGCAATTACACAGATATATGACAGGGAGGGGTTGCCATGTAGTTCCATCATCATTAACGGACATTCCTCTATTAGAAACGTTATGGAAGATGGCTGTCGCTGAGGTGAACACAGAACCAGCAAACGAAGAATCACACCCAATCCTCAAACTGGCCATTTCAGATCTGACCAGGTACCTCCGTTTTTCTTTAATTCACTTACACATAAAAAAAAAACACATAGCTATAGATTATAGATGATTTAAGCTGTTGTTGTTAGATGCTGTCGGGTGGGTTCCAACTCATAGCAGCCCTATGCACAACAGAAGGAAACACTGCCCTGTCCTGCGCCGTCCTCACAATTGTTCTACGTTTGAGCCCACTGTTGCAGCTACTATATCAATCTATCTCGTTGAGGATCTTCCTCTTTTTCTCTGACCTTCTATTTTACCAAGCATGATACCTTTCTCCAGGAACTGATTCCTCCTAATAATATGTCCAAAGTATGTGAGACGTAGTCTCACCATCCTTGCTTCTAAGGAGCACTCTGGCTACACTTCTTGCAAGACAGAACTTGTTCATTCTTTTGGCTGTCCATGGTATATTCGATATTCTTTGCCAACACCATAATTCAAAGGTGTCAATTCTTCTTGGGTCTTCCTTATTCGTTGTCCAGCTTTCACATGCCTATAAGGAGATTAAAAATACCATGGCTTGGGTCAGACACACCTTAGTCCTCAAGGTGACATTTTTGATTTTCAACACCTTAAAGAGGTTTTTTGCAGCCGATTTGCCCGGTGCAATGTGTCTTTGGATTTCTTGACTACTGCATCCATGGGCGTTGATTGTGGATCCAGGTAAAATGAAATCCTTGCAACTTCAATATTTTCTCCATTTTTCATGATGTTACTTATCGGTCCAGTTGTGAGGATTTTTTTTTTTATGTTGAGGTGTAATCCGTACTGAAGGCTGTGGTCTTTGATCTTCATCAGTAAGTGCTTCAAGTCCTCTCCACTTTCAGGAAGCAAGGTTGTGTCATCTGCATAACGCAGGTTGTTAATGAGCCTTCCTCCAATCTTGATGCCTCGTTCTTCGTCCTATACTCCAGCTTCTTGGATTATTTGCTCAGTTTAAAGATTGAATGGTTATGGCGAAAGGATACAACCGTGAAGCACACCTATCCTGACTTTAAACCATGCAGTATCCCCTTGTTCTGTGTGAACGGCTGCCTCTTGATCCAAGTACAGATTCTTCAGGGGCACAATTAAGCACTCTGGAATTCCCATTCTCCACAGTGTTATCCATAATTTTTTATGATCCACACAGTCGAATGCCTTAGCATAGTCAATAAAACACAGGTAAACATCTTTCTGGCATTCTCTGCTTTCAGCGGAGATCCATCTCACATAAGCAATGATATCCCTAGTTACACATCCTCTTCTAAATCTGGTTGGAATTTCTGGCAGTTCCCTGCTGACGATATACGGCTGCAACTGCTTTTGAATGATCTTCAGCAAAATTTTGCTTGTGTATGATATTAATGATATTGTGTGATAATTTCTGCATTTGGTGGGATCACCTTTCTTGGGAATAAGCATAAATATGGATTTCTTCCAGTCAGTTGGCCAGGTAGCTGTCTTCCAAATTTCTTAGCATAGGCGAGTGAGTACTTCCAGTGCTGCATCCATTTGTTGAAACGTATCAGTTGGTATTCCATCAGTTCCCAGAGCCTTGTTCTTCACCAATGCCTTCAGTGCACCTTGGACTTCTTCCTTCAGTACCATCGGTTCCTGATCATATGTTACTTCTTGAAATGTTTGAATGTCAACCAATTCTTTTTGGTATAGTGACTTTGTATGTTCCTTCCATCTTGTTTTGATGCTTCCTGTGTCGTTTAATATTTTCCCTATAGAATCCTTCAGTATTGCAACCTGAGGCTTGAATGTTTCCTTCAGTTCTTTCAGCTTGAGAAATTCTAGGCTTTTCTTCCGTTTTGGTTTTCTATCTCCAGGTCTTTGTACATGTCATCATAGTACTTTACTTTGTCTTCTGAAGCTGCCCTTTGAAGTCTTCTGTTCAGCTCTTTTACTTTATCATGTTTTCCTTTTGCTTTAGCTACTCAACGTTCAAGAGCAAGTTTCAGAGTCTCTTCTGATATCCATTTAGGTCTTTTCTTTCTCTCCTGTCTTTTTAATGACCTCTTGCTTTCTTCATATATGATGTCTTTGATACCATTCCACAACTCGTCTGATCTTTTGTCATTAGTGTTCAACACCTCAAATCTATTCTTGAGACGGTCTCTACATTCAGGTGGGATATACTTAAGGTCATGCTTTGGCTCTCCTGGACTTGTTCTATTTTTCTTCAGTTTCATCTTGAACTTGCATATGAGTAATTGATGGTCTGTTCCACAGTCAGCCCCTGACCTTGTTCTGACTGATGATACTGAGCTTTTCCATCATCTCTTTCCAGAGATGTAGTCAATTTGGTTCCTGTGTATTCCGTCTGGCGAGTCCACGTGTATAGTTACCATTTATGTTGGTGAAAAAAGGTATTTGCAATGAAGAAGTTGTTAGTCTTGCAAAATTCAATCATGCGATCTCCAGCCTGGTTTCTGTCACCAAAGCCATATTTTCCACCTACCGACCCTTTTTGTTTGTTTCCAGCTTCCACATCCTAATCTGCAGTAATTACCAGTGCAGCCTGATTGCATGTTCAATCAATTTCAGACTGCACAAGTTGGCAAAAATCTTCAATTTCTTCATCTTTGGCCTTAGTACTTGGTGCATAAATTTGAATAATAGTTGTATTAACTGGCCTTCTTTGTATGGATATTATCCTATCACTGACAGTGGTGTACTTCAGGATAGATCTTGAAATGTTCTTTTGGACGATGAATGCAACGCCATTCCTCTTCAAGTTGTCATTCCCGACATGGTAGGCCATATGATTATCTGATTCAAAATAAGCAATACCAGTCCACTTTAGCTCACTAATGCCTAGGATATTGATCTTTTATGCATTCATTTCCTTTTTGATGATTTCCAATTTTCCTAGATTCATACTTCGTACATCCCAGGTTCTGATTATTCTTGGATGTTTGCAGCTGTTTCTTCCCATTTTGAGTTGTGCCACATCAGCAAATGAAGGCTCCAAAAGCTTGACTTAAACGTCATTAAGGTTGACTCTGCTTTGAAGGGGGCAGCCCTTCCCCAGTTGTATTTTGAATGCCTTCCAACCTGAGGGGATCACCTGCAGCACTGCATCAGACAGTGTTCCACTGCTGTTCATAAGGTTTTCACTGGCTAATTCTTTTCAGAAGTAGACTGCCGGGTCCTTCTTCCTAGTCTGTCTTAGTCTGGAAGCTCAGCTGAAACCCAATCGCCATGGGTGACTCTGCTGGTATTTGAATACAGGTGGCATAGCTTCCAGCATCGCAGCAACACACAGGCCCACACAGTGCAACAAACTGACAGACACATGGGGGAGATGACTTAAAGGAAACCTTAAATTCGTCTGAGTTAGCCTTCTTCATAGATGAGGAATCTTAAGCCCAAAGAACTTTAAGCAGCTTGCTCAGACCCTCCCAGCTGGTGGTGGAACTACAGTAACCACATACATGTCCTGATTCCAGAGAGCCCCCCACAGCCCCAGAGCTCTGAGATTCCCACTCTAGCACCCCCACTTGAAATTCTGTTTCCCTTGCCCAGAGTTCAACTGTCAAAATAGTAGATGCCTGCTTTTTACCCCTCTCTGCTCCATCCCATCCATTTGGCCCATGTTTCCTACAGCACCTGCCCACCTCTCAAACCCACTCACTCCCTGTCATGGCACAGGCTCCACCTTATTGAGCACTTACTCTGAATCAGGGCCATCCTAAATTTTCTTCAACCTGAGGGAGCACCATGTCCTCCGTCTCCACTGTAGAAGAGGAAGCAGAGGAACGGCCTGGGGAGCACACCCATACTCGAGGCTTGCTGTCAGCAGCAGCATCAAGGTGCAGGTGTGGCAGTGGAGGAGTGGAGGCTTTCCTTTTTTTCTTTTTTTAAATTGTGATTTAGGTGAAAGTTTACAGGACAAATTAGTTTCTTATTAAATAGTACACAAAATTGTTTTTGTCACATCGGTTGCCAACTCCGTGATGTGTCAACACTTTCCCCTTCCCCCCTCCCCACCCCCGGTTCCTTCATTTCATTCCTATAGCTTTTCCGTCCCTTCCTGCTTTTATGTTTTTGATTTTGGGCTGGTGTGCCCATTAGTCTCACATACATGATTGAACTATGTAGCACATCCCTCAAGTGTGTTATTGTTGGCTCAATAGACCTGTCTAATCTTTGGCTAAAGGGTGAACCTCAGGAGTGACGTCAGTGCTGAGTTAAAGGAGTAACTGGGGGCCATACTCTTGGTATTTCTCTAGTCTCTGTCAGACCAGCAAGCCTGGTCTTTTTGTGTGTATGTGTATGAGTCTGAATTTTGCTCTACATTTTTCTCTTGCTCTGTCCAAGACTCTGTATTGTGATCCCTGCTAGAGCAGTCAGTGGTGGTAACTGGGCACCATCTAGTTGCTCTGGGCTTAGTCTGGTGGAGGTTGTGGTAGTTGTGGTCCATTAGTCCTGTGGACTAATCTTTCCCCTGTGTCTTTGGTCTTCTTCATTCTCCTTTGCTCTAGCCAGGATGGGACCAGTAGATGTGTCTTAGATGGCTGCTCACAGGCTTTTAAGACTCCAGTCACTACTCACCACAGTCAGATGTAGAACATTTTCTTTATAGACTGTGTTATGCCAGTTGAGCTAGATGTCCCCTAAATGAATAATTTCTTTTATAAACATCAGCACAAAGCTGGTTCCTATGAGACAGAGTTTTAAAATATCTCAAATGTCCAACTTATCCAAGCTGCAGTACCACTGCATCATCTCTAACATCAGCTACTCCCTCTCCCCTCAATACTCTCCCTCCTGTCTTTGGGTTCCCTAATTTGCTGCAAAATCTCACAGAACTCAAGAACCATATAGAGCAAATGGCTCATGTGATTGTAGAGGCTAGCAAGTCCCAAATTCGTGGGTCAGGTGTAGGCTTCTCCCAACCCACGTGGCTGCAGGAGCTGAAGAACCCAAACCGGCATTTCAGACCTCAGGCTGCTGGCTCACAAGACTTTGGAAGCTGGTGAACCAGGTCCCACGACAGGCAGCTGGCCCAAGGGGCTGTGAAGGTTGGCTCATCCCAGAATCGGCAGGTCAAATGGCAGGCTTCTGGGGTGGTCATGAACTGGACAGGGATCCAGATGCAGAGAGAAAGAGCTTTGCCAGGACACACACAGGTTACATATAACTTATTTGCATAGTATCACCCAATCATTGTGTGTGAGTCACAAAGACCATGGCTAAAACCAAAAACGAAACCTGTTGCTGTCGAGTTAATTCTGACTCATAGCGACCATGGCTAGAATGGTAATATTAAGTAATTCATTGCACTGCATTCCCCAAGAAAGAGGGTTCCCTTTTAACACTGTTCTCTCTGTGGCTTCACCCTTGGGACATCAATTTATTAGATACAGATAATTCGCTGCTAGGACTGGACAGTCTGAGAACACTAAACACAAGACTTTTTGTTCTTTTTTGTGGGAGGTAAGTTTTTGAGCTGTGTTTAAGAAGCAGAAGTATAAAAATGGCATGGGGGCAGTGTCTGACCTCCTCTAACTTCACAAGGGGGAAGGAGAATCAAGATCAACAGCCCAAGGCTGATTTCCTATGAGGCAGAGGTCAGACATGCCTCTACTTGACCATATTTTTATGAATTCTCATACCAACTGCGATTGTTAAGGTTGTGTGTCAACTTGGCTGGGCGATGAGTCTCAGTGTTTGGTAGTTATGATGTAGTTTGGCAGTCATATAATGATGTAATCGCCTCCATGACGGGGTCTGTTTTGGATAGGCAATCAGTTGAAAGAGAATTTCTTTGCATCTAATATAGGTGGAGTTGTGGGAAGGTTCATGGGCTTTTGCTCGCTCTAGGTCCTGCAGCTGGCTTCTGTTGATCTGACCTCCAGTTCTTGAGAC
This sequence comes from Elephas maximus indicus, assembly GCF_024166365.1. Taxonomy (NCBI): domain Eukaryota; kingdom Metazoa; phylum Chordata; class Mammalia; order Proboscidea; family Elephantidae; genus Elephas; species Elephas maximus. The sequence goes on along the minus strand of NC_064820.1, from coordinate 233,650,906 downwards.
TTGAGCTAGCAGCTTACCTGCCAACCTTGGAATTCATCGGTGCCCACAGTCTGTGAGCCTGCAGCCTGTGAACCAAAGGTCTGCTGTCTGGTCTGCCGATCTTGGGTTCACCAGCCCCTGCAGCTACATGAATCAGGAGAAGCCTCCAGCCTGACCCACGGACGTAGAACTTTCCAGCCTCTACAACTGCATGAGCCATTTCCTTGATATAAATCTCTGTCTCTCTCTTTCTCTCTCCCTCTCTCTCTCTCTATATAGATGCTTTGCTGACTTTGTTTCTCTAGAGAACCCAGCCTAAGACACCAACCATCCCTCCCACAGCACTCTCTGCTGAGTTGGATAATTCATTGCAATGGCCACACAGAATTCACAGACAATACTTACGATTATGGGGGTTATTAGGGAAATAACAGGTTACAGTTCAGGTTCAGGAACACTCAGGATACAGCTCTTCCATCAGGACAGCCTCTCCTCTGCCTCGCCTGCAGGCACGCCTCTCTCAGGTCATCAGCCTCTGCCCTGGTCAGGCAAATGTTACAAAGCTCTATTAACTGCCGATAAGTGCCCCAAGGCATCCCACTCTGCCAGTAAGCTCCAGCTCTAGCTTCATGGGTCAGCAAATCTAGCTCCACCAAGTGCCCAGAGGCACCCCACTCTCCCAGTAAGCCTCTTGCCTGAAGGCATTCAGGTTTCTTGATCCATAGGCTGGGAAGCCCTCTGCCCACTGTTTCTTGCCTCTGCTGTCACTGTTTCTCTGCTGTAACTTCTCACTGTCTTCGGTATTACAGCTCTCTTTCTCAATCCCAAGTTCTAGGAGCTTCTCAGTGCGGGAATCCTGGACCAAAGAACACGCACTGCTCCTGGCTATTCTTCCTCGGTGGTGGTGAGATTCTCTTCTCCCACCTCTGGAATAGCTTATTTTACACTTAATGGGATGGCAAAACTGACCAATCGCCTCATTAGGGTTCCATATACCATATTTGCATAGTTCCAATCAATCATTTTATGTGAGTCACAAAGACCATGGCTAGAAGTGCCAATATTTAGTAATTCATTGCACTGCAAGAAGGAAGCAAATTAGTTTACTACATCTTCTCTTGGCAGGATAAGAAGGAGAAGCCTAGGACAAAAGCCTGACTGAAGCCAGACAGATTCTTCTACTCTCCTGCCTTGACTCATCCCCCTTCAACTCCTGGGGAAGGTCCTTTCTTCACTCCACGCCAGTAGCAGAGTAGTGGGGTGACTGGGCACCAGCTCACCTAGCCTGTCTGCTGCCTAAAGGCCAGTAGTCAGTGTTTGTGTCACAGGGTGTGGCTTAAGACAGAACCTCCAGCTCCTACTGTGCTTCAGGCCCTTGATAGCAATGGTGACAAATCTAGAGAAGAAAAAATAACTGTTTAATAAGAAGACCTTCCTTAATAAAAAGAAATCTTTCTTTTGTGGGATTTACAATTAACTTTACCCAAAGAATTTGATCTTCGATCTCGGTACCTGAGAGATAGCCTCTAAAACCTCGGAATTTCCTCAGCAATTGGAATCTTTGTTATCCATGAGGGCTCCAGACCATATCTACCTGACAGGTTATATAATTGAGGTGGCTTGGGTGGGGCCTGGCCAAGCCAGAAAGATTCACCATATTATATTGGCCAACCTAGGGGAGGTGAGCTGTTTCATCAAACGTGCCTACATGAGACCCCAATAAAGGCTCTGGACACAGATTTTGTATGGTTTTCCTGGCTGGTGAAAAACATCAGTGACTGTGGAAGGGTAGGGTATTCTTTGGGATATGGAAACTCTGTGTTGGCAACCCTCCTAGACCTCTCCCTATGCATCCCTTCATTTGTACCTTATTGCTATAATAAAACTGTAATTGTAAGTACAGTGCTTTCCATGAGTTCTTGAGTCATTTTAGTGAATTATCAAACCCAGGTAGTAGTGGGAGATAAGTCAGAAATGAGGGAGATCCTGGCAGCCCTTAAGCTTATGATTGGTACCTTGAGGGGTTAGTGGGAACCCCCCAAATTTGTAGCTTTCTGCTAAGAAGTGAGGTGGGAAAGCCTGGAGACCCACAAACTTGTGGCTGGTGTCTGAAGTTGTGGACAGACTTACCAAAAAAAAAAAAAAACAACCCGTTGCCACTGAGTCAATTCCAACTCATAGGAGCCATATAGGTTGGAGTAGAACTGCCCCATAGGCTTTCTAAGGAGTGGCTGGTGGATTCGAACTGCCAGCCTTTTGGTTAGCAACTGAGCTCTTAACCACTGTGCCACCAGGGCTCCATCAGACAACTTAGCGGTCTTTCATTTGTGAGATCTAAGCAAGTTCTCGTGGTCAGAGTCAGAAAAAGAAGTGATGCATGTGGAGCTGGTGTGAGATTTGAGTACTTGGATTGATGTGATTTCCTTACTCAACTTTGAAATGGAATGAGGGAGGTGAGGCTTTAGGGGAAGAAGACTTGTTTTACCTGAAAATGCTTAGAAATTATGCTCACCCCCCAGACCTCTCCTTTACCCACTCGGAGACACTCGCCCTGTTGGCAAAAGACTTCCAGAAGGCGAAAAGATGCCTTGACCTGGCTTGGCTTGACTGACTTTGCTTGGTGAGACAATAGATCCGTCTTAATTCCTGGGTGCCACCAACGTGACCAACACCCACCCCAGCTCTGTAGAGAGGCTTCTCGCTTCATTGCCTTGAGAACTGTGTATTTTAGTAGGGCTGCTCCAAATGCTCAGGCAGAGATCCGTTTTCTGGTATCCAAGGTGCACTTTTTTTTTCTTGGCTGTTGGCTTGATAATAGGATTGAGTCTCCAGTGTGACTTTTGCAGATATCTTAGAGGTATTCAATTCTTTCAACCAAATCTCCTGCTTTCTCCCAAAACTTTTTTTCTCTCTCTCTCTCTCTTCTTTCTTTCCCACAGAAGCACTTGAGTACAGCAGTGAAAACCTAGGGATGAGACTTGAGTTTGAATACTGATTGCAGTGTGGTCCTCATTAGGTTCCTTGGAGTTTTGTAACCTCTCTAAGTCTCGGTGTCCTGTCCTATAAAAGGAGGACCGTGTTCCCTGGACCTCCTGTTAGCCCAAGAGTGGAACCATTCATAAAGCCAAGTCTTCAGACAGGGATCGGACTGGACTATAAGACAGAAAATGATACTGGAGAGAAGTGAGTTTCTTGGCTCAAGTAGACACCTGAGACTATGTGGGCAGCTCCTTTCTGTAAGCAAAATGAGAAGGCAGAGGGGGACAGGGGCTGGCTGAATGGACACGGGAATACAGGGTGGAGAGGAAGAGTGTGCTGTCTCATCGGGGGAGGGCAGCTAGAAGTACATAGCTGGGTGTATATAAGTTTCTGTATGAGAGACTGACTTGATTTGTAAACTTTCACTTAAAACACAATAATAAAAAAAAAAGGAGGACCATGTCAGACCCTGCCTGAACCGCTAGGGGAAGAGGCGTGATAGTTCATACAAAGCTGGAAACCAACTTGGCTGATTGGGCATGGGCACCAGGTTGGTGGTCAGTGTGAGTGACAGGAAAGGTAGGTTCATTCAGCACAATACAACATGCCTGCCACTCACTCTGGGAGATAATGGACAGAGAAACAGCAAAACAGACTTGCGAAACTTCCCATAACTTGGAGACAGAAACTTGTTTACCACACATCAATGTCAGGCATTCTCAGAAGAGCTTTGGAAATACCAACTCATGATAACTCTGCAACGTAGGCACAATTATTACACTCATCTTACAGATGCAGCACAGAGTGGTTAGCGAACTTACTTAAGGACACACAGCTGACCCAAGATTCAAATCCAGGCAGCCCATCTAGGGCTTGGGCCAGCAGTTGGGCTGCTGCTGCTGAAGCAAGCATTACATTAGAAATCACGCAATTGATTTTTAAATAACTACTGTAATAAGTGCAATAGGTTAAAAATACGTAGAGAACATAACAGGTAAACTTCCCTTAGTGTGCAGACCAGGGAAGCCTTCCATGACAAGTAGCTTTTAAGTGAGACATGGGGAAGGAATAGTGCCAAGGGATGGGGAGATGAGTTACGAGGCTATTGAGATAGGACAGGTGAGACGCCAGCCTGGAACAGCTTAGCAGCAGCACAGGTACAAAGAAGTAGAGAGATCTCAGCAATATTCTGGAGGAAACCTGGAGAGGCCTTCCAGGTTTCTGGCATGAACAGAGGGGTGACATCTTGTGGAGGAAGGAGTATTGGAGTGCAAGTTCAGTGTTGGACATGCTGAATTTGAGGGTAGCTGATGGGAGGAGGCAGCTGGACTTACATGCATGGAGAACAGAGGGCTTTAGGCTGCCAGGAATATGTTGGGAGTCATTACCTTGTGGCTGTAATTAAATCTGAGAGTAGATGAGATGGCAATAAGGAAAACAGAAAGATGAGAATCATGCAGACAACTCATATTGATATAAATAATGATTGAATAAATAAACAAATGAAGATGAGACAAATCTGTGCAAGAGAAAATATGTGCAGCTACTCTGCCCTCAAAGAGGAGAACATAAATCCCCACCCCTAAGTGTGGGTTATGCATAATGATTTACTTAAGTGTACGGTATGGACAATACCTTTACAATGGAGAAACCTGACAAACATCACCTCAGCCAGGTAATCAAAGTCAACATCACCACCGATAAGTCATCTTGATAGGACAAGATAGATACACTTGACATGATGTGATAAAAAGGCATTTTAGCTCTGTGGTCTTTTTCTCAAAACCCCTTAACCTCAGTCTAATCACGAGGAAAACGTCAGACAAATCCCAATAGAAGGACATTTTACAAAATACCCGACCACTGTTCCTCAAAACTCTCAAGATCTTCAAAAAGAAGGAAAGTCTGAGAAACCCTCACAGCCAGGAGGAACCTAAGGAGACTTGATTACTAAATGTTATATGATGTCTTAGATGGACTCTTGGAACAGAAAAAGGGCGATAGGTTAGGTAAAAACTAAGGAAATCTCTCCAGACTTCCTGGAGCCGTGAAGGTTGGATGAACCCCTGAAACAATTGCCCTGAGATAATCTTTAAACCTTAAACCAAAGTCTTAAAACCAAACAATGGTTTATCTTAATCACTAAAAAATGTCTCCCTTGAGCATCTTTTAAGAACTATCTATTGGGATCAAACTGACAAGAACAACTCAAAAGATTAGACAGGAACCTCAGGGGGCAGTGAGTTTATGTTAGTGGGGAAGGAGCAACTCAGAGCAGGAGGGTGAGGATGGCTGCACAGCTTGAAGAATGCAATCAACATTACTGAATGGTACACGCAGCACCAGTTGAATTGGTGTATGTTTTGCTGTGTATATTTTCAACAACAAAATAAATAAAAGTATATTAAAAAAAAAACCTAAGGAAATCTGAATAAAGTATGGACCTTAGTTAATGTGCCAATATTGATCCTTAATTATAATAAATGTACCACATTCATGTTAGATGTGAATAATAGGGGAAACAGAGTCCAGGGTATTGTGGTTAAGAGCTTAGCTGCTAACCTAAAGGTCGGCAGTTGGAATCCACCAGCTGCTCCTTAGAAACCCTATGGAATGGTTTTACTCCTCCCAATAAAAAAATAGAGTGGCTTAATAATTCAGAATCGACTCGACAGCATCAGGTTTGGTTTGGGTTTTCTGTACCATTATTTTTTTCCGTGTAAATCTAAAACTATTCTTAAAAATAAAGCTTATTTTAAAGAATTGATGTGAAAATTTTTCACCATCACCATATCATATGATTTTGGGTTTCCCAAAGCAAGGAATGCATACCCTTGTGAGTAAATGAGCTGGTTGGAGGTGGAAAATGAACATAACATTAAAAACATCGAATCACATACTGAAAAGTTATTCTCTTTTTTGTTTTCCAGCCCTTCTGATTATATCACAAAGAATACCTCTCTTCAGTGTTAGGATGTCTTTAATGCTTCTTTGATATTAGCCAATCTCCATTATTAAAAAAAAACAAATTCATAGTCACACATAAGCAGACAAAAACATTTCAAATTTAATAACATTATTTTGTTTTCTTTGAATTTGTCTTAGGCACCCTTTCTTTTATGGCAAATGATACCAGTGGTATTTTTATACTAGTGAAATCAAACGTCCTTAAAATAATACTTTTAAAAGGAAGAATATTAATTATAATAGGTGACCATGTTGAATTTTACCCGAGCCCTGCGTTCCTGGAAAATGTTGTTGTGTGCCTTTAGGTCAACTCCGACTCAACAACCCTATGTGACAGAGTAGAACTGTCCCCGTACGGTTTCCTACCCCGTAATCTTTGTGAGAGCAGATTGCCAAGTCTTTCTCTAATGGAGCTGCTGGTGGGTTTGAACGCCCACCTTTCTGTTAGCAGCCAAGTGCTTAATCATTGCGCAAAGAGGGCTTTCTTAAAATACCTTGTTTTTGCAACACTGCCATCTCGTGGTCATATTTTTTTCTTTGAATTCACTACAAAACTACAAGTAGAGGACACATACTACAACAATTAGAGAATTTTTTAAAACTAGCATGGCATAAAATTCCCATGCAATAATCAATAGAGTTTACATAAGCAAACAAAACCAATTAGAGGATATAGCAGAAGATTCTTTTTTTATTGTGGGAAAATACATTTCCCAAGTTTACCGTTTTACGTGTACAATTCGGTGACATTAATTTACATTCACTTTTTTTACTTTGTGCAACCATCACCACTACTCATTTTCAATTGTTTTTCATGCCCCTAAATAGAAACTCAAAGCCCCTTCAGTAATAAATTCCCTTTTTTTTTTAGCTCCTGGTAACTTTTTTTTTTTTTTTTAACCACTAATAAAATCTTGTTTTTATGCATTTAACTACTCTAAGTACTTCATTAAGGAGCTCTGGTGGCACAAGGGTTAAGTGCTCTGCTGCTAACCAAAAGTCTGTGTCGGAATTCAAAAGCCGCTCCACGGGAGAAAGCTGTGGCAGCGTAGAGATTGCAGCCTTGGAAATCCTATGGGGCCGTTCTACTCTGTCTTATAGGGTCTCTAGGAGTGGGAATCGACTCGATGGCAATGGGTTTGTTTTTTGGTATTTAAGAGCCATGTGGAAATGATAAAACTGGATCTATTCTCTACCTCATGAACAAGGAAAACAACAACAACAAAACCAAATGGATCAAATCTTGTTTAAAATATAAAATCATAAAAATACTAGAACAATACACAGGTGAATTGCTCTATAAAGGGGAATAGGATAGGCTAGAACGGGACAGAATAGGATGGAAAGAAAAAAACTCCCACAAAATTCTGAATTCACAAAATCAGTGTTTTTTGATACCCCGAGGTCTTCAACAAATGCTTTCATGAGTGTAGTCTGAGAAATTTTTCCCCTTATTTTTACAATACTGGTGTTTCAGACAATATGAGAGCCTATATAAGAAAAACATTCTAAACACCAAAAATTGTAAATGAGATATAAATTAATATACATTCCTATGTCTAATTGAGCTCACTAGATAATAAGGGGAAATCCTCATGAGAATTAAAAGAGAAGGGCCTCAGCCCTGAGTTGGAACTAAACCAGGAAGCCTGGCTTCAACTCATTTGTAATAGTGACATGAAATGCTGGCTTATACCAGCTGTTTGGTACAGGGGAGATGTCGTCAATCTACACAAACCAAAGAATGAAAACTAGAGACCCTACATGATTTTAGTACTCACAATGCTCTATTCGGTTATTTAAAATATGTGCCAAAAAAAAAAAAAGCTGGCAAAGGAATTCAACAATCAAACAAATCTATTTCTGCCTTGGCAGTTATGTGAGAAAAAAAAAAAAGGCCTGTTTTCCTGTTGCTTTTGTGTAATATGTATAATCCAGAAAACTGTAAACCAACACATTGATTTGAAAATTCCCCAATGTAGTACATGGGGTTCCAGGAAAAAGCTAGCACAATTTTCCTTTCCATCAATCAATCAGCAACTAGGACCCTCAGCTACCCAATGAGCAAAATTTTCCATATATGTGCCCATAGTCTGAAGTGCAAAGAACACGATGACCAAGACATCAGTATTCATAATGGCTGAGAGCCAGAAAAAAATCAGAATTAAACTTCAAAGGATGTGAAATATTGAATACCGGATTGAAAGACAAGTGAGTTCAAATGTTTTAAAAGTTAAGAGTAAGAGACCATCAATAGGATAGACATGTTTGACAAAGAACAAAACAGAACAACAACGAAATGGCGTTTTTAAAAGTATACCAAAAATCACATGATGAACATAATTAATATCACTGAGCTGTACATGTGAAGATTGTTGAATGCCAAATGTTTTGTTACATATACATTTACCTCAATAAAAAAAAGTAAAAAAAGGAAATGAATGATTACATTGTAGTTGATACAGAGTTGAAAAATTTTGGTACACTAAGCTATTTGGTTGAATAAAATTCCTAGAATGCAACTTAGAGAACTAAGAAGTATAAAATATGCAAAATGCATCAAGAGATATGAAGAATAAAATAAAAAGGCCTAATTTATGTCACTTACTGATGAAGATCAAAGACTACAGCCTTCTGTATGGATTGCACCTGAACATAAAGAAAACAAAAACCCTCACAACCGGACCAATAATCAACATTGTGATAAACAGGGAAAAGATTGAAGTTGTCAAGGATTTCATTCTACTTGGACCCACGATCAATACCCATGGACGGAACAGTCAAGAAATCAGATAACATATTGCATTGGGCAAATCTGCTGCAAAAGACCTCTTTGAAGTGTTAAAAAGGAAAGATGTCACTTTCAATCGTATCATATGCAGGTGAAAGCTTGACAGCGAATAAGGAAGACTGAAGAAAAATTGACTCCTTTGAATTATGGTGTTGGCAAAGAATATTGAATATACCATGGGCTGCCAGAAGAACAAACGAATATGTCTTGGAAGAAGTACAGCCAGAATGCTACTTAGAAACAAGGATGGCGAGACTCTGTGTCACATACTGTGGGCGTGTTGTCAGGAGGGGTCAGTCCTTGGAGAAGGACATCACGCTTGGTAAAGTGGAGGGTCAGCAAAAAAGCGGAAGACCCTCAATAAGATGGATTGACACGGTGGCTGCAACTATAACAAAGATTATGAGGATGGCAAAGGACTGTGCAGTGTTTTGTTTCATTGTACACAGGGTCACTATGAGTCGGAACTGATCCAACCGCACCTAACAACAATTTACGTCATGTTGGATAGTCAGGAAAAGAGACGAGCAGAGAAGGAAGATGCAACATTTTAGAAGATAACAACTTAGGATTTTATAGAATTGGCAAAGTCCTGCCTTGAGGATTCATGAGAAATATCAATTAGCATAATATAAAAAAGATATTCATATATTGATACATATGTGTGTAATAGGAATACGAAACATAGAGAGAAAAAAAAAGTTTAATTAAATAGGGGCTGGGGAGTGGGCATTAACTTCCTAAAAGCAATAATACCATGAATAACAGCACAATCCTCAAAATCAATAATGGAAAACAGGAGGCAGGGAAGTATCTTGAGAATGTGGCATGAAAGAGTCAACATAGAACTGTATACTTTGCCTTACACTTCAGAAATAAGGGAAAGAAAGACATTTAGATCATCTGTAGGCAGCTTGCAAACCCTGGTGGCGTAGTGGTTAAGTGCTACGTCTGCTAACCAAAAGGTCGGCAGTTCGAATCCACCATGCACTCCTTCGGAAACTCTATGGGGTGGTTCTACTCTGTTCTATAGGGTCGCTGTGAGTCGGAATTGACCCACGGCAGTAGGTGGGGTGGGTTAGGCAGTTTAAGGAGCCCTGGTGGTACAGTGGTAAAGCACTTGGCTGCTAACCAAAATGTTGATGGTTTGAATCCACCAGCCACGCTGCAGGAGAAAGATGTGGCAGTCAGCTTCTGCAAAGATGTGCAGCCTAGGAAACCCTATGGGGCAGTTCTAGGCAGAATTGACTTTGTGGAAAAGGGTTTGGTTTTTTTGGTTTTGGTAGGCAGTTTACCTGTAATAGGTCATCAATAAAATATTTTTCAAACAATATAATTCAAAGAGAGAAAATGGTCCCAGAAGTCTGGTCTGAGACCAAAAGAATGGAAAACAAAGAAATAAAAACCCTATGGGCCCTCATCTATTGCTGGTGGGAATGTAAAATGGTAGTGGCACTATGGGAAGCAGTTTGGTGGCACCTCAGACAGTTGACTACAGAGCTACCATATGACTCAGCAATCCTAATCCTAGGCATATACCCCAAAGTTAAGGCTAGAATGAAAAACAGAAACCTGTACACCAGTGTTCATTTCAGCACTTTTCACAATAACCAAAAGGTGGAAACAACCATATATCAATCAACAGATGAATGAATAAACAAAATGTGATATATACACACAATGGAATATTACTCAGCCATAAAGAGAAACGAAGTTCTGAAGCACATGCCACAACGTGGATGAACCTTGAAAATACCATGCTGAGCAAAATAAGTCAGTCTCAAAAGGAGACTGCCTGATCGAACTTAACTGAAATAAGTGAATATGTAGAAACCAAAGATTATCAGTGGTTGCCAGGGGTGAGAGGGAGGTGGAAGTGGGAGATTTTGCTTAGGGGATTGAGTTTATGTTAATGTAATGGAACAATTTGGAAAAGAAGAGCGAGAATAGTTGCACAACTTGAAGAGTGTAATCAAAGTCACTGAATTGTACACGTAGAAATTAAGTTAGCATATTTTTTATATATAGCTTCACCACACACACGTACGCACACAGAAACCCCTGTGGACATATATGATTGATGTATATAATGAGCTAAATTATCTACAAGTACTTGCCAATCATATAAGAAGATACTTAAAACAGATAAAACAATTAGTAATGCCCTGTAAGGACTTTATTCAGAGACAAAACACAGTACAAAATGTAAAAGTGTTTGGTGACAGTCAAATGCATTTTTTTTTTAATAACTTTTATTAAGCTTCAAGTGAACGTTTACAAATCCAATCAGTCTGTCACATATAAGTTTACATACATCTCACTCCCTACTCCCACTTACTCTCCCCGTCTTGAGTCAGCCCTTTCAGTCTCTCCTTTCTTGACAATTTTGCCGGCTTCCCTCTCTCTCTATCCTCCCATCCTCCCTCCAGACAAGAGTTGCCAACACAATCTCAAGTGTCCACCTGATATAATTAGCTCACTCTTCATCAGCGTCTGTCTCCCACCCGCTGACCAGTCCCTTTCATTTCTGATGAGTTGTCTTCGGGGATGGTTCCTGTCCTGTGTCAACAGAAGGTCTGGAGAGCATGGCCGCCGGGATTCCTCCAGTCTCAGTCAGACCATTAAGTTTGGTCTTTTTATGAGAATTTGGGGTATGCATCCCACTGATCTCCTGCTCCCTCAGGGGTCCTCTGCTGTGCTCCCTGTCAGGGCAGTCATCAATTGTGGCCGGGCACCAACTAGTTCTTCTGGTCTCAGGATGATGTAGGTCTCTGGTTCATGTGGCCCTTTCTGTCTCTTGGGCTCTTAGTTGCCGTGTGGCCTTGGTGTTCTTCATTTTCCTTTGCTCCAGGTGGGTTGAGACCAATTGCTGCATCTTAGATGGCCGCTTGTTAGCATTTAAGACCCCAGACGCCACATTTCAAAGTGGGATGCAGAATGATTTCATAATAGAATTATTTTGCCAATTGACTTAGAAGTCCCCGCAAACCATGTTCCCCAGACCCCCGCGCTTGCTCCGCTGACCTTTGAAGCATTCATTTTATCCCGGAAACTTCTTTGCTTTTGGTCCAGTCCAATTGAGCTGACCTTCCATGTATTGAGTGTTGTCTTTCCCTTCACCTAAAGCAGTTCTTATCTACTGATTAATCAATAAAAAACCCTCTCCCACCCTCCCTCCCTCCCCCCCTCGTAACCACAAAAGTATGTGTTCTTCTCAGGTTTACTATTTCTCAAGATCTTATAATAGTGGTCTTATACAATATTTGTCCTTTTGCCTCTGACTAATTTCACTCAGCATAATGCCTTCCAGGTTCCTCCATGTTATGAAATGTTTCAGAAATTCGTCACTGTTCTTTATCGATGCGTAGTATTCCATTGTGTGAATATACCACAATTTATTTACCCATTCATCCGTTGATGGACACCTTGGTTGCTTCCAACTTTTTGCTATTGTAAACAGAGCTGCAATAAACATGGGTGTGCATATATCTGTTTGTATGAAGGCTCTTGTATCTCTAGGGTATATTCCTAGGAGTGGGATTTCTGGGTTGTATGGTAGTTCTATTTCTAACTTTTTAAGGAAGCACCAGATAGATTTCCAAAGTGGTTGTACCATTTTACATTCCCACCAGCAGTGTATGAGAGTTCCAATCTCTCCGCAGCCTCTCCAACATTTATTATTTTGTGTTTTTTGGATTAATGCCAGCCTTGCTGGTGTGAGATGGAATCTCATCGTAGTTTTAATTTGCATTTCTCTAATGGCTAATGATCGAGAGCATTTTCTCATGTATCTGTTGGCTGCCTGAATATCTTCTTTAGAGAAATGTGTGTTCATATCCTTTGCCCACTTCTTGATTGGGTTGTTTGTCTTTTTGTGGTTGAGTTTTGACAGAATCATGTAGATTTTAGAGATCAGGTGCTGGTCGGAGATGTCATAGCTGAAAATTCTTTCCCAATCTGTAGGTGGTCTTTTTACTCTTTTGGTGAAGTCTTTAGATGAGCATAGGTGTTTGATTTTTAGGAGCTCCCAGTTATCGGGTTTCTCTTCATCATTTTTGGTAATGATTTGTATTCTGTTTATGCCTTGTATTAGGGCTCCTAGGGTTGTCCCAATTTTTTCTTCCATGATCTTTATCGTTTTAGTCTTTCTGTTTAGGTCTTTGATCCACTTGGAGTTAGTTTTTGTGCATGGTGTGAGGTATGGGTCCTGTTTCATTTTTTTGCAAATGGATATCCAGTTATGCCAGCACCATTTGTTAAAAAGGCTATCTTTTCCCCAGTTAATTGACACTGGTCCTTTGTCAAATATCAGCTGCTCATACGTGGATGGATCTATGTCTGGGTTCTCAATTCTGTTCCATTGGTCTATGTGTCTGTTGTTGTACCAATACCAGGCTGTTTTGACTACTGTGGCTGTATAATAGGTTCTGAAGTCAGGTAAGGTGAGGCCTCCCTCTTTCTTCTTCTTTTTCAGTAGTGCTTTGCTTATCCGGGGCTTCTTTCCCTTCCATATGAAATTGGTGATTTGTTTCTCTATCCCCTTAAAATATGACATTGGAATTTGGATCGGAAGTGCGTTAAATGTATAGATGGCGTTTGGTAGAATAGACATTTTTACTATGTTAAGTCTTCCTATCCATGAGCAAGGTATGTTTTTCCACTTAAGTATGTCCTTTTGAATTTCTTGTAGTAGAGCTTTGTAGTTTTCTTTGTATAGGTCTTTTACATCCTTGGTAAGATTTATTCCTAAGTATCTTATCTTCTTGGGGGCTACTGTGAATGGTATTGATTTGGTTATTTCCTCTTCGGTGTTCTTTTTGTTGATGTAGAGGAATCCAAGTGATTTTTGTATGTTTATTTTATAACCTGAGACTCTGCCAAACTCTTCTATTAGTTTCAGTAGTTTTCTGGAGGATTCCTTAGGGTTTTCTGTGTATATAATCATGTCATCTGCAAATAGTGATAACTTTACTTCTTCCTTGCCAATCCGGATACCTTTTATTTCTTTGTCTAGCCTAATTGCCCTGGCTAAGACTTCCAACACGATGTTGAATAAGAGCAGTGATAAAGGGCATCCTTGTCTGGTTCCCGTTCTCAAGGGAAATGCTTTCAGGTTCTCTCCATTTAGAGTGATATTGGCTGTTGGCTTTGCATAGATGCCCTTTATTATGTTGAGGAATTTTCCTTCAATTCCTATTTTGGTAAGAGTTTTTATCATGAATGGGTGTTGGACTTTGTCAAATGCCTTTTCTGCATCAATTGATAAGATCATGTGGTTTTTGTCTTTTGTTTTATTTATGTGATGGATTACATTAATGGTTTTTCTGATATTAAACCAGCCTTGCATACCTGGTATAAATCCCACTTGATCATGGTGAATTATTTTTTTGATGTGTTGTTGGATTCTATTGGCTAGAATTTTGTTGAGGATTTTTGCATCAATGTTCATGAGGGATATAGGTCTATAATTTTCTTTTTTTGTAATGTCTTTACCTGGTTTTGGTATCAGGGAGATGGTGGCTTCATAGAATGAGTTGGGTAGTATTCCGTCCTTTTCTATGCTTTGAAATACCTTCAGTAGTAGTGGTGTTAACTCTTCTCTGAAAGTTTGGTAGAACTCTGCAGTGAAGCCGTCCGGGCCAGGGCTTTTTTTTGTTGGGAGTTTTTTTTTTTTTTTTTTTTTTTTATAATAACTTTTATTAAGCTTCAAGTGAACGTTTACAAATCCAATCAGTCTGTCACATATAAGTTTACATACATCTCACTCCCTACTCCCACTTACTCTCCCCGTCTTGAGTCAGCCCTTTCAGTCTCTCCTTTCTTGACAATTTTGCCGGCTTCCCTCTCTCTCTATCCTCCCATCCCCCCTCCAGACAAGAGTTGCCAACACAATCTCAAGTGTACACCTGATATAATTAGCTCACTCTTCATCAGCGTCTCTCTCCCACCCGCTGACCAGTCCCTTTCATGTCTGATGAGTTGTCTTCAGGGATGGTTCCTGTCCTGTGTCAACAGAAGGTCTGGAGAGCATGACCGCCGGGATTCCTCCAGTCTCAGTCAGACCATTAAGTTTGGTCTTCTTATGAGAATTTGGGGTCTGCATCCCACTGCTCTCCTGCTCCCTCAGGGGTCCTCTGCTGAGCTCCCTGTCAGGGCAGTCATCGATTGTGGCCGGGCACCAACTAGTTCTTCTGGTCTCAGGATGATGTAGGTCTCTGGTTCATGTGGCCCTTTCTGTCTCTTGGGCTCTTAGTTGTCATGTGGGCTTGGTGTTCTTCATTTTCCTTTGCTCCAGGTGGGTTGAGACCAATTGCTGCATCTTAGATGGCTGCTTGTTAGCATTTAAGACCCCAGACGCCACATTTCAAAGTGGGATGCAGAATGATTTCATAATAGAATTATTTTGCCAATTGACTTAGAAGTCCCCGCAAACCATGTTCCCCAGACCCCCGCGCTTGCTCCGCTGGCCTTTGAAGCATTCATTTTATCCCGGAAACTTCTTTGCTTTTGGTCCAGTCCAATTGAGCTGACCTTCCATGTATTGAGTGTTGTCTTTCCCTTCACCCAAAGCAGTTCTTATCTACTGATTAATCAATAAAAAACCCTCTCCCACCCTCCCTCCCTCCCCCCCTCGTAACCACAAAAGTATGTGTTCTTCTCAGGTTTACTATTTCTCAAGATCTTATAATAGTGGTCTTATACAGTATTTGTCCTTTTGCCTCTGACTCATTTCGCTCAGCATAATGCCTTCCAGGTTCCTCCATGTTATGAAATGTTTCAGAGATTCGTCACTGTTCTTTATCGATGCGTAGTATTCCATTGTGTGAATATACCACAATTTATTTACCCATTCATCCGTTGATGGACACCTTGGTTGCTTCCAACTTTTTGCTATTGTAAACAGAGCTGCAATAAACATGGGTGTGCATATATCTGTTTGTATGAAGGCTCTTGTATCTCTAGGGTATATTCCGAGGAGTGGGATTTCTGGGTTGTATGGTAGTTCTATTTCTAACTGTTTAAGATAACGCCAGATAGATTTCCAAAGTGGTTGTACCATTTTACATTCCCACCAGCAGTGTATGAGAGTTCCAATCTCTCCACAGCCTCTCCAACATTTATTCTTTTGTGTTTTTTGGATTAATGCCAGCCTTGCTGGTGTGAGATGGAATCTCATCGTAGTTTTAATTTGCATTTCTCTAATGGCTAATGATCGAGAGCATTTTCTCATGTATCTGTTGGCTGCCTGAATATCTTCTTTAGAGAAATGTGTGTTCATATCCTTTGCCCACTTCTTGATTGGGTTGTTTGTCTTTTTGTGGTTGAGTTTTGACAGAATCATGTTGATTTTAGAGATCAGGCGCTGGTCGGAGATGTCATAGCTGAAAATTCTTTCCCAATCTGTAGGTGGTCTTTTTACTCTTTTGGTGAAGTCTTTAGATGAGCATAGGTGTTTGATTTTTAGGAGCTCCCAGTTATCGGGTTTCTCTTCATCATTTTTGGTAATGTTTTGTATTCTGTTTATACCTTGTATTAGGGCTCCTAGGGTTGTCCCAATTTTTTCTTCCATGATCTTTATCGTTTTAGTCTTTATGTTTAGGTCTTTGATCCACTTGGAGTTAGTTTTTGTGCATGGTGTGAGGTATGGGTCCTGTTTCATTTTTTTGCAAATGGATATCCAGTTATGCCAGCACCATTTGTTAAAAAGGCTGTCTTTTCCCCAGTTAATTGACACTGGTCCTTTGTCAAATATCAGCTGCTCATACGTGGATGGATCTATGTCTGGGTTCTCAATTCTGTTCCATTGGTCTATGTGTCTGTTGTACCAATACCAGGCTGTTTTGACTACTGTGGCTGTATAATAGGTTCTGAAGTCAGGTAAGGTGAGGCCTCCCACTTTCTTCTTCTTTTTCAGTAGTGCTTTGCTTATCCGGGGCTTCTTTCCCTTCCATATGAAATTGGTGATTTGTTTCTCTATCCCCTTAAAATATGACATTGGAATTTGGATCGGAAGTGCGTTAAATGTATAGATGGCTTTTGGTAGAATAGACATTTTTACTATGTTAAGTCTTCCTATCCATGAGCAAGGTATGTTTTTCCACTTAAGTATGTCCTTTTGAATTTCTTGTAGTAGAGCTTTGTAGTTTTCTTTGTATAGGTCTTTTACATCCTTGGTAAGATTTATCCCTAAGTATCTTATCTTCTTGGGGGCTACTGTGAATGGTATTGATTTGGTTATTTCCTCTTCGGTGTTCTTTTTGTTGATGTAGAGGAATCCAAGTGATTTTTGTATGTTTATTTTATAACCTGAGACTCTGCCAAACTCTTCTATTAGTTTCAGTAGTTTTCTGGAGGATTCCTTAGGGTTTTCTGTGTATATAATCATGTCATCTGCAAATAGTGATAACTTTACTTCTTCCTTGCCAATCCGGATACCTTTTATTTCTTTATCTAGCCTGATTGCCCTGGCTAAGACTTCCAACACGATGTTGAATAAGAGCGGTGATAAAGGGCATCCTTGTCTGGTTCCCGTTCTCAAGGGAAATGCTTTCAGGTTCTCTCCATTTAGAGTGATATTGGCTGTTGGCTTTGCATAGATGCCCTTTATTATGTTGAGGAATTTTCCTTCAATTCCTATTTTGGTAAGAGTTTTTATCATGAATGGGTGTTGGACTTTGTCAAATGCCTTTTCTGCATCAATTGATAAGATCATGTGGTTTTTGTCTTTTGTTTTATTTATGTGATGGATTACATTAATGGTTTTTCTGATATTAAACCAGCCTTGCATACCTGGTATAAATCCCACTTGATCAGGGTGAATTATTTTTTTGATGTGTCGTTGGATTCTATTGGCTAGAATTTTGTTGAGGATTTTTGCATCAATGTTCATGAGGGATATAGGTCTATAATTTTCTTTTTTTGTAATGTCTTTACCTGGTTTTGGTATCAGGGAGATGGTGGCTTCATAGAATGAGTTGGGTAGTATTCCGTCATTTTCTATGCTTTGGAATACCTTTAGTAGTAGTGGTGTTAACTCTTCTCTGAAAATTTGGTAGAACTCTGCCGTGAAGCCGTCCGGGCCAGGACTTTTTTTTGTTGGGAGTTTTTTGATTACCGTTTCAATCTCTTTTTTTGTTATGGGTCTATTTAGTTGTTCTACTTCTGAATGTGTTAGTTTAGGTAGGTAGTGTTTTTCCAGGAATTCATCCATTTCTTCTAGGTTTTCAAATTTGTTAGAGTACAATTTTTCATAATAATCTGAAATGATTCTTTTAATTTCATTTGGTTCTGTTGTGATGTGGTCCTTCTCATTTCTTATTCGGGTTATTTGTTTCCTTTCCTGTATTTCTTTAGTCAGTCTAGCCAATGGTTTATCAATTTTGTTAATTTTTTCAAAGAACCAGCTTTTGGCTTTGTTAATTCTTTCAATTGTTTTTCTGTTCTCTAATTCATTTAGTTCAGCTCTAATTTTTATTATTTGTTTTCTTCTGGTGCCTGATGAATTCTTTTGTTGCTCCCTTTCTATTTGTTCAAGTTGTAGGGACAGTTCTCTGCTTTTGGCTCTTTCTTCTTTTTGTATGTGTGCATTTATTGATATAAATTGGCCTCTGAGCACTGCTTTTGCTGTGTCCCAGAGGTTTTGATAGGAAGTATTTTCATTCTCGTTGCATTCTATGAATTTCCTTATTCCCTCCTTGATGTCTTCTATAACCCAGTCTTTTTTCAGGAGGGTATTGTTCATTTTCCACGTATTTGATTTCTTTTCCCTAGTTTTTCTGTTATTGATCTCTAGTTTTATTGCCTTGTGGTCTGAGAAGATGCTTTGTAATATTTCGATGTTTTGGACTCTGCAAAGGTTTGTTTTATGACCTAATATGTGGTCTATTCTAGAGAATGTTCCATGTGCGCTAGAAAAAAAAGTATATTTTGTAGCAGTTGGGTGGAGAGTTCTGTATAAGTCAATGAGGTCAAGTTGGTTGATTGTTGTAATTAGATCTTCCGTGTCTCTGTTGAGCTTCTTACTGGATGTCCCGTCCTTCTCCGAAAGTGGTGTGTTGAAGTCTCCTACTATAATTGTGGAGGTATCTATCTCGCTTTTCAATTCTGTTAAAATTTGATTTATGTATCTTGCAGCCCTGTCATTGGGTGCGTAAATATTTAATATGGTTATGTCTTCCTGATGAATTGTCCCTTTTATCATTATATAGTGTCCTTCTTTATCCTTTGTGGTGGATTTAAGTCTAAAGTCTATTTTGTCAGAAATTAATATTGCTACTCCTCTTCTTTTTTGCTTATTGTTTGCTTGATATACTTTTTTCCATCCTTTGAGTTTTAGTTTGTTTGTGTCTCTAAGTCTAAGGTGTGTCTCTTGGAGGCAGCATATAGATGGATCGTGTTTCTTTATCCAGTCTGTGACTCTCTGTCTCTTTATTGGTGCATTTAGTCCATTTACATTCAGGGTAATTATAGATAAATAAGTTTTTAGTGCTGTCATTTTGATGCCTTTTTATGTGTGTTGTTGACAATTTCATTTTTCCACATAGTTTTTTGTGCTGAGGCGTTTTTCTTAGTAAATTGTGAGATCCTCATTTTCATAGTGCTTGACTTTATGTTAGTTGAGTCGTTACGTTTTTCTTGGTTTTTATCTTGAGTTATAGAGTTGTTATACCTTTTTGTGGTTACCTTATTATTTACCCCTATTTTTCTAAGTAAAAACTTAACTTGTATTGTTCTATATCGCCTTGTATCACTCTCCATATGGCAGTTCAATGCCTCCTGTATTTAGTCCCTCTTTTTGATTATTGTGATCTTTTACCTATTGACTTCCATGATTCCCTGTTATGTGTATTTTTTTTTAATTAATCTTAATTTGTTTGTTTTTGTGATTTCCCTATTTGAGTTGATATCAGGACGATCTGTTTTGTGACCTTGTGTTGTGCTGATATCTGATATTATTTGTTCTCTGACCAAACAATATCCTTTAGTATTTCTTGTAGCTTTGGTTTGGTTTTTGCAAATTCTCCAAACTTGTGTTTGTCTGTAAATATCTTAATTTCGCCTTCATATTTCAGAGAGAGTTTTGCTGGATATATGATCCTTGGTTGGCAGTTTTTCTCCTTCAGTGTTCTGTATATGTCGTCCCATTCCTTTCTTGCCTGCATGGTTTCTGCTGAGTAGTCAGAACATATTCTTATTGATTCTCCCTTGAAGGAAACCTTTCTTTTCTCCCTGGCTGCTTTTAAAATTTTCTGTTTATCTTTGGTTTTGGTGAGTTTGATGATAATATGTCTTGGTGTTTTTCTTTTTGTATCAATCTTAAATGTGGTTCGATGAGCATCTTGGATAGCTATCCTTTCGTCTTTCATGATGTCAGGGAAGTTTTCTGTCAGGAGTTCTTCAACTATTTTCTCTGTGTTTTCTGTCCCCGCTCCCTGTTCTGGGACTCCAATCACCCGCAGGTTATCCTTCTTGATAGAGTCCCACATAATTCTTAGGGTTTCTTCATTTTTTTTAATTCTTTTATCTGATTTTTTTTCAGCTATGTTGGTGTTGATTCCCTGGTCCTCCAGATGTCCCAGTCTGCATTCTAATTGCTCGAGTCTGCTCCTCTGACTTCCTAGTGTGTTGTCTAATTCTGTTATTTTATTGTTAATCTTTTGGATTTCTACATGTTGTCTCTCTATGGATTCTTGCAACTTATTAATTTTTCCAGTATGTTCTTGAATAATCTTTTTGAGTTCTTCAACAGTTTTATCAGTGTGTTCCTTGGCTTTTTCTGTAGATATCCTAATTTCATTTGTGATATCATTAAGCATTCTGTAAATTAGTTTTTTATATTCTGTATCTGATAATTCCAAGATTGTATCTTCATTTGGGAAAGATTTTGATTCTTTTGTTTGGGGGGTTGGAGAAGCTGTCACGGTCTGCTTCTTTAAGTGGTTTGATATGGATTGTTGTCTCCGAGCCATCACTGGGAAACTAGTTTTTCCAGAAAATCCGCTAAAAAAAAAACTGCAGTCAGATCCCTATCAGAGTTCTCCCTCTGGCTCAGGCTATTCAGATGTTAATGAAGCCGCCTGGGGAGGGTGGGGGAGGGAACAGAGAGATAGGAGAGTAGCACCTCAGAATATAGCCAGAGTTGCTTGTCTTGCTTGGAATGACTATTATATCTGAGATTCCCATGGGTGCATCACCTATGTGTGCTGGCTGTGTGGAGATTGCCCCCGGGGGCTCTGGCCCGCTGGAGTCACGGTCAGATCCTCCGCTTCCAGCCCCACGCCCAGCATCAAGGCTCCCCTACTGGGACGGTGCACTCTCGACTCCAAAATCAGTCGCTGCCTCCCGGGGACTTCTTGTCCCTCCAGCCACGTGGCCGTGCCGCCTCCGAGAACCAGTTGGGCCTCCTCCTGGGGTTAGTTCAGATGAGTGGAGTAGCTCCCCGTGCTTGTGCCGTGACCGAGTGTCCCGGCTGGGATTCTGTTCTCCCCGCTTCAATACCAGTCGCTGCCTCCCGGGGACTTCTCCTACCGGCTGCGTCCCACGCAGCCCGCGCGACCCGGCTGGTCCCCTTCCCGGGGTTAGTTCAGGGGGGTGGAGCAACTCTCCGTGTTTATGGCGTACCTGCGTCCAGTCCAAATCCCTGTGGGACGGTTCCCCGGCTCGGGTGCTGCTCTTTCTGCTCCAAGATCAGTCACTGCCTCCCGGGGACTTCTCCTACCAGCTGCGTCCCACGCCGCCCGTGGAACCGGCTGGTCCCCCTCCCGGGGTTAGTTCAGGGGGGTGGAGCAGGTCTCTGTGCTTGTGCCGTACCTGACTGGTACGCTGGCTCCAGGCTCTGGAAACAATCGCTGCTTCCCCGTATTAGTTCGTTCTCCGTCTCTAAATCTGTGTTTGTTGTTCAGGGTTCGTAGATTGTTATGTATGTGATCGATTCACTTGTTTTTCCGTGTCTTTGTTGTAAGAGGGATCCGAGGTAGCGTCTGCCTAGTCCGCCATCTTGGCTCCGCCCTCAAATGCATTTTTAAATGCAAATTTCTATTCTGAAGTTAAACATTAATTCTTCCCCACAGAGTTTGCACAATCTTGAATATTTGCTCATCAGCATGGATTACCAAAGGACTAATTGTATCACAGCTGTTGACCACAAGTATCTTGAACTACATCAGAGAAGGGTCATTCATCCATGTCACACTGATGGAGAACAAGAAGGTGAAGTCTACCCAATATATGAAAACAAAACAACTCATCAGCAGCAGAATGGGAAGTGGCCGGTCCTGTGAAGGTGCTGGGACTGGCCCTTAGGTCTGTACAAGAAGGTCACCATGTAGTGCCTGGAGAGAGAAGGATCATGGACCCTATAATGGTGATATCCCTTAATACTGTTAGTGTGAAAAACAGGCTCCTGTGGGTGTAGCTCATGGGCAAAAAGGAACAGTGTTCAGTGATAAACAGAAGACTGGCCCCAGTACCATTGGGGGTGGCCACGGTGTAGAGCAGGAGGCTACTATGGATGGACATATTGATGATCCATGAAAAAAGGAAGAAGCCTAGAATGTGATTTGGAGAAATGAACTTCACCAAGGAGGATGTGGGCAATGGCCCAGAGCACACTCAGGAGGCAGATAAAAAGACAATTGTTGTTAGGTGCCGCGGAGTCAGTTCTGACTCATAGTAACACTATGTACCACAGAACAAAACACTGCCCAGTCCTGCACTACAATTGTTGTTATGCTTGAACCCATTGTTGCAGGCACTGTGTCAGTCCATCTCATTGAGGGTCCACCTCTTTTCTGCTAACCCTGTACTTTACCAAGCATGATGTCCTTCTCCAGGGACTGATCCTTCCTGACAACAAGTCCAAAGTATGTAAGACACAGTCTCGCCATCCTTGCTTCTAAGGAGCATTCTGGTTGTACTTCTTCCAAGACAGGTTTGTTCATTCTTTTGGCGGTTCATGGCATATTCAATATTCATTGCCAACACCACAATTTAAAGGCGTCAATTCTTCGGTCTTCCTTATTCATTGTCCAGCTTTCGTATGCATATGATGCAATTGAAAATACTGTGGATTAGGTCAGGTGCACCTCAGTCTTCAAGGTGACATCTTTGCTTTTCAACACTTTAAAGAGGTCCTTTGCAGCAGATTTGCCCAATGCAATGCGGCTTGATTTCTTGACTGCTGCTTCCATGGGTGCCGATTGTGGATCCAAATAAAATGAAATCCTTGACAACTTCAATCTTTTCTCCGCTTATCATGATGTGGCTCATTGGTCCAGTTGTGAGGATCTTTGTTTTCTTTATGTTGAGGTGCAATCCATACTGAAGGCTGTGGTCTTTGATCATCACTAAGTGTTTTAAGTCCTCCTCACTTTCAGCAAGCAAGATTGTGTCATCTGCATAACACAGCTTGTTAATGAGTCCTCCTCCAATCCTGATGCCCTGTTCTTCCTGATATAGTCCAGCTTCTTGGATTATTTGCTCAACATACAGACTGAACAGGTATGGTGAAAGGATGCAACCCTGACACACACCTTTCCTGACTTTAAGCCATGCAGTGTCTCCTCGTTCTGTCCAAACAACTGCCTCTTGATCTATGTACAGGTTCCTCATGAGCACAGTTAAGTGTTCTGGAATTCCCATTCTTTGCAGTGTTATCCATAACAACCATGGATGACATTAAGAAGAAAAAGACAATTACCTTGCACTTTATATCACTCTGAATGTTATGTAAACACCAACGTTTCCTTGATGAAGAGCAACAGTATGTGGACTAGAGATAAATAATGTTCAAATCAGTGGACTTGAGCCTGTGACTGAGAGCAAAGGTGAAGATGTGGAAAGTAAGAAGGAAGATGTTTGCTGAGATTCCAAAGCCAGCTGGTAGGTATAGGTATTTTTTATGGCCTTGTAACTAGGGATTGGTCATCTTCATGGGAAAAGTGAAGCAAAAAAAGTAGTATATCTGTGGAGAAGAATAAGAGATTTGATGATCACAGAATCATTTCCACCATTTTCCCAATCATCGCCACCATGTTTAACCATGTCTGTGATCTTGAATCTCTTGTTTCTATACCTTTAGATGAAATTTGACTAGTTAATTGCTATTTTTTTAGAGTCAGTCATGCAATTCTCAGGATAGCCTCTGTCTGTCTCCAACTCTCACCACAGTGGTGCACTTACTGTGCCATTTTCAGGGTGCTCATAAAACTTTGCTTCCCTCGATGGTGACATTTACCCTAAAAATGGAAAGCGGGATTTTTTTTTTCCTTTGTATCTGCCCTACAAATTTCTCAAAGATAGGGACAAACTTGTCTCTGCTGAGCATGCACACACACACACACACAGACCCACACACACACCCCCCCACATACACGCAAGTCTGGGGTATTTGCTGGACAGAATTGAAGTAAGTATGGGAAAAGTGGAAGCAGGGTATGATCCCAACAGAACCATTTCCATCCTCAGGGACCTTCTCTGTGCCTTCTTGCCTAGTGCGTTTGAGAAGCAGAAGAAATTGTAACCAAATGCAATTACCCAATCATTTTCGTGAACAGTAACAATTATTGACAGTATTAGAGGGGCTTTTCATATAAATTTTGAGTCTTAGCCTTTATCAGTTCTATGCTAAAACAAGAAAACCTTAAGATTTACAGACATTAAAAACTTTCAGATTCTAAACTTGGGATTTATCTCTGTAAACAGTGGCCTAGGCTGACAATGAAGGCCGTGGGAGTTTCAGGAAAGCCACGATATCCACAAGGTCTCACCATTGATGTGAATAAGCGAGCTGCTATTTTCACAGTAGACAACTTGGTCAATGGTAGGTGGGCTTGGCAGACATGGTCTTGTTAGGAAACGGTGTGGTATGTGGGTAGTGAGTATGTGAGCATCTGTGCCCTCAATTGTAAAATGAGAATATATAATGCATGTATCTGGGGTCCTTATGAAATAGAAAAGGTAAAAATTATGTGAAGCATATAAATCTGTATCAGGTGTATAAGCAGATAAAAGTGAATCTTTTCAAAACTTTGGTTAATACTATGGTCATTTTTGTCATTTATTATTTTATAGCTAAAGTCTTATTCAAAGATGGGTTTAAAGTTCTGGAAAGCATTTGAGAAATAAAAAAATGGGGGTTTTGTTGTGTTAGGGGGATGGTGGTGAATGTGTTCCTCCTTAAGCTGAAAAATCATGGAGAGAATCATAAAAAAATGAGTCTGGATCATTCAGGGAGGAAAAGGATGTGCAAATCTGTGTACATAATATGTAACTCCAATGAGACTAAAAAAGGGAGCATTAGGGAATCTGGGGGTAAAGGAAAGACGTGATTCCCTTAAACATTGTCAGTCAATGGAATTGGACAGAAGTTTTAGCTTAAAGCTCTATTCTAGTACCAGGATGAGCATACTCCCAAGGCATGTGTATCATTGTAAATAAGAAGTAGAAGAACAAAGATGGAAAAAAAAACACAGGAACTATATCACAAATTGAATGAAATTCTAAATGGGAAACTCACATTTCAGTCACATATATTTTCCTCATCAGTAAAAAATTAAGTTAGAGCAAAGTGGGACTTCTCTTGTCAAACAATTTGCAAAGTCTTACTTTGTTTGAATCCCCAAAACCAAACAAAGCCATTGCTGTCAAGTCGATTCTGACTCATAGTGACTCTACAGGACAGAGTAGAACTGCCCCATAGGGTTTCCGAGGAGCAGCTGGTGGATTTGAACTGCCAACCTTTTGGTAAGCAGCCAAGCTAAGAGATTTACAACAGGGAACCAGAGAGGCCAATCTGTAAGTGACAACACATCAGAAAAATAAAAGAGGGAATAAATGGCATAGATAAAGAACTTTCAAACGAAGAGGAAGTCAAAGCAATATCAAGTAATTAAAAACTGGTTTAAACTTAGGAAGAGAGGGATAATTTCAAGGTAATCACAAAAAAAGTTAACAAACCTACTTATCTAAATAAAGAAGAAAAACATAAAGTCTCAGTAAACACAAAATCTACGAAAATGAAAAAAAAAATCCACAAACAACAGGAATTCAACACAGGAGAGTAAGAGGAACAAAGAAAATGTCAGCACCACAAAAAACAAAATAAAAACACTACAAAATGACAGCAACAAACTCACATGTAATCAGTAATCATACTGAATGTAACTGGCTTAAATGCACCCCTAAAGAGACAGAGAGTGACAAATGGATAATAAAACAGGACCCATCAATATGCTGTCTACAAGAGGCACACCTTAGACACAAATTCGTAAATATATTAAAAATCAAAGGATGGAAAAACATATATCAAGCAAACTGCAACCAAAAAAAATCAGAAGTGGCAATATTAATCTCAGATAAAATAGACTTTAAAACAAAATCCACCATAAAAGACAAGATAATGATTAAAGGGACGATCCACCATGAAGACATAACCATAATAAATATCTATGCACCCAATGGCAGGCCTCCAAAATACATAAAATAAACTCTAACATCACTGAGAAGAGAAACTGACAGCTCCACAGTAATAGTAGGAGACTTCAACACACCACTTTTGGTAAAGGACAGAACATCTAGACAGAAACTCAACAAAGATCTAAAGGCCACAATCAGCCAACTTGACCTCTTAGATGTATATAGAACACTACATCCAATAGCAGCAAAATGCACTTTCTTTTGCAATGCACATGGAGTATTCTCCAGAATAGACCACTTCTTAGGCCGCAAAGCAACCCTCAACAAAATCCAAAACATTGAGATAATACAAAGCATCTTCTATGATCACAATGCCATAAAAACCGAAATTAGTATCAGAAGGAGCAAGAGAAAAAATCAAATACATGGAAACTTAATAATACCTTGCTTAAAAGCCACTGGGTAATAGAAGAAATCAAAATGGAAAAAAAAATTTCTGGAATCAAACAAGAATGAAAACACATCATACCAAAACATTAGGGACACAGCAAAGGCAATGCTCAGAGGTCAATTTATACCAACAGATGCACACATCAAAAAAGAAGACAGAGACAAAACCAAACATTTGCTATACAACTCAAACAGATAGAAAGGGACCAGCAAAAGAAGACCACAGCCACCAGAATAAAGAAAATAATAAAGATCAGAGCAGAAATAAATGAAATAGAAAATAGAAAAACAAAAGGAAGAATCGATAAAACCAAAAGTTAGTTCTTTGAAAGGATCAACAAAATTGACAAACCCTTGGCCAAACGGACAAAAGAAAAACAAGAAAGGAAGCAAATAACCCAAATAAATGAAATGGGAGACATTACAACAGGCCCAACCAAAATAAAAAGGATCATAATAGAATACCAAAAAAAAAAAAAAAATTTGAGAACCTTTAGAAATGGACAAATTTCTAGACATGCACTACCTACCGAAACTAACAGAAACTGAGGTAGAAAATCTGAACAGACCCCGAACAAGAGAAGGGATTTAAAAGGTAATAAAAAAACACTCCCAACAAAACGTCCCTGGCCCAGATGTCTTCACTGAAGAATTCTACCAAACATTCAGAGAAGAGCTCACTCCAGTACTACTCAAACTATTTCAGAACATAGAAAAAGAAAGGATACTTCTAAATTCATTCTATAAAGCCAGAATAAGCCTGATATCAAAACCAGGCATAGACAACACACAAAAAAGAAAATTACAGACAAATGTCTCTCATGAATATAGATGCAAAAATTCTCAACAAAATTCCAGCCAATAAAACTTAGCATCATATCAAAAAAAGATACACCCCAACCAAGTGGGATTCATACCATATATACAAGGATGGTTCAACATTACAAAATCAACCAACACAATCTACCACATAAATAAAAGAATCACGTGATCATCTCAATTGATGCAGAAATAAAGTCCACACCTGATAAAAACGCTCAATAAGATAGGTATTGAAGGAAAATTCCTCAACAGAATAAAGGGCATTTGTACAAAACCAACAGCCAACATCATTCTCAATGAAGAGAGGCTGAAACCATACCCCAGGAGAACAGGAACAAGACAAGGATGCCCTTTATTACCACTCCTAATTAACATTGTGCTGGAAGTCCTAGCTAGAGCAGTAAGGCAAGAAAAGGAAATAAAGGGCATCCAAATTGGTAAGGAACAATCCAAAAGACTTCTCAAGAAAACTACAGGAACTAATAGAAAGGTTCAGCAGAATAGCAGGATACAAAATAAACATACAAAAATAAGTTGGATTCCTATACACCAATAAAAAGAACCATGAAAAGGAAATCAGGAAAGCAATACCATTTATAATAATACCATTTATAATAAAAAAAAAAAATACCATTTATAATAGCCCCTAAAAAAAAAAAAAATACTTAGGAATGAATATAACCAGAGACATAAAAGACCAATACAAAGAAAACTGCAAAACACTGCTGCAAGAAACCAAACCTGAGGCCTACAAAAATGGGAAAATATACCATGCTCATGGATAGGTAGGCTCAACATTGTGAAAATGTCAGTTCTCCTCAAAGCAATCTACAAATGCAATACAATCCTGACCCAAGTACCAATAGCATTCTTTAACAAGGTGGAAAAACTTCTCATTAACTTTATATGGAAAGGGAAGAAGCCCTGGATAAGTAAAACACTAGTGAACAAGAAGAATGAAGTAGAGGGATTCACACTACCTGACCTCAGAACCTACTATACAGCTACAGTAGTCAAAACAGCCTGGTACTGGTACAATGAGAGATGCATTGACCAGTGAAACAGAACTGAGAACCCTGATCTTTGACAAAGACCCAAAGTCCATTAAATGGGGAAAAGACAGTCTTTTTAACAATTGATGGTAGCAAAACTGAATGTCCATCTGTAAAAAATGAAACAGGACCCATACCTCACACCATACACAAAAACTAATTCAAAATGGGTCATAGACCTAAATATAAAACCAAAAACTATACAGATCATAGAAGAAAAAACAGTGTCAATGCCAGAGGCTCTAATACACAGCTTAAACAGGATATAAACCATAACTAACCATACACAAACACCAGAAAATCTAGATAACTGGGATCTTCTAAAAATTAAACACTGTGCTCATCAAAAGACTTCACCAAAAAAGTAAAAAAAGAACCTACAGGCTTCCTCTCCATATGGAAGTTCTATCTCTACACAATTCATTCCCCCTTTTTGTTTTGAAGTTGTCATTGCTTACACATCAACATGTCTGGTTCTGTGTTTTCAATTCTGTAACTTTATTTTACTTTTGGGATTTCTTTATCTGTGTTGGCATCTTGGTGAAGCCATAATATGGCTTACTCTCACATTGTGTCTGATGTCAGTTCCATAACCAAAGGACTCCCTTTAATATTTCTTGCAAGGATGGTACAGTTTTTTACAAATTCCCTTAATTTCTGTTTACTGAGAATGTCCTAATTTTGACATCGTATTTGAGAGACAATTTTGCTGGGTATATGATTCTTGGTTGGCAATTTTTTTTTCGTTTCAGAGTTTTATGTATGTCATCTCATTACCTTCTTGCCTACATGGATTCTTCCAAGAAATAAGTCTTATCGGAGTCCCTTTTTAGGTGGTATTTCATTTTTCCTGAGCTGTTCTTTTCATTCTTAGAATTCTCTTTATCTTTGGTCTTGGAAAGTTTGATTATGATATGTCTTGGTGACTTTCTTTTGGGGTCTTTCCTGTATGAGGTTCGTTGAGCTTCTTGGATGGGAATCCTCCCATCTTTCATGATTTTGGGGAAGTTTTCTTCCAGCCAAACCAAACCCAACCAAACCCAACCAAACCCACTGCCGTTGAGTTGATTCCAACTCATAGCGACCCTATAGGACAGAGTAGAACTGCCCCATAGAGTTTCCTAGGAGCGCCTGGTGGATTTGAACTGCCGACCTCTTGGTTAGCAGCTGTAGCACTTAACCACTACCCCACCAGGGTTTCTTCCAGCAGACCTTCAAAACTTCTGTTTGTGATTTTTTGTTGTTGTTGTTGATCTTCTCCTGTTCTGGGATTTCATTCATGTGTAAACTATTCCTCTTTGTGGCATCCCTCATAGCTCTCAGGCCTTCTTCTTCTTCTTCTTATTTTTTAATTATTTTTTCTGATTGTTCCTTGAACAAATTGGCATCAAGGGATTTGTCCTCTATTTCACTAATTCTTTCTTCTGTTGTTTCAATTCTACCTCTATGTCTTTCAATTGAGTTATCTATTTCTGATAATTAATTGTTAATCTTCTGGACTTGTAGTTCCTATTTTTGTATGATTTCTAATTGCCTACTTAATTTGTCATTATGTTGTTGTATTGTTTTCCTTAATTCTTTCAGAGTTTTGTCTGTGTATTCCTTGATCTCTTTGAGGGCCCTATATATAACCCTTTTGAATTCCTTATCAGGCAGTTCCATTGCCATCTCTTTCTCAGGAAAGGTTTCTGCCCCTTTATTTTGGTCACTTTGTTGAGCCATCTTGTCCTTTTTTTTTTTTAATATATGATTTGATATTGTCTGCTGTCTCCAAGACATTAAGGTGTTATTTTATTTATATGTGATTTTTGTTTTGTTTTGATAGAGCAGGCACTCTCTCTGGCAGAAGAGGGGTGCGATGAGTGGCTGGGGGTTGAGCAGGTGCTCTTTCTGGTGGGGGAGGGGTGGGCTGGCAACTGGGTGCCAGCAGGCACTCCCTTTGGTGGGTGAAGGGTGGGATGGGCAGCTGGGAGTTGTGCAGGTGCTCTCTTCATTGGAGTTGGGGTGGGGGGGTGGCCTGGGGGTGGGGAGAGAAAAATTTTTTTTAAAGTGGGGGCGTTGTCTATTGCTCTGTGTTTGCCACTTGCTCTGCCAGCCAGGTACTGAAGTAGAGAAAACACATTTTCTTTAGTATTTTAGTATTGAAGTAGAGAGAATATATTTTCTGAAGTTTTAATACAACTGTATAAGCTAGTCTTTGAAATGTAATTACTTGCTCTGGAATCTGTCCTATGATTATTCCTTTAAAGAAAAACAAGGTAATCAATTTTTAGTTGTTGATTAAACTGTGTTCCTCTCCCAAGGGGGGGAAAAAAGAAAAAAAACCCCGCAAAACCAAGGTTGCTGAACAAAGCTTAGATCCATCTTGTGACAGAAACCAGGACAGCGTGAAGAGACTTGCAGGACTCCAGAATGGCATGAACAGACTTGCAGGACTTCAACAACAGATCATTTTATCATTGTGTCTACCTCAAAGAAAAGTCAACATTCCTGAAAAAATCTAATTCCTGACCTTTCCCCCTATAAAAACCCTCCAGTTAGCCCTTTAGGGTTAGACAGAATTTGGGAGAGATTTAACTCTCTCTGTCTCTTGGACTCTGGTGTTCTATAAAGCCCTCTTGCTGCTTACCTCCTCCTGTCTCGGTATTGGCTTTGCAACAGGTGGCTCGAATCCGTGATTCATGGTAACAGTACCACCTCTGGAGAGCTGCCCTGTCTCTGGGTCCTGAGAGTGCTCTGCTCTGTGTATACTGGGATCCCTGAAGCTCTTGTCCTCCTTCCTGTACTTTCCCTCCTTTGCTCTAGTTTATATCCTGTTCACCTTGTCTCACTCTGTGTATGTCTTTGCAGTTTTTCTGTCTCCTACTGGGAATTTCATGATGTTACCTTTCTATGCTCCTTAGCCAGGGTTGCTGCTGGCTTTTTCTCAAAATTGTCCCACTCTGCCAGACCAGGTGGTGGGGCACCTCCATTCCATATCTCTCCCTGTTTGCTGCTATTGTTTAGTTTCTTTTTCCATTTGGTGTTTGATCTAATTCCATAACCTTTCCTTCGATGCTCAAGTTTCTGGGATTGCCATCTGTACCTGTTACACATTGTTTCTCAGGTCTTTTCTGTAGAGGGATGGCATGGTGCATCTGACTAGGCCACCGTCTTGATCCATTGAATGAAAAAATATTTTAGAATGAAGTATTGTCATGCCTGTTAGATTTTTTTTTTTTTAATCTAGACTTCTGGTCCAGTTAAGATGGAGTTAGCAAACTACACTCTATCTCTCACATTGATTACAACTAAAAATTCTGGAGAAAATACATATATGACTTGAGAATGCAAATTGAATGCAAATTCCAAACTTGAAGACAGATCAACACAGATTGTCTTTCGTGTGTGTGTGTGTGTGTGTGTGTGTGTGTTTCCTCCATATCTGGCAGCTTAGACTTGGGGATGCTCAAATTTTAGAATATGCAGAATGAATGGTAAAGTGATATCTGCTTTGTCTTATCAGAAGACTGAGGATGGTTGGGTTGGAGGACTTGGAACTGAGAGAGTTGGGGGAAATTCCCGTTATTTTCTCTCTTTGCCATCCTGATGTATGTTCCTGTCCCGAATCTACATTCCTGTGTTGACAGCAGCAGCAGACTCACAGCTTTACCCTCCAGCATTGCCAGAGTACCTGACTGTGTGGACAGCCTCAGCCCAGGTCACTCTGAGTCAGATTCGACTTGACAGCACTGGGGTACATCACTTTTGGCCCTGGGAGGTGCACACACATAGCACAGATCTAGGAGCAAAGTCTTTGAGGAGTGAAATGACTTTGGAACCAGAGCCCACATGAGGAGGATTGAGACTGGTGGCCTGAACATAACCCATATTTATTTTGATATTCAAGTTTTCTAACCCTACATTTGTCAATGTGGACTTTTATATTTTGTAATAATTTGTCAATTTCATTAATATTTTCATATTTAGTAGTGTAAGTTTTCTTATAGGAGTCTATAGATATTTTTTGTTGTTTTATTTATTTACGTCTTAGTTATTTTTGTGTTTAGACCTCCTTGAGGATATACATCTATTTAAATAACCAGCTATTTTTTGAAATAATTTTTATTGTGCTTTAAGAGAAAGTTTACAAATCAAGTCAGTCTGTCACATATAAACTTATATACACCTTACTCCATACTCCCACTTACTCTCCCCCTAATGAGTCAGCCCGCTCCCTCCTTCCAGTCTCTCCTTTCGTGACAGTTTTGCCAGTTTCTAACCCTCTCTACCCTCCCATCTCCTCTCCAGACAGGAGATGCCAACATAGTCTCAAGTGTCCACCTGATACAAGTAGCTCGCTCTTCATCAGCATCTCTCTCCAACCCATTGTCCAGTCCCTTCCATGTCTGATGAGTTGTCTTCAGGATTGGTTCCTGTCCTGGGCCAACAGGAGGAACCAGCTATTTTTAAAAAATAATTTTTAAAAAGCCTTATGTTAATATTCTTTTGCTTTCAATTACTTATCTCTGCTCTTTAATTTTTGTTTCATGTTTGGAGTATTTGGCTATTTGGTTATTTTCCATTTTTTCCCAATTCTTTTACTTTCCTGATTCTTGATAAGTGGATATAAGGCTCTAAAATTTTCCTCATATCCAGTTTTCACTGCATTTTACATGTATTTTTACCTGTATTATTTTAGTTAGTATACAATTTTACTTTTTCTTTAGTCCATTTATTATTTAAATTTAACCAGAGGGTTTTTAAAAATATGTAAGTCGTTTACTCCTTTATTTTTAATCAGGTAATCTAATTTTATGAATTTATTGTCAATAGTCTTATAATATTGATTATAAAAGAAAAAATATGTATTATATATATTGATTATAATATTTATTGGTAACAATTAAAGGTTTCTTTGTGGTTAATATATTTAGTCCACTTTTTAGAATAATTTTTTTCAAAATAGTATCATATTTACAGAAAAATCGAGGAGATATTATGAGAGTTCCCACATAATCTGCACTCAGTTTCCCTATTTTTAATGCCTTGCATTAATTAGCATGGTGATTTTGTTACAATTAATGAACTAATATTGATATATTATTATTTGCTAAAGTCCATATTTTATTCATATTTCTTTACCTTTCATTTAATGTCCTTTTACTGTTTCATGATCCCATCCAGGATACCACATTCTAATTAGGTAATATAGGGAGAAAATCTAGACGAGTTTTTCTTGTTAGGCTCCGCTTGGCTGTGATTATTTCTCTAACTTTTCTTAGTTTTAATGACTATGACAGTTTTAAGGAATACTGGTTAGATATTTTGCAGAATGCCCCTTTAATGGAACTTGTGTGACGTTTTTCTCTTGATTACACTGTGGTTATGGACTTTGAGGAGGAAGAAGAGCCATTTCCATCATATTATATTAAGGGCATAATATGACAGCATTGTTTATGTTAATCTTGATCCCATGGCAGAGGTAGTATTTTTCAGATTTCTCCACTGTAAAATTTCCCCATAAACTTTTTCCCCCTTCATGCTGTACTCTTTGAAAAGAAGTCACTATGCATAGACCACAATTAAGGAATGAGGAATAACACTCCGACGCTTTGAGGGAGAAGTACCTACATCAGCCATTTGGATTCCTCTGCATGGGAGATTTATCTCTTCTCCCCCATTTGGTAATTTATTCAGTCACTTATTTGTGTCAGTGAAGAAAAAATAAAGACTTTTCTAAACAAACAAAAACTGAGGTAGGTTGTCTGTCCCGGTCTTTTGCCTATTTTTAGTTGAATTTTTTGTTTTCTGATTGTTAAAATTTAGAAGTTCCTTGTGACTTTTGGATACAAGTCCTGTATCAGATATGTGTTATGCAAGTATTTTCTCCCAGTTAATGGATTCTCTTTTCATTCTTTTGACAGTATCTTTTATAGCGTAGAACCAAAAAAAAACCAAGCCTGATACCATCGAGTCAATTCCGACTCATAGCGACCCTATAGCACAGAGTGGAACTGCTCCATAGAGTTTCCAAGGAGCACTTGGTGGATTCGACCTGCCGATCTTTTGGTTAGCAGCCATAGCACTTAACCAGTAAGCCACCAGGGTTTCCTTATAGTGTAGAGGTTTCCAATTTTAGTAGAGTCTCTGTGATGGTTAAGATTGCGAATTAACTTGTCTGGGCCAAGGTTCTCAGTGTTTTGACAGTCATATAATGTCGTGATCACTTCCTTGTTGAGTTTCAATATGTGATCACCCCTATGATGGGTTCTGCTGTGTGTAGCCAATCAGTTGAAAGGGAGTTTCCTTGGGCTCGTGGCCTGCATCGAATATAAGTGGGCATTCTGGTAAGGCTTGGGGGCTTTTTGCTTGTGCTGAATCCTGCAGCTGGCTCCTGTTCATCTGATCTCTGGTTCTTGGGACTTGAGCTAGCAGCTTACCTGTGGTCGTGCCTGCCAATCTTGGGAATCACTGATCTTTGCATCCTGTGAGCAAGAGCCCTATTCTCTACCTGCGATTTTGGGTTTGCCAGCCCCTGAGGCTACGTGAACGTGGGGAAGCATCTAATCCTGACCCATGGACTTGGGACATTCCAGCCTCTACAACGCTGTGAACCATTTCCTCTATATAAATCTCACTCTCTCTATATACATATTTATACTCTTTACTGGTTTTGCTTCTCCAGAGAACCCACCCTCAGATAGTTTCAATTACCAATTTTTTCTTTCATGAATCATGCTTTTTTTGTTGTATCCAAAAACTCATCACCAAACCTAAGGTCCTCTAGATTTTTCGCCTGTGTTACCTTCTCTAAAACAAATGAATTGCACAAAGATTATTAAAATTTTATTGTCTTACTGCAGTAGCTAAAACTACCAGTTCAATGTTGAAAAAGAGTTGGAAAGGAGACATATTTTCTTTGTGCTTCATTTTAGGAGGGAAACATCCATTTTTCATCACTAAAAACATTAACTATAGGTGTTTTTGTAAATGGTTTTCATAAGTCAACATATTTACCTCTATTTCTATTTTGCTAAGAGTTTTTTTTTTAATGAATGTATTGGATTTTTGTCAAATGCTTTTTCTGTATCTATTGATATGATCATATGATTTTTCTTCTTTAGTTTGTTGATACATTAATTGATTTTTTAATGTTGAGTCAGCCATGCATACCTGAAGTAAATCCCACTTGGTCATGGCATTTAATTCTTTTTATACATTGTGGGATAAGATTTTCTAATATCTTGTGAATTTTGACATCAATATTCATGAGCAACATTGGTCTGCAGTTTTCCTTTACTGTAATGTCTTTGTCTAATTTTAGGTATTAGGGTAATGCTGGACTCATAAAATGAGTTAAGAAGTGTTCCTTTTATTTCTATTTTCTAGAAGAGATTGGCAAAAATTGGTGTCATTACTATCTTATGTATTTGGTAGGATTCACTAGTGAAATAATCCAGGCTAAGTGTTCTCTTTCTTGTGGGTGGTTATTCATTATTGGTTCAATTTCTTTAATAAGTTTCGTGTATTCAAATTATCTACTTCCCCTTTTGTGAGTTTTGGTACTTTGTGTCTTTCAAGGAATTGGTCTATTATATCTAATTTATGCTTGGTAAGGTAAAGGGTCAGTGAAAAAGAGGAAGACTCAACAAGTTTCTACAACAATGGGATCAAACGTAGCAACAATTGTGAGCAAGGCACTGTACACATTGCGTTGCTGTGAGTCAGAACTGACTCGACAGCACCTAACAACAACAACAATTTAATCTATCAAATCTTTTTTGGCATGGAGTTTTTCATAATGTTCCTTTATTACCTTCTTAATGTCCATAGGATGAGTTGTAATGACTGCTATCATTTCCAGTATTAGTAATTTGTGTCTTCTTTTTTTGGTCCTCCCCTCCCCCCCAGTTAACCTAACTACAGGTTTATCAATATTATTAGTATTATTAGTTTTTCAAAGAATCAGTTTTAATTTCATTGATTTTTTAAATTGATTTCTTGTTTGCATTGATTTTGGCTCTAATTTTTCTTATATACTTTATTCTGCTGGCTTTTGGCTAAATGGGTCTTCCTTCTCTAGTTTCCTAAGATAGATGCTTAGGTATTGGTCTTGGATCTTTCTTTTTTTCTAATATGGTTTTAATCCTATGAATTTCCCATTAAGCACTTATGAATATTTGTGCATCCCACACATATTCATAAGTTTATTTTTTCATTTGGTTCACAATATTTTTTTAATCTACCTTTAGACTTCTTCTTTGACCTATAATTAGTAGTGTGCTGTTTAATCTCCAAAATTTTGGAATTTTTCCATCTATCTTTGTGCTGTTGATTTTGGTTTAATTCCATTGTGGTCTGAGAACATATTTTGTCTAATTTCTATTATTTTAAATTTGTTAAGCAGTGTATTGTGGCCCAGAATGTGATCGGCTTTGGTGAACTCTCTATTTTAGCTTGGTAAGAAAGTATTTTGTTGTTGTAGAATGGAATATAGGTAGTCCCCAACTGACGTATACGAGTTACAATGAACCACACTTATGACCATCTGTTTTTTCTTTTTCGTACATCTTATCACTATATATAATGTTAAAATATATCTGTAGGTTTATATGTAGTGTTTACAACCCTCAAAGACAAATAAATATAGGATGTAATAAAGATGCTTTTGTTAGGTGCCGTCAAATCAGTTCTGATGCATAGCAACACTGTATACAACAGAACAAAACACTGGCTGGTCCTGAGCCATCTTTACAATCATTGTTATGCTTGAACCCATTGTTGCAGCCACTGTGTCAATCCATCTCATTGGGGTCTTCTTTTTTTTTGAGGACCTCCTACTTTACCAAGCATGGTGTTCTTCTCTAGGGACTAATTCCACATGATAGCACTTCCAAAGTGTGAGACGAAGTCTCGACATCCTTGCTTCTGAGGATGACTCTGGCTGTGCTTCTTCCAAGAGAGATTTGTTCATTCTTTTGGCAGACCATGGTGTATGCAATATTCTTTGCCAACACCGTAATTCAAAGGTATCAATTCTCTGATCTTCCTTATTCATTGTTCAGCTTTCGCATGCATATGAGGTAATTGAAAACACCATGGCTTGGGTCAGGCACAGCTTAGTCTTCAAGGTGGCATCTTTGCTTTTGAATACTTTAAAGACATCTTCTGCAGCAGATTTGCCCAATGAAATATGTATGTTGTTTGATATCTTGACTGCTGCTTCCATGGGTGTTGATTATGGATCCAAGTAAAATGAAATTCTTGACAACTTCGATCTTTTCTCTGTTTATCATGATGTTGCTTATTGGTCCAGTTTTGAGGATTTTTGTTCCTTTTATGTTGAGGTGTAATCCATACTGAAAGGCTGTGGTCTTTGATCTTCATCAGTAAGTGAATACCTTTTACTATAGTAAGCTACTGATAATAAGAGGTGATAATAATGAAAACTAAAAAAAAAATGTGGTATTCGACTTACATCAGAACCGACTTAAGATGTGTCTTTGGAACAGAACCCCATCATAAGCTGAGGACTACCTGTATCCATAAACGTCAATTGGATCAAATTGATCAATGGTGCTGTGCAGATGAATTATATCATTATTGATTTCTTACCTGTCTGATACATCAGTTTCTAAAGTGGGATATTGAAGCCTACAACAATGAGAGTGGATTTGCATATTTATCTTTGCAGTTGCATCAGTTTTTGCCTAGCATATTTTGATGATTTGTTGTTAGGTGTAAATGCTTTAAAGCTTGC
The DNA here is from genome assembly GCF_024166365.1 of Elephas maximus indicus. NCBI lineage: Eukaryota > Metazoa > Chordata > Mammalia > Proboscidea > Elephantidae > Elephas > Elephas maximus. The sequence continues at coordinate 233,612,709 of NC_064820.1, read as the reverse complement.
GTCTTCTTAAAAAATTGACCCCTTTGTTAAGATATATACAATAACCACTAGAGAAACAACTAGGAAGATAACTCAGACAAATATATAATGAACAAAACATTGCAGGAATTTAATATTACATTTGAAAATATTCACTTAATAAAAAAAGAAGTAATGGAGAAATAGAGGAATATGAGGGATGGGAGATATGTAGAAAACAAAAAATACAGAGATGTAAATTCCACTATACCAATAATAACATTAAATTTGAATGGATTAAATAATCCATTCAAAAGGCAGATATTGTCACACTGGATTAAAAAATATAAAGTAATATTCAACCATATAGTGTCATCTGGAAACACATTTTAGATTCAAGATACAAATACAGTGAAAGTAAAATGATGGAAAAAGATACCTCATGCAAACAACAATCATTAAAAGCTGGAGTGACCATACTCATATCAGTCAAAAATTGATTTTTAAAACAGATAATTTTACTAATGATAAAGAGGGACATTTTATAATGGGAAAGGCTAAATACATTAGGAAGGTACAGTCATAAACATATATGCACCTGACAACAGAGTCCCAAATGCATGATGCAACAGCTGTCAGAATTGAAGAAAGAAAAGAACAATTCAACAATAATAGTTAAATACTTAAATTCCACACTTTAGTTAATGGGTAGAAAAGTTAGGCACGAGACAAATAAAGATATGAAAGACTTAAGCAACATTATAAACTAACTAGATTTAACAGACATCTGTATAACACTCCAAAGTAGGAGGACCATACTTCCTGATTAAAAAATGTACTATAAAGCTATGGTAATCAAAACAGTCTAGTACTCATGTAAAAATAGACATATAGACCAATGGAATAGAATTGAGAGTTTAGACATAAACCCATACATCTGTGGTCAACAGACTTTTGACAAGGGTGCCAAGTCCATTCAACGAGAAAAGAACAGTCTCTTCAAAAAATGATGCTGGGACAACTGAATCTCCACATGTAAAAGAATAAGGTTGGATCCAGTCCTCACACCATATAAAAAAATTACCTCAAAATGGATCAGTGATCTAAATGTAAGAACTAAAACCACAAAACTCTTATAAGAAAACATAGTGGTAAAAGTTCAGGACTTAGTTTTTGTTGTTGGATTCTTAGCTATGACCTCCAAAACATGAGTAACGAAAGACAAAATAGATAAATTGGCTTCATCAAAATTAAAAACTTTTGTGCATCAATGAATTTTGTCAACAAAATGAAGAGACAACCAACAGAAATAGCAGACAATCTTTTTCCCATTATCTTTAGAATAATGAGTATTTAGGAATCATTTATCTGATAAGGTTTAGTATCTGTGAAACATCTCATAACATGGATGAATTTGGAAGACATTATGCTGAGTGAAATTAGTCAGTTACCAAAGGACAAATATTTTATGAGACCACTATTGTAAGAACTCAAGAAAAGGTTTAAACTCAGAAGAAAACATTCTTTGATGGTTATGAGGGTGGTGAAGGAGGGAGAGGGGAATTCACTAACTAGATAAACAAACAAAAAAATCTTTGCCGTCGAGTCGATTCTGACTCATAGCAACCCTATAAGACAGAGTAGAACTGCCCCATAGGGTTTCCAAGGAGTGGCTGCTAGATTGGAACTGCTGACCTTTTGGCTAGCAGCCGTAACTAGATAGTAGACAAGAATTATCTTAGATGAAGGGAAGGACAACACACAATACAGGGGGAAGTCAGCACTACTGGGCTAAACCAAAGGCTAAGAAATTTCCTGAACACAACCAAACACTTCGAGGGACAGCGTAGCAGGGGCGAGGATCTGGGGACCATAGTTTCAGGGGACATCTAGGTCAATTGGCATAGCAAAGTTTATTAAGAAAATGTTCTACATCCCCCTTTGGTGAGTGGCATCTGGGGTCTTAAAAGCTGGCGAGTGGCCATCTAAGATGCATCAATTTGTCCCAACCCACCTGGAGCATAGGTGAATGAAGAACATCAAAGACATGAAGAAAATATTAGCCCAAGAGACAAAAGAGGTCAAATAAACCAGAGACTCCACTAGACTGAGACCAGAAGAACTAGATGGTGCCTGGCTACCACCAATGACCACCCTGATAGGGGACACAACAGAGCATCACTGAGGGAGCAGGAGAAAAGTGGGATGCAGAGCTCAAATTCGTGTAAAAAGATCAGTCTTAATGATCTGGCTGAGACTGGAGAAACCCCAGAGGACACGGCCCCCAGACTCTATTAACCCCAAACTAAAACCATGCCTGAAGCCAACTCTTCAGACAAAGATTAGACTGGGCTATAAGACATAAAATGATACTCGTGAAGAGTGCTTCAAGTAGCTACATGAGACTAAATGGGGGCCTCCTGTCCAGAGGTGAGATGAGAAGGCAGAAAATGACAGGAGCTAGTTGAATGGACACGGGAAATCCAGGGTGGAAAGGAAGAATGTTGAGTCATATTATAGGGATAGCAACTAGGGTCACATAACAATGTGTATATAAATTTTTGTATAAAAAACTAACCTGAGACATAAACTTTCACCTAAAGAATTAAAAAATGGTTAAAATGGCCAATATTTTGTTGTATATATTTTACCACATTTCAATTTTTTTTTTAAATCTCAATATTAAGACAAAAATATTTTAAATGTGCGAAAGACTTGAACAAACACTTCACTAAACAAGTGATGGCACATGAGCAATGAAAAGATACTCAACATTATCAGTTGTTGGGTAACAAAAGTCAAATTACAACCACAATAAGGCATCGCTTCATATGTATTAAAAAAAAAAAAAATTCATATGTATTAGAACCGCTAAAATCCGAATAATTGACAATATCCAGTGCTAGCGAGGATGTGGAGTAACAGCAGCTCTCAGTCATTGCTGGTGTGAATTCCAAATGGAACAGCAACTTTGGAACGCAGCTTGATGATTTCAAGTCAAACACAGACTTGCTGTACAACCCAGCAATCCCACTCCTAGATATTACACGAATGATCTGATAATTTGTGTTCACACAAAAATTTCTTTGAGAACTGTATTCTTAATCACTAAAAACAGGAACTAACTATGTGTTTTAACTGTTACCAGGTGAACGAATAAACTGTGATACATTAAACAATAGAATACTATTCAGTGATTAAAAGAACAAGCAAGCTATCAATTCATGTAACAATGTGAATAAAATTGAAATGCATTTTTCTAATTGAAAGGAGCCAAACACAAAAGGCTGCATATTGTGTGATTCCATTCCTACGATATTTTGGAAAAAGCAGAACTGCAGGAACAGAAAACAGATTAATGAATGCCAGTGGTGGGAAAGGGGAAAAGCATTTCCTTTAAGGGGAATGCACAAGGGATATTTTAGGGTGATGAAACTGCTGTGTATGGCAGTGCAATAGTGCATACAGGGCTCTATGCATTGGCCAAAACTCATAAAATTGTACAAAACAAATAACCTCCCCCCCCCCAAAAAACAAACGTGTTGCCATCAAGTCAATTCTGACACATAGCGACCCTATAGGACAGTTTAGAACTGCCACTAGGGTTTCAAGCAAGTAGCTGGGGGATTAGAACTGCCAACCTTTTGGTTAGCACCCAAGCTCTTAACCACTGCACCACCAGGGCTCCACAACACAAATAAATACTGAACTTAAATTTAGTTTTAAAAATCAACCAAGATGTCAGGGAATCCAAGGATGGAATGCAGAGTATGACAAATTAACCGTATTACAAATATATAACATAATCTTATTGAAGGAAGCAGGGGATAATGGAGCCAACCTAAGTAACTTTGAAAATAGGGTTTTGACTGGAAACAGTAAAGCTAAAGACAAAGAGAACTGTACATAAACACTATACTCTAGTTGACAAATTTGTTCCTTATGGGGCTACAAGCTACTTTGCATACATACCAGGGTTGAACAAATAAATAAATGGTGGATAATGAGAGCTGGATTTCTCACTGTCAGAATAAAAAACCAAAAATCAAAACCGTTGCTATTGAGTCAATTCCAACTCGTAGTGACCCTGTAGGACAGAGTAGAACTGCCCCATGCAGTTTCCAGGGAGCACCTGTTGGATTCAAACCTTTTGGTTAGCAGCCATAGCTCTTAACCACTATGCCACCAGGGTTTCCATCAGGATAAGACATTACAAATAATCAAGGGAAGAAGGCTAGAATAAATTCCATGATGCTGGATTAGAGTCAAAGGCATGCATACAGATATAAATAGATACAGAAATAATAATATGCATGTGGGTATATTAAACAAAAAAAAAAAAAAAACCCCAGTGCCATTGAGTCAATTCTGACTCATAGCGACCCTATAGGACAGAGTAGAATTGCCCCATGGGGTTTCCAAGGAGCCCCTGCTGGATTCAAACTGTCAACGTTTTGGTTAGCAGCTGTGGCACTTAACTACACCACCAGGGTTTCCATGTGGGTATATTATACATGGATACGTATATAAAACCAAACCCTTTGCTGATGAGTTGATTCCTACTCATACTGACCCTATAGGACAGAGTAGAACTGCCCCATAGGGTTTCCAAGGAGCACCTGGTGGATTTGAATTGCCAACCTCTTGGTTAGCAGCCACAGATCTTAACCACTATGACACCGGGCTTTCTGATATATATATATATATATATATATACATACATACACACACATATATATATAAAACAAAAATCCAAACCTGTTGCTGATATGTATATCTTAGCTCTGTCCATTGAGATGACTTAGAATCATTGACACCCCAGTAGCAACACCCAAACCTGAATCAATATCTTGGTCTCTATCATTTTCTAATAAAAGGAACCAGAATTCCTTAGAGAAATGGTTGATTTAGGGCTGTGGCAGAAAAAAGTACAAGATGAGCCTGGAGCATCTTGTGGTGCCAGAAAGTAAGGAAGTGTTCAAAATCAAAAGGATAGGGCTCCTTAAAGGGACACAGGCGCCAACCTGCAAGAGCTCCCAATAACCAAAGCTAAAATTATTTGAGCAACAAAGATAACATGGCATTAGATTATAACACAAAGTATAAAACAAATATACGTGAATCCATACTGATAGACATAAATGATTAAATAAATAAATGGGGGATAAGACACAAAACTTTCTTACAGAAGAATTCCAAATAAGGTATGTAGACATTCCCTCCCTGATGGTGCAGCTTAAACAGTTTCTTTCTTGAGTGTGGATGGACTTAGTGACTTATTTCCAAAGAAGAGTGTATAGGAAGAGAACAACCCTAACTTTACAATGGAAAAACATGGTGACCGTTATCTTAACAAAGTGTTGGAAGTTAACATCACAAGTGATATTGCTATCATGTATTTCTTAAGATGATCCAATATCTTTGGATTTTTATTTCCTGAAATGTATAACCCTAGTCTAATTACGAAAAAACATTATCAGACATTCTACTAAATACCCGACCAATACTCTTCAAATCTGTCAAGATAATGAAAAACTAGGGAATGCTGAGAAAATGCCACAGACAAGAAGAGACTAATGAAAAATAATGATGAAATGAAATGTGGTATCCTGGATTAGATCCCAGAACAGAAAAAAAAGACATCAGTGGAAAAACTGATGACGTAAAGTCTGGAGCTTACTTAATGGTAACATACCAATGTTAATTTCTTTGTTTTGACAAGTGCACCACAGTTCACATTAAAGAAAGCTGAGTAAATGGTAAATAGGAATTCTCTGTACTGTCTTCGCCATTTTTCTATAAACATAAATAATTCCAAAATGAAATTTTATTAAAAAAGGTCATGGGTACAAAACAAAAAGTCACTCATGTGTATGTATGCTGATTAGATGAAGAGTAGAAAGAGACACACCAACTTGTAACCAGTAAACATCTCCAAGGAGGGGGGTGGGGATAGTTAGCATAATTAGGATAGTAAAAAGTGACCTTCACATGATATTGCTTGTAATTGCGTATTTTTAAAAATTGTTTTCACTGATAATAAATTCATATGTTATTTGTGTGAAACAAAAAATAAGTGAAAAACCAAGATGACCTGGTTGTATGATGGCCAATAGTTGTACTTGTCATGCAGGACAATGCTTTTTTCAGCCCCGGGAGAAAGAATTCCTTCTGTACGTTGCCACTACTGGAAAAAAAGTGACATTTCTCATCTTCACATGCATTTAAGAAGGGTCCACAATGATGTGATCTGTTGTTGATAAGCTTAAAAATCAGTCCCAAGGAAATCGGACCCCAAGAGAGGCCAAAAGATGATACATCTTCAGGCAACCCACGAGAATGAAGTTTTGGATAAACAGAATAATCTTCCCCCATAGTATCTTGTTTTGAGGAAAATCCATTGCAGTAAAGATAAATAAATCAATTAACAGCTATCTAGGGCTTTTTAGGGACTCACCTCCTCTGTGGTTTCTTATTTATCTCAAGGATCCTCTGGGATGCTTGCTGCTGTCGTGTGTGCTTGTAACTTGTCCAAATGATCTCAGAAATACTGAACCTATACATGGAAGCAAAAACTCTCGAGTCAACCAATGTTGAGTCTCTTTTAGAAAGTAACATATGACACCACTACTTGGAGAAGCACGATGCGCTGAGGAAAATCTAGTCGTATAGGTACATGAGCACAGGTAATATGAGAGAGAGTCATATCTGACTTACATTGATCACATTACTCTTTGCTCCTCTGCAGTGTACTTCTTCACCTTAACGGGGACCGCTGTAGAAACTTGAGAAGCCAGGGCAAAATATTTAATTCACATAACTGGATGCAATTTTAAGAATATGGGGCTACGATTAAGAAAATTTTTACTAAATTAAAGCATCTCCTGGATCAACCAGTGGCGTAAGTATTTTTTAATAGAGTTTTTTTTCTTTAACTTCCACCTCCTGGCCCCCAGGAGCTTTCCATGCCCTCTGTTTCAAAATTCCAATAGGAAGATATAATTATTGGGGCCCAGATGTGAGTGAACTTAATAACTATAAAAGAAGCAACATCGAGAGTAGGTTCTCATTTTGTCCTCATGTGTCATTTGCAATTTTACACCATCACTGGTGCCCTTGGGAAGCACCACAGAGCCAGGTTTCGTTGGGAGAATAAGAACATCTTAATGCACTCTTCATGTCCTGATCAGAGTTTTCCACCCTATCTCTCAACTGTATTTTTTTACTCTTCAGATTTGATGTCGGTTGATGTATTTTCTTAATAGCCAAGCCCCATCTGGAGCCCTGCTGGCATAGTGGTTAAGAGCTTGTCTGCAGTTTGAATCTACCAGCTGCTCCTTGGAAACTCTAGAGGGCAGTTCTACTCTGTTCTATACTGTCACTATAAGTCGAAATCTACTTGACAGTGACAGGGTTTTTTCTTTTTTTTAAAGTCCCATCCGAGTAATTAGTGACATAGCCATAAAGAAAATTACATGACAGACTTAATTCCTTCCAGGTTGCACCAAGCCGCTTAGAGTAGAAAATTCTCCATTTCTACTTCTAAAAATTTTTTTTTGGTGGGGGGAGATGGGGGAGATGGTATTCTCATACTTGTACATAGACACAATCTAATTTCTCATCCAGAGTTTATGGGACCTGATTTAATGTTTTCTGAATTTATCCTGATGTGGTTCATCACTGGGTTGCTAGGAATGACTGTATCTAAATTAATACACAACACTGACTATATCAGGGAACTACTTTGTTGGTGTGTCATTGTCATTGAAAAAAAGGACCTCCCAGAATCCACTCCTGTACAGAGATCATGGATTTATTCTACTGTACTCTATTTTACAGCCATCTAGATTTCCTTCCATGAATATACATTATCAGATCCATAGACAAAAGGCCATAGAAGAATTTATGTATTTACCTATTGCATGTTTAGGTATGGATGTATTCAATGACTACACATGATCTCAGGTCATTGACAGTAGTGGAAAATTGTGGTCACATGAAACCCATAGGTCACCATTATTTGGGCTAGACAGAATGCATTAAACAGAGGACTAAGAATTCAAATTATGAAATATCTGGAAGCCCAGCTTGAAATCGAGGATGCTGGTGATAGGAACTTTGAGAAGCATTGTAATAGATCATATTAGTTGCTTTCAATTCCTTCTTCCATCCCCACGCTTGTTATCATTCACAGGGGGTGGAGTTTACTTCCACACTGCATTACTGTTGGGCTTCTATGTGTACCTTGCTTTAGCCAATGCAATGTTGGTGAAAATGGCAGTGTCAGTTCCGAGCTCAGGCCTTAAGAGGCATTACATGGTCCTCCCTCCTCTTCTTTTTTTCTACCATCCTCCAAGAGACGAGCAAGCCTCAGACAGCCACGGATAGCAGGATAAGATACATGTGGCAAATACCTGAACCTGACCTGGAGTCTAAAACAAAATGCCTCAGCTGCCCCACAGACCTGGGAGCAAGATAAATAAATGTTTTTGTCCTGAGCCACTGAGATATGGAGAGTTGTTTGTTATACAGCGCCATTGCAGCAATAAGAAAAAAACAAAAATGAGCCAGTTACCATTAAATTGGTTCTGACTCATGGCAACCTTATGTGTTTCAGAGTAGAACCGTACTTCACAGGGTTTTCAATGGCTATGATCTTTAGGAAGTAGATTGCCAGGCTTTTTTTTTTTTCCCCCTGAGGTGCCTCTGGGTGGTTTCAAACCAACAACGGTTTGAGGTTTGATTAGTAGGCAAGCGCTAAACTCTTTGCACCACCCAGAGACTCCAATTGTAGCAATAGGTAACCTATAAAAACATTTGAAAAGGCCACATGGCATGGACTGAATTATGTCCCCCAAAAACGTGTATATCAGTTTTGCTGGGCCATTTTGTGGTTGTCCTCCATTCTGTGATTGTAATTTTATGTTAAAGAGGATTAGGTGGGATGGTAACACCCTTACTAAGGTCACATTCCTGATTCAAGGTAAAGGGAGTTTCCCTGGTGTGTGGCCTGCACCACCTTTTATCTTACAAGACATAAAAGGAAAGGGAAGCAAGTGGAGAGTTGAGGAACCTCATACTACCAAGAAAGAAGCACTGGGAGCAGAGTACATCCTATGGACTCAGGGTTTCTGCTCAAGAGAAGCTCCTAGTCCAGGGGAAGATGGATGAAAAGGAACTTCCTCCAGAGCCAACAGAGAGGGAAAGCCTTCCCCTGGAGCTGACACCCTGAATTTGGACTTACAGCCTACTAGATTGTGAGAAAATAAATCTCTCTTTGTTAAAGCCATCCACGGGTGGTATTTCTGTTATAGCAGCACTAGATGACTAAGACCCGGAACCAAAAAACCGGATGACTAAGACAAGACCAAAACCAGCATATAATATTTCATTTGACTTTCTCTTTCTAGGTTTTTTCCTTTAGTTCAGCCAGATCAGTCATATCCATGGAGGGAAGAAATGAGACACTAACACCAGATTTTATTCTCATGGGACTCCTCCCCAGTATGAAGTGTGTCACCTTCCTTATCTGTGCCATTATTCTGATCTACTTTGCTGCAGTCCCTGGGAACTTCATTCTGCCTCTCCTGATATGGATGGATTTGAGGCTTCACATCCCGGTGTACTTTCTGCTCAGCCAGCTTTCTCTTGTAGACCTGGCCCTCATCAGTAGCACTGTTCCAAAGATAGCCATCAACTTTTTCTCTGGAGCAAAGAACATTACCCATTTTGCCTGTGGAACCCAGATATTTTTTTTCTTTACTCTTGGGGGTGCTGAATGCATCCTCTTGACCTTCATGGCCTGTGATCATTATGTAACTGTCTGTAACCCTCTGAGATACACAGTCATCATGAACCAGGGAGTTTATTTGCAAATGGGCATAGTGTCCTGGATTGGGGGCATTCTAGCTCCCATAGCTCACACATCCTATACCATGAGCCTGCCTATCTGTGGCTCCAGAGAAATCCACCATTTCTATTGTGAGATGCCAGCTATTATGAAGATCTCATGCAAAGACACTTCCAGCCATGAGCTGGTGGTCTTTGTAATGGGAATTGTTTTTATCATTATCCTCTTTGGACTTATCATGGCTTCCTGCACCCTCATCTTCCTCACTGTCCTTCATATGAACTCTCCCCAAGGCAGGAACAAGGCCTTGGCCACCTGCTCCTCCCATCTTACAGTGGTAAGTTTTTATCTGGGACCATGTGTTTATATGTATATGACACCAGGTTCCTCTCACACCCCTGAGCAGGAGCAGGCTGTGTCTGCATTTTGCACTGTCCTCACACCCATGCTAAACCCCCTCATCTACAGCCTGAGAAACAAAGATGTGGCAGGGGCTCTTCAGAAGGCCCTGGGGAAACATTCAGTCTCTAAAGAGGATGCATAATTACTAAGGTCAGAAAACAACTATATAGGGGGTCAAGAGGCAAAGACTCCGGGATTGTTCACAATCATGTTTTCTAGCATGAGGAGATTTGATCCATCCCTATGGGCAAATCATATGATTGAATTCAGTCAACAATATGAATTCAATCAAAAATTTTTTAAAGAACTTTTTGTTAATTGGTTTATAACCAGTTGCTTTAAAGTTCGCTGAGTTCAACTGTTGTTCTTCTTCAACTCAGTTGATAAGCATGGACAAAGTTCCCGTCTTCTCTCTTTAGATCTGCTTTAGACATTTCTCAGTTTCCTTTGAGGCTCAGCTCTGTTCAGTGTTATTGGTGATTAAGGTCTTGGTAATCTCCCTTGTTGGAAGTACCAAGTTCCTAGGAAAGACAAAAGTGGCTGGCACGTAAAAAGAGCAGGTCTTGTCAGGGGTAGTGATAATGCAACACCTTTTTCTCTCGATAGAGGTCTATTCTCCCTCTCTATCTTGGGTGAAAACTTTTCTGGTCATTCTCAGGCAAAAGTCCTCAGCTCATATATAGTGCAAGAAGAATATCCCTTCAGTAATTAATACACCCGACCTTGAGGAATAATCAAGTCTGCAGTGGGAAATCAAGGTGTAATTGGCTTCTCTATTGACTTTGAAACTTACCGACCAACTCACTAGCTCTAGCTTCAGATCCCTCCTCCACTGAGTGTATGTAGGGGAAAGAGGGGAGGTAAGAGGCTAGAAAAACTTCATCACATACCTGCCACTTATCTAGAGAGGGTTCCCTCTGGCCATAGCAAATGATTTAACAACTCTCTGTGTTCAGTCTATATTCAAAGTTAAGTCTTTTTCCTCACAGGATATTTTTAAGTTCTTAAGACTCTTTAGAGGTACTTTCACTGTTTAGGAGACTAGAAGTATGAATTCAGGGTACCAGCTCCAGGGGAAGGCTTTTTTTGTGTGTCAGCTCTGGGGGAAGGTCCTTGTCAGCAATCATCCCTGATCGAGGAGCTTCTCAGCCCAGGGACCCCGGGTTAAGAGGCATGCTATTCTTCTGGCTCTTGTTTCTTGGTAGTATGAGGCCTCCCTGTCTCTCCACTTGCTTCTCTCTTTTATATCTCAAAAGAGATTGACTTAAGACACAACCTAATCTTGTAAATTGAATCCTGCCTCATTAACATAACTGCCTCTAATTCCACTTCATTAACATCATAGAAATAGGATTTACAACACATAGGAAACTCACATCAGATGACAAAATGGTGGAGAATCACACAATACTGGAAATCTTGAACTAGCCAAGTTGACACACATTTTGGGGGGACACAGTTCAATCCATAACAGAAAGTGACTGGGGAATTTTTGTAGTTGGCAGTACATACAACCATAAGGTTCACCAAGGAAGAGAACAGTTTGGAAAGAGGGCAAGGAGTAAGTTTGACATGACCAACACCCGCTGCTATTGAGTCGACTCCGACTCATAGCAACCCTATAGGACAGCGTAGAACTGCCCCCCAGAGTTTCCAAGGAGCGCCTGGGGGATTTGAACTGCCGAGCTTTTGGTTAGCAGCTGTACCACTCAACCACTACACCACCAGGGTTTCCTGTCATGACCGACAAATATGACCAGTAGAAATCAGCACAAATTCACAGCTGGTGAGAGGTGTTGTGCTGGGGACCTCAGGATAAGAGCTGTGACTGCATATGGGACAAATACAGATCGCACCCTAAGATCAAAGCGGAGGATGCCTCCACCGCACAGAACACAGAATACAGGCAGGGAAGCCCAACAGCTGATAATGAGACCATGGGATGCCATGAGAAACTAGGCCAGACTCGTTTCTGCAACTCTGTGACAATCCCAAGTAGGACAATTTTATCTTTCCATGACAAAAGAGGATCAAGACCTCTTGTAATTGGTGAGTGCTCATGCTAGGGCCCTAGGCAACATTCTCCTGATGGAGGAAAGATGTCCTTTAGTTTTCTGTGACTAAGGAAATGTTTCCAGGATGTCAGCCCACCTCAATCATAATAAAACTTCTACAACTGATACACTGGAATAGCCATTGTCAACAATAATCAACAATGACACACCAAAAAAAACCCCAAAAAAAGGGAATTAAAAATAGAGCATACATTATTTAACCCACCAGGCCTTAAAAACTCAGAAAACACTCTAAAATCTAATGGTGGAGAGGATGCATGAAAAGGGGCAGCCTTGTGCTTTGCTGGTAGAAATGGTCAGTGTTATGACTCTTTTGGGAAAGAAATCTATTGCAATTAAAAACCGTTTGCCTTTCTCCTTATTAATTCTACTTCTGGAAAGCTTCCCATAGAAATAAATATATCAATACTTAAGGACATATGTACATGGATGTATTTTGTGAGATCGTTTATTCAAACACTGGCAACAACCAATGTGATAATGGCTGAAGAAACTGTGGTATCATGGAAAATTATGCTGCCGTTACAAAGAATGAATGAGGGACTTTGGAAAGACGGTGGCAAGAGAGAAGTAAGTTTCCAGCCTTCCCACAAGAACACCGAGAAACATAACAAAGAATCTACCAGGCCCAGCAGAGACCCTCGAAGGTGGATGGAGGACAACTGCAAAGACCGACGGAAAACTATTCGGTGGGCAGATCTCCCTTTCACTGTCTGCACACCCCCTCTCCCAGCTCCACAAGTCTGCCGACTTCACCGTTCAGACTGCCCCCTGGAGCGCCCACTTGGAGATGCAGAGGAAATTGCCCCAAGTTCCCAGAGACCATGCGGGTTGTCTGTGTACAAATAAAAAGGAGGGGGTCTCCCAAACACCCACCAGGCTAAACAGAGAAGATGTTGTTAGGGGCCGTGGAGTAGATTTTAACCCATAGTAACCCCATGTGACAGGGTAGAACTGCCCCTCCCCTAGAGTTTTTTGGCTGCAATCTTTATGGGAGCAGATTGCCAGGTCTTTCTCCCTGGAGTGACCAGCTAAGTGCTTGACCGGTGTGCTACCAGGGCTCCTAGAACGAGATCTCCCTGCTGAACCGCTCCTTGTCTGGCGCCACCTCCCCCCAGCTGCCTCCGCAGCTCACAAATTGCAGCTACAACTCCAGTGGGCTGCGCCTTGCAGGGGGAGAGGAAAGGAGCCCAGTCTCCGGCAGGAGGCAGGAGGGCTGTAGCAGCGTCTGCGGAGGCCCTTGAAGGGGAAGGCAGAGCTCTTTTGCATGCTCAGAGAGTTTGAGCAGGCCAGATTCCACAATAAGTCAGGAAGGGTTGCAAAGCCTGGTAAGGTGCAGCAACCCGGTATAAGTCAGAGAGACAACTGCGCCTTCTGGTGGACTGATAGGTTCATGCTAGCTCTCAGTTGTGGGAGGAGCCTTGGTGGCTTCTAACCCAATGGCGGCCACTCTGAGGGAGACGCAGTACTAACTCCACCTGGCAAAGGTTTGTTGTTGTTGTTGTTGTTTTGGTCTCAGTTCTGACTGAAAGCAGCTGAAAGGTGGAAAACTGGTCCAAAGTAAAGGGGAGTGTAAGGGATGTAACAAAGCAAGTCTTGAAGACTCTGCCCACCTAAGGATGTCTTCCAGAAAACAGTGTTGTCAGTATGAATCTTGGGGAAAGCTGAGAAAGTTAACACCAAGCAAAAATCTAATGCTCCAAAGTCAACAAAAGAAATACTAAAAGATATGATGGCTCACCCAAATGAACAAGATGAAAGGAGAGAGATTGTATCTAGGGAGGCCTGAGTCATAAATAAAATGTAAGAACACAGTACGGTGATATTAAGCAAGCTCATAAAACTAAAAGAAAACCCAGACCAAGAACTAAAGGAAATCAGGAAAACAATGAACAAACAGAGAACGTAAACAGAGTGATAGAAACCATAAAAGAACCACCAAACAGAAATATTGGAACTGGAGAGACAATAACCAAAATAAGAAACTTAATGGAAGGTTCGAATAATAGAGTTGAACAGCAGAAGAATCAGTGAAACAATTCTGGTACTGGTATACATTTACACTGGAACTGAAATGTCAGTGGGTGGTGGATGGTGGGAGCCAGGTTCTCACTGTTGGAGTGGGAATTGACAGATGAGCAATAGGCGGGGGCTAGAACAAGCCATGTGACAATAGATTAGGGTTGGAGACAACAGTATGAACTCATGCTCAGCTTAATACAGGAACACATGGTTACATACAGAAGTATTTCTGTATGTACATAGGTTTTATACACATGTCTATTTTCTTTGTCAGGTGAATGGACCTAAATGAAACAACACAGTAGTAGCAATGAGCACCACTAGCACCTCGATCTTTGTTTCTAAAACCATTCTCCAGTAAAAGGAACCAGGGTCCCTTGGAAAAAATGGGTAATTCTAGGACTGAAACAAGAAATATACAAGACAAGCTGGTAGCATCTTGTAGTTCCGTAAAGTAAGGCATGCGTTAAAAAAAAAATAGCAAAAACAAAACAAAAACCCCACCTTGATGGGGTATGTCAAGTGGTGATACAAGCCAAATGAAAGAACTTCCATTGGCCAGGCTGAAACAATTTGAACATAAAATAAGTAAAGTAATATTGTATAATAAGCATAAACCAAAAAAAAAAAAAAAACCAAACCCAGTGCTGTCGAGTCGATTCCGACTCATCGCGACCCTATAGGACAGAGTAGAACTGCCCCACAGAGATTCCAAGGAGGGCCTGGCGGATTTGAACTGCCAACCCTTTGGTTAGTAGCCGTAGAACTTAACCAGTATGCCACCAGGGTTTCCATAATAATAAGCATAAATACCCATAAATCTATACTTATATTTGAATGATTAAATGAATTAATAAATGGGGGAGAAGAGACAATTCTCTTATGGAGAAGAATTCCAAATAATTTACGTAAATATCTGCTCTCAAGGAGGGGAGCATAACTCCCTACTCCCTAAATGTGGGCTGTGCAGAGTGACTTCCTTTCAAAGGGCACATTATGGAAAGGTGGGAGAAATGACTTTGTAGTGGAGAAACCTGACAAATACTACCTCAGCCAAGTAATCAAGGTCAACAGCAGCAGTGACAAAGCACACTGATATCATGTGTCCTTGAATATGATGTGTTGAGAATGGGACTTTGCCTCCATGGTTTTTACTAGGAAAACTCATCATCAGTCTAATCTTGATAAAAACTATGATAAAAAAAGAACTTTCAATAGAGGACATCCTACAAAACTGTCAAAATAGTTAAAAATATGGAAAATCTGAGAAATTGTCAAAACCAAAAGGATCCCAACAATACAAGATGAATAAATGCAAAGCATTTTTCTGGAGGTGGTCCTGGGCCAGAAATAGGACATTAAGTAAAACCTAAGGAAATCTGAATAACGTAAGGACCTTAGATGATAATAATGCTTCAATACTGGTTCATTAAACATATAAAATGTAAATATGTAAATGTTAATAAAAAAGGAAACAGTACAGAGTATATGAATACCTAGGAGTACCTTTTCAAAATTTCCATAAATCTAAAATCCTATAAAAAATAAACTGCATACTTATGCTCATCCAAAGACTTCACCAAAAGAGTAAAAAGACTACCTACAGACTGGGAAAAAGTTTTTAGCTATGACATTTCTGATCAGCGCCTGATCTCTAAAATCTACATGATACTGCAAAAACTCAACTGCAGAAAGACAAATAACCCAATTAAAAAATGGGCAAAGATATGAATAGACACTTCACTAAAGAAGACTTTCAGGTAGCTAACAGATATATGAGGAAATGTTCACGATCATTAGCCATTAGAGAAATGCAGATCAAAACTACAATGAGATTCCATCTCACTCCAACAAGGCTGGCATTAATCCAAAAAACACAAAAGAATAAATGTTGGAGAGGTTGTGGAGAGATTGGAACACTTCTACACTGCTGGTGGGAATGTCAAATGGTACAACCACTTTGGAAATTGATTTGGCGCTTCCTTAAAAAGTTAGAAATAGAACTACCATACGATCCAGCAATCCCACTCCTTGGAATATATCCTAGAAAAATAAGAGCCTTTACATGAACAGATACATGCACACCCATGTTTATTGCAGCACTGTTTACTATAGCAAAAAGATGGAAGCAACCAAGGTGCCCATCAATGGATTAATGGATAAATAAATTATGGTATATTCACACAATGGAATACTACAGATCGATAAAGAACAGTGACAAATCTGTGAAACATTTCACAAGATGGGGGAACCTGTAAGGCATTATGCTGAGTGAAATTAGTCAATTGCAAAAGGACAAATATTGTATAAGAACACTATTATAAGAACTTGAGAAATAGTTTAAATTGAGAAGAAAACATTCTTTTGTGGTTACGAGAGGGGGCAGGGAAGGAGGGTGGGAGAGGGGCATTCACCAATTAGATAGTAGATAAGAACTACTTTAGGTGAAGGGAAAGACAGCACACAATACAGGGGAGGTGAGCACAATTGGACTAACGAAAAGCAAAGACGTTTCCTGAACAAACTGAATGCTTTGAAGGCCAGCGTAGCAGGGGCAGGGGTCTGGGGACCATGGTTTCAGGGGCCATCTAAGTCAATTGGCATAATAAAATCTATTAAGAAAACATTCTGCATCCCACTTTGAAGAGTGACGTCTGGGCTCTTAAATGCTAGCAAGCAGCCATCTAAGATGCATCAATTGGTCTCAACCCACCTGGATCAAAGGAGACTGAAGAACACCATGGTCACAAGGTGATTACGAGCCCAAGAGACAGAAAGGGCCACATGAACCAGTGACTACATCATCCTGAGACCAGAAGAACTAGATGGTGCCTGGCTACAACCGATGACTGCCCTGACAGGGAACACAACAGAGAACCCCTGAGGGAGCAGGAGAGCAGTGGGATGCAGACATCAAATTCTCATAAGACCATACTTAGTGGTCTGACTGAGACTGGAAGGACCCCAGTGGTCATGGCCCCCGGACCTTCTGTTGGCCCAGGACAGGAACCATTCCCAAAGCCAACTTTTCAGACATGGATTGGACTGGCAATGGGTTGGAGAGGGATGCTGGTGAGGAGTGAGCTTCTTGGATCAGGTGGACACTTGAGGCTATGTTGGCATCTCCCGCCTGGAGGGGAGATGAGAGGGTGGAGGGGGTTAGAAGCTGGCGAAAAGGACACGAAAAGAGGGAGTGGAGGGAGAGAGCAGGCTGTCTCATAAGGGGGAGAGTAATTGGGAGTGTGTAGCAAGGCGTAGATGGATTTTTGTGTGAGAGAATGACTTAATTTGTAAACTTTCACTTAAAGCACAATAAAAATTATTTAAAAAAAATAAAGTGCATAATAAAAAACAGACTAAATACTAGCCAAAAAGACATTCTAAATTCCTTTTAAAATGTTATTGTAAGACTGTGTTACCTTATAGTAAATTAAATAGAATTAGATTTTTCAGCAAAAAGAGGAGTAAAACATTTATATGTTTTCAGAAACTATCTGGTTAAAATTAAAAAATAAAAATATTGAAGAAAAATTAATCTTCTATAATAACCCAATAAGCCAAGAAATTTGGAAGACAACTACCTGGCCAATCTACTGGAAAAAAAAACCCCATTGCCATCGAGTCAATTCTGACTCATAGCAACCCTATAGGACAAAGTAGAAGTGGAAGAGATCTGTATTTATGCCCATTCCAATGAAAGAGGAAATTATTGAACAACATCATTAATATCACACGCAAGTAAAATTTTGCCAAAAATAATTAAAAAATGATTGTAGCAGTACATTGACAGCAAACTGCCAGAAGTTCAGGCCGGATTCAGAATAGGACGTGGAAAGAGGAATATCATCACAGATGTCGGATGGATCTTGGCTGAAAGCAGAGAATACCAGAAGGACGTTTACCTGTGTTTTATTGACTATGCAACGTCCACCTGTGTGGATCATAATAAATCATGAATAACATTGTGAAGAATGGAGATTCCAGAACACTCAATCATACTCATACGGAGCCTGTATATAGACAAAGAAGCAGTCATTTGTATGGAGCAAGGGAATACTGAGTGGTTTAAAACCAGGAAAGGTACGCTTCAAGGTTGTGACTTTTCACCATACTTATTCAATCTGTATGTTGAACAAATAATCTGAGAAGCTGGCCTATATGAAGAAGAATGCAACGTCAGGATTGGAGGAAGACTTATTACCGACCTGTGATATGCAGATAACACAACCTTGCTTGCTGAAAGTGAAAAGGACTTGAGGTACTTACCGATGAAGATGAAAGACTACAGCCTTCAATATGGATCACACCTCAACATAAAGAAAACAAAAATTCTCACAACTGGACCAATAAGCAACATCATGATAAACAGAGAAAAGATGGAAGTTGTCAAGGATTTCATTTTATTTGGATCCACAATCGATGCAAATAGAAGCAGTAGTCAAGAAATCAAAGGACGCATTGGACTGGGCAAATCTGCTGCAAAAGACCTCTTTAAAGTGTTGAAAAAGCAAAAACGTTGATTTGAGGACTAAGGTGTGCCTGCGCTAAGCCATGGTATTTTTAATCATCTCCTATGCATGAGAAAGCTGGACGATGAATAAGGAAGATGGAAGGAGAATTGATGCTTTTGAGTTATGGTGTTGGCAAATAATTTTGAATATACCATGGACTGCCAGAAGAACGAACAAACCTGTCTTAGAAGTACAACCAGAATGCTCCTTAGAAGTGGGGATAGCAAGATTTCATCTCAAGTGCTTTGGACATGTTAACAGGAGGGGCTAGTTCCTCCTGGAGAAGGACATCATGCTTGGTAAAGTAGAGGGTCAGAACCGACTTGAGGGCACCTAACAGAACAACATCCAATGAATATGGACCTGAAAGATTAGCTGGAAATGGATCAGAGACGTAATTCTAAATCTTCCAGGAGAGATGCATTGGAGAAAATTAGTGTGATGTTGGGATATGCGATGGTTTCTTACGATAGACAAGACATGAAACATAAAATATTAAATTGTGGGCTTCAAAAGACAGTTAAGAAAGTTAGAAGTTATCCGTACATAGCCTGTCCCAAATATATATACATACATATTTGCAAAGCATATACTTAATAAAAAAACAATATTCTGAATATGCAAAGAATTTTTACAACTCAATAAGAAAAAGACAATCTGATAAAAATAATGGGTGAGATCCATCAACTGGTGAATAAATAAACAAATTTTGTGTATCTATACAATAGAATATTTTCAGCAATAACTAGTAACACATTTCTGATATATGGAACAACTTGGATGATTCTCAAAAGTATTATGATGAGTGAACAAAGAAAGACACAAAAGACTACATACATACATGTTATTCCATTTATATGAAGTTTTAGAAAGTGAAAACTATAGCGACAGAGAATGAACCAGTGGCTGCCATGGTCATGATCCAGGAGGTGAGCATTTGCTGCAAATGACAGGATGGAACTTTTTGTTTTTATTTATTTATTTTTATTTCATTTTATTTTTGGCTTATAAGAACAGAAATTTATTGTCTAATAGTTCTGGAGGCTAGACGCCCAAATCATCATGCTCCCCTCAAAGTCTCTTGGGGAAGGTTCTTTCTTGTCTCTCCCAGCTTCTGGTAGTCCCAGGATTCTTTGGCTTATAGATGCATCTTTACTTAGCTGTCCTTGTCTTTTTCTCTGTGTCTCTTCTTTTTTATAAGGACACTGCTCAGATTGGCTTAGGACCCACCCTATTCGAGCATGACCTCATGTTTACTTAGCCAATCACATCTTCAAAGATTTCCAAACAAGATCACGTTCACAGGTACCAGGGGTTAGGGCTTTAACATATCTTTTTGGGGTACGCCACTCAGTCTATAATTTGCAGTAACTCCAAATTGGGTCAGTAAGCCCATCTCCAACGTCGCTGTGGCAGGGAACATTTTCCTGTGGCCACATTTCCCTCTCTCCTCCACGTAGTGCTATGGGGGATGCAAGAATGAAGGGTCTGGCGGGGCGACTCTGGAAGAAAGAAAAGATACAACTCTAAAACCAGGTAAAGCAGGAGGCATGGATTGAATATTTCATCCTGGTGGAAATGTTCTATGTCATGTTTGTGATGGCAGTTACACAACTATAATTATGTGTCAAAATTCCTCATACTGTTCACTTGAAATTGGGGGATTTCACTGAACACAAATCACACCTCAATAAAACATATTTAAAAAAAAATACTAAGGGAGAATGTGAAGGACAACTGGAGAAGGCTTAATTAGTAAATGAGTACAATTATTTTAGAAAACTATCCGCCAGTATCTTCTTAAACTAAACAGAAGCTTGCCCTGTGACCCAGCAATATAAATGCATTCTAATGATCATGTCAGGTCTCTTTGCACTCATGGACCTACATCCTAGATGGTGGAGATAGTCCAGGAGAAAAAGTAAAATGTGTGTTCAATGGTGGTAAGTGCTATGGAGAGAAGTGTATCCGTTACGTGGTGCAATAAGACGTAGTGTGGCCATGGAACGCCTCATTGACAGGGAATGTTTCAGTAGAGACACGAAGCTGCACATGAGTGAGTTGTGGGAACACATACAATGGTCAAAACTGGAAACTCCCCAAATGTTTATCAACAGTTGAATGGATAAATAAATCATGACATATTAATATAGTAGATTTCTTTTGCCTAGCGTATGTTTTCCCACAACTTTGATCAGGATCCCAACAGTATAGACCAATGAGGGTCAAAAGTTACACAAGTGAGTTACAATGACTGAACAGCCAGACTAAAAGCTAGCAACATGGGAGAAAACCCTTCAGTGACTGGGAGTGAAAAAAAAAAAAAGTGAAGTCACCTTTTATTCCAGAAAAAGAGACCCCATGCAGAGGAGAAATGTTTAAGGTGTACAAACATATCATCCAGAACAACGGGATGATCCTGAGGCAGGCTGGTGAGTCTGTCACTCAGACCATCCTTTGCAAAGTCCAGGAACAAGCAAGTTACTGGACGGTGGTGCCTTAATGCTGAGAGTGTCAATTGAAAGCCTGGATCACTGGACATTGCATGGGAAACTGAGAGCTTGAGAGTGGCAGATCATTTCACTACAGAAACCTGGGGGCCATGGGTCCAACATAAGGAGAGATGGAGCAAGCAAGCCACCAGTGGGAAGACAGGAAATAAGCCCTGTGAGAAGGAAACCGAATGTCTTGAACCAGAGGGATGTGTTGGGCAATCAGAAATGAGGTTCCATCTATATTTACAATCAGCACGAGAGTCTTTTTTTTTTTTCTTCTTCTTTGACATGTATGTGACACTCAACGCGCTCAGCCTAAGCTGGTAGGAAAATGTGAGTTCCCAACAGTAAAGTTTTGTACACAGCTGTTCCCAGTTTGCTATTTCACAAGAAAGAAGTCAGGAAAAATTTCCCTCTGGTTGTCACCTCTTCCCCTCACTCCCAACTAGGCCTTGACCTGCCCCTCTAGGTGGCATAACAATGACAGACAGATCAAGAGAGACATGAGCTAATTACATTCTTCTCCTATATCCCTGTCTTGGCAGCGTCTTCACACAGACACACACACACCTCCCCACCAGAGGTCAGATGAGTAAAGTCTCTTGGTCTATCAACTTTGGCAACAGGTGAAGGGAATGCTCTACAAGAGATACAATTTGGGTCCAGGACTGGAGATTCTGGGATGGTCCCAGATTTTAGCCACCCAAGGTCTGCTCAGTCCGACACTTGGATAGTCTCCTGGTTTTCTTAGACCATTACATATCATATTTATAGAATATTATCTAACATAAATAATTTTACACATGGAAGCCCACATCAACTAAGCAATATTCTAAGAAACCTCTTGTCTATCTAACAATGACGTTACTTGCAGGTTCCTATTATTTACATTACATGGCACAGAGTAGACCTGCTGAAAATTTCTCTTAACATTTAATGCTATTTAATATTTGTTAATATTTAGTCACACCAAAGTGATAAAACTGTTGCTCACACTCTGAACTAGTATTAAGTTCCTTGGTCCTTCTCTGTACTGGAGATGCAATTTTTAAAATTCGTAGCCAATTTATAGTATATTATAACAGGAATGTTTGAAAACACAGAAAGTAGAAAAATATGGGAAACAGTAAGGTGATGTTATAATTTTTTGTTGTTGTTTAAGATAAAGAATTTTAATAAATGACCATGGTTGCCTTTTATCTGCTCAGTTTGAGTTCTCTATAAGGAAGTGAGGTGTTTTTTCTTTGTTTGTTTTGTTTTTTCCCTGAATATCTGACAATTATCCAGTCTTCCATCTCCTTCTTAGAGACAAATTTTACAAATTCATATTCCTGAGTTTTATATAAAAACTCGGTAACCCAGTGCAGTTGAGTCGATTCCGACTCATAGCGACCCTATAGGACAGAGTAGAACTGCCCTGTAGGGTTTCCAAGGAGCGCCTGGCGAATTCAAACTGCCGACCCTTTGGTTAGCAGCCGTAGCACTTAACCACTACACCACCAGTGTTTCCCAAAAATGGAGTGGATTGCTGTCCTTTTTATAACCTAGAGGAAAACGTCTCTGGCTCAGGCTCCAGTGAGATATGAACTCGTGACCCCTGGTTTACAAGACCGGTGCTCTAACCCTTGAGCTATGGAGCCACTGCATGAGTTTTATATATATATATATATATATATATATATATATATATATATATATATATATATATATATATATATATATATATATATATATATATAAAACCCACTGCAGCCAAGTCGATTCCAACTCATAGTGACCCAATAGGACAGAGTATAACTGCCCCATAGGGTTTCCAGGGAGCGCCTGGTGGATTGGAACTGCAGACCTTTTTGTTAGCAGCCATAGCTCTTAACCACTGTGTTATCAGGGTTTCCATTGTATATGTATGGTGGATTCAAACTGCCTACCTTTTGGTGAGCAGCCTGAGCTGTAAATCTCTGTGGAAGCAGACTGCCACATCTTTCTCCCATGGAGCCCCCTGGGTGGTTTCAAACCACTGACCCTTTGGTTAGCGGTCCAGCGCTTCAACCACTGTGCCACCGGCAAAAACCCGTTGCTGTAGGGTCGATTCGAACTCATCGCAACCCCATGAGACAGAGTAGAACTGCCCCATAGAGTTTCCAAGGAGAGCCTGGTGGATTAGAATTGTGTGGTATGTGGCTATTGTATACCCAGACCTGTGCTTGAATACAGCTTCGCCCCACAAGGGGGAGCCAAAAAATGTTTTGGGGGCCAGGACATGAAAACACTCCAAAATACGCCGTTCTGAAAATCCTGCCTCCTATCTGGTGTTTGTTTTCCCATTAAGACCTTCCCAGCACAAACTCCAGGAAGGAAAAGCAGATGGTTTTGATACTGATGACAGTGTGTTTGTATATGGAGATGGGGTGGGAGCTTTCATCCAAAAAACCTCAACCCCCTGCTGGACCTTTGTTCTACAAAGCTGCTCCATGGCCCCTGCCTTGTCTGTGGGACTCAGATCAGCTGCCTGCTATATGTATGTATAATAGATATGATATATATATATATATGTCTTCAGCAAAGACTTTTAAGTTTTATCATTCATTCTTCCTTGGCTTTTTTTATTGTTATTATTGTGCTTTAGGTGTTTACAGAGCAAATTAGTTTCTCATTAAACAATTAATACACATATTGTTTTGTGACATTGGTGCAACACGTCAACATTCTTCCCTTCTTGACCTGGAGTTCCCTATTTCCATTGTCCAGCTTTCCTGTCCCCTTCTGCCTTCTTGTCCTTATCCCTGGGCTGCTGTGCCCATTTAATCTCATATACGAGGTTGAGCTATGTGTATTATTGTTTACTTTATGGAACTGTCTAATCTTTGGCTGAAGGGTGAACCTCAGGAATGACTTCAAGAGTGAGTTAAAACAGTGTCCGGGGGCCATGTATATTTTTTAGTTGTACTGAAGTTTATAATTCAGAATTTCTTAAAGCAACTGGAAATATTATATAACAAAGTTTTTGCTAGTAGTTTCAGGACTTTTTTCTAAATGAATAAATAAGAATAATTTCTGTAATTTGGATGAAATTGTTTTCCTCCCTCTTCAAAATAATTTTGACTGGTGCTTCATCCAAAATTTCAGTAACACTTTCCTTCTGAAGGGCTTTATTCAAAAAGTGTGAGAACAATGTCTCTTTACTTGCAGAATTATCATAAATTTTGTAACAATGCTATCTGAATTTGGAGGTTTGACATCTTTCACTAAGAAAAACCAAAAAAAACAAACCCGTTGCCGTCAAGTCGATTTCTACTCATAGCGACCCTACAGGACAGAGTAGAGCTGCCCCATAGAGTGTCCAAGGAGGGCCTGGTGGATTCTAACTGCTGACATTTTGGTTAACAGCAGTAGCACTTAACCACTACGCTGCCAAGGTTTCCCTTTCTCTAGTAGTAGCTGGATTCACAGGAAAAGTCATTGATGGTGAGATGATAAGTATATTATAAAATATAGAAGGAAAATCACAAGATGGTAGCTTTCCACTCAGACTTCTGAGGTGAAATCTGTCAGACACAATGCTATGTCCAAGGGCATATTCGGTGATCCCGCCAAATGATGAAATTATCGAACAGTATCATTAATATCACACACAAGTAAAATTTTGCTGAAGATCATTCAAAAGTGGCTTTCCAAAATGGTTGTACCATTTTACATTCCCACCAGCAGTGTATAATCGTTCCAGTCTCTCCACAACCACTCCAATATCTATTATTTTGTGTTTTTTGGATTAGTGCCGGCCTTGTTGGGGTGAGATGCTATCTCATGGTAGTTTTGATTTGCAATTCTCTAATGGCATTTCCTCATGTATCTGTTAGCCACCTGAATGTCTCCTTTGGTGTTCTGTTCACATCCTTTGCCCATTTTTTATTTGGATTATTTGTTTTTTTGTTGTTGAGGTGTTGCAGTATCTTGTAGATTTTAGAGATTAGACCCTGAATGGATATGTCATAGCCAAAATTTTTTTCCCAGTCTGTAGGTTGTCTTTTTACTCTTTTGTTGTTCTGTTTGAACAACTGCCTCTGATCTATGTACCGGTTCCTCACCAGCACCATTGTTCTGGAATTCTCATTCTTCACAACGTTATCGGCAATTTGTTATGATCCACACAGTCAAATGCCTTTGCAAATTCAATTAAACACAGGCAAACATCTTTTTGGTATTTTCTGTTTTCAACCAGGATGCATTTGACATCAGCAAGGATACCCCTGGTTCCACGTCCTCTTCTGAATCTGGCTTGAATTTCTGGCAGTTCCTTGTCAATATACTGCTGCAGCTGCTTTTGAATGAACTTCAACAAAATTTTACTTGTGTGTGATATTAATGATATTGTTCAATAATTTCCCTGTTCGGTGGGATCACTTTGGGAATAAGCATAAATATAGATCTCTTCCATTTGATTCCTGTGTATTCCATCTGGAGAGATCCACTTGCATAGTTGCTGTTTGTGTTGGTTTATTGGCAACGAAGAAGTCGTTGGTCTTGCAAAATTCTATCATGTGATCTCCAGCATCATTTCTATCACCAAGGCCATTATTTTCCAACTACTGATCCTTCTTCGTTGTTTCCAACTTTCGCATTCCAATCTCCAGTAATTATCAATGCCTCCTGATTGCATGTCCAATCAATTTCAGACTGCAGAAGTTGGTAAAAGTCTTCAATTTCTTCATCTTTGGACTTAGTGGTTGGTGCATAAATTGGAATAAAAGTCCTATTAACTGGTATTCCTTGTAGGTGTATGAATATTGTCCTATCACTGACAGTGTTGTACCTCAGGATAGATCTTGCAGTGTTCTTTTTGACGATGAATGCAATGTCATTCCTCTTCAATTTGTCATTCCCACCATAGTAAATGATATGCTTGTCCAATTAGAAATGGCCAATACCAGTTCATAATAAGATTGGTTAGCTGAATGGATTGGCTGCCTCTGACTCCAACTCATGACAGCCCATGCGTGTCAGGGCAGAACTGGGCCCCATGCAGTTTTCAGTGGCTGATTTTCAGAAGTAGATCAACAGGCCTTTCTTCTGAGGTGCTTCTGAGTGGACTCAAACCTCCGACCTTAGAAAGCAATTCCATTTACAACAGCATCAAGAACAATAAAACACTTAGGAGAAAATTGAACAAAAAAGAAATGCAATAATTTAACAAACATGCAAAACTTCTACTCTGAAAACTACAAAACATTATTCAAAGCTAGTATTTTTTTTTTTTTTTTAGTAAAGTAGATCTAAATAAATGGGGGAAAAAATCTCATGTTCATGGATCCAAAGACTTAATATTATTAAGATGGCAATACTTTTTAAATTTATCTTGAGATTCAAAGCAATCTGTGTCAGATTCCCAGCTGGCTTCTTTGAAAAATTGACAAACTGACTCTAAACTTCATGTGTAATTCCAAGAGCCAAATTGCCAAAGTAATTCAGAAAAAAGGTGAACCAGTTTGAGGACCCACACTTCCCTATTTCAAAACTTACTACAAAGCAATAGTAACCAAGACAGTGTGGTGCTGGCAGAAGGATAGACAGTTAGATCAATGAGATAGATTTGAGAGTCTAGAATAAACCCTTGTGTCTATGGTAAAGTGATTTTTGTTGGTGCCAAAACTATACAACGGGGGAAAGAATAGCCTTTACAACAAATGGTGCTGAGACAGTCTTCAGATTTGGGAATGAATTCTTTGATAGGACACCAAAAACATGAGCAACAACAAAAAAATTAGATAAATTGGACTTCATGAAAATTAAAAACCTTTTGTGCACCCACGGTATTGGAGAAAACACTTGTACACCATATATTTGATAGTGAACTTGTATGTATAAAGGACTCTTACAATTCAATAATAAAAAGACAAACAACTCAATTTTAAAAATGGGCCAAAGGCTTGAATAGACATTGCTTCAAAGAATATAAAAATGTCCAATAAGTACACAAAAAGATGTTCAACATCAGTAGTTATCAGAGAAATGCAAATCAAAATCACAATGAAGTATTACTTCGTACCCATTAGGGTGGCCGGAATCAAAAAGTCAAGTAGTAACAAGTGTCGACAAAGATGTGGAGAAATCAGAATCCTCAAATACTGGTGTGGGAATGTAAAATGGTACAGCCTCTTTGGAAATAGTCTGGCAGTTCCCTATATCATTACAGAGTTAACCATATAACCCAATGTTAAGGATTGAATTGTGTCTCCCAAGAAGATATGTTGAAGTCCTGACCTTTACACCTGTGCATGTGTCCTGTTTAGAAATAGGGCTTTTCTTTTGTTATGTTAACGAGACCATGTTGGAGTAGGGTGAGCCCTAAACCTAAACTCTTCTGAATGGTGTCTTACAAAGGTGAATACGGATAGAGACAGACACACAGGGAGAAGCCCTGTGACAACCAAGGCAGATGTATCCATAAGCACCAAAGAAATGCCAAAGATTGCGGCAGCCACCAGAAACTAGGAGGGAGGCCCACAGAAGGATTCAAAGTGGCCAAGACCCTCTTTTGGACGTTTAGCCTCCAGTACTGTGAGAAAATAAATTTCTTTTCTTGAATGCCACCACTTTGTGGTATTTTGTAATGGCACCCCAGAAAACTAAGACACCTAACAATTCCATTCCTTGGTATCTATCCAGAGAAATGAAAGCATACATCCACATAAAACCTTGTACAGAAAAAAAGCAGTACATTTTTATTGCCCTGAGGTAATCTTTAAACCTTAAACCCAAAATATCCCCTGAAGTCTCCCTAAAGCCTAAAAATAGTTTAGCTTAACTTTTTTTAACTTGTTAAAAATGTCTGCCTTGAGCACTGTGCTCTTTTAAGAACTATGTGTATGGGATCAAACTGACAACTGCAACTTTGAAAGATTAGATAGGAACCTTAGGGGGCAGTGAGTTTGTGTTACTGGGGGAGAAACAAAGAAAAGGAAGGGGAGAAAATTTGCACAACTCGAAGAATGTAATCAATGTCACTGAACTGTACGTGTAGAAACTGTTGAATTGGTGTATGTTTAGCTGTGTATATTCACAACAACAACAAAATGAATAAATAAAATTAGAAAAAGGAAACCTTGTACACAAATATTTATAGCAGCATTATTCATAATGGTTAAAATGTGGAAATAAAGTAATTGCTCACTAACAGATGAATGAAGAAACAAAATGTGGTATAATATAATAAAAAGGAATGAAGTGTTAATACATGCTACAACATGGATGAACTTCGAGAACACTATGTTACGTGAAAGAAGGCAATAACAAAAACTACATATGATTCCATTTGTATGAAATGTCCAGAATAGGCCAATCTATAAAGAAAGAAAATAAATTAGGAGTTGGATAGGGTTGGGGGGAAAGGGGAAATACAGGGAAAATAGGTAAAGTCACGTGTGCATAGCGTTTCTTTTTGAGGTGATGAAAATATTCTAAAATCATATTGAAAATCCTACTGAAATTGAATTGTACACTTTAAACTGGCAAATTGTGTGGTATGTGAATTATATCTCAAAAAACCTTTAAAGAAGAATAAGAGGAGTGAGGGGAGCCAGAAGGATCTCATGTTTCTCCTGGGCGTTTTCTGTGTCATTCTGGAGAACATGAGAGGATAGGGGCAGTCTTACAACTCTGTAGCCCTTGGTCATAGCATTGTGTCTGACAACTTGTTGTTGTTAGGTGCTGTCCAGTAGACTCTGACTCACAGTAACCCCATGTACAATAGAACAAAACACTTCCTGGTCCTGTGTCATCCTCACAATCATTGTTATGCTTAAGCTTATTGTTACAGTCACTGTATCAATCCATCTCATTGATGATCTTCCTGTTTTTCTCTTACCCTCTACCAGGTGTGATGCCCTTCTCCAGGGACTGATCCTTCCTAATAACATGTCCAAAATATGTGAGATGTAGTCTCGCCGTCCTTGCTTCAAAGGAGCACTCTGGTTGTACTTGCTCCAAGACAGATGTGTTCATTGTTTTGGCAGTTCACTGTATAGTCAATGTTCTTCAACACAACAATTCAAAGTCGCCAATTCTTACTCAGTCTTCTTTATTAATCCTACAGTTTTCACATGCATGTGAGCCAACTGAAAACACCATAACTGGGGTCAAGTGCACCTTAGTCTTCAAGGTGACATCTTTGCTTTTCAGCACTTTAAAGAGGTCTTTTGCAGCAGATTTGCCCGATGCAATGCATCTTTTGATTTCTTGACTGCTGCTTCCATGGGTGTTGATTGTGGATCTAAGTAAAAGGAAATCCTTGACAACTTCAATCTTTTCTCCATTTGTCATGATGTTGCTTGTTCATCCAGTTGTGAGGATTTTTGTTTTCTTCATGTTGAGGTGCAATCTATACTGAAGTCTGTGGTCTTCGATCTTCATCAGTAAGTGCTTCAAGTCATCTTCAGTTTCAGCAAGCAAAGTTGCGTCATTTGCATAATGCAAGTTGTTAATGAGTCTTCCTCCAATCCTGATACCCTGTTCTTCTTCATATAGTCCAGCTTCTTGGATTATTTGCTCAGCACACAGATTGAATAGGTATGGTGAGAGGATACAACCCTGACACACATCTTTCCTGACTTTAAACCATGCATTATCCCCTTGTTTTGTCCGAACAACTGCCTCTTGATGTATGTACAAGTTCCTCATAAGCACAATTAAGTGTCCTGGAATTCCCATTCTTTGCAATGTTATCTATAATTTGTTATAATCCACACAGTCGAATGCCTTTGAGTAGTCAATAAAACACAGATAAACATCTTTCTGGTATTTTCTGACATACAATGTATATAACTGATACATTTATTGACCCCTAAACCTAGCAGAGTGGGCACCAAAAAAAAAAAAAAAAATTGCCCTGGAGTTGATTCCAACTCGTAGCAGCCCTATAGGACAGAGTAGAACTGTCCCATAGGGTTTCCAAGGCTGTAATCTTTAAAGGAGCCCTGGTGGTGCAATGGTTAAGAGCTATGGCTTCTGAAAAAAAGGGCAGAAGTTTGAATCCAACAGCTGCCCCTTGGGAACCCTATAGGGCAGCTCTGCTTTGTCCTATAGGGTCACTATGAGTTGGAATGAGTTTGAGGGCAATGGGCTTAATCTCTACAGAAGCAGACTGCCACATCTTTCTCCCATGGAGCAGCTGGTGGGTTCAAACCATTAACCTTTCGGTTAGCAGCTGAGCACTTAACCACTATGCCACCAGGACTCCTGAACACATTTTTAAAAAAAAGTTGCCATTGAGTCAATTCCAACTCATAGAGACCCTATAGGACAGAGTAGAACTGCTCCATAGGGTTTCGAAGGGGTAGTTGGTGGATTTGAACTTCCTACTTCTTGGTTAGCAGCCAACCTCTTAACTACTGTGCCACCAGCGGCTCATAGCATTCACTAATTCTGAAGAAAAGAAACAACCCTTAAGAAAAGGCATATTAATATTCTGTAATTCCTGACAGAAAATTCACTCAGGAATTCCATGCATTCCTCCAATAATCTCATTTGCCACAGACGTCGCTAATGTGCCTTTCCCTACAACACTGAATTTAAGCTCCTGAGTTATGATGTAGTTTGGCAGTCATGTAATGATGTAATCACTTCCAGGATGAGATCTGATATGTGATCACTTCCACGATGGGATCTGCTGTGAGTAGCCAATCAGTTGAAAGGGAGTTTCACTGGGATGTGGCCTGCATCCAATATAGGTGGACTTTCAGGCAAGGTGTGTACGCTTTTGCTTGCTCTAGATCCTAGAGCTGGCTCCTGTTCGTCTGACCTCTGGTTCTTGGGACTTGAGCTAGCAGCTCACCTGCTGTCTTGCCTGCTGATCTTGGGATTTTGCAGCCTGTGAGCCAGAGCCCTGCAGTCTGACCTGCCAATCTTGGGTTTGCCAGCCCCTGCAGCTGTATGAGTCAGGAGAAGCCTCCAGCCAGACCCATGGACTTGGAACTTCTAGCCCCTACAATCAAGTAAGCTGTTTCCTTGATATAAATCTCTCTCTGTATATATTTATACACTTCACTGCTCCCAGCCTAAGACAGGGAGTGAGAAGTAGAAGGTTTGTGCAGGGAGATAGAAAAGAGGGGGAGAAATGGAAGAGAGAGCAATTTGTCTTTCAAGTCTGCTTCCATGGACTTGATCAGAGTTGTAGAACTGAGGGGCTGTGGGGGAAAATCCTTGTAGAGCTGTTTTCAGAGGGGCTTTGAATGAACAGTACAAATGAGTTTCCACAGGGCACTGGGAATAAAGCTGGCAATAGGACCCAGTGCAGATGGAGGAGGAGAAAAGTACAAGCCAACTTGTTCCAGACAGAAAATCATTACTGTTCTGGGGATTTCCAGAAGAAACTATAAAGAGGTCCTGGTAGACTGACCTACAACACTCCTGCAAGGGGCACCAAAGAGTCATCAGAATTCATGTTAATAAAGTTGACAAGAGTTTAGTTAAGTTTTTTTAATTTCCCTTTTTTTTAATGTATTTTATTTATTTACTTTTTTAACTTCCACAGGGGAGTAGGCACAGCTCTTCTTTTTTTATAATTATGGTAACTCACATTACATGAGATTAACCATTTTAAAGTGAAAATTTCGGTGGGGATTGGTACATTCACAGTGTTGTGCAGCCACCACCTCTATTTACTTCCAAAATATTTTCATCACCCCAAAAGGAAACCGTGTACCCATTAGCAGTCACTCTTGATTCTCTGCTCCCCCAGCCCCTGGCAACCACTAGTCTGCATTCTTTCTCTATGGCTTTACCTATTCTGGGTATTTATTAAAAATGGAATCACACATAAGAACTGCTTTAGGTGAAGGGAAGGACAATACTCAATACATGGAAGGTCAGCTCAGCTGGACTGGACTAAAAGCAAAGAAGTTTCCGGGATAAACTGAATGCTTCAAAGCTCAGCGGAGCAATGGCGGGGGTTTGGGGACCAGGGTTTAAGGGGACTTCTAAGTCAATTGGCAAAATAATTCTATTATGAAAACATTCTGCATCCCACTTTGAAATGTGGCGTCTGGGGTCTTAAATGCTAACAAGCGGCCAACTAAGATGCATCAATTGGTCTCAACCCACCTGGAGCAAAGCAGAATGAAGAACACCAAGGTCACATGATAACTAAGAGCCCAAGAGACAGAAAGGGCCACATGAACCAGAGACCTACATCATCCTGAGACCAGAAGAACTAGTTGGTGCCCGGCCACAATCGATGACTGCCTTGACAGGGAGCACGACAGAGAACCCCTGAGGGAGCAGGAGAGCAGTGGGATGCAGACCCCAAATTCTCATAAAAAGACCATACTTAATGGTCTGACTGAGACTAGAGGAATCCTGGCGGTCATGGTCCCCAAACCTTCTGTTGGCCCAGGACAGGAACCATTCCCGAAGACAACTCATCAGAGATGAAAGGGACTGGACAGTGGGTAGGAGAGAGATGCTGATGAAGAGTGAGCTAATTATATCAGGTGGACACTTGAGACTGTGTTGGCATCTCCTGTCTGGAGGAGGGATGGGAGGATAGAGAGAGTGGGAAGCTGGCAAAATTGTCACGAAAGGAGAGACTGGAAGGGCTGACTCATTGGGGGAGAGCAAGTGGGAGTACGGAGTAAGGTGTATATAAACTTATATGTGACAGTCTGACTTGATTTGTAAACGTTCACTTGAAGCTCAATAAAAGTTAATTAAAAAAAAATGGAATCACACAATATGTGACCTTTGGTGTCTGCTTTCCCCATATTCTCTTTGCCTTTGAACTTCAACAGAGCCTATTCCCACAGGATTGCCCTGAGTCGGAATCAATTCCATGGCAACGGGTTTGGTTTTTTGAGTTTTTGGTATATCGGAAGGATCCCTGGTGGCACAATGGTTAAGCACTTGGTTGCTGACTGAATGGTTGGCAGTTCAAACCTACCCAGACCTTCTGAAGGAGAAAAGACCTGGCAATGTGCTTCCATAAAGAATTCAAAAATTGACTCAATGGCACTTAACAACAACAACATCTCTATCTGTGGGTATTGCAAATTGTGTAAGTTCCGCTACTAACCCTAAGGTTGATGGTTCAACTCCACCCAGTGGCACCATGGAAGAAAGACCTGGGATCTATTTCCCTAAGATCACAGCCATTGAAAACCCTATGAAGTGCATTCTACTCTGACACGTATTGGGTCACCATGAGTTTTTTTTTTTGTTTGTTTGTTTTTTTAATCTTTATTGTGCTTTAAGCGAAATTTACAAATCAAGTCAGTCTCATACAAAAATTTATATACACCTTGCTATATACTCCTAATTGCTCTCGCCCTAATAAGACAGCCTACTCCTTCCCTCCACTCTCTCTTTTCATGTCCATTCCATCAGTTTTTAACCCTCTCTACCCTCTCATCTCCCCTCCAGATAGGAGATGCCAACATAGTCGCAAGTGTCTACTTGATCCAAAAAGCTCATTCTTAATCAGCATCATTTTCTATCCCATTGTCCAGTCCAATCCATGTCTGAAGAGTTGGCTTTGGGCATGGTTCCTGTCCTGGGCTAACAGAAGGTCTGGGGGCCATGACCACTGGGGTCCTTCTAGTCTCAGTCAAACCGTGAAGTCTGGTCTTTTTACAAGAATTTGGGGTCTGCATCCCACTGCTCTCCTGCTCCCTCAGGTGTTCTCAGTCGTGTTCCTTGTCAGGGCAGTCATCAGCTGTAGCCAGGCACCATCTAGTTCTTCTGGTCTCAGGCCGATGTAGTCTCTGGTTTATGTAGCCCGTTCTGACTCTTGGGCTCATAATCACCTTGTGTCCTTGGTGTTCTTCATTCTCCTTTGATCCAGGTGGGTTGAGACTAATTGATGCATCTTAGATGGCCACTTCCTAGCATTTAAGACCCCAGATGCCGCTCTCCAAAGTGAGATGCAGAATGTTTTCTTAATAGATTTTATTGTGCCAGTTGACTTAGATGTCCCATGAAACCATGGTCCCCAAATCCCCGCCCCTACTACTCTGGCCTTCGAAGCATTCAGTTTATTCAGGAAACTTCTTTGCTTTTGGTTTAGTCCAATTGTGCTGACCTCACCTGTATTGTGTGATGTCTTTCCCTTCACCTAAAGTAGATCTTATCAACTATCTAATTAGTGAGTACCCCTCTCTCTCCCTCCCTCCCTCCCCCCTGTAACCATCAAAGAGCATTTTCTTCTCTGTTTAAACTATTGCTCCAGTTCTTATAATAGTGGTGTTATACAATATTTGTCCTTTTGCAATTGACTAATTTCACTCAGCATAATACCTTCCAGGTTCCTCCATGTTATGAAATGTTTCACAGATTCGTCACTGTTCTTTATAGATGCATAGTATTCCATTGTGTGAATATACCGTAATTTATCTATCCTTTCATCCGTTGATGTTGATGGGCACCTTGGTTGCTTCCATCTTTTTGCTATTGTAAGCAGTGCTGCAATGAACATGGGTGTGGATATATCTGTTTGTGTAAAGGCTCTTATTTCTCTAGGATATATTTCCAAGGAGTGGGATTGCTGGATCATATGGTTAGTTCTATTTCTAGCTTTTTAAGGAAGCACCAAATCGATTTCCAAAGTGGTTGTACCATTTTACATTCCCATCAACAGTGTATAAGCGTTCCAGTCTTTCCACAACCTCTCCAACATTTATTATTTTGTGTTTTTTGGATTAAACTTTTTTTGTTGTTGTTGGAGTGAGACGGAATCTCATTGTACTTTTGATTTGCATTTCTCTAATGGCTAATGATTGTGAGCATTTCTTCATGTACCTGTTAGCTACCTGAATGTCTTCTTTAGTGAAGCGCCTGTTCATATCTTTTGCCCATTTTTTAATTGGGTTATTTGTCTTTTTGTAGTTGAGTTTTTGCAGTATCATGTAGATTTTAGAGATCAGGAGCTGATCGGAAATGTCATAGCTAAGAGCTTTTTCCCAGTCTGTAGGTAATCTTTTTCCTCTCTTGGTGAAGTCTTTCGATGAGCATAGGTTTTTGATTTTTAGGAGCTCCCAGTTATTTAGTTTTTCTTCTGCATTGTTAGTAATGTTTTGTATGCTGTTTATGCCATGTATTAGGGGTCCTAACTTTGTCCCTATTTTTTCTTCCATGATCTTTATCGTTTTAGATTTTATATTTAGGTCTTTGATCCATTTTGAGTTAGTTGTTGTGCATGGGGATCAACATGAGTTTTAATTGACTCAACGGCAATGGGTTTTTTGTTTTGTTTTGTTTTATCCCTATCTCAGTTTAAACATTCTGACTGAGGCGAGTCACAGGTGGACGTGTCTCCCACATGTCTCTCCTAGCTCTTGCTGCTCCAGCTAAAACATTCTGGGTCATGCATTACCTGAAGAGAACCACCTTGTCTAGGTGACCCACCTCTTGACTTGGAGGCTTACACCTCCTTCGGGATGGCTTTCTAGTTTATAGTTAATTCTGATCCACTTCTCTGAATACTCATAGCACTTTGTCCTTCTCTTACAGCAAGTATCACGTCCTGCTTTTTATTGCAATTCACTCTGTATATTTTCTCTGGGCATTCTCTGCTTGATTGTTAAAGCCTAAGACCTTACTGACTCAAATGTATATCTTAGTTGATTTTCAGGTGATATAATTATCTGGTTAAAGCAATTCATGGTAAGATGTAAAGAAATAATAGGCATAATCCCTGTATGTTGACAGTTGGAAGGAGGAACACTTGTTTACCTAAAAAAAACCCTCCACCTAAGGAGGAATGTGGGAGAGAATTTGAGTTTGGGGTTTGGTAGTATTAGCTCCTGCATGAGCATTCCCCCTGACTCCACCATAGCACCCTTCTCAAGACTAAGCAGTAAAATGGAAAGAGGACACACTTTGCTTCTGTCTCCCATGAGGCTAATGGATTTTGATCCCATCTAGGGCTCATAGGACAGCCTTACACCCCCCTCTCACTAAGGAGCCTGCCCTGCCTCTGCTTTCCTACTACCTGATCAGGCACAGTGACTTTCCCTCCCCATTGGAACATTAACCCTACCACCACTGCAATCCACCACCACCATCTCCCAACATTTGCTCTGCTGTACCTTGTGCTACTTAAACCTTTCATGTGCATTTTGTCTTATAAGTCTCTTATTCCTTCATGTCCCTTGGTACAGAGAGGGCAAACAGTAGCCCTTAACACATATCTAACTTCCAAGAATACCATACAGTCATTTCGTATACCTCATTTCCACCAAAATCCTTTCAAGAAAATATCCACACCTCTGGGTTAATAAGAGGGGAAGAATGGGAAGGGATATGCTTGAGCTAAGTTATCTCCCTCAGATGTAAGGACTCGAGGTGAATGTTCTAAACCTGGTCCCTGTGAGGCTTCCAGTCGTTAGATTGTGTGCACCAAATTCCAGGACCACATGGCCAGATGGGACAGGCAAGGGAAGGAGAAGGTGGGGGCACTTCTACTACCCACAAGGGTCTGAATTTCTGACATGTGTCTCCTTGGAATATGTTAAAGTGAACCAATTTCAACATGATCATGAGAAACTTTCCCAAGGGACTGGCTCTAGCTTGGCTTAGACTGAAGGTCTTTTGATAACCAAGAAGCTTTATCTGAATTCTCCAGCTTCTGCCTTTGGCCTGAATCCTAACACTCATGATGTGTGTCTCCTCCTTGAGGCTTCTGGTGGTGCCCCCGTGCTGTCCCTGATAGCCATTCTTCCATGGGGTACATCATTTGGCGTCCATCTATTTGCTTATCTCCTGCTGCCAAGATCTTTCATCTCAACCCCCAAAATGTTCAAAACTGTTCACACCCCTTAGGGAGCCCTGGTTTTGTTCTCTTTGCAACTGCCAAGAAGGCACAGTTGGTTACTTTCGCAAAGGAAGATTCTATAGAAACTGGGGGACTTGACTGTTTATGTCAGTTTTCTAAGCTCTCTTGCAGGCAGTGTTGTTCTCTTGAATTATGCCCCCTCTGGAGTTTTGAGAACAAAATTGATTCCCTAAATGTCATCACAGTTTCCCTGGAAAGCGTGTATATGGATCCAGGGTGAGTATTCTCTATTTTAATGACACTTATCTGTCTCTGGAAACCCTGGTGGTGCAGTAGTTAAGAACTATAGCTGCTAATCAAAATGTCAGCAGTCTGAATTCACCAGCAGTCCTTAGAAACTCTACCAGCCAGTTCTACTCTGTCCTATAGGATCACTATGAGTCTGAATTGATGGCAACGGGTTTGGTTTGGTTTTTAAAAACCTGTCTCTGCTTCTCTATATTCAACCCATCCTCAAGTGCCAGGGCGGCCCCAGGGGCCTTCCTAAAAGGCAAGAACTGAATACCCTTGTTTGAATAGGACAAATGTGTCTATGAATAGGATAAATTCTCATTCACATAAACGCAATTTTGTGATGTTGTGCTTGGTAGGATCACTTTACTACCTATCACCGTCAAGTGGATTCCAACTCATAGCTTAGGCCAACAGAAATGATTCAAAGCATTTGCCCTCTAAACTGAGTTTGCAATTAGTAATATAACTTACAGAGTGTCTTGGAATGACCATCCGTACAAGGAACTCTGGGGAAGCCAGCAGGCTTCCGTCCTTCCAACCCCACAAGTCCTGTTGGAGACAACAAGAAATAGAAGATTTTAAGGGGATCAGTGAGTATATTTCTGATCTCGAAGTTGCTTAATCATAGTTTGAGTTTTCTCCACCAGCATTTTCATGTTTCATGACAGTAAAAGTCTGGAGACGAGATAAAACAAAAAAAGCCGTTGCTTTCAAGTAGATTCCAATTCATAGCGACCCTATAGGACACAGTAGAACTGTCCCATAGGGTTTCCAAAGAGCAGCTGGTGGATTTGAGCTGCTGACCTTTTGGTTAGCAAGGGAGCTGTTAGCCACTTTGCAACCAGGGCCCAAGAGATGAGATAATGACCCTTACATGAGCAGTAAGAAAATGAAGCCCTTTCACACCCAAGGATATCTTCCTGTCACTTTATGGACGAGTTCCTGGGACTTGTAAAAGAAACGTTATATGTGTAACAGAAGGGTAGAAAGGGTCATTGTCTCTCTGTTTCTAGGTTAAATAACTTGTTAGAGGCTGTGAGTAGAAAAAAAAGGCATGGTTAAAAACAGCCTTTCTCTTTCAAGGCAATTTTTCCTTTGCTCCCGTTAAGCTTCTGCTGTTGGCCTTCTCTCTCATCAGTGTGGATGTGCTGGCCTGTGTGCCTCTCTGTCCCCAGCAGTGATGACGAAGACATGTTTTCAAGATGCTTTTCTGCCTAGCTGCTTCATCATCCTCATCTTCCTGCAGCTGCTGTCCACTGTCATACACGGAATTGGTAGGAGGACATTCCTTTCCCAATGCTAGGGGGATGTCCCAGTGTAAGAAAAGACATGCTGAAAGAGAAGCGCAGGACTCAAGGAATTACTTACATCCTCAGAGATAAATGTGGGCATAGGCGGGAGAGCTCCATCTTCTCAGAGGTGGCCTAACCCCGTCCAGTGACATCTGCCTGTTTCAGGAAATGTCAATTTTGATGTCATTGGCCCTGATGAACCTATTCTGGACATAGTGGGGAAAGACACAGATTTACCATGCTACCTGTCCCCCAACATCAGTGCCAAGGACATGGAGTTGAGATGGTACAGGGACCACTTCTTCCCAGCTGTGTATGTGTATGAGAGAGGGAAAAATGTGTCCGGAGAGCAGATGGAAGAGTACCGAGGAAGAACAACGTTTTTGATAGACCACATTGCCAACGGCACAGCGGCAGTGAGGATACACAATGTCACAGTATTTGATAATAGGACATACCATTGCTATTTCCAAGAAGGCATGCATCATAGGGAAGCCACACTGGCTGAAGGTGGCAGGTAAGGTGCTTACTTGCTTGGTCATCTTGTTTCCATGTGACCCCAAGTATAAGTTTCTCTACCAAAGTTTCATTCCCAACTGCAGATAATCAAGTTTATGGCTGAAATTTCATGGCACAACATATGCTTCCAAGCAAATTCCATTTTTCTTTAGGTGAAGTATTTTCTGGGAAATGCAGTTCTCAATGCATGGTTGTTTTCTACTCTTTCTTCCCTTCATTTTACCACTAAGAAGAAGGTGAAGGAGAGAGGCAGGAAAATGAGACAATGAGAGAGAGAGAGAATGGAGAGTGTTTATGGGATATGGGGAGAAGTTTTCCTTGGTGCTTTGAATTCAAGCAAAACTTGGTTCTAATCTTGCTTCCCACAATTACTAATTTTGTGAAATAAGAAACTTATTTAATCTAATCTTTTTTCCTGAAATTTTTTGTTTTGTTTTACCTGTGAAATGGAAATAATAATATACTTGACATGTAAATATTAAACAGAGTGATATGTAAAAAATTCCTAGCACCTATTGGAAATTCTCAAGACTTTTTTCTTCCTAATGGAAGCAGCAATAGCTGGAAAGATTAAAGCCGGTATCTTTTTATCTAGGCCTGGGCACACAGCCCAGAATCAGATTCAGAGAGGACAAGGATGAAGGTGTCCAGGCAGAGTGCACCTCAGGTAACTGGTCCCCTCAGCCCCAGGTGGAGTGGAGAGATTTCAGGGGAGAGATAATACCTTCTGTGATCAATCTGTCTGTGTCAGCTACAAGTGGGCTCTTTGCTGTCATATCTAATGTGGAGATCACAGACAGGGCTATGGAAGGCCTCTTTTGCTTCATTGTCAAACCCCTTCTCCCTGAGAAGAAAGTGGTTGTGAGTCACCCACCAAGTTAGCATTTTATTCAGATCTTTCCTTCATTTTCAAATACCTGAGTGAGGGCCACCACGGCCCCAGACATCAGGATCCTCTGAGAGAGCTGCAAGGCCAGGGAGCACGAGAGAACGGAGGCGCAGGTCTTTGTTCATGACCTTTCCCACAGAGGCCTGACTTGGGGGGTCCTGGAGAGATGCAGAGTTAAGGTGCTTATGACTGAGGTGGATGGGAGTGCCAGGAGAGCCTCCAGGAGAGCTGTGTCTCCTCAGGAAACAAGAAAATTTCCTCTCCATATTAACTTTTTTAAAGTTTTTATTTTTAAATAATTTCCATCTTTCAGAAATTTTGCCAAAAATTTTGCAACCTTTATCCAGATTCACCAATTTTTAACATGTTGCCACATTTTAAAAAATAATTTCTAGCTCACCTAAGGAGACCTGGTGGCACAGTGGCTAAAGTGTTTGGCTGCTAACCAGAAGGTCAGCAGTTTAAACCCACCAGCCACTCCATGGGAAAAAGATATGATAGTCTGCTTCTGTAAAGATTTACAGCTTTGGAAACTCTAGGGGGCAGTTCTACTCTGTCCTATGGTGTTGCTATGAGTCAGAATCAACTCGATGACAGTGGTTTTTTTTTTTTTTTTAATCTAATATCTATCTCCTATGTGTCTATCAGTCCCTGGGTGGTGAAAACTGTTAAGCATTCAATTACTATGCAAAAGGTTGGGGGTTCAAACTCACCCAGAGGAGCCTTGGAAGACAGGCCCAGTGATCTGTTTCCAAAAGGTCACAGCCTTGAAAACCCTACGGAGCAGTTTTACTCTGCACACATGGGTTGAAGTCACATGTATCTATCTATACCTATTTATACAAATACGTATTTTTTTCTAAACCATTTCAAAGTAGTTTGTAAACATCATGTCCTGTTACACATTAATCTTTTAGTCTTGCTCCAATATTTACTCATGTGACTCCCTGGAATCCCCTTTAGCTTCTTTTTCCAGAAGCGTCTGGCCCAAGGTATGGAGACTATCCCTGCCTCTGATCCTTGTGCCACTGGGACTTGTAGTAGCTGGACCCATCTTATTCTCTAAAATGCAAAGGTACGAAGTGAGACAGCACAAAGAAAAGGGGCACCAACAGCGAGCTAGCAGTGACAGGGGCCGACTGCTCATTGGTGGGCAGGGGAACGGGACATATGTGCTGTGTATGCATCTATAGGCATGCCCATGTGGGTATGTGTGCATGTGTACATGCCTGTGTGTGTGTGTTTCTGTATTCCCTTGCATTCCAGAGTGCAGAAATGCTCTGTTATGTGCCAGTGAGTCACAGCCACATTCTTGTGAAAATCAAGCTTTAGCTGCCCTGAGAGACTTTAGCTCCTTCTTTTTCATTTTCTGAGACCCTAGAAGGAAGGGGCATGGAGAGCCCATAGCAGCGATGGTCCTGAGTGTGGGAGATGCTGAAAGAGCCAGCTCTTCTAAGTCAGGGGGCTCAGAGAGATTGATGCTCTTTGTATTTTCCATTTTCTCTCCCTGTTCTGGAACTCTGATCACTCATAAATTTTTGCTTTTGATTGTATCCCGCATCATTCTCACAGTTTTTTTTTTTTTCCATTTTTCTTCGTTCTTTTTTCTATTTTTTCCTGAAAGAGAGTTGTATCCAAGTGTTTGTCTTCAATTTCACTGGTCCTGTCTTCCATCATTTCAAAGCTGTTCCTTAGCCCTTCCATGACACTGTCCATTTTTGAAATCTTGTTGTTTATCTTTTGGATTTTTAATTGCAGTTTTTGTATGATTTCTGGTTGTGAATTTATTTTGGCATTTTGTTCCTTCATTATCTTCCTGGATTCTTCCATTTTTTTTTTTTTTTTTGTCTGTATTTTCCATGGATTTGTCTGCCTTTTCAATAAATTTGTCTATTTTTCTTCAATTTTGTCTGCTTTTTGCTTCAACTCTTAGATAGCTCTGAATATTAGAGATTTGCATTCCCTCCCAGGTAGTTCTAGTGCCTTTTCTTCTACTGGAAAGTCATCTGGTATTTTATTTTGGACTGCTACGAGAATCATCCTTTTTTTTTTTTTTTTTTTTGATGTTTAGATATTGTCTGCTGTCTTTGGGACATTCAGTAGTGACTTTCTTCGTTTCTTGATTGTAGATTTGTTTGTTTCATCCTGCATTTTTGTTTTATTTGATTATTTCTGAGTAGGCAGGCTGTGTGTTCTTTGTTGTTTGCTTGTCTGTAGTCACAATGCTTTTCACCTCCTTGTCTGATGGGCAGGGCCAGTCACTCAGCTATGGTGCAGCAGGGCAAGTCCAGCTGAAGGGGAGGGGCTAGGCTGGGTTGTTTGTGGCACTACTAGCAATGACAGGGTGGGTCAGGAATCAGTGCTGGGCAAGTTCCGGTAGGCTGTGCCTGTGCAGTTTGGGGGTGTGATGTTCAGCACACAGTGCAGGTAGGCAGGAAAAAGGGTGGAGGTTGTGATGTGTGAGGCTAATATGGGTATGGTAAAGAGGAGAGAGAAACAGGAGCCAAAAAGAAACAAACTAAGGGGGAAAAAAAGAGTGCTAAGGGAGCTTGCTCTTGGAGTGAAGAGATGAGAAACCGAGAAATGGAGAAAAGCAAAAAAAAAAAAAAGATAAAAATTTGGAAAAGAAAAGCCCCACCAGGGAACCCACCAGTGCAGCCTCGAAGACAGGGGAAGTGGCTCCCATGATGCACAGTATAGCCTGGCTAGAGGGGGTGTGGATGTCACACAGCACCGGATATTCAGGAGACAGGAGAAGAGGGTAAGTATAAAGAGACAAGAACTGAGAAATGAGGAAAGGGAAAAACAGAGAGAGAGAGAAAAAATGCCTCCAGAGATCCCAGCTACATGGCTGCACAGATTGGAGGACTGGCTCCTAAGCCATGCAATGCAGCCTGGCTAGAAGGGGCTCCCAAACCACGAAAAGAAAAACAAACAAAAACAGAGCAAAACAAAACAAGCAAAATAAATAAAAAGCCCAGGGATCCCACCAGCATGGTGTTGTGGGTCTGGGGAGTGGTTCCTCAGACAAGCGAGGCTTCACAGCCTTTCAAGTAGAAGCAAAGATGGGACACGGAGCCAGGTGTTTGAGACAAAGGAGGAGAGGTGGTGGGAGGCACGAAAGAAACCAAAAGAAACAGAAAGGAGCAACACCAGTTCAGGTAGTAGGCCAGTATGGGCAGGGCAAATCCAAGCGGCCCAGGGCGTAAGCAGTTGCCTCCTGGCCAAGAGAAGGCAGCTAGTGGGAAGCAGAGAAGGTGGGGGGCGGGGAGAAGTGTGGGGATAGGAAAGTGTATATTGCTCATTGCCCGAGGCTCTGTCTCCTGCTGCGAATTTCTTGAAGCTGCTTTCCCGTGCTCCCTGTCAG
Organism: Elephas maximus indicus; assembly: GCF_024166365.1. NCBI lineage: Eukaryota > Metazoa > Chordata > Mammalia > Proboscidea > Elephantidae > Elephas > Elephas maximus. Next base: position 233,569,278 of record NC_064820.1, on the reverse strand, counting down.
CGGATCTCGGAGGTGGCTGGGGAGAATCTAAGCGGCACGGACGCTGCACTTCCTGGCCAGCTGAGCCACCGCTGCCAGCCAGGAAGCTCGGAGGTAGAGCAGCGGGGAGAGGATGGGGGTGGGAAAGCGTGTACGGCTGGTTACCAGGTGCTCTGTCTCCTGCTGGGAGCGCTGGGAAACTGCTTTCCCTGGCTCCCTGTCCCCCGGTCACCGACAGGAGTCCAAGATGGCGAATGCATGCTTCCTTAGCCGATAGGGGACTTCTGCATATATCTCTCCTCGATCTCTGTCACTGCAGGTTTCTTATTCCTTTTAGTGTTTGGCTGAGTTCTTTATTTCTTCGTTTGACACTTCGGGTTCCAGGAGCAACCACTGTCTCTATCTTACTTAGTTTTTCGGGTTTTTTCTGTGGCGGGACAGCGTGGTGCTTCTTTCTATGGCGCCATGTTGGCCAGAAGTCTCCTAAATGCAATGTCAGTGTCAATGAACAATTTATCTGGAAATTTATAGAAGAAAATTCATTGAGGAGTATACAATTTTGCAACAACAGTAGCAACAACTAAAAAATATGTGTTTGGTTACATAGATATATAAGTCTGCATAAATATGCACAGAAGCATATATGAATAACTGTAGGTATGTGTATCTACATGTTTATGTCTGCTGCATATAATTTCAAGTATAAAATAAAGTGCATAGAGGGCACAGTTTTGAATACTTTCTAGACACAACAAAACACCACATAGGATTACTGGGTGTGAGGTCTTAAGACCATAGTCTCATGGGGCAACTCAGTCAATTAGCATAAGGCAATGTTCTACATCCTAATTTGACGAGTAGTGCCAGGGACCTTAAAAGCTTGTGAGCAGCCATCTAAGATAAAACTATTAGTCTTTAGTCGTCTGGATATAATAAGAAGGAAACAAAAGACTCAGAGAAGAAATGAGTCTATAGAACCAATAGCCTACATGAATAATGACATCACCTACCTTGTGACCAAAAGAACCAGATGATGCCTGGCTACGTTACCAACTGTTCCAACCAGCAACTCAATAGATGGTCTCAGATAGAATGGGAGAAAAATGTAGAACAAAACTCAAACTCCTAAAAAAAAAAAGTCCAGACTTACTGGACCAGTAGAGACTAGATGAACCCCGAGACTATTGCCCTGAGATAATCTTTAAACTGGGAATTCAAACCACTCCCAGAGGTCACCTGTCATCCAAATGACAGATTGGCCCATAAAATAAATAATATCACCCATGAGTACTTTGCTCCTCAAAATAATCATCTAAACAAAACCAAATGGTTAACATTTACCTTAGATCAAAGATGACAGCGGTAGGGGAGACAGGGAAGCTAGATTAATGGAAACAGGACAACCAAAATGGAAATAATGAGAATGCTGATATATTGTGAAGAATGTCACCAATGTCACTGAACAATACGTAGAAATTGTTAAATGAGGAGCTAATTTCCTGTGTAAACTTTCACCCAAAACAATAAGATGCTGAAAAAATGAAGAAATTTAAATGACCCACACAAAACAAAAACAACATAAATAACTAAGTAATTGGATGGTTGTTCGAAAAACAGTGAATAAAACAGAGAGTTGACTTGGGAACTTAAGATACTGAATTCGGTGAAATTTCAAATGGCAGAGAATTCCAGAACATAGCTAGAGAATAGGTAATGTGTACTATTAGACAGGAACCGTGCAAATTCAGTTCTCCATGAGTTAGGGCAGTGCCTGTGAGACCCCAGGCTCTGGGTGCCATTACTAACCCCCACTTGTAAGTAAAGTAGCATAAGCCACCTCACTCTCTAACTGATTTCTCCAGATGTTTTCATTTCAGGTACTCAGACAACTTCCTGCCCAAGATAAGAAAAACAAGAGGCTGGGGTCTGCAGACCACAGAACCAGTAAGACCAGATCTGGTTTCTCCCACCGGACAGAACCAAATTTTAGCAGCCCAAGATTGGGGAAATACTTTCAGAAGTGAAGGGCCCAAGCCTAAGATTTGGCTTGAGAGATCCCCTTTCTTGGACTGAGCAAATGCAGATGATGGAACTGCCCCGGGAATGCCTTCTTCTGGGCCAGACCAATCAACAACCTTGCTCCTTCCCGCCAGGACCCTCCCCTAATAGATACTGTCTTGGCCATTGTTCAGGGAGCCATTCGGGTGACACAATTCCCAGTGTGCTCCTTGGCTTGGCTAACCAAATAACGCTTCTTTCATTTTCACCCATTTTGTGTCTCTACAGCTGTGCCATGTGAAGATCTGAGACCCCAGTAACATTGTTGGCTAGCCAGCCAGGAGGGCTTCAACTGGTGTCCAGAGATGCCCTCCCAGGACCAGTGGGGAACACCCAGCAAGCATCAGAGATTTCTCCAGAGGAACTTCACCCTGGTCCTTAAGGCAGACCTATCTCAGACCCAACAGCAGTCCTTGGAAAGTCAGAGAAAAACCTTGGGAATTCTGGTAAGTTATTTGTTTGGGGACTTAGTTTGTAATTCAACCTGATAGCTGTGCCATTTGGACCTGCTCTGAGGACCCTTTGGTGGTCTGCTATCGGAGAAGGAAAAGACCGGCAATAAGCACTAGGTTGTTTAACTGATCTATCGCTGGCTTTTGGAGTTTGGTTTTAGTTAACTTTGTTTTTATCAGAGAAGATGGTTAATAGAGCATCTCTGAATGCTCACCTAGGGTGTATTTCAAAATGCTGGGCTAAGTTTAGTTGTGACTCCATGAAAAAGAAAAGGTTGGTTTTCTTTTCCAGTGGTGGCTAACCCCTACACTTTGTTTTCAACCCTGTCACTCACCTGGACTTGGTTCTTGGTTTTAGATTTAAAGGATGTGTTTTTCTGTGTCCCCCTGGACTCAGAAAGCCAAGAGATATTTGCATTTGAGTGAGAGGATCCAAATTCCAGACAGAAACAGCAATATTGCTGGACCATTCCCTCACAAGCATTCAAAAATTCCCTGACTTTGTTTGGGACCACCTTGGCCAGACAATTTCAGAGACAAGTACTGAATAATGGGGTCTTTCTGCAGTATGTGGATGACCACCTTATTGCAAGTAATAACAAATTCAACTGCAATATCAACACAATGAATGTTTTATACTTTTTGGCTGAGATTGGATACTGAGTATCCAAGGAAAAGACTCAAATTGTGCAACAAAAGATCACTTATTTTGAGATTCATCATCAGGGGAGGGCAGCGAGATCTGCAGCCAGTGAAAAAACAGGCTATCTGCCCACTTGTCCCACCAGGGAACCGTAAACAGCTCCACAGGTTCCTGAGAATGGCACGGCTTTACAGGATTTGGATCCCTAATTTTGGACTATTAACCAAACCCCTCTATGCTCTTCTTTAGGAGAAAGAAACAGATCTGTTTTTATGGACCAGCCAAGAACAGGTGGCATTTGAACAAGTTAAAAAGGGCTTACTGGAGGCCCCAGCCCTATGTTTACCTGAATTACATAAGCCCTTCAATTTATTCATTCACGAACACCAAGGTATAGCGGCAGGGATACTCAACCAGCATTTGGGGTCACGGAGGAGCCGAGTGGCTTATTTTTCCAAAATCTTGGACTCAGTGATCCAAGGATGGCCAGCTTGCTTAAAGGAAGTTGCAGCAATGGTCTGCATACTGAAGGCAGCAAAAAAACCCTACCCTGGGGCAATTGGCTTGAGTACACAAAGCACACTCAGTTTTAGCTGTTCCAGAACAAAGAGGAAGTCATTGGCTATCCCAGAGCTCAATGACCCAGTACAAAGCTGCCCACGTGGACAATCCTAACGTCCATATACAACCCACCAGGACTCTGTACCTGGTTACCTTCCTCCCTACTCTGCCTCTTAGTGACCCCATACATCATGACTGTTCAAATTGTTGCTCTTGTGTATGCTAGCTGCCCCGATTTACAGGACCAGCCTTTGACTACTGCCGGTCTTGAGCTCTTCACTGATGGAAGCAGCTTCATGAAAAGAGGACAGTGCAAGGGAGGCTATGCAATCGTCAGCCTTACCACAGTCCTAGGGGTGAATGCTCTCCACAGTGGCACTTCAACTCAGAAGGCTGAACCGATTGCCATGATACAGGCTCTGAGGCTGGTGAAGGAATAATGGGTGAACATATACATGGACTTAAAGTATATATATCGGGTCCTACATACACATGGGGCAAATTAGAAACAGAGGGGGTGTTGCTGAATTCAACAGGAAAAGATATTAAACATAGTCAACAGATACTACAACTCCTCAAAAAGCCCTGTTACCAGATGCAGTTGCTGTGATCCACTGTAGATGCCATCAACAAGGTGAGTCCTCCATCATCCAGACAATTGCAAAGCAGACCTAGGGGCAAAAAGGGCTGCAAGGACTCTTGAGCCTGTAGTAGTAGCAGCTCTGACTCAGTTAAACCTTCCAAGAATTAGTGATGATCCAGTTTACACAGAGAAAGATATAAACTCAGCTATCGAGTGGCAATTCCAAAAAAAAGGAAAGTGGTATTGTACAGTAGATGGTAGACTATTTCTCCCAAAAGAAAAGATCCTGCCCATTCTAAAAGAACTGCACAAATTCCACACATTATGGACAAAAGGCCATGGATGATTGGGTTCAGTGACACCTGGTGGGTGAAGGTATTTACTGAGCCATAAAATCAGTTGCCCAGCAATGTCTCACTTGCCAGAAAAACAATTCAAAAATCAGTTTTTGCCCCTCCAGGAATGAAATATTGAGAACAAGTGCCCAGAAGGGATTGGCAAGTAGACTTCACAGAAATGCCATGGGCCCCAGGCAATTACAAGTACTTGCTAGTTTTTGTGGACACCTTTTCCAACAGGGTAGAAGCCTACCCCTGCAGAACTGAAAAAGCCTCTGAGGTAACAAAGTGCCTGCTTAAAAAAAATTATCCCTAGATTCAGCTTGCCCCAGTTCACTGGAAACGGAAACAGACCCCATTTCATGGCCCAGGTGGCTCAGTTAGTTGCTACACACCTTGGGATTGAGTCACACTTCCATAGTGCCTAGAGAACTCATTACAGTGGAAAAGGTGAAAGAATGAAGTGGACCATTAAAACACATCTAGCTAAATTGTGTGAAGAGACCAAGGTGACCTGGTCTAAAGTCCTCCCAGTGGCTCTGTTCAGGGTAAGAGTTGCTTCTAGAACTAAGTTAAAGGTAAATCCATTTGAGCTTACTTATGGGCGCCCCTTGCTCCGTAACTATAATGCCTCAAATTTAAACTGCAGCAATTTGACTAGAAACTTAAGGGGCTGACAATATTCATGAACAAGGTAAACTGTTTGTAAAACAGCACCTGCAGCTCTCAGAGGAAGTCTCAAGTCTCTCCACAGGTACGCCAGTCCCACCTGGCAGACTATTCCACTACCTAAAGTGCTGCTACACATCACCAAGCCCAGAAGCTAGACATTTGTTAACGCTGGGACACTAAGACCTTGGCCGAGACACAAAATGGTCCCTGTGAAGTGCTAATGTCCATGCCCAAAGCTGTGAAGGTCAGCAAGAAGGGTGCCTGGATCCACCACACCAGAATCAGGTAGGCTCCTACACCTGATCTTGAACAAAAGACCTCACAGAACAACAACTGGGAGGCTGAACCAATAACAGGGTTGCTGTGGCTATTCAAGGAAAGAAAAGACGCCACAGATAAATGACCAGTAATTATGCTTGAGGCTCCTGGCTGTCCTGTTTTTGTTACCCTCGTTCCTATTGCTATCTTAGTCTTTTATCTGCTGGTGTGTCTCTGTGTGCGCCCTTTTGGGTAGAATCATTTCTAGGGTTCCTTCTGAGTAACCCGACTATCCCTATTCCCATCTGTAGTCCGATAAAGGCTTTCACATTTCCCCTGTAAGCATATTCTGCCCTTATAGAGGCTGGGTCACTGGGTTTGCCTTAAAATGTCTGCAGTTGCCCTAGTATGTCTCCTGATGCTGACCACCTAGGGTGTGGAAGTGTTGTGAAAAAATACCACCATTGTAGACTTTCCTCAAATTATAGCAGGGACCCCTAGAGATAAGGGTAATTTCTAACTACTCAGCAGTCCTGGCACCTGGTCACTTTTGCCACCTCCCTAGAAGAGGGCCAACAAGTACACCTATCCTTTAACTTGACCACATATGAAAACCAAACTGTTTCCAGCACAGATCAGTGTATCAATAACCTAGAGTCATATAACACCCCCAAATGGCCACAACCTGACTCAGCTACCACAAGATGGCCATTCCCTCACCCCAAACTGGAACATAAGTTCCACCAGCAATGAACAAGCTGTTTGTTCCCCCTGAAGTTCGTCAAAACTTTGCTGTAGAACTAACACCACACTGGTTCAACCTGATTGTAATCCCTCAGAGACCTCACCTTGTGCATCTAACACCCGAGGAAACAAATGTTATACCTCAACTAATTGTATTCAGTCTTAGGCCTTAACCCCTCGCAGTCACCCTGCTTTCCACAAAGCTGCTTCTTCGTTTTTGCACAATCAGACCTCTCCAGCCTGCTTAGTGTATTACTCCCCTTACCTGGCTGAAGTTTTCTTATCTGCATTAAAGAGGTTCCCAGGCCCCTGCTTACTACAGGCCAATCACACTCTTTCCCACCTTGTCTTCCACAAGTTCTGTGTGCCCGCAGAGGCTATATCTGAGTCTGCAGCAAGCAGCCTCTGCTCACCATGAGCCAACCTAGACCATTAACACAAACAGGTGCCATGGCAACTTCTTGTCTGGCCCCCTGGCTACTCCAAGTGACGGTACCCCAGGGCATGATATCATCGGTGGCTCAACCCTAAAGGTTTTCAACCACTCTGGGGGGGGCACCAGGCACAGAGAAAAACAGGCTCTAGGCCAGCATAATGACAGCTATAAGATTTTTAAGCTCCATGGAGAGGCTTTGCTTACCATGAGTCGACCCTTCAGAATTTAGCTATGTCCATTAAATGCTTCTATCGCTGAATCCTTACAATTACAACAACAAAGCCTAGACTCTCTGATCAAAGTGGTTATAGACCACAGAATTGTTCTGGACTTCCTGCTAGCCGAACAGGGGGGTGTCTGTGAGGTGGCTAATACCTCTTGTTGAACATATATCAACTCTTCTGGCCAGGTAAAAAAAAATGTCCAAAAGATTTACAATGAAAAGGCTGCATAAGTATAATCAACAGAACAACACACAGGACATCTAGAATGCTGTCAAGTCTGTCATTCCCAGTATAACCTGGTTTCTCCCTCTTATAGGGCCTTTTGTTTGTATACTGTTGTTGCTGTTACTTAGACTGTGCTTGTTTAATCTTGTCATAAAGTTCGTTTCTTCCAGGTTGCAAAAATTCCACCTCCAACTCGTGCTCCAACAGGAATATAGATTAATTCCTCCTGAACCCACATGGGCCAGACTTCAGTTCTATGCCAGTGTCCCTGTTCAGCTTAAAGTAGCTACAGAAGAAAGACCTTCACCCCTACTTCCCATGAAAGTCAGAATTTAGATTAAGCACCCAAATCCTGAAAAGAGAAGGGAGGAATGAAACCCCAGCCACTGGACACCGTTACCAACCCCAACTTGCAAGTAAAGTAGCATGAGCCATATCCTCCTCTAACTGGTTTCTCCAGATGTTTTCTTTTCAGATAACCAGCCAACTTCCTGCCCAAGGTAAAAAAAAAGCAAGAGGCTGGAGTCTGCAGACGACAGAACCAGTTAAGACCAGATCTGGCTCACCTGACATGCGCAGAACCATCAAACTCGTCCTCTTAGTGATCTTGGAAATTTTCTCCCACCAGACAAAACCAAACTTTAGCAGCCAAAATTGGGGAAAGGCTTTCAGAAGCGAAGCGTCGGAGCCTAAGATCCAGTTTGAGAGACCTCCTTTTTTGGACTGAGCAAGAACCAATCAAAGACCTTACTCCTTCCTGCCAGGACCCTCCCCCAATAAATACTGTCTGGGCCATTGTTCGGGGAACCATCTTGGCAATGCAAGGCCAACCAAATAAAGCTTCTGGCCATGCCTACTAAAGACCTAAGACCCAGGTAACACCTGGACATGCTAACAATTATAATAATAAGGATAACAGCAGCAGTAGCAACAACATTATTGATAAGCATGCCTAGGGCCCTTAGTAAATGACCAGTGCTCTTCCAATCACTTTATATATAATAGGTGACCTAAACCCCAGTAAGTACTAATTTACTGAATAAATCTCAAATCTAGGTTAAGGGGTCTTTAGCAAAGATTTGATAGTTAAAGCCATGAGAATAATGGATGAGAGAAAACATAGAAATGGGGGCTGTTGGGAGAATTTTTACAGCAAAATTCTCCAATGGGATGTACTAAAATGACAGATAAGAGACAGGTGGGACACCAGGAGGCACAGAAGAGGTAACTCTATGGAAATCCTTTTATCTTAGATTGCTCCAGAAGCTAGCACACGCTATATATATATACATATATATATACATATATATATACATATATATATACATATATATATACACACACACATATATATATAATATATATACACACACGTATATACATATATATAAAACCAAAAAACAAACCAAACCCAGTGCCGTCGAGTTGATTCCGGCTCATAGCGACCTATAGGACAGAGTAGAACTGCCCATAGAATTTCCAAGGAGTGCCTGGTGGATTCAAACTGCTGACCCTTTGGTTAGCAGCTGTAGCACTTAACCACTATGCCACCACGGTTTCCATACATATATAGAGAGAGAGAGAGTCGGAATCGACTCGACAGCAGTGGGTTTGTTTTTTTGTTTTATATATATATATACATATATATGTATATGTATGTATATTGTGGCGACATAAAATTTTCCGTTTGAACCACTTAAATGTACAATTCAGTGGAATCAGTTATACTCACAATGTTATGCAACCATCACCACTATCTAATTCCAAAACTTTTTCATCACCCGAAACAGAAACTCTATACGCATTAAACAATAACTCCCCATTCTCCCCATCACCAATCCCTGTCTGAGACAAGGATTTTAATACAAATTTATTTGGAAGCATATCCTAGGAAGCAGGGTAAATAAGTGGGGTAGTGAGCAAGAAAGGGAAGAAATCTGGTACAAGGTGTGCTGACACTGCTGTGGTTCAGTCCTCATGGGGACCTCCAGGGGGCTGTATGAAATGTCTTGCTACTTGAAGGGCAAGGGAATTCCAGCTCCTGTGTATTACTGGAAAAGGGCTGATGACGGGGGCAGGAAGCCCCCAGCAATTAAAGCCTGTCCTGCATGCTGGCCAGAAAACCCACTCAGGCAGAGGGTCCCAGGTGCTTGCAAAGGACAGACATGGAGACTCATGATAGGAGGGGCAGGCATATACTTGTAAGACACATCCCACCCCTTGCACCACACAAGCATGTAAATTTCACAGGGAACTTTCACAAACTCTACAAAACTGAACAAAATTTTTAAAACTTATCTTAAGACAGTGCTAAACATTACGGTCTTCATTACTGCAGTTTGTTCAGAACTCTAAATTGATGTTCATCATTTTCCTCTCCTACCATCTACCATCTATTCTCCCCCACGTGTCTGTCAGTTTGTCGTACTGTGGGGGCTTGTGTGTTGCTGTGATGCTGGAAGCTATGCCACTGGTATTCAGATACCAGCAGGGTCACCCATGGAGGACTGGTTTCAGCTGAGCTTCCAGACTAAGACAGACTAGGAAGAAGGGCCCGGCAGTCTACTTCTGAAAAGCATTAGCCAGTGAAAACCTTAAGAATAGCAGCGGAACATTGTCTGGTAGAGTGCTGGAAGATGAGCCCCCCAGGTTGGAGGGCACTCAAAAGATGACTGGGGAAGAGCTGTCTCCTCAAAGTAGAGTTGACCTTAATAATGTGGATGGAGTAAAGCTTTTGGGACCTTCATTTGCTGATGTGGCATGAGCAAATGAGAAGAAACAGCTGCAAACATCCATTAATAATCGGAATGTGGAATGTACAAAGTATGAATCTAGGAAAATTAGAAATTCTCAAAACTGAAGTGGAATGCATAAACATCGAGATCCTAGGCATTAGTGAGCTGAAATGGACTGGTATTGGCCATTCTGAATCGGACAATCATATAGTCTACTATGCTGGGAATGACAACTTGAAGAGGAATGGTGTTGCATTCATCGTCAGAAACAACGTTTCAAGATCTGTCCTGAAGTATAGTGCTGTCAGTGATAGGATAATGTCCATACACCTACAAGGAAGACGAGTTAATACGACTATTATTCAAATTTATGCACCAACCACTAGGGCCAAAGATGAAGAAATAGAAAATTTTTATCAGCTGCTGCAGTCTGAAATTGATTGAACATGCAATCAGGATGCATGGATAATTACTGGTGATTGGAATGTGAAAGTTGGAAAAAAAGAAGAAGGATCAGTAGTTGGAAAATATGGCCTTGGTGATAGAAACAATGCTGGAGACCAAATGATAGAATTTTGCAAGACCAATGACTTCTTCATTGCAAATACTTCCTTTCACCAACATAAACGGTGACCATACACATGGACCTCGCCAGATGGAACACACAGAAATCAAACTGACTACATCTGTGGAAAGAGATGATGGAAAAGCTCAATATCATCAGTCAGAACAAGGCCAGGGGCCGACTGTGGAACAGACCATCAATTGCTCATATGCAAGTTCAAGGTGAAACTGCAGAAAATCAGAGCAAGTCCACGAGAGCCAAAATATGACCTTGAATATATCCCACCTGAATTTAGAGCCCATCTCAAGAATAGATTTGACGCATTGAACACTAGTAACTGAAGATCAGACAAGTTGTGGAATGACATCAAGGACATCACCCATGAAGAAAGCAAGAGGTCACTGAAAAGATAGGAAAGGAAGAAAAGACCAAGGTGGATGTCAGAGGAGACTCTGAAACTTGCTCTTCAGCATCGAGCAGCTAAAGCAAAAGGAAGAATTGATGAAGTAAAAGAACTGAACAGAAGATTTCAAAGGGCCTCTTGAGAAGACAAAATAAAGTATTATAACAACATGTGCAAAGACCTGGAGATGGAAAACCAAAAGGGAAGAACACGCTCGGTGTTTCTCAAGCTGAAAGAACTGAATAAAAAATTCAAGCCTCGAGTTGCAATAGTGAAGGATTCCATGGGGAAAATATTAAATGATGCAGGAAGCATCAAAAGAAGATGGAAGGAATACACAGAGTCATTATACCAAAAAGAATTAGTCGATATTCAACCGTTTCAAGAGGTGGCATATGATCAGGAACGGATGGTACTGAAGGAAGAAGTCCAAGCTGCTCTGAAGGCGCTGGCAAAAAACAAGGCTCCAGGAATTGATGGAATATCAATTGAGATGTTTCAACAAACAGATGCAGCGCTGGAGGTGCTCACTTGTCTATGCCAAGAAATATGGAAGACAGCTTCCTGGCCAACTGATTGGAAAAGATCCATATTTATGCCTATTCCCAAGAAAGGTGATCCAACTGAATGTGGAAATTATAGAACAAAATCATTAATATCACATGCAAGCAAAATTCTGCTGAAGATCATTCAAAAATGGCTGCAGCAGTATATCGACAGGGAACTGCCAGAAATTCAGGCTGGTTTCAGAAGAGGACGTGGAACCGGGGGTATCATTGCTGGTGTCAGATGGATCCTGGCTGAAAGCAGAGAATACCAGAAGGATGTTTACCTGTGTTTTATTGATTATGCAAAGGCATTTGACTGTGTGGATCATAACAAACTATGGGTAACGCTGCGAAGAATGGGAATTCCAGAACACTTAATTGTGCTCATGAGGAAACTTTACATAAATCAAGAGGCAGTTGTTCAGACAGAACAAGGGGATACTGATTGGTTTAAAGTCAGGAAAGGTGTGTGCTAGGGTTGTATTCTTTCACCATACCTATTTAATCTGTATGCTGAACAAATAATATGAGAAGCTGAGCTATGTGAAGAAGAACGGGGCATCAAGATTGGAGGAAGACTCATCGACAACCTGCGTTATGCAGATGACACAACCCTGCTTGCTGAAAGTGAAGAGGACTTGAAGCACTTACTATTGAAGATCAAAGACCACAGCCTTCAGTATGGATTACACCTCAACACAAAGAAAACAAGAATCCTCACAACTGGACCAATGAGTGACATCATGATAAACAGAGAAAAGATTGAAGTTGTCAAGGATTTCATTTTACTTGGATCCACAATCAACAGCCATGGAAGCAGCAGCCAAGAAATCAAAAGACGCATTGCGTTGGGCAAACCTGCTGCAAAGGACCTCTTCAAAGTGTTGAAGAGCAAAGATGTCACCCTGAAGACTAAGGTGCGCCTGACCCAAGCCATGGTATTTTCAATCACATCATATGCATGTGAAAGCTGGGCAATGAATAAGGAAGACTGAAGAAGAGTTGATGCCTTTGAATTGTGGTGTTGGCAAAGAATATTGAATATACCATGGAGTGCCAAAAGAAGGAACAAATCTGTCTTGGAAGAAGTACAACCAGAATGCGCCTTAGAAGCAAGGATGGTGAGACTGCGTCTTACATACTTCGAACATGTTGTCAGGAGGGACCAGTCCCTGGAGAAGGACATCATGCTTGGCGGAGCACGGGGTCAGTGGGGAAGAGGAAGACCCTCAACAAGGCGGATTGACACAGTGGCTGCAACAATAAGCTCAAGCGTAACAAAGATTGTGAGGATGGTGCAGGACCGGGCAGTGTTTCGTTCTGTTGTACATAGGGTCGCTATGAGTCGGAACCGACTCGATGGCACCTAACAACAACAACAACACCATCTACTCTAAGTTCCCCCAAGTCTGGCCAACACTTCTTTCTTGAGGATGTCTGGGCTCCTCCATGCCTCCATCTATAAATCTATGCCTATATCCTGTCTATCTATTTGTCTGTCTCTATGGCTTTAAAAAAAAAAAAAAATTTTTTTTATGGCTTTACCTATGCTGGATATTTTGTATAACTGGTGGTATCACACAATATGTGACCTTTGGTGTCCACTTTACCCATATTCTCCTTGCCTTTGAGCTTCAACAGAGCCTATCCCTACAGGGTCACTATGAGTTGGAATCTACTCCATGGCAAAGGGTTTTGCGATTTTTTTTTTTTTGGTATATCAGAAGGAGCCCTGGTTGCACAATGGTTAAGCACATGGCTACTGACTGAATGATTGGCCTTCCAAACCTACCCAAATGTTCAGCAGGAGAAAAGACCTGGTGATGTGCACCCTTAAAGAAGTCAAAAATTGACTCAATGGCACTTAACAACATTAGCGTCTCTATCTCAGGATCTCTGGGTAGTGCAAATTGTTTGAGTTCAACTACTAACCCTAAGGTTGGTGGTTTGAATCCACCCAGTGGCACTGTGGAAGAAAGACCTGGGATCTATTTCCCTAAAATCACAGCCATTGAAAACCCTATGAAGTGCATTCTACTCTGACACACATGGGAACACTATGAGTTTTAATTGACTCAATGGCAATGAGTTTCTTTTTGTTTTATCCCTATCTCAGTTTAAACATTCTGACTAAGGAGAATCAGAGGTGGGTGTGTCTCCCACGTGTCTCTCCTGGCTCTTCCTGCTTCAGCTAAAACATCCTGCGTCATGCATTAGCTGAAGAGAACCACCTTGTCTAGGTGACCCACCTGTTGACTTGGAGGCCTATACCTCCTTCAGGATGGCTTTCTAGTTCATAGTTAATTCTGATCCACTTCTCTGAATATTCATAGCACTTTGTCATTCTCTTACAGCAATATCACATCCTGCTTTTTATTACAGTTCACTCTGTTAATTTTATTTAGGTATTCTCTGCTTGATTGTTAAAGCCTAAGACCTGACCTTCTCAAACGTGTATCTTAGTTGAGTTTCAGGTGATGTAATTATCTGGTTAAAGCAATTTATGGTAAGATGTAAAGAAATAATAGGCTTAATCCCTGTATGTTGACAGTTGGAAGGAGGAACACTTGCTTACCAAAAAGAAACTCCACCTAGGGAGGAATGTGGGAGAGAATTTGAGTTTGGGGTTTGGTAGTATTAGCCCCTGGATGAGCATTCCCCCTGACTCCACCATAGCACACCTCTCAAGACTAAACAGTAAAGTGGAAAGAAGACACTCTTAGCTTCCATTTCCCAGAAGAAGAATTGATTTTGATCTTGTCAGTTTGTCTTACTGCGGGGGCTTGCCTGTTGCTGTCATGCTGGAAGCTATGCCACCGGTATTCAGATACCACCAGGGTCACCTATGGCAGATAGGTTTCAGATGAGCTTCCAGACTAAGTCAGACTAAGACAGACTAGGAAGAAGGACCCAGTAGTCAACTTCTGAAAAGAATTAGCCAGTGAAAACCTTATGAGTAGCAGCAGCAGAACATTGATATAGTGCCGGAAGATGAGCCCCTCAGGTTGGAAGGCACTCAAAAGACTACTGGGGAAGAGCTGCTTCCTCAAAATAAAGTTGACCTTAATGATGTGGTTGGAGTCAAGCTTTCAGATGTTCATTTACTGATGTGGCACAACTCAAAATGAGAAGAAACAGCTGCAAATATCCATTAATAACTGGAAAGTGGAATGTACAATGTATGAATCTAGGAAAATTGGAAATCATCAAATATGAAATGGAACACCTAAACATTGATATCCTAGGCATTAGTGAACTGAAATGGACTGGTATTGGCCATTTTGAATCAGGCAATCGTATGGTCTACTATGCGGGAAACGACAAATTAAAGAGGAATGACGTTGCATTCATCATCAAAAAGAACATTTCAGGATCTATCCTGAAGAAAAATGCTGTCAGTGATACGATAATATCCATGCGCCTACAAGGAAGACCAGTTAATACTACTATTATTCAAATTTACACACCAACCACTAAGGCCAAAGATGAGGAAACTGAAGATTTTTACCAACTTCTGCAGTCTGAAATTGATGGAATATGCAATCAAGATGCATTGATAATTACTGGTGATTGGAATGTGAAAGTTGGAAACAAAGAACAAGGATCAGTAGTTGGAAAATATGGCCTTGGTGATAGAAACGATGCCGGAGATTGCATGATAATATTTTGCAAAACCAGAGACTTCTTCACTGCAAATACCTTTTTTCACCAACATAAACGGTGACTGTACACACGGTCCTCACTAGATGGAATACACAGGAATGTAAAGGACTACATCTGCAGAAAGAGACAATGGAAAAGCTCAATATCATCAGTCAGAACAAGGCCAGGGACCGACTGCGGAACAGACCATCAATTGCTCACATGCAAGTTCAAGTTGAAACTGAAAAAAGCTAGAACAAGTTGACAAGAGCCAAAGTACAACTAAGTATATCCCACCTGAATTTAGAGACCACCTCAAGAATAGATGTGACACGTTGAACACTAATGACCAAAGACCAGACGAGTTGTAGAATGACATCAAGGACATCACACATGAAGAAAGCAAGAGGTCATTAAA
Source organism: Elephas maximus indicus (assembly GCF_024166365.1). Taxonomy (NCBI): domain Eukaryota; kingdom Metazoa; phylum Chordata; class Mammalia; order Proboscidea; family Elephantidae; genus Elephas; species Elephas maximus. The sequence continues at coordinate 233,553,794 of NC_064820.1, read as the reverse complement.
AAGGCAGGAAAGAAAGAAAAGACCAAAATGGATGTCTGAAACTTGTTCTTTAACGTAGAGCAGCTAAAGCAAAAGGAAGAAATGGTGAAGTAAAAGAACTGAACAGAAGATTTCAAAGGGCAGCTGGAGAAAACAAAGTAAATCATTTTAATGACATGTGCAAAGAGCTGAGGATAGAAAACCAAAAGAGAAGAACATGATCGGCATTTCTCAAGGTGAAAAAAACTGAAGAAAAAATTCAAGCCTCAAGTTGCAATGGTGAAAGATTTTATGGCGAAAATATTAAACGACGCAGGACGCATCTAAAGAAGATGGAAGGAATACACACAGTCATTATACCAAATAACATTGGTTGCTGTTCAACCATTTCAAGAGGCTGAATAGGACCAGGAATCTGTGGTACTGAAGGAAGAAGTCCAAGCTGTGCTGAAGGCATTGGCAAAAAACGAGTCTCCAGGAATTGAAAAAATACCAATTGAGATGTTTCAACAGACGGATGCAGTGCTGGAAGTGCTCACTCATCTATGCCAAGAGATTTGGAAGACAGCTACCTGGCCAACTGACTGGAAGAGATCCATATTTATGCCTATTTCCAAGAAAGGTGATCCAACCAAATGTGGAAATTATCAAACAATATCATTAATATCACAGGCAAGAAAAATTTCCTGAAGACCATTCAAAAGAGGCTACAGCAGTATATCTAAAGAGAACTGCCAGAAATTCAGGCCAGATTCATAAGAGGACATGGAACCAGGGATATCACTGCTGATGTCAGCTGGATCATGGCTGAAAGCAGAGAATACCAGAAAGATGTTTACTTGTGTTTCATTGGCTATGCAAAGGCATTTGACTGTGTGGATCATAACAAATTATGGATAACACTGGGAAGGATGGGAATTCCAGAAAACTTAGTTGTGCCAATGAGGAATTGGTACATAGATCAAGAGGCAGTGGTTCAGATAGAAAAAGGAGATCCTGAGTGGCTTAAAGTCAGGAAAAATGTGTGTCAGGGTTGTATCCTTTCACTATACCTATTCAATCTGTATGCTGAGCAAATAATCCAAGAAGCTGGACTATACGAAAAAGAACACAGCATCAGGATTGAAGGAAGACTCATTAACAACGTGCAGTATGCAGATGACATAACATTCCTTGGTGAAAGTGAAGAGGACTTGAAGCACTTATTGATGAAGATCGAAGACCACAGCCTTCAGTATGGATTACACCTCAATATAAAAAAAAAACGAAAAGCCTCACCACTGGACCAATTAGCAACCTCAGGATAAATGGAGAAAAGATTGAAGTTGTCAAGGATTTCATTTTACTTGGATCCACAATCAACACCCATTGAAGCAGCAGTCAGGGAATCAAAAGGCGCTTTGCATTGAGCAAATCTGCTGCAAGAGACCTCTTTAAAGTGTTGAAAAGCAAAGACGTCACCTTGAAGACTAAGGTGTGCCTGACCCAGGCCATGGTATTTTCAACAGCATCACATGCATGCAAAAGCTGGACAATGAATAAGGAAGACCAAACAAGAATTGAAACCTTTAATTATGGTTGGGGTGAAGAATAATCAATAAACTGCCAAAAGGATGAACAAACCAGTCTTGGAAGAAGTACAACTAGAATGCTCCTTAGAAGTAAAGCTGGCGAGACTGTGTCTTACATAATTTGGACATGTTGTCAGGAAGGATCAGTCCCTGGAGAAGGACCTCATGCTTGGTAAAGTAGAGGGTCAGCGAAAGAGAGGAAGACCCTCAATGAGATGGATTGACACAGTGGCTGCAACAATGGGCTCAAGCATAACAATTGTGAGCATGGCGCAGGACCAGGCAGTATTTTGTTCTGTGGTACATAGGGTGGCTATGGGTTGGAACTGACTCAACAGCACCCAACAACAACAACAGGGCTAATAGGATGGCATCACCTCCCCCTGTCACCAGGAGCTTGCCCTGCCCCTGCCTTCCTGCTATCTGGCCAGGCACAGTGACTTTCCCTGCACACTGGAGCATTAACCTACCACCACTGCAATCTACCACCACCATCTACAACGTTTGCTCTGCTGTGCCTTGTGCTACTTAAACCTTTCCTGTGCATTCTGTCCTATAAATCTCTTCTTCCTCCTTGTCCACCGGTACAGAGAGGGCAAATTGTAGCCCTTAACACGTATCTACTGAATTAAGTCAGACCCAACTTCCCGGAAGAATACCATGCAACCATTTCTATACCTCATTTTCCACCAAACCCCTTTCAGGAAAATAGCCACACTTTTGAGTTAATAAGAGGGAAGAATGGGAGGGGATATGCTTGAGCTAAGCACCTTCCTCAGATGCAAGGAGTCTAGGTGAATGTCCTAAGCCTGGTCTACATGAGGCTTCCAGTCATTTGATTGTGCACACCAAATTCCGAGACCACATAGCCAGAGGGGACAGGCAAGGGAGGGAGAAGGCAGGGGCACTTCTACTACCCACAAGGGTCTGAATTTCTGACATGTGTTTCCTGGGAATGTACTAGAATTAACCGATTTCAACATGATTGTGAAAAACTTTCCCAAGGGACTGGCTCTAGCATGGCCGAGACTGAAGGTCTTTTGATAACCAAGAAGCTTTATCTGAATTCTCCAGCTTCTGCCTTTGGCCTGGATCCTAGCTCTCACAATGCATGTCTCCTCCATGGGGCTCCTGGTGGTGCCTCATGCTGCCTGATAGCCATCCTTCCATGTGGTACACCATTTGGTTTCCATCTATTTGCTTATCTCCTGCTGCCAGTCTTTCATCTCAATCCTCAGAGTGTTCAAAACTGTTCACACCCCTTAAAAACCTTTGCAACTGCCAATACACAGTTGGTTACTTTCGCAAAGGCAGATTCTATAGAAACTGGGGGACTTGGCTGCTCATGTCAGTTTTCTAAGCTCCATTGCAGGCAGTGTGGTTCTCTTGAATTATGTCCCCTCTTTTTTTTTTTTTTTAGAGTGTGCATGAGAACTAAATTGATTCCCTCAAAGTTATCAAGATTTCCCTGGAAAGTGTGCATCTGGATCCAGGCTGGGTGAGTATTCTCTGTTTTAAGGGGCACTTATCTGTGTCTCTGCTTCTCTACACTCAACCCAGCCTCAAGTGCCCGGGCGACCCTGGGCGCTTTCCTAAAAGTCAAGAACAGAATAGCCTTGTCAGAAAGGAACAGATATATTTATGAATAGCATAATTTTTCATTAACATAAATGCCACTTTGTGAGGTTGTGCTGGATAGAATCACCTTTCTACCTATTGCCATTGGGTGGATTCCGACTCATACCTTAGGCCAGCAAAAATAATTCAGAGCACTTGCCCTCTAAACTGAGTTTACAATTAGTAATATAACTCACAGTGTCTTGGAATGACCATCTGCACAAGGAACTCTGGGGAGGTCAATAGGCTTCTGTCCTCCCAACCATACAGGTCCTGTTGGAGACAACAAGAAATAGAAGATTTTAAAGGGATTAGTGAATGTATTTCTGGTTCCTGAAGTTCCTTAATCATGGTTTGAGTTTTCTCCACCAGCATTTTCACATTTCACTACAGTAAAAGGCTGGAGACGAGATAATTACCCTTATATGAGTAGTAAGAAAATGAAGCCCTTTCACACCCAATGATGTCTTCCTGTCACTTTATGGATGAGTTCCTGGGACTTGTAAAAGAAACGTTATATGTGTAACAGAAGGGTAGAAAGGGTCATTGTCTCTCTGTTTCTAGGATAAACAACTTGTTAGAGGCTGTGAGTGAAAAAAAAAGGCATGGTTAAAAACAGCCTTTCTCTTTCAAGGCAATTTTTCCTTTGCTCCCGTTAAGCTTCTGCTGTTGGCTTTCTCTCTCATCAGTGTGGATGTGCTGGCCTGTGTGCCTCTCTGTCCCCAGCAGTGATGACAAAGACATGTTTTCAAGATGCTTTTCTGCCCAGCTGCTTCATCATCCTCATCTTCCTGCAGCTGCTGCCCACTGTTGTACACGGAAATGGTAGGAGAACATTCCCTTCCCAATGCTAGGGGGATGTCCCAGTGTAAGAAGAGACATGCCAAAAGAAAAGTGCAGGATTCAAGGAATACTTAAATCCTCAAAGATGAATGTGGGCATAGGCGGGAGAGTTCCATCTTCTCAGAGGTGGCCTAAACCAGTCTTGTCACATCTGCCTCTTTCAGGAAATGTCACTTTTGATGTCATTGGCCCTAATGAACCTATTCTGGCCATAGTGGGGAAAGGCGCAGATTTACCATGCCACCTGTCCCCCAACATCAGTGCCAAGGACATGGAGTTGAGATGGTACAGGGACAAATTTTCCCCAGCCGTGTATGTGTATGAGAGAGGGAAAAATGCGTCCGGAGAGCAGATGGAAGAGTACCGAGGAAGAACAACGTTTTTGATAGACCACATCGCCAATGGCACAGCGGCAGTGAGGATACACGATGTCACAGTGTTTGATAATGGGACATACCATTGCTATTTCCAAGAAGGCACGTATCATAAGGAAGCCACACTGTGGCTGAAGGTGGCAGGTAAGGTGCTTACTTGCTTGGTCATCTTGTTTCCATGGGAGCCAAAGTGTAAGTTTCTCTACCAACATGTCAGGCCCAGCTGCAGATAGTCAGGTTTATGGCTGAAATTTCTTTTAACGCTTTAGAACTTTTCACAACATATGCTTCCAAGCAAATCCTGGTTTTTTCAAGTGAAGTATTTCTTGGGAAATACAGTTCTCAATGCATGGTTGTGTTTTCTACTTTTTCTTCCCTTCATTTTACCAGTAAGAGGGAGGTGAGGGAGAGAGGCAGGAGAATGAGACAATGAGAGAGAGAGAGAGAGGAGAGTGTTTATGGGATATGGGGAGAAGTTTTCCTTTGTGCTTTGTGCTTTGAAATCAGGCAAACCTTCATTCCAATCTTACTTCTCACAATTACTAATTTAGTGAAATAGGAAATTTATTTAATCTAAACCATTTCCTAAACCTTTTTTTTTTTGTTGTTTTATCTGTGAAATGGGAATATTCCGCATGTAAATATTAAACAGAGTAGTATGTAAAAGGTTCCTAGCACCTATTGGAAATTCTCGATTTTTTTTTTTTCCTTGTAATGGAAGCAGCAATAGCTGGAAAGATTCAAGCCAGTATCTTTCTCTTTAGGACTGGGCTCACAGCCCAGAATCAGATTGAGAGATGACAAGGACAAAGGAGCCCAGGCAGAGTGTACCTCAGCTGGCTGGTACCCTCGGCCCCGGGTGAAGTGGAGAGATTTCAGGGGAAAGGTACTACCTTCTGTGACAAATCTGTCTGTGTCGGCTACAAGTGGGCTCTTTGCTGTCATATCCAACGTGAAGATCACGGACAGGGTTACGGAAGGCCTCTTTTGCTTCATTGTGAACCCCCTTCTCCCTGAGAAGAAAGTGGCTGTGATTCGCCTACCAGGTTAGTATTTTATTCAGTTCTTTCCTTCATTTTCAAAAGCCTGAGTGAGGGCAATCGTGGCCCCGGACATAAGGATCCTCTGAGAGAGCTGCAAGGCCAGGGAGCAGGAGAGAGTGGAGGTGCAGGTCTTTGTTCATGACCTTTCCCACAGAGGCCTGACTTGGGGGGTCCTGGTGAGACACAGAGTTAAGGTGCTTATGACTGAGGTGGATGGGGGTGCCAGAAGAATCTCCAGGAGAGCTGTGCCTTCTCAGGGAACACAAAATATTCACCCCAATATTAACTTTTTAAAAACTTTTATTTTTAAATAATTTCCATCTTACAGAAATTTTGCAAAACGTTGTGCCACCCTTACCCATATTCTCCAATTTTTAACATTTTGCCACATTTGTTTTTAATCATTTCTATCTCCTATCTAAGGAGGCCTGGTCGCATAATGGTTAAAGCTCTTGACTGCTAACCAGAAGCTCAGTGATTCAAACCCACTAGGCACTCCATGGGAAAAAGATGTGACAGCCTGCTTCCGTAAATATTTACAGCCTTGGGAACTGCATGGAGGCAGTTCTGCTATGTCTGATAGGGTTGCTATGAGTTGGAATCAAGTCACTGATGGTGTTTTTTTTTTTTTTTTTTTAATCTACTATCTATCTCCGATATATCTATCAGTCCCTCAGTGATGAAAACTGTTAAGCATTCACCTACTATCCAAAAGGTTGGGGGTTCAAACTCACCCAGAGGAGTATCAGAAGACAGCCCTGGCCATCTGTTTCCAAAAGGTCACAGCCTTGAAAACCTATGGAGCAGTCTACTCTGAGCACATGGGTTCAGACAGGGTCAAAATCAACTGGCAGGCAACTAACAACAATAACAGGTATCTATCAATACCTGTTTATACAAATGCTCACATATTTTTTTCTGAACCATTTCAAAGTAGTTTGTCAATATCATGTCCTGTTACACATTAATCTTTTAGTCTTGCTCCAATATTCTATGCTCATATGACTCCCTGGAATCCCCTTTAGCTTCCTTCTCCAGAAGGTTCTGGTCGGCAGTGTGGAGAATATGCCTGTCCCTAATCCTCATGGCACTGGGAATTGTAGTAGCTGGAGCCATCTGCGTACTCTGGAAAAAGCTAAGGGATGACGTGAGACATCACGAAGAAAAGGAGCACCCGCAGCAAGCTAGCAGTGACAACGGTGGGCAGGGGAAATGGGACATACGTCCTGTGTACGCATGTGTGTGCATGCACATGTGGGTGTGTGTGTGCATGTGTGCATGCGTGCATACATGTTTGTGTGTTTCTGTATTCTCTTGCATTCCAGAGTGCAGAAATGCTCTGTTATATGCCAGTAAGTCACAGCCACATCCTTGTGAAAATCAAGGTTTAGCTGCCCTAAGAGAACTTAGCTCCTTCTTTTTTATTTTCTGAGACCCTAGAAGGAAGGGGCATGGAGAGCCCATAGCAGCGATGGTCCTGAGTGTGGGAGACGCTGAAAGAGCCAGCTCTTCTAAGTCAGAGGGCTCAGGGAAGGCTGTTACCATGGAGAACAGAGAAATCAGTGACTCTTAGCCTCTAGACATGATCTCTTTGGGTGGGACGCATGCAGTGTAAGTAGAAGAGTCTGTCTGTGGAAAGGGCGAGCCAATGATTAGGAAAAGCCTAACTGGTAGAGGATGAGGATGGGGCAAGTGAGAGGAGTAAGGAAGAGCCGGGAAGACTTCATTTGGACACAATCACTTATTGAAGAGCTGAGAAGGAGAGTACATTCATTCATTCATTTATTTAAAGGAGTTATTGAGTGCTTCGTATTCCAGCAACTGGGTATATATTAATAAATAAAATGGATTTGCCTTGTCCTCATGGAGCATATAATCTATTTAGGATGCAAACAATCAACCAGTGATAATGTTTAATTAAAACTGGGATAAATTGGGATAAGAGTATAGGAATGAAATGGGTATGATAATGAAGTTTAACAGGAAAGCACTTACCTAGGGTCATCAAAGTAAGCACTGCTGTAAGGTTGCAGCATTAATGCTGAGAGGTGAAGGATGCAGTAGGCAGTGGAACCCTCCACAGTGACAGGAAGAGCAGGAGAAGAGGACTGTGGTGAGGAAGAGCTGGGAGTGCTGGGGAAGCAGGAAGGAAGACAACCGGCTGAAGAAGATGGGCAAGAGGAAGAGAAGAACCAAATGACACTGGGAAGGCTAGTAGGTGCCAGATCATGCACAGCCTCAAAGGCCATGGTAAGGAATTTGAATTTTATTTAAAGAGCAGTGGAAAACTATTGAGAGGTCTTAAGTAGAGGAGAGATATTACCGGACGAGGAGAGGTGAGCAGATATGAGATGTGTCTTGGAACCAAATGTAGGAAAGCAGAGAAAGAGCAAGGAAGAAAGGAGAATCAAAGATGGTACTCAGGTGAACGAGTAAGTACATAATGATAGTTAGATTTACTGAAAAGGGAAAGATGTGGGATGATGTGAGAAAGGTTTAGGCAAGAGAACTGATAGTTGGTAATTTTGTTGTTCTGTTTTGTATGACCCCTTAAAATTATAACGGGAATCTCTGGGTGGTGCCAATGGTTAACACACTCAAGTGCTAACCAAAAGATTGGAGTTTCAAACCCACCCAGAAGGAAGGCCTGGGGATCTACTTTTGAGAAATCAGCCATGGAAAGCCCTATGGGGCACAGTTCTACTCTCACACACATAGGGTTTCCATGAGTTGGAGTCAACTCGAAAACAAATGGTAAGATTAAGATGTTTTGAGACATCCAAGTGGAGACGTCAAATAAATCATTGAGTAGACAACGCTAGCACTCGCAGTAGGAGTTTGGATAGGAGTTATAAATTTGGGGTTAATTAAATATATATGGTATTTAAAGTTCTGACAATGAATAAGATTTCCAGAAGAAAAGAGGAAAAGGTACAGGACAAGGAAGAAAGATCAACACCTAGTCCTGAAGAACTCCAATACTTAAATGTTAGGCACTACCGGAGGAGCAGGTGAAGGAGACAGAAAAAATGGACAGAGAAGTAGGAGGAACATGAAATTCTTTACCAGTGAAATCAGGAATTAAAATGTGTTGAGGGAGTGGTCAATTGTGTTGGAAGCAGCTGAGAAATGGAGTTACATGAGGGCAGAAAAATGACTCTTGAAATCAGCAAAAAGGTGTTGGTAAGTAGGGGAAGGAGACAGGAGGTCCACAATAGAGGTCCAGAATTGTTGCTTGTTATGCAGAGCTGAAAATTGGTAAGTGGGAATCAGGGAAAGTTTCTTTTTTTTAATGTGTTCTTATTTGTAATTTAAGGTAAGATATTTTTTTTGTATAATAGAATATGTGTGTTGCCTGAAGAGATGATCCAGTATGAACAGCGATTAAGGGTGTAAGGATAAAGAAAATGAGAAAAGGAGAACAATTTTGCAAAGGGGGTGCATATGCGGAGGGCCTGCTGTACTGCAGAAGGAAAAATTGGGGGTGAGGTGGGGCAGGAGGTTTGAGCTGTGTGGAGAGAGTATGGAATAGCAGTCTAACAGCAGGGAAGGTGAGATTACTTTGTGATATAGAAGGATTGCCCAAGCTCTTTTGTTAGATCAGCTGAGGCTCATCCAGCTTTAGGGCTTTGTAATAGACACTGCTGGGGATGGTTGCTAGAGACAGACTATGATGCTTCATAACCAAAGAATCTGTGAAGAAGAGAAGGGAAATTGCAACAGCAGGGAGATGAGGCAGCAGGATCAATGGACATAGGACGTGATAACAGGTAATGAGGAAATCAGGAAGCTGAGAGACAAGGGCATTGAACGGTTCATCCACCTGGATAATGAGGTTGTCAAAAATACTGCGAGGTGTCAGAGTAGAAAGACTAGGAGATGGGCTAATTCTTCAGTGAGGGAAGGAAGGTACCAGAAAGTGAGTTTATGATCATAATGAAGGTGGAAAGTGAGTGAGCCGGATCCACAAGCACAGAGACTCAGTGCACAAGGGGTTGGGGTAAGGAAAACGTGAAGAAATGTTCCAGAAGTAGCAGGAGGAGTGGAGGCTTGAGGGAGAAACAAACAAAGAGCTCTTGCTGGAAAGCAAAGGAGGGCAGGATTTCACCTCAGAAAGGCGATAAAGAGATATTTTGAGAGAAAACTGGGGTTCGATAGCAGTCGAGGGCTAAGGGTTGATAATATCAAGCCATTGGAGATGAGAGTTCGGAAACAGTGAAATAATGGGGACATCTCATTGGCAACTAAGGCAAACAGCAATATGAGGTATGTAGGACTTCAGAACTGAGAATATCTCCTGTGTGTAATCAATTGGTTCTTCTACTGTTGCTCTAAAAATTTCAGTTGTTCAACAGGTGGCTTCCACAGCAGCTGGGCTCTCAGGCCAAACACCATCCTGATCTCATTTAAGGATCCCAAGTGTAGAGAGACTTTTATCTCCAAAGCCACTGTCGGTTTCATGTGGGGGTATAAGGCTCTGAGGAGAGGTGTGGGGGAGAGCAGGCAAGAGGGCATGGACCTGCATGGGCCACAGATCAGAGAACTCCATCGTTATGGCACGACAGGCCTGTGAGGAGGCAGGGCAACAGGGAGGGATTGGGAAGGGTAAAAGTATTTCTTTTAAATGTTGTCTGTTTTGGAGCGTGTTCGTTTCAGCATCTGCTGCTGTGATGAACCTTCTCAGATGAAGCTTTTCCCACAGCCGTGAAATAGCATGCTTGCTCTCCATTTCCTCTCTCTCTGTGTATCTCTGTTTCTGTGTTTCCCTGTCTCTCTCTGTGGCTGCCTGTTTCTTTTTCTCTTTCTCCTCTCTGTTTCTATCTCTGTGTCTGTCTCTCTGACTCTTCTCTGTTTATGTTTCTCTGTCTGTCTCTGCCTCTGTATCACCCTATGTCTGTCTCCGTTACTCTCTCTGTCACTCTCACTTGCACACACACACACACATAACACTAGGACAAGCCTATGAAATAAATATTGTGAGATGAACCAGATCACAAAATGCACTTGGTCATCTGTTGAGTATCCTATTAAAATACCCCTGATTCCCAGCTTTGTGTTATCTTGGCCCTGCTTTGGGATGGGCTGTTTGTATTGGCTCCTGGCACAGAAAATTAGGACAATTAAGGGGTTCCCAGAGACATCTGTGCCTCCACATCCAACAGGAACGAAGGGGCAGGGAGATCTGAAAACAAACCCCAGGTTCCCAAAACTTGCAGGAACTTTGAGGGCCCTAAATCCAAAAGCCTGACCCTTTTGTCTCTACAGGGAGCATATCTCTCGATCCAGACACTGCAAATCCCAAACTTGAACTGTCTAAGGATCTGAAAAGTGTGAGCCGGCTGCTCTACACTCAGGACCTCCCTGACAACCCCGAGAGATTCAACGAGGACCCTTGCGTTCTGGGCCAGGAGCGATTCACCAGGGGGAAGCACTACTGGGAAGTCAAGGTGGGAAACAGGAAAGCCTGGACCCTAGGTGTTTGCCTTGAGAGTTTAGATCGGAAGGGAAGTATTGCCATGTCACCAAGGCATGGCCTGTGGGCCATGGAGTTTTGCAGAGAAGAACTACGGGCTCTCGCCATCCCAAGGATACACCTCCATCCTTCACAGCCTCTGCAACGGGTGGGCATTTTCCTGGACTATGAAGCCGGAAATATCTCCTTCTATAATGGGGCTGATGGATCCCATGTCTACACGTTCTCTGGAGTCTCTTTCTCGGGCCCCCTGAGGCCTTTCTTTTGCCTGTGGCTACATGACCGTAGCCCCCTGACCATCTGCTCAGGGTCCAGAGAGACAGGGGAGGTTTCTGGCCCTCTGCAGGTCTCTGAACTCCACCAGAAGGCCTCTGTGACTCCTGTTATTGAGAGAGCAGCATCATTCTCAAAGGACAGGGAGCCTCCTCTAAAGAGGCCCATGTTCTCACCCCAATCCAGCCCAGTTCTCTGGAAGAAACACCCCTCTCTTAAATCCCAACTGGATGACATATTAGTTTGACTTTGGGCAAGCTAACAACGCTGTCTTATCTTCATTTTTCTCCTCTGTAAAATGATGACAGAAGTAAGCACACCACTGGGTAATTGTGTAACATGAACTTGAGAACACAGGTAAAGTATTCAGTGCAGCGTCAGGCATGCAGTAGGAGCTCAATACATGCTAGCCTTTCTCCCCACGACCACCTTATCTGACTTATCTTGGCTTCCTCTCTTCCACCCTCACTAGGACAGGCTGGTTCCAGGCCTTTTTAACATCAAGCCAAGGAGCCTAGGACTCATAAGATTGCCTTTGGGTCAGTTGGGGTCCAATTGGGACAGAAAACACCAGTATTTTGACAGAAAGAAAAAACTAGAAATAATTGTTAACAAGGTATTGAAGGACTCAAAAGGCAAAAAGAGAACACTAAGGTATGGTGATGGTGGTGACTACCAGAAGCAGTCTCTAACCCTATGTCTAGGGAATAAAAAAGGAAAGGTTGAAACTCGTAAAACTTAGAAGCCCATAGGAGGAGCCAGAGAGCTGAGATGGGGAGTTGCTCAGCGGGCATGTGCTAGTGGCTCTGACGGACTCCCAGTGGCTGCTTCTGCAGGTGTTGTGAGAACAGCAAAATGGAATCAATTGCTTTGAGAGCAGGGTGGCCCTGACAGGGAAGGGACTGAGACTTTGTTCTCTGGCCTGCATGCTCCTTCTTTTGCCCCATTGCCAAATTAGAGTGGCTGAAGAAGCAGATGTGTTGTTGGTAAATCCCCAGCCTACACAACCAATCAGAGCAGAGGTGGAAAGAGGGTTAGTTTCCTGTGGCTACCACATCAAATTGCCACAAGTGAGGTAGCCTAAAACAACAGAAATTTATTCTCTCACAGTCCTGGAGGCTTAAAATCCAAAAACAAGTTGTCAGCAGAGCTGGTCCCTACTGGGCTCTGAGGGAATATTTATTCCATGTCTCTCTCCCAGCTTCTAGTAGCTCCAGGCAACCCTTGGCATTCCTTGGCTTCTAGCTGCATCACTTCAACCTCTGCCTTTCTCTCTCTATCATCTTCTCTTCTTCTCTCTGTCTTCTCCTTTTGTGTCTCTTATAAGAACACTTTCATTGCATGTAGGGCCCACACAAATAATCCAGGATGGTCTCATCTCAAGATCCTTACCTTAATAACATTTGCAAAGACCCTGTTTCCAAATACGGTCACTTTCACAGCTACTAGGACCTAGGGCTTGGACGTATCTTTTTGGGGGTCACATTTCAGCTCACTACAGTGATTGTAGTGCTCAGAGACAATGACTTAATGACTGGCACATCTTTTACATAGTGCTACCCTCTGCCTCCTCAGTGTGTGAAGAACATGCCCCCTCAAAATGTGAAGAAATACGAAACAGGGACCATTTAGGAATCTGTTACTGTTTGGGGGAAAAAAGTTCCTCATACAAATACAAGGTAGTACATTCTACTAGACAGAGCCCTGGTGGTGCAACAGTTAAGTGCTTGGCTCCTAACCCAAAACTTAGTGATTGGAACCCACCCAACATCTCCACAGAAGAAAGACCTCGTAATCTGCTCCTGCAAAGATTACAACCTAGAAAACTCTATGGACAATTCTACCCTATCGCATGGGGTTGCTATGAGTCAAAATTGACTCAACGGCCCCTCACAACAACAACAACATTTTATAAAAGTACTCTCAATGCTTAGTATTCCAGGAAGCAATAGTAAGGAGAACCTCCCCACTAGCTTAGTTGCTGGGAAATGTCATGCAACGGATGTGGAGCCTGAGTTGGGTTTTGACAGAGAGAAGAACCCTTGCCTTTGGTCATCTCCCTTTCCCACCTCTCTCATCAGCAATCTCAAATTGTCACTCTAAGCTCTTCAAATTACTTACTTCAACCTTACAGCGATGTATTTTTTTTAATTTTCTTCTTTTTTGTCCACTAAGGTAATATTTGTATATAACAAAATTCACCAATTTTAAGCGTACCTTTTGATAAATTTCTGTAATTGTATGCAATCATGTAACCACACCACCATCAAGAGACAGAACATTTAATTACTAAAAAGTCCCCTCAAACCTGTTTGAATTTGATGCCTTCTTCCTATCTCTGCTCCCAAGCAATCACTGGAATTAAATTTTTTTTTTTCTAGTGCATAGTTTTTCATGTTTTACTTCTTTCACTTAACACAGCATTTTTGAAATTCATGAATGTTGTTGCCTGTATTAATGTTTTTTTTTTATCTTATGGTTGAATAGTTTTCCATATACAATTTTTTTTAATCAAATGAATGGACATTTGAATTGCTTTCAGTTGTTGTTATGAATAATGTTGCAATGAGCGTTCACATGCATGTTTCTGTATGGACATACACTTGCATTTCTTTTGAATAAACACCTAGGAATGCAAATTCAGGGTCATATGGTAAGTGTATATTTAATTTTTTAAGAAACTGATGCGGTTTTCCAGAGTGGCTGCACCATTTTGCATTCCCAGCAGTAGCATGCGAAAGTTCTAGTTGTCGTATACCTTAGCCCACACTTGGTGCTGTTATATGGTATTGGTATTTTTTTTTATTTTCACCCATTATAGTGTGTGTGTATTGTTAACTCATTTTGGCTTTAATTTGCATTCTACTGATAACAAGTGTCTTAGTCATCTAGTGCTGATATAACAGAAATACCACAAGTGTGGGGCAGGGCCAAGGTGGCGGAATACTCAGAAGCTTTCTGTGATCCCTCTTACCAAAAAAAAAAAAAAAAAAAAACCTGAAAGAACAAGTGAATCCATTATATATGGCAATCTAGGAGTCCTGAACATTGAAGACAAAGTTGAGGAGTCAGACTGAGTAGCAGGGAGAGGGAGAGACAGTTCAGAAGCAGTGAGGAAGTGCCAGATCTGGATCAGTTGGCACACATGGGCTGAGGTTAAACATTAGCACCCAGGGTGTGTTTTCCATGACAGGAGAAACCTAGTGGCAGATAGTCTGCACAAGCCTCTGGAGCCAGGGTGAAGTGGCACCTGGACCTGTGAAAGTTAGGTGCAAGCCTCTAACCTCTGCACAGGATCAAAATAACCCTTCCCCTTCTGGGAGGTGCCTCTCTTCTCCTCACTTTACCCTCGTCTCTCTGATCTGGTCCCAGTTCAGCAGTGTTCAGTAAATGCTGTGTCCCCAAGGCTGGAAGTGGAACCTTTTGTGCAAAGCCAGTCTCCAAGCTTTGGGCAAAGAACAAATCTACAAACAGACAAGAAAAGAGAAATGGCCAGCTCCCCTAAGCCAGGAACTCAGGGCAGGCGTTGCCCCTTTTCCTAGGCACAGGCATAAGGGGTCCACAGATTTCGAATGCCTTTTAACCCTGCGACCTGTGTGGGCCCATTTCAACTATTAGCATAGTACAACAGGGTATATACTTGAAGCCTGTTTTCAACTGCAACAGCTAAGGGGGAATCACAGATCTGTGACATTTGACACCACACTGCCCATTAATGAAGCAGGATCCTCAGCTACCTACATCAGAGGCCTGAGGACTCATAGCTCCACCTAGTCCACCTAGTCACCTACGACAGGGGTCCAATAATAAGTGATGCCTCCCAGTCCTTAGAGCCAACAGCATTGTGTGCCCAAAGTCTTGCTGCAAAACATACCCAGTACATGCTCTAGGAAACAGGGATATGCCTTGTGCCCAGGGACTCAGGGGAAGCTGCTAGCTCCCTGCCTTGCTCAGCACATTCTCCCATACTGCACCCAGATACCTGTGCCTGCTCCAATCACCCCTATGTATCCCTGCCCACCTGTAGGTGAGAGCCAACACCACACACATGGTGATTGAAGACCTGGACACCTGAGCCAAATCAACACAAGATAAATAAATAGACTCCGGGACTCACATACCTTGTAGCAGATCTAACCATCTTTTGACAGGGTGAGAGCTTCAAAGATGCCAATAATTAAGTATCTCACACACCCAGCCAATTTGGAGATATCAAAAAAAAAGAAGAAGAAGCTAGAAGACAGTAAACAAACACAGAGTAAATAAATATAATAGTTTATTGATGGCTTGGAGACAACAGTCAATATGAAATCACATAAAGAGGCACACCATGATGGCTCCAGCAAATGACAAAATCAAAGAACCAGGGAACCTCCGAGAGGAAGATAAGACGTTGGAATTACCAGAAGTAGAATTCAAAAGATTAATATACAGAGGTCTTCAAAAGATCAGGAAGAAAATCAGGCAGAACACAGACCAAGCCAAGGAACACAGAGACAAAGCAATAGAGGAATTTAGGAACATGACACAAGAGCAAAAGGACAAATTTAACAGGCTGCTAGAATCCATACAGAGACAGCAAATAGAAATCCAAAAGACTAATAATAAAATTTCAGAATCAGGCAACTCAATAGAAGATCATAGGAACAGAATTGAGGAAATGGAACTCAGAATTAGTGAGAATGAAGACAAAGCATTTGACACCAATTTATCTGAGGAAAAATCAGATAAAAGAATTTAAAAAATGAAGAAGTCTTAAGAATCAAGTGGACTAATCTATGAGTGATTAGAGTACCAGAACAGGGGGGAGATAACAGAAAATACAGAAAAGCATTGAAGATTGGCTGGCAGAAAACTTTCCTCATATCATGAAAGATGAGAAGATATCTGTCCGGGAAGCTCATTGAATCCCACACGGGAGAGATCCCAAAAGAAAGTTACCAAGACATATTATAATCAAACTTGCCAAAACCAAAGACTAAGACTGAATTTTAGGAGTGACTCTGGGTAAACGAGTTCTAGAGCCCTGGTGGCACAGTGGTTAAGAGCTGGGCTGCTGAACAAAGGTTGGCAGTTCCAATCCACCAGTTGCTCCTTGGAAATTCCATGGGGCAGTTCTACTCTGTCCTATAGGGTCGCTATGAGTTGAAATCGACTCAAAGGTAGGTTTGATGTGGAAATCCTCATGGCATAGTGGTTAAGTGCTATAGCTGCTAACCAAAAGGTCACAGTTTGGATCCACTGGGCACTCCTTGAAAACTCTATGGGTCAGTTCTACTCTGTCCTATAGGGTCTCTATGAGCCAGAATCTACTGACAGTAATGGGCTTGGTTTTCATTGTTGTTTTTAGGGGTAAACAAAAAGTCAACTACAAAGGAGAGTCAATAAGACTAAACTCTGCCCACTCAGCAGAAACCATGCAGGCAAGAAGGCAATGAGATGACATATATAAAGCCTTGAAGGAAAAAAATTGCCAGCCAAGAATTATATATCCAACAAAACTGTCTCTCAAATATCAAGGTGAAATTAGGGAATTTCCAGATAAACAGAAGTTAAGGGAATTTGTAAAAACCAAACCAAAATGACAAGAAATACTCAAGGGAGTCCTCCAGTTAGAGAATCAATATTATCAGATAACAACCCAAGACTAGAACACAGGACAGAACAACCAGATATCAACCCAGATAGGGAAGTCACAAAAATAAGTCAAATCTTAAACACTGAAAATAGGGAAACAGAGACATCAATATGTAAAAGATGACAACTTTAAAACAAAAAAGAGGGACTAAATAGTGTAGTCATAGAACATTCATATGGAGAGGAAGTTAAGGCGATACCAGGAAACAAAAGATCAGTTTAAACTTGGAAAAATAGAAGTACATTTTAAGGTGACCACAAAGGAAACTAAAAGCCTACACATCAAGATAAAAAAGAAGAAAAACATAAAGGCTCAGCAAATACAAAATCAACAACGAAAGAGGTGAAAAGAAAATACATAAAAATGATTCAGCACAGAAAATTAAGGGGAACAAAGATATTGTCAACAACATTTTAAAAAATACATCAAAATGACAGCACTAAACTTATATTTATCTATAATTATGCTGAATGTAAATGGACTAAATGCACCAATAAAGAGACTGAGAGTGGCAGAATGGCTTAAAAAAAAAAAAAAAACACTCCATCTATATGCTGCTCACAAGAGACATGCCTCAGACTCAAAGACACAAACAAACTAAAACTGAAAGGATGGAAAAAAAAATCCATCAAGCAAGCAACAGTCAAAAAAGAGCAACAGTGGCAATACTTATCTCTGACAAAACAAAATTTAAACCAAAGTCCACCACAAATGATAAGGAAGGACACTACATAGTGACTAAAGGGTCAATACACCAGGAGGACTTAACCATAATAAATATTTATGTACCCAATGACAGGGCTTCAAAATACATAAAACAAACTCTATTGGCATTCAAAAGAGAAATAGACATCTCCACTATAGTAATAGGAGACTTCAACACACCACTTTCGGTGAAGGACTGGACATCTAGAAAGAATATCAATAAAGACACAGAAGATCTACATGTCACAATCAACCAACTTGATCTCATAGACATTGTCTTAGGTTGGGTTCTCTACAGATGTAAAACCAGTAAAGTGTATAAATATATATATATAAAAGAAAATATATATATAGACAGACTTATATCAAGGAAACAGCCCACACAATAGTAGAAGCTGGAACATCCCAAGTCATCATCAGGATAGAGGCTTCTCTTGATTCATGTGGCAGCAGGGGCTGGAGAACCCAAGATCACTAGGTCGGAGAGTAGGGTTTCCACTTTGAAGCTATGAAGATTGACAAATCCCAAGGTCTGCAGATAAGCTGGTAGTTCAACTCCCAAGAGCCAGAGGTCAGATAAACAGGAGGCAGCCACAGGATCCAGAGAGAGCAAAAAAGCCAGAACATCTGCTCGTATTTGAATGGAGGCCACACCCCTGAGGAAAATCCCTTTCAATTGATTGGCTACTCACAGCAGATCCAATCATGGGAGTGGTCACATATAAACACTGAGAGTCATGGCCCAGCCACGCTGACACACAATCTTAACCATCACACCACCCCTTGTCAACTTGGCACATGTACACATCTCCTTAAACCATACATAATCTCTGAATAAAGATAATTATAAAGTCATGCTTGCACCTAACATGATACAACTAACACACATACAACAGAAAACACACTAGCCCCATTTATGTTTTATATTCTATAAGTGAAGAAAACAAAAATATTTGATGCATACATACAAAGCAGAAATACTCATAACAATTAGAGTTTTTATTTCTGCAACTAGTCACCTGGCCATAACTGGTATTTAAAACTACCTTCTTCCACCACCCATTCTATATTCCGTTTGCACTCAGCAAGCACCTCAGCTCGTCATGGTTCTTTGGCTAGTGGATTGACCCAAACCTTCATTACTGAAGTGCCTGGGTCATTAGTAGTCAGGTTGGAATTAGGTTGCTGTAGTTTTCCATTGACTTTAATCACAAGGCATGGTAGTACTAAGAGAAGCCCTAAGGCCTCTCCTGCATTCCAGACTTACTCTTCTTTACCTCCATTATGTAATATCAATCCGATTTCTTCTTCGTAATCAGGATTAATCACACCAGCCAGTACGGTAACTCCCTTCTTTGCCTGTTGATCCAGAGGCATAAGGAGCCCAAAGTCGCCAAGTGGCATTCTTAGCTTCCAGTTCAATAGAATCACTGATGTGTCTCCAGGTGGATGTACTCCTCCCTTTGGAACTAAGACCTCTAGATTTGCAGAGCATAACATCATAGGAATGGGAAGCAAAACTTGCGAGTGGGCCACTAGGGGTAATAGTGAGTGATGCCACTCACATTTCCATCCCATGATTTCTGGACCCATGAATCCTGGCTATGGGAGAAACAGCACCACATACTGGACACTAGTTTAGAGCATGCACAGCCTCCTGGAGAACATCACCTCAACTCTGCTAGGTATTGCCACCTGGCTGAGCCCATAATGGTGTTTTTCGTACACCATTCCATCGTTCTATCAATCCAACTGCTTCAGGATGATGGGGAACATGGTTAAGATCAGTGAATTCCATGACCATGGGCCTACTGCTGCACTTCCTTTGCTGTGAAGTGAGTCTCTTGATCCAAAGCAACGTTCTGTGGGATACCATGATGGTGGATAAGGCATTCTGTAAGTGCACAGATGGTAGTTTTGGCAGAAGCATTTCACGGAGGGAAGGCAAATCTATATCCAGAGTAAATGTCTATTCCAGTAAGGACAAAATACTGCCCTTTCCATAATGGATGAGGTTCAATGTAATCAACTTGCCACCAAGTTGCTGGCTGATTACCTTGATGGATGGTGCCATATCAGGAATTCAGTGTTGGTCTCGGCTGGTGGCAGATTGGGCACTCAGCACTGGCTGTAGCCAAATCAGCCTTGGTGAGTAGAAGTCCATGTTGTTGGGCCCATGCATAGCCTCCATCCCTGCCACCATGGCCACTTTTTTCATGAGCCCATTGAGCAATGGCGGGAGTAGCTGGGGAAAGGGGGTGACTGGTTACCACATAACACGTCATTCTATCCACTTGACCATTAAAATCATCCTCTGTTGAGGTCATCCTTTGGTATGCATTCACATGAGACATGAATATCTTTACTCCTGTTGTTCATTCAGAGAGATCTATCCACATACTTCTTCCCCACGAATCCTTGCCTTCAATTTTCCATTCATGTTCCTTCCGTGTCTCTGACCATTCAGCCAAACCATTGGCCTCAACCCATGAATCAGTATATAATTGCACATCTGACCATTTCTCCTTCCAGGGAAAGTGAACAACCAGGTGCACTGCTCAAACTTCTGCCCATTGAGAGGATTTCCCTTCACCACTGCCCTTCAGGAGGGGCCTAGAAAGGGGCTGTAGTGCTGCCGCTGCCCACTTTTGAGTGGTGCCTGCATATTGCACAGAAGCATCTGTAGACAAGGCACAAGCTTTCTCTTCTTCAGTCAACTGATCATAAGGAACTCACCATGAGGCCATAAGTGCAGGCTGGGAGATGGAAGTTAATGTAACAGAAGTGGAGACCATGGCATTTGGGCCACTTCCTCATGCAAATTACTTGTACCTTCAGGCTCTGCTCGGGTCCAATCTCATATATACAACTTTCATTTAATGCTGGAGTGTTGCTGTGCATATCCAACTTTATGACTCTGTGGGTCAGACAACACACAGTTCATGATGGGCAGGCTGCATGGTGACTTGGTGTCCCATGGTTAAGTGTTCAGTCTCTACTAAGGCCCAATAGCAAGCCAAAAGCTGTTTCCCAAAAGGAGAGTAGTAATGTGCAGGGCTTTGCTCCAAAATCCTAAGGGTTTGCACTGTAATTCACCAATAGAGGCCTGCCAAAGACTCCAGACAGGATGTCTTCCACTGACACTTCAAGAACCATTGGATCAGCTGGATCACATGACCAAAGTGGCAGAGCAGCTTCCGCAGCAGCCTGAACCTGTTGCAGAGCCTCCTCTTGTTCTGGGCCCCACTCAAAACTAGCAGCTTTCAAGTCTCTTGATAAATAGGCCAGAGTAGCACACCCAAATGAGGAATATGCTGTCTCCAAAATCTAAAGAGTACCACTAGGCATCGTGCTTCCTTTTTAGTTGTGGGAGAAGCCAGATGCAATAACTTATCCTTCACTTTAGAAGGAATATCTTGACAAGCCCCACACCAGTGGACCCCTAAAAATTTCACTGAGGTGGAAGGTGCCTGAATTTTTGTGGGATTAATCTCCCACCCTCTAGCATAAATGTTTTACCAATAAGTCCAGAATCATTGACGCTTCTTCCTTACTAGGTCCAATCAGCATAATGTCATCAATGTAATGGGCCAGTGCAACATCTCGTGGAAGGGAAAAGCCATCAAGGACTAAATTATGACATACGGCTGGAGTTGATGTAGCTCTGAGGTAGGCAACTGAAGGAGTATCACTGACCTTGCCAGCTGAAGGCAAACTACTTCTGATGGTCCTTTGAAAAATGTACGGAGAAAAAGGCATTAGCCAGATCGATAGCTGCATACCAGGTACCAGGAGATGCATTAATTTGCTTGGGTCATGAAACTACATCTGGAACAGCAGCTGCAATTGGAGTCGCCACCTGGTTAAGTTTTTGATAATTTACGGTTATTCTCCAAGATCCATCTGCTCTTTGCACAGGCCAAATAAGCGAGTTGGATGGGGATGTGGTGGGAATCACCACCCCTGCATCCTTCAAGTCCTTTATGGTGGCAGTAATCTCTACAATCCCTCCAGGAATGAGGTATTGCTTTTGATTTACTATTTTCCTAGGTAGGGGCAGTTCTAATGGCTTCCTCTTGGCTTTTCCTCCCATAATAATGTTTACTCTATTTGTCAGAGATCCAAGGTGGAGTTTCTGCCATTTACTGAGTATATCTATTCCAGTTATGCATTCTGGAACTGGGGAAATCACTACTGGATGGGTTCAGAGACCCACTGGACTTACTGTGAAAGGAACGTGAGCTAAGACTCCATAAATAACCTGACCTTCATACATCCCCACTCTGACTGGTGGGCCACAGAGACATTTTGGGTCTCCTGAAATTAGTGTCAGTTCAGAGCCAGTATCCAGGAATTCCCAAAATGCCTGATTATTTCTTTTTCCCCAATGAACAATCACTCTCGTAAAAGGCCGTAGATCCCTTTAGGGAAGGCTGGGAGAAAGAATAACAGTAAAAAATTTTGGCTGTGCATTGGGGTCCTCCTTCGAGGGGACCCAGCCGCCCCTTCATTCAGGGGGTGTGGGTTTTTAAACTCGCTCAAATTTACGAATTGTTTGATCGACCTTGACTCTCTACTCTGGTGATTCCAGTTAGACTGCTGTTCACCTGACCTGGAATTCATCTGTTTGTATGGGTCAAGTAAATATTTAGTAGATTTCTCATCTATTTCACTCCTAGGGACACCGTGACTAAGTAGCCAACACCATAAGTCCATATAAGTCAGACTACTCTGATTACTGCTTTGACTCTGCTGTCCCTTAGTGTAACCGTGCCTACATTGTCTTTGTTGATTGAGTGCAGCCATTTTTCCCTTATTACCAAGGGGTCCAATCAGCCTCATTGTAGTTAGGTGTCTTAATTCAGCTAGGGCAGTTCCCACCCTCATATATGACTTACATAAAATAGCAATCACAACAGTCTTCAAGGATGCTGGGGTCCCCTTCACAAATTTGTTCCTAACAGTTATGGTAAAAGGTGTGTAGTCCGGGCACTCCATGTGTGGGTCTGTGGGTCTAACCTAATAAATCCACTCTAGCATGCCAATTTCCCTAAGCCTTTGGATACCTTCTTCTACTGCATACCAAGGCAGGTCTTCAACTTGATTTAGGGTAGGCCACCTCATAATCCATGCTTCAGCCACCCGACCAAATAAACTATTAGATCCTTTCCTAACTTCTCAAGCTGAAACATTGAATGAAGAATCTGTGCTTGGTGGGCTTGTATCAGTAAACTCAGACCGATCCATCTTTACGTTCCTTGCACCATTATCCCACATCCTTAATAGCCATTCCTATATGTATGCTCTAGGTTTCTCTTTGTATATATTACAAAATTCAGGCTGTTCTTTTGGAGTGTAGTGTTTCTCCTCCTGGGTCACACTTCGTACTTCACCTTTTGGCGCTTACTGGTTACTTAAGTCTAGTTATAGCTCTAGAAGCAAGAATCTATAGTGTGGAATTGTTCTGAGAACATTCAGCATTGTCTTGTAAAGTATCTGCCTCAGGCGATGCCCCAGGCAATGACTCAGGCAAGGGCTTCTTAGAGGCAGCTGGGCTAGGGCTAATCTCATCAGATGGGAGTGGAGAGGCTAATGGTTTTTCTGGACAGGGTGTTTTAGCAGACAAACGTGAAGTAATCTCTTCAGATGGGAGTGGTACTACTGGCAGGAGTGATTCAATGGAATTTAGGGGCTCAGTGTCTCCAGCTTCCTGATTATCTACCCATATATCCCCATTCCAAGTTTCAGGATCCCATTTCTTCCAAATTCATGCCCTTAGTTTTACTTCAGACACCTCTCAAGGTTGGAGATTGAGCTGACATTGTAATTCAGCCACTTTTACAATAAGACTCTGGGTTTGGTTTTTGGTGATTTCAGCATTGTTGCTACAAGAAATAAGGCTTTCTTTCAAAGCACAAGTGGAAGCCTTAAGGTCATTTATGTAGCAACTTTGACTCTGAAGTCCTGAGCACATCTCTTTCTTTCACCAGTTTGTCTAGAGAAAGCAGGACCAACCAACCAGCTTCCTTATACTTCTCATTCTGACAAAACCATAGAAAGATATCACACATGCCTTACCCAGAGCCTTGCCTTTCACCAATACCTGATCTGCTGGTGGTGTTATTTTGCATAATTGTATCACCACCTTATGCCATGGAGTAGCAGTGTCCTCTTTACTGCTGGAAGCAGAGTCATCAACACCTTTAAGACCAACCGGACTTCAGAACCAATTTAGAAAACTCATCCTTACAATTTGTTTCTCCAGAATCACTCTTGGTACCAAGGGTCTTAGGCTGGGACCTCTAGAGAAGCAAAACCAGTAAAGCATATAAATATACATAGAGAGAGATCTACATCAAGGATACGGCTCACACAATTGTAGAGATTGAAAGATGCAAAGTCTGTGGATCAGGCTAGCAGCTTCTCTTGATTCATATAGCCACAGGGGCCGGTGAACCCAAGATTGGAAGATCAGAGAGCAGGGATCTAGATCTCGGGCAGTGAAGATCGACAAATCCCAAGATCTGCAGATAAACTGATAGCTTTGGTCCCAAAAACCAGAGGTCAGACAAACAGGAGACAGCTGCAGGACCCAGAGTGAGCAAAAAAGTCAGAATGCCTGCTTATATTTAGATGCAGGCCCCATCCCTAAGGAAACTCCCTGATTGTCTACTCACAGCAGATTCAATCATGGAAGTGATCACATAAAAACACTGAGAATCACGGCCCAATCAAGTTGACACATAATCTTATCCATCACAGACGTATGCAGAACACTCCACCCAACAGCAGCCAAGCATACTTTCTTTTCCAATGCTCATGGGACATTCTCCAGAATAGGGCACATATTAGGCCAGAAAGCAAGCCTTAACAGAATCCAAAAAACTTCAAAATATTACAAAGAGTCTTTTCTGACCATAAAGCTGTAAAAGCTGAAATCAATAACAGATAAAGCAAGGGGGGGGGGGAATCAAATACATAGAAACTAAACACACCTTTTTCAAAAACTACTGAGTTACAGAAGAAATCAAGGATGGAATAAAGAAATTCATAGAATCAAAAAAGAATGAAAACACACCCTACCAGAATCTTAGGGATGCAGCAAAAGCAGTGCTCAGAGGTCAGTTTATAGCAATAAACGCACACATCCAAAAAGAAGAAAGGGCCAAAATCAAAAGATTAAGCCCAAAACTCAAACAAATAGAAACAAAGCAACAAAAGTAGCCCTCAGGTACCAGAAGAAAGGAAATAATAAAGATTGAAGCAGAAATAAATGAAATAGAAAAGAGAAAAACAACTGAAAGACTCAAAAAGACCTAAAGTTTGTTCTCTGAAAAGATCGACAAAATCCGTAAACCACTGGCCAAACTGACAAAGGAAAAACAGAAGAGGGGGCAAAAAAACAGAATAAGAAATGAGATGGGTGACATCACAACAGATGCAACTAAAATTAAAAGAACCAGAATACTAAGAAAAATTGTACTCCAACAAACTTGAAAACCTAGAGGCAATGGAAAAATTTCTAGAAACACACTACCTACCTAAACTAACACAAACCAAGGTAGAAAAGCTAAATAAACCTGTAACAAAGAAGAGATTGAAGAGGAAATTAAAAAAAAAAAAAAAAATCTCTACCAAAAAAAAAAAAAAAGAACCCTAACCGGTGACAGCTTCACTGGAGAATTCTATCAAAGTTTCAGAGAAGAGTTAATACCACTACTACTAAAAGTATTTCAGAGCATAGAAAATGATGGAATACTCCTGAATTCATTCTATGAAGCCAGCATAACCCTGATACCAAAAGCAGGTAAAGACACTACAAAAAAAGAAAATTGCAGACCAATATCCTTCATGAACATAGCCGCTAAAATCCTCAACAAAATTCTACTCAATAGAATTTAGCAAAATTAAAAAAAAAAAAAAAAAAAAGTTCACCATGCCCAAGTGGGATTCATACCAGGTATGCAGGGATTGTTCAACATTAGAAAAACAACCAATATAATCCATCACATAAATAAAACAAAAGGTAAGAACAGCATGATCTTACCAATTGATGCAGTAAAAGCATTTGACACAGTCTAACTTCTATTCTTCATAAAAACTAGCCAAATAAGAATAGAAGGGAAATTCCTCAAAAAAAAAAAAAAAAGTACATTTATACAAAGCCAACAGCCAACAGAATCCTAAATAAAAAGTCTGAACTCATTCTCTTTGAGAATGGGAACCAGACAAGGATGCCCTTTATCACCACCCTTATTCAACATTGTGCTGGAGGTTTTAGCCAAAGCAATAAGGCAAGAAAAAGAAATAAAGAGCATCCAAATTGGTGAGGAAGAAGTAAAAGTATCCCTATTTGCAGATATGATCTTATACACAGAAAACTCCAAAGAATCCACAAGAAAACTACTGGAACTAATAGAAGATTTCAGCAAATATCAGGGTACAAGATAAGCATACAAAAATCAGTTGGATTTCTCTACATTGACAAAGGGAACTTTAGAAAGGAAATCACCAAATCCATACCATTTACAATAACCCCGAAGAAGATAAAATATTTGGAAATAAATCTAACCAGAGACATAAAAGACCTATACCAAGAAAACTACAATGCACTATTGCAAGAAAATGAAAGACACCTTCATAAGTGAAAAAACATACCATGCTCATGGATAGGAAGAATAAACATTGTGAAAATGTCAATTCTACCCAAAGCAATCTACAGATACAATGCAATTCCAATCCAAATTTCAAAGTCATTGTTTAACGAGATAGAGAAGCAAATCACCGACTTCATACAGAAAAGGAAGAGTGAGTACTCAGATAAATAAAGAATTACTGAAGAAGAAGAATAAAGTGGGAGGCCTCACACTACCTGATTTTAGAACCTATTATACCACCTCAGTAGTCAAACAGCCTGGTACTGGTACAACAACAGATACATATACCAATGGAATAGAACTGAGAATCTACACGTAATTCAGACACCTTTGAGCAGCTGCTATTTGCCAAAGGCCCAAAGTCTGTTAAATGGGAAAAAGACGGTCTCTTTAACAAATGGTGCTGGCATAACTGGATAACCACCTGCAAATAAATGAAAGGAAACCCATATCTCACATCATGCACAAAAAGTAACTCAAAATGGAACAAAGACCTAACTATAAAATCTAAAATAATAAAGATCATGGCAGAAAAAAATAAGACTGCCCTAGGAGTCCTAATAGATAGACAGAATACAAACCGTAAATAACAATGCATAAACACTTGATAACTGGGAGCTTCTAAAAACCAAACAATTATGCTCATCAAAAGACTTCACCAAAACAGTAAAAAGACAACATACAGAGTGGGAAAAAAAATTTGGCTACAGCATATCCAATCAGGGTCTAATCTCTAAAATCTACAAGATACTGCAAAACCTCAACAACAAAAAACAAATACTCCAATTAAAAAGTGGGCGAAGGAGACAACAGGACACTTCACCCAAAAGACATTCAGGAGGCTAACAGATATATGAGGAAATTTCATTAGAGAAATGCAAATCAAAACTACCATGGATAACATCTCACCCCAACAGGGCTGGCACCAATACAAAAAACACAAAATAATAAACGTTGAAGAGGTTGTGGAGAGACTGGAACACTTATACACTGCTGGTGGGAATGTAAAATGGTACAACCATTCTGGAAATCGATTTGGCGCTTCCTTTAAAAGCTAGAAATAGAAGTACCATACGATCCAGCAAACCCACTCTTTGGAATGCATACTAGAGAAATAACAGCCGTCACACGAATAGATAAATGCACACCCGTATTCACTACAACTTTGTTCATAACACCAGAGAGATAGAGACAAACTAGGTGCCCAACAACAGACAAATGGATAAACAAATTACGGTACATACACACAATGGAATACTATACAATGATAGGGAACAATGATGAGTCCACGAAACATCTCACAACATGGATGACTCTGGACGGCATTATGCTGAGTGAAATCAGTCAGTTGCAAAAGGACAAATATTGTATGAGACCACTCTTATAAGAACTCAAGAAAAGGTTTAAACACAGAAGAAAACATTCTTTGACGGTTACGAGCGTGGGAAGGGAAGCAGAGGGGAATTCACTAACTAGATAGTAGACAAGAATCATCTTAGGAGAAGGGAAGGACAAAACACAATACAGAGAAGTCAACACAGCTGGACTAAACCAAAAGCTAAGAAGTTTCCTGAACACAACCAAACACTTCAAGGCACAGAGTAGCTGGGGCTGGAGGCTGGGCACCATGATTTTGGGGGACATCTAGGTCGATTGGCATAACAAACTTTATTAAGAATATATTCTGCATCCCTCTTTGGTAAGTGTCATCTGGGGCCTTAAAAGCTTATGAGCAGCCACTGGATATCCATTTGCAAAAGAATGAAACAGGACCCATACCTCACACCATGCACAAAAACTAACTCCAAGTGGATCAAAGACCTAAACATAAAGACTAAAACGATAAAGATCATGGAAGAAAAAATAGGGACAACCCTAGGAGCCCTAAAACAAGGCATAAACAGAATACAAAACATTATGAAAAATGATGAAGAGAAACCAGATAACTGGAAGCTCCTAAAAATCAAACACCTATGCTCATCTAAAGACTTCAACAAAAGAGTAAAAAGACCACCTAGAGACTGGGAAAGAATTTTCAGCTATGACATCTCAGACCAGCGCCTGATCTCTAAAATCTACATGATTCTGTCAAAACTCAACCACAAAAAGACAAACAACCCAATCAAGAAGTGGGCAAAGGATATGAACACACATTTCACTAAAGAAGATGTTCAGGCAGCCAACAGATACATGAGGAAATGCTCTCTATCAGTAGCCATTAGAGAAATGCAAATTGAAACTACGATGAGATTCCATCTCACACCAACAAGGCTGGCATTAATCCAAAAAACACAAAATAATAAATGTTGGAGAGGCTGCAGAGAGATTGGAACTCTTATACACTGCTGGTGGGAATGTCAAATGGTACAACCACTTTGGAAATCTATCTGGCGTTATCTTAAACAGTTAGAAATAGAACTACCATACAACCCAGAAAT
This sequence comes from Elephas maximus indicus, assembly GCF_024166365.1. Taxonomy (NCBI): domain Eukaryota; kingdom Metazoa; phylum Chordata; class Mammalia; order Proboscidea; family Elephantidae; genus Elephas; species Elephas maximus. The sequence continues at coordinate 233,525,183 of NC_064820.1, read as the reverse complement.
CCCACTCCTAGGAATATACCCTAGAGATACAAGAGCCTTCACACAAACAGATATATGCACACCCATGTTTATTGCAGCTCTGTTTACAATAGCAAAAAGCTGGAAGCAACCAAGGTGTCCGTCAATGGATGAATGGGTAAATAAATTGTGGTATATTCACACAATGGAATACTACGCATCGATAAAGAACAGTGACAAATCTGTGAAACATTTCATAACATGGAGGAACCTGGAAGGCATTATGCTGAGCGAAATTAGTCAGAGGCAAAAGGACAAATATTGTATAAGACCACTATTATAAGATCTTGAAAAATAGTAAAAACTGAGAAGAACACATACTTTTGTGGTTACGAAGGGGGGAGGGAGGGAGGGAGGGAGGGAGGGAGGGAGGGAGGGAGAGGGTTTTTTATTGATTAATCAGTAGATAAGAACTGCTTTAGGTGAAGGGAAAGACAACACTCAATACATGGAAGGTCAGCTCAATTGGACTGGACCAAAAGCAAAGAAGTTTCCGGGATAAAATGAATGTTTCAAAGGTCAGCGGAGCAGGGGCGGGGGTCTGGGGAACATGGTTTGAGGGGACTTCTAAGTCATTTGGCAAAATAATTCTATTATGAAAACATTCTGCATCCCACTTTGAAATGTGGCGTCTGGGGTCTTAAATGCTAACAAGCGGCCATCTAAGATGCATCAGTTGGTCTCAACCCACCTGGAGCAAAGCAGAATGAAGAACACCAAGGTCACACAACAACTAAGAGCCCAAGAGACAGAAAGGGCCACATGAACCAGAGACCTACATCATCCTGAGACCAGAAGAACTAGTTGGTGCCCGGCCACAATCGATGACTGCCCTGACAGGGAGCACAACAGAGAACCCCTGAGGGAGCAGGAGATCAGTGGGATGCAGACCCCAAATTCTCATAAAAAGACCATACTTAATGGTCTGACTGAGACTAGAGGACTCCCGGCGGCCATGCTCCCCAGACCCTCTGTTGGCACAGGACAGGAACCATCCCCGAAGACAACTCATCAGACATGAAAGGGACTGGTCAGCGGGTGGGAGAGAGATGCTGATGAAGAGTGAGCTAATTATATCAGGTGGACACTTGAGAGTGTGTTGGCAACTCTTGTCTGGAGGGGGGATGGGAGGATAGAGAGAGAGGGAAGCTGGCAAAATTGTCACGAAAGGAGAGACTGAAAGGGCTGACTCAATAGGGGGAGAGCAAGTGGGAGTAGGGAGTAAGATGTATGTAAACTTATATGTGACAGACTGATTGGATTTGTAAACGTTCACTTGAAGCTTAATAAAAGTTAATTAAAAAAAAAGAAAAAGCTTATGAGCAGCCATCTAAGATGCATCAATTGGTCCCAACCCACTAAGAGCAAAGCAGAATGAAGAACATCAAAGACACAAGGAAAATCTTAGCCCAAGAGACAAAAGGGCCACATAAACCAGAGACTCCATCAGCCTGAGATCAGAAGAACCAGGTGGCATCCAGCTACCACCAGTGCCATCCTGACAGGGAACACAACAGAGAGTCCCTGACAGAGCAGGAGAAAAGTGTGGAGTGGAACTCAAATTCAGGTAGAAAGACCAGACTTAACGATCTTACTGAGTTTGGAGGAACCCTCGAAGCCATGGCGCCCAGATGCTCTGTTAACACAGAACTGAAACCATTCCTGAAGCGCACTCTTGAGACAAAGATTAGACGGGACTATAAACATAAAAAAACACTCATGAAGAGCGTGCTTCTTAGTTCAAACAGATACACGAGACCAAATGGGCAGCACCTGTCCAGAGCCAGGATGAGAAACCAGCAAGAAGGTACAGGAGCTGGTTGGATGGATATGGGAAACCTGGGGTGGAAAGGGGAAGTGTGCTGTCACATTATATGGATTGCGACTAGTGTCACATAACAATATGCATATAAAGTTTTGTATGAGAAATTAACTTGAACTGTAAACTATCACCTAAAGCACATTCCAAAACAAAAGAAGAAGAGGACATGGAGCCAGGGATATCATTGCTGATGTCAGACAGATCCTGGGTGGAAGCAGAGGATACCAAAAAGATGTTTATCTGTGTTTTCTTGACTGTGCAAAGGCATTCGACCGTGCAGATCATAACAAATTATGGAGAACATTGCTGATGGGAATTCCAGAATGCTTAATTGTGTGCATGAGGAACCTGTACATAGATCAGAGACAGTTGTTCGAACAGAACAAGGGGATACCATGTGCTTTAAAGTCAGGAAAGGTGTGCATCGGGGTTGTATCCTTTCACCATACCTATTCAATCTGTATGCTGAGCAAATAATCCAAGCAGTTGGACTATATGAAGAATGGGGCATCAGGATTGGAGGAAGACTCATTAACAACCTGCTTGCTGAAAGTAAAGAGGACTTGAATCGCATGCTGATGAAGATCAAAGACCATAGCCTTCAGTATGGATTACACCCCACCATAAAGAAAATAAAAATCCTCACAACTAGACCAATAAGCAACATCATGTTAGACGGAGAAAAGATTGAAGTTGTCAAGGATTTCATTTTACTTGGATCCACAATCAATGCCCGTGGAAGCAATAGTCGGGAAATCAAAAGACACATTGCATTGGGCAAATCTGCTGCAAAGGACCTCTTTAAAGTGTTGGAAAGCAAAGATGTCACCTTGAAGACAGAGGTGTGCCTGACCCAAGCCATGGTGTTTTCAATCGCTTCATATGTGTGTGAAAGCTGGACAATGAATAAGGAAGACCAAAGAAGAACTGACGCCTTTGAATTGTGGTGTTGGCAAAGGATATTGAATATACCATGGACTGCCAGAAGGATGAACAAATCTGCCCTGGAAGAAGTACAGCCAGAATGCTCCTTTGAAGTAAGGATGGTGAGACTGCGTCCTATTTACTTTGGATGTGTTGTCAGGAAGGATCAGTCCCTGGAGAAGGACATGGTGCTTGGTAAAGTAGAGGGTCAGCGAAAGAGGGGAAGACCCTCGCTGAGATGGATTGACACAGTGGCTGCAACAATGGGCCCAAGTATAACAACGGTTGTGAGCATGGCGCAGGAACTGCCAGTGTTTCGTTCTGTGGTACATAGGGTCGCTATGAGTCAGAACTGACTCGACAGCACCTAACAATATCGACAGCAACAGGGCTAATAGGACGGCATCACACCCCCCTCACACTAGGATCCTGCCCTGGCCCTGCCTTCCTGCTATCTGGTCAGGCACAGTGACTTTCCCTCCACAAAAAAAAAAAAAAAAAAAATCCAAACCCAGTGACATCGAGTCGATTCCAACTCATAATAACCCCATAGGACAGAGTAGAACCGCCCCATAGAGTTTCCAAGGAGCACCTGGTGGATTTGAACTGTCGACCCTTTGGTTAGCAGCAGTAGCACTTAACCATTATGCCACCAGGGTTTCCTTTCCCTCCACACTGGAGCATTAACCCAACCACCACCACGATCCCCCACCACCATCTATAACATTTGCTCTGCTGTACTTTATGCTATTTAAACCTTTCCTGTGCATTCTATCTTATAAATTTCTTCTTCCATGTCCCCTGGTACAGAGGGGGGAAATTGTAGCCCTTAACGCATTGAACACATATCTACTGAATCAAGTAACACCCAACTTCCAAGAATACCGTACAGCCTTTTCCTATACCTCATTTCCCACCAAACCCCTTTCAGGAAAATAGCCACACTTTTGAGTAATAAAAAGTGATACGCTTGAGCTAAGCACCTTATTCAGATGCAAGGAGTCTAGGTGAATGTCCTAAGCCTGGTCAATGTGAGGCTTCCAGTCATTAGATTGTGTGCACAAAGTTCCAGGACCACATGGCCAGAGGGGACAGGCAAGGGAGGGAGAAGGCAGGGGCACCTCTACTACCCACAAGGGTCTGAATTTCTGACACGTGTCTCCTTGGAATATGCCAGAATTAACCAATTTGGACCTAATCATGAAAAACTTTCACAAGGGAGTGGCTCTGGCATGGCCGAGACTAAAGGTTTTTGATAACCAAGAAGCTTTATCTGAATTCTCCAACTTCTGCTTTTGGCTTGGATCCTAACACTCACAATACGTGTCCCCTCCATGGGGCTCCTGGAAGTGCCCCTGTGCTGCCTGATAGCCATGCTTCCATGGGGTACACCTTTTGGTGTCCGTCCATTTGCTTATCTCCTGCTGCCAGAGTCTTTCATCTCAACCCTCAAAATATTCAGAACTCTTCACACCTCTTAGGAAACCCTTATTTTGTTCCCTTTGCAACTGCCAAGAAGGCACAGTTGATTACTTCCACAAAGGCAGATTCTATAGAAACTGGGGGACTTGGCTCCTCATGTCAGTTTTCTAAGCTCCGTTGCAGGCAGTGTGGTTCTCTTGAATTATGCCCCCTTTAGAGTTTGCAGGGGAACTAAATTGATTCCCTCAATGTCATCATAATTTCCTGGAAAGTGTGCATCTGGAACCAGGCTGGGTGAGTATTCTCTATTTTAAGGGTGCCTATCTGTGCTTCTGCTTCTCTACACTCAACCCAGCCTCAAGTGCCAGGGTGACCCTGGGGGCTTTCCTAAAAGGCAAGAAAGGAATAGTCTCGTCTGAATAGGACAAATGTATATTTGAATAGTGTAATTTCTCATTCACGTAAATGCCACTTTCTGGATTGCCATAGGGTTGATTCCGACTCATAGCTTAGGCCAACAGAAACGATTGACAGCGTTTGCCCTCTAACTGAGTTTACGATTAGTGATGTGACTTACAGAGTGTCTTGGAATGACCATCCCTACAAGAAACTCTGGAGGAGTCAATAGGTTTCTGTCCTCCCAACCACACAAGTCCTGCTGGAGACAACAAGAAATAGAAGATTTTAAAGGGATTAGTGAATGTATTTCTGGTTCCTGAAGTTCCTTAATCATGGTTTGAGTTTTCTCCACCAGCATTTTCACATTTCACTACAGTAAAAGGCTGGAGACGAGATAATTACCCTTATATGAGTAGTAAGAAAATGAAGCCCTTTCACACCCAATGATGTCTTCCTGTCACTTTATGGATGAGTTCCTGGGACTTGTAAAAGAAACGTTATATGTGTAACAGAAGGGTAGAAAGGGTCATTGTCTCTCTGTTTCTAGGATAAACAACTTGTTAGAGGCTGTGAGTGAAAAAAAAAGGCATGGTTAAAAACAGCCTTTCTCTTTCAAGGCAATTTTTCCTTTGCTCCCGTTAAGCTTCTGCTGTTGGCCTTCTCTCTCATCAGTGTGGATGTGCTGGCCTGTGTGCCTCTCTGTCCCCAGCAGTGATGACAAAGACATGTTTTCAAGATGCTTTTCTGCCCAGCTGCTTCATCATCCTCATCTTCCTGCAGCTGCTGCCCACTGTTGTACACGGAAATGGTAGGAGAACATTCCCTTCCCAATGCTAGGGGGATGTCCCAGTGTAAGAAGAGACATGCCAAAAGAAAAGTGCAGGATTCAAGGAATACTTAAATCCTCAAAGATGAATGTGGGCATAGGCGGGAGAGCTCCATCTTCTCAGAGGTGGCCTAACCCAGTCTTGTCACATCTGCCTCTTTCAGGAAATGTCACTTTTGATGTCATTGGCCCTAATGAACCTATTCTGGCCATAGTGGGGAAAGACGCAGATTTACCATGCCACCTGTCCCCCAATATCAGTGCCAAGGACATGGAGTTGAGATGGTACAGGGACAAATTTTCCCCAGCCGTGTATGTGTATGAGAGAGGGAAAAATGTGTCCGGAGAGCAGATGGAAGAGTACCGAGGAAGAACAATGTTTCTGATAGACCACATCACCAATGGCACAGCGGCAGTGAGGATACACAATGTCACAGTGTTTGATAATGGGACATACCATTGCTATTTCCAAGAGGGCACGCGTCATGGGGAAGCCACACTATGGCTGAAGGTGGTAGGTAAGGTGCTTACTTGCTTGGTCATCTTGTTTCCATGTGACCCCAAGTGTAAGTTTCTCTACCAAAGTTTCATTCCCAACTGCAGATAACCAGGTTTATGGCCGAAATTTCCATTAACGTTTTAGAACTTTTCACAACATATGCTTCCAAGCGAATCGTTTTTTTCTTTCAGGTGAAGTATTTCTTGGGAAATACAGTTCTCAGTGCATGGTTGTGTTTTCTACTTTTTCTTCCCTTCATTTTACCACTAAGAGGGAGGCGAGGGAGACAGGAGGGCAAAAGAGACCATGAGAGAGAGAGAAAGAGGAGAGTGTTTATGGGATATGGGGAGAAGTTTTCTTTGGTGCTTTGTGCTTTGAAGTCAGGCAAACCTTGGTTCCAATCTTGCTTCCCACAATTTCTGCTTTTGTGAAATAGGAAGCTTATTTAATCTAAACCATTTCCTGGACCTTTTTTTGTTTTATCTGTGAAATGGGAATAATAATATATTCAACATGTAAATATTAAACAGAGTAGTATGTAAAATATTCCTAGCACCTACTGGAAATGCCCAGGATTTTTTTTTTCTTCTAATGGAAGCGGCAACAGCGGAAAAGATTCAAGCCAGTATCTGTTTCTTTAGGACTGGGCTCGCAGCCCAGAATCAGGTTGAGAGATGACAAGGACGAAGGTGTCCAGGTAGAGTGCACCTCAGCTGGCTGGTACCCTCAGCCCCAGGTGGAGTGGAGAGATTTCAGAGGAAAGATAATACCTTCTGTGGCCAATCTGTCTGTGTCACCTACAAGTGGGCTCTTTGCTGTTGTATCCAACGTAGTGATCACGGACAGGGCTATGGAAGGCCTCTATTGCTCCATTGCCAACCCCCTGCTCTTCAAGGAGAAACTGACTGTGAGTCTCCTACCAGGTTAGTATTTCATTCAGTTCTTTCCTTCATTTTCAAAAGCCTGAGTAAGGGCAATCATGGCCCTGGACATAAGGATCCTCTGAGAGAGCCACAAGGCCAGGGAGCAGGAGAGAGCGGAGGCGCAAGTCTTTGTTCATGGCCTTTCCTGCAGAGACCTGACTTGGGGGGTCCTGGGGAGATGCACAGTTAAGATGCTTATGACTGAGGTGGATGGGGGTACCAGGAGAGCCTCCAGGAGAGCTGTGCCTTCTCAGGGAACAAGAAAGTTTCACCCCAATATTAACATTTTTTAAAAGTTTTTATTTTTAAATAATTTCCATCTTACAGAAATTTTGCCCAAAATGATGCAACTTTTACCAGATTCACCAATTTTTACCATTTTGCAGTGGTTATGTGCTATGGCTACTAAACAAAACGTTGGCAGTTTGAATCCACCAGGCGTTTCTTGGCAACTGTATAGGGCAGTTCTACTCTGTCCTATAGGGTGGCTTTGAGTCAGAATCAACTTGATGGCAGTGGTTTTTTTTTTTTAATCTCCTATCTAAGGAGCCCTGGTGGTATAGTGGTTAAAGTGCTTGGCTACTAGCCAGAAGGTTGGTGATTCAAACCCACGAGGCACTCCATGGGAAAAAGATGTGACAGTCTGCTTCTGTAAAGATTTACAGCCTTGGAAACCCTATGGGACAGTTCTACTATGTCCCACAGAGTTGTTATGAGTCAGAATCAATTCGATGACTTTTTTTTTTTTTAATCTAATATCTATCGCCTATGTGTCTATCAGTCCCTGGGTGGTGAAAACTGTTAAGCATTCCACTACTATCTAAAAGGTTGGGGTTCAAACTCACCCAGAGGAGCCTTGGAAGACAGGTCTGGCAATCTGCTTCCAAAAGGTCATAGCCTTGAAAACCCTATGTAGCAGTTCTACTCTGCACACATGGGTTCACACAGGGTCAGAACCAACTCAGGAAACTAACAACAATAACATGCATGTACTTATATTTGTTTATACAAATGCCTACATATTTTTTTCTAAACCATTTCAAAGTAGTTTGTAAGTATCATGCCCTGTTACACATTAATCTTTTAGTCTTGCTCCAATATTCTTCAGTCATATGACTCCCTGGAACCCGCTTTAGCTTCCTTTTCCAGAAGCGTCTGGCCCAAGGTGTGGAGAATATCCCTGCCTCTGATCCTCATGGCACTGGGACTTGTAGTAGCTGGAGCCATCTGCATATCCTGGAAAAAGCTAAGGGATGAAGTGAGAAAGCGCAAAGAAACGGAGGACCAGCAGCAAGCTAGCAGTGACAACGGTGGGCAGGGTAAACAGGACATACATGCTGTGTATACATGTATGTGGATGCATGTGTGGGTATATGTACATGTGTACATGTCTGCGTGTGTGTGTTTCTGTATTCCGTTGCATTCCAGAGTGCAGAAATGCTCTGTTATGTGCCAGTGAGTCATAGCCACATCAAGCTTTAGCTGCCCTGAGAGACCTTAGCTCCTTCTTTTTTATTTTCTGAGACCCTAGAAGGAAGGGGCATGGAGAGCTCATAGTAGTGATGGTCCTGAGTGTGGGAGATGCTGAAGGAGCCAGCTCTTCTAAGTCAGAGGGCTCAGGGAAGGCTGTTACCATGGAGAACAGAGAAATCAGTGACTCTTAGCCTCTAGACATGATCTCTTTAGGTGGGATGCATGGAGTAGAAGAGTCTGACTGGAAAGGGAGAGTCAATGATCAGGAAAAGCCTAACTGGTAGAGGATGAGGATGGGGCAAGTGAGAGGAGTAAGGAAGAGCCGGGAAGACTTCATTTGGACACAATCACTTATTGAAGAGCAGAGAAGGAGAATATATTCATTCATTCATTTATTTAAAGGAGTTATTGAGTGCTTCGTATTCCAGCAACTGGGTATATATTAATAAATAAAATGGATTTGCCTTGTCCTCATGGAGCATATAATCTATTTAGGATGCAAACAATCAACCAGTGATAATGTTTAATTAAAACTGGGATAAATTGGGATAAGAGTATAGGAATGAAATGGGTATGATAATGAAGTTTAACAGGAAAGCACTTACCTAGGGTCATCAGAGTAAGCACTGCTGTAAGGTTGCAGCATTAATGCTGAGAGGTGAAGGATGCAGTAGGCAGTGGAACCCTCCACAGTGACAGGAAGAGCAGGAGAAGAGGACTGTGGTGAGGAAGAGCTGGGAGTGCTGGGGAAGCAGGAAGGAAGACAACCGGCTGAAGAAGATGGGCAAGAGGAAGAGAAGAACCAAATGACACTGGGAAGGCTAGTAGGTGCCAGATCATGCACAGCCTCAAAGGCCGTGGTAAGAAGTTTGGGTTTTATTTAAAGAGCAGTGGAAAACTATTGAGAGGTCTTAAGTAGAGGAGAGATATTACTGGATGAAGAGAGGTGAGCAGATATGAGATGTGTCTTGGAACCAAATGTAGGAAAGTAGAGAAAGAGCAAGGAAGAAAGGAGAATCAAAGATGGTACTCAGGTGAACGAGTAAGTACATAATGATAATTAGATTTACTGACAAGGGAAAGATGTGGTAATGTTGTTGTTCTTCTGTTTCATTTGACCTCTTAAAATTGAAATGTGGTGCAAATAGTTAACACTTAATGGTAAGCAAAAGGTTGGAGTTTCAAACCCACCCAAAAGAAAGACCTGGGGATCTACTTTTGAGAAATCAGCCATGGAAAACCCTATGGAGCACAGTTCTGCTCTGACACACATGGGGTTCCCATGAGTTGGAGTCAACTAGACAGCAACTGGTAAGTCTGAGATGTTTTGAGACAACCAAATTGTGACATCAAATGAATGATTAGATAGACAAGGCTATCTGGAAGCAACTGTCAAGAAATCAAAAGGTACGTTGCACTGGGCAAACCTGCTGCAAAGGACCTCTTTAAAGTGTTGACAATCAAAGATGTCACCCTGAAGACTAAGGTGCACCTGACCCAAGCCAGGGTATTTTCAATCGCATCATATACATGGGAAAGCTGGGCAACAAATAAGGAAGACCAACGAAGAATTGACACCTTTGAATTGTGGCATTGGCAAAGAATACTTAATGTACCATGGACTGCCAAAAGAATGAACAAATCTGTCTTGGAAGAAGTACAACAAGAATGCTCCTTAGAACCGAGGATGGCAAGGCTGCTTCTTACGTACTTTGGACATGTTGTCAGGAGAGATCGGTCCCTGGAGAAGGACATCATGCTTCGCAAAGTACAGGGTCAGTGGAAAAGAGGAAGACCCTCAAGAAGATGGATTGACACTGCATCTGCAACAATGGGCTCAAGTAAAACAACAATTGTGAGGATGGCGCAGGACCATGCAGTGTTTCATTCTGTGGTTCATAGGGCCACTATGAGTAGGAATCGACTCGATGGCACCTAACAACAATAACAACAGTGCTCACAGTAGGATTTTGGACAGGAGATACAAATTTGGGTCAATTGCATATTAAAAAAAATAAAGTTCTGAAAATGAAAAAGATTTCCAAAAAAATAAAGGGGGGGGGGATGGGAAGGGAAAGGTACAGGATAAGGAAGGAAGATCAAGACTTAGTCCTGAAAAACTCCAGTATTTAAATGTCAGGCACTGCAGGATGAGCAGGTGAAGGAGACAGGAAAAATGGACAGAGAAGTAGGAGGAACATGAAATTCTTTACCAGTGAAATCAGGAGATAAAATGTATTTAGGGAGTGGTCAATTGTGTTTGAAGCAGCTGAGAAATGGAGTTGAATGAGGGCAGAAAAATGACTCTTGAAATCGGCAAGAAGGTGTTGGCAAGTAGGGGGAAGGAACAGGAAGTCCACAAGTAGAGACTAATGGTAGAAAATTCCAGAATTGTTGGCTGTTAGGCAGAGCTGAAAATTGGAAAGTGGGGATCAAGAAGTTTTTTTTTAATGTGTTCTTATTTGGAAGTTAAGGTAAGGTGTAATAGAGTATATGTGTTGCCTAAAGAGATGATCCAGTATGAACAGCGATTAAGGATGTAAGGAAAAAGAAAATGAGAAAAGGAGAACAATTGTGCTAGGGGGCGCATGCGGGGAGGGCCTACTGTACTGCAGAAGGAAAAATTGGGGGTGAGGTGGGGCAGGAGGTTTGAGCTGTGTGGAGAGAGTATGGAATAGCAGTCTAACAGCAGGGAAGGTGAGATTACTTTGTGATATAGAAGGATTGCCCAAGCTCTTTTGTTAGATCAGCTGAGGCTCATCCAGCTTTAGGGCTTTGTAATAGACACTGCTGGGGATGGTTGCTAGAGACAGACTATGATGCTTCATAACCAAAGAATCTGTGATGAAGAGAAGGGAAATTACAACAGCAGGGAGATGAGGCAGCAGGATCAATGGACATAGGACGTGATAACAGGTAATGAGGAAATCAGGAAGCTGAGAGACAAGGGCATTGAACGGTTCATTCACCTGGGTAACGAGGTTGTCAAAAATACTGCGAGGTGTCAGAGTAGAAAGACTAGGAGATGGGCTAATTCTTCAGTGAGGGAAGAAAGGTACCAGAAAGTAAGTTTATGGTCATAATGAAGGTGGAAAGTGAGTGAGCTGGATCCACAAACACAGAGACTCAGTGTACAAGAGGTTGGGGTAAGGAAAACGTGAAGAAATGGTTCCGGAAGTAGCAGGAGGAACGGAGCGCTGAGGGGAAACAAACAAATAGCCCTTGCTGGAAAGCAAAGGAGAGCAGGGTTTCACCTCAGAGAGGCGATAAAGAGATATTTTGAAAGAGAGCTAGGGTTTGATAGCAGTAGAGGACTAAGGGTTGATCATATCAAGCCATTGGAAATGAGAGTTCGGAAATAATGAATGACTGGGGACATCTCATTGGTAGCTAAGGCAAACAGCAATATGAGGTATGTAGGACTTTAGAACTGGGAATATCTCCTAGTTTATAATCAATCGGCTCTTCTACTGTTGCCCTAAAGATTTTGGTTGTCGAAGAGGTGGCTTTCAGAGTAGCTGGGTGCTCAGGCCAAACACCTGATCTCATTTAAGGAGCCCAAGTGTAGAGAGACTTTTATCCCCAAAGCCACTGTCGGTTTCATGCAGGGGCACAAGGCTCTGAGGAGAGGTGTGGGGGAGAGCAGGCAAGAGGGTATGGACCTACATGGGCCACAGATCAGAGAACTCCACCGTGATGGCAGGATAGGCCAGTGAGGAGGCAGGGCAACAGGGAGGGATTGGGAAGGGTAAAAGTATTTCTTATAAATGTTGACTGTTTTGGAGCATGTTTCTCTCAGCATCTGCTGCTGTGACAAACCATCTCAGAGTTTTCCAGATATGGCTGGTCCCACAGCCGTGAAATAGCATGCTTGGTCTCCATTTTCTCTCTCTCTGTGTATCTCTGTTTCTGTCTTTCTCTCTTTCTGTGTCTGCCTATTTCTCTGTCTCCTCTCTATTTCTATCTCTGCACCTGTCTGTCTCTTCTCTGTTTATGTCTCTCTATCTCTGTCTCTGTATCACCCTATGTCTCTGTCTCTGTTGCTCTCTGTCACTCTCACACACACTTACAAAAACACACATGCACACAGCGTAACACTAGGTCAAGCCTGTGAAATAAAATATTGGGAGATGAGCCAGACCATGAAATGCACTTGGTGACCTGCTGAGTTTCCTGTTAAAATGCCCGCAGTTCCCAGTCTTGTGTTATCTTGCCCCGCTTTGGGATGGGCTGTTTGTATTGGCTCCTGGCACAGAAAACTGGGACAGCTAAGGAGTTCCCAGAGACAGCTGTGCCTCCATGTCCACCAGGAACGAAGGGGTAGAGAGATCTGAGAGAAAAACCCCAGGTTCCCAAAACTTGCAGGAATTTGGAGGGCCCTAAATCCAAAAGCCTGACCCTTTTGTCTCTACAGGGAGCATATCTCTCGATCCAGACACTGCAAATCCCAAACTTGAACTGTCTAAGGATCTGAAAAGTGTGAGCCGGCTGCTCTACACTCAGGACCTCCCTGACAACCCTGAGAGATTCAACAAGGACCCCTGCGTTTTGGGCCAGGAGCAATTCACCAGGGGGAAGCACTACTGGGAAGTCGAGGTGGGAAACAGGAAAGCCTGGAACCTGGGTGTTTGCCTTGAGAGTTTAAATCGGAAGGGAAGAATTCCCAAGTCACCAAAGCATGGCTTGTGGGCCGTGGAGTTTTACAAAGAGGAACTCTGGGCTCTCACCTTCCCAAGGATACACCTCCATCCTTCACAGCCTCTGCAACGGGTGGGCATTTTCCTGGACTATGAAGCCGGAAATATCTCCTTCTATAATGGGGCTGATGGATCCCATGTCTACACGTTCTCTGGAGTCTCTTTCTCGGGCCCCCTGAGGCCTTTCTTTTGCCTGTGGCTACATGACCGTAGCCCCCTGACCATCTGCTCAGGGTCCAGAGAGACAGGGGAGGTTTCTGGCCCTCTGCAGGTCTCTGAACTCCACCAGGAGGCCTCTGTGACTCCTGTTATTGAGAGAGCAGCATCATTCTCAAAGGACAGGGAGCCTCCTCTAAAGAGGCCCATGTTCTTCTCACCCCAATCCAGCCCAGTTCTCTGGAAGAAACACCCCTCTCTTAAATCCCAACTGGATGACATATTAGTTTGACTTTGGGCAAGCTAACAACGCTGTCTTATCTTCATTTTTCTCCTCTGTAAAATGATGACAGAAGTAAGCACACCACTGGGTAATTGTGTAACATGAACTTGAGAACACAGGTAAAGTATTCAGTGCAGCGCCAGACATGCAGTAGGAGCTCAATACATGCTAGCCTTTCTCCCCACGACCACCTTATCTGACTTATCTTGGCTTCCTCTCTTCCACCCTCACTAGGACAGGCTGGTGCCCGGCCATGTTAAGGTCAAGTCAAAGACCCCAAGACTCATACGATTGCCTTTGGGTCAGTTGGGGTCCAATTGGGACAGAAAACACACTAGTATTTTCATAGAAAGAATATACTAGAAATAATTGTTAACAAGGTAATGAAGGACTCAAGAGGCAAAAAGAGAACACTAAGGTATCATGATGATAGTGACTACCAGAAGCAGTTTCTAACCCTATGTCTGGGGAACAAAGGCAAAGGTTGAAATTCCTAAAACTGAAAAGCTCATAGGAGGGGCCAGAGAGTCAAGGAAGGGAGTTGCTCAGCAGAGAGGCGCTGGTGGCTCTGAGGGACTCCACATGGCAGGTTCTCCAGGTGCTGGGAGAATAGCAAAATGGAATCAAGTGCTGTGAGAGACAGGGAAGAGACCAAGACTTTGTCCTCTGGCCTGCATGCTCCCTCTTTTGGCCCATTGCTAGATCTAATGGGGAGTGCCCAAAGAAGCAGTTGTGTGGTTTGTAAATCCTCAGGCCACACTATCAACTGAAGCAGAGAGGGTAGGGGGGTTAGTTTTCTGGGGCTGGCACATCAAATTACCACAAGTGACGTGGCTTAAAACAATAGAAATTTATTGTCTCATAGTCTTGTGAGAAGCTTTAAATCCAAAAACAAGATGTCGGAAGTGTTGGTTCCTACTGGAGGCTCTAAGGGAGAATCTGTTCCATGCCCCTCTCTCAGCTTCTAGTAGCTCCAGACAACTTCAATCTCTGCCTTTGTCTTCCCATCACCTTCTTCTCTTCTCTCTGTGTCTTCTCCTCTTATGTTTCTTATGAAAACTCCTGTCATTTGATGTAGGGGCCCACACAGATGATCCAGAATGGTCTCATCTCGAGACGCTTGCCTTAGTAACATCTGCAAAGGCCCTTTTTCCAAGTAAGGCCACATTCACAGGTACCAGGGGCCAGGATTTGGACATATATTTTGGGGCACACATTTGAACCCAGTACAGCGAGTGTGGTGTTCAGAGACAATGGCTGAGTGACTGGCACGTCTTTCTACATAGTGGTGTCCTCTGCCTCCTCAGAGTATGAAGGACGTGCTTCCTCAAAGTGTGAAGAAAATACGAAACACGGACCATTTAGGGATCTGTTCATGTCTTGGGGAGACAAGCTCTTCATACAAATACAAGGTCATGCATTCTATTAAAAAGAGCCCTGGTGGTCCAACAGTTAAGTATTTGGCTGCTAACCGAAGGGTTAGTGGCTGGAACCCACATAGCAACCCCACAGAAGAAAGAGCTGGTGATCAGCTCCTGCAAAGATTACAGCCTAGAAAACCCTTTGGAGCAGTTCTACTTTATCACAACGGATTGCTATGAGTCAAAATTGACTCAACGGCCCCTAACAACAACAACATTCTATAAAAGTGCTCTCGATGCTTAGTATTCCAGGAAGTGATAGTAAGGAGGATCTCTCCACTAGCTTAGTTGCTGGGGAATGTCGTGGAAAGGACATGGATCCTGAGTTGGGTTTTGACAGAGAGAAGAACCCTTGTCTTTGGTCATCTCCCTTTCCCACCTCCCTCATCAGCAATCCCAAAATGTCACTCTAAGCTCTTCAAATTACTTACTTCAACTTTACGGCGATTTTTTTTTTTTTAATTTTTCCTCTTTTTTGTCCAGTGAGGTAATATTTGTATATGATAAACTTCACCAATTTTAAGTGTACCGTTTGATAAATTTCTGTAATTATATACAGTCATGTAACCACACCAAGATCAAGTGATAGAACATTTAATCACTGGTAAGTCCCCTCAAACCTGTTCAGATTTGATGCTTTCTCCCTATCTCTGGTCCCAAGCAACCATTGATATGCCCTGTCTCTACAATTTTACCTATCCTAGAATTTCATATAGATGGAATTAAATAGTACATAGTTTTTCATGTTTTACTTCTTTCACTTAACACGGCATTTTTGAAATTCATGCATGTTGTTGCCTGTATTAATATTTTGTTCTATCTTACATTTGAATAGTATGCCATATACAATTTGTTTTTTTATCAAATGAACAGACATTTGAATTGCTTTCCGTTGTTACTATGAATAATGTTGCTCTGAGCGTTCACATACATGTTTCTGTATGGACATACACATGCATTTCTTTTGAATAAACACCTAGGAATGCAAATGCAGGGTCATACGGTAAGTTTATGTTTAACTTTATAAGAAACTGACACAATTTTCTGGAGCGGCTGCACCATTTCGCATTCCCAGCAGTAGCATCTGGAAGTTCCAGTTGCTGTATATCTTAGCCCAGCACGTGGTCCTGTAATATTGTATTGGTATTTTCTTTTTCTTTTTAGCCATCATAGTGTATGTGTATTGTTACCTCATTTTGGCTTTAATTTGCATTCCACTAATAATAAGTGTCTTAGTCATCTAGTGCTGCTATAACAGGAATATCAGAAGTAGATGGCTTCTAGTAGGCTAGAAGTCCAAATTCAGGGTGTTAGTTCCAGGGGAAGGCTTGCTTTCTCTGTGGGCTCCGGAGGAAGGTCCATGTCATCAATCTTCCCCTGGACTAGGAGCTTCTCTGTGCAGGAACCTCAGGTCCAAAGGACACATTCTGCTCCCAGTGCTGCTTTCTTGATAGCATGAGGTCCCCATGTCTCTGCTCACTTCTCTCTTTTATATCTCAAAAGACACTGGCTCAAGACACAATTCAATCTTCCGGATTGAGTCCTCCTCATTAACATAACTGCCGCTAATCCCACCTCCTCATCATCATAGAGATAGGATTTACAGTGCATAGGAAAATCACATGACAAAATGGTGGACAATCACAGAATACTGGGAATCATGGCCTAGCCAAATTGATACATATTTTGGAGGGACACAATTCAATCCATGACAACAAGTTACACTAAGAATTTTTTCATGTGCTTATTGGCCATTCATATCTCTTCTTTTGTGAACTGTCTCTTCCTGTCTTTTGCTATCTTCTTAATGGGGTTGTTCGTCTTCTTGTTGAATTATAAGAGTTCCTTATATACTGTGGATACAATCCATTTATTGAGTATACGTTTCTCAAAATTTTTCTACCAGTCTGTGGCTTGCTTTTTCATTTTCTTAATTTTATATTTATATATAGGGCAGAGTAGAACTGCCCCACAGAGTTTCCAACTTTACATTTGGAAGGGCAGAAGTCCATTTTTTTTTTTCATTTTTCTATAATGATCTCTTCTGTTGATGTCCCGTTAAAAAAAAGTCACCAAATCTAATGCCTCAAAGATTTTCTCCTGGAAGTTTAATAGCTTCAGGTGTTAAACGTAGGTCTATGATTCATTTTGAGTTTATTTTTGTATATAGTGCAATGTAAAAGTCGAAGTTCATTTTTTAATACAGATATACAGCCTTCTCTCACCATTTGTTGAGTAGACTATCTCTCCTTCAATCAGTTAGGTGCAGTTATGTTACTTACAAGAAAGACCAACTAAATTAGAACAGAAGAGACATATGCCAGTGGCCAGAATACTCATCTATTTTGTAATACGTTTATTGCCAGGCTTCTGGTTGTTTAAAACATATTTTAAGTGAATGTAATACATTAGATTGGTGGTTTTAATAAAATGTTTAGAGTTGTCTCAGTTTACAACCAAAATGCAGATGTTCGTGAGTCCTCAACTATCATAGCAGTAGGTCAATAGAAAGTATCTAAAACACATCAGTAAAGAAGTAGTAATACAAACATTACGTTCACAAATGTAGATATAATCGGCTGAAGCACTAAAAACAGAAAGTCTTCCCCTTGGGAACAGTCGTTTCACTACAGCCCTTTTGGGTAATCTTGGATTTGTTAACCATATAAATTGTATTAATTTTTTAAAAAATCTTGTAATTTTAAAAATAAGTAAGTCAATAAATTTAAAAATGCATTCTTTGGTTTACTATTTTGACAGGTTCTTTTTTTTCAAGTTAATTCATTCACTTATTTGACAAATTCTTTTTATTATTTTTTCTGTACTTTAAATGAAGGTTTACAGAGCAAATTAGTTTCTCATTAAACAATTAATACACATATTGTTTTATGACATCGGTTGCCAACTCCACAACGTGTCAACATTCTCCTCTTCTCCACCTTGGGGTCCCCGTTGCCAGCTTTCCTGCCTTCTCGTCCTGGCCGCTGGGCTGTGTGCCCATTTAGTCTCATTTTGGCTGAAGGGTGAACCTCAGGAGTGACTTCTGTACGGAGCTAAAAGGGTGTCTGGGCGCCATACTCTCGGGTTTCTCCAGACTCTGTTAGACCAGTGAGTCTGGTCCATTTTTGCGAGTTAGAATTGACAGATTCTTGTGTATGCATAGCAATACTCTAATCACTATTTTCTTTTTTTGCTCAATGTTCAATGTATTAATAAAGTGAATTTATTCAACAATCATTATTTTAAAATACAAAACAGTAACTTCCCCTAAATATATAGACTATTCGCAGTTAGAAAATGAAAACTTTTCAAGTTTACAATCTATATTTCCCAAGCTTTAAACACTAGCTATAAACTTAATCAAAAATGTATAAAACCTAAAGTCATACATAATACACAATAATATCTAAAATTTTTCAAACTCTTAGCAAACCACCAAAAAATACACCAATAAGTAATACAGTGATTAAAAAACTGATCAGAGTTCTTACACAAATAGTAACGAAGTATTGATACCACGGGCTTAATTTTTTCCATTTTTTAAAATTGTTATTCTTATTTCTTCTCTTTCCTTATTTTATTTGATAATTCTTCCTGATTTGCCTTCCCCTTTTCCTTGATTTTTCTATATCCACGCTTTTTTGGAGTTTCAATGACCTTACTAAACCCAAATGGAACACTCAGGGCTGCACAGCCCACAACTACCCTGAGCTCTTTCCATATCACAGGACTCTTTAAGTCCATGTGTGTATGTGTGGGTGTGTTTCTTAGGACTCAGATCTCCTTTAAATTTCCCATGACCCGCTGTATCTCACTCGTTGTCCTATCATTTTGATATATCAACCTGGTCTGTGGGCATTAATTGTGTTTGCTTTATTATATCAGAGGTTTCATGCCCCAGGTTTTAGAGGTTTTCATCTCCCAGGCTGTATCTGCATCATTAGCTTTCTCCTTTAGGATGTTTGCCTCCTTTGGGACCCACTGTGGACCTTCGTTCTGCTGGGTCATTGTGTGAGACCACAGGATGAGCAGGCCTTCCTCTCTCAGCTCAGCTTTACTCTCTCCAGGACATCTTGGCCTCTTCACAGTTCTTCATTAGGAAGGGCAGCTCTCCTCACCTGGCTCCTCCAGGAGCCTCCTCTAAACAAACCAGCAAGTGCTGAGGAGGAAAATGGGGTGAGGCAAAGGGGCTCCTTGGCCCCCTAAGACATTTTCTTCTTAGGGGGCATTCAGGTTGGGGGATCTTAGAAAGTGGGAAAAGATGAATGAATGGAAGGAGCCTGAGACAAGGAGCTGCTAGCTTTGGGGACACACACACACACACATTTTCCTGTTATCAGCTCTGCCATCTGTCACTGACAGGATGACTGCTTTGTGAGCAGGGGATGAGGCCACAGCACACAGCTCCTTGTGGGTGATGGAGGTGGAGTTCTGGCTGGACTATCCCTGGTGTTGTGGGTCACGACCCTGGTAGGTGGGCCCACAATGGAAGGATTCCCCAGGAACCAGGAATAACATCCCCAAGGAAAATGAAGCAAGGCCCAGAGCAGTCTTGAGAGCCATGGCTGAGTACCAAGATGAGGTTGTCCTGTAAGGGTGCCTGGGCCACATGGGCTGGCAGGTGTGTGAGTGTGAGTGAGAGTGAGCATGCAATGAGTGTGTGTGTACATAACAGTGTCTGATGATGGTGCAAAAATGTGTGCATGTGTGTGCAAGAGCACGTGGTGTGTGTATGTGTGCGTGTGTGTGTGCGAGTGACTTGCTTGTGTGTGAGTGAAAGTGACTGCGAGAGTGTGTGTGAGTGTCTGTCAGAGGGCGAATGGGTGTGTATGTACTTGTGTGTGGAAAGGAAGGGGGTGGGACTGTTCTACCCCAGATCCCGAGATGTCTGGTCACCTTCATCTCGTCCCCTCCAAGTAAACAGAGTACCTGAGAGTTCAGTCGCTGCTCCGTAGAGATCCCACCAAAAGAGGCTATCAAGACTCAAGGCACTCCTGGTTCATTCGTAGAAAGTATTTTAAATTACTGTGAAGGCTGAGCATTACATTATAAGGAACGTAGAAAATGTTAATCTACCAAAAGGAAATAGAAACCTTTTTCTTTTAAATAATTTTTACTGTGCTTTAAGTGAAAGTTTACAACTCAAGTCAGTCTCTCACACAAAAGCCCATATACACCTTGCTACACACTCCCAATTACTCTCCCCCTAATGGGACAGCCTGCTCTCTCCCTCCACTCTCTCTTTTCCTGTCCTTTTTGCCAGCTTCTAACCCCCTCCACCCTCTCATTTCCCCTCCAGGCAGGAGATGCCAACATAGTCTCAAGTGTCCACCTGATCCAAGAAGCTCACTTCTCACCAGCATCCCTCTCCAACCCATTGTCCGGTCCAATCCACGTCTGAAGAGTTGGCTTCAGGAATGGTTCCTGTCCTGGGGCAACAGAAGGTCTGGGGGCCATGACCACCGGGGTCCTTCCAGTCTCAGTCAGACCATTAAGTCTGGTCTTTTTATGAGAATTTGGGGTCTGCATCCCACTGCTCTCCTGCTTCCTCAGGTGTTCACTGTTGTGTTCCCTGTCAGGGCAGTCATCGATTGTAGCCAGGCACCATCTAGTTCTTCTGGTCTCAGGATGATGTAGTCGCTGGTTCATGTGGCCCTTTCCGCCTCTTGGGCTCGTACCCCAGACGCCACTCTTCAAAGTGGGATGCAGAAGGTTTTCTTAATAGATTTTGTTATGCCAATTGGCTTAGATGGCCCCTGAAACCATGGTCCCCAGACCCCTGCCCCTGCTACGCTGGCGTTCGAAGCATTCAGCTTATTCAGGAAACTTCTTTGCTTTTGGTTTAGTCCAATTGTGCTGACCTCCCCTGTATTGTGTGCTGTCTTTCCCTTCACCTAAAGTAGTTCTTATCTACTATCTAATTAGTGAGTACCCGTCTCCCACCCTCCCTCCCTCCCTCTCCCCTTCATAACCACAAAAGAATGTTTTCTTCTCAGTTTAAACTATTTTTCGAGTTCTTATAATAGTGGTCTTATACAATATTTGTCCTTTTGCAATTGACTAATTTCACTCAGCATAATGCCTTCCAGGTTCCTCCATGTTATGAAATGTTTCACAGATTCCTCACTGTTCCCTATCGATGCATAGTATTCCATTGTGTGAATATACCATAATTTATTTATCCATTCATCTGTTGATGGGCACCTTGGTTGCTTCCATCTTTTTGCTACTGTAAACAGTGCTGCAATAAACATGGGTGTGCATATATCTGTTCGTGTAAAGTGTAGAGGCTCTTATTTCTCTAGGATATATTCCAAGGAGTGGGAGTGCTGGATAGTATGGTAGTTCTAGTTCTAACTTTTTAAGGAAGCGCCAAATCAATTTCCAAATTGGTTGCACCATTTGACATTCCCACCAGCAGTGTAGAAGTGTTCCAATCTCTACACAGCCTCTCCAACATTTATTCTTTTCTGTTTTTTTGGATTAATGCCAGCCTTGTTGGAGTGAGATGAAATCTCTTTGTAGTTTTCATCTGCATTTCCTAATGGCTAATGATCGTGAACATTTCCTCATATATCTGTTAGCTACATGAATGTCTTTTTTAGTGAAGTGTCTATTCACATCTTTTGTCCATTTTTTAATTGGGTTATTTGTCTTTTTGCACTATCATCTAGATTTTAGAGATCAGGTGCTGATCAGAAATGTCATAGCTAAAAACTTTTTCCCAGTCTGTAGATAGTCTTTTTACTCTTTTGGTGAAGTCTTTGGATGAGCATAAGTGTTTGATTTTTAGGAGCTCCCAGTTATCTAGTTTTTCTTCTACGTTCTTTATAATGTTTTCTTTACTGTTTATGCCATGTA
The DNA here is from genome assembly GCF_024166365.1 of Elephas maximus indicus. Lineage (NCBI taxonomy): Eukaryota > Metazoa > Chordata > Mammalia > Proboscidea > Elephantidae > Elephas > Elephas maximus. The sequence continues at coordinate 233,503,459 of NC_064820.1, read as the reverse complement.
TTAGGGCTCCTAATGTTGTCCGTATTTTTTCTTCCATGATCTTTATCATTTTAGATTTTATATTTAGGTCTTTGATCCATTTTGAGTTAGTTTTTGTGCATGGAGTGAGGTAAGGGTCTTGTTTCATTTTTTTGCAGATGGATATCCAGTTATGCCAGCACCATTTGTTAAAAAGACTGTCTTTTCCCCCATTTAACTCTTTTGGGGCCTTTGTCAAATATCAACTGCTCATATGTGGATGGATTTATGTCTGGATTCTCAATTCTGTTCCACTGGTCCATGTACCTGTTGTTGTACCAGTACCAGGCTGTTTTGACTACTGTGGCAGTATAACAGGTTCTAAAATCAGGTAAAGTAAGGCCTCCCACTTTGTTCTTCTTTTTCAGTAATGCCTTATTTTTATCCAGGGCCTCTGTCTCTTCCATATGAAATTGGTGATTTGTTTCTCCATCTCATTAAAGAATGTCCTGGGGATTTGGATTGGAATTGCATTAAATGCATAGATCACTTTTGGTAGAATAGACAATTTATAATGTTCAGTCTTCCTATCCATGAGCAAGGTCTGTTCTTCCACTTATGTAAGTCTCTTTTGGTTTCTTGAAGAAGTGTACTGTAGTTTTCTCTGTATAAGTCTTTTACATCTCTGGTAAGATTTATTCCTAAGTATTTTATCTTCTTGGGGGCTACTGTAAATGGCATTGATTAGGTGATTTCCTCTTCGATGTTGTTTTTGTTGGTGGAGAGGAATCCAACTGATTTTTGTATGTTTATCTCATATCCCGATACTCTGCTGAACTCTTCTATTAGATTCAGCAGATTTCTGGAGGATTCCTTAGGGTTTTCTGCGTATAAGATCATGTCATCTGCAAACAGAGATACTTTTACTTCTTCCTTGCCAATCTGGATGCCCTTTATTTCTTTATCTAGCCTAATTGCTCTGGCTAGGACTTCCAGCACAATGTTGAATAAGAGTGGTGATAAAGGGCATCCTTGTCTGGTTCCCGATCTCAATGGAAATGTTTTCAGGCTCTCTCCATTTAGGTTGATGTTGGCTGTTGGCTTTGTATAAATGCCCTTTATTACTTTGAGGATTTTCCCTCTACTCCTATTTTGCTGAGAGTTTTTATCATGAATGAGTGTTGAACTTTGTCAAATGCCTTTTCTGCATCAATTGATAAAATCATGTGATTCTTGTCTTTTTTATTTATTTGGTGGGTTACATTAATTGTTTTTCTAATGTTGAACCATCCCTGCTTACCTGGTATGAATCCCACGTGGTCATGGTGAATTATTTTTTTGATATGTTGTTGAATTCTATTGGCTAGAATTTTGTTGAGGATTTTTGCATCTACATTCATGAGGGATATAGGTCTATAATTTTCTTTTCTTGTGGTATCTTTACCTGGTTTTGGTATCAGGGATATGGTGGCTTCATAGAATGAGTTTGGTAGTATTCCGTCCTTTTCTATGCTCTGAAATACCTTTAGTAGTAGTGGTGTTAACTCTTCTCTGAAAGTTTGGTAGAACTCTGCAGTGGAGCCGCCCGGACCAGGCCTTTTTTTTGTTGGGAGTTTTTTGATTACCTTTTCAATCTCTTCTTTTGTTATGGGTCTGTTTAGTTGTTCTACCTCTGTTTGTGTTAGTTTAGGTAGGTAGTGTGTTTCTAGGAATTCATCCATTTCTTCCAGGCTTTCAAATTTGTTTGAGTATGGTTTTTCATAGTAATCTGATATGATTCTTTTAATTTCCGTTGGGTCTGTTGTAATACCGCCCATCTCATTTCTTATTCAGGTTATTTGCTTCCTCTCCTGTTTTTCTTTTGTCAATTTGGCCAATGGTTTATCAATTTTGTTGCGTTTTTCAAAAAATCATCTTTTGGTCTTGTTAATTCTTTCAATTGTTTTTCTGTTTTCTATTTCATTTAGTTCAGCTCTAATTTTTATTATTTGTTTTCTTCTGGTGCCTCTGGGTTTCTTTTGTTGCTCTCTTTCTATTTGTTCAAGTTGTAGGGATAGTTTTTTGATTTTGGCCCTTTCTTCTTTTTGGATGTGTGCATTTATTGATAAAAATTGGCCTCTGAGCACCGCTTTTGCTGTGTCCCAAAGGTTCTGATAGGAAGTCTTTTCATTCTCATTGGATTCTATGAATTTCTTTATTCCATCCTTAATGTCTTCTGTAATCCAGTCTTTTTTGAGCAGGGTATTGTTCAGTTTCCAATTGTTTGATTTCTTTTCTCTGCTTTTCCTGTTATTGATTTCCACTTTTATGGCCTTATGGTCAGAGAAGATGCTTTGTACTATTTCAGCGTTTTGGATTCTCCTGAGGTTTGCTTTATGACCTAATATGTGGTCTACTCTAGAGAATGTTCCAGGTGCACTAGAAAAGAAAGTGTAGTTGGTTGCTTTTGGGTGGAGTGTTCTGTATATGTCTATAAGGTCAAGTTGGTTGATTATGGCATTTAGATCTTCCGTGTCTTTATTGAGCTTCTTTCTGGATGTCCTGTCCTTCACCGAAAGTGGTGTGTTGAAGTCTACTATTATTGTGGTGCTGTCTATCTCACTTTTCAATGCTGATAAAGTTTCTTTTATGTATCTTGCAGCCCTGTCATTGGGTGCATAAATATTTAATATGGTTATATTTTCTTTGTGTATTGTCCCTTTAATCATTATATAGTGTACTTCCTTATCCTTTCTGATGGATTTAACTTTAAAGTCTATTTTGTCAGAAATCAGTATTGCCACTCCTGCTCTTCTTTGGTTGCTGTTTGCTTGATATATTTTTTTCCATCCTTTGAGTTTTAGTTTCTGTCTCTAAGTCTAACGTGTGTCTCTTGTAGGCAGCATATAGACGGATCTTGTCGTTTAATCCATTCTGTCATTCTCTGTCTCTTTATTGGTGCATTTAGTCCATTTACATTCAGGGTAATTATGGATAGGTATGAATTCAGTGCTATCATTTTGATGTCTTTTTTTATGTGTTGACAGCTTCTTTTTCCCGCTTGATTTTATGTGCTGAGTAGGTTTTCTTTGTATATTGTCCTTTCCTCATATTTGTTGTTGTTGATTTTGTTTCTGCTGAGTCTTTATTTTTCCCTTGTATTTTATTTTGATGAGTAGGATAGTTTGTCTCCTTTGCGGTTACCTTAGTATTTACCCCTATTTTTCTAAATTTATAACTAACTGTTATTTCTTTGTATCACCATATCTTCCTCTCCATATGGAAGGTGTATGATTACATTTCTTAGTCCCTGTTTATTATTTTAATGTTTTCTTCTTTTATATAATGACATCGCTGTTACCCTGTGTTGGGCTTTTTTTTTTTTTTTTTTTTAATCTTGCTTTGTTCTTTTTTTTTTTTTTTTTTGGATTTCCCTGTCTGGGTTGACTTCTGGTTGCTCTGCCCAGTGTTCTAGTCTTGGGTCGATACCTGACATTATTGATTTTCTAACCAAAGAACTCCCTTTAGTATTTCCTGTAGTTTTGGTTTGGTGTTTACGAATTCCCTCAACTTGTATTATCTGCAAATGTCTTAATTTCACCTTCATATTTAAGAGACAGTTTTGATGGATATATGATTCTTGGCAGTTTTTTTCCTTCAATTTTTCAAATATGTCATCCCATTGCTTTCTTGCCTGCATGGTTTCTGCTGAGTAGTCCAAGCTTATTCTTATTGGCTCTCCCTTGTAGGTGACTTTTCTTTTATCCCTCACTGCTCTTGTAATTGTCTCTTTATCTTTGGTTTTGGCAAGCTTGATTATAATATGTCTTGGAGGCTTTCTTTTAAGATCTACCTTATGTGGAGTTCGATGAGCTTCTTGGATAGATATCTTCTCATCTTTCATAATATCAGGGAAGTTTTCTGCTAACAAATCTTCAACAATTTTCTCTGTATTTTCTGTTATCCCTCCCTATTCTGGTACTCCAATCACTCATAGGTTATTTCTCTTCATAAAGTCCCACATGATTCTTAAGGTTTCTTCATTTTTTTTTAATTCTTTTTTCTGATTTTCCCTCAAATATATTAGTGACAAGTGATGTATCTTCGAGTTCAGAAATTCTAGCTTCTACTTGCTCAATTCTGCTTCTCTGGCTTTCTATGATCTAATTCTGTAATTTTATTGTTAATCTTCTGAATTTCTGATTTTTTCCAGCTTATTAAACTTTTCATTACGTTCCTGAATAATCTTTCTGATTTCTTCAGTTGTTTTATCTGTGTGTTCCTTGGCTTGTTCTGCGTATTGCCTCATTTCCTTCCTGATGTATTGAAGAGTTCTGTATATTAAACTTTTGTATCCTGCATCTGGTAATTCCAGGAATGCACTTTCATCTAAAAGATCCCTGGATTCTTTGTTTTGAGAGCCTGTTGAGGTGATCATGGCCTGTTTCTTTACGTGACTTGATGTTGACTGTTGTCTCCGAGCCAGCTATAAGTTATTTTATTAGTTTATGCTTGCTTACTGTGTCATAGCTGCTTGCTTTGTTTTGTTTTGATATATCCCTATGGGTTGCTTGAGTGAGCTAGCTTGATTATTTTCACCTTTGGGGCTCTGATGTCCTGTTCCCAGCTGGCTAGAGCTGTTATCAGGTATATCAGTCTAGGAGTCCATTCAGTTTTCTTATATGAATTCAGCCGAGGTTTCCAGGTAGCTGATATCAAGTGTGTGGTACAGGCTCTGTCCTACAGTCTCAGAGGAGCAGGGGTGATTGTCCTATATACCCGTATCTGATTGCAGCAGGGGGTCATGCTCTGAACAAGGCAGGGGGCTGAGAACCGACCCCCAAGTGTCTCTGAGGAAAAGCATCTCTGTTCCCTAGAGTGTGCTGGTGGGTGGGCTCTGCAGAGGGACCATGGGCACCCAAAGTTTTTGTTGTAAGGACTGGGAGGTACCAGTTATCCCTGGGCCCCTGTCGTGGGTGGCTGGGCGACCCAAGTGGAGCCACTAGTCCTTAGGTCCCTGTTGTTGGTAGGTGAGGATCTTGTTTAATAGGCAAAGCAATGTCAAACGTCAAACACCCACCTCTCCACTGCACTGCTGAAATGGTTGCAGTTTGCCAACAAGGGCCTATTCTCCCGAAATAGGCCCACACAGGTCCATGCAGAAGGGATAGGTGCTCAAGGTCCACGGACAGTTTATGCCTGGATAGAAGCCGCTTCTGTCCTGAGCTCCCCCAGTTAATGGAGCTAGCAAATTATCTTTTCCCCTCAGTTGCAAATTTTTTCCTTCCGCAAGGCCGGGAGAACTGCTCCAGGTACTCACCAGGGTCTATCTCAGGCCCAGGGACTCGGCCGCTGAAGCCGGCCTGGGGGTGGGCGGGTGGGGGCGTGGTAAAATATTCGCAGGTACTTAGCTTTTGCGGAGAGCGCCCTTCTCCTCAGGTTCCAGAGGTGTGAGTGGGCTGGGTGGCTGGCTGCTTCTCCCTGAGGAACTTAAGGCCAAACCCTAGTGCCAGCCCATCGCCGCCACTCCAGGAATGGTGCCTGAGGGCTCCCTGTGATTCAGGTCTGGCAACTCCTCTCCGCTTCTGTACAGTCTCTTCCTTCCCCTGCCCCTCAGTTCCTTGTCTAAGCTTGCCTTTGATGCTCAGGGCTCCCAGCTTGTCACAAATATACTCATTTCACTTGTTTTTTCGGGTCTTTGTTTTAAAGAGGGCTCCACGGAAGCGTCTGTCTTTTCCGCCGTCTTGGCTCCGCCTCTAGAAACCATTTTTAATCACATCACAAAGACTAAGGAACAACCACTATTAACATTTCCAAGTATAATCCAGGCTTTTCAATAGATCTATAGATAATTTTTAAAGAAAAATGGGATTGCACTAAATGGTATTTATAATCTCCATGATTCTCTTAGTAACATGTTGCAAACTATACTTACGTTAGTAAATGCCACTCAGCATCTTTTTCATTGTGTAACCCATTAAATGAATTGCTGTGCTCTATTTTTTTTTTTTTTTATTTTTAAAATGCCTCATTATTTGGGCTGTTTTGCTATTATTGCTGTTTTTGTTAGTTGCCGTCGAGTCAGTTATGACTCATAGAGACCCCATGTGTGCAGAGTAGAACTGTTCCATAGGGTTTTCAAAGCTATGATATTTCAGAAGCAGATCACCACGTCTGTCTTCAGAGGCACCTCCAGGTGGGTTTCAACCACCAACCTTTTGATGAATAGTCAAGCACTTAGCCATTTATGCCATATAAACTCGACGGCAGTGGGATAATAAACAAGCAAGTAACCAAATTTTTACACAGCCACAAGATGCTTTCCTTGGTATAAATTCTGTGATATAGATTTTCTGAGCAAACAATTTCATATTTTTAAATTTTGTGCATCCACTTCAGATTGCTTTCTAGGAAAACAATAGGGTGGCAGCCCCACAGTGCCCCTCACAACCTGCCTCTCCACACCACACCAGTACAGGATACATGTGATTTGATCCTTGCCAATTTAACAGTTGAAAAAGTTGAGCATCCCAAGGATGTTTAAATCTGTATTAATTTCATTCCTAATGAGGTCAATTGTATGTGATTATTGCTGTGTTACAGGAGTCCTGGTGGTGCAGCAGTGAAAGAGATTGAGTGCTAACCAAAAGGTTGGCAGTTCGAACCCACTGGCTGCTCCATGGGAGAAAGATGCAGCAGTTTTGGAAACCCTGTGGGGCAGTTCTACTCTGCCCTATAGGGTCGCTATGAGTTGGAATCAACGGCAGTGAGTTTGGTTTTTTGGTTTATTGCCGTATTGCCCATCTGCGGTTTGTGTGCATGCATGCATTTGTGTGTCTTTCGCACCCTTTGATCACCTGGGTTTTGTCTAGTACCCACTGGTGTTGAAAAGCTGTGGGTTATTTCCAGCTTGCATTTGCCTTTTAATGTTGTTTATGATTGTGGTAGGCAAAATAATGGTCCTCCAAAGATGTCCATGTCCTAATCCCCAGAACCTGTGAATATATTATGTAACATGGCAATGGAGAATTAAGGTTGGTAATTACTGACCCTAAAACATGGAGATTATCCTGGGCTATCTGGGTATGCATTATATAATCACAAGGGCCATTAAACGTAGAAGCAGGAGGCAAAAGAGAAGTATCACAGTGATACGATGTGAGGTCAGAAAGATTATAGAAACTGGAAAAACCTCAAGAAAGGACCTGAGCCTCACTGACATCTTAATTTAATCCCAGTGAGACCCATTTCAAACTTTTGACCTCTAGAACCATAAGATAGTAACTTTGTGATTTTTTTTTATCCACTAAGTTTGTGATAGTCTGTTACAGCAGCAACAGGAAACTAATACACAAGAGCTATAATAAGGTTCCGCCTAAACCTGAAATTACAGCTACTACCTGGTCATTTTGAGCCAGCAAGCAAAAAAGGAGGAACATTCTCACAGGAATAATTGGCCCTGACTAACATGAAGAGGGTTGTTGCTACAAAATTGTTATAAAATTGCAGTATATCTGAAACTCGGCAGATTCCTAGAGGAGCCTCTTGCTGCTTTAATGGACAACTATATAGAAAGATGGATGGACGGATGGACGGACGGACGGACGGACGGATGGATGCATGGGCGGCAGATGGATGGATGGACGGATGGGGGATGGGTGGGTGGGCGGGTGGGTGGATGGGTGGATGGCTGGATGCGCAGGTGGATGGGCAGGTGGATGGGTGGATAGACAGACAGGACATAGGCACAGATATACAGTGGCCAGGTTTGGGGGAATTTAGAATAGATGATAGAAAAGGAAAATGATGAACACCAATTGAAAGCTCTGATCTGAGCAAACTGCAGCAACTGGACCAATAAGCTGCATCATGATAAACAAAGAAAAGATTGAAGTTGTCAAGGATTTCATTTTATTGGGATCCACAATCAACACCCATGGAAGCAGCAGTCAAGAAACCAAAAGACGCATTGCATTGGGCAAATCGGCTGCAACAGATCTCTTTAAAGTGCTGAAAAGCAAAGATGTCACCTTGAAGACTAAGGTGCACCTGACCCAAGTTATGGTATTTTCAATCACATCATGTGCGTGTGAAAGCTGGACAATGAATAAGGAAGACAGAAGAAGAATTGATGCCTTTGAATTGCGGTGTTGGCAAAGAATATTGAATATACCATGAACTGCCAAAAGAAGGAACAAACTTGTCTTGGAAGAAGTACAACCAAAATGCTCCTTAGAAGCAAGGATGGGGAGACTGCGTCTTACATACTTTGGACATGTTGTCAGGAGGGATCTGTCCTTGGAGAAGGACATCATGCTTGGTAAAGTATAGGGTCAGCAGAAAAGAGGAAGACCAAAAATGCACTAGCCGCATTTTCATCTTATATTTTATAATAAGGAATGGAATAAGGGAAGAAAACAAAGATATTTGCTATATGTGTGCGTGTGTGTGTGTTAGCCTCATGTGGGTAAAAAGAGGAATACAACTCAGTGCTCTTCCTCAAGGCACTTACAGAGCTGGAGAGGCTGCCAAATTCTGGCCTGCAGCAGTGTGCATTGTAGGGGTGGAGAGAGGAGCACTTGAAGGGCAGAGAAGAGAATGGGCAAAGCTGGAAAATTGGAGGAGAAGGAGAATTTCTGGATGGAGTAGGTGGAGAAAGAAAGAGTGGCTGCAGATTGTTGCAGGGGTTCTCCAGGCCTGGGAGCCAGGCCCGAGCTTCAGAGCCCAGTTGATGGGTTGCTCTCTGTCAGGCTCTTGAACACTTCCATGAATCCACAGGGGCAGTTGGATCAAATTTCACAAAGGAGAGTCACTCCTCCCAACCACCCTACCCTGCAGCAGCCTCTTTCTTTCGTGGGGCCTTTTATTGTTCCTCTCATTGGTCACCATGATGACAGTGCCAGCTATTATGACTCCAGAAAGTGAAAGAGGGGTGCTGGCTTGGTAGTACCCACAAGAGAGTCCAGAGGAGGGGGGCAGCCTGAGCCCCCTACCTCAGTGCCCCTTCGGAGTAGAAACAGTCAAGTGTGGCTTGCTCACGACGGGCCTGGGACCATTCTAAGCCTTCCCATATATTGTCCTAGGCCACAGAGGGCTTGAGTGCTCAAGGAAGCTAGGGATGCTTACACAGTCTGGATGGCCTTCGGATACTGTGCGATGGGCCAATCTTGAGAATAACTCTGCAAGTGTCTTCTGAATATATACGTCTACATTTGTATCTCTTTGTGTGGACATACTGAACGTGGACAGATGCGGGGAGTATTACACTCACCCCTCGGGTCCTTCCACACGTGTTTCCATGATTCCTTGAGTATATGTATTTGGATGCGTGTGTTGCGTGGGCATACGTGCACATGGGGTTGGCTTTCTCCTGCTTTGTTCAATGTAGCAATTTCTGCCTACTTCAGCAAAGTGTATTCTTTGGCTTGTACATACTATGTTTGTCTCAACTGACAGGGCACAGGCAATAAGCCACTCCTTCCCCTTGCCCACATAAACAATTCCCCTTTTTCTTCCTCTTGGATTCCACCTACAAGACGGGTGAAGAGATAGGTTCTCGATGAGAGTGATTGGAAAAATATGGGGACATTTTTACGCAAGAGAGAATGTTCCTACCCACAATGCCCACAGCACTCCTTTTGAAAAACAAGATGTAGCCAAACCCTGCTGTCCCTCAGGAAGCTCAGTATGCTGCTGCTGACTTCCACATGGGCATTTGCATGTCTGGACTGTGGGCTGGTTTGTTTCCTGGAGATCCGGCCATGGTGGTAGCTCACTTAATGACACACCCTTTATTTGCCGCTTCAAGAGTGCGAACGGCTTGGTTTTGGTAGGAGAGAAGATTAGATGAACAAAGCTGGTGAACAAACACAGATATAGGGACAAATGGGTGCAGGCTGAGAAGTGCAAAGAGGCAGAACTAACCTGTAATGTGGAGGAAAAAAGCAGATTAAGAGCGTAGGTGTGGTGTGGTTCCTGTGTGCAGCACCACCTAAACGATGACCCATGGACAACTGCTCCAAGAGATGCCGAGATGTGTTCCACAAAAAAAAAAAAAAGTTCCAAGGTCAAATAACTAAGCTTTTAAAACATTGCGTCCAGCACCTTTAGGAGGTACAGAGCATTAAAGACTCTGAGAAGTCCTGCAATAAAGAAACCAGTTAGCCTTTCTTACGACCAGAGTTTCTAAAATAAACTTGACCACAGAATCCTTTCTTCATGTAATGCCTAATTAACATTTTCTGAAGCTAGTTTTACAGGAGTCCTGCCACGGGAGACATGGCTTTAGCCCACAGGGAGGCCTTTTAACTTTTTGAACATGAAAATGAAGAATCGTACTTGACAGACATCAGGTAGATCTACTAAAAAGCCAGTGCAGTCTGCCAGGAACGAGTCAATGAAGAGTCAGCCTCTAGTGGTGACCATGATGATAGGAAAGAAAAAGAAAGCCAGGAAGCCGATACTAGGGCAAGCATCAAGAAGACCCTTGAAGTAAGCATCAATCAAGCTTATCCTGCGGAAAGCAGACGATTCTGGTACAGAATGAAGGATGGGTTAGAAAGATGGATGCCCTGAGATCATTTCTCTTCTTTTCCAGTTTGCTTGACCATGGTCAAAATATTGTTTTATCCAATATAGACATACAACCCATTTTCTTTTTTCAGTTAATTAAAAAAAAATTTTATTGTGCGTTAAGTGAAAATTTACAAATCAAGTCAGTCTTTCATACAAAAATTTATATACACCTTGCTATATACTCCTATTTACTCTCCCCCTAATGAGACAGCCCACTCCTCTCCACTCTCTATTTTTGTGTCCATTCAGCCAGCTTCTGTTCCCCTCTGTACCTTCTCATCTCCCCTCCAGACAGGAGCTGCCCACATAGTCTCATGTGTCTACTTGATCCAAGAAGCTCACTCCTCACCAGTAACATTAGTCCAGTCCAATTCCTGTCTGAAAGTTGGCTTTGGGAAATGGTTCCTGTTTTGGGCTAACAGAAGGTCTGGGGACCATGACCTCCAGGGTCCTTCTAGTCTCAGACCATTAAGTCTGGTCTTTTTACATGAATTTGAGGTCTGCATCCCATTCCTTTCTGCTTCTCTCAGGGGTTCTCTGTCGTGTTCCCTGTCAGGGCAGTCATTGGTTGTTGCTGAGCACCACCTAGTTCTTCTGGTCTCAGGCTGATGTAGTCTCTGGTTTATGTGGCCCTTTCTGTCTCTTGGGTTCATAATTACCTTGTGTCTTTGGTATTCTCATTCTCCTTTCCTCCAGGTGGGTTGAGACCATACAACCCATTTTGTGTTCTATTTTTGAGCTTATGAACTCCTGTGAACTCCTTCTTATGAATTGCTACGGCCATAACATCTAGTACCAATCCTTTATAACTTCTTTATTATGCTGAGAAACCAAGTACCTTGATCCAAGCGGGATAAACTAAGGACAGAACAAATAAATTTTTAGTTATGTGAGGTTATTTAGAAGGCATTTTTGTTATTTTCAACTTGATAACCAATTGCTTAAAACCTTAATCAAAGCAGTCAAAATAAGGACAGATTTTCAGTAATTTCCCATTGTGGTAGAATTCACACATGGCAAGATTATCTTATTTTAAATAAAGCTTTTATTGAAGTATAACATATTCAGAAAAGGGCAGAATTCATAACTGCAGAGCTCTCTCCATCACTCACCACCTCAAGTAAATAACTATAACCCATCTATTTTATTTCCAATGTATGCAGGCAACTATAAACATTAAATGCAACCTTTATATATTAGTATAGACATGTGTCTTAGTCATCTAGTGCTGTTATAGAGAAATACCACAAGTGGATGACTTTAACAAACAGACATTTATTCTCTCACAGTTTAGGAGGCTGGAAGTCCAAATTCAGGGCACTAACTCCAGGGGAAGGCTTTCTGTCTCTGTAGGCTCTAGGGGAAGGTCCTTGTCATCAATCATCCCCTGGGTCTAGGAGTTTCTCAGTGCAGTGATCCTGGGTCCAAAGGATGAACTCCGCTCCTGGCTTTTTCTTTCTTGGTGATATGAGGTCCCCCTCCTCTCTGCTTGCTTCTGTCTTTTATATCTCAAAAGAGATTGACTCAAAATACAACCTAATCCTGTGGATTGAGTTCTGCTTCATTAACACAGCTGCCTCTAATCCTGCCTCATTAACATCATAGAGGTTAGAATTTACAAGTCATAGGATAATGACATCAGATCACAAAATGGTGGACAACCACACAATACTGGGGATCATGGCCTCGCCAAATCAACACACATTTTGGGGGGGACACGATTCGATCCATAACAACATGTATATAAATATGATGTTTAATTTTATAACATAACACAAATTATGAGTTCATACTCTTCTTCTGCATGCTTGTGATCACTATCAAATCCATATCTTCTCTCACCTGCTCTTCTGCAATCCTCTCCTGGCTGACCTCCCTGTGTCCAGCCATAATCCCCTCAGAGTTTTGCCATCTAGAACGCAGCTCTAATCCTGTCACTTTCTGCCTTGACATGGTTCACCAGTACCCCTGCTGACCACCGATAGAATTAAAGTTCTCCACATGGCCCTGAGAACAATCCCTGTAGTCTGGGTACATCTCCCCGCCACTCTCTTCTTCACAGTTAACTGTTGTTGTTGTTATTAGTTGCTGTAGGATCCAGCTCATTGCAACCTTATGTGTAACAGAATGTAACGTTGCCTGGTCCTGCGCCGTCTCCGTAATCGTTGGTATGTTTGAGTCCATTGTTGTGGCTACTGTGTCAATCTATCTCATTGAAGTTTTCCCTCATTTTTGCTGACGTGATGTTCTTTTCTAGTGACTGGGCTATCCTGATGACATGTCCAGCCAAAGTAAGCTAGAGGAGGTCTCACCATCCTCACTTATGGCTGTATTTCTTCTAAGACTGATTTGCTCATTCTGGTAGTCCATGGTACGTTCACTATTCTTTACCAACACTAGAATTCAGATGTATCTGTTCTTCTGCCTTCCCTTTTCATTGTCCAACTTTTGTGGGGGCTTTTAATTCAGTGGGTCCATGAACTTGTAGGAGAAAAAGTGAAGTTTTCATTTTCACTAACCTGAAGTAGAAATTTAGCATTTCTTCCATTTTGATTGTAGGCAACAAACTATAATAGGGTTAGCAGTACCTGTGAATTTGTTGCCAACAGAAACCACAGAAATTTTCATACATGTTTTAAAATATAGTCCTTGCAGATGCCTAGGGATATCCTTCATAAAAAAAAAATCCTTCATACACATCATTAATTCAAATCATGATGACAATTCAGCCTGGGTACACTGCATGTGTTGTTAATTGCCTTCAAGTCTGTTCCAATTCCTAGTGATCTCGTGTGTGCGGAGTAGAATTCCTCTACAGGGTTTACAAGGCTGTGACCTTTCAGAAGCCAAGTGCCAGGCCTGTCTTCCAAGGAGCCTCCAAGTGGGTTTAAAACGCCAAGTAGCTAAGTAGCTGAGCACCCAGCCTTTTCAGCAACCCAGGGACTCCCACTGAGTGTGACTGCAGTCTTCATGTCTCGTGCTGCTCATGTGATGTAGCTGGCCAAGCAGTGGCAGTGCTGTGTTGACCAACTGGTGAGGTTATATGTTCTCAATTTAAAGGCATGTCTTTGCTTTCCAATGCTGTCTACAACATCCTCTGTCAAGTTTTTTTTTTTTTTTCAAAGAATTTTGCGAATGCTTGGGGAAACACTTAGAACTCTTTGGAAAATTATTTCCTTCTCGATGGCATCAAAGTTATGCCATATATCTGCAATTCTTTTCTTTCTGACTTAGTATTGATGATATCGATGTAGTAAGAGATGAACTCCTTAATATCAGAATGGAAAACTTGTCATAGTTGCAGTCTAACATTTGTAACCGTCAAATCAAAACTGGGCAATCTCCAACATGACATGAGCATTGCCTTATCAAAGATGACCACACAGCTTAATGTTTTCATTCAAGCTAAGCGGCAATAGTTTTCACACTAGCTCTTTAAAAATAAACATCTTAAGTTGCCTACATTTTAAATTTTGCTGAAGATCATTCAAAAACGGCTGCAGCAGTATATCGACAGGGAACTGCCAGAAATTCAGGCCAGTTTCAAAAGAGGATGTGGAACCAGGGATATCATTGCTGATGTCAGATGGATCCTGGCTGAAAGCAGAGACTACCAGAGGATGTTTACCTGTGTTTTATTGACTACGCAAAGGCATTCGACTGTGTGGATCATAACAAATTATGGATAACATTGCGAAGAGTGGGAATTCCAGAACACTTAATTGTGCTCATGAGGAACCTTTACATAGATCAAGAGGCAGTTGTTCGGACAAAACAAGGGGATACTGATTGGTTTAAAGTCAGGAAAAGTGTGCGTCAGGGTTGTAGTCTTTCACCATACCTATTCAATCTGTGTGCTGAGCAAATAATCCGAGAAGCTGGACTATACGAAGAACGGGGCATCAGGATTGGAGGAAGACTCATTAACAACCTGCGTTATGCAGATAACACAATCTTGCTTGCTGAAAGTGAAGAGGACTTGAAGCACTTACTAACAAAGATCAGAGACCACAGCCTTCAGTATGGATTGCACCTCAACACAAAGAAAACAAAAATCCTCACAACTGGACCAATGATAACGGAGAAAAGATTGAAGTTGTCAAAGATTTCATTTTATTTGGATCCACAATCAACAGCCATGGAAGCAGCAGTCAAGAAATCAGAAGACGCAATGCATTGGGTAAATCTGCTGCAAAGGACCTCTTTGAAGTGTTGAAGAGCAAAGATGTCACCTTGAAGTCTAAGGTGCACCTGACCCAAGCCATGGTATTTTCAATCGCATCATATGCATGTGAAAGCTGGACAATGAATAAGGAAGACAGAAGAAGCATCGATGCCTTTGAATTGTGGTGTTGGCGAAGAATATTGGATATACCATGGACTGCCAGAAGAACGAATAAACCTGTCTTGGAAAAAGTACAAGCAGAATGCTCCCTAGAACCAAGGATAGCGAGACTGCGTCTTACATACTTTGGACATGTCATCAGGAGGGATTAGTCCCTGGAGAAGGACATCATGCTTGGCAAAGTACAGGGTCAGCAGAAAAGAGGAAGACCCTCAACAAGGTGGATTGACAGTGTGGCTGCAACAATGGGCTCAAGCATAACAACAATTGTAGGGATGGAGCAGTACCGGGCAGCGTTTCGTTCTGTTGTGCATAGGGACGCTATGAGTCGGAACCGACTGGACGGCACCTAACAACATGTTTTAAATGCATCAGCCTGTTAATTAATGAATTAATAGAAAGCACATATTCTACTATATTGTAAAATCCTCACCAAAAACATATTATTAGTGAAGATGTATTTAAATATAATTGACTCCTTTTGAAATATCATATATTTTAGAGATATTTATATGAAATCTTAAATCTCATATATTTAAGATGCCTAAAGCATCTTAAATACATTTTTTGAAAAACGGTCTGTTGACAAAATAATAATAATAATAAATGGTGTTCTAGGGTAAAAACATCACAAAGTTTAGTAAAGCAAAAAGAAAAGTTTTATTTGGCATATATTCAAAAAGGCAAAGTAGGAAACTGACTAGCATGCTGTCACAGCCAGGTCTGCCCAAGTCCTAGGAACATTACAGAATCATCAGTATATATTAGCATTACAAAAAGACAAAACTATCGAAAGCCTCGCCTTTTCACAGATTGGCTAACTGTTAAATCACCATGATACTACATGTTGAATGCCTTTCTTAACCACTAGTACAGGTTTCAGTAACCACAGAAACCTTGGTGGTGTAGTGGCTAAGAGCTAAGGCTGCTAACCAAGAGGTCCGCAGTTTGAATTCACCAGGCGCTCCTTGGAAACTCTGTGGTGCAGGTCTACTCTGTACTATAGGGTTCCTATGAGTCGAAATCAACTTGACGGCAGTGGGCAGTGGGTTTTCAGTAACCGCAGTCAGGAGGGTCTTCTTTGGTCCAACAAATCCTACTATTCACTAAAAAGGCTAATAAAAAAAAAAAAAGAGTGGAAAGTATGTGGGTCCTTGTCCGTAGTGCTCTGTTTGTAAGTAGTTCATGTGAAAAAAAATTTTTTTTTTTTTTTGTTCATGTGAAAGGTTTTCTAAAATATGTTTTCCAAGATTGTCCTAGCTATTGTCTTTATGCCTCAGGGCCCAGTTGATGTGTCCTTGTGAGTCCAGCTCCAGCTCCAGCTGGGTCACATTCTCTATGCTCAAGGACAGGGAATAATGGCTTAAGTATTATCTCCTAAATTAGTGGGTGAGAAGACTGCACTACTCCACCTGGCAGGTTATAACCCTGGACGTGCAGTGCCCCTCCAAACCGCTGCACCTCCACTCACCTGCTTCTTTTTAGAATGGGGACTCTTCCAGCTTTATTCTCTCAAGGTAGGCTTGAACCTGAAACTGGACCCCTCCTTCTCCGTTCCAGTGACATCCTGCGCACACCTCGGCTGTTGCACTTAAGACAATGTATTCTAGTGATGGCTTTGCTTCCCACTCCCTGGGGCCGGGTGCATTTGTTAAAGAACACGGGATCTGTTGGTTGGTTGCCTGATCGATCCTGGCTTTAGAAAGTCATTCGTTAACAAAAGTGACGCCCGACAAAAATGAGAGTACTATTTCATCTTAAAATTAAGATGTGACGTTAAATATGAGCACAAATTATGTTGATTTTCATTTCTTATCGTCCGTATCGTTTTCCGGTGCACGTTTATTATTTTTCCAAATCGATACAAACTGTTAAAAGCAAAGAACACGCTGTAGTACACTTTTCCTCCAGAGAGGGCGTCCAATATAAGGAGCCAAGAACCATCGGACCTTGTATTGCTGGTTTTCCATTCGGTCCGAGACTGCTGATAAAAACGCGAGCACTGTGTGTGGCTTTGTTTTGCTAAATAGTTGATAGCTAGATTTAGTCGAGGGAAGGACGGCAAAAGTCTGGGAAAAGGTGGTGCCAAACAGCACAGGAAGGTGCTGCAGGATAACATCCAGGGTGTCACAAAGCCGGCTCTCCGCAGTTTGGCGCGCCGCGGCGGCGTTAAGCGCAGTTCTGGTCTCATTTACGGAAAGACGCGGTGTCCTCGAGGCGTTCCCGGAATATGGGATTCGGAACGCTGTGACTTACACGGAGGGAGCACGCCGAGCGCAAGACGGTCACGGCCGTAGACGTGGCCTACGCCTGCAGCGCCGGGGCCGGACGCTCTACGGCTTTGGCGGCTGAGCCGGCAGCTGCCCCGTCCACGGAGCAGTCAGGGCAAAAGGCCCTTTTCAGGGCTGCCCGCTGGTCGCTTAGGAGCTGTAGTGCTTCCAGGGGAGGAGGCGCGCCCCCCGGTATCGAAGCCTTGTGCGCGTTTGGTGCGTGTGGCTACAGACTTCAGGCACGCTGTTGTGCCTGAGCTCTTCTTTGTCTAGTAGTCGTGCTGGGTGATTCTTGGCTGGGTGAGCCGGGTACAGGTTAGAAAAAGTGGCTGCCTATACGGAAATATTGTTTTGCTCTTCATGTAAACAGCTCATCCGACTCGGGTTTTTCCACAAGCGACCTCCAGTCCCCGCCTGTGTTCAGCCGGCTGCCCGGTTCTTTTGTCTGAGCTATGGACCGGACTGGGGTCTTGGCAATGTATATCCAAGCCAAGACGAGCTTGTATTCGTCAATCAGGTTTTGGGTTAACCAATTCAATTATGGTTCCCGTAATAAAACACGAGATTTTACGTTTCAGGTTTTATTTAACCAACAAAAAGAAAAGCAGCGTTTTAGATTAACCGCCGATGCGGAAGCCCGGAGGAAGAGCCCTGGTGGCCGCTGCGGCGCGGGGCCGGGGCGGCAGTCCCTGAGGGCGGGCGGCGGGGTCCCGGCTTCGGCAGCCTGGCTACTCGCCACGAGGAGGAACCCAAGAAGCTGCTGCGCCGCGTGGCCAGAAGGCGGGAGCCGCCACCACCACTGTTCAGTGCAAGTGGAGCGCATGAGATTTAGGTAAACCCAGCGTGAGGAGCAAAAATTAAACCCAAAGACTTTTTAGAGCTAGCTTACCATTTCGTATTAAGAGCATCACCCACAAGAGTCTCTTGTTCTTAGGAGTAGTTTGAAAAAGAGATATTAAATACATATGTGTGTATGTATATGGAGCGCTGGTAGCACAATGGTTAAGCGTTCCACTGCTAACCGAGAGGTCGGCAGCTCGAATCCACCAGCCGCTTTTTGAAAACTGTCTTACAGGTTTGCTGTGAGTCGGAATGGACTCGGCAACGGGTTCGATTCTGGTTTAAATCGTACTGAAATCCAACCACCCGAAAAATCGCTAACGAGAAATGTGTTGTAAATTACAATCGAAATATGGCAGGGGGCGGGGGGGAGGGTAGCGAGGGTGCAAGACGGGCGAAGTCCAGCTGTAGTGTGACAAGCACAAAGCACTTTTTTTTCCTCAAAAAAAAAATTAAAACTTACTTTGGTCTCGATATTACGGTAGTTTTTTACAACAACCAACCAGGAGTCTAGTTTCGAACCAGGGAAGCCAAATCACTTGGATTGGCGAAGGAATCATAAATGGGCTAGTAAGAAAGTCACAATTTATTGAGATATTCGAGATACAGACGCAGTAGAAAACTCCAGATGTGTAGTGAAAGAGACATAGCTAACTCCAGAAATGAGGGAACAGCACCTTTCCTTAGGTCAGATGCATAGTTTTGCAAAACGAACCTTAGGCCAGTGATCTCAGGTTTGTGTTCATTGGTCCTTCCAGGTAAAGGGTGGGCTTTCTCCAACAGCTAGCAGGGAAGAAGGGGAAGTAAAGCCAGCCACAGGTAGCCTGCAGGGAATGTCAGAGATTGGCTCTCGGCTGTATCTACCCTCAGGAGCCCTTATGGGGCAGTGGTTAAGGGCTAGGTTTCAAACTGAGGGGTCAGGGGTTGGGACCCACCAGCTGCTCTCCAGGAGCAAGATGTGGCAGCCTGTTTCTTTAAAGATCAAGGCCTTGGAAACCCTATGGGGCAGTTCTTCTCTGTCCTGTAGGGTCATTATGAGACTCCACGTTGACTGGTATCCACCCGTAATCCGGCACTGGAGAGAAAGGGGAGTTGAGGTGACATTTCCCTTTGCTGAGATGCCTTTGCAACCCCTCTGGCCTGATAATCTGCTGTTTCCCTGGTTACAAAGCCCACCCTTAAGAGCATGCCATCCTGGGTCAGGCGGTGGTGTGTATGGATGGCTGTGTGTTCTAAGCATTTGAAACATGCTTGGGGACGCTGCCAAGTGAGAAACCAGAAATAGGAAGACAGCACCTATAACAAAAATCAAGTGAGTAGTACAGACTGTCTTTGCCATCAGGAATGAGGGTGATCCACAGAGTTCATGTCACCAGAGAGAGGTGCCTGGAAGATGGGGTTCAACTGGGTTAATATTATGTATGAAGCAAGTATTTGGAAATAGGCCTGTGCTGTTCTTTATTCCTGAGACCCCCCTTCCCTTTTCTCCCTTTATCAACACACGGTTTTCTTATTCTTCACTGAAAACTTCCCTGATAATTCTAGACACGAGCCAGCTGCCCAGTGTTTTTCTGAACACCGGAAGTTCCACACTCCACTTGAGATCACACAATGGAAGATAAATTGCTTTTAAAGTCTGCCCACTGCTGAGGAAAGCAGACTTTCATACCTCCCCCATCACACTGTGAGATTGGAAGACGATGACACAGATTATGATTTATGCTCCCAAATGCCCCGATCACAGTGCAGGGACTTATGCAGGGGTTTAGGAAGAGCCTGCTGGGAAGCCTGAGAGCACAAAGACCTTGCCTGGCCGCCAGGTCTCCAGCTTCTTCTCTGCTCTGAGCAGAAACCCAAGAAGCAGCCAAGGGCAGGTTAGCAGTTAACCTACTTTTAAAGACTCCCTAAAAAATCAATTCGCCGAGCAATGCAGGGATTTCCTGACCCTTTAGTTAGCTGTAGGAGCCCTGGTGATGCAGTCGTTAAAGTGACCAGCTGCTTACCCAAAGGTCAGCAGTCCCAAGCCATCAGCAGCTCCACCGGAGAAAGATGTGGCGGTCTGCTTCTGTAGCAGCCGAGCAAGAATCCAGAGATTCCACTACGTCACCAGGGCCCCCGTCACAGTCTAGGAGGCTAGAAGTCCAAATTCAGGGTGCCACCTCCAGGGGAAGACTTTCTATGTCAGCTCCGGGAGAAGGTCTTTGTCATCAGTCTTCCCCTGACCTTGGAGTGTCTCAGTGGAGGGGCCCTGGGCCCAAAGGATGCACTCTGCTCCTGGTTCTACTTTCTTGGTGGTAGGAGGTCCCCTGATCCTCTGCTCCTTTCTCTCTTTTATATCTCAAAGAGGTTGATTCAAAATACAACCTAACCTCGTAGGTGAGTTCTGCTTTATTAACATAACTGCCTCTAATCCTGCCTCAAGAACATCATAGAGGCAGGATTTACAACACACAGGACAATCACATCAGCTGACAAAATGGCAGACAATCATGCTATACTGGGAATCATGGCCTAGACAAATTGACACACATTTTTGGGAGACAGAATTCAATCCATAACGATAATGTCACCCCTCTTTTTGCCTTAACCACCAGTATCACGACCCAGTGAGTTTTCAATGGCTTATTTTTCAGAAGTACATCGCCAGACCTTTCTTGGAGGTGCCTTTGGGTGGACTCAACCTCCAAACTTCTGGTTACCACCAAGTGCAATCACCATTTGCATCACCCAGGTGTTCCTGAGTGTGGGAAGCAGGTATGAAATTCCTGCCTCCATATCCCAGGGTTGAGGTTTACTTCTGCTTGCCCAAACACATTCCCCCACCTCTATTGGTAATATCATTTTCCACTGTCTTCTTGGCAGCAGAATCCAGATTTTGCTTCGGGTAGTAACGCGCTCCGTTCCTGAGATACAGAACGTTGCTAATCCAGTCTTAGCCCCACTCAACTCCGTCTCCACATTGCCACCAGGGGTCCAGGTCAGATGCAAATCTGATGAGATCTCTCTCTGGATTCTTTTTCCATTGTTCCCATCACTTCCAGAAAATGTATTTTATCACTTTAATAAATGTTTATTGATCACCATTTTAGGCAGCAGTGATTCAGTAATGAATAAGAAAGACACAGCTCCTGCCTTCAGGAAGCTAATAGTCAGTAATAATACACATTCATCTCACAAGACACCAAGCACTGTTCCGGGTGAAGATCCTCAAAAGTACAAACCACATTAAATACATACACACAGAAAAACGGAAGCGTCAGCACAGTCCTTTTAACATAGAAACACAGCTGTCATGTTAGGTGGGAAGACCAGGCCAGCACATCCTGTTCTCTCCTGTAGGGCCAAGCACTGGAAGCCTGGAACCAGGAGCCGGTCCACTGTGGCAGTCACAGCAGGGTGATGCCTAGCACAGGGACGGCATCCTGACACAGCAGTACCAGCCCTCTTCCTCGAGACAGTGCTCCTAAAGACAATGGCACATTTTCTGTGCCCCAGGTTGACAATTCTTCTGTTCAACCTTCCTTCAAACAAAAAAACACCCACAAGATTAAGCTTCAGTACACAGAATTAAGACCAACTGGTCACCTGCCAACTCCTCCTCCCTAAGGTTATATATATCCTCCTCAGAGATATTCATCTTCCTCCACTGCTAGCCTGGATCCTGTACCCTGTCTCCCATCTCCCACAGCCCATACGATGGACCTGAGTGCAGCACCATTGCCTCAGCTTACCTTCTGGAGCTCTCGTGTATTCACAGCACACACTCAGGCTACAAACCTTGCTAGACCCTAAGTTTCTGGATGGCGCCCTTCTCATCTTCATTCCCTCAGAGTGGAGCCCAGCCCCCCGCCCCACCCCCTGTTCTGAATGAATGAATGCAACAATCACAAGGGTTTCTTTTTTCCTTTCACTCATTCATTCAGCAAGTATTTATCAAGTGCCTATTATCCACCAGGCATTGTTCTAGGTTTTGGGGATACAACTTTGAACAAGAAACACAAAAAAGTTTTCTCTCATGAAATCTTCCATCTAGTCAGTGGAAACGGTCACGGTAACTGAAATTTTATCAATATGCCTCAGATTTAGCTTCCGGCAGTGAAAGGCAATCTCTTCTCTCAAAATTCCTAGGGTCTCTCAACCCTGAACCTCAGCCTCAAGAGAGTCTGGGGGTAAGCACTGCGGGGAGGAAGGTGTCCCCTGCTTGAAACTGGCAGCCTCCTCTAGTGCGACTAGTCACACACGATGTGGGTGGAGCTTCAGTCCTCTTCCCTCTGCAGCTCCATGCAGCACACAGACCAGACTTTGCTCTTAGGCTGAGCATCCTGGCCACCTTCGCTGCCTGTGCCAGCAAGGCCCCTCCTTCAAGCACCAGTTTCCCAGGCCCCAGCAGAAGTTTTGGCCACACTCCAGAATACCATTTCCATGAAGGAGTCCAAGTAAATGAGGCAGGTGGCTTTAGCCAACCTGAGGGAAGCCAAGTTTGACTGATAGGCAGAAAGTATCTCTTGGACTCTGTGGCTGCTGCTCTTGCTGCCGAATTTTTTGAAGGCTCAGAATGAGTGAGCCCAGCACTTCTTAGAGCTCAGTTTGCAGACAAGCGGCCTGGGGACTGTGTTAAAATATAGATTCTGGATCAGCAGGTCTGGGGTGGATCTTGCATTTCTAACGAGAGCCTGGGTGATGCTGATTCTGCTGGTCTTCAGACCACACTTTGGGTGCCAGGAAATTAGTAGGTATCAGAAAGGAGGTTATTTTTACCTCCTGTTGTTGTTAGTTGCCGTCGAGTCAATTCCAACTCCTGGCAACCCCTGTGTGTGCAGGAGAGATCTGCACCATAGGGTTTTCAAGGCTGTGACCTTTCGGGAGCAGATCGCCAGGCTTGTCTTCCAAGGTGCCTTTGTTGGCTAGTACTAGGGTGCTTAGCTGTACCTAGTTATTAAAACAAAGATGTGTTTTTCCCCATCCAAGTTCACAGACAACTTGAATTAATCCAGGTTAATGACCCATCTTAGAGGTCATCTGGTCCAAGCCCAACATTTTAAAGGAAACTGGGGTGACCTATGGACAAGCTCTGGGCACCTGCTGGAACGTCAGGGCCGTGGGAAGGGCCCCATCACAGTTACCATTCTGCACAGCTGGAACACACAATGCTGCACATTTTTAAATGAAATACAGTACAATACCTTATGTGGAATTTAGAATAATTTTATAAACTTAGGGACGTTACATAGCTATTGGCCACAATTTTAAAAAATGAGATGTGAAGCATCTGGAAACAAAACCAGAAAGGTAGGGTCTCAACTCAGGAAGCCAGAGCCCAAGGGCTGCCCCAGCCCCATCCAGCTGTGTGGCCTTGAGGGCCTCAGGCACTCATCATCAAAATCAGGCCACTGGTCCAACTTGCCTAGTGTGTAAGGGAGTAAAAGGATTCAGTGGGAATATTCATGCACGTGAACACCTAGCACTGCACCCGGCCCACTATTTTAAGTGAAATGACCCCTGACAGCACGCGGGTCAAATCCACAGGAGCTGGGCATCAGGATCTGCCACTTGGGCAAGTCAAACAATATCTCTGAGCTCCACCTTCCACTTCTGTAAAATGGGCGCAAACATCACTTCCCATAGTGTCATTGCAAAGCATGAAATAAATTATATTTGTGAAAGTGTTCTGATAACAATTAAATGCAGTTCATAAGTAAAGCATTGTTCTTCTTGTATTATATGGCTAACAAACAAGCAAAACCAGGGCCAAAGGCAGAAAAAGCCATGTTGTTGTTGTTAGTTGCCATTGAGTCAATTCCAACTCACGGTGACCCCATGTGTGCAGAGTAGAACTGCCCCATAGAGTTTTCAAGGCTGTGACCTTTCAGAAACAAATCACCAGGCCTGTCTTCTGAGGTGCCTCTGGGTGGGTTTGAACTGCCAACCTTTTGGCTGGTAGTCTAGCACTTAACCATCTGTGCCATCCAGGGACTCCTAGAATTAAAAAAAAAAAAAAAAAAAAAAGCCATAGGGGAAGAAGAAATAAAACGAGAAACTGTTTATTTAAAAAAAAAAATTAAAAAAGGTAGCCAAAACCCACCTGGGCAAGGCAGTCTGGCAGCTACAACGGAAGCACACGTTAAGGACCTTTCAGAAACAGTCTAGGTACCTACCTGCACAACACAAAGGGGGATCTCCCCAGAGAGCTGAGCAACCGTAGCTCAAGGTGCCTGGGAGACAGGAAGGCAGCAGGAGGAATGGAACCCTGAAAAGCTTTTCTGCAGGCAGGCTAGCTGCCCTGTGTTCCTAAGTTCTTAGCTAACTCCCAACATGGAGTAACATGTACCTAAAGACCTTTCATCCACTGTCCAAGTTCAGAACTGGCCGGTACAGGTCCCTAAATAAGGGGATGATTCTGAGAAAAGCTGAGATTTGCTTGTCTAGGGCCTGGGGTCAGCAGCACAGGAGGCTACCTGAGTTCTTGCTGTGAAGTTACGACCTTTCTGCACACAAAAATCATCCTGGGAGCTGGAAATTTCCAGCCTAAATTCTCTCTTCCCTGGACTTTGCCTCCATCATCACAACCAGGGCTCACCGACTGTAAAGCCAGTGGACACGGCTGAAATTCCTGGACAGAACACATCTAAGGAGGAGAGAGAGGTGTCAACGGTGCCAACTTCATTTACACCACTGGGTATTCAAAGGATCAAGACCTGCCTGGTTAGGGTTCTGAGTTGTGTGGTTTACAATGCAATGGGGACACCGGCTGCTAACTTAAAGGTCGAAAGTTCAGTCCACCCAGAGGTGCCTTGGAATGAAGGCCTTGTGACCTACATCAGAAAAACCAGTCCTGTGACACACACTGAGGTGGGTGGTCATGAATGGGGGGGTAGACTCCACGGGTAGCTGTTTAAAAAAAAGCAGAATTTTATATCCTAGACTGGGGTGGGGGTGGGAGTTACCAGTGGCAAAGACCTAAGTGAACCAGTGGGAAAACCCTGGCTCAGTCAAGCATTGAGCCAAGATCCTTCCTACCATATGACTCCCGCTCTGGGCAGCAAAGCTCAAGCTAGAATTGAGGGTGATGGACACATCCCTTGAACGGCAATTTAAAAGCAGCCCAGTATAACCACCTTATTCACCCACTACCCACCCGTGCCCACGAAGTCATACAGAGGGCACTGTGGACCAAATCCAAATGGCTTGCTTTGCGTCACCGTTGATTTATCAGTTGTATTTAAGATCAACGAAAATTTAAATCACACAGCCATCTCCACTCACTGACTGCAGTGCAAAGACAGACCACAAAGACAGGGAAGAGAAGAAAATCACCAGCTCTTCTCCTGGCAATTTGAGTGGCTCTGAAAAGAGCCTTTGGTTTCTGGGGCCGGGAGCCCGGACCGCCTGTGAGCCGCCTCACTTGCCCTTGGCCTTGTGGTGGCTCTCGGTCTTCTTGGGCAGCAGCACGGCCTGGATGTTGGGCAGGACGCCGCCCTGCGCGATGGTCACGCGGCCCAACAGCTTGTTGAGCTCCTCGTCGTTGCGGATGGCCAGCTGCAGGTGGCGCGGGATGATGCGCGTCTTCTTGTTGTCGCGGGCCGCGTTGCCCGCCAACTCCAGGATCTCGGCCGTCAGGTACTCGAGCACGGCCGCCAGGTACACCGGCGCGCCGGCCCCGACGCGCTCCGAGTAGTTGCCCTTGCGGAGCAGGCGGTAGACGCGACCCACCGGGAACTGCAGCCCCGCGCGGGACGAGCGGCTCTTGGCCTTGGCGCGCGCTTTGCCTCCCTGCTTTCCTCGCCCGGACATGGCGTCTACACGTTGTGATCCAAAAGACTTGCAACACGGAACCGTGGGGTTTTATACGCCATGTAGAGTGCGCGGCCCAAGCCATGCCATTGGGCAAAGCTATGCATGTCCGAGTCACCAGTGGGAGAAAGGCACTTTGTAGCTTTGTAGCGCCATTGGTTGTTTCTACTGGTGACGAGCCCTGAGGGTTGCGCCAATCAGAAATGACCTTGAAAGTCACGTCATTTACATACAGCCCTGTGATCGCCGCGAGCGTAGATCTGAGTCTCGTGTCTCACTACGTGCACCGTTAGGGGCAAGTGTCCTTGAAAATGACCGTGATGAGTCCAGTTTGGGATTAGTCTTTCCCCTGCATGTCCGAGAATTGCCCTATCGACCCTGCTGGTTTGAAAGCAAAGGAATTAATCTTTCAATTTAGCTGTTGTAGATGCTTTTTTTTTTTAAGCCCCCAATTCATGCTCCATTTTTCATTGAGTTTGTGTTGACGTTTAGTTTTCTTATACGGTTAATGGCCCCGAATACAGCAGGCAGCAAGCCGCTCGGTCACTGTATCGCAGTTGTCATGGGTCTGGGCTCGAACACCTGGCTCAGAACCAGCGCGGTCCGGAGGCGCGAACCCGCCCCCGCGGCCCGGACTGGGTGGCGAAGCGAAGCCCTTGGAGGGGCAGCAGGGCGAGGTGCAGCCTTCCTGCCGCCTCCTGCAGGATCTACAGAGAGCTTCCAATATACCGACCTAGAAGTCTGCGACCCTGAGAACGGGTTAACCTTTCCCAAGCTGCTCCTAATTCGTAAAACAGAAATAACCCTTGCAGCATGAACTTTACTCTGCACTCCGGAGATCCCCAGTTAACACACGTACTTTACCTGCGAACCTCAGTGAGGGAGCAGGCTCCAACTGAGAGCAAAGGAGCACGATCCGCAGCTAACCAGAGAAGGCCTAATCGGTGAAATTCCTGAGCTGGGCCTTGAGAATGTAACCTTCAGAAATAACAAAGGAAAGGAATCTCGGAAGGAAAGAGAGAAGGTGCACTGGCAAAGGAAGAAACACCATTTTTAGTCCTAATTCAATGGCTGGTCCAAGCTGTGGAATTGAAAACTTTTACAAAGGGGTAGTCTTGGTCTCCTGTCAAGTAGGAGGCATACTTCTAGGAGTCTTGCTCTCCATCTTGTTCACTTTTCTGTTGATTTTTTTTTTTTTTAATCTGCCAATTCTTTTTTGTTTTTGTTTTTTAAAACAAGACTTTAGAGATTGCCAGTGTCCTGTGGGAGTCCTGGTCGCACAGTGGTTAAGAGCTTGGCTGCTAACCAAAACGTTGGTAATTCCAATCCACTAGCCGCTCCTGGGAAGCCCCATGGGGCAGTTCTACTCTGTCTTCATAGGGTCGCTGTGAGCCAGAATCGACTCGATGGCAATGGGTAATGGGAATGTCTTGTGAAGGTCCCTGGGTGGCACAAATGGGAAAGTGCTCAACTACTAGGTTGGTGGTTTGAACCCACCCAGAGGTGCCTCAGAAGATAGGCCTGGTGATGTTTCTGAAGGGTCACAGCCTTGAATCCCTATGGAGCAGTTCTGTTCTGCACACATGGGGTCACCATGAGTTGGAATCAACTTGGCGGCAACCACTGACAACAGTGTCCTGTGAACTTTTAACTCTGACTTCTGTTGATGACATTGTTTTAATTGAGAGTCCTTTGTTTTAAATAGTATAAACACTTCCCATGTTTATTTGTAAAACAGAAGTTACTTGCACATTCCTCTCTTCACAGATGGAGGTTTGATGAAACCTCAGAGTCCAAAAGAATTTTTTTAAAAAAAGACTTTAAAGAATCTTTGTCTCAAAGTGTGTATCTCCAAGTTGGAAAAGATACCCATTAAGAAACAAAGTACCTCAGATATACATTGTTTGAGTAATTTGATTTGTGGAACTCAGGTGAGGAGGGAAGGGGATCTGGGACACCTGCTTCCCTCTGGCAAATGTGAAAAGCTTATTTTCAGAGTAATTTCAGCAGTTACTTAGTTATTTTTGTCACCTCTAATCCCCTTCTGTGTACCAGCTTTCTCTTGAAAAAAATGTTAAGAGCATGCTAAGACTGGTCTTTAGACGTGCTGCGAGTAGGTACAGCCACTTATACTGTCTGTGATCTTGAAGAAACTTGGAGAGAGGTCCAGGGCAAAAGGGTGTCAAAGTTATCATTACTGGGAATCATCTCACAACCACATTCTTTAAGGCTGAGATAGAAATTAAAGAAAATATTCTGAGGTGACAGAGCGCAGCCTCATAAGAAATCTCAGAATGAAGGTGGAGCGTAAGCTCACATGAAATCTAACGTAACACTGTCAGAGATCCATTTTGAGTTTTAAAGACTGAATTAGGTGACTTGCATGTTATAATAATGAAAGTATTCTTTTTACATTCGTTCCAGTGGCTCCCAACCATCTCCAGTATGCATAAAAAATAAACTAAACCCATTGCCTCTGAGTCAATTCCAACTCATGGTGACACCGTGTGTGCAGAGTAGGACAGCACTCCAAAGGGTTTTCAAGGCCGTGACCCTTCAGAAGCAGATCACCAGGCTTGTCTCTGAGCGCCTCTGGGTGACTCTGAACTGCCAACCTTTTGGCTAACACTTGAGCTTAGCCGTTTGCACCAATTTTAGCCACTAGTTACCAAAAACCCAAACAAAATAAATGATCAGGAAACCTCATTTTCTTACAGAAGAAGTCCTAAACTAGGGCCGCCCCAGGATGGACTAAATCAGCAGCTGGACAGCTCCCGCTCCCGTTCTTACTCCCACGCTGAGATCCTTTGTCTGTAGCCTTTGCTGTGGTCCTTCTGTTGGTTGTTACTCCCTTATCCTCCACCACCAGTCCTTTTCTCCATTCCCTACCTCACTGGCAACTGTTCAGTGGGATCCATTTGGGTTTTGTTTGTCTGTTTGAAGAGTTATTGCAAATCACAAATGTTCTATGTACACGTATTTTGTACTTAGGTAAATAGTCCTATGTTTTATACTTTGTTTCTTAATTTTGTGATTCAGCATCATGCCTGAATGTCGCTGTGTGTCAATCTTATCTGTTTCTAAGGGTTGCAGAGTAAGTACCGTGTGGTCTACACCCCACCTCACCCCCCCCCCCCCAATTTACCTCCTAATCCTGCAAGTGAAACACCCAGGTTACATCCCCTTATGGCCCAGGGAGAGAATTTCTTTGGAATATATTACTCAGAGTACAACTGCTGGGTCACAGGGTCATTAGGCCCTTAAAGAAGACTGCCAGATGGTGCTCCAGAACCTTGCGTCAATCTGTAGCCACCTACAGTGCGATATGAGTAGATAATTTAACAGTGCGATTTAGGATGGGGACCTTGAGCCAAGCCAGACAGGCTGTGGTGTAGGAGAGGGGCAGGAAGCAGCTTTCCCCTCTCCACCAATCTCACAGTGTAAAGTCATTAACAGTGTGTAATTTTCATTGTGCCCAAAACTAATGAGTTTGAATATCTCTTCCTAGGCTTCTAAGCCTTTTGGCTTTCTCTTTTGCAAATACTTGTTCATACCCTTTGCCCACTTTTTTTTTTTAATTCCAGTTGTTTTTGCTCTTGAACCACAGGAGTTCCTTGCATAGTCTAGGTATTAACCACGTGGGTTTCAGACATGATAAATATCTTCTTCTCCTCTGCCTGTCTTTATTAACCCTTGTCCCTGGGACTATTGGTTGAACAGAAGGGGTGTTTTTATGAGCTTAAACATCTCATCTGTGGAAACCATTTGGAACAATCAATGGTCCACAGCCTCTCTGCTAGTGGCAGAAAAATGATGCCATCTTTCTCATTGAATACCTCCGCAGCTCTGGATATTTCTTCCTCATGTTCTGTGGCTCTAATTTCCCATAGGAGAACAGAGCGGGGAGATTTCTGACCATCAATGGCTAGCAGGCAATTGATCCACAGGCTTTCCTAACAGGTCATTGTCCATCCCTGTCCTTAGGACTGACAATACTCCTCTGCCTGCCCCAACCCTCCTCTGGCTGTTGCACTCTTGGAAGAAATTGCATTCTGGGAATTGACCTCTTCCTGGAGTTCTCTGGCACATCCCGTATGTGTACATCTAGTCTCCTGCACATCTGTGTGTACACCTTGTAGCAAAACTCATTCTGCTGGATCATTCTCCATGTTTCACTTCCCATTCCCTCAATCATGGGGAGCCCGGCTGCCTCCAGCTTCATGACACCACAGTGATTCAGTAACCACCCTTGTGCGTGTCTGCTCAGGGATCTGTGTTAGCATCTCTTTGGCATGCCAATTCAGAGGAGGGATTGCTACATCGGAGGGTATGCAGATTGGATAGCTGCCCAAAAAGTAGTCTGCTCTTTGCCCTCAGTTCTGAGGGGTGATCTTCTTTAAGACCTTGGAATGTCACACTTGATGTATCTTTGCTTGTCTGGGGTTCTTGGGTCACACTGAATAATCTAACAATGTGACGGGGGAGGGCAGGGGAGGAACCTTGGGCCAAGCCAGACAGTAACAGTAAGATTTAGGGTGGGAGCTGACCACACAGATAATAACAATGTGATTTAGGGTGGGAACTTTGAGCCACGCAGCTCAACCTCCCGAGGGGCTGGAAACTGAGATCAGCCAAGTAGAAAGTCAACCTTCCTACATGATGGGGTCCCAGTAAAGATGCTGGACACTGGGGCTCAGGTGAGTGAGCTTTGGTGGTTGGCAATACTCCAGCGTATTGTCACACGTCAATTCCTGGAAAGCAACATTGCCCTGACTCCACAGGGAGAGGACAACTGGGAGCTCCGTGTTTGGTACTCTTGTATTCCACATTTTGTACTCTGCCCTATGTGTCTTTTCCTTTGACTGATTTTAATTCATATTTTTTCCCTATAATAAACCATAGCCATGAGTACAACAGCTCTCTGTGAGCTCTCTCTAGCAAATTATGAAAACTGAGGATGGTTTTGGGAACCCCCCAAACTTACAGTGGTATCAGAAGTGAGGGCAGTCCTGTGGTCTGTATTTCCTCTAACTTCACAGCTGGTTTAACTCTCACATGTATTTGAACTGATTGTTCTCCAAAATGGCTGCAGCAGTCTACTTCCCCTTCACAGAATCTGAGGGTTCAACTAATGCTATATCCTCATGGACACTTGGCATTATCTAACATCAGTCAATCTGAAAGAGCTAAGGTAGCAGTATCTCACTGATGCTTTCATTTGCAATTCTCCAAAATTGCTCTAATATTAAGATAAAGTCAAAGGCCTGCAGTGTGTTGGGAAGTTTCCAGGATCCCTACACTGTTGAACAAAAAGCTCCCCCTATTTAAAACAGATAGGCCGAGATGGGCCCCTTACACCCACTTCCACCAGCCACTGCCTGGTGGGATGAGGACAAAGGTGCACTGGGCTCCTCTAATGCTGACCACTGATGTTAGGGATTAGATTGGCTTGTCCAAGGTCATATAACCTGCAGGGTCTATTGTGAGATCTAGATGAAGTTGTTGCTCTTTCCATTACACAATCTGCAGCTTTCCCCACCTTCTATAAAAGTGCAGGACCTACAGAGGCCTCCTTCGTGCAGGGCAAAGCAGCACCTGCATAAACACTGTCAGGGTGCCACACCCCACAGGACCGGCTGAGGAGCACAGGTCAGATTCTGAAAAAAGAGGCAGAGAAACCAAATGGGTCAGATCTAGCTTTATTAGGGAACTTACAGAGGTGGGAGCCAAGATTCTCAGTATAGACAGCTGAAGCACCGAGTCACCCGGGTAAAGGGCCACCACGCAAGGCAGTATGGGGTGTGGGTTTATATATTCAGTGCTTACGTGCAACGATACACGTAGGGGAACCCAGAAAAAAAGTCTTATCTGTGACGGACAGGGTTGGTTTTGTACTAGTAAATGGATTCCAATTGATGTTACCAGAGAGCCAGGTGTTTGGCATTTTTTTTCCTGGCTTAGGTTACCACCTGGTTAGGTACTCTAGCTCTTTCCCGGAGTCCTTTGCAGGCAGGACCCATCTTGTATTGCTCACAGTCCTCACAAGGGCCACAAAGGGAGGGAGGCCACGCTGACACACAGAGAAGGGAAAGAGGGAATAAAGCAGCAAACAGGCTGAAGCAAACTCAACTTTATTCGCCACCACGTGAGAGCCTGCCCAGGCACCAGGCAGGCGTGCCTCCAAGCTGTCAGGATGACAGCACACTCCTCGAGGCCACAAGAAAAATGCCACACGTCATCAGTATGAAAAGCCAATTATTCCTCAGGGCTGAAAAACTATATACACAAATGGGCCCCCCTAACAGCAGCTCATTGATCACCAAAACCAGTTTCCAGAGTGAACAGGCATGGAACACAAAGCTCGGAGCTACGTCCCTGGCAGTCTTCTCTGCAGGCATCGACTGACTGGCCGACACCTGCTGGCCAGTACGTCTGCTCCACCACCTCCAACTATACAGTGTGTACATGGGTTCTGACCGTCCTGCTCCAGTACTCAACGGCTGCACGCCAGTGTGGCTGTACGCTGTGACGCGTGCCTAAAAGGGGATTCAGCCACAGTACTCAGTCATGCTCTTCTGTAAGCCACCGTTAACAACCACGACCTCTTACAATAGTCACTGTTACAGCTTAGCTTAACGGGTTCACCATTACACAGAACTGTAACACCCACCCACACAGGCCCTCAGTGGTGTGGATGTCATTGACCAGACCCTTGAAGCCATCACATCTGAGGCTCTCTGCTGCCAGAGGAATGAAGACATTGGTGTCGCCTGCTTCTTGTGGAACAATGGCACCATGAGGAAGTCCTCTCCCCTCATGACAGCAGGCATCTAAGTAACAAGCAAGCTGGTACCTCTCGATGCTGACAGCAGTATCCTGTCCTACAGCCAGGCTGGAATTCAAGTGCTCAACCCACACAACCCTAAATGCGTATCTGCATCAACATTCTCAGACCTCTCATTTTTGTCTACTTTGTGCTGCGTTCTTCTAACTTAGACTAATCTATATACACATGGATGCCATACACAATGCACTACTACCAAATCGTACAGCTTACTAAAGTAATGTATCACAGCAAACACATAGCAGTAACAAGCAGTGGGGTGCCATGAGACAGAATACCACAGTGAGGCCTGGCGACCCCATGAGCTCCTCAGAGCTGTCATGATCTGGAGATGGACCACCCACCCACCGCTTGGGGGCCTCAGACTTCCAGCCCAGCACTGCTTCCTCCCTGCCTAAAAAATCTTCCATTAGGCTTGAGGCAGGACAGACAATGAAGAAAGAAATGAGAAGTACAAGTCAGGCAAGAATGGCCAACAGGTAAAACTGGCCAACAGAGGAGGGGAAAGAGGTCTAAGGATAAACGGTAATGGTACCTGCACCACTCCCAGCAGGCACACCTCAGGAGATGGATGCCTCCTATATGGGGGGGGGGGGGTCAAAATATTCTTCTTCCTCCCTTCCTTTGTTCTGCTCCCCACCCCCTTCCATCCCTTTCTCCCCTTTTTCTGGAAGGTTGGGTTCCACTCACAAAACAACAAAGATGCGGTTGTAGCAGTACAACGCCCTGGCAGAAGCTCACAGGAGCGATCAGCTTCCTGCTGCCAACACCGAGGTGGATCTGCATCAGTACCAGTCTGGGCTTTCTCTGGGCCCATGAGGAAGCCTGGGCAGACATTTCTGTGGACTCCACACTGTAGGCACATCTCTCTGACAGCATACACTGTCGGGGACTGGGAGCCAGAGTGACAGTGGAAGGCAGACAAGCCCTTACTTTGCTGATGGTAGTTCAGGTGCCTCCCTCTTTCCCCACCAGGAGTCATGATGCCCCCTTGGTAATGGCTCCTCCTTGAAGCTTAACCCAAGTTTAGCCTCAATGCATGTGCCTTATGCATCTGCCAAATGATCTCTGGGCATGGGTATGAATGTCCAGTAGAACAACCCTGTCTCAAATCATTAAAAACGTACAGGATCTGGTTCCCGTGGCATCTGAGAGAAATGTCCCAAGGCGCAAGAATCTAGACCATCATCATGGGCAACTGAGACTCCAGGCAAATTTCTGATGAAATGTATCAGCGACAGGAGTTTTATGAAAAGATGAAACACAACTGGGCTAAAGTCTCCCCTGTGACAAGCCTCTACTATAAAAACGTTTGCAGCCTCAAAAATATTAACACCTCAGAAAAAATGAAAAATGAACGGTTTGTTGAAAATTACTATCTCGAACAACCAATGGCAGGGGCACCCACAGGTGCTTTTCCCCGTGTCTACATGTTAATGGTTCAAGTGGAGAGGGCCCTGGGATGAAGAACAGCCAGGGGCCTGGACGGAGGCCTCAAGGAAGGGCAGAGGGAGGGCCTGCGAGCCAGCGTGTAGAAGCACTTTCTTCTGCCTCACGCTCCAGGAGAGACCCCTCCTGCTGGGCCAGCGCCATCACTGCACAGGAGAGAAGAGAGACACGAACACGCTCAGGGATTTCCAGCACCAGCACTTCCTGGCCACCATGTCTATAAACAGCAGAGCCCAAGGAAAACTACAGCCTCCCCTATGCCAACCCCCAAATGTCTTCCAGAGGCCTCAGAGCCCACAATAACCATGAGCGGCTGAACTGCTCAGAGCTGATTACGTTGACTAGTGTTGCTAGAAGTGAAAACAAAACCTATCAGATAGGAAAGGAGAAGGACCAGGAGTTGCAGACTCCAGGATCATATATGCAGATGAAAAAAGCACAGAGTCAATCGGTTGTGGGTCCTGAATTCCACATAGGCACGGAACTGAATTAGAAAGTATGAAAAGACTGTTTAGCATGAGAGCCAGACAGCCATGGGACACAGCCAATGAGAGGCGTTGACCCAATGCACTTATAAGGGGGTGCCGCAGGTGCTCATTCAGCCCTGACTGCTCCTAAACCCCATGACCACAGTTCCTGTCCTCAGATCCCCAGGGTGAGGGGCCAAGGTGCCACGCTGCTTCAGCATTAGGGGTACAGATCTCCCCTTAATCAAATTTCCCTTCCCAAAAGCCTAGGATACCAAACTCCTTGGATTAAAATTCTTTCAAGTCATCTTCCATGGATCACCCACTCCCAAAAGGCTACCCACTGCCCACTGCCGTCGAGCCGATTCCGACTCATAGAAAGGCTACAGTAAATAGAAGTCACACGGTATTTTTTAAGCCTCTTCTTTTGGTAAATCACTCTGCTAACATATTTGCTGCTATTTCTCCTATCTATGCTCTGATCTGATAATCTCTGAGATTACACGTTTCTTGAGAACACATGCAAATCTCTTCTTTTCAGCCCTTGGCAGCTGTCCTCATCAGCATAAGCGTGTGAACAGGAACACACCCACCTGAGATGAGGGGCTCAAGAACTGGGTAAGCAGCACACACCTGAAGCAGCATGCTGAGACCCAGGTTGCGGTGCTTCTTCTCCAGCTCCGAGACAGCCTGCAGCAGGGTCCTGAATCTCTCCACTGAATCAGCACCCTCATCGTCAGGCACCTCCTCTGCCTTCTCTGCCTCCTGCAGGAAATGCTCCTCCTCCTCAGCAAAAAAGGCACGCAGCTTCTTATAGTCGGTCAGCGCCTTCTTCCTACGGTCCATCACGTGGCCCTACAGACGGGCAGTCAGGAGGGGACGTCGGTGTCTCCAAGCCTGCCACAGAGGCCCTCGGTGCGTGTCTACGCACATACCCTGCCCTGTCCTGGGAACGGCATCTACTGCCCTCCCCACCACTGACACCCTCACCTCTGGTAGAAGAATGTTTGCTGTAAAGCACTGGCTGTATCTGAAGACTGTCGGGGGAATGGTCTGCCTCTATGCCTCCCATCCCGGCAGCCTAAGTAAAGGCCTTGGGCCCAGAACATTCCTGAAGGAGGCTGGGAATTGAGTTGCTCTCTCCTCCAGTACCTTCTCCTTATCCTCATTCTGGACACACACTGGCTTTCTCTTGCACATGCATGGCCACCACATGGCACCTGGTCAACCCCACTTCTCTATCTGTTCCCAACAGGGAGGGAACAGTCTCTCGTACTACGGCACAAGAGGGGTGAACGGAAGACACCTGCCCTGCACCAGTCACATGTGGGATGAGCATGCTGGCCACAGGAGAACCGTGCCCCCCAGTGAAACTGGTCTCGTTCTGGCTCTTCTCTATGTGAGTGAAGCGTTTCCCACACACTGATACAGCATGTCTATGGTCTTTTGCTGATGACCGTGAACCCTGGCTATCAACAAAGACCCTGTCTTCCACTCCTACAGACGAGAGGAAAAGATAAATGTCCCCTGAGCATTTCTGCTGGATCTAGAAACCAGTGCAGGTCAACATACACTCCCAGCTCTCTAATGCCTCCCCCACATCCTTACCTGAACTCCAATATCATTGTGCTGGCCTTCACCTAAAACATTTAGACTTTCCACTCAGCGTTCTGGCCATTTTTCAACAAATACTTAACCAAGAGAAAAAGGAGAA
The DNA here is from genome assembly GCF_024166365.1 of Elephas maximus indicus. Lineage (NCBI taxonomy): Eukaryota > Metazoa > Chordata > Mammalia > Proboscidea > Elephantidae > Elephas > Elephas maximus. Next base: position 233,467,227 of record NC_064820.1, on the reverse strand, counting down.
TACAGCGGGCTGAGACTCTTTGAATTTACCAGATTCTCAGAGTTCTTCAACCTCACCTTGGGCCAGAGGAACAGTGACATCAGGGGTAAGAAGGGGTACATCTTTTGTTGCTGACACAGAAAACAAATGACAGTGGGATTCCTGCCCAGGTTCCTGGGTTCAAAGTATTTTCATGGGCCCCTGCTCATGGGCCAGTGTGGCACTCCACAAACTCAACCCCATGAGTTTAGAAGGCCTCTTTCATCTTAAGTGTCTCTACCCAAAATAAAAAGGTCATATCAAAAGCCCCTATCTGCTAAAATGTGTGGGCAAAAATAGTATCTGGGGGCAGGGGGAAGGTACAGGGTTATTGGAAAAGTTGGAGGGCCCCAAAGCCTCTGTATCCTCTGGCCCCAGTTCATACCACTATGGTTATCAGAGGGGAGATCCTGAGAGAGGTTCACCAAGGATGGCATGTACTGTCGGGGTCTGATTTGCACCATGTATCCAATTTACCACTTTTTGTGGCTGTCTGAGTAAGGCATGCACTTCAGGGCTCCACAGAGTGGGGGCCGGGGTTTGAGTGGGAGCTAGGACAGAGGACTGCCCCATGGGGTGGGACTAGTGGTCTTTACACGGATAGTGCAGGCTTCACAAGCAGAGAGCTTCTCCAGTTTTAAAAAGCACTCCGCTTTGACATGTTAAAAAAAAAAAAAAAGGGCTGATAGGAAAGTTACAAAAGCCTGAAGAAGCAGTGCAAATTTTACTACATGGAGAAAAAAATAAAAAATTAAACTCATTGGTAGTTTTCTTAGTGAGTAATCTAAGGTAATTCTAGTACCTGTTACATGAGACATATTGTTGTGGAAAGCACAACAAAGCAGCACAGGAAAGCAACGCAAAGTCCTTCCAACTAGGTCATTGTATGGAAATAACTGTGCTGCCTTCAGATCAAAATCAAGAGTATTACAAAGGGTTGCTTACCAAAAAGCGAGCTGGATTTAGCAGAATACCCTATACACATAAAACATGGAGGAAAAAGAGAATCCCCAAACACATAAGCTACATTGTCCTTATGAAACACCCACTTAGACTAAATTATATTTGTGAAATACCTACAAAAATTTCTAGAAAAATACTGCTTCAAAACGCCTTCCTCCAACTGACTAAGCCAAGCAGCTGCCCATCAGTTCAGTCAGCCTAGTTTGCTTAATACACTTTCCTTTGTCCAGAGAAACGTGAGGAGCATGCGTGAGGAAGGGCAGAGATGTCTGGATTTCACTCAGAGCCTGAGGCTGCCAACTGATCAATCACTTGCCTTCCACACAGCAGCTGCCGACTCTGCCTGGCCGTGCAGATCTCGAGCATCCTTCAGGTCCTTCCTCATAATCTCCACAGATCCCTTATTCTCCTGGGAGAGAGAGGCTGGTTATTTGCACAGTGGGAGACAATTTCCCTCAGGAATCCTGAAGGTCCAAGTCATACTGACTTTCTGTGGCCTCCACCTCATGCCCAGCCCAGTACACACGGTGGGCGTTATACCTGATTCAGTCTAACTTTCCCATAAATGACACCCAAGCAACTTTTTGCTTGCCCAAGATTATAAACAAGTAAAGGGTTGCAGGTGGCAAGATGGTTCCCACTTTAACAGGTCTCTCCATAGTGAGCCTGACTAAACCTTTTCCAGAACGCAATCTGACAGAAAAACTTACTAAGAAATCAACCTGGTAACTGAACATGAGCTCTTCCTTCTCCAGGCTCACGGTGTTTACTGACAGTCACAAGTCCAGTGATAGAAGCTGCATCTGCTAAAACACACATGCTCATGCTTTTTCTGAAAGGAATTCAGACTGGTAGGTACACCAGAGTTAAGGTGGCTGTCTAGGTCATCTTCCAAATTCACTTCTAAGTATTCCTCCTCCACCGAGAATATAGTCTATACAAAGGGACCACACAGCCTTCTGGAAGCCCTCCTTGGCTAGGAACTGGGGTCTCTGTGATCCAGATGGGAGAAGCCCCCACCAATGGAAGAGGAAAGCTCAGCACAGCACCTCACCCAGGAGCTGGGCGTGCAGACTCCCTGCCCTACCTGTTTCCCCACACATTAACTAGGTGAAGATCCCAGCACCACCCCCTTGGGATTACCCTAAGGCACAGATGAGCTATCTCTGTAAAGCCCAATAAGGTATCCACTAAAATATGCTATTTTTTGTTTTGTTTTGTTTTTTGTCCTTCTGGCAAGCAGGTACCAGACCTTAATGGTTTTGTACTCAGGGTCTGGCTATCAGTCTTTGTTCTTTGGGCAAACAATCCTGCATTCCCCCTCTAAGGGCTGAGCCTTAAGGCCTATTTATATACCAACTGGCAGGAGCCCCATAAAACTGCTCATGAAATCGGGAAAGATTCAAGAACGTGGTGTGTTGGGGGGCGGGAGGGAATCCAGTGGGAATCGAACTAGAAGGATGGCCGGGCTGGGAGCGCACACGCTAAACGACAAAGGGGCTAACATCTTCATCACCCACACAATAGAAACATGGGGACTTTGAAGGAAGGAGGGCAGCGGTGGGCTGCCTGTAGAAGGGCATCATGTCCACATGCAGGGCGGGCAACCACAGTGCCTGACAGTGAAGAGACAGGAGTTCTATGGGGGCATCCAGGGCCACGGACAGGGGGCAGAGTTCACAGGACACGGCTGGGGGGAGTGACAGGACACAGCCAGGGGCTGGGGAGGCAGGATGACAGGACATGGCCGGGGGTCAAGGGGAAGCAGGATGACAGAACACGGCTGGGGGTCAAGGGGAGGCAGGATGACAGGATACACCCGGGGGTCCTAGGAGGCAAGACGACAGGACACGGCCGGGGGTCCTAGGGGGCAGGACGACAGGACACAGCCGGGGGTCCTGGGGGCAAGACGACAGGACACAACCGGGGGTCCTAGGGGGCAAGACGACAGGACACAGCCGGGGGTCCTAGGGGGCAGGACGACAGGACGCGGCCGGGGGCCCTAGGGGGCAGGACGACAGGACACAGCCGGGGGTCCTGGGGGCAAGACGACAGGACACAACCGGGGGTCCTAGGGCGCAAGACGACAGGACGCAGCCGGGGGTCCTAGGGGGCAGGACGACAGGACACGGCGCGGTGTGGGCGGTGACACCCGGGGCCGGCGAACCTTGCCCCGCAGCGCCTTCCTCCAGCGCGGCTCCCACTCGGGCGGCTCGGGCGCGGCGGCCATGCGGCAGGCGCGGCACAGCGGGCCCCCGTCGGCGCGGCACAGCAGCTGCAGCGCGGCCTCGCTGGCCGGGGCGTCGCGCGCGGACCCCGCGGCGGCCACCTCGAGCGCCAGCAGGCGGCGGCTGAGCGGCGGGCGGCCGGGCTCCACGGCGCGCTGCCAGCAGTCGTCGGCGCACTCGGGGCACGGGAAGGGCCCGTCCTCCTCGGCCCAGAACTGCACCACGCACGCCCGGCAGAACTGGTGGCCGCAGTCGGCGCGCACCGGGTCGCGGAACGTGCGCTGGCAGATGGCGCAGGCGGCCGCCTCGGGGGCCGCGAGGTCCTCCAGGGCTGCGAGCGCGGCCCTCGGCGAGGGCAGAAGCCGAGGAGAGCGGGAGAAGAGCACGCAGCAGTGCTGGAGACCCGAGGCCCGAGGCCCGAGCCGCCGAGCCGCCGCGCCGCCGCAGAGCCGCCTCCGCGGAGCCGCCCAGGCCGCTCCGATGGGGCGTGACCGCCGGGTCCTGGCAGCGGTGCGCCTCGCTGCTGGAGTCCGGCAGGCCGCGCCAGCCCACGTCCCCTTCTGAAACCCGACAAGGACCAGGATTTTTCCCGTAACTGAATCCTGTGCGAGAGTGGGAAAAAAGCTTACTTATTACTGGGATAAGCCAAGTGATTTCTGTAAGCTGCTAGGACCTGAGCTGCCAGTGCGTACCCCGTGGCGCAAGGCCGCTTGGGCTGGGGCGGGGCTGGCGAACCCCCGCTGCGCGCCCCCGGTCCCCCCCGCCGCTGCCCTCCCGCCCTGCGTGAGCAGGTCCGGCCTCGGCTCTGCACCCCGGGCACCCGGCCTTGGAGTCCACTGCCCGCCCCGCGTCGCCCCTGCGTGAGCCGGTCCGGCCTCGGCTCTGCACCCCGGGCACCCGGCCTTGGAGTCCACTGCCCGCCCCGCGTCGCCCCTGCGTGAGCCGGTCGGGCATCGGCTCTGCACCCCGGGCACCCGGCCTTGGAGTCCACTGCCCGCCCCGCGTCGCCCCTGCGTGAGCTGGTCGGGCATCGGCTCTGCACCCCGGGCACCCGGCCTTGGAGTCCACTGCCCGCCCCGCGTCGCCCCTGCCTCGTGGCATCCAGAGGCTTAACTCAGTGGTGCAGGACGTCAGAGGAGACCCAGACGACAGGCTCCCAACCTTGCCCCAGGGGATTTCAAAGCGTTTCTTTAAAAAAAAAAAAAAAAAGTGTTTTGGAGGACGCAATCTGGGGTTTCGTTTGTTCGTTTTTGGTCTATTTTGACCCAAAATATCCAGGCACGTAGTTTAAAAAATTGTTTAAAATTTTTTTTAATTAAAAAAAATTTTTAATTTAACATTATGTAATTTTAAAGAAAATTTAAACGAACTTGGTATTCCATACAAATGTAGAGTTTTCTGAATAGTTTTTGTTTTAATTTGTGTATTTTCTTCCAACACAGGATGTGCTAGCTTGGCAGGTGGAAGGTATATGTAGCTCTGTGTATCGATGGTCAGAAGGAGAAAAGCTTTTCAAGCCTGGGTAACCCGGTCAGTAAACCTAGTGGGAGCCGTTGGAAGTAAAAAAAAAAATTGAACAGACTCCGTGATGGATTAATTCTGTGGTTGGGGAAGAATTTGCAGGAACAATAGTTAAACACAAACGACCGAACTTGGAAATTTTTAGCCACAAAAATGCAAAGAGCTCCAAAAATTAGGTAAGGAAAAGTACAGTGGAAAACTACCAAGCTCCCCTCCCCGTGTGATTTGTCAGTTCACAGAAAAAAAATGCAAATGACTAAAAAGACTTGAGAAAAACTGTACACTCTGACCAGTTATGAAGAAATGGAAAAATAAAATGAGACTCCATTTTTCAATATTAAAACCCTTTGCCGTCGAGTCGATTCTGACTCATAGCGACCTAAGCAGAAGGAAAAAAACAGGCTCTGTTGGTAGTCTAAATTATGGCCCTTCTGGGAACCAATTTAACAGTGAACATGTGGGACTTTCAGGTTTTTTTCTTAAGCTCTGGAACTTTTAGAATCCTTTTCTCAAAATACATCCCCCCCAAAAACCCCGAAATTGAAGAAGAACCTGTGGGAATCTTTCTTTTATTTTTGAGGAATACTTGTCATATCACTATTTTTACCAATGACAAAATGAGGGGGGGGACTTAAAGGCTCCATAATGGGACAGTGGCTCAGCAAAAAAGTATCCACTAATTTAAAAATGTGTGTATAGGAGACTTTTGGAAATACGGAATGGCAAACGTTGACTAACCACCCGTCCTCCTCAGCGCCAGCAGAATCTCAGCTGCGCTGTGCTTGCCTCTCAACTTCCCAAGACAGAGCTGCAAGGAACCTGGCCTTTCGCCGTCCAGTCTCCCTGTCTCTTCTAGGACCTTCCTCTTCAACCTCCAGAAGACTGGGAACTTACACTGGTACCGTCTGGGTACAGGGCTCGCGTGTAGGGAAGGCAACGATGTGTTCCCTCTTCTTCGTCTTTCTGCATTTTGAACCATTCAGAAAATCGAAGATACCTAGTTTTTGGTCACATTTAATAGATACCAAAAAGATCGTAGGACACTTGCCATTCATGGTTATCTTGGTTTTCTTGAATTCCCATCTCAGTGACGTCAAAAAATAAAGGATGTCTCATCACAAGAGGAGTAAACTCCAAATTTTGCTAGATTCTGAATCATCTTTCTTCACAAGATAATATTTTATGTTGATTATAGGTTAAATTGGCAACTATGAAAAAATTGGAGTGTTTTTTACATGACTGTGATAAACTGGTTTAAAAAAAAAAGAGAAAGATAGACACCTGATAGAGTTGTTAGCTGCTGTAGAGCTGACCCCCAATTCACAGAGACCCCATGCACAATGGGACTGGACCATTTTGATGCATAGGGTTTTCACCGCCTGATTTTTCGTAAGTAGATCTCCAGGTCTTTCTTCCTAGTCCTCTTAATCTGGAAGTGCCACTGAACCTGTTCAGCATCACGGTAACATGCAAGCCTGCACTTGAGGTATATTGGCCAGGAATCAAACCCAGGCCTAAAAAAAAAAAAAAGGAGGTAAAAATTCTACTATTGAGCCACCACTGCCCCCAGAATAGAATAGGAATAAAGGATTCTAATTATAAGAAATTGAAATTCCATGTTTAATTTGTGTAGTTCATGAGTATTTAAAAAAAAAAAAAAAAAAAAAACCCGTTGCCGTCGAGTCAATTCCGACTCATAGCAGCCCTACAGGACAGAGCAGAGCTGTCTCATAGGGTTTCCAAGGAGTGGGTGGTCAATTCGAACAGCGGACCTTTGGGTTAGCAGGCGATGTCTTAACCACTGCACCACCAGGGCCCCGTATTTTACAGAAAGAAATGTTAACAGAGACTAAACCATGTGTACAAAATGATTGAAGACACAGGATGTGTAGATTCAGAGGATATGACCCAGAGGAAATTCCATGTCTGGCATATGGAAAAGGAATCTAGTGTAATTAATTTTCATTGCTCATAAAAGGCAGAAACAGGACTAAGAAATACATCTATTATAAGGTACATTTGAAGTCATCGCAGTATTACTTCAAATATTCCATGTTCAAATAAAAAAAAAAAGAGAGATCATAGAATGTTAAAGCTGAGAGATGTGTTTGGGATGATTCAGTCCAATCCCATCGTTTTACATAAGAAGAGGCTAAAAGTCACCCATCAGGTTAATACCTGCACAAAGCTGCCAAACTGCCATAAAATAAAGACTCTTCCCAATTTCCATTTGTATTTTTCTGTTTGAGAAAAAATATGGTCTCACTTTCAGGTGGAAGAGAAAAAAAAATTCAAGACAGGAATACCCGTGATTAGACAAACAAATGATGAAGTACTGAAAAAAAAAAAAAGGTAAGTATCACACATAAATTGCAATTAATGTAATGTGGTAATAATTTTCTAGGTTTTCAGAAATACACACTTGAAAAATTGTTTTAAACCTGAATTCACTCCTGATATACATATTTGCAGCTATAAATTTTACTCTTAAGTACAGCATGACTCTGCTACATATGTTCTTATAGGTAGTATTTTCTTCTTATTGGGATCTATGATTTATTTTTTTAATCCAAGCATAACCTATATCATTGGCTTTCAAATAAATGGAATTCACAAGTAAAATTTTGTTATTAATTTTTGGCTTTATACACTGGGGATGCAGAACATGGTCTCCTTGGTAGGGACAGCTGGGAATTTAATGAGCCTTTTTTTATGACAAAACAGATGGATTTTTTTTCTAAGTGTTCCCTATGTACTCAAAATGAAAATGAGTTCCCTGTAGAGTATATTTCTAAAAGCTCAAGGTCATTAATTGTATTATTCAGCTATTCGATAACTCTGCTTACTTTTGTAGTTGATTTCTCAGTTTCTGAACAACATGTGTTAAAATCCCCGGCAACAATGCCGATTTTTACGGTGCGGCATGAGTTTTGATCAGTTGTTCTCTGATAAATTTTGAGGTGGTCTTAAGTGCACATTTGTTGGCTTGACCAAGTTAGTGTTCTTGTCCCAAAATGTGATGTCCTTCTTTGTCATTTATGGTAATTTTATACTAATTCTATTGTGTTAAGTTTTAAGATACGAACATTTTAGAAAACAAGAAATTCCTAGAAGAGAATTATACTGAAATTAAAAAACAAAAAAAACTGAAATTACTATGTGTCAAAATGTGTGGGACCCAAATAAACCATATTTAAAAAGAAATCTATTTATTAAAGCTCACCTATCAGGAGGAAAAAAGAAGAAGAAAAGGAACTAGCCATTCAACTCAAATGAGAAATAAGAAAATTTAGATAAAAGAATAGAAATCAATTAAATACAGAAGGAAAAAAAAAACAGGAAGATGAACAAAATTAAAAGAAGTAAAGAGAGAGAGATAAAAATAAACACATTATAAATCGTATTTTTTAACATCTATAATTATTTTATCTAACGCAGGAAAAAACTTCTATAAGGTTTAGCATTGTGATTATTAACAAAGAAAGACAGAAACACTTACCAATCTAGAAATGGAAGGAAACTTCCTTAGCTTTGTAAAGATTGGATACTGAAGTGGAAATAATTCTGTATACAACAAAATTGTTTTTAAATAAGAAAGTTATGAAAAACTATGTGTTATTTGAAAGCCAATTTGAAGTGGGTAGACTTTTTTTAGACTTCTAGAACATATATGTCAAAATTTTGCAAGAGGAAATACCGCGCTCAAACAAACTAATATGTATCAAAGAAATTGAAATAAGAGCTAGAGACCATCTGTCCCCCCCCAAAAAGTGCAAGATCAAATAGGTGTACGTTTGTGTTCTAAGGAACTTTTAAGGACAGTCAACTTGTATCTTATACAAATTGAAAAAGAGTGAAAGTTGCTGAGTTTATGAGAATAGTATAATCCTGATGCAAAAGCAAAAGATTTACATAAGAAAAGAAAGTATACACACTTATAAACCCAGATCAAAAAAATCCCAAATAGAAATTAGATAACTGAATGCCAGAGTATTTTTCAAAATCTTCTTGTGGTAAGATTTATTCTCTGAATGCAAGAATGTATACATATGCACACACACACAAAAAAAACTGCTGTTGAATCAACTTCAACTCACGGTATCCGCATAAGGTTTCCAAGGCTATAAATCTAAGGAAGCAGACTGCCACATCTTTATCCCATGGAGCAGCTGGTGGTTTTGAACTGCCGACCTTTCAGTTAGCAGTCAATCACTTTAACCACTGCGCCACCAGGGCTCCTTATACATATAAAAAAAAAAATTTTTTACATGTATACACACATACATATACCTACATAATGTATGTATGTGTATATATATAAATGTGTGTGTAAATAAACAAGAGAGGAACCTTTACACAGACCAATGATGAGATGGGCCTTCCACAGAAAAGTATGATTGTTAACCCTTGTACCTGAGTGAAGACTAGCATAAAATAAATAATAGTTGAAATTTCTTCCTGACCTTTTGTGTCATTTATATTTAGTCAATCCCATTCTTATTTTGGAAACCCAGGTGGAGTAGTGGGTAAGTGCTACAGCTGCTAACGAAAGAGTCAGCAGTTCGAATCCGCCAGGCGCTCCTTGGAAGCTCTATGGGGCAGTTCTACTCTGTCCTATAGGGTTGCTATGAGTTGGAATCGACTCGAAGGCACTGGGTTTGGTTTTGGTTTTATTCTTGCTTTGGAAACCCTGGTGGTGTGTTGATTAAGAGCTACAGCTGCTAACCAAAAGGTCAGCAATTCGGGTCCACCAGGCACTGCTTGGAAACTCTATGGGGCAGTTCTACTCTGTCCTATAGGGTCGGTACGAGTCGGAATCAACTCGACACCAATGGGTTTGGTTTTTTGCGTATTTATTCTTGGTTAACTAAAACGAGCTGCAGTAACGACCATTGCCTTATCTAACATAGTTCTTGGAGTCCCTGGGTGGTACAGATGGTTAAGTGCTGTACTACTGACCAAAAGATTGGTGGTTCAAACCCTCCCAGAGGCACTTCGGAAGTAAGGCTGTGAAAAGCCACAGCCTCGAAAACCCTACAGAGTGCAGTTCTACTCCATATACATCAGATCACTGTGAGCCGGAATCAACTCAATGGCAACCAACAACAACCGTTATGGATTGAATTGTGTCCCCCAAAAATATGTGTTGTAAATCCTAACCCCTATACCTGTGGTGGGAACCCTGGTGACATAGTGGTTAAGTGCTACGGCTGCTAACCAAGAGGTCGGCAGTTCGAATCCACCAGCCACTCTTTGGAAACTCTGTGGGGGAGTTCTACTCTGTCCTATATGGTCGCTATGAGTCTGAATTGATGGCCGTGGGTTTGGTTTGGTTTTGGTTTATACCTGTGGTTATAATTCTATTTGGGAATGGGTTTAATTTGTTATGTTAATGGACAGTGTTAGTGTAGGGTGTGTCTTAAGTCAATCTCTTTTGAGATATAAGAGATTAAACAAGCAAGGGAGCAAGAAGAGATGGCAGAAGAGAGGTGCCATACCGCGGGAATATTCCCCAGGAGCCAAGAAATAGAAGCTGAAGAGACAGGACCTTCTCTGTGATAGCCAACAGAGAGAGAAAGCCTTCCCCTAGAGCCAGTACCCTGATTTTGGACTTCTAGTCTCCTAACTGTGAGAAATGAATTTCTGTTTGTTAAAGCCACCCACTTATGGTATTTCTGTTATAGCAGCAATAGATAGCTAAGACAACAACATAGTCGCTGTCATGGGTTGAATTATGTCCCCCCAAAAATGTGTGTATCAATTTCGCTGGGCCATGATTCCCAGGATTGTGTGGCTGTCTTCCATTTTGTGATTGTAATTTTATGTTAAAGAGGATTAGGGTGGGATTGTAACACCCTTACTAAAGTCACATTCCTGATCAAATGTAGAGGGAGTTTCCCTGGGGTGTGGCCTACACCAGCTTTTATCTTGCAGGAGATAAAAGGAAAGGGAAGCAATCAGAGAGCAGGGGACCTCATACCACCAAGAAAGCAGTGCCAGGAGCAGAGTGCGTCCTTTGGACCTGAGGTTCCTGCGCTGAGATGCTCCCAGGCCAAGGAAAGACTGAAGACAAGGACCTTCCTCCAGAGCCAATAGAAAGAGAAAGCCTTCCCCTGGAGCTGATGCTCTGAATTTGAACTTGTAGCCTACTAGACTGTGGGAGAATAAATTTCTCTTTGTTAAAGCCATCCGCTTGTGGTATTTCTGTTACAGCAGCACTAGATGACTAAAACAGTTCCCAAATATAGGATATAAAATAAATGGGTTGATTTTCATCAACTCAAGCAAATATCAATGTAACACTTTAATAAAATTGTGAAAATAACATTTCCAGGAAGTACAATTCATGTTTTATCTTGATGTGTCAGTATTATTTGGGTGCCGGTGACAAAATCTAATTGAAAACAAGAAAAATGGTGGAGGTAGATTTATTGGCTCCTGAAACAGTGTGTCTAGCCTAGATGTTTTCAGACAGAGCAAGCTCTCAGGGCTTGTACATGTCTTCTGGGTATGGGCTTCCTCTTCTCTCAGTGCTGCTTTCTTCTGGCATGGTTTCCTTCTTCCTCAGACCGTTTGATCCCTTATGGCACCTAGATCCAAGCCTACCAGAAAAGAGCTTCTCTCTTCCAAATGTTCCAACAAAAGTCCTGGACTGACTCTTGTTGGTCTAGATGGATGTCCTGCCGATCCCTGAGGTCATTGCCATAACCAGAGAAACGGAGTAGGTACACCGAGTGGTTCAGACTTGCGCACAGTGCTCGTCCTCCCACCTGTGGCTGGGACCAGCACCACCTGGAGGAGAGGGAGTGGATTCTAGGCAAGCCCAAACCACCCATACCCACATATCCATGTGTCCATCTGTGGCTGAGCTAACAAAGCAAGGAAATTATTAAGAGGGTATTGGATGGTTTACAGGATCACCTGTAGGGCTGGGGAGCAAGCATAGAGGCAACCTCAAACAACTAAGGTGAAACGATACCAAGGTTAGCTGCTGCCATTACCCAGGGCCAGCTCCACATTACTGCCACCATGCTTCTAGAAAGTGAGTTTCCTGCAACTCTACCCTCCATGAGGATTTGAATAGCTAAATTTAAATACTGTGAATATTAATTTTCTTTTAATAGTCCAATACTAAATAGAAACTTTGTACAATTTTCTATCCTTTTTAACTTAAAAATTACATCAAAAATCTTGTGGCTGACCGTGGGTCACTGGCACTGCTTCCATGGCAGACTTTGTCAGACACTGTAGTATGGCAATAACCATCTAATAAAGAGTCGATTGCCCCCTAAAACTATTACATCAAAACCAATTACTCGATTTTACATTTCTATTTCAATTATCATGCTAATCTTTTAGATATTTCGTGTGTCACAATATCTTACATAATTTAAGATAATCATAAACCAATTACCTACAGTATAAATATACCTACTACTGTATATATATCTAAACTTGAAGCAAAAGAAGCAATAATAAATTCTAAGGGTTTGATCCACTGTATACGTGTATAATTCTCAAACAATTACATCATGCCAACCCAAGCCAGTCAGGGTTTCTTTCCCAGTGCACTGAAGTGAATGTATGACCAGAGCCTCCTCACAGATCACAGAACTTGGTTCTTCGCTTTAACCTTGTCATTTACAATAACATGGTCTCCAACTCAACAGGGGCTTGCTTGGTACCATGCACATCCTTTGGTTTCAAGTTGTACCTCTCTGATTGTTTGTCTAAAATTGACAACATCTCCCACACCAAAAAACGGGGAGAAAACCAGCACACTTCTTTCTCAGCTTCGGTTTGATATTGATGCTTTAGCTCTCAGGGGATAGTCGTGTGACTGAGGTCACAAGACTGAAGTTATTGTCAACGATAGTGATCTCTAGAGAGGTGATACCTTAACAAAATATAGGTTGACGGCACGACTCTAGAAAAGGGAAGATCAAAAAGCAGAAGGCTTTTCAGTGTTGTCAGCACTGCCATCAATTTCTGATTACCTTCAAGCTACCCGAAGAATCAGGCTCTCTGGATGCCATCAGCCACTAAGACTCTTCCATAAACTGTGCAATGTCTAATTGCATGCTTACCAAGTGTTAGGGTCTAAATTGTGCACCCAGAAAAAAGGTTTGCTGTGGTTCTAATCCTTGTACCAGTGAACGTGGCCTTACTAGAATATAGGATCTTTTTTTTTAAGATGTGTTAAGTTAACATGAGGTCATACAGGCAGCTGGGTCCTGATTCGTTCTGAGTGGTATCTTACGTAAGGGGAGAACAGACGTGAAGCCAGGGTCACATACAGGGGAAGGCCCTATGAGAAGACGCGTCTACAAGCAGCAAAGGAATGCCAAGAATTGGCAAACACCACCGAGAGCTAGGAGAGAAGCACGGACCAGTCGCTCTCTCAGAACCCTCAGAAGGAATCCACAGACCTGATACTCCAGTACTGTGAGGCATTAAATTTCTGTGTTTTAAAGCCACCCACTGTGTGGTATCTTGTTAGGGCAGCCCTAGGAGACAGAGACACCAGGGAACTTGCTATTACCAATTGACTTCCTCTGTAATGTTTTCCGGAGTAAGAGAATGTGCTCTACAAACAAGAGGAAGAGGAAAGGGAGCAAGGAAGACCCAGAGCTGAGAACTAGCAGAAGTAACCCTGTGAAGAGGATAGAAGGCAACGCTCCTGGTAGAAGGAGGAGTCAAGGCCCAGAGCAAGAGACACAGCAGCAAGGTGTTCCAGAGCTGCAAGCCCACAATTGTGAATGGAGTGTGGAGTGTCTGCGTGCATAGCAAGGGGTTTACACAGGACAGAGACATGACCAGGCCATGGAATGTCACAACACCCAGCTGCAGAAACATGGACTGGTCACAGGGAGGTCAAGGGCAAGGGTGGAGGTCCTTAGAACAGCTGTGGGGATTGATTGACCAGACAAGTGATGAGGAGGAAAGAAGAGAATTGTGGTCATTGGCTCAGAACGGGGGAGGGTGGGCAGGGCAGGAAGGAGGAGGGAGCAGATGACCGCGGCTTGGGTTTTCTGTAGGAACATGGGTGGTTGGATGGGTGTCATCACTGACAAAGGCAAACTGGAGAGGAGAGGTGTAGAAGGTGAATCCAGTTTTGAAAAGATGCCGTTCGAGGTTTGGGCCTTTTGTTCTTATTTTCTAATCTTAGTCAAACACTGCCTGACCCCTTTCAGTAGAGAGGCCCCCATTCAGCCCGTCCTGATAAGCGTCTGGCTATCTGCCATTTTACCCAGAACATCAGTCCCTTTCTATAATCCAAGGGAGTCGCAGAAAGCATTAAAATGCTTACGTCTAAATTCAAAACCAGTTATGGGTTGTGGAAAACAAGAAGTTGTGGCAATAAATGAGTATCAACCCGGAGAGGAATTGTTGATTAAACACAGCACACCCTGGTGGTGGGTGTGACACAGACCGCGAATTAGAGCTACCCCAGAAAAAAAAAAAAAAAAATTTTTTTTTTTTTTTTTTTTTTTACCCCAGAAAGTCTGCAGGAATTACATCAAGATGTGCAGGAAGGAAAAAGTGGACAAAAATGCCTATGTGGGAATCACATCTTGGGAAACAACTACAAAAAAGAAAAATCTGTATAACTGATAAGGAGGAAATGATGGCGATGTGGGGTCAGGGGCCAGGAAGGTGGGGAGACAGGCAGAATAGAAAGGAAAATCACTCTTTGAAAGCAAGTATATAGACACACGGAAACCCTGGTGGTGTAGTGGTTAAGTGCTAAAGCTGCTAACCAAGACGTTGGCAGTTCGAATCCACCAGGCGCTCCTTGGAAACTCTATGGGGCAGTTCTACTCGTCCTATAGGGCCACTATGAGTAGGAATCCACTTGACCGGCAGTGGGTTTGGTTTTGGTTTATATAGACACATGTATTATGTATAAATGTTTCAGACCAAAGGCTGTTCCAACATAGCCAAGGACCACTGCAGCCCTAGCTCTGCTGAAATTCCTTTGCGGGCCTACACCTTCTCCAAAAAAATCTCAGGAGTTTGTTCCATCTCTAGATGGAAGAATTTTCTATTAAATACTAGAATTTATTTAGTGTTTCGGCAAAGGAAATAATGTAGCAGTACTCAGTAATGATGTCTTTAGGAAGAATTGTGCGCTCAGAACCTAAGACTACAAAACTCTGGAGGAAGACTAAGGGGGTGATTCCGGCCAGGAACCTTGTTAGCGTTCAAGGTAGGAGGCAAACGTACGATCCAGCTCGACGTGAGCAGGCGGCGGGCCGGGTAGCGAGCCAGTTGCCCCGTCCAGGCCTGAAATTGATTAAACAACCTAGAATTCCACATCTGAACCTACCACTCCCCATCCTCCAACTTCCCCCCGCCCCCGCTCCCCGCTCCCCATACACGATCCCAAGTTGTCCCAAAAGCTACATTTCTTCTGTAAATCTACAGCGGAAGAAAATCAAGGGCACAGGGGAGAAAAAACCCTGCAAGTCGGTTAACTGATATCACATGTCAATTAAAAAAAAAAAAAAAAAAAAAACCCTGCCGCTGTCATTTCTGACTCATAGCGACCCTGTAGGACAGAGAATTGCCCCATAGGGTTTCCTAGGCTGTAAGTCGTTATGGAAGCAGAATGTCACATCTTTCTCCCCCTGAACGGCTGGGGGTTCTAACCACCGATAGTTAGGTTAGCAGCTGAGCACTTAGCCACTGCGACACCAGGGCTCCTCACGTCCGATAAGATGCATAAAATCATAAAAGCATTTCTTCCGGCTCCCGGAGCCCGGGACGCCATTTCCAGCCGGCTCCCCACGGATACCACGCAGGCGCTGGGAGCCTGTGGGCATGAGGGTGACGCCCTTGGCGGAGGGATGGCGCACAGGCAGGTCTGCCTCGCATGGTCCTGCGGCGCCACTGCGGCGGGGCTGGGTCTTGAGGTCCTGCCAGGAGGACACAGCGCCGGCCGGCAGCTCGGCGGACTTTTGGGGCGGCGGGGCCTAGGTGCGCCTCGGTGCGGGGATGTAGGACTACCGGGGTGCAGGGCCGCAGGCGTGCAAAGCTGTGGGGACCAGGGTGCAGGCGCGCTAGAGCGCAGCGGTGCCGGGGGCAGGGGTGCTGGGGTGCAGGGGTGCTGGAGTGCAGGAGCAGCTCCCCCCGCGCCCACCTGCTTCTCTAGGGGAACCACCGAGGGCGGTGGCCGCGCACAAAGCCGGAGCCGCCAATGTCTGCGTTTGATTGGCTCAAAATTGTGTTCTGCCCACCAACGGGCAAACCCTGAGCTGCTGCGCCTTCTCCGGCTTGCCAAAGCTTTCGTTTATTCGAACGCCTTTCTTCCCTCACTTTTGTCTAAATTTTGAATTTTGGGGGGTATTTTATTCACATTTGTGCTTTAATGCTTCTTCCTTGTCTTTGGATATTATCGTGATTCCTGACAACCACGCGATGCGGTGAATGCTGGTTGCCTTTGCGAAAGGGGAGGGACCGGCGTTTGAAAAAGCCCGCGCTGAGCCGAGACTGGTGGGTGCGCCCTAGTGTGTTAGTCCGCCCGCAGGGCTGGTTGTGCCCATCCTCCTTCTGCCTTCATCTCTGCCTTCACGACTATTTGTCAGTTTCTACTGAGATATCTTCGCCACGGGTTCCCAACCCCATCCCTGCAGCTCTTTCCTCCCCGGTCGGGACCCCCCCTCCTGAAAATGTAAAAAATTTTCTCAAAGCATGTCCACAAGCTTTGTGATTTATGTGTTGTCTGGTTTCCACATCTCCTCCAAATACTGTTTGAAGCTACTGAATTCACCTTCACCAGCCCTTAAGATATTTTAATTACTGCACACCCTGGTGGCGCAATGGGGAAGAGCTACGGCTGCTAACCAGAAGGTCGGCAGTTTGAATCTACCCGATGCTCCTTGGAAGCTCCGGGGCAGTTCTCCTCTGTCCTGTAGGATCGCTGTGGGTCGGAATCAACTCGATGGCAGTGGGTTTGGTTTGGGTTTTTTGTGCACTTAGATAAGAAGTAAGACATATGTCCTACTTGAGGGGAGGCAGAAGGGGGGGTGGCAGCACACACTTCCGGTTAAAAATATTTAATTAAAACCTACTGGAGGCACTTAGTTGCTCATTACCCAGCTTCCCTGAGCCAGCTGACTCACCACGACCCCGTGTGTGTTAGTGCTTTCAGTGGTTGATGTTTGGGAAGTAGATCACCAGGCCTTTCTTCAGAGGCACTTCCGTGTGGACTCAAACCTCCACCCTTTCAGTTAGCAGCTGAGCTCATTAACCACTCGCACCCCTCAGGGATTCTTCCTGTGGTTAATGAAGAAAAGCAAGTGACTGCTTCCAGTCTGAATTGGGGAAGCACGAAGACCTTACTTAGGAACTTTCCTTAACTTAGCCAACTCTGAAAATGTGCCTACAATTCATCACGTGCAAAAAAAAAAAAAAAATTCAGGGAGCAGAGAATTTGGAAGTATTTTGCTTCTGTGAAGTTTTTACTATCTATGGACGGTGCTGCGACCGGGAATTTTGTTGTCACGTTCCATAGGCTTGTGTGTTCATTATTATGTTTGCTTCATAAATTTGGATTCACAGTCTGATTCTACTTCCGAAGCTGTGATTGCCAGTCCTTTATTCTCACCTGTCACTGGAATTTGATTGCACCGCTGTTGCTCTGTATTTCCTGAAATAAAATGGAAATAGGCAGAGAAGCAGCTTTTGCAAACGTTGGCATTTGCAAAGGAACACACTGGGACACCACTGGGAAACGACGATCCGTGGTCAGTAGGAAGGCTGAGGAAGGCCTGACTGAACCCCGAGAGCACTCTCCACCCGTGGTCAGTAGGACGGCTGAGGAGGGCCTGACTGAACCCCGAGAGCACTCTCCACCCGTGGTCAGTAGGACGGCTGAGGAGGGCCTGACTGAACCCCGAGAGCACTCTCCGCCCGTGGTCGGTAGGACGGCTGAGGAGGGCCTGACTGAACCACGAGAGCACTCTCCGCCCGTGGTCAGTAGAAAGGCTGAGGAGGGCCTCACTGAACCCCGAGAGCACTCTCCGCCCGTGGTCGGTAGGAAGGCCAAGGAGGGCCTGACCGAACCCCGAGAGCACTCTCCACCCGTGGTCGGTAGGAAGGCTGAGGAGGGCCTGACCGAACCCCGAGAGCACTCTCCACCCGTGGTCGGTAGGAAGGCTGAGGAGGGCCTGACCGAACCCCAGAGCACTCTCCACCCGTGGTCGGTAGGAAGGCTGAGGAGGGCCTGACCGAACCCCGAGAGCACTCTCTACCCGTGGTCGGTAGGACGGCTGAGGAGGGCCTGACCGAAGCCGGAGAGCACTCTCCACCCGTGGTCGGTAGGAAGGCCGAGGAGGGCCTGACTGAACTCGGAGAGCACTCTCCACCCGTGGTCGGTAGGAAGGCCGAGGAAGGCCTGACTGAACCCGGAGAGCACTCTCCACCCGTGGTCGGTAGGAAGGCCGAGGAAGGCCTGACTGAACCCGGAGAGCACTCTCCACCCGTGGTCGGTAGGAAGGCCGAGGAGGGCCTGACTGAACCCGGAGAGCACTCTCCACCCGTGGTCGGTAGGAAGGCCGAGGAGGGCCTGACTGAACCCGGAGAGCACTCTCCACCCGTGGTCGGTAGGAAGGCCGAGGAGGGCCTGACTGAACCCGGAGAGCACTCTCCACCCGTGGTCGGTAGGAAGGCCGAGGAGGGCCTGACTGAACCCGGAGAGCACTCTCCACCCGTGGTCGGTAGGAAGGCCGAGGAGGGCCTGACCGAACCCGGAGAGCACTCTCCACCCGTGGTCAGTAGGACGGCTGAGGAGGGCCTGACCGAATCCCGAGAGCACTCTCCACCCGTGGTCGGTAGGAAGGCCGAGGAGGGCCTGACTGAACCCGGAGAGCACTCTCCACCCGTGGTCGGTAGGAAGGCCGAGGAGGGCCTGACTGAACCCGGAGAGCACTCTCCACCCGTGGTCGGTAGGACGGCTGAGGAGGGCCTGACCGAACCCGGAGAGCACTCTCCACCCGTGGTCAGTAGGACGGCTGAGGAGGGCCTGACCGAACCCGGAGAGCACTCTCCACCCGTGGTCAGTAGGAAGGCTCAGGAGGGCCTCACTGAACCCCGAGAGCACTCTCCACCCGTGGTCGGTAGGAAGGCTGAGGAGGGCCTGACCGAACCCGGAGAGCACTCTCCACCCGTGGTCAGTAGGACGGCTGAGGAGGGCCTGACCGAACCCCGAGAGCACTCTCCACCCGTGGTCAGTAGGAAGGCTGAGGAGGGCCTCACTGAACCCCGAGAGCACTCTCCACCCGTGGTCGGTAGGAAGGCTGAGGAGGGCCTGCCTGAACCCGGAGAGCACTCTCCACCCGTGGTCAGTAGAAAGGCTGAGGAGGGCCTCACTGAACCCCGAGAGCACTCTCCACCCGTGGTCGGTAGGAAGGCTGAGGAGGGCCTCACTGAACCCCGAGAGCACTCTCCACCCGTGGTCAGTAGGAAGGCTGCGGAGGGCCTGCCTGAACCCGGAGAGCACTCTCCACCCGTGGTCAGTAGGAAGGCTGAGGAGGGCCTCACTGAACCCCGAGAGCACTCTCCACCCGTGGTCAGTAGAAAGGCTGAGGAGGGCCTCACTGAACCCCGAGAGCACTCTCCACCCGTGGTCGGTAGGAAGGCTGCGGAGGGCCTGCCTGAACCCGGAGAGCACTCTCCACCCGTGGTCAGTAGGAAGGCTGAGGAGGGCCTGACCGAACCCCGAGAGCACTCTCCACCCGTGGTCGGTAGGAAGGCTGAGGAGGGTCTGACCGAACCCGGAGAGCACTCTCTACCCGTGGTCGGTAGGAAGGCTGAGGAGGGCCTGACTGAACCCCAAAAGCACTCTCCACCCGTGGTCAGTAGGACGGCTGAGGAGGGCCTCACTGAACCCCGAGAGCACTCTCCACCCGTGGTCAGTAGGAAGGCTGAGGAGGGCCTGACCGAACCCGGAGAGCACTCTCCACCCGTGGTCAGTAGGACGGCTGAGGAGGGCCTGACCGAACCCGGAGAGCACTCTCCACCCGTGGTCGGTAGGACGGCTGAGGAGGGCCTGACCGAACCCCGAGAGCACTCTCCACCCGTGGTCGGTAGGAAGGCTGAGGAGGGCCTGACCGAATCCCGAGAGCACTCTCCACCCGTGGTCGGTAGGAAGGCTGAGGAGGGCCTGACTGAACCCCGAGAGCACTCTCCACCCGTGGTCGGTAGGAAGGCTGAGGAGGGCCTGAGTGAACCCCGAGAGCACTCTCCCTTTGTCTGCAGTCCTCTGCACCTTCAGTTGAGCGGATTCCCTGGATGCCGGCCCGGCTGAAAGCAGAGCGTTTTAAGAGAAAGGGACTTCCAGCCTCACAACCTCTCACCAAAGGAAATGTCGCTCGTGGGAATACTTCTCGGTGGTAGTGGGAGAACCGCGTTTGTCCAGAGGGTGTCAGCTGGAAGCTATGCAGGAGGACAAACCCTAACTAAGCCTTCTTTTCCTTCTTTGCGATTCTTCATTTAATAAATTTGACATATGAGTCGGAATCGACTTGATGGCAGTGGTTAGTAGAGTATGCAAAACTCCAAAGCATAAAAAAAAAAAAAGCATAGGCCCTGTAATTTCACCCATCCTCCTCCCTTTGGCTCTTAACTCTGAAGTAATAAAATTTCATTTGTAAGCTTTTAAACTAAACATGTCCTTTCTGTATGTGCAGGGTGCTGCTTCCAAACAGAACCCTCTGAGCACGGCCTATATTTTTTCCTGTTTTACTTTAGCTGTTCCAGTACTAAATCAACGCTCTTCTGGAAAATAAATCATTTGTTTGCCATTAAATGTATGTTTGTGAGAATTTTAAAGTGGCCTAGCTTCTTGGCTGGGGTTGGGGAGAGTGCTTACTGTATATAGCCCTCATCCTGGTACAAAAGGATGCTGTCATGGGGTGCTGGGCAAACACTCAGGATGATAAAGTGTGTTCATTTCATGCATTCAAGCATTTACTCAGCATAGTTACTGTAACGCTCCCAGCGCCAGGCGCCAGGCACTGAGGTCTAGGAAGGAGATTTTTGTTTTGATTGTACCTACCGTTTTCAAAGCTTCTGACTCCCCAAAGAGGGAAGAGGAGAGAACTCACCTAATGGTGCTGGTGGAGTCAGCAATTTCTGTAACTGGTTATTGTTTCTAAAGCAGAAGAAAATAATAATGGTTAAAAAAAAAGAAGTGAATACATGATCCAGAAGTAAGCTTTTGTCTGTAAGTAAGCCTTTTTTTTTTCTTTCTTCAAGTGCATTGTATTTAAAGATATTTTTAAAAACTGAGTCTGTGATTACAGAATGGAGTGCAATTTCATTCTACGGCACTAGAAATTTCGAAAATGGTTTCCCACAGTCCCCCCCCAAAACTTAAAAATTGAACGATGCACTGCATTTTGCTAGCTTTTTTCTCCTCACCACATTATAAATATTATTCCCACTTTAAAATGAAATTCATATCCAAAAAGTAAATATATGTATATATATGTATAAGTTTTTATACTACTGGCTTCCAGTGCCAGCTTCTAAGCTCACTAGCTGTTTCATGTGGGACATTTGGGTTGTTTTCTTCAGCCCTGCCTTACTCATCTCTAAAATAGTGTTATTAATAGTGCATACCGTGAATTCAGTGGTTACCTAGCTCACAATGAGCACTATAGAAACGGTCGTTATATCAGTTACATATTGTAAAAGTAAACAGATAAAATACTTAACGTTGAGTATATCCTGAGGGTCTTCTGATGATACCAGATTGATCTCAGAGTACATACTTGAAAGCATAGGACATTCCCTTAGTACACATTCAACGAACATTTATGGGACCCCTGATATGTGTCAAGCACTGTGTTCCAACCTAGAGATTCAGAAGTAAGGCAAACATTTCTTAAAGTTTAGTCAGTCTTTAGTGGGAGAGTGAAAGGGTCTTTCTACATATTTATTTGATGGAGGTGCCCAGGGCATAGAGGGTGCTTGGCAGAGGGGGCGCCAGCTGCTTGTGGCTGAGTCAATTCTGTGAAGGAAAGGAAGAAAGGGAGCCAAGAGACATTAAGCACTAAGTGTACACTGGGCACCCTGCCAACTGGTTCACACACATTAACTCACAGCAATCCTATCGGATAGGCAGTGAGACCCTCATTTTACCGATGAGAAAAATGAAGGCTGAGACAAAGTAAATTACTTGCCAGAGGTCACCCAGATTCTGCATTTCCAATGAGCTCCCCAGGCGATACCGATGCTGATACAGCGAGGCATTTGAATTCAGAGCACCTTATGCTTCTAATCTGGCCGTGAATATATATAATATGTAAGCTTGTGTTGGCTATGAGTTGGAATTGACTGGGCGGCAATGGCGTTTGTTTGTTGTTTGCTTGCTTGGTGTTTTGTGTTTGAGAGGGGACACGGCAACTGGTGACTCCCATAAGCCTGTGTTCTAGAGCAGCACCTATCTCTTGGAGCCCTGATAATGTGGTGCTTAAGGGCTCAGCTGCTAACCCAAAGGTCAGGAGTTTAAATCCACCAGCCACTCCTTGGAAATCCTGGGGGCAGGTCCACTCTGTCCTAGAGGGTCAGTGTTTGTTTTTCGGTTATGGAGATATTAGGAGAATAAAGGAGATCATACATACCAAGCACTTAAACACTTGAGGGGTTACTTAGCATTAATAATAATAACAATATGAAGGACTCGCCTTTCATTTGAAATCCATGCAATTCCTTCTCCTCTGTTGAAAGTTTGCCCTGTTCGTTTCCAGTGCAATTACCTCACTATATTTTCACATTTATTTTCTGTGTTTCCTAACGAACTGCTAGAATTTACTCTTGAACTCGAAAATAATTTGGGGAGGGTGTTTAAAAATTGATGGAAAATAACTGGTTACAGTAGTTTCAATCTGTCTCCTATTTCTCAGCCATTACCATTTTTATAAACACCAGCTTCCCCTCTCTAGATCTCGGCCTCAGAAAAAAAAAATTTTTCCCACTGTAAAAAAATTAGTCGACACATATCAAGAGAAGATCCAGACTTGGCCTTAAAAATCTATTTCTATTTCCTTTTTTGCCACGTCCAGGTATGGTAATAGAGATCTTCTCTCACATTAAAACAAAGGCTCCTAAACAAAGATTCCCAGAGTGCTGCCAGCCCGGTAGAGGTGCTTTTTGATTGGTTGAAGTGTCTGCCGGCCTGTCATCCAATAAGAAAGCAGAGTCGGCATCTCTATTTACATAAATTCTTCCTGTTTACCACAGTATGAGGCATGTTATCCAATCAGATTCTAGAAACATGGAAGCCTTCATTTGAATATAAAAATGACAAATAGACCTGCTCTGTCCGCAATTCCATTTGTTTCTATTCGGACACTGTGTCAACATGCCAGATCCTTCTCGGTCGGCTCCCGCCCCTAAGAAAGGCTCCAAAAAGGCCATCACCAAGGTTCAGAAGAAAGACGGCAAGAAGCGCAAGCGCGGCCGTAAGGAGAGCTACTCCATTTACGTGTACAAGGTGCTGAAGCAGGTGCACCCGGACACCGGCATCTCGTCCAAGGCCATGGGCATCATGAACTCCTTCGTCAACGACATCTTCGAGCGCATCGCCAGCGAGGCCTCCCGCCTGGCGCACTACAACAAGCGCTCCACCATCACCTCCCGGGAGGTGCAGACGGCTGTGCGCCTGCTGCTGCCCGGGGAGCTGGCCAAGCACGCCGTGTCCGAGGGCACCAAGGCCGTCACCAAGTACACCAGCTCCAAGTGAGGCGCTTCCACCGCAGCCGCGCAACAGAACCCAAAGGCTCTTTTCAGAGCCACCCCCATGCTCACAAAGGAGCTTACAAACCAGTTTGGTGGTGACATTAATTCAGTTGGGATTATGAAGCACCTGGGGTGAGCAATGGGACACAAGTCTTGAAATAAAGCTAGGCTCCTGTTCTTAATGACATTTCTTCAACTAACATTCCATGAAGCTTGCTGGTTTAGCTTTAGTCCCAGGGCTGTGACCATTTGCGCAAGGCACGCTCCGTGTGGATCCCCAGCGGGATCACTTACAGGACGACCTTGTGCCATTCTCCCCGACCCTGCATCCCTTCGTGGCTCCTTGTAAGCGAGGCCTGAGGTGCACTGGTTGGAGCTTGGTGATACTCTGGGTGTTGTCACGAAGCCCTGAAGGTGGCGCTTGGGGCTGTCATTACTTAGCTTCCTCCCGCCTTTGCCACGACTAGATGCGGTGATTTTCTAGCCAAAAGCTAAACGCTTCTGCAGCGTTGAGCTTACGCAGCTCCTTATGAGCACTCTGCATTCCACTTTGAAAAATCAAGTGGCGGGGTGCAGGGTTCCTGATCTCCACCCCTCACCACTCACCTAAAATCCTCCCAAATTAGGAGATTCAGAGAGTTTATATTTTTAAACATAAGTATAGTAAACGGGGAAAGATCCCTTGTAGTAAAGAAAAATGTAGCATCTTTTTCTTCCTCCCCAGTAAAAATCAGATGCTAAATAAATAACAATCCTCCCTGGATGACAGATTTACTAACAAATAAGGCATGCAGGTCTGGCTGAGGCCTGGGCTTTCCTTGCTCTAAAAAATTTCTCAAAAGGCTGGTCCCTCAGAGCAGTCCATTCTCCTAGAGGTGAAATGTGAAGTTTGGATTAGACTCTCCAGCTAAATTACTGGTGAAGAACAATTAACGTCTAACTCCTGCCCAATGCCTGACATGCTACCTCCAGGGATGGATACACTTTTTAACATGTAATCTTTTACTGCTTTGTATCGTAAATTCGTTTTCTTGGGTTTGTGGCTTCCTCCTAAGTGAACAGTTTTTTTCCTCCAAAATCCTTGGTTTATTGCATAATAACTAGCAAATTTGATTTAAAATATCTAGCAGAGATGGGGGGAGGGGGCAGAGTCTCTTAAATGCATTTCAATTTGTATGCAGGCAAAATCCCTTAAATTCCTTCCCCAACCTTAGTTTGGGAGTACCTGGGTGGTGCAAATGGTTGAGCACTCAACTGCTAGCCGTGAAGTTGGTGCTTCAAACCCTCCCACAGGTGCCTCAGAAGACAGGCCAGGTGATGTGCTTCCCAAAAGTCACAGACCTGAAAAGCCTTAAGGAGCAGTTCTACTCTGCACACATGGGGTCGCCAAGAGTCGACATCGACTCAACAACCACCACCCTTAGTTGAAGCAATTAGCTTAATTATTTCAGACTCAGGGAATGCTTCCATTATTTTGATTCCTGGTTTTTTATTGTCAAATATTTGCTGTGAGCTGACTTCACCTAACCTTCAACTCTAAGTAGCATCTGTCTTTCTCTGCTGTAACAATACAGTCATGGGCATCAATGCTGGGTGCAATTTTTCTCAATCTTCTCGATTATAAAATTTCAATAGCAGAGACCCCTGTTTTGCTTTCTTTGCCTCTCCTTTAACAAATTTTGTCCTAGGCAAAAGGGCCGGTTCTGCACCTGGGGCTGCTGGTGGCCGGAGCAAGCGTAGTCGTGGTCGCTGCAGGACTGCTCAACAACTAGAGGCCATCTGATACTACTTCAAGCTGATTGGGTGTTCCAGATGATTCAAAAAGATTGGGAGATTGATGTTTTGCATTATCCACGACAAAATTTATTTTTCTAGAATTATTTAGAAATTATGATAGCACGTTCGTGTTGCTCATTGATTTTAATTTTGGTACTAAACACTACTGTCCTTTCAAAATTCGCTGCCCATTCACTACAAAACTTATCACACTCTTTTTTCAGGGGATGGGAGTTTCAGTTTATTACACCAATTTCTTAAACTCATTAAGGGAGAACCACATGGATCTGTGAGACTAGTTTCCTGTGACTACAGATGCTTATTTGAGATGGTTACTCTCAATCTACTTTGACTGGAGGGTAAGGGCTTGGAAGTCCCAGTTAGGGGGCACCTGTTTCACAAACGAAGGGAACTGGTTTTTTTGGTTTTACATACAAATAGTCTGTTTCTTGAGAGGATTAAGTGTGTTGACAGGTTCCACTTGTATTTGATGATTGATGACTACTTGACTTGCAGATTATAACTGGAAAGGCAAGAACTAAGTAAAATGGCTATAGCAAAATTTTCACTCCTATATATACTTATTTTTGGAAACCCTGGTGGCATAGTGGTTAAGTGCTACGGCTGCTGACCAAAAGGTCAGCAGTTTGAATCCACCAGATGCTCCTTGGAAACTCTGTGGGGACAATTCTACTCTTTCCTATAGGGTCGCTATGAGTTGGAATTGACTCGACGGCAGTGGGTTTGGTTTTTGGGTTCATACTCATTTTGGAGCCCTGGTGGTGCAGTGGTTAAGAGTTTGGCTGCTAACCAAAAGGTTGCCAGCTCAAATCCACCAGCTGCTCCTTGGAAACTGTATAGAGCAGTTCTACTGTCCTACAGAGTTGCTGTGAGTTGGAATCAACTCAACAGCAATGAGGGATATTTATTTTTGTAAATGTTTGTTTTCCAGAACATTTATCTATAAAAGAGAACAAAGGAATGGAAATGGTGATGTACATTGCTGCCACTGAAACCATAATAAGAGTATATATGCCTACAGACACATGAACTAACAGAGGCAGAAGGGAAGAAACAGGGAAGAGAGAAAGAAATCACCACCTATCTCATTAAAATAGGCAGGCATCATTCAATTTTTATTTGCTAATTAACAACAGTTCATGTTTTAACAGCTGTGAACTACCCAGTTGATTTTCTTAAGCACTGAGAGACTTTTGGCAACCTAGTAAAAAAACTAGAAGTACTTTTAAATTCCAATTTACATGCTTTTGGTAGAGAAGAGAAATAAGTAAGACACTGTTAAACATTTAAATATATATAGTACTTGAGGATAAAATTCTAAGGCAGAAGTGGAGTGGAAATTTGAATTCTGGGGGAAAAAAGAATGATCTAAAATTTCTCACTGTCTGACTTTGAGCATGTACCTTATAAATTGATGGTGGTATTAAAATGATATTCCAATGGATACCTTTAAAAGATTGATGTGACGTTGTAGTTTTTTAAAAGTCTACTTTTACAATATGTTGGAATTTACATCCTTGCAGTTATTAACGATAAAAAATATTTTAGATACCAACTTTAAAACGTGTGAGGTTTTCAAAAATTGTTTTAGAAAGGATCCACGCAAGAAAAAAAGGGGCGGGGGGCATTGCTGCCAGGGTTCCAGAGGCTGCTCCTGTTGTGGCGTTTCTGACACAGGCTCTTCTCCCCGAGCTCTGCCCACGCTTGCCCCTGCAGCCCCAGCAGCCCCAGCCTGGGCAAGGGACTGCATTTCTTTGGTGAGATGGCTTGCTAAAAGTGATCTTTATTTATTAATTTTTTAATCGGAGGTCTATTCCTTACCTAAGATGGTTACACTAATTTTCAATAATAAATTCTCAAAATAACTATTAGGAACCCCCCCTCTTTTTTTTTTTTAACAAATAAGCCAACCGAAGAAAAAGGTAAGCAGTGCTCTTTTCTGGGTGAGGACTCTTCATGCCAACTGCCTTTACTGAACCCAGATGACTCTCAAAATAAATGCCATGAATTCAGAAAGAAAAGAGAAATAAACGTTTATTGAATTCAGCTTTACTAATGCTTGACATGGAAAAAAGGCCTAGCGATCTACTTCCAAAAACCAGCCAGTGAAAACCTTTTGAATCACAACGGTTCAATTCTGCTGTGCATGGGGTCGCCGTGAACCGGGGCGACCGGATGGCGGCCAACAACAAGGCTCATGTGAAATAACTGCGTGGCTGAAGGCGGGAGGCAGGAGGGAGCCGCATTTATTCGGAAAAGGAATGATTTATGTCTTCAATGGATTTTAAAATCATTTGACACCTCTCTTCGCAACATAAATAAACGGGTTAAATCTACCCACAACGGAGATCAGCTTCCTATCACATTTGGCTCCCACAGCACAGGGGCCGAAGGGCGGCGTTGCGTTTTCACAGCATTTCAAACAAATCCTGCCACAGCGGATTTTAACTGCTTGAGAATAAAGATGTCTGATCCAGGCTAGCGCGCAGTGCTTGGAGCTGCTGCCGGAGGAGTGCGACACTACTCAGGGCATCACCAAGACCCGCGTCCACTGCTTGTCCGGCCTCAGGCGCGCGGGTGGCACAAGGTCTTCCTGGAGAGGTAACCGCGCCCCGTCGCCACACGGAGAAAGCCACCGGCAGACTGTCACGGCCTTAGACCGGGTCCACGCGCTCAAGTGCCCGGGCAACACGCTCAAGCTGCCAAAGAACATAGGAATCCAAAAGCTCCTACTTTAGCCTAGTGGTGCGTTTTTAATAACTTTGGGTGGAGAAAAGAGTGGATACAGTTAACCTTTGACCACCTCCCACCAACATTACAAGTATTTTGCTCCACAAAGGGTTCAGCCCCTTATGTCCGTAAAGAGCAATTCTACATTGATATTCTCTCCCCGATCTCCCGGCTGCACTCAGACTAACCAACGAATCACTAGGGCATACAAACGTAGCAGGGAATTACGCAAAAAAAAAAAAAAGAAAAAAAAAAAAAAAAACCTTTAACGTGTTCGAAACCCTTTCTCGATCATGTGGGTGGCTCTGAAAAGAGCCTTTGGGTTCTGTTGCGCGGCTGCGGTAGAAGCGCCTCACTTGGAGCTGGTGTACTTGGTGACGGCCTTGGTGCCCTCGGACACGGCGTGCTTGGCCAGCTCCCCGGGCAGCAGCAGGCGCACAGCCGTCTGCACCTCCCGGGAGGTGATGGTGGAGCGCTTGTTGTAGTGCGCCAGGCGGGAGGCCTCGCTGGCGATGCGCTCGAAGATGTCGTTGACGAAGGAGTTCATGATGCCCATGGCCTTGGACGAGATGCCGGTGTCCGGGTGCACCTGCTTCAGCACCTTGTACACGTAAATGGAATAGCTCTCTTTACGACTGCGTTTGCGCTTCTTGCCGTCTTTCTTCTGGGCTTTGGTAACTGCCTTCTTAGAACCTTTCTTGGGCGCAGGAGCTGATTTGGACGGATCAGGCATGATGGCTGGTCTCTCCAAACAAAAAAAACTGAAGAAGTACGACGGAGTCTATTTGTACGTCTTGTATTCAAATGAAGCATTAAGAGTTCCTAATATCTGATAGGACAAAGCGTAGCATAACGTCACCACTGGGGAAGGCATATGCAAATTAGGGGATGCCCGGTTTCTTTTATGATTGGCTTCACTAGCGATCCAATCGAATGCTGCCTTTTAGCCTACCTCCGGACCATATATAACGGCTCATTGGCCTTCACAACAGTGTTATTTTGAGTGCTGCTTTCCGTTTCCGAGTTTCTTGTGTTCGTGAATACGCGATGTCTGGCCGTGGGAAACAGGGCGGTAAGGCGCGCTCAAAAGCCAAGTCGCGCTCGTCCCGCGCGGGGCTGCAGTTCCCGGTGGGCCGCGTGCACCGCCTGCTCCGCAAGGGCAACTACTCGGAGCGCGTCGGGGCCGGCGCGCCGGTGTACCTGGCGGCCGTGCTCGAGTACCTGACGGCCGAGATCCTGGAGCTGGCGGGCAACGCGGCCCGCGACAACAAGAAGACGCGCATCATCCCGCGCCACCTGCAGCTGGCCATCCGCAACGACGAGGAGCTCAACAAGCTGCTGGGCCGCGTGACCATCGCGCAGGGCGGCGTCCTGCCCAACATCCAGGCCGTGCTGCTGCCCAAGAAGACCGAGAGCCACCACAAGGCCAAGGGCAAGTGAGGCCTGGGAGAGGCAGAACGGCCCTACTGTTCCGGACAAGTCCTTCTTGAAATCAAAGGCTCTTTTCAGAGCCACCCACCGGTTCAAGGAAAGAGCGCGCTGGGTATACTGTCTTTTATTTGCTGGGGGCTGGAGTCATTTAAATGCGTTAACGAGCGCGTCAATGGTCTCTAAGGGCTGAAACGGGAACGTGGGACCTGAACGGCTACTTAGAATCTAAAGTCTCTTCCCGTTCCTTCGTGGCAGGGAAATGGTGGTCCAAAATGTTGCCACTTCTTACTCTTGTATCACAGGCCATAAACCTCATGGGAATGTAATCTCGCCTACTTTAAACGGTAATCGCCTAATAACCGTGGAGAAATGGTTTTGACTGGGCAAAGGCTCTGAAGTGGCCGTAAAATAGGGATTATTCTACAGAGCTAACCAAGTACATTCGGTCTTAAAAATAACTTGTCATTTGAGATTTTAATAAGCCTTGTAATTTCGATTTAGAATTGAGTGCTTGAATGAGTTGAAGTTGCCAAGTTTTAAGAGAACCTGAGAACCAGAGTTAATTTACTGGTTCTAAGGTCTTGGGGAACGGTACATTTGCTAGGGGCACTTTTAATATTAAAAAAAAAAAAAAAAATTAACCATTTAATTTTGAAGGGTGTCAACATTTAAAGGGAATTTAATAGCAAATGGGACAATTATTTAAAAAAACTTATTTAGTATAGGTTGGTCAAACATTCTTCGAAAGTCCCGTTTGAATCGATTGCTAAAATGTACTGGTTTTAGAGAATAAATGGATATGATAAAAACTAGATTTGTGAATTTGCTGAATTTACATCTAATATTGTTAGAACCAGATTAATGTGTGTGGGTTTTTATAAAGATGACTGCTCATGAACTCCACGTTCTTCTATGAAGAAGTATTGGAGAGGCACAGAGAGGCTCCTGGAAAAACCCACAGTTAAGTGGGGACATTAATAACACACACCTTAAAGGGTACTAGAGGGAGAATGAGCTAAGCAAAGATAATCCCTTAAAAAAATTCCTGGCACAAAGTGATTCAGTTACGGCTGTTGTTGTCACCGTTGCTGTTTTCATTAATTTTTTAAAATTGTGAAAATATACACAACAAAGCATACACCGATTCCACAATTTCTACACGTATAGAAACTCTGTGACTGCATTCTTCAAGTTGTGCAACCTTTCTTGATGCCCCTTTCCAATTCCACCGTCGTTGGTATAAACTCAATGCCTCCAAAGCAAAAAACTCCCCTTTTCCTCCTCCCTACCACCCATGCCAACCACCAATAATTTAGGTTTGTATATATTTATTTCATGTAAGTGAGATTATACAGTATTTGCCCTTTTGTAACTGACGTCCCTCAGCATAACGTTTTAAAGGTTCACCCATGTTGTGGCATGCATCAGGTCTCTCTTTTTTTTTTTTAATGGTTGAATACCGCATTTTGTTTATCCAACCATCTGTCAACGGATGTCTCAGTTGTTTGCACATTTTCGATTAATTTTTTTATTATAACGGTAAATGTGGTTTGTTAAATGATTTGGGGATATTATATAATACATCTCATGCATACATATACATACATAATTTATTCTACTAAATTTAGGTCTATCCAAACCAGGGCCTAGACACCATCTGGAGCTAACCACAAATCTGCTCATCTGTATAAAATATCCCAACTCTACAAAACTTTGCACCAAAAATTGATAAGCCATTGCTCTAACAGTGTGGATTCAAACAACACAACCTTCGCGGGCTGTGTATGTAGAGAGTTTGACAAACATTGTCAAGTAGGCAACATTTCAGTAAAAAAATATTGCAAGGGGCTGTCCAAAAGATTATATAACCTTTCTGGGCATTAATCGGTTATGTTTGCAATAACAGCCTCCAATTCCAGCTTAAACTTGTCTTTATTAGTCTTTGTGTATCTTCAAACCCTTCACAGATTTAAGAAAAATGTACCCCCTCAGCAAGGGAATGGGGCTTAGGTGTTCTAGATTTCCAGAATTTTATTTTAATTCCTCAGGTGATGCGTTAATAGGGAGGCAGAGTGGTGGGAACTCCCTTCAGTGGTAGGAACTTTGTTTGTGTCATCGCTAAGGCTGACTTGTCCAAAACCACATGTGGCGACTTAATTTTAATTTAATTAAAATTAAATACAATTTAAAATGTAGTTTCTCGGTTGCTGGAGTCACACATGGCCAGTGGCTACCGTACTACACAGCATAGATACAGAACACGACCATCATGGCAGAAATCTCCATTGGATGGCTATGGTCTAAGATCTGATCATCAGTTAGGGGGTATCAGGTTCAGAAGTGAGATAATTACCTAGAGGTGCCTGCCTCTTCAAGAGAAAGTCTACCAGACTCATGTATAAGGAAGAAAACACCATATGACCCAGTAATATCACTCTTAGGTATATACCCAAAAGACTTGAAAGCAGGGTCTTAAACAGATACTTGTATACCAGTGTTCACAGCAGCGCTATTCACAATAGACAAAAAGTGGAAACAACCCAGTGTCCACCAACGAACGGTGGGTAAATAAAATCTGGTCTCTACACAATGGCGTGTTACTCAGCCATGAAAACGGATGAAGTTCTGATCTATGCTACAGCATGGGTGAACCTTGAAACCATGATACTGGGTGAAAAAAGCCATACACGAAAGGTCACATGTTGTATAATTCCACTTATATGAGTTATCTAGAATAGGCACATCCATAGACAGGTTGCAGACTAGTGGATGCCAGGTTCTGGGGTCGGGAGGGCATGGAGAGTGACTGCCTAATGGGTACGGAGTTTCCTTTTTGGATGATAAAAATGTTTTGGAACTAGATAGAGGTGTTGGCTACACAATATTGTGAATTTACTACGTGCCACTGATGGTTCATTTTAAAATGATTACTTTTATGTTATGTGAATTTCACCTAAAAATAAGAATCTGAACCTAATAAATGAATATGGAAAAGAAGGGGAAGGGAGAGGAAGAGGAGAAGGAGAAGACCCAAGATGGTCTGGCGGGGGGCTGAGGTGGGGGAGTAGACAGGGCCGGCTAGACTCCAGGATCCAAACCAAACCAAACCCAGTGCTGTCGAGTTGATTCCGACTCATAGCAACCCTATAGGACAGAGTGGAACTGCCCCATAGAGTTTCCAAGGAGCGCCTGGCAGATCCAAACTGCTGACCCTTTGGTTAGCAGCTGTAGCACTTCACCACTACACCACCAGGGATTCCAGGACTCCAGGATAGGAGAAGTATATTTGTAGTGCTTTTCAGGACACTGCTTACCCATCTCTAGGTACAATGGTAACGTGAACACTAATAAGAATATTGCATGATGAGATTTTACTAAAGGGAAATAATCAAGGCCAACAATTCGTCATTTCCCACCATGGATGCACACTGCCCAAAGGCCACAAGTAGCACACCCGTTAAGAGAGAGCAGAGCAGAAGGCAGCCTGAGGCAAAGCTGGCGAGGGCTGGTGCTGGCCGGTTCTGAGCTGCGGCCAGGGAAGCGGGGCCAGTGCAGGATGGATGCTGTGAGGGTCTGGGCAGTTCAGTGACTGAGTATCTTGTTAAAATGTTAGGTGCCATCAATTCAGCTCCATCTCATAGCGACCCTCTGTGTAACAAAAAGAAACGTTACCTGATTCAGCACCATCCTCGCAATTGTTGCGATGTTTGAGCCCGTTATTGCAGCCACTGTGTCAGCTCGTGTCATGGAGGGTTTCCTTCTTTTTCACTGAACCTCTACTTCACCAACCATGAACTGGTCTCTCCTGATGGCATGTTCAAACTAAAAGAGATGAAGTCTCAACATCCTAGCTTCTAAGGAGAATTGTAACTGTACTTGCTCCAAGACAGATTTGTTCATTCTTCTGGCAGTCCGTGGTATATTCAATATTTTTTGGCAATAGAATTCAAATGCGTCAATTCTTCAGTCTTCCTTTTTCATCGTCCAGCTTTCATATGCATATGAAGCGATTGAAAATACCATGGCTTAGGTCAGGTGCACCTTGGTCCTGAAAATGACATCTTTGCATTTTAACACCTTAAAGAGGTTTTTTGCTACAGATTTGCCCAATGTGGTATCTTACTAAATTTTATCTAGAACTGGAGTTGTCCTTGGGAAGGCAAGAGCCATCAGAGGAAGACCATGTTGAAGAGAAGGTGTCCAATGACTCAGTGTGGTCACAGTGTCTCACCCTGGATGTGGTCTTGGAGCAGCTTGTCTCCGTCATGCTCTGGCCATTGCTTCTGTCTGTTGGGAGCACCCAGACCCATGGTCAGTGGGCTGCCTTTCGCTTGCTCGCTGTGTGACAGGCACATACTCAGCCTCCACCTGGATTATCTCATTCACGCATCCCTACAGATTGGGCATTTTGTGGAGGAAGTTGAGCAAAAAGAGGTACAAGGTCCTAGAGGAAGGGTGTGGCCAAAAGTGCACAGTTATTCCTGCCTCAGAAATATCTATGTCCTTCAGCAGTTTTTTCAGCAGATAAAGCATCCTAGCTGCCAGAATTCTTCTCTGCTTCAGCTTCATTCCTGTCCCATATCCCATTCTGCCTCTTCTCCTAGGCTTGGTTCTGTACCCCAGCTCCTCTCTCACAGATTTATTCTCTCCTCTTCACCAGGTCATTTCCCATAGGCTCACTAACATGTTCAAGAATCGTCCAATTGAAGTAATAATTGATACCCCCCCACGCACACACACATACCAACTTCTGTGTTTCTTAGACTCTAAAATGTTACGAGATGCACTTCGATGAGGAATGCTATCTGTCGATCCTGCAGGAAGGCAAGTTTGTGTGACTTGTTATGACTCCTGTTGGGTCTGGGTGTGCTGGGCTTGTAACTCTCCCATGTCAGTACACTGTTTCATAAAGTGTCCCAGCTCTGATAATCCGAATTTGCCTTGTACCTCTCCCAAAGAGTATATTTCCCCCTGTAATGTTGCTGAATAAACCAGGTCTTGAGCCTGCCACACAGAGTGAAGGCTTTGTTTTGCTCCAATGCTTGCTCAGCAAATGCCGAGAACCACAGTCCTCACCCACCACCCCTTCTTTTCCTTCCCTTCCCACCACTCCCCTGGAGGTGATCAGGGTTGCCCTGGATGTCATTACCATTCATGCTGCCAGGTCTGAGGGGCACTTCTCATCCTCAACGTTGGAAACAGCCAGCCATTTCCTGGAACAGTTTCTGGAAAACTTGCTCTGGGGCCCCCTTTCAGCCCACTGCAGATGGTATCCAAGACTAGAGTGGTAACATCTGAAGTGGAGAGAAGTAAGTGCATTCAGCATATGTTTTAAAGTTAGTGCTGACAGGACTTGCTGAGGGTCTCAGTGTGGGTCATGAAAGAGAGGAATGAATCAAAGACAGCTTTCGTTTATTTATTGTGTTTGCTTAATTGTGTAACTGATGACTGATAGGACAGTTTACCAGTTTACTCAGCTGGGGAAGACTGAGGTGGGTGCCAGTTTGGGTGTGGGCATGGGGGAATGGAAGTCCAGGCTCTTAATAAGACTTTCCATGCAATTCTGCTGCAGAGTGAAGTCTGACAACCACTGATCTGGGCGGAAATATCAAGCCTGGGGCTCATGGGAGGGATGTTTGGGACTCACGAAAGCCATGGCTTGGTTGAGACCACTAAGGAAGGGAGGGATCATCTAGAGCAAAGAGGCATCCTTAGGATAGAGCCCCAGGAAATGTGGTACATGGCGCCTATGGGCAGATCTCTCCCATCTCTGCCTGCACAGCCCTCTGCTGCTCCTTACCTCATGAGGAGTCGTCTGTTTTCTGGGCTCTTGAATCTGCACTGGCCCTATGACCCACGGGACACAACATTCAGTTCTGGGGACGCTTTACCTTCTTGGGACCATGTGAGGAAGTCCAAACTAGCCATGGAGAAAGACCGTGAGGTGAAGAGTCGGAGGTCTCCCAGACACGTGAGGGAGGCTGTTGGGACCAGCCTGCTCCCAGCCCACCCACCAGCAAATGCACAGCTGAGCCCGGCTCCAACTGTTGACCCAAAGAGCTACCGACAAGAAAGTGGCTGTTGGTTAAGCCGTTATATTTTGGGCCGAGTTGTTATTCAGCAATTGAGAACTAAAAGAGCACTACCAGCGAATGGACCCAGGAGCCCACACCAGTGGCTGAGGGGAGTTTCCTAAGCTTGGAGGCCGACTAGGAAATTGTGGCCACCTTGTAGGTCACCATGAGTTGGAATTGACTTGATGGCAACGGGTTTGGTTTCGGTTTTGGTATTTTAGTGCAAGAAAAGGCTTGAAGCCTTTTCAATGATTTAAAAGCTGCACGTGCACCAAGTGAAGATGATTGCGATGAATGATTTGTTGTGTGTAGGGGTTAGTTCACTTGTTTCAAAGTGAGGGCAAATTTACATAACATTAAAGGGCAAGTACAAGTTGTAAGTCTGATGTTCACAATCTGGTGACTACCTGTATTCTTAAAAACTTAATTCCCCCGTTTGAGAATAAAATCGCCTAAAATCAGTCAGTAAATTCACCATATCAACAGGCTAAGGCAGAAGCATCATATAATCACATCAGTCTGATATGCAGAAAAACGTGATAACAGAAAGAGCAAGTGACAAAATCCAATGTCCGTTCATGATAAAAATTCTCTGCAAACTAGAAATAGAGGAAAACTCTCTCAACTTGATGATCATCTACAAAAAACCTACAGCTAACAACATAATTTATGGTGAAAGTCTGAATGCGTTCCTTCTAAGATTGGGAATGAGGCAAGAATGTCCCCTTTCATCACTCCTTTAACATAGTGCTGGAAGTTCTATCCATTGCAATAAGGGTGAAAGGAAAGAAAGAAAGAAGGAAGGAAGGAAGGGGGGGAGGGAGGGAGGGAGGGAGGAAGGGAGGAAGGAAAGGAGAGAGAAGACAGAAACGGAGGGAGGAAGGAAGAAAGGTCATACAGATTGGAATAAAAAATTGTGTCTACTGGCAGATGACATGATTACATACAAAATTCCAAGAAATCTACGTAATAACTCCTAGAACTAATAAGTGAGCACAGCAAGGTTGCAGGTTATAAGAGCTACACAAAAATCAATCATATTTCTACACATAAAAAATGAACATGTGAAAACAAATTAAAAATATAATACAACTTAGAATCACTGCAAAGAAAATGAAATACTTAGATATAAATCCAACAAAACACATCCAGGACTTAGATGCTGAAAATTACAAAATCATGATGAAAGAAATCAAGGACCTAAATAAATGGTTTTTTATACCATGTTCATGATTGGAAGACTCAACCTAGTAAAGATGTCAATTTTGCACAAATTGATCTATATGATTATAGCAGGCTCCTATTACAGTCCTAACAAGTTCTTCTATAGACGTCCCGGTTCTACTCTGTTCTACGGGGTCACTATGAGTTGGAATTGACTTGATGGCAACATTGCTGTCAAGTTGATTCTGACTCATAGCAACCCTAGAGGATAGAGTAGAACTGCCCCTATAGCGTTTCC
The DNA here is from genome assembly GCF_024166365.1 of Elephas maximus indicus. Classification (NCBI taxonomy): domain Eukaryota; kingdom Metazoa; phylum Chordata; class Mammalia; order Proboscidea; family Elephantidae; genus Elephas; species Elephas maximus. The sequence continues at coordinate 233,430,256 of NC_064820.1, read as the reverse complement.
GAGGCTGTAATCTTTATAGGAGCAGGTTGCCAGGCCTTTTCTCACATGCAGTAACTGGTAGGTTCTAACCACTGAGCTTTTGGTTAGCAGCCGAGCATTATAACCACTGAGCCACTGAGACTTCTTCTGTAGACATAGGCAAACTTATTCTAAAATTTATATGGAAAGACACAGGACCCAGAATAGCTAAAACAGTCTCGTAAAAGAAGAATAAAGTGGGAAGCATTACTCTAACAAACATGAAGTCTTGCTATATAGCTACAGTAATCAAGACAATAGTATTGGAGGTGGGATAGACACATATATCAATAGAGCAGAATAGAGAACCCAGAAATAGACCCACTCAAATATACTTAATTGATTTTTGACAAAGATGCAAAAGCAATTCAGTGGAGGAAAGATAGATAGCCTGTAGTAAGAGAACTTTCACAGGCAAAAAAAGTAAAACTTGATCCAACCCTCACAACTCCTATAAAAAATTAACTCAAAATATACCAGAGACTTAGATGGAAAACATTAAATTATATATCTTTCAGGAAAAAAAATTTAGGAGAAAGTCTTCAGAATCTAGGACTAGGCAAAAACTTCTTAGACTTCACACCAGAATCCACAAAAGGAAAAATCGATGAATGGAACTTCAAAATTAAAAACTTTTGCTTTGGGAAAGCCCATGCGAAAAGGATGAAAAGAGAAGCTACAGGCTAAAAAAAAAAAAAAACAGGCTAGGAGGGAATATTTGCCAACCACATGTCTGACAAAGGACAAATATCTAGAATACATGAGGAGCTCTCAAGACTCAACTGTAAAAATGGCACTCTTGGTTTTGAACAGACTGAGGCCTCATTTGCCTTTCACCTCAACCACTCACTCTCTTCAGGTGCCGAATCACCACCTGCTGGAACAGGCATTTGTCCTGTTGTCTTAGGATATTCAATTCTGCTATAGAAGACAAAAAAAAAAAAAAAGACAAAAGGATGAATGAACGTCCTAAGATATGTTAAGTACCCCTTTACAGTGTTGAAAAACAAAGATGTCACTTTGATGACTAAGGTGCTCCAGACCCAGGCTATGATCTTTTCAATCCTTCATATGCATGCAAAAGCTGGACAATGACAAAGGAGGACTGAAGAAGAATTGATGCATTTGAATTGCGGTGTTGCCAAAGAATATTGCATACGCCATGGACTGCCAGAAGAACGAATAAATCTGTCTCGGAGGAAGTACAATCACAATGCTCCTTAGAAGCAAGGATGGCGAGACTTTATCTCTCTTACTTTGGACATGTCATTCAATCCCAAAAGAGGGACATTATGCTTAGTAAAGTAGAGGGTCAGTGAAAAAGAGGGAGACCCTCAATCAAACGGGTTAACAGAGTGACTACAACAGTGGGCTCAAGCATAGCAAAAATTGTGAGGTTGATGCAGGGCCAAGCAACAATTCATTTTGCTATACATGGGGTCACTGAGTTGGAGCCAACCAGACGCACCTAACAAGTAGAGCACGTGTGTCTTAAAGATAGAAGGGGATGGAAGAACCAAGATACCTAATATTCGGGAGACAATGAATGAACGTGAGGCATGTGGACACTAAGTATCCATGATCACTAAATATACCAGAGGTGTGGACACACTAGGTTTTAACTCAGCCACCCACTGGTGACACTCACTGTGTCCCCTTTGCAGCTTGGCCAGAAGAGCCTGTCCCTGAGTCTCTCCAACAAGCGTGCCATTGGCCCAGGGTACCTCCCTCCCAGGGCCCCTTTGCTTGCACCTGAACTCTGGTCCTCATAGCCACACTGCCAGCAGGAAAAACCAGCAGAGAGAAACAGGAGCTTACAGTCTCTGCTGCACTCCAGGATCAGGTGTGGCTTTTTACCCACTTACACCTATCCTAAATTCATTAACTTACCCCATTTCTTTCTCCTTCTCAATGTATGATTTAAAAATTGATTGAATAAACCGCGTGATTTGAACGTTTCGATTTGGTCTGTGAGCCCTTCTGTGCCATGACCTGGTGGTGTACTTGGAGGGCACCATAGCCTCAAGGTAATTTTCTACATATCACCTCCACTGGCCAGTGGTTCCACGCCACCTTAAGGCAAGTGTGTCCCCTACGTATTATTTTCCATCTCATCATCCTGTTTACTTCCTTCATAGCACTTACTATTGTGGGTAACTCATCTCTTGAGGATGACAAAGCTAAGCTTAAGGCCAACAGAGAAACCTTGTCTGGCTTGTTTTCCAAGGAAATGTCAGCACTTAAGATTGGGACCTACAGAAGGCTCTTGATAAATGTGTGTTGCAAACTGGAATGCCTGTGTGTGATGTCAAATGAACAATTTGGTGTTGGGTAGTATGTTTGTGAATGATAGACTCACCATACTTATATTTTAAAATGAGTTTTTAATTATATTTTTATATATTTTATTTTTATTATAATTATGTAAAATATTATTATACATTTTTGCATTATTTTAATGATAGCATTCATCGCTAGAGGTTGCGGTTCTGACCTGAGAAGCTTCACTACACAACCTCAAAGCACTTCAAGTCGCTGAGCAAATCCATCTGGTGGCATCACACTGAACTTCTAGGAAAAGACCCAGAGCTTTACTAGGGTCTTCCCTCCACTTCCGGGTCCACATCTCCTTCCACTCCCCAGCTCCTTTCCCCTCTTGCTTGCCCTCTCCCTCCATACAGGAGGCCTTTTCACTGTTCCTGGAACAGAAGATGTGCACTACCAGCTCTCAGGGTCTTCCACTGGCTGTTGCCTCTGGCGGCTCCCTTCAGTTCCTGTTCCAATCCCAGCCTCAGGAGGTCTGCCCCGACTAGCCTGTCCGACCCTGAAGCAGACAGTGTTTAACATACTGGTGTTGCCTTATGATGCCCCAGTGTGTGCAGAGTGGAGCTGCTCCACAGGGTTTTCTGTGACCTTTTGGAAGCAGATCACCAGGTTGCTCTTCTGAGTCACTTCTGGGTGGTTTTGAACTGCTAACCTTTTGGCTAATAGTTGAGCCCTTACTCGTTAAGCACCTGTTTAGCATATAAACCTCTAAAATCCTGTCCGTCTCCTGTGTACTGCTCATGGCCTTTCCGACTAGAATGGAAGCTCCAGGAGGGCACATTTCTGTCTGATGTGCTCACCCCCAAGGGCTTAGAACTATGCCTGGAACAAAGGAGATGCTAGGTGAAAGTCTGATGAATGAAAATAAATAAAAATAAAGGATTCCTTCTCCCTTTAGTCAGAGGAGGCATAGTGAATAAAGGAAAACTTAAGCTTCGACGGCAAAATAGCCAGAGAGGGTTTAAAAACAAAAAGCCCTGGACTCCGGCTCATAGTGCCCTTCCTTATACGACAGGGTAGAACAGCCCCACAGGGTTTCCAAGGCTGTAAATCTTTACCGACGCAGGCTGCCACATCTTTCGGCCCGGGGAGCGGCTGGTGGTTTCCAAGCGGCTGGTGGGTCCCAACCGCCGACCTTTTGGTTAGCAGCCAAGCGCTTAACCACTGCGCTACCAGGGCTCCTCAGAGTGTCATTTCCCACCCCTCCAAACCCTCCTGTCCCGAAGCACTAAGCTGCTAATGCAGGCCCGCATTGGAATCCTTTTCCACAAAGGTCAAACGAGCTGTCTCTGGTTTGGTTTGGAAATAAGTTACCAAGCGGGTGGAGGGGCGGGAGGAGTTGAGGGCTATCCTGTCGCAGGCTCTGAGATGCCACGGAGAAATGGAAAAGGGGTTTTGAAGGCCAAGACTCTTCAGGCTCAACAGAGGCCACCATTCTCAACAGAGGGGAGACAGTGCATAGCTGTTTCTGTTGAAATGTGAAGACAAGCCAGGTCACCATTTCTATCCGGCTCCCCACGGATACCACGCAGGCGCTGGAAGTCTTTGGGCGTGACGGTGACGCGCTTGGGCGGGGAGGTGATGGCGCACAGGCTGGTGAGCGAAGAGCCCCTCCAGGTGAGCCTCGCTTGTTCTTGTGGCGCCACCTCGGCGGGGCTCGGTCTTGAGGTCTGATGCTCCCAGGACCCGGGAAGACAGAGCGCCAACCGGCGATTCGGCGGACTCCTGGGGGGGGGGGCAGGGCTTGCGGGTCCGCGATGCTGGGGTGCAGCGGTGCCGGAGAGCAGGAGTGCTAGGGTGCAGCGGGCCCAGAGTGGAGGACGCTGGGGCGAGGTGTACTGCGATGCTGAGTGGTGCGGTACCGGGGCTCAGGGGACTGTTTAGTGCGGTTTCTCTTTGGCGCGTGCCATGGTGCCGAGGTGAGTTTTCGCGCCCTGATGCCGGGGTGAGTTTACGCGCCATGGACTGTGTGTAAATGTTAAAGCCTTGTCCTCCTTTGGAAGCCCTGGTGGTGCAGTGGTTAAGAGCTGCGGCTGCTAACCGAAAGGTGGACAGTTGGAGTGCACCAGGCGCTCCTTGGAAACTATGGAGCAGTTCTGCTCTGTCCTATAGGGTCGCTACGAGGGCGGAATCGACTTGACCGCAATGGGCTTTTTGGTTTTGAACTCCTTGATTTACATACAGTCAGTGATGTTTCCTGATTGGTAAATTCAAAACCTCTCTGCTCGACTGCGAGTTTCGCCCTATTTGTCTGTGAATACTACCCGCCTTTTTTGCGCGGGTACAGCGCGGCTCGGGGTCTCCTGCTCAGCGTGGTGCCTGCGCCTCCTTCGAGCTCAGGCTATCAAACTATTGATATTTATACATTTTATGCAGTTGATTTCTTACAGAATTGTGTGTTTCCTAGGCATAACGGCAAAGGTTTATTCTTCCTACAAGTCGAGCGTTTTCTCCTTTGTTTGATCTTTCATAAAGCCCCCACTAGGGGGCGATGGGTTACTTAAAGTCTTGGTTCCTGTTCGCCCATCGATTTAATCCAACTATTGGTTTTTTTTATTGGTTGGGATTGGTGGGTATTGTCAAAGCGGGGTGTACTGTCAAAGCCTCGCTTTTTCCTCGCCCCTTGTCAAATGCAAGGAGCCCTGGTGGCGCAGTGGTTAAGCGGTCGGCTCCTTGGTTCGAACCCACCAGCCTCTCAAGGGGAGAAAGATGGGGCAGTCTCCTTTGAAGGTTACAGCCTTGGAAACCCTGTGGGGCGGTTCTACTCTGCCCTTCAGGATCCGTATGAGTCCGGACCCACTCAGAGGCGATCGATTTGGTTTGGGGCCTCAAATGCACTTATTTTAGCCTCCTCTCTTTGTAATGTCCCTCAGCACTTCTGGATCTCTATTTTAAGGTTGTTGGCCTCTCAAACTTTTTTTTTTTTTTTAATTCTTTCCTGCTTATTCACATATTTCTATCTAAACTTTATAAACAACCATGTTGTTGTTAGGTGCCGTGGTGTCGATTTCCGATTCTTAGCGACCACATGTGACAGCAGAATTACCCAAGAGGATTTCTTAGGCTTTATCTTTTACGGAGCTGTGGTGGCGCAGTGGTTAAAGCGCTGGGCTGCTAACCAAAAGCTCGACGTTCCAATCCACTAGCCGCTGGGCGGAAGAAAGGCGTGGCAGGCAGCTTCCGTAAAGATTTACAGTCTTGGAAACCCCATGGGGCGAGTCTACTCTGTCCTATAGGGTCGCTGTGAGTCAGAATTGAATCCAGGGCGATGGGCTGTTTTGGCTTGGCTTAATCTTTAATCTTTAACAAAACACATCCCCAAGTGTATTTTCACAGCCAGGGCTGAACTGCCAACCTTTAAGTTAGCAGCTAAGGTCACTTAGCAATTGTGCCACCAGGGCTCCTACAAACAAGCATAAGCTTAATATACACATACAAACATATGGAAACCTGGTGGCCTAATGGTTAAGAACTATGGCTGCTAATCAAAAGGTCGGCAGTTCGGATCCACCAGGCGCTCTTTAGAAACTCTATGGCGCAGTTCTACTCTGGCCTATAGAGTCGCTATGAGTCAGAATTGACTTGATGGCAATGTTTTCTTTTATACATACATATGTACATATACCCATAATATAATATATATCCATATACATTGTTAAAAATAATCAAAACACACAGAAATGAAAACACAAGATTTATTCCAAGCAGTCATTCTATATGAATGCAGGGAAATCACTTGTTTCTAAGAACAAATGGTTCAAAGTTGGGTAGTTACAATGATTTTAAAAAATAATAAACTTTTGGATTAGCTCATCATGTGATAATCAATTTACAAACTGCGGGAGCTCGAGTTTCCCTGTGTGAAAAAAATGGAGAAAAATGCTCCCAAGGACTGGAGATTTCATACGAGCTTTTTTTTTTTTTTTTTTTTTAATGAATACAAGTACTTAGTGGTTACTGAGTTAGCATTAAAAAAATAACTCCTGAAAATTTGGCCTTTTACCTTTTGCAGCTATGAGACCTGTTGAGACCAAAATCAAGGAAGCACATAAAAGTCTTTTTCATTAAATTACGAGGTCATGGCTTTGTGTAAAAATGGCCTGACTGGACATCCGACCTGTAATTTTGCAAGGAGGAAGTAGAATTATGATCAACAGCCCAAGGCTGATTCCTGTGAGGCTGAGTCCGGCACGCCTCCACCCTCCAAGTGTCAACCAATTCCGACACCAACCATCTCTCCCACGGCACTCTCTACTTCTCTGCTGGGTTAGATAATTCGTTTCAATGGTCACGCAGAACTCACAGACCATACTCATTATTATGGAATTTATTAGGGAAGTAACAGGTTACAATTCAGGTTCAGGAATGCTCAGGATACAGCATTTCAATCAGGACAGCCTCTTCTCAGCATGGGAAGGCAGGCCTCTCCCTGGCCGTTGGCCCCTCTGCCTGGCTTTTGCCCTGCTGGGGCAAGTGTTACAAAGCTCTTTTAGCTGGCCAGTAGGTGCCCAGAGGTGTCTCTCCCCCCCCCCCCCCCCCCGACTTTGCAGGATGGCAAAACTGACCAATCCCCTTGTTACGTTTCCATACACCTTATTTGCACAGTCCCACCCCCACAAGGGGTTATTAGCAAGCTATCCAATCCTTGGTGGGCCACAAACACCTCCTTTGCATAGTCTCACCAGTCATTTTGGTGGGAGTTACAAAGACTATGGCTAGAAGGGCCCCTCCCAATCATTTTACAGTTGGAAACAGTCATTGACAGTTAGTCCTTCAGTAGGGCAAAGAGTCCTCAGGGTGAGGTTATTCAGATACCAGCCACTCAGGTGTGCTGCAGGTGTCCACCTGATCTGGTCAGATTCTCCAAAAATTATCTTGACTTTACCCTTTCTGGCCTCTGATAAAATTTAACTGAGATTTTTTCCTTGCTCTGAGCCTCACGTCGTATCAGCATAGCAAAACCTTTAAGGGGCTTGAGGTTTGGCCACTGTGGTTGAGTCCAGCAGTGCCTCCCCTTTACTCCACTCTTTCACACTTACAGCTTCTGCAATTACAGACTTTGCAATCACAGTTAACCCTGTTAACAATCATTACTCACAGCTGAATCATATGATCCAATCAGTATCTTCCCCCACCCTCTCTACCCCAGACCTATGAGGAAAAAAATGAATCTATTAGTAGGGATCCTCCCTTGTGCCCGGCATTCTGAGTGTAAGCACACCCATGAAAGCCTTAAGCCAGCCACATCATGCCTTTTCTCCCTCCGTTTTAGATAGCCAATTTCTAAACTTCCCGTCCCTATCAAACCAGTACTCTGAGGAGACAAACATGTGCTTTGATTGAAGAATCTTTTGTTCTGGTTGTAATTTTCTTTTTTTTAATTGTGCTTTAGGTGAAAGTTTACAGCGCAAATTAGTTTCTCGTTCAAAAATACATACGCAAATTGTTTAGTGACACTGGTTGCAGTTCCCAGAATGTGTCAGCACTCTCCCGCTTCACTTTTCCACCCTGGGTTCCCCATGTCCATTCGTCCAGTTTTCCTCTCTCTTCCTGCCTTCTCATCTTTGCTCTTGGGCAGGTGTTGCCAATTGGTCTTGTATACTTGATTGAACTAAGAAGCATGTTCCTTGACTGTGTTGTTATTTGTTCTATAGGCCTGGCTAATCTTTGGCTGAAATGTGGACTTCAGGAGTGGCTTCAGTTCCGAGTTGACATGGTGTTGAGGCCATAGTCTCAGGGGTTTCTCCAGTCTCTGTCAGACCAGTAACTCAGGTTTTTTATTTTTTGTGAATTTGAATTCTGTTCTACATTTTTCTCCTGCTCTGTCTGGGACCCTCTATTGTGATTCCTGTCACAGTGATTGGTGGTGGTAAGTGGGTACCACCTAGTTCTTCTGGGTCCAGGCTGGTGAAGGCTGTGGTTCATGTGGTCCTTTATTCCTTTGGACTAATCATTTCCTTGGGTCTTTGGTTTTTTTCATTTTCCTTTGGTCTGGAAGGGATGGGACCGATAGATGTATCTTAGATGGCTGCTTGCAAGCTTTAAAGACCCCAGACGCCACTCACCAAAGTAGGATGTAGAACATTTTCTTTATGAACTACGTTATACCAATTGACCTAGATGTCTCCTGAGACCATGGTCCCCAGCCCTCAGCCCCAGTAACTCGGTCCCTCAAGGTGTTTGGATGTATCTGGTAAGCTTCTATGACTTTGCATTGGTTAAGTTGTGCTGACTTCCCCTATATTGTGTGTTGTCTTTCCCTTCATTAAAGTTAATACTTGTCTACTACCTCACTAGTGATTTCCCTTCCCCACTCTTCCTCTCCCTCGTAACCAACAAAAATTGCTTTTTTCTCTGTGTAAACTTTTTCTCGAGTTTTTATAATAGCGGTCTTATACAATATTTGTCCTTTTGTGGTTGACTTATTTCACTCAGCATAACGCCCTCTGAATTCATCCATGTTGTGAGATGTTTTGCTGATTCATCGTTGTTCTTTATTGTTGCACAGTTTCCAGTGTGTGTATGTACCATAATTTGCTTATCCATTCATCTGTTGATGGGCACTTAGGTTGTTTCCATCTTTTTGCTGTTGTGAGTAATGCTGCAGTGAGCATAGGTGTGCATATGTCTATTCATGTAATGGCTCTTATTTCTGTAGGATATATTCCTAGGAGTGGGATTGCTGGATCACATAGTACTTCTATCTCTAACTTTTTAAGGAGGTGCCCTATCATTTTCCATACTGGTTGGACCATTTTACATTCTCACCACAGTGCATAAGAATTCCAATCTGCCCACAACCTCTCCAACATTTGTCGTTTTCTGTTTTTTTGATTTGTGCCAGTAATGTCGGGGTGAGATGGTATCTCATTGTAGTTTCGATTTGCATTTCTCTAATGGCTGGGGATCGCAAGCATTTTCTCATGTGTCTGTTAGCTGCCTGAATGTCTTCTTTGGTGAAGTCTGTTCATATCCTTTGCCCATTTTTTAATTGCATTATTTGTCTTTATGTTGTTGAGGAATTGAAGTATTCCATAGATTTTAGAGATTAGACCTTTGTCGAATATGTCATAGCCAAATTTTTTTTTCCCGATTCGTAGGTTCTCTTTGTACTCTTTTGGTCAAGTCTTTTGACGAGCTTTAGTGTTTAATTTTTAGAAGATGCCAGTTATCTAGTTTATTTTCTGTGTTTGTACATTGTTAGTTTTGGTTTATCTTCTATTTATGCAATGTATTAGGGTCTCTAGCATTGTCCGTATATTCTATTCCATGATCTTTATCATTTTAGATTTTATATTTAGGTCTTTGATCCATTTTGGGTTAGTTTTTGTGTATGGCGTGAGGTATGGGTCCTATTTCATTTTTTATAGTTGGATATCCAGTTTTGCCAGAACCATTTGTTTTAAAAAACTCTTTCCTCATTTAATGAACTTTGGTCCTTTTCAACGATCAGCTGACCATAGGTGGATGAATTTACATCTGGGTTCTCGATTCTGTTCCATTGGTCTATGTGTCTGTCATTGTACCGTATCAGGCTGTTTTGACTACCGTGGCTGTAGAGTAGGTTCTGAGATCAGGTAGCGTGGGCCTCCTACTTTGTTCTTTTTCTTCAATAATGCTTTGCTTATCTGGGTCCTCTTTCTTTTCCTTATAAAGTCAGTGATTAGTTTTTCCATCTCATTAAAGAATGCTGTTGGTATTTGGATTGGAATTGGATTCTATCTGTAGATTGCTTTGGGTAGAATTGACATTTTCACATCTTCCTATCCATGAGCATGGTATGTTTTTCCATTTATGTAGGCCTCTTTTGGTTTCTTGCAATAGTGTTTTATAGTTTTCTTTGTATAGGTCTTTTACATCCCTGGTTAGATTTATATCTAAGTATTTTATCTTTTTAGGGGCTATTATAAATGGTACGGAAACCCTGGTGGCATAGTGGTTAAGAGCTACAGCTGTTAACCAAAAGGTTGGCAGTTTGAATCCACCAGGCACTCGGAAACTCTATGGGGCAGCTCTACTCTGTCCTATAGGGTTGCTATGAGTCAGAATTGACTTGACAGCAACGGGTTTGGTTTTTGGTGTTTTTTTTTTTTTTTAATAAATGGTACTGTGTTCCTGATTTCCTTTTCAAAGTTCTCTTCCTTGGTGTATAGGAATCCAACTGATTTTCGTATGTTGATTCTGTATCCTGCTGCTCTGCTGAATCTTTCTATTGGTTCCAGTAGTTCTCTTGTGGAATTTTTGGGGTTCTTTATGTACATAGTATCATATCATCTCCAAACAGAGATAGTTTTATTTCTTCCTTACCAATTTGGATGACCTTTATTTCTTTTTCTTGCCTTATTGCCCCAGCTAGGACTTCTGCACAATATTAAATAGGAACGGTGATAAAGGGCATCCTTGTCTTGTTCCCATTCTCGGCGGAATGCTTTCAGCCTCTCTCCATTGAAAATGGTGTTGGCTGTTGGTTTTGTATAGATGTCCTTTATTATGTTAAGAAAATTTCCCTTCTATTCCTATTTCAATTGAGAGTTTTTAATCAGGAATAGGTGTTGTATTTTATCAAATGCCTTTTATGCATCAATTGAGATGATCACGTGGTCTTTTCTTTTGTTCTATTTATGTGGTGGATTACATTGATTTTCTAATGTTGAACCATCCTTGCATACTTACTATGAATCCCACTTGGTTGTGATATATTATTTTTTTGATATGTTGTTAAATTCCATTGGCTAGAATTTTATTGAGAATTTTTGCATCTATCTTCATGAAGATACTGGTTTGTAATTTTCCTTTTTGTGATGTCTGCCTGGCTTTGGTATCAAGGTTATGCTGGCTTCATAGCATGAATTTAGGAGTATTCTTTCCTTTTCTATGCTCTGAGATAGTTTGAGCAGTACTTGCGTGAGCTCTTCTCTGAATGTTCTGTAGAATTCTGCAGTGAAGTTGTCCAGGCCAGGGCTTCTTTTTGTTGGTTGTTTCTTTTATTACCTTCTCAATCTCTTTTCTTGTTATGGATCTGGTTGGAACTTTGACCATCTACATCCAAAGCAAAGTCCAGTCCAGTGCAAGCCATCAAATTGCAGCAATCTTCACCAGTTCATGGTGTTAAACACCTTTCTCTTCATTCAATTGGATTCTGGTCAGCTCAGAACTAGCTGTCCAAGCTAGGTCAATAGGTAGCAGCTGTAGACTCAGGAGTCCATACACCTTCCTGCCCTTCAGATCTGTCAGCCTCTTCTCTCTCTCATCCCTAGCTCCCATGGGCTAGGTCAACGGGCACTAGTGGAACATGTCCAAATTCAGCCCGTCTCTCTTTTTTTGGGGGGGGGGGGCACCTCCCCCACCTCCACTGATGAGTAGTCCCAGGTGGTCACCGCAAGCCATCTACTTGCAGGCTCCCTTTAACTTTCAGTCCTGGAAGGGGGTTCTTCTGATGGGCACTGGCTTTTCCTGCCTCAATGCACCCAAAGGTAAACCGCTTAATTGCTCAAAATTCAAAAAGCAAAACAGTCATTTTTTTCTGCAGATCCTTCTTTCAAATGCAAATCTTTGTAGGTCTATGTGTCTTTTCAAATGGAAAATTTCTGGGTGGGGCCCGGGTTTTCAACCTAAGGCCCTGGTACTGTATACACAGGGCTACTGCATTCAAACCAACAGCCTGTGTTTCCTTCAGGCAAATTCACTTTTAGCATATCCAATCAAGTATTGATTTAAGGCACAGTTACACACTCTCTGTTATCTATAATACCCAATATTCATTTCTATCATACATTAGTGGGAAGTGGGTTTTCGGGATCATACATTTAGATCTGCTTTACTTTTTTTTTACAACACTAGGTAGGAGAAACACTCATTATCCATAGCACATTCAAATAAACACATAACTCTTTTTAAAAGCATTCCAGTTTCATCTTGACAATCTTCCCATGCATATGCATATGGCCTTGGGCCTCTGGCTGGGTTGAACCAGTAGACCTTGGCCCCCTATCAATTTTCTTGTGTAATAAGCCTGGCTTTTGCCCCAAGCCGTTCCAGATATGGCTTTTCTCCCCTCAACTACAGCATAACATCTCTCACTTTCCTTTCAGCCATTACAGATAACAACCAAAGTAACCATCTAAGAATCAAAAATTTCATTTCCCAAGCTCCTTCGTCCTTTCTCTTCCTAAGGCCCATGCTTTCATGAGTCCAGAGCTGTTGCAACAATCCCTGATTCTGACATCAACTGTAAAAATAGCATGGTGGGGGCGTCTGACCTCTTCAAGCTTCACAAGGAGGAAGGAGAATCAGAATCAATAGGAAGAATCGTAGGAACCCAAGGCTGGTTCCTATGAGGCTGAGGTCAAACACACCTCTACTCTTCTGACCAATTCTGACACCACCCATTCCCCCCACAGCCCTCTACTTCTCTCCTGGGTTTAATAATTCATTGTAATGGCCACACAGAACTCACAGACCACACTCAGTATTATGGAGTTTTTTAGGGAAGTAACAGGTTACGATTCAGGTTCAGGAACATTCAGGATACAGTTCTTCAATCAGAACAGCCTATTCTCAGCTACGCTGCAGGCAGGCCTCTCCCTAGCCCTCGGCCTCTCAGCCCCTTGGCCTGGCCTCTGCCCTACTCAGGCAAGTACTGCAAAGGTCTTTTAGCTCTGCCAGTAAGTGCCCAGAGGCACCCCACTCCACCAGCAAACCCTGGCCCGAAGGCACTCAGCTCTCTTGCTCCATGGGCTAGGAATTCCACCACGCAGTCTCCTGCTGGTCTCTTGGTTCTGTTGCCTCTCTCTGTCTTCCATGTTACAGCTTCTTTCTCTCCCTTCAAGTCTAGAAAAACTGACCAATCCCTTTGTTAGGGTTCCATACACCTAATTTGCATGTTCCCACCCCCCCACAAGGTTGCCATGCACCGTATTTACATTACTAGCAAGCTCTCCAACCCCACTGATGGGTCGTGAGCATCTAATTTGCACCAGTCATTTAGTGGGATTTACGAAAACTACAAAAACTAAACCCATTACCATTGAGTTGATTCTGACTCATAGTGACCCTATAGGATGAGCAGAACTGCCCCCTAGGGTTTCCAAGGAGTGGCTGGTAAATTTGAACTGCTGACCTTTTGGTTAGTAACCATAGCTCTTAACCACTGAGCCACTAGGGCCCTATTAAGTAATTCACTGCACTGCAGTTTGTTATTGACTACTCTTTTCTAGCCAGAAAAGACAAATTTACAATGCTGCAGGGCAGTTCCTGGAGAAAAAGACAATACGATTTCAATTTTGTGTTCATGGGTAAGAGAAATCCCTTGAAATCAAAATAAGACATTGATTATTAAATTTTATTCATAAACAGTTAATGTCCTTGGCTGCTAACCAAAACGTTGGAGGTTCCAGTCCACCCAGCAGCACCTCAGTAGAATGGCCTGGTTATCTAGTTCTGGAAAGTCAGCCACTGAGAACCATAGGGAGCACACTCCTACTCTGACCCGCGCGGGCCCGCCACGAGTTCCGCCCTGACCCGCGCGGGCCCGCCACGAGTTCCGCCCGGACCCGCCCCGCGCGGGCCCGCCACGAGTTCCGCCCGGACCCGCCCCGCGCGGGCCCGCCACGAGTTCCGCCCGGACCCGCCCCGCGCGGGCCCGCCACGAGTTCCGCCCGGACCCGCCCCGCGCGGGCCCGCCACGAGTTCCGCCCGGACCCGCCCCGCGCGGGCCCGCCACGAGTTCCGCCCGGACCCGCCCCGCGCGGGCCCGCCACGAGTTCCGCCCTGACCCGCGCGGGCCCGCCACGAGTTCCGCCCTGACCCGCCCCGCGCGGGCCCGCCACGAGTTCCGCCCTGACCCGCCCCGCGCGGGCCCGCCACGAGTTCCGCCCTGACTCCGCAGCAACTGCTCTGTTTTGTTTTCTGTTTATACGGCTTACATTTAAATGATGGCTTAGGTGTATCTAACATCTGATTGAATTAAAGAGCACATTTAAATAAATAGCTGCCAGTTCAACTCTCTAATTGGATACAGCAGCCACAGGACGTCAGCCAACTGGAACGCAAACACCAGCCTGTCTCCTCCAGTGGGCCCTCACCGAGTCGGCTCCCGCCCCAGAGATCTCCTGAATAGAGCAGGGTTACTCACAACGATGGGAAGTCCATAAATATCACTCGCAACACTGATTTAAAAAAAAAAGACCCAAACAACTCAATAGTTAATAGAGAGTATTTTGGGTAATATTGGATAGTCATCCTTTTTCAGTAAATAGTAAATGTATAGTAAAATAGCAATAAATTAATTCCTTATCCTGATAAACACAAGTAACTCTCAAACAAAAACTCAGCATCACTGTAACCGTGAGATGCATCATTCCCGAACTCAGAAATGTGACAAGAAGTCCATATTTACCTCCAGTGTTAATTTTATTTTGGAACATTAGAGAATGTACTAAAAGATATTTCACTATTTAAAAAGAAAAAAAAAGTAGGGGCAAGTGGAACACTTTTCGGATTATTTGGTTGTAGTTAGTAGTGTTTCCAGAAGTGTGGCCCCAGTTCCAACAGCATTGTAACACTTGAGGGTGACCCTATAAGTCAGAATCATGAGAACTTGATAGAAATGCAAATTCTTGAACCCACCCCAGGCCCAGGAGTCCCTGGGTAGTGCAAAAACTTATGCTCTGGTTTACTAGTCAAAAGGTTGGCAGTTCAAACCCACCCAGAGGCACCTAGGAAGACAGGCCTAGTAGTCTGTTTCTGAAAGGTCGCCCCCTTGAAAGCCCTATGGAGCAAGTCTACTCTGCACACGTGGGGTCCCCAGGAGTCAGAATGTTTCTAAAGCAATTAACAACAACAATAACACAATTTTAAAGACCTTTATAAGGTCTCTTTCAGAAGGGGGATTTTTTTTTTTTTTTTTACATAATCAAGGACATAATAAGGTCAACATAAGCCATAAAAAAGTTTTATTTGGTAAAAGCCAGAATTTTTGCTATCGGGCAGATTACAGAGCCCTGGTGGCACACCGGTTAAGAGCTTGCCTGCTAACCAGAAAGTAGGCAGTTCAAATCTACCAGCTGCTCCCTCAAAATCCAATTCTCGTCTGTTCAATAGGGTTGCTATGAGTTGGAATCAACTCAACGGCAACAGGTTTGGTTTTTGTGGGTTAGGCAGATTACACAGAAGGTAAAGAATAACCTTTTATGACTTTTTATTAAGAGCAGACCAATAATCTAAGAAAATCTTGTCATTTTAACACACAGAAAGCCGAACTATAGTTTTGCATCAGTATAACAATTGATATTAAAGAAAGTACAAGGTCTTTTTAAAAATCTTATGTATAAACCCAACAAAACCAAGCCAGCTTTGGCCAAAGCAGATAAAATACCTTTTCCATGAATCTTTAGTGCCTTTCTATACACATTTAGTGTTTGTCCTTCACTACCTTCTTTCTCATTCTGGAACAGCCAATCATTTTACTTTAGGACGAATCTATCTTCTCTTTTCCCCTTAATCAACAAAACCCATCTCATTGCCTTGCATACAAAGTTGTACCCATCTGTGACTATTGCTCCAAATAGAGTCTCATCAGTGTATATAATAATTATAACTTTTAACCAAAGTAACTTCTGTTTCACAGAGAAAACTGGGGAGTGGAAAACTGTGAATGTTACTCACCAGCATCTTTGTGGTCCAGCAGAGCTCACGGACACACAGAATACCCAACTTTCTACAGCTAGATCCATCATTCGTATAAATACTCAAAGTTGCACGATGAATGCCCTCACTAACAGAGCCAATGATAGCCTCTCGGTAGCATACAAAAAGAAGCAAAAGCATGTAAACTTAAAATTATCAATGGTAATCAGCCATTTGGTATTTTCTTACTTAAGAATGACCTAGGTATCTGTCCAGTGACTATCCACTGTTAACTCAGTTTCGTATCAGTCTCTATTAGCTTTCTGTTGCTGCTGTAGTGAATTACCACAAACTTAGTGGCGTAAAACAACGCAAATTAATTTTCTTACAGTTCTGGATGTCAGAAGTCTGAAATGGTCTCACTGGGCTAAAATCAATGTGTAGCAGGGCTGCCTTCCTTCTGGAGGCTGTAGAGAAGAATCTGGTTCCTTGCCTTTTCAAACTTCTAAAAGCTGCCATATTGCTTCTCTGTGGCCCCATTCTTCTATCTTCAAAGCCAGCAATGGCGGGCTGAGTCCTCCCCACAATGTATCACTCTGACCTCCTCTTTTTCCTCCACCTTCCACTTTTTGGACTTTGTGATTACGTTGAGCCCACCTAGATAAGCCAGCATCCTGCTTTCGTCGAGTGGATCCTGACTCATGGCAGCCCCATGTGTGGCAGAATAGAGCTGTTCTGTAGGTCTTTTTTTTTTTTTTTTTTTTTTCTGTAAGTCTTTACGGAAGCAGGCCTTTCTTCTGCAACAGCTGGTGTGTTTGAACCACCAACTTTTAGGTTAAAAACAAACAAACTCATTGCCATCGAGTCGATTCCGACTCCTAGTGACCCTATAGGTTGGTAGTTGAGTGCAAACCATTTGCTCCACCCAGGGTCCTAATTCAGCATAAGCTCGCTATTTTAAGGTCGGTTGATTAACAGCTTTGATTCCATCTGCTACCTTTTCCATGTAACCTAATCCAGGGGTTAGGATGTGAACATTCTGCCTACCCCTCAGCCTAAGGTGTTAAGTGATCTAAACACCTTGGAAATTGTCTTCAAGTTGGCATACTACAAAACATAATTGCTATTGAAGTAAAATTTTTTTAGAATAATAAAAAAGCTTGGTTAAACACAAGATTATATTTTTCATAACCTTAAACAATGAATAGAGTTGATGCTAGTTTGTTTGATTAGTAAACCTATATAAATTTAGGAAGAACATGACCAACTAGAAATATGTATGTTTGTATTCTATTTAACAATGATAAATCAGAGAAGACATAGCTATTTTTATTAAGCCAAAATTATTAAACTAGTCTTGTTTGCCAAAGATTTACCTAACTTATTTGAACCTGAATTCTTCGAATGTTTCTGAGTTGGTTTCTGTAAGAATACTTCTTAAAAAAAAATCTAGCTCATTGAAAGTCTTAGAAGTTTAGTTTTCTCATTTTCTGGGAATTTTGAAAATGTCCTATTTACTTATATAAATAGAACATTCAGTTGTCTGTATAAGCCAGTGACCTTGAAAACCCTATGGGGCAGTTCTACTCTACCCTACAGGGTTGCTATTAAGTCAGAATTGACTCGACGGCAACGGGTTTTTATAAGCCAATGAAAATAGAGCTTTTTAATTTAAGAGATTTCATAACCACATTTGTAATGCCATCAGAGGTAGGAAACACACTGAAAAAAAAAGAGAGATAAAGGTCTTTCCCAGTTACAGACACAGTGACATGCAGACAGAGAGCAAAAACGCTTATAGCTTCAAGTCTAAAATATCAGCCATGGATCAAGAGTAAATCCAGTAACACAAAACTCAGCTGTGCAGATATTCCCTTCCCTATGGTACAAAATTCTTAATCGATTTGTTCTCAAAATAGACAGAAAGGACTAAAAAACCAAGATTCTCTGATGTCTCTCAAGAGATTAGATCTCAATAAACCATTACTCCATGTACAGAGATCATCGGGTGATCACACCACAAACCAAAATTCCCAACAGAGAATAACTTAACAGCCAAAAGCAAACACAAAATTTGTACCAAAGAAAAAAGTAGAAAGAGAAACAGAGTCAGCAAAGTTCTATTGCTGCTTTGAATTCACCTCTGGCACCAAGACAGGACACGCGTGGGCCTAAGCCACCCTCGAGATGCACTTCAGTATGACAAAGTTTACCTGGCTCTCGTGGGGAATCCATTGGGTGTCTTGGTAGAAGACCTCCAGAACTGTTAAAAGGTCATTTTCAGAAAAAGGTAAATGTTTTGGTCAGAGTGATACTTGGAGACCTGGTTGTTTAACATTAATGGCACGCAGGTGGAGGCAAGCCAAGAGGTTGGTGTCTCAGAAGTCAAGAGAAGAGAGTATTTTAAGATGAGGGGAGAGATCAGTTATGCTACTTGCTGGCAAGATCTGACCACAAGGAGGTCTTTAGGGACCTTGACGTTTCTGTCAAGCTTCTGTGGCATGCTGGGGGAGGAAGCTGGCTGAGAGAGAATTCCAGCGAGAATGGGAAGACAGGATTTAGAGTCATAGAAACAAGACTTTTGAGGCGTTTACTGTAAAAGGTGTCAGAAAAATGGGGTATCAGTTGGAAGCGTATGTTGAGTCCGGAGTAGAAGGGTTTTTCCCCTAATAACTTCACTGCTAACTTAACTGTACTCGTTAGCTTCTGGAGCCTTGAGAAGCTGCAGCTGACGATCACTTCATGTAATACACCATTCATCCTTACCTGTAAAAGCCCTGCCTCCACCCTTACAGGGAGCTGATAAAATCAAGATAGATCCAGCCTGGCTGTCACTCAAGCTAAGGAGAAAAAGAAGTTTTTAAATTTGAAATACTACAGCATGTGTGTTTGCTGATGGGAATTATCCCCTAGAAAAGGGAAAATTAACAGTGACCAGGACCAACGAGGTATGACTCCAAAATCTCAAAGAACTTTAAACAAAATATTAACACAGCTCTTTATTTCCTTAGTTGTACAAACAAATACAAGGAGCAACGAGAGCAATGAAAAGGCATTCGAGGTGGGGGCGTGCTTCCCTCGGCAGCAGCGTGGGAGCTGCATAGTGCTGGGCCTTGCACACAACCAACACAACCTCATCTATAGAATATGTGTGCCCTGGACAAGCCAGTGCCTTGGGCAGAACGTTTATATCTGAAGCTGCCTTGAATTTACAGGTGAAATACCTCTTGGAAAATTATTTTTCAGTGATATTTTTCTCCAGCCTTGGTTCATCCGTGGGTAGAAGAAACCCAAGGGGACTCACCCCGACACGGAAAACAAACTGTTAGCTTTGCATGTAATATAGATTATGGTATCCAATCCTGCCGAGGGAGGCGGGTGGACGGCAGGGGTGGTGTACACTGTTGTCGTTAGTTGCCGTGGGGTGCGGCCTCCCACTCATGGTGACTCCATGTGTTCAGAGCAGAACTGCTCCATAGGGTTTTCAAGGCTCTGACCTTTGGGAAACGGATCGCCAGGCCTCACTTCTGAGGTGCCTCTGGGTGGGTTCAGACTGCCAACATTTCGGCTAGTAGCTGAGCACACCACCAGGGATGCCCCCTAATACCCTTTTATTGTTTGTTCAGTGCTGCTCAAAGTCCCCGAGAATCACCACAAAACGAAACCTCTGCTGCCTAGAAAAGGTGAGGCCTCAGATACGGGCCAAACTCAGAGGGCTGTCTCAAGTCCGGGTCCCATTACAGAGAAAGCCCCTCTGCAGCTCCTGAGCCCCGCGTTGGAAGATCACGGTGAGTGCCTGGTGATACCCAGAGATCCACACTACAGACCTTCGGGACTGACTGGCAGGTCTGGCGAGAACTTGTCCGGACTCTCCCATCCAGGAAGGCCCCGAGAACATGAACCAGGTCACCTGGGCAGACACCGCGCTCATGCACCACGAGCCGTCCTACTCTGGCCCTGACATGGGAAGGGAGGCAGCAATGCTGTGTCATAGCCAGGCAAGGGCTGACCGCAGAAACATTGGGTTCTAGAAGGTTCTCCCAGCCATGGCCGAGGGGGAGGTGAGGGGAGAGGGGGACATGCTGACAGGAAAGGATCGGAAGCTGCGTGGGGGAGAACGAAGACGTAGGCGCTCCGAGGCCGCACCCAGCGCTCCCTGCTCCCTCCGATTACAGGTTACAAGCCAGCAGGCGACCGATTACAGGTTACAAGCCAGCAGGCGACCGATTACAGGTTACAAGCCAGCAGGCGACCGGCGAACCACCTCCATTAGGGATGGAACGCAGAATGGCTATAGGCTAGCGGACTAGCCAATCCCAATGCAGCATTCCATGGCACGCGCTTGCTCGGGCCTCTCGTCCAATCAGAACACGGCAGCCTCTATAAATACGGGTCGCTGAGGCCACCGCTCCGTGAGCGGTTCCCGGCAGCCGGGTGGTGGCCAGCTATGGCTCGCACCAAGCAGACTGCTCGCAAGTCCACCGGCGGGAAAGCGCCTCGCAAGCAGCTGGCCACCAAAGTGGCCCGCAAGAGCGCCCCGGCTACCGGCGGCGTCAAGAAGCCGCACCGCTACCGGCCGGGCACCGTGGCGCTGCGCGAGATCCGCCGCTACCAGAAGTCCACCGAGCTGCTGATCCGCAAGCTGCCCTTCCAGCGCCTGGTCCGGGAGATCGCGCAGGACTTCAAGACCGATCTGCGCTTCCAGAGCTCGGCCGTGGTGGCGCTGCAGGAGGCCTGCGAGGCCTACCTGGTGGGGCTGTTCGAGGACACCAACCTGTGCGCCATCCACGCCAAGCGTGTCACCATCATGCCCAAAGACATCCAGCTCGCGCGCCGGCTCCGCGGGGAGCGGGCCTAAGGCCTGGCAGAGGCCGTGGAGACTGCGTCTCTATCGAACCAAAGGCTCTTTTCAGAGCCACCCATCTTCTATGAAAAAGTTGCTGTAAAAATTTGGAGTTACTCAATTTTGGAGAGTTCTACTTATGCTAGTTGGAGCCCAGGTGGCGTAGCGGTTAAGAGCAAGGCTGTTAATCAAAAGGTCGGCGGTTGCAATCCGCCAGGCACTCCGTGGAAACCCTGTGGGGCAGTTCTACTCTGTCTTACAGGGCCACTGTGAGTCGGAATCTACGAGACGGCAATGGTTTTTTGTTTTTGTTTTTGTTTTTTTTTAAGCTTGTTAGACTACTAACCTAAAGGTTGGTAGCTCTAAACGCACCCAGAAGCACCTCGGAAGACAGGCCTGGTGATCTGCTTCCAAAAGGTCGCAGTCTTGAAAGCCCTGTGGAGCAGCTCTGCTCTGCGCGTGGGATTGCCAGGAGTTGGAGTCCACTCTGAGGCAGCCAGCCACAATTCCCTAAATTCCCTCTTCATCTGCCAACTAGACCACATCACACACTGGGTCTGACCATGAGAGATGTCCAGAGCCCTCCCACTGTGCTGTGTAATATGCAGGCAATGGAAGAAAATATGGAACGCTGGGTGCCAAAAAGGAGAGGGGAAGAGGGAGAGGCTGCCTTCATAATTTCTGTCAGTACTGTGTTCCCCCACCCCAAATAAACATGAGCGTTGAAAGGAGTGTTGTACAAAGGCAGCTTCCAGGTAGTCCCCAGGTTGCCATCCCTAACCCTTCCTGTATAGAAAGTGGGCCAAAGCCTCTGGAATCAGGGATAATGTGGGCCCCAGAGACAAAATGCTAGACTCATCATGTGCACAGCAGCCAGGTTTTAGGGACATTCTGATCGACGACCAAACCTACAGCTGGTTTAACAACATCGTTTTGTTAAAATAAATCTTGTTTAATAATAGGAAGTTAAGGTTGGTACTTCTGACACTCAGTTTGAGGGAAAAATCAGTTGGTGTGATAAGCAGTAAGATCCAGAGCTAATCCCTTGGGTGCCTATCTGGTGTTAGAAGGGGGGGAGTCCCCTACAAAAAAAAAAAAAATTCAGAAACACATTTACAGTGGCTGAGCAGATCCAGGCTGAAATCATTTAATATTCTATTATTGGAACATAAATATTAATATTGCAAGTCAGAAGGTCAGCCCAGATGCAAGGGGTGGGAAATGGACTCCACTTTTCATGAGGAAGAGCTGCCAGCTTTCACTGCGGAGGACATGGGTAGAGGGGGGTGGAAACATGGTGGTTTTCCCAATCTACCACGAGCTGATTCTTTTCGGAAGTTTTGAATGGTTTGCCACTTCTCAGGTACCTTGTTCCCTGGTGTGGCAGGCCATCTCTTAGAGGGCTACCTACCCCCAATGAATCCCACCTCCTGGAATTCACACCCTTGTGTAGGGGAGGGTGGGCTGGACCTAGTGACTCACTTGTAAGGAAAAAATAGAACAAAAATGATGGGATATCACTTCTGATATTAGTTTACCTGTGGCTTTCTGGCTGTCTCTTCCCCCGAGGGAGCATGTTACGGTGCTATTATCCCCGCTATAGAAGAGGCCCACACAGAGCGGCAAGGAACGGAGGCCCTCAGTGCCACAGCCCAGGGAAGAACCATAGTCTGCCAACAAGCACGTGAGAGAGCGGACAAGCAGATCCTCCAGCCCTGACAAGTCTGGAGATGACCACAACCTCATGAGAAACCAGAGTCGGAGGACCAGCTGAGCTGCCTTCAGATGCCGGCCCCAAGGAAACTGTGAAATAACAAGTGTTTGTTGTTTTCAGCCACTACGTTTGGGCAATAACTGGTTACATAGCAACGGTACCAAATACACTCAGTCACCGAAATTTATTTCCTTTTGTCATTCACTCATATTCCATATATCTATCCATCCCACTTTTATTTATATTTTCATATTTTTATTCATTTATTTGGTGCCTCTGCTAAATGCCAGGCATGGTTTTAGGTCCTGGCAACACAAAGATGTCTTTGTCCTTCTCCTCAAGGAGCTAACGTAGTGGGGCAGAGACAGGCCAATAACTAACTACCCTACACTCTGTGAAGTACTACCTGTGAAGAGGGGTGTATGACGTGGTAGGAAAGCTTAGTGGGGAGAAGCTCTGTTGGATTTGTTTATAGAGTCATGGGGCCTAAGTGTACGACTTTCAGTTACTCCTGTAACTGCTCTGGTACTACTGTCCCACTGCCCACCTGTGTCTGTTGCGTACTAAAACATGCGTGGTGTGATCTGGGAGAGAGTTTGACCACTATGAGGGAGAAAGAGGAGAGCCTTAAGCAGGATCTCAACTCTTTGTTTTCACCCAGATATACTTACAGAAAGGCATTTGTTCTCACTATGAAAAAAGGGAGATTTTTAAAAAATACTGTAGAGTCCAGAGGAAAGGCCATAGAACTTCTTTAGTTACCCAGTGTCATGGATTGAATTCTGTCCCCCCAAAAATATGTGTATCAATTTGCCTGGGCCATGATTCCTGGTACTGTGTGATTTTCCTATATGTTGTAAATCCAGCCTCTATAATGTTAATGAGGGAGGATGGGTGGCAGTTAGTGAGAAAGGACTCAACCTACGAGATTCGATTGTGTCTTGAGGCAATCTCTTGAGATATGAAAGAAAGAAGCAAGCAAAGAGACAGGGGGACCTCATACTACCAAGAAAGCTGCACCAGGAGCAGAGCACATCCTTCAGACCTGGGGTCCCTGTGTGTGAGAAGCTCCTCAGCCATGAGAAGATTGAGGACAAGGACCTTCCTCCAGAGCCGACAGTGAGAGAAAGTCTACCCCTGGAACCGACACCCTGAATTTGGACTTTTAGTCAACTTTACTGAGAGAAAATAAACTTCTTTATTAAGCTTTGTTAAAGCCATCCACTTGTGGTATTTCTGTTATAGCAGCACTAGATGACTAAGACACCCAGCAAATTTAAGAATATACATTATGAATTCAGAGTAACAGCGGTCAGGATGTTTTTTGTTTTGTTTTTATTGTAAAAATATGTATAACACAACATTTGCCAATTTAACATTTTTGGGGTGTACAATTTCATATCAATTACTTTAATCATGTTGTGCAGCATCACCCATAATCCTTGCCAAATTTCCCTTCACCATAAACACTCACTACTTCCTAAACAAGGGCTACCCCTCTTCCCCCTCCTCCAAAGACAGGGATCCTAGGCCCTGAGATCGGAGGGTGCCTGTTTGAGGAATAGCAAAGAGACTGGTGTGGTTAGAGGAGAAGCAAGTAAAAGAGAAACACACTATACTATCGGGGAGGTAACAGAGGGTTCAGTGTGGAACCTAGAGACTTATTAAGACAAGGAACAGAAGGGCCCTCAAATCTGCAAACAAAGCAACAAGAAATGGGCCAGGGCCACAGAAACAAAGCCATTCCCCAGAACAATGGGGCAGGGTATCTAAAAATAGCCTGGAAACGTCTTTAAAGCTGCCTTTGGGAAGCAGCTGGAGAAAACCAGGCCCAGGGACATGCACAGAACATCCGCCTGCAACCACTGCGTGACGTTCCACCAGGGGCAGTGAGGGGCTACAGCCCCAGCCAGGGAATCGAACCTGGGCAGTGAGAGACTGCGCAGGCGCAACACCCCATAATAAGTCCTGCTACAAATCCCAGAGGCCTCCAGGACAGGAGCCATCTTGGAAAGCTGGTGGGCACACACCGTAGTTAACATATCCCTGCCTGTGTCTATGAATAAACATGAATCTTTTCCTGCCCAAGAACTTTTAAAAACCCGGGCAAGTCCTTTGTTCTGTGAGACAGGGTAAGCATTGCTCTAGGCCCTCCTTGTCTCGACTTGCAAGCCTCTTCAATAAAACTTTTCTTGTGTGGAAAACTCAACATGCCTTACCTGCTCATTCTTGACCAGTGAGAGGCAAGAACCTTATTCAGGTAACACTCTCACTGCTGGTAACCACTAATAAACTTTGGTCTCTATACATTCGCCTATTCTTGTTATTTCATATAAGTGAGATCATACAATATTTGTCCATCTGTGATTGACTTAGTTCACTGAGCATAAAGTTTTCAAGGTTTATCCATATTGTACCATGAATTAGGACTTCATTTCTCTTCATGGCTGAGTAGTATTCCATCGCACAGGGTGGTGTTTTGAGGATCTCATGGATTGAAGGATCAGCCAGCTACACTGAGGCACCCAAGGTCACGCAGGTTCTACAGGCCCTGAGTTCATTTTCTGTTGCTGCTGTAGCAAATTATCACAAACTGGGGGCTTAGAGGGAATCCTTGGTTGGTGCAAACAGTTAAGGCACTCAGCTGCTAATTGAAAGGTTCGAGGTTTGAGTCCACCAAGAGACACCTCAGAAGAAAGCCCTGGCGACCTGCTTGCAAAAAATCAACTACTAAGAACCCTATGGAGCACAGTTCTACTCTGACACTTATGGATCGCTGTGGGTTGAATCGGCTTGACTGGTACTGGGTGCAGGGACTTAGAACAACAGAAATCTGTCCTGTCACAGCTCCAGAGGCCAGAAGTTTGAAATAAATTAATGTAGCACAATGAATCAACAATATTATGAATATTCTGGAGTTCTTTCCCTTCTTTAGAAAAACCTCACCACCAAAATGTATATAACAATATACCTATAAAAAAAATTCTCCAGGCAAGCCCCATCCTTTCTGTTCACTTCAGCATGTTTTATTTTGTATAAGCACCTTATTTCTTTCTCTTTAATTTTTTCTGCAATGTTATTAACGTTGTGAGGTCTGACCTGGTTCTGGTGGTTAGGACCAGTGGAAGAAGTACAGCATTTGTAGTCGGTATGAGAACAGAAATGCTACAGAATTGAATTGGATGAATTCATTCAATTTAGTTGGTGTTAAAGATGTCGCCGAGGCTACCACTGCTCTGCCGCAGTTTCTTCCCCGCCCCCGGCGGCCCGCCAAGCCAAGGTTTCTAACCGCGGCCCTAACTGTGGTTTGAATTTGGTGCCAGAATCCCGCGCATGTGCGGACCGGGATCTTGGCGCATGTGCAGGACCTGAGGAGCTGTGGCCCTGAACTTGACCAAGGACTTGAACCTCCCCAGAAAGGAAGATATTTTCCAGCACATCAATGTGCCCAAGGCCATTTGGAAAGCAAGAGGTCCCTTCCTTTGCAGCATTACTCAGCACCTGGATCTCCAAATATGGTCGTAGGAATGATAGAGGTTTCAGATTTCAGGCGCCAATCCCTGCGCCCTGGGGACTGGAGGACCTAAAAGCTCCCAGCTTCCTTGGGACAGGGAGGGCATGGTCTTTTCGCTGCTAGGCCCCACATTGCTCCTTGTTCGTGCAAACAATAAATTTCCACTTTGTTTCTCTTGCAACTGGTGGTGTGGTGTCAGATTATTTCAATTGGCTAATAGGACAGGACAAGAACATGACTTTGGTTACAGTGTCAGAGAAGTGCGATTTGCTAGAACAACCCTGACTCCCAGAAACATGTTCTCATGTTTCTCCTCAGGATGTAATCAATGACTGGTTTGAAGAAGAACTAGAAAACCATGCAAATAGATTAAGGGGTGTTGGGGAGTAATCCTCCAAACATTAGGCATTTAAAAGGAACTATGGCTAAGGACCAGGGGGTGACCTGTGGGGTTTACAATCAACTTTACCCAAACAGTCACTACGAGTAGAAACTGACTGAACAGCAGTGGGAGTGTGTGTGTGTGTTTTACCCAAATAATTCGGTCTTTGTCCTTGGTTCCTGAAAGATAACCTTGAAATCTTTCCAGTGATAGAAGTGTTTTTTTTTATCTATGAGGGCTCTAGATCACATCTACCTGAACCAAAAAAAAAAAAAAAAAAACCCATTGCTGTGGAGCTGATTCCAACTTATAACGATGCTACCTGAACAGACTATGCTAATAAGGTGACTCCTTATTGGGAGCTGGCCAGGCCAGAAAGACCCACTATGTTATATCAGCCCAAACTTCAGGCGGGTGTGTGGGGAGGGACCCTGGAGGTTGATTCAATCAATCACGCCTACCAGATGAGGTCCCAGTAAAGGCTGTGGATATGGAAGCTCCACGGGCTTCCTGGTTGGTAAAACACACCAATGCATGTGGAAGGTTCTGTGTCCCTTGTGGGACATGGAAGCTCCCCACTGGGAACCCTCCTGGACCTCGCCTTCTGTGTCTCTTCATTTGTATCCTTTTTGCTATAATAAAACTGTAGTTACAAGTATAAGGTTTTCCTGAATTTTGTGGGACATTCTAGCGAATTATTAAGACCAAGGGAGTGGTGGGAGCCAGGAGGTCAGAAGTGAGGTAGGCCCTGGGGACTCCATGAGCTTGTGGCTGGTATTCTGAAAGGGTAGTGGGAAACCCACAAACTGTAGCCAGCAGATGAGAATTGAGGCAGGCCTTGGGACCTCCAAGCTTGTGCCTGGTGTGTGAAGTCCTGGGCCGACTTGGCATCTGGAGGACTGTGCCCTTTAACTTGTGAGTTCCGACCTAGCTCTGAGTGGTCAGGGCCAGAGGAAGAGGTGCTGCACGGGCGGCGGGGATCAGGGCAGAAGCGGAACAGAATTAAATCGGATGAATTTTACTCAGAAGGTGTGTCAGACAACGGACAAGTCAGTTTGCTGCAAGATTCCTCGACCATGTGTCACCTCCATTAATTAGCTGCAGTTGAAAAGCTTCTAGGGCTTATTGAAACATTTAAATCTAGATCAGAAAAAAATTTCAAAGGCATCAAGAAATTTGCTTCTATCAGTTTCTACTTTAGAATTTATTTTGTTTTTACAATTTCATCATCACCTGCTAAAGGTTTGAGGAATATTTCCCAAAGTGCTGTGAAGCGCAAGTGTAGACTTTATCTTAAAAGACAAAAAGCAATAGATGTTTGCTAATTGTCCGTGAGGAACTATGAATTACCACCCACACGTATATACCCCTCACAGTTTCAAAGTTGGAAAATCTCTCTTTCAAAGAAGTAAAAAAGGAGGTGGATAAAGAAATCATTACAATTTGAGCAATATGTCTTTCCACAAATTATAACAATCTAAAATTATTAAAAGACAGCTACCCGGCCAACCAACTGGAAGAGATCCATGTTTATGCCTATTCCAAAGAAAGGTGATCCAACTGAATGTGAAAATTATAGAACAATATCATTAATATCACACGCAAGTAAAATTTTGCTGAAGACCATTCAAAATCGGCTGCATTAGTATATAGACAGGGAACTGCCAGAAATTCAGGCAGGTTTTAGAAAAGAACATGGAACTAGGGATATCATTGCTGAGGTCAGATGGATCCTGGCTGAAAGGAGAGAATACAAGAAGGATGTTTACCTGTGTTTTATTGACTATGCAAAGGCATTCGACTGTGCGGATCATAACAAATTATGGATAGCATTGCTGAGAATGGGAATTCTGGAACACTTCATTGTGCTCATGAGGAATCTGTACACGGATCAAGAGGCAGTCTTTGGAACAGAACAAGGATACTGCCTGGTTTAAAGTCAGGAAAGGCGTGCGTCAGAGTTGTATCTTTTCACCCTACCTATTTAATCTGCACGCTGAGTAAATAATCTGAGAAGCTGGACTGTATGAAGAAGAACAGGGCATCAGAATTGGAAGAAGACTCATTAACAACCTGCATTATGCAGATGACACAACCTTGCTTGCAGGAAGTGAAGAGGGCTTGAAGCACTTACAGATGAAGATCAAAGACCACAGCCTTCAGCATGGATCACACCTCAACATAAAACCAGAATCCTCACAACTGGGTCAATAAGAAGCATCATGATAAATGGGGAAAAGATTGAGGTTGTCAAGGATTTCATTATCTTTGGATCCAAAATCAACACCCATAGAAGCAGCCAGCAAGAAATCAAGAGGCATCACATTGGGCGAATCGGCTGCAAAAGACCTCTTTAAGTGTTGAAAAGCAAAGATGTCACCTTGAGGGCTAAGGTGTGCCTGACCCAAGCCGTGGTGTCAGCAGTTTGAAGCTACCAGGCACTCCTTGGAAACTCTATGGGGCAGCTCTACTCTGTCCTATAGGGTCACTATGAGTCTGAATTGACTCAACGGCAATGGGTTTGGTTTGGTTTTACATTAACAATGAAGCCCTGGTGGTGCAGGGGTTAAGAGCTCAGCTGCTAACCAAAAAGTAGGCAGTTCGAATCCACCAAGCCGTTCTGTGGGAATCCTGCGGGGCAGCTCTACTCTGTCCTATAGGGTTGCTATGAGTCAGAATTGACTCGATGGCTATGGGCTTGGTTTTTCTTTTCCTATCAACAATATCAGCTATTTATTCAACATTAATTTGGCCACAATGTGCCTTAATCACAGAAAGCTTGTGTTGTAATCTGTTCTTTAAAAAGTGCTTGTCCTACACCAAGTACCAATCCAGCAGGAGCTGGTCACCAACTGCTGCTCCAGGAAGCCTCTTGGTGCATGAAGAATCTTGACACCGATGCTCTCCATGAGCATCGTCTATACTTCAGTGAGTGCACGACATTTCACATTCTGGCGAGTGGATTCCAACGCATGGCGACCCCATGCATGTCAGAGTAGAACTGTGCTGCACAGGGTTTTCAATGCTGATGTTTTGGAAGTAGATCACCAACCCTTTCTTCTGAGGTGCCTCTGGGGGGGACTTAAACTTCCAACCTTTCTGTTAGCAGCTGAGTGCATTAACCGTTTACACTACCCAAGGTCTCTCTCTCTCTCTCTACATATAATGTATGTAGTCAAATATACATATATATATAGAGAGAGAGAGTCCCTGGGTGGTGAAAACAGTCAAGTGCTTGACTATTTTCCAAAAGGTTGGTGGTTCAAACCCACCCAGATGCGCCTTGAAAGACAGGCCTGTTGATCTGCATCTGAAAGGTCAGAGCCTTGAAAGCCCTATGGAGCCGTTCTACTCTGCACACGTGGGGTCGCCATGAGTCAGAACGGACTTGATGGCAACTAACAACAACATATACCTAATACAGTTAGAATTAAATGTGATATTGGCACTTTTCTCCAGATAACATAAAGTAACACAACACCTATTTCTAATTAAAACAGTATTTATTAAAAATAACTAAGTTAAAAAAAAAAAGAAATGCTAGAATTTCATTAAAAATCCTCCAGCTGTGTGTAACTTCCACGCGTGAGTAATAGGCGGCTTACCCCCAAACATGGAAATGACACAGCACACCAGCCTGTGGAAAGACACAGCAGGCCTCCCCATTAGGAGAGGCACCCCAGTTACATATCTAGTCTCCCTCCTCCACCTTCTGGCAAGGGAGTAAGAAAACACAGGGGCTGATGGAATTGTAGAAAGGATCTTAGGGAGACACTAATGGTTAGGAGACGGTTTGGTGTAAACGCACAATGTAGGCAGGGATTTGAATCTCACCTCTGTGACTTATTAGTTGGTGTCTTAGTCATCTAGTAATGCCATAACAGAAATACCACAAGTTGGATGGCTTTAACAAAGAGAAATTTATTTTCTCATAGTCTAGTAGGTTACAAGTCCAAATTCAGGGCATCAGCTCCAGGAGAGGGCTCTCTTTCTCTGTCAGCCTTTTCATCAATGTTCACCCGGAAAAGGAGCTTCTTCACACAGGGACCCCGAGTCTAAGGGACACGCTTTGCTCCTGGGGCTTCTTTCTTGGTGGTATGAAGTCCCCAACTGTCTGCTTGCTTCCCTTTCCTTTCATCTCTTGAGAGATAAAAGGTGGTGCAGGCCACACCCCAGGGAAACTCCCTTTACATTGGATCAGGGAGGTGACCTGAGTAAGGGTGGTGTTATAATCCCACCCTAATCCTCTCAACATAAAATTACAACCATGAAATGGAGGACAACCACACAGTACTGGGAATCATGACCTAACCAAGTTGATACACACATTTTTTGGGGCAAGGGGCATAATTCAATCCATGACTGTTGGGCTATCCCACCCAGCTAGTGGCAACACCTTGACAACCCCGGGCCTCGCAGGGCACTGGACCAGTGGTGGATGCCGATTTCTGCTCCCTTGTGTAGGCACAGCACATCATGCCCTGACTTCGTTGGTTAACAGTCCTAGTCTTTTTCTTTCCCATTGTTAATTATGATTTTTCCTGCTTCTCAGGCCTGCTTACTGCCACTGCACGGTCCCCTCCCCAGCCCCAAATGCTTGAAAACTGCAGGGCTCCTAACCACTGGGAGAAAAACCTCAGAAATGGCTGCGGGGCCCCTTCTTACACAGCTGCAGAAAGGCACACAGACTTGGGTAAAAATGTATAATTATGTTCTATTTTCCATAATCATGTAAAAACTTCAAAGTGTTATTTGCACAAATCACTCTTTGAAGACATCAGGGCTTCCGAGGTGGTTGCTCTGTCCTGTGAAATGTAACATAAACCAGAAAACCAGACAAGTTCTGGCTCACGGAGACCCCATGTGTCCACAGTACGATGGCCCCATAGGGTTAAAATAAGCCAGAAAACCAGACCAGTTCTGGCTCACGGAGACCCCGTGTGTCCACCGTAGGATGGCCCCATAGGGTTAACATAAGCCAGAAAACCAGACCAGTTTTGGCTCACGGAGACCCCGTGTGTCCACAGTAGGATGGCCCCATAGGGTTAACATAAACCAGAAAACCAGACCCGTTTTGGCTCACGGAGACTCCGTGTGTCCACAGTAGGATGGCCCCATAGGGTTAACGTAAGCCAGAAAACCAGACGAGTTCTGGCTCACGGAGACCCCGTGTGTCCACAGTAGGATGGCCCCATAGGGTTAACATAAGCCAGAAAACCAGACCAGCTTTGGCTCACGGAGACCCCGTGTGTCCACCGTAGGATCGCCCCATAGGGTTAACATAAACCAGAAAACCAGACCAGTTTTGGATCACGGAGACCCCGTGTGTCCACAGTAGGATGGCCCCATAGGGTTAACATAAGCCAGAAAACCAGACCAGTTCTGGCTCACGGAGACCCCGTGTGTCCACAGTAGGATGGCTCCATAGGGTGTTCTCGGCTGTAATCCTTGTGGTAGCAGACCACCAGGCCTTTCTTCCATGGCATCGCTGCGCAGGTTTGAACCAGCAACCCTCAGGTTAGTAGTCAAAAGCAAACCATTTGTGCCACCTGGGGACCTGAAATGTAACACGAGCCCCTAAAACTCTTTAATTCTGAGTGGTGGTGTCGCTTCCATGTTTGCCCTGGAAACAATGCTGATAGAGATACACATATCTGTCGTCTGAGGGGTTTCGGCTCTTGCAAGGATCTCTGCTCAGTCTAAAACGGGTGTCCACACTTCTTCTCTCTGCCACATGTGTAGAGGTGACAAGAGGACCCTGGCTGTATTCTCTGGAGTTGACAGAGTGTTTGTATCTTTTAAGCAAGTACCAGGGGACCTGGGGGCTCCAGACTATGTGTGTTTCAGGGATCCAGCTGGAGCTACTTCTTACCCTCAGTTGTTGGTGTCATTAGCTTCCAGGGGGTCAGCCCCAATTCGTGGTGGTCACGTGCACAACAGAAGGAAATGCAGCCCAGTCTTGCACTGTCCCCATGATTGGTTCCTAGTCTAGTCCATCTTGGTCTGAAAGCGCCACTGAAACCTATTCAGCATCAGAGCCACACCAGGTCTCCACTGACAGGTGGGTGGTGGCTGTGTATGAGGAGACAGACCTGGGTCTCCCAACTGGAAGGCAAGCATTCTACCACTGAACCAGCATGGCTTTCAAATCAACCAGGGGAGGGGGTGGCTCAGAGGATAGTGTTTTGCCCTCTATCATGGACCCTGGTCCAAGGCCATCTTTCTTCAGGACAGGGGCAGGTGGCCTACTGGAGAGAGAACTGGGTTTTGGCCATCTGATCCCCAGTCCCTGGTGGGGGTTCCCTTAGACAGGCTGCAAGCTGTTCTCAGGGAGGTGGTGGCCGGCATGGTCACCTTGGAAAAGCACTGCTCTGCCTGCTTCCAGTTCACACATCCTCCCTTCCCTGGGCCCAGCCCCTGTGGGTAGGAAAGAAGGCTTGCCCAATATGGTTCAGTAGAGGTAAAAGAGACCAAAAAGAAAGAGGAAAGTGGTAAGTAATGGCAAATCAGAAGCAACTGGGTGCCAAGTAACTCAGGAAAAGAAGATCCTCAGCCACTGGCTCCAAACCTTGCATTTGGAGAAGGGCTTTTGTAGTATAAATTATACCTATCATTGTGAGACCAAAAGGTCCTTGGTGGCAGGAGCGGTTTACACTCATTGCTAATAGAAAGGCTGGTGCTGTGGAAGAAAGCCCTGGCAATCTGCTTCTGTAAAGATTACAGTCAAGAAAAGTCTATGGAAAGCTTCTAGAGGAATTTAGCGAAGTTGCAGGGTACATGGTCAACAAACAAAAATCAGCTGGTTTTCTATACACCAGCAATGAGAAGTCTGAAGGGGAAATTAGGGAAACAATTCCATTCAAAACAGCATCTAAGAGAATAAAATACCTAGGAGTAAATCTAACCAGGTACATGAAGGACTTATAAATGGTAACTATAAAGCTCTGCTGAGAGAGATTAAAGAAGACTTAAACAAATGGGAATGTTCATGGATCAGAAGATTTAATATTGTTAAGATGTCAATACTACCCAAAGCAATCTATGGATAAAATGCAATCCCGATCAAAATTCCAACAGCCTTCTTTACAGAAAAAGAAAAACCAATCCTCAACTTTATATGGAATGGCAAGAGGCCCTGAATAGCTACAGTAATGTTGAAAGAGAAGAACAAAGTAGGAGGACTCATAGTCTCTGATTTTAAAACATATTATACAGCTACAGTAATCAGAACAGCCTAGTACTGGCATAACAGTAAACACATAGATCAACGGAATAGGATTTAGAGTTCAAAAATAAACCCACACATCTATGGTCAATGGATTTTTGACAAGGCGGCTAAGTCCATTAGATGGGAAAAGAAACATATCTTCTGTAATGGTGCTGGGAGAATCGGATTACCACACGCAGAAAAATGAAACAGGAGCCATGCCTCACACCATACACAAAAACAAATTAAAAACGGATTAAGGACCTAAATGTGCAAACTACAATCACAGAATTCTTAGAAGAACAAGCAGGGGCAGTGCTGTCAGGCCTGGCTTTTAACAATAGATTATCTAATATAATAGCAAAAGCACAAACAGCAAAAGACAAAATAAATAAATGGGACCTCACAAAAATGAAAAACTTTTGTGCATCAAAAGATTTTACCAGAAAGGTAAAAAGACAAACTACTGACTCGGAGAATATCTTTGGAAACCATGTATCCAATAAGAATCTAATAACCAAAATATATAAAATTTTGACAACTTAACAACAAAAAGACAAATAACCCAATCTTAAAATGGGCAAAGGACTTGAATAGACATTTCACTGAAGAAGGCATTCAAATGGTTACCAAACACATGAAAAGATGCTCAGCATCATTGGCCATCAGAGAGTCGTGAATCAAAACCTCAGTGAGGTACAATTTCACTCCCACTAGGATGGCAAACGGGTAGGATGGCTAAGGAGGCCTGGTGGCGCCGTGGTTAAGAGCTCAGCTGCTAACCAAAAAGGTCAACAGTTTGAATCCTTGGAAACCCTATGGGGCAGTTCTTTTCAGTTCTATAGGGTTGCTATGAGTTGTAATTGACTTGACAGCAATGGGTTTGGTTTGGTTTGGTTTGGAGGATGGCTAAAATTAAAAAAAACAAAACAGAAAATAACTAATGTTGGTGAGGATTTGGGTAAATTGGAACACTTACCCATTGCTGGTGGGAACGCCAAATGATACAGCTGTTGTGGAAACCAGTGTGGCAGTTCCTCAGAAAAGTAAAAACAGAACTACTATATGACCCAGGATTTCACTCCTATGTGTAGACTAAAAGGCTTGAAGTCAGAGACTCAAACAGAGACTTGTACACCAATGTTCACTGCAGCACTATTCACAATAGCCAAAAGGTGCAAACAACTTAAATGCCCATCAACTGGTGAATGGATAAATAAACTGTGGTACAATGGAGTACTACTCAGCCGGGAGGAGAAATGAAATCTTAATACATGCTACAATATGGATGGAGCTTGAAGACAGTATGCTGAGTGAAATAAGTCAATCACAAAAGGACAAATATTGTATGACCGCACTTATATAAAAATACAAGAAAAGGCAAATGTATAGAGAACAAAGTTTATTAGTGGTTACCAGGGGCGGGAGGAAGGGGGAAAGGGGGCTAACGGAGATGGAAATATCACATTGATTAAGGACAAGTTTGCACAGCCGATTATTGTAAGTACTGTTGATAAGTTATACACCTGTAAAAAGTTGAATTGGCAGAAGTTGTGTGATAGATATATTTAGGACAACAACAACCACAACAAAAGAGCAAGCAGCTGCTGAGGTTGCTTATGTACAAGCAAAAAACTCATGGGATTTGGCTCCTTGGTTTAGAGGTTTAGGGTCATGGTCTCATGTGACATCCCAGCTAATTCGCATAATAATGAGTTTAATACTTCTTTTCTACCTCCTAGTTTGTTGTATAGTGCATCGGGTCTTAAAAAATTGCAAGCCAGCTATCTAAGGCACAACAATTGATCTCTATTTGCCTGGACCAACAGAGAAAAAATTAGGAATAGGAGGAGGATACAGAATGTGTGGCTAACTGCCTCCATAGACAAATGTTCCCCTTTGCCATGAGACCAGAAGAACTGGATGGTGCCTGGCTACCATTACTGTAGAAGAATCCTGATCAAAGGGGGAAATGCAGAACAGAATTTCAAATTCTCACGGACTCCAGGCTTCCTTGAGCCACGGAGGGTGGATGAACCCCGGAAACTACTGCCCTGAGATAAACCAAAAATATCCCTTGATGTCTTCTTAAGAACTTTTAAGAACTATCTATCTGGGATCAAAGTGACAACAGCAACTCAAAAGATTAGATAGAAACCATAGGGGCCATTGAATTTATGTTATGGAGGAGGAGCAACTCAGAAAAAGAGGGTGAGGATGGCTGCACAGCTCGAAGGATGTAATCAGCGCCCCTGTATGATACATGCCGAAACTGTTGAAGAGGTGTGTGTTTTGCTGTGTATATTCTCAGCAACAAAAACAATAAAAAACTGGCAAACCACATAAAAAAAAAAAAAGCCTATGGAGCTCAGTTCTACTCTAACGCATGGGGCCGTCGTGAGTCTGAACTGATTTCAGGACAACGGATTTGGTAATTTTTTTTATCATGGATGTTGAGATGGCAGCCCCCACCCCTAGGCAGAGCCCCCATCCCCAGGCAGGCAGCTAGGAGAAGTGATCAGTGCAAAAAGCTTGGGGAGTGTGGGTACCTGAGTAACCAAGGGAAAATCCATTGACTTTCTTCCGTAAATTCATGGTGCTTATTGTTAGACTGAATTCAGAGCCTTTCTACATTTCTTCAGGTGAGTTGGGAACAGAGCAATGAGCATCCCCAGTCAGTAAGCACATGAGCTTCCCCAGGACAGATGCCCAAGCTATCTACCAAATTCATATTCTTCTCCTTCAGAGAACATGGTAGGAAGCCCATCTCTAACCCCTTGAAATAGGTGTGTAAAGGAGAGGGTCTTTGGCCAAAAAAAAATGAGTGCAGACGAGGCGTGACCCTTGAGAGCAGGTGAGCCCCGTCCTGGGGACTGACAACATCTCAAATGTTGGAGGCTGTTAATTTGCCTCCCTGAGCAAGAACATCCTGGAGCAAAGTCCCAGGCAACCCACAATGAACCCATAGTGAGGGTAGGTAATCACATTTGACTCTGAGCCACTGAGCTATCGGGGCTGTTTGTTATGGCAACACAATCTTGACTGATACAGCAGGCACTTTCATAACTACAGAGAAACAGGATCACAGTAGAAGGAAGTCTGGATACCAGGTCACGTAGCAGCTGCTGAGGTTCAGGCTGGAGAAGGAACAACTTGGTGGTCAGGAAAGGGGGTGTGGGGTGGATATCAAAATTGAGACCTTCAGATATTTGAAGGGCTGTTTTTATCATACAAAATGGAGCCCTGGTGGCACAGTGGTTAAGAGCTGTGCTGCCAACCAAAAGGTGGGCAGTTTGAATCCACCAGCCGCTCCTTGGAAACCCTATGGGGACAGTTCTACTCTGTTCTGCTCTGTCCTATAGGGTCGCTATGAGTCAGAACCGACTCCACGGCAACAGGTTTGGTTTGGTTTTAATATATAAAAGCAGGAGAGATCACTCTGTGTTGTTTCAAAGGGCAAAAGAAGAATCAAGGGCGAGAAGTTGCAGGGAGGTAGCTAGGCACCTCACATAAAGCAATTCTTACCAGTGGGGATTACCAATAGTGGGACTCACCATGAGGCTGCCTGTCTGTCTGCACGGGTTACTGCTTTGGCAAGGTGATCCAACCATTTAACTTTTAAGGTCCCTCCCAATACCAAGCTTTTACTATGCTATGGAAATGAAGCTGAAAAACAATATTAATTATAATTCAATGTTCTCTACATTTTACTTCATAAAATGCTGCCTTTAAATATCCTCACTGATGAAAATGACACGCAGAGGTGGTCAGGGACTGAGGATTCACGGACCAAATTCACTCGTTACGCACGTTTTTCCGAGTGTCCACCCAGCCCGCCTGTCCCAGGGGCACACAGGGACGACCGAACCAGACAAACCCTGCTTTTGTCCTGTGTTCTGTCTAGTGAGGAGGGGCAGCCACGAAGGAAACGCACACACTCCACCCCGGGGCAGGCGAAAGGGAGGGGGTCCCGGCTGCCCCCAGCACGGAGGTCCAGCTGCCAAGCCGTCCACACCCGCAAAGTCTGCACCCACTCGCCAGATCCGCGCGCCTCTGGAAATGGAGGGACAGGGCTGCTTAACGTTGCAGCCCATCTGCTCCCCGGTCCCGCAGTCTCAAGTGGGCAGGCCGCGCTGGGACTCCGGCCTCAGCAGGCTTTCTCGGGTGGGGACCGCCGGGCAGCCTCAGCCTGAGTTTCCTCATCTGTCGGCTTCCTGGGACAAGGAGTGGGGAGCAGCGCCCAGCCGCGGGCAGCCAGGGTTGAGGGTGGTGTTCCAGATGAAACCACTTCGGGGTGCTGGCAAGAACCCCACCGCGAGGGCCCCGTCCCTCCTCTCCAGCCCCGGGTCGAGACGCCAGCTCACCTCCCTGGAACAGGGCGCAGGTCAAGCGGGGGATCCCACCGCGCGGGAGCCGGGAACGCGCTGCCTCCCAGCAACTCACACCCCGCCAACGAGAAGCCTGAACCCCGAAACCTCTCCCTTGCCTGCCTGCACACATCCGGGCAAACTCCTCCCGCGCCCCGCCAACCAGACCCCTGCTTGTCCCCCCCACTCCGCTGACGCCACAAAGCTCTGCCCTTCCACCGACCCTCCCCCCGTCCCCCACCACCTCGGCCCTACAATTGGTTCGAGGGTCTCCTTCCAGCACACCCAGCTATTCCAAGCCTCGCCTCGCGGCTCTCGGTTGGCTTATTTGGCCCGGTGGGCGGTACTCGGTGCGGCCGCCAGTGCCGCCTTCCCGCTTCTGCGCGCGCTCCCCCAACACTGTGAGTAAAATCCCTTTAGGGGAGAGAGTGGACATCCCTGCCCAGGGGCCGGCTGCGGGATCACCAGCTTTCCTGCACTGCGCAGTTCTCGGCTATCAGCTCTAAATCTCATGTCAAGGTACCTGGCTCACCTCCTGCCCTTGTAAACCTGAGCTCCTTGCCTTTATTCCGCCTTTTTCTGCCTCTAAAGATGTTCCTAAATTCAAGCCATAGATCACTATGACCAGACCGATCAACTAGTTTAGCCCTTGCGTTCACGCTGAAGAAGCACTGTAGGGAACGCAAGTGGCCTGTCCAATGACATTAATCTGAAGGAGTGGACCCACTTGGGTAGGATGGCTTTCCGTCCCCCCTCAGCCAGAGGCTCCGCTCTGGGCACCCGGCTTCTGTTTACAAGGAAGGGCAATCACATCCCTGCCTACCAAACCCGTTGCCGTCGAGTCGATTCCGACTCAAAGAGGCCCTGTAGGACAGAGTAAAACTACCCCCACAGTTTCCAAGGAGCGCCTGGTGGATTCGAACTGCTGACCTTTTGGTTAGCAGCCTCAGCACTAAATCACTAGCCACCAGGGTTTCCTCCCTGCCTACAAAAAATTTAAAAAAAAATTTTTTTTTTTTTTTTTTTTTGCCTACAGTTACTGAGAATTTAGTGAGAGAGCTTATATTAAATGCTCCGCACGCAAAGCTCTTGATAAAATTAACGGATGGAAGAGGCTTTAAAATGTCTGAAAAACCATCTTTATAAACCAAAAAAAACCCAAA
The DNA here is from genome assembly GCF_024166365.1 of Elephas maximus indicus. Classification (NCBI taxonomy): domain Eukaryota; kingdom Metazoa; phylum Chordata; class Mammalia; order Proboscidea; family Elephantidae; genus Elephas; species Elephas maximus. Next base: position 233,391,097 of record NC_064820.1, on the reverse strand, counting down.
CCCATTGCCGTGTAGTCGATTCGGACTCATAGTGACCTTATAAGGCTGAGTAGAACTGCCCTATAGAGTTTCCAAGAAGGGCCTGGTGGATTTGAACTGCTGACCTTTCGGCTAACAGCCATACCACTTAACCACTACACCACCAGGGTTTCCATAGCTATACCCAAAACCCAAACCAGTTGCCGTCCAGTTGATTCTGACTCATAGCAACCCTATAGGACAGAGTAGAACTGCTCCATAGGGTTTCCCAGGAGCACCTGGTGGATTCAAACCACCAACCTTTTGGTTAGCAGCGGTAGCTCTTAACTACTATGCCACCATCGGCTATAAGTAATTGTAAAAAAGGAAAGAATGTGTACAGTGCTTGTGGTTTAGAAATTACTTTCCAAATTTTTTATCCAATCTGGTCTTAACAACAGCCCTTTGAAGTAGGGAGGGATAATATCTGGTGTGTGCATACGTTTGAGTGTGTGTCTGTGTGTGTCTTTTACCCCACTCACGCCTCACTTCCCAATGGAAGAGTTTCTGTTTTCCTTTGTTCTGTGGGGGTTTCTTGGAAGGTATTTGTGCCTCTGGTTGAAGAGGCTAAAATGGCAAATATGAACCCCTATTTTTCACCCTCATAACATGCCCAGCACCTGGGATAAAGCCAAGGAGCTCTGTGGGCAGGGTCGGCTTGGATGCCTGAGGGGAAACTGCTCACCTCAGACTTCCTCTGGGAGGTACTTAAAGCCAAACAGCTCTCTTGGTTTCTTGCCCAGGAGCCATGGATGCTGTGGAACTTGCCAGAAAGCTTCAGGAGGAGGCCACTTGCTCCATCTGCCTGGACTACTTCACAGACCCGGTGATGACGGCCTGTGGCCACAACTTCTGCCGGGAATGCATCCAGATGAGCTGGGAGAAAGGGAGAGGGAAGAAAGGGAGACGGAAGAGAAGGGGTTCCTTCCCCTGTCCTGAGTGCAGGGAGATGTCCCCACAGAGGAACCTCCGGCCCAATCGCCTGTTGACCAAAGTGGCCGAGATGGCGCGCCAGCACCCCAGCCTCCAGAAGAGGGACCTGTGTAAGACACACCAGGAACTGCTGAAGCTGTTCTGCCAGGAGGACCAGAGCCCTATCTGCGTGATCTGCAGGGAGTCCCGAGAACACCGGCTCCACACCGTCTTCCCTATCGATGAGGCCATCCAGGATTACAAGGTGGGCTCCACCCCAGAGGGCCAAGGTATGTTGGGAGGAGAGGGCATGTGTGAGGGAGGGCAGGCTACCGAATGCTGCAATAGACCCCAACATGGAGAACAGCACTGTGAAAGCTTTCTCTTGGTTACAGGACAAAACTAGATGGGTGGTGTCTTAGTCATCTAGTACTGCTATAACTGAAATACCACAGGTGGATGGTTTAAGAAAGAGAAATTTATTCTCTTAGAGTCCAGTAGGCTAGAAGTCTGAATTCAGGGTGTCAGCTCCAGGGGAAGGCTTTCTCTCTCTGACAGCTCTGGAGGAAAGTCCTTGTCATCAGTCTTCCCCTGGTCAAGGAGCTTCTCAGGCGCAGGGACTCCAGGTCCAAAGGACATGATCTGCTTCTGGTGCTGCTTTCTTGGTGGTATGAGGTCCCCAACTCTCCGCTTGCTTCTCTTTTATCTCTTCAGACACCACAGGGAAAGTCCCTTTACCTTGGATCAGGGAGGTGAGGGCGGTGTTAAATCCCACCCTAATCCTCTCAACATAAAATTACAATCACAAAATGGAAGACAACCACACAATACTGTGAATCATGGCCTAACCAAGTTGATACACACATTTTGCGGGGGACATAATTCAATCCATGACAGGTGGCCGGGTTGGCAAGAGAGCCTGCCTCCAAGGTTATTCAGGAGTTGTCTTAACTAGCTAGTGAGCTATTACACGACTATCACAAGTGGATAGTGTCTCAGTCACCTAGTGCTGCTGTAACAGAAATACCACAAGTGGATGGCTTTAACAAAGAGAAATTTGTTTCTTCACAGTAAAATAGGTTAAAAGTCCAAATTCAGGGTGTCACCTCCAGGGGAAGCCTTTCTCTTTCTGTCGGCTCTGGAGAAAGGTCCTTGTCATCAATCTTCCCCTGGACTGGGAGCTCCTCCATGGAGGAACCTCGGGTCCAAAGGACGTGCTCTGCTCCCTGCACTGCTTTCTTGGTGGTATGAGGTCCCCAACTCTCTGCTAGCTTCCCTTTCCTTTTATCTCTTAAGAGATAAAAGGCTATGCAGGCCACACCCCAGGGAAAACTCCCTTTACACTGGATCAGGGATGTGACCTTAGTAAGGGTGTTACAATCCCACCATAATCCTCTTTAACATAAAATTTCAATCACAAAATTGAGGACAACTACAGAATAATGGGAATCATGGCCTAACCAAGTTGATACACCCATTTTGGGGGAGACATAATTCAATCCATGTCAGATGGCTTTAAAGAAAAAATGATTTTCTCACAGTTCTGGAGGCTAAAAGTCTAAAACAGGTGTTGGCCTTGTTGATTCCTTGCTTGTCAGTAGCCCTGGGCATTCTTTGATTCCATCAAGTTCCTTGGCTTGTAGGTAGTCCTCACAAGGCATCTGTCTTCCTGTGTGCATGCATGCATGTACGTTCTCACACGTGTGTCTGTTCTGGTCTGTCCATAACTCAGAAGCGATTGAGCTTAGGATACATCTACACTGGCATGGCCTCGTTGGCCATAACAAAAGAAAACCCCCATTTCCAAACAGGATCACGTGCACAGGTATAGCGGTTAAGATTCCAGCACCTATTTTGGAGGGACACAGTTCAATCCATAACACACAGAGAGGTCATAAACATATGCAGTGGCCCACAGAGACCATGCCAACATAAATCCCAGGGACATGCACGGTGACAGCGCAGTGTGGGGAGCAGACTAGGCTGCACTTCAGCACAGGGACGCACGAAATGGCCTGGAAGCACTGCGCTCCGTAGGAACGTGCCTCCCGAGCACAGCACCCTCTGGCTGATCCCGGTCTCCCGCTCAGGGTGTTGGCAGTCCCTTTCCACCCGTGTTCTACCCGCTTCTGGAACCAGGGGCATCTTAAACTGGCAGCCTCCCGGGGGAAGGTAGTTTCTTCTCGTTCACTTAACACACAACCGGCGTGTCGCTCCTATGAGAAGATCACACACCCTCGCGAGGATTCCGACCGTGGCAACCCCGTGTGCCCCACAGGGTTCTCAGTGGCTGGTTTTTTTAGAAGTAGACCACTAGGCCTTCCTTCTGAGGCACCTCTGGGTGGACCTAAACTTCCAACCTTCAGCAGCCAAGCACAGAAATACTCGCACCACCAGGGACTCCATGAGACTGTATGGGTGCCAGGAAAATGATGGGAAGGATACCACTCACCTGAGAAAGCCAACTACAGCACATTAACATCACCGAGGTTTGGGGACAGCAGGATTGCTGGCACCGCCTCCAGAGTTTCTGATTCAGCAGGGCCGGATGGGGTCCAAGAGTTTGTGTTTCTGAGAAGTTCGTGGAGCCCTGGCGGTACAGTGGTTAAGAGCTACAGCTGCTAACCAAAAGGTCGGTAGTTCGAATCCACCAGCTGCTCCTTGGAAACCCTATGGGGCAGCTCTACTCTGTACTATAGGGTTGCTGTGAGTCAGAATCGATGCCTTGCTGCTGGTCTGGTGACCACACCTGAAAAAAAGTTTTTTTTTTTTTTTTTGCTTTTTCTAACAGCCCTGGAGGCCAGAAGTTCAAATTCGGGGTGGCTGCAGAGCCATGCTCCCTCTAGGGAAAGATCTTTCCTTGTCTCCTTCCATTTCTGGTAGCTGTGGGTGTTTCTTGGTGTTCCTAGTTTGTAGGTAGATCTTCACCTGGTGTCTTCCCCCTGTGTGTGACCCTCTCTCCATGTCTATTCCTTCCTTTTATAAGACACCACTCAGAAGGGATTAGGATTGGTACCCACCCTACTTCTGTATGATTTAACTGATATCTTCAAAGGAAAAAAAAAAAAACCCAAACCTGTTGCCGTAGAGTCAATTCCAACGCATAGCGACCCTATAGGACAGAGTAGATTTTGAGGTTGTCATGGGCTCCTGTGATCTGGGTGAGAGTCAGGACCGCTTTGGGAGGTCTATCTGCCTGAGGGGGTCAAGTAAAAGGAAGAGGAAAGAGAGGAAGCAGAGCCCTGGAAGTCCAGACTGTTCTCACACTTAAAGCTCGTGAATTAACCACAGCTAAAAAGATTCTGTTTGTCTTACCCTTGACGTGGAGAGCTGTTTCACATCAGTTCCTTTGTATAACGTGTCCATGCCCAGTGGTGCCTGGGAGACTCCTGAATGTGGCGGAGCTACTGTCTCGCATCTGCTGGTCTGTCTCACCAGAGAACTCACCTGTTCACACAGAGCCCACCAGCTGTTGGCCCCAGGCTCCTGGCCACCACGTGCTCACCTTCTAGGGGACCCCCCTTAGGATGGTCTTCAGGGGGGAGAGGCTGCAGGAGAGTACAATCCAGATGGGTGGCGGGGGGGCACAGATCCACTGTCCTCATATACTGCGGTTTGTGTGTCCTGTAGGCGAAGTTGGAGGAAAACATGGAGTACCTGAGAGAGGAAATGATGAAGACTGAGGAGGCTCTGGCCAGAGAAGACCAGACTATGAAAGAATGGCAGGCAGGTGTCTGCCCCACAGGGCACACAGCAGCTGAGAGGGCAGGAAGACTCGGGGCTTGAAATAAGTTCTGACCAGGTCAAAGTGGGGAACGGTCTCCTCTACCGCCCTGTGGGTTAGGGTCAGCGAGACACCAGAGCACCCACCAGGCCTGGTGTCCACGTGGCCTTAGAGCTTGCACAAGTTCACACCATCTCAGTTTTCACAAAGATCCCTACCTTGAGGTGGGAATTACTATTTATGGATGAAAAAATGGAACCTCAGAAAGTAGACCCAAACCGGGTGCCGAGCCAGCCAGGCTATCTGAAACATGGTTAACAGGCTCTGGCATTTTCAGGGTTTTGTTACTGTGTAAGTTTCCTAGCGCTGCCATCACAACATACCATAATGTGGGCAGCTTTAAAGAACAGGAATTTATTTTCTCACAGCCCTGAAGGCCAGAAGTTCAAATTCGGGGTGGCTGCAGAGCCATGCTCCCTCTAGGGAAAGATCTTTCCTTGTCTCCTTCCGTTTCTGGTAGCTGTGGGTGTTTCTTGGTGTTCCTAGCTTGGTAGGTGGATCTTCACCTGGTGTCTTCCCCCTGTGTGTGACCCTCTCTCCATGTCTATTCCTTCCTTTTATAAGACACCACTCAGAAGGGATTAGGATTGGCACCCACCCTACTTCCGTATGATTTAACTGATATCTTCAAAGGAAAAAAAAAAAACCCAAACCTGTTGCCGTCGAGTCAATTCCAACTCATAGTGACCCTATAGGACAGCGTAGAACTGCCCCACAGGGTTTTCAAGGAACAGCTGGTGGATTCAAACCGCCAACCTTTCGGTTAGCAGCCAGAGCCCTTAACCACTGCACCACCAGGGCTGACTCTGTTTCCCCTAACAGGGTCATGTTCATAGGGACAGGGGTTAGGACTTCAGCATATCTCTTTGGGGTACATGATTCAATCCATAACAGCCAAGTGGCCTTTGCTACTGCCCACTCCCCACCTTCTCTCCTCCTCTGGCCCCTTTTCCTCCTCATTCTTCTGGGGACCTTTTGGAAAGCAGGGCTCACGACAGCTGAATGTAGAAGGACCCAGGGCAGCAACTTCTCCTGGCTGCTCTTCAGTAAGACCCAAAGAAGAGACGAGGTGACACCCCAGAAAGAAGAGGGAATAGGCCCTGGAACTCCAGGGATTGCTTCTCTACATGGAACTTTCTGGGCCTCTGTTTTTTGCCTCTAGCCCCATCTGTGTCTTTGCTACATCGACCCATGTTTGGATTTCTAGTTTCCACTTTATGTTTCCTACTTGTGGTGGGGGATGCCTCCACAGGCTTCCTCCTTTCTCCAACACAAGAAATGCTTGCTCCAGGGGACAAAAACTCTGGACATTTGCCGTTTGGGGGTTACCCAGTGGGTTACATCACAGTGATAGTGTTGGGGGACCCTTGGGAGACCTGTCTTATCCCCTGGTTCCACATATAAATCCAGTTTCGCACAAGGGGGGCTCAGGTGATCCTGTGGTGGCAGCTCCTGGGCTGGCCCCTCCAAGAACAGGCCCTGCCCAGCTGCAGTCTGTTAGGAAAAGACCGGAAGGCAGCCTGCCTAGGTGCGCATGTGAAGGTGGGGTGACACCGCCCCTGTCTCCCCAGGAGAAGGTGAGGAACCTAAGAGACCGCATAGCGATGGAGTTTGAGAAGATGTGCATCTTCCTGGCTGAGGAGGAGCAGCGCCTTCTCCAGGCCCTGAAGAAGGAGGAGGATCAGACGGCAGAGAAGCTGCGTGAGAACAAGGCCGTCCTGGCCCAGCAGAACTGCTCCCTGGAGATGCTGCTCCTGGAGCTGGAGGACAAAAGGGAGCACTCGGCACTGCAGATGCTGCAGGTGAGGGGCGGTGTCCCGGAGGTGAGGGGGCTGTGCCCGCGGGAGCGGAAACAGGCGGAGAATCATGGATCCTTTTAGAATCAGTTCCCTTGTGACTGCAGCACACTCGTGGGATCAGGGCATAGTAATAAGACAGGGTCCCCATGGCTGAGATCTGACTTGTAGGGGACACTGAACTGCTGGGGCAAGAAAGCCCCACACAGAATGGCTGAAACCCAACTGAAACATGTTCTTCAGTCTGAGTGGTGATTTCTACCTGGGGCCCCTCCAACCCCTAGGGACTGGTGGCCACAGTGTGAAGGGCTCCATGGCCAGACAGGCACACACGACTTCACTGGCAGGAGCTCGTCACGTGGCCAAAGCTGGGCAAGGCCGCTGGGGATGGTTAGACAGCTGGCCAGCAATGGGTCTGCTCCTGTGTCCCCTAGAAGATGCTGGGGCGATTTGGTCTGACAAGTAGATGACTCTGGTACATCTAAGTACAGGCACAGCCTGTATAACGTCTGTTTGAGCAATGTCCAACCACATATACGTCTGTGCTCCCATTTTTTCTTTTTAAGCAGCTCTCTTTTTATTATTGCCCCTGATAGTTTTAAAGACCCCAAATCCCCAGAGCGAAGAGCAACAACAGGGCTCCAGGGCACATCCCACCCAATGTTGGAAGCGCTCCTCTGCCTCCTCCTAGCTTCATGCACCCGCCCAGCAGCCCCGCAGTCTGTTCACCCCTGGCGCAGGGCAGAGCTCACCACAATTCCTCCGCTCCAGCTGCATTCGCGGGCAGGGGCGCTCGCCCAGCTTGGGGTGCTGGCAGGCTCCCAGCTCCTGGCAGCAGCAGCAGCGTCTGCACCAATAGGGCGGCTGGCAGCCAGGGCTGCCACAGCCAGCTGCCAACTGCGCTGCCAGCACCTGTTCACCCGCTCATGGCCTAGTCCCCAAGGCCACCTCTTCTCCACCCTGTATGCCCCCGGCCCCGTACCTGGACGTGTGCAAAGTCCCAATCCGGCTGCTGGCATAGCCCCTGCCTGGGCTGCTGCTGCACACCTGGCAAAGCTGGCCTCCTGCAGTGGATACAGCTCTGGGGTTTGTCCAGCCGGCTTCCATAAGGTTTTAATGTAATAGGTTTTACAGGGGTTGGCTCATAACTACCCCTTGTAAGGGGACTGCTTGTATATAATATCTTCACACAATGTCTAAATCGCATAACTTCCTATTTCACAGAACATATGGTGGACGTTAAGCGACGCATGACTGTATATGTTTTGACAAGAGTCGACAGTAAATATATATCTCACTGTGACTCAGACACACACACTTCTAGAAACAGTCTCATGAGACAGACTCTATGTGTAGGGTAACTATATGCCTCGGTTTGCCTGGGACAGTCCCAGTTTTATCCCCATTGTCTTGACATCCTGTGGGGTTTGTTCTCAAGTAAGATGTCCTGGTTTAGATGATAAATTATATAATCACCCTAACTTTGGGTAATATTTTGTCTACTATACTACTTCATTAAAAACCAATTTATCCACAACCCAATAAATGGATTTCATGACCACTGCAGGGCTGGGGCTTGCAGTTTGAAAAACCCCGTTTAACCCCCTCCACCTCCACTGGCCTGTCAACATGTTTTCCCGGGTGTCCAGATATGCCTCTGCCCTCCAACCTTTTGACCAACTCTGACACCAACTGTCCCTCCCACAGCACCCTCTACTTTTCTGCTGAGTTCGATAATTCATTGCAATGGCCACACAGAACTCACGGAGAATACTCACGATTATGGGGTTTATTAGGGAAGTAACAGGTTACAATTCAGGTTCAGGAACGCCCAGCATACAGCTCTTCCCCTGGGACAGCCTCTTCTCAGCGATGCCTGGAGGCACGCCTCTCTTGGCCCTTGGCCTCTGCCCTGCAAGTGTTAAAAAGCTCTGCCGATAAGTGCCCTGAGGTACCCCACTCCACCAGTAAGCCTCTGCCAGAAGGGGCTCAGCTCTGGCTCCATGGGTCAGCAAACTTAACTCTACCAAGTGCCTGGGGGCCCCCTACTCAGCCAGCAGGCCTCTTGCTGAAGGCGCTCAGCCTTCTTGATCCGAGGGCTCATGGCCCACAGTGCAGTCTCCTGCCTCTCCTGCTACGGTTTCTCTGCCTCTGCTTCTTCCTGTCTCCAGCGTTATGGCTCTCTCTCAGTCTCCTGGTTCCCGCAGCTTCTCAGTGCAGGGATTCTGCATCCAAAGGATGCATTCTATTCCTGGCTCCTCTTCCTTGGTGGTAGTGAGATCCTCTCCTTCCTCTTCTGGGGTGGCTCATTTGAAGCCCAGCGGGATGACAAAATTGACCAATCCCTTCATTAGGGCTCCATACGTCTTATTTGCATAGTCCCACTCACCCGTCTGTGTGAATCACAAAGACAATGGCGAGTAGGGTCATCTTGAGCAGTTCATCGCTCTGCAGGAGGTACACTGCCTTCCTAAAAAAGCAGGGCTGAAAGGCCAGAAATGTAAAACCATCATCTTGGGACCTCCCTCCTGATTCTAAAGAAGGCTCTAGAGCCATTCATCGCTGTTACCTGGCTTCCCTCTCCCCTCCCAAGTTGTCTTCTTGGTGGGTGAGAGAGCCAAACCTATTCTCATTCCATCCCCGCTCCACCCCCAGTTTCTTCACATCATGGCTGTATTTATCTGGGTGGGTGTATTGGTTTCACTAGGGCTGCCATAACAAAATACCACAAAGTGGGTGGCGTTTAAAAACCAGAAATTTATGGTCTTACAGCTCTGGAGGCTAGGAGTCTGAGATCGGGGTGCCGGCTGTGTTGATTCCTCCTGAAGCTCTGAGGCAGAATCTGTTCTGTGCTTCTCTCCCAGCTTCTGGTGACAGCTGGTGATTCCTGGCTCACAGAGAGATCCTCACAGGGCTGTCCTTCCTCCATGTCTCTGGTGATTCCTGGCTCACAGAGAGATCCTCACAGGGCTGTCCTTCCTCCATGTCTCTGGTGATTCCTGGCTCACAGAGAGATCCTCACAGGGCTGTCCTTCCTCCATGTCTCTGGTGATTCCTGGCTCACAGAGAGATCCTCACAGGGCTGTCCTTCCTCCATGTCTCTGGTGATTCCTGGCTCACAGAGAGATCCTCACAGGGCTGTCCTTCCTCCATGTCTCTGGTGATTCCTGGCTCACAGAGAGATCCTCACAGGTCTGTCCTTCCTCTATGTCTCTCGTGATTCCTGGCTCACAGAGAGATCCTCACAGGGCTGTCCTTCCTCTATGTCTCTCGTGATTCCTGGCTCACAGAGAGATCCTCACAGGGCTGTCCTTCCTCTATGTCTCTCGTGATTCCTGGCTCACAGAGAGGTCGTCACAGGGCTGTCCTTCCTCTATGTCTCTCTTTTCTAAGGACACCACTCAGATTAGATTAGGACCTGACCCTACTCCCTTATGACCTCAAGTGAAATGATGTCATCAAAGACCCTATTTCTAAGCAAGGTAACTCTCAGTTATCTAGTGCTGCTGTAAGAGAAACGCCACAAGTGGGCGGCTTTATTGAACAGAAGTTTATTTTCTCACAGTTGAGGAGGCTAAAAGTCTGGATTTAGGGTAAGTGGCTCTTGGGAAGCCTTTCTCCCTCTGTTGGCTCTGAGGGAGGGTCCTTGTCTCTTCAGTTTCTGTTCCTTGGTTCCGTGGTGATCTTCATGTGGCCTGGCATCTACCTTCCCTCATCTGGGCTTCCTTGGTTCTGTACCTAATCTGCTCTTTTTAGATCTCAAAAGTGAGCGATTTAAGACATATCCAACAATGATATGGCCTCATTAACATAATAAAGGAAACCCCATTCCCAAATAGGATTATATCCATCCATTGCTGTCAATTTCAACTTACAGTGACCCTATAGGACAGAGTAGAACTGCCCCCATAGGGTTTCCAAGGAGTGGAGAGTGGATTTGAACTGCTGACCTTTTTGGTTGGCAGCCAAGCTCTTCACCACTATGTTACCAGGGCTTCTTCATAAGTACAGGAGTTTATGATTTACAACACATATTTTTGGGGACAGAGTTCAATCCATAACAGTCAAATTCAGAAGTACAGGAGTTAAAAAAAAAAAAACCAAACCAAACCCAGTGCCCGTCCAGTCGATTCCGACTCGTAGCAGCCCTATAGGACTTCAGCATATCTTTTGGGGGACACAATTCAATGAGTAACAGTGGGTCAGTACCCACCCCACCTGAAATGGATAAGAAAGTACAGGAATTGCTCCAGGTCACAGGACTGTCTGGTTTCAAAGCACCAAGGGCTCCTTTCCAAACATGGCGTGGTCTCCTGAGCCCTTCCTCTTTCCTGCTCACCAGCTGGATCTCACATGCCTGACTGGGGCTGAGAGGCTGTGACGTGTGTACTGCAGAAGGCAGACCTTGGTGGGAGGACAGTGCAGAGGGCCAGGGTGGGGGTGCAACGGTTCTGGGAAAGAAACGCCTGACAGAGATGACCGAGCTGCTCTGCAAACTGATGAGGGGGGACTTTCAGAGGTTTTAAGGATGGTGGTGAGGGGAGCTCCCATGATTCCTGTCTCCATTTCTCTCACAGGATATGAATCACCCACTTGACAGGTATGTGGTCACTTGTGCTTCCCTGGAGGCAGTGGTGGGACTGGGGGGGGGGCCCTTGTCGAGCCAGAGGGGGCAATGAGAACTGTGTTCACTGGAGGATAAAGAACCTGAAGATAGAGTACCCAGCAGCCATCCCCACTGGGCTGAAGACCGTGTGCAGGGTTCCTGGGCAGATAGAGGTGCTCAAGTGTTTCCAAGGTAAGTGGGGACCTAGGGCCAGGACTGGACAACACCCTGCCCCGCCCCCCAGCCTCAGGAGCTAACCACCACACAGGGCCATAGCTCCCGATGAGTGGAACTCGTCCCGGGTCTCAGACTTCAGTGTCGGAAGTATTTGTGTTCTGTTTTAATTTTATTATCGTATTTGTATTCTGTTCTCATTGCTGCCTTTGTATACAGGTGGCTTTATTCAGGGTCCACCTCATGGGGGATGCTTTTTCCCATTAGTAAGGATGAAGCTGGTCGAGCTGCCCAAATGATGCCTCCCCTCCCCCCCATTTCCTTACCAACACCAATGTCCACAGTTGGGGTAGGGGATTAAGAATTCATAGGCTCAGTTATATGGGGGCAGAGGAATATAGTCGATGGAGCAGCCAGGCCTCTGACCTTGGCTTTGTCATCAAGCTCAAACCCAAGAGGTTGAGATAGCCCAGATGACATGCTCCCAGAGATAAGGACTCTACTTCCAAGGAAGAGACTATGAATTCTCAGGCCTGACTGCTGGTGTCAGTGGAGGGGAGAATTCTGGGAGTTAAGGGGGCTAGGAGGACCATAGGATAGAGCCCTATCCCACGTTTTCCTGCCATGTGAAGATCTGGCCACTTGCTAGGGCTCTCCCCATTTTAACCCATGGTGGCTCTGCCTTCCCTTGGTCCTGTGCTGCCTATAGTGGACGTGGTACCTGATGCTGCCACAGCGTACCCCTACCTTCTCCTGTACGAGAGCCGACAGAGGTGCTACCTCAACTGCCCACTGGACAGCACTCTCCGCAGCAAGGACAGGTTCCTTGCCTACCCCTGCGTGGTGGGCCAGACGGCCTTCTCCACGGGGAGGCATTACTGGGAGGTGGGCATGAACCTCACCGGGGATGCGCTGTGGGCTCTGGGTGTGTGCAGAGACAACATTAGCCGGAAGGACCGGGTCCCCAAGTCCCCTGCAAATGGATTCTGGGTCGTGCAGCTGTCCAAGGGGAAGAAATACTTACCCATGTTCTCGGATGCCACCCCCTTCACACTGATGGAGCCCCCCAGCCATGTGGGGATCTTCCTGGACTATGAGGCCGGGGATGTTTCCTTCTACAACGTGAATGATGGCTCACACCTCCACACTTACTCTCAGGCTGCCTTCTCGGGGCCCCTCCAGCCTTTCTTCTGCCTCGGGGCTCCTAAATCAGGCCAGATGGTAATCTCCACAGTGACCGCGTGGGTGAAGGGTTAGAGACCCAGGCAGGGAGGACAGCTGAGGATGTCCTCATATCTGTGTAAGGTGGGGTGCCTTCTGCTCGCCCATAGGGCCCATGGTCAAGGCTCATCAAGGATGAGTGCCATTAGCTGTTCAGGGTTGTTGTGTACAAAGTCCAAACATAATCATGATTAAAACAGTTAAACATTAAAAGACTGTATTTACAGATGCTTAATAGAACCTTTGAAAGTAACCTCCTAAACTTTATTACATATATGTGTATGTTGTGGTTAGCTGCCGTCGAGTGGGCCTCCACTCCTGATAACCCCACATACAACAGAACAACATGCTGCCCAGTTCTGCACCATTCCCATGATCAGACCCTTGTGATCCACAGGGTTTTCGTTGGCTGATTTTTGGACGTAGATTGGCAGGCCTTTCTTCCTAGCCTCTTTTAGTAATGGAAGCTCGGCTGAAACCTGTTCAGCATCACAGCAACATGCAAGCCTACACTAACAGACAGGTGGTGGCTGGGCATGAGGAGCATCAGCCAGGACCAGAACCTGGGTCTCCGGCGCGGGAGTTGAGAATTCTACCACTGAACCCCCACTGCCTCAAATGTATATGACGCAGTGGTTAAGCGCTATGGCTGCTAACCAAAAGGTCGGCAGTTTGAATCTACCAGGTGCTCCTTGGAAACCCTATGGGGCAGTTCTACTCTGTCCTATAGTGTCGCTGTGAATGAGAATCGACTCGATGGCAGCTGGTTTGGTTGTCATCTATGTATGTGTGTGTGTGTATATATATATATATATATAACCAAAACCAAATCCACTGCCATCGAGTCGATTCCGACTCATAGCGACCCTATAGGACAGAGTAGAACTGCCCGATAGAATTTCCAAGGAGCGCCTGGCAGATTCGAACTGCAAACCTCTTGGTTAGCAGCCATAGCACTTAACCACTACGCCATCAGGGTTTCCATATAATACACATACACACACATACCAACAACCAAACCAAACCAAACCCAGTGCTGTCGAGTCGATTCTGACTCATAGTGACCCTACAGGACAGATTAGAACTGCTCCCACAGAGTTATATACACACATACACACACAGCTGTTGTTAGGTGCCTTGAGTCAGTTCTGACTTATAGTGACCCCATGTACAACAGAATGAAACACTGCCCGGTCCTGAGCTGTCCTCACAGTCCTTGTTATGCTTGAGCCCATTGTTGAAGCCACTGTGTCATTCCATCTCGTCGAGGGTCTTCCTCTTTCGCTGACTGTCCATTTTACTAAGCATGGTGTCCTTCTCCAGGGACTGATCTGTCCTGACAACATGTCCAAAGTATGCGAGATGAAGTCTTGCCATCCTTGCTTCTAAGGAGCATTCTGGGTGTACTTCTTCCAAGACAGATTTGTTCATTCTTCTGGCAGTCCACGGTATATTCAATATTCTTCACTATCACTACAATTCAAAGACATCAATTCTTCTTCAGTCTTCCTTATTTATTGTCCAGCTTTTGCACGTATATGAGGCAGTACAGCAAACTGACAAATGGTGGATATACATATATAGTTTTTAAACCTATGAGGCACAGTCTGATCAACTTTTTATTTAGTATGCCCCCACCTGAGAATTTCTAATTCATTTAACCTAGTTTTTGGCTCCTCACTTGATTTAAACTAAATTACACTTTAGAGAGATGGTTTGCCATGTCTACTCTGTTCTTTGTCATACAAATGCTGTGTCATTCCTTCTAAGGTCTGGGTCCTTCTCCGGGAGTAAAATGAAAAGTGGAGCCTCTTCAAGCTGAATCCCTAAAAGCCCCAGCGTCCCCCACCCCCATCACTTTCTACCTCTTGAAGTTGCACAGATTCAGGGAAAGAACCCAGGAGGGGAGTAGGGAAGGTTCATTGGGGAGATTTCCCTTCCCTCCTTCAGAACTCTTCTCTTTTTTAAAGCCCACTCCTTCACAGTCCTCAAAGTTTCAAGTCCATATATACAGCCATGTGGTTTGACTTCACCCCGTGGCACGGCAGAAGAAAGGCCTGGTGATCTGCTTCCCTAAAGATTACAACCAAGAAACGCCTATGGAGCAGTTCTACTCTGGAGCACATGGGGTCTCCATGGCAACGGGTATGACGTTGCAATCAAGCTGATGCGGACTCATAGGGACCCCATGTATGCAGAGTAGAACTGTGCTCCATAGGCCTTTCTGGCTGTGAGCTTTGGGGTACAGATCACCAGGCCAGTTTTCCGAGGCGCCTCTAGGAGGGTCTGAACCACCGAGCACTTAACCGCTTGCGCCACTCAGGAACTCCAGCGGGTATAACAGTCTGAACATTTGAGTCAATGCGCTATTACCCGGACTAGGAGAGTTTTCTGTGGGGAGTCGGGGGTGACTATTCCGGAACAGCCCACCTGCGGAGTCGCTCTGGCTGAGAATCTGGGACCTTTGGGTCGCGGGGGAGGGCTCGCGGCACAGGAGAGGACCGGCCGGGGAGAAGACCAGGCACGGGGACGGGGACTCGGCCCTCCGCAGACCCGCCCTGCCCCAAACTCGCGGTTCTGCTGGGCGCCTGCGCTCAAGCACCTGAGCTTGAGCCCCCGGGCCGGCCCCATCGCTCCTGGGCGGCGGTGACACCGGGCCACCGGTGAATGACGTCCAATTATGTCCGGCAGGCCGGCCCCGTGACAGGCCTCGACCAGTCAGAGGCAAAAGCGGGTGGCTCCAAAAAAAAAAAAAAAAACCTCCCACCCAGCCGCTTCCTGCTTCCGCCGCACACTCCTCTTCCTGCCGGCGTCCGCGGGGCCCCGCGTCCTCCGCGAAGTTGCCGGCAGCCGAAGCCGCTCCCTCCAGCTCCCGGCCCGGCGCCCGGCCCCCAGCCCGGCCGCCTTCCTCTTGCGCTCCTCGGGCACCATGGCCGCCCCGGACCTGTCGGCCAACCTCCAGGAAGAGGCCACCTGCGCCATCTGCCTCGACTACTTCACCGACCCGGTGATGACCGACTGCGGCCACAACTTCTGCCGCGAGTGCATCAGCCGCTGCTGGGGCCAGCCCGAGGGGCCCTACGCGTGCCCCGAGTGCCGCGAGCTGTCCCCGCAGAGGAACCTGCGGCCCAACCGCCCGCTCGCCAAGATGGCCGAGATGGCGAGGCGCCTGCACCCGCCGTCGCCGGTCCCGCAGGGCGTGTGCGCCGCGCACCGCGAGCCGCTGGCTGCTTTCTGCGGCGACGAGCTGCGCCTGCTGTGCGCCGCCTGTGAGCGCTCCCGGGAGCACTGGGCGCACCGTGTGCGCCCACTGCAGGAGGCGGCCGATGACCTCAAGGTGGGGACCCATGGGGCGCGAGGGCGCCGGCCTGTAGAGCGTGTGTCCCGGAGGGGTCACGCGGGGCAGGAGGGTTTCAGGCAGGCACGGAGCAGGGGTGACCGCCGTCTCTGGGAAGTGCCCCAGAGCGCTGAGACCAGAGGAGGGCCGTGCGCGGGGAGACGAGAGGTGGCCGGCCCTAGGCGGCGAGGACCCTCCGCAGGAGCCCTGGAGGGAGGCCCTTTCTGAGTCATTGGAGGATTGGAGCAGGGCAGGGGCATGCGCCGATGTGCAACCCTATAACTTTCCTGCCTATTGAGAATGGGGTGGGTGCGGGGATGGGGAGAGCAGTGAGAAAGCTGCTGCTGCTGCTGCGTTCCGGGCCCCAAAGACGGTGGAAAGAGGCAGGCGGGTTCTGGAGAGGTCTAGGTCCCCGCTGCTTTGTTGAGTAGGGTACCAGGGGGTGCCTTTGCCTTCAGACTGGATGACTCAAACCCACGTTCGGCCAGAGGTTAAGTTGCTCTTGTCTTCCCGCTCCAGCATTGCCTTTCCTGAAATCCAAACAAAAGCAGGTCGTGAAGAGCCAATGGGGCCAGACCGCTGACCTTGGCCAGGGCTTGCAGCTGCCCTTGTCTAACTCACCTGCTGAAATGTTTTTTCTTGGAACCCCAGGTATTTCATACACCAGGGGTGTGTTTCAAAGTTTTTAACTGTGACATGCATTTTGCGTCCTGGCGGAATATGTATGTATGTTAAAGGGTGCGCCAAATACATAGTTTAGTCTGATATTAAAATCGGTATTTAGTCGAAGTTTTGTTACTACCATAAAACAATTCCTGAGATGCAGTAATGAGCATTTCCCTTGCTCCTAGTTTTTTGGCTGTGAAGATGGTTTAGAATCCCTGTAAGTGGTCGTATCAGGATGGATTCTAACTTGTACCAAGGTGTACAAGCCCACAAGAATGTCACATATCCTAAGTGTCAGCCCAGCACGTTTCACCCTGTCAACCGAGCTCCCAGGTTAGGGTGTGGGGTTAGGGTGCTGAAAGTCACCAGCACCTCCCAGAGGCTCCTCTCACAGACCTGATGGGAAAATGTTTCATGAAACAGTCCTTAACCCTTTTCATGCTATTGCCTAGTTTTTTTTTTTTTTTTTAAAGTTGGGGATGTCCTACCCAAGTGCTTTTACCTGCCAGCTACAGGCTGTAACTGGCAGTTTGGGAAACCCTGGGGCAGAGTTCAGACAAAGTTCCAGAAAGAGCCACCCCACTGATGGAGTCTGTCATCTCGGCAGAGCAAGTGCTGAGGAATCCCTGGCAATGTCTGACCTCCCAGGAAGGGCCCGTTCTCCCTGCCTGACCCTGTGCTGGCACCACAGACTCAGACGCAGGCTGGTTCCCACCCCAGAGAAGCAGAAAAAAAACCCAGTGTGACCCAGTGTGTGTTAGATAAAAAAGGAAATGGCCTTGGGAATCAGATTCTCTGGGGCAATGCAGGCAGGCGGCATGAAGGGACACTATCTAATCTGGGTTGAGCAGGTCAGTCCAGGTAAGAGAAAGTTTACATTCTGACCCCAGCCAGAGACATATGCACCCACAACTGAGACTTAAGGTATTAACAGTATTGGATGCATTTGGATACTGTATGTTCAATTCCGTTTTCTAGAAATGCTGTTTGTGACTCCCAGAACTGGCTAATGACCCAGAGCAGGTGGTGACTGTAGTTTGAGAAGCACTGCTGACAGGTGGCAGCCTAGAAAGGAGAATTTGGGAGATGACGGTGTGTGTGGAAGGGTGGGGGTCCGGTGACCAGACCTGTGTTCTCTAGAGGAGGCTGGCAGCAGGGTGGGGAGGGTGCCCCAAGGCTGCACATCTAGCCACCAGAGAGCGTGGGAGAGCCTGAGCTAAGGCAGTGGCAGCAGAGGCAAAAAGAAGTGGCATTAGAAAAATCCTTCGTGTGCCTGAAGTTCCTGACAGCAGGCCTGGGTCACCAGGCAGGGGGTGGTGTGCTAAACATCGGTGCCCTGTGCCCAAGCATCCTGGGTTCACATCCTGGCCCTGCCATCAGCTCCCTGTCCCGGGGGAGAGTTCCAGAACCTCCCTATACCTCTTGTCCCCTTCTGGAACTTGGCTGGATGCCTTGGGGCCTGCTGACAAGGGTCTGGGCACTGCTGGATGTGGGAGTGAGCACTAAGCCACTTGAGTCCCCATGAACATGGTTCTAGCGCTCTTGTCATAGTGACCACTGAGACCCTCCCGAGATCCAGTTCTTCCTGTGATTTTCATAACTGATACATGTGTCACCCCGTGCTGAAACTAATGGTCAGACCCTTGCAGAAAACAGTGGAATCACCAGCTCAGGCACACGTGGATCAGTCTGCTTGCTCACAGGACTCTCACCGTTCCCTTGTACGAATGAGTTGAGGGTGCTTACAACTAGGGAAGCCTAAGAATGGAACGTCAGAAGCAAGGACACACACGGATACGGACATCCTGCAGCTCGCGGAGATTCAGCGGAGCTGCTACAAGCGTAGGACATGTAGAGGGCCTGTGAATTTGGAGGAGAGATGGCTGTCTGCAGTGAGAGAGATTGCTACGGGAAGTCGGGCTTCAGCTGGGCCCTGTGAACTGACAGGGTAGGGGGCAGAGGTGAGCTTGGTGCCTTCAGCAGCCAGCTGGGAGGGGGGTCACAGAAGTTCAGAGGGGCACGTGCCCACCTTGCTGCAGGGCCCTGATTTGAGCAGGTAGAGGTAACAGCAGAGGAATCTAGCAGATGTGGTGTCATGGATTGAATTGTGTCTCCCCAAAATATGTGTCAACTTGGCTAGGCCATGATATCCAGTACTGTGTGGTTCTCTGTTTCGGGATTTTTCCTGTGTGTTATAAATCATAATCTCTGCCTGTGGTTGAAGAGAATTAGGTGGGATATATCACCCTTGCTGGGGTGTGGCCTGCACCACCTTTTATCTCTCAAGAGATGAAAGGGAAGCAAGCAGAGAGTTGGGGACCTCATACCACCAAGAAAGCAGTGCCAGGAGCAGAGCGCGTCCTTTGGACCTGGGGTTCCTGTGCAGAGAAGCTCCTCGACCAGGGAAAGATTGATGGCAAGGACCTTCCTCCAGAACTGACACAGAGAAAGCCTTTCCCTGGAGCTGATACCCTGAATTTGGGACTTCTAGCTTACTAGGCTGTGAGAGAGTAAATTTCTCTTTGTTGCAGCCATCCGCTTATGTTATTTCTGTTACAGCAGCACTTAGATGACTAAGGCAGGGGGCATAGGGCGCTGGGGTTGAGAATGGGAAAGATGTCCCATGTGAGAATGTTTGGAAGGAGAACGCTAGATTCATTGTGAATAAGGGGGGGGGGTTGGGGTTCACAGAGCTTGTGTGGTGAGAGGCTGATGCTGCCCATGATGGGGAGACCAGGGGAGAGCAGGTAAAGCTGGGGTTGTCACAGGTGGTCATGCCAATGGGAGGTATGTTACCTCCCTTGTTCTGACAAATTTTACTTTTCACCGTCACTTCTGAGCAGCACTTTCCTTTAATGTCGTTCCTGCTTGTGGTTTTTCGGACTCAGCTGCAGTTGAACAGACTTGAGTGGCTCTCTCTTGGACAACACCTGTAGGAACTTGAGTCACTCGGGACCTAGGTGGGGAGGTCAGTTGCGAATGCATGGATGTCTGGCCTGAGGATTGTCTGAGTAGAGCAGCCACAGGGACCGGGCCCAGCCTGGAGGGGGTGGGTCCTGCTGATGCAGCTGACCTGCTGCCTGCAGATTGCTAGGAAGGGGCGGAGGGTCTTGGTGCCGGTCCTCAGTCGCTGTGTGCTCTCTCCCTGCAGGGGAAGCTGGAGAAGTCGCTGGAGCATCTGCGGAAGCAAATGGAAGACGCGCTGCTGTTCCAGGCCCAGGCGGAGGAGACCTGTGCCTTGTGGCAGGCAGGTGGCTGGGTCTGCCCTGGGCTCCTGAGATCCCGGAGATGGTGGGGCGGCCGGCAGAGGCTGTGGGATGGCTCTTGGAGTGGAGGCCCCACCTCGGGACACAGGGGTCCCTGCTCACTGGACCCTCACTGTTCAAACTCCCACCCTTGGGAACCACGTAGGTAGGATTTTTCTGTGAGGTGGCATTTGCTCTTGGAACTCTGTTCATAACCTAAAACTTAGGAACCATTGCAGTCTGATAGTAGGGTGTCATTGCTATCCAAACTCTCACTGCTGAGCTTCCTCTGAATTCAGGAGCTGAAGAGAGCCAGGTAGAGATTTTGATAAAGTGCCGGTGTCCTTTGCTGTATGGATTTTTCTACTCGCTGTCCAAAACTCAGGGACCAAGAGATTGGGATAACGTGGTACCCTTGTTCTCTGAGTGCTCACCATCTCCATACAGGAGCTGCATAGATACCGAGGGAGCTCTGTGTGTGTATATGTGCCCGCGCGCGTGTGTGTGCGTGTGTGTGTGTGGCCTGTCTGAGGAGGGAGGTGTGTGAGTGTGTGTGCCCTCTCTGATGAGGGAGCTGTGTGTGTGTGTGTGGCCTGTCTGAGGAGGGAGGTGTGTGTGTGTGTGAGTGTATGTGGCCTGTCTGAGGAGGGACGCATGCATGTGGGTGGAGTTAGGTGGGGAGTGGGGAACACCTGTCTGACGAGGTGTTGTGTGTCACCTGCTGTGCAAGGCCTCACAGTGTAGGCCTTGATTGGGGTCAGGGAAGAAACCAGGGTATGGGGTGCTCCAGGCCTCAGCCGTCCTCTCCCTCCTGCAGAAGATGATTGAGAGCCAAAGGCAGAACGTCCTGGCGGAGTTTGAGCGGCTCCGGCGCTTCCTGGTGGAGGAAGAGCAGCAGCTGCTGCAGAAGCTGGAGGAGGAGGAGCTGGAGGTGCTGCCCCGGCTGCGGGAGAACGCAGCCAGGTTGGTGCAGCAGAGCGCCGCGCTCGGGGGGCTCATTGCCGAGCTGGAGGGGCGTTGCCAGCTCCCTGCGCTGGGGCTGCTGCAGGTGAGCCACCTGGTGGGGCCGCTGGGTCGGGGCGGGCCAGGAGGGAACCCGGCTCACCCGCTGGCCCTCAGTGAATGAGCCTGCACCGGGCCCTGCTTGGGGCAGGCACGGCGAGGGGTACAGCCATGATGGGCAAAGCCACACACTGGTCAGGTGAGGACCCATGAAGTGGGGTGCTGGGGTGGAGAGTGCCGTCTTTCTTTTATTTATGTATTGTGCTGTAGATGAAGGTTTACAGAGCAAATTAGTTTCTCATTAAACAATTAATACACACGCTGTTTTGTGACATTGGTTGCCAACCCCGTGATGTGTCAGCACCCTCCCCTTCTCGATCTGCGTTCCCCATTTCCATTTGTCCAGCTTTCCTGTCCCTTCCCGCCTTATCGTCCTTGCCCTTGGGCTGGTGTGCCCATTTAGTCTCATATACGTGGTAGAGCCACATGTATTATTATTTGTTTTATGGGCTTGTCTAATCTTTGGCTGAAGGTTGAACCTCAGGAGTGACTTCAGTCCTGAGTTAAAAGGGTGTCTGTGGGCCATACTCTTGGGGTTTCTCCAGCCTCAGTCAGACCAGTAAGTCTGGTCTTTTTTTCTGAGTTAGAATTTCATTCTACATTTTCCTCCAGCTCAGCCTGGGATCTTCTGTTGTGATCCATGCCAGAGCAGTCGGTGGTGGTAGTCAGCCACCATCTAGTTATGCTGCCTCGGTCTGGTGGAGGCTGTGGAGAATGCTGTCTTTCTGGTGAAGGGTGTTGTGTGGGAAAATGGAGTTAGAGTTGGCGGGAGGAGGCCGCACCTCCTGTCCAGGCCTGGGATGGGTGTTATCTTGTGGGAAGAGCCACACCCAGATGCCATACACGCCTGTCTGGGCCTTGTGCTCACCTGTAAAATGAAGGGGACGTATCCTAGCCATTTCACCACCAAAAGTCCACGTGCTAAAAAAAAAATTAGTCTTCTTCCATAGACTCAAACAAATGGCATTATTAAGTCGTGTAAATCAATACAGGAAACCCTTGTGGCATAGTGGTTAAGTGCTACGGCTGCTAACCAAAGGCCGTTTGAATCTGCCAGGCGCTCCTTGGAAACCCTGGGGCAGTTCTACTATGTCCTATAGGTTCGCTATGAGTCGGAATTGACTTGACGGCACTGGGTTTGGTTTTGGTTTTTTTGGTAAATCAGTACTTAGTCTGTCTTCACTTTCTCTAGTTCTAATCACAGACCGATGTGGTTCAGTTACTGTCTGTGTGGATCAATGGCATAGAGTGGACATTTTGCCCCATCTGTGCAGCCTGGGGGTGGGGGACATGTGATGTATTTAGGGTTTGGGGAATCTTGAGCTTGAAGTCTCCTGTTACCACTGTCCAGGGCCTTGTGTGGGACTGGCTGGCTGCGTGGTGGTGGTGGATCCAGGAATCTAGGGCCCTTTAGAAGATCAGCACCAGGGAGTCTTCCACCTTAAGGTTTGGGACCACTGGGCTTGAGACAGCGAGAAGGGAGGCAGGTGAGATGAGAGGAGAAGCATGCCCTTCTCCCTCACCTTCGTTCGCCTCTGAGTGCAGAGGAAAAGAGGAAGGAAGGCAGGCCTCCGAAACATCAGTGGGCTTCACCTCCAAAGCCCCTGTGTACTTACCCACTCTGGCCTACACCGTGGTCCTCCCCTGGACTTCCTGCCATCGGCCTCCTCCTGGTCCCAAGTGAATGTTTGTGTGCCTTTCCTGGGCCCAGACCTGCCTGGGGCTCTTTATTACTGCTTGCACCAAGTCTACACTCTGGGCGGCTCTGGGCTCTGCAGCCAGTTCTGCAGATGGTCTCCATCCTCCACCCTTGCCCATCCCTACACTGCCGCCTCTGTGTGCCTTTGGCCGGTCTCCCCAGTGGGTGGCCCTGTGGGGCCTGCTCCTCCCCTGCACTTGGGCTTTCCTTGGCAGTGCCCCCCAAGCCAGAACCCCAGGGTCTCCTTCCTCCCTGTGGGCTCTGGGTGTGCCTCCCCTGCCAGCAGGCCTGTCATCTCAGTGCCTTGGTTTTCCTGCCTGTGGAATGGGTGTGGGTGTGGCCTTCACAGGCCGTGATGAGGAGTGAGTGAGTGAATGGGTTGAAAGCTCCCAGCACAGGGCCCAGCCCACAGTAGGGGCTTTATGTGGTTGTCATGACCATTATCTGGGCCCTCATCTTGTCTGTCTGGACTTTTCACCCAGTGGATGCAGTGAATGTCTTCTCTGTATTCTGCGCTGGCACCGTGTGGCTATGAGGGCTGATGCCCTGCCTTGAGTAGCTCAGGCATGCACATTGGGGAAGGTTGCATGGTTGCTGTGGGTATGGAGAGGGTGCCTGGGGCCTCTCGGGGATGCCCCAGGGGAGGTCGCCTCGGTGGAGCCTTCAGAACTGAGCCAGTGTTTCAAGGACCGAGAGAGGCCTCCCAGCTGCTGTCCCTAGGCTTTTGAACTTGATCCAGAAACCTCTGCTGAGCCACCAAAATGGTTTGGGAACAGAGCAGACCCTCAGCAACAATCTGGAGGCAGGATGAGGGAAGAGGGCTGTTCTTGGATCCTGGAGGCACTGGGATTCGAAGTACCAGGCTGAGGGAGCCAACACAGGATGCTGATGGGGAGCTGCTCGGGAGGGAGAAGGCAGTGAGGAGAGATGTCAGACAGAGCAGGACTTTTCAGAAGATGGACCAGGCTGAAAATCGGGTCTGTCATGAAGATGTCATTTGGGGTCTCAGCCAGGTAGTCTCAGCAGGAAGGTATCTTGGCCAGCCTGCTCCTTTTTCTCTTTCAGAGCTCCCCGCTCCCTTCGGCCCCCTTCCCCCATGGCGCACATCTCTTGGTCCCTAGTTTGGTTCTGGTTCTTGGCTCCCTAGTATCCAGCCCCTCCACAGTGAACCCCTGCCTGTATCTGCCCTTGCCCAAATGATGACAGGGAGGGCTCTTCTAGCCTCCCTGACCCAGATGCCAGCATCGCCTGTTCCCGTGGGCATGCGGCTTTAGCAGAGGAGGTTGATGGATGGCAGGAGGAGGCAGGAGGCTGTCTGTGCAGGTCCATGAGATGGAGAGGGAGCCATGGGGTGGAGGCTGGATGTTCTGAGAGAAGGAGCGCCTCAGGGGCCTCCCTCCTGGGAGCAGTGGCATGTGCCGGGTGCCCAGCATGGCATCCAGGCCTTCACACGTGCTGTCTGTGGTCCTTGAGTTTATAATGAAACGAGGTCCCATGGGGCCAGACGGGCAGGCAGGAGGCCAGCAGTGCAGGAGTGAGTCAGGCAGGAGAGCTGCAGTGTGACACAGATGACACTGTGTGCCCGACTCGGACCCAGAGCTGCCCTCTATCTGCTCCGCAGCCCTCTCTGAGCCTTACTTCCTTGTCTAACTAACCCTGTCCTGACACCTGCCCCTGGCCGCCTGAGGGTAAGGCACAGCAGGACAGCAGGCCCTGGGCACTGCTGTCCGTAGGAACAGCACTTCTGGTGTGTTCACCCTTGGCCGCCTGTGTCCAGTACACGGGGTGCACGGGCCGAGACCCCGACCCTGTCTGCACACAGCCTCATGGGTGGGCCAGTGCTGTGAGCTTGGGTGGCTTCCTAGTGTCCGCCCGCTGGGTCCCAGCAGCCGCAGCAGAGTCTGGGGCCGGCTCCCATCTCCCAGCCTTGCAGTTGCAGAGTGGTTTTACTGAAAGGATGTGTGTCCACGTTGCTGCC
Organism: Elephas maximus indicus; assembly: GCF_024166365.1. Lineage (NCBI taxonomy): Eukaryota > Metazoa > Chordata > Mammalia > Proboscidea > Elephantidae > Elephas > Elephas maximus. The sequence continues at coordinate 233,366,599 of NC_064820.1, read as the reverse complement.
TTGCCTGTGGTGCCCATGGTCTCTGTGGAGGGCTCTCTGTCCCCCATGTGGGGAGGGTTGGGCATGCAGGTCTTCAGTGAGTCCAGGACAGAACTGTCACCAAACCCCACAGCATAGCCTAGTCTTGTGACAACTGTAAACACCCTACCCATTCCAAATGCCCCTGGGGCAGACCCCCTCTAAAACCACCATAGGATGGGCTGTCTTAGTTACCTAGTACTGCTGTAAAAGAAATACCGCAAGTGGATGGCTTTAACAAAGAGAAATTTATTCTCTCACAGTGTACTAGACTACAAGTCCAAATTCAGGGCGCTAACTCCAGGGGAAGGCTTCCTCTGTTGGCTCTGGGGGAAGGTCCTTGTCATCAATCTTCCCCAGTCAAGGAGCTTCTCAGCACAGGGACCCCAGGTCCAAAGGACGGGCTATTTTCTTGGCTCTTGTTTGTTGGTAGTACGAGGTCCCCTTGCCTCTCTGCTTGTTTCTGTTTTATATTTCAAAGGAGATCCACTCAAGACTCAAGACATAACCTAATCTTGTAGATTGAGCCCTGCCTTGTTAACATAATTGCCTCTGATCCTGTCTCATTAAGATCATAGTGACAGAATTTACAACACATGGGAAAATCACATCAGATGACAAAATAGTGGACATTCACACAATACTGGGAATCATGGCCTCGCCAAGTTGACAGGTATTTTTGCGGGACACAGTTCAACCCATGACAGGCTTCATGCCCATCTTTTATCCGTCTGGCCAGACTCCATCAAGGCTCCACAGGCCTATCACAGTTCCTTTTCTTAGGCCTCGTGTGCCCCTTCCTGCCCAGACAGAAGTAACTTCTTCTATATGTGAAAGCCTTCCTTTTGCAGGGCACCATGGGGCTGGATAGTGTCTGGGGCTCCTGGTGTTCTCCCTCACCTTCACTCACTTGACAAATGAGTGTTGAGTCCCTGCTGTGTGCGGTCATGCTTCTGGGCACCAAAGGCGCGTCACGGGACACAGGACAAACCCCCACCTTTAAAGAGCTGACGTGCTACAGAAACAAGTAAATGCTGTCACACCAGATGCGTGTTATGGAGAGATAATATGGCCAGGGAAGGCTGTGTGAAGGGGTAGGAGGAGCAGTGTGGATGTAGGAGGTAAGAAAGGGCTGGGTGGGTGGGCCTGTGGGGCGGGGTGGGGCAGAGGACTGGGAGTCGTGAGGCCGTTGCACAGGGAGTCACGCGAGGTCACCCTGGCATTGGGTGGGGTCACATTTTGAACACAGTGGTGGCTGTGCCCTGTCTCCCCACAAGGGTGCCGTCTGAAGCCAGAGACCAGGGCGCTCAGGTTCTGTGATGACTGAGGGAGCCTGCACCGGAGCGCCCTGAGTCCTTGGAGCTGTGTGGGGACACTGCAGTCTGGGTGGGGCCTGTGGAGGCTGGGCTGCACCCCAGGAACATGCACCCCCTCCGTGCACACACCCCCTCGGTGCACACACACCCTGGAACCATCTCTCCAGTTCTCCCATCTCTAAGCAGAGACCTAGGAAGTCTCAGCCTTCTAGCCATGCTCAGGACAGGCCCAGAGCAATTTTCTGGTGCATCTGTGTTTCTGATGCCCAGGGCTTGAGGGGGCCAGGAGAGAGGGACCAGGGACCGGGTTGCAGGGAGGGACCCTTGGGACCGGGTGCCAGTGGTGGTGGTAGCACTGATGCCGCGTGTCTCTCCCCACAGGACATCAGGGATGCCCTACGCAGGTATGAGTTCCTCTGCCCCTCCCTGGGGAATCGGGCTGGGTGTGGGTGGGGGCTTGGCCATGGAGGGTGACGCCTGTGCTTCGCCCTCAGGATCCAGGATGTGAAGCTGCAGCCGCCGGAGGTGGTGCCCATGGAGCTGAGGACCGTGTGCAGGGTCCCTGGGCTGGTGGAGACCCTGCGGAGATTCCGAGGTAGGAGCTGTGGACTTCTGGCTCTGACTTCACTTTTGCCCAGGGTGTAAGGGAAGGAAGGACATGGGGGTCTGAGTGGGTGGGGCCCGGTAGCGACAGCACTGCTCATGACTCGGAGCCAGAGACTTACAGAGAACACAGGCTAGCTGGCCGTGCGCAGTGGTGCCCCGAGCCTATCTCAGGTGGGCAGGGGGCATCCGGAGGAAAGTCTGTCTTGAGTCCCCTGCAGACTGAGTGCTCGAGTCTCCTTGGTTCCTAGAGGTGAAGGCTAAAAGAAAGCAAAGCCAGGGTTTCTAGGCTGGGGTCAGGGGCGGAGAGTCAGGCCCAGAGTTTTCACCTGATGCTTTTAGGAGAGGGTCTTGAAAGATTGCATGGATGCTGGACCCCTAACCCCCATCTGGCATCCATCCAGTGTCAGAATGCCTACTTTCTTCCCAGGGTCTTCAGAGAGCTGTCCTTTCTCACTGCTGAGGGAGGGCAGCTGGGGTGTACTAATCAAAAAGTGAAGCTAAAAAGCAGTCAAGACTTTTGTGGTTATTCTGATTTGCAGCTAAACGTGGTTGGTGACATTTTTTTTTTCCCCAGTAGAGCCAAAGAGGAGGGGGAGAGCTCACTGGGAGGGTCCCCCTCCTCACCCAAAGTCCATATGGGGAAAGATTGTGAAGGTGGACAGACCTGGAAAGAAATGGATATAGGTTGTCTTGCTCCGGCTCGTTGGGAGAGGGGAAGGACAGCTTTTTCTGGGCCATGTACTGAGTACCCGTGTTTGGAGCTGCTGGAGTCACCTCGGCCTGTCTCTGCAGGGGATGTGATTCTGGATCCAGAGACTGCGAACCCAGAACTGGTGCTGTCCGAGGACCGGAGGAGCGTGCGTCGGGGTGACCTGCGGCAGGCACTGCCCGACAGCCCTGAGAGGTTCGACCCAGGCCCCTGCGTGCTGGGCCACTTGCGGTTTACCACAGGGCGCCACTACTGGGAGGTGGAGGTTGGGGAGCGGGCCAACTGGGCCCTAGGTGTGTGCAGGGAGAACGTCAACCGGAAGGAGACAGGTGAGCTGTCGGCTGGCAACGGCTTCTGGATCCTGGTCTTTCTGGGGAGCTATTACAACTCACCTGAGCGGGCCTTTGTTCCCCTCCGGGACCCGCCCCGGCGCGTGGGGATTTTTCTGGACTATGAAGCTGGACACCTCTCTTTCTACAGTGTGACCGATGGGTCACTCTTGTTTATCTTCCCCGAGACCTCCTTCTCTGGGACGCTGCGGCCCCTCTTCTCGCCTCTGTCGAGCAGCCCGACCCCTCTGACCATCTGCCGGGCAAAAGGCGGACCTGGGGATGCGCCAGTTCCCTAGCGGCATGCCTGCAGACCCCCATGTGTGCGTGATACCTCGTGGGGGCTTCGCTTTGCCTCTCACAGTCCTGTGCCCCATCTGCCTGGCTCCTTGGGAAACCTGCAGGGAAGGAAGCATGTACCTGGAGCTGATGGGCAGGATCTCGTGTGAAACATGGACTCTGATATTTCCGGAAGGTGCGCGCCAGTGTGTGAGGCACTGCCTTGACCCTCCCCATCAGGCTTTCCAGACACTTTGCTGTGAGACATCATTCACCTGTGTTTTACAGCAAGACACTCGGTCCCTGGGCAGGACTGTGCTGAGGCTTGTACAGTGTTGAGCATCCCTGCCAGACCACTCAGGGCCGACAGCCCTCGCCAACAGCCTCATCGTCACAGCCCTTGGGCCTGACCTGTGGTCCCACAGGAGCCTCACCAGCACACCGGCCATGTCGCCATGAGGGCGGGAGGCATCAAAACCTCCAGAAGCTGCTGTCCCAGCAACCTCAGGGTCGCAGCCCAACTGGCGGAGTGCCCCGCGCTTCAGAAGGACGTAGGAGGAGTCGGTCCCAAGGCTACTGGCCACTCCTGTTCTTATAAGATGAGGGGGTCGGTAAGAATCCATGACAACACTGGATGTAATTATGGTATAGCAGTTGGAGTCTTTAGGGAAGAGGTTATCTGGGAAAGCCAAAGAGCAAAAGGAAATAGGGATGGATGAAATCCTTGAACAAAGGGGCTGAGTGTGGGTACCTGTATTCAGAATGTGCAGACCACCTGGGTGCCTCCTGGTTCCCAGGTGGTAGGTCTGTGGGGTTCTGAGGCCAGACCAGGAAGCAGAGATTATACTTCACACAATGGCTTACAAACTCAGTTTTGGTTTTAGAACTGTGTGTGTCCCTGAACTTTGAGAAAGATGGCCTCGTTTTATCTTGACATATTCTTTTGCTGCATCCATCAGAAGCCAGATGCCAGTCTCTGATGGCAGTCCATCCCCGCAGCCTGAGCCCAGTGTCCTCGCCTCACCTCCCTTATTATGCCTCATCACCAGCCCTGACCTCGGGAAGGGACTTCACCTCATCATGTGCGGTTTCCTTGTTGATAGAGTGGGATGCAGTGAGGGCGACTTTGCTGGGCCAAGGTGATGACATGAGGTAATGCTCTCTGTTCAGAAACTGTTAGCCCTCATTTCCCAGGATCCTGGCTTGAACCAGGCTGGCACCAGTTTCAAAAGCAAGGTTGGGGGCTCAGAGATGCTCCAGTAATAAGAGTTAAAGTTCACTGAACCCTCCCTATACACAGGGCACTCTGCTGAGCGCTTTGCCCAGGTCCTCCCATCCGAGGATGGCCTCCCCTCTGCGCTGTCTCCTCCCTGGAGGAGGAGTGGCTGCAGAGAGCCCTGATGCGTACAGAATCCATGAGTGTGTCTTTGCTCTGAGGTTTGGGGTTTCTTCCCCCTTAAGCTTGTTTTTGTACCCTCCATTTTATTTATTGTAAGAACAGTGTTCTAACATTAAATAACTTTTAACCATTTGCCTGCAGTCCGTCCGTTGTTTTATCCCATTGTGGCGTGGAGGGCTGGCCCTGGGGAGGCTGATGCCAAGGCAAGGTGCTGGGCTGTAAAGGAGGGAGGCACAGCTCGATTCCAGTGCAGAAGCCCGGAGAAATCACAGACCGGGTGGCACTCTTCTGTGCCCCGTGCGTATTTTATACAGTTAACACAGGCGTTTTTCCTTTCCCCTCCCCACCAAAATCCTTATGACATCTCTGGTGTTGTTCCATTGTGTTTAATAGCTGTTTTGTCATTTAGTTGGTCATTTCTTCAAATCCTTTAGAGATCATTTTCTCAATTGAGCCAAGGCGTCTGAGCATTTTTAGGGCTTGGATAAATATTGCTATATTCTCCCAAGAGATCCCGTCTGTCTCTTTGTGTCCCGTTGAGGATGATGAGACTGCTGTGCTTGTTTATGCTGGAGCAGGATGACCCGTCTGGAAGTTTAAAGGTGACCACTGGTCACCCAGACAGTGTGACAGCCTCATGGGTAAGACAACAGACACAGCTGCTCTGATAGCGCTGCTGTCCACGGCACCAGCTTTAGAGCAAAGCTGGACGCAGTTAAGAGGAGTCTTCAGTAGCTCCATCACCAAGCACACAGCACTGAATTTTCCCTTTCCAGATACTCCACCCACTGTAACCACTGGGTTCCTGCGTACACTAGGCATTGTTCTAGGGGCTGGAAACAGCAGGGAGCAGCAGACATGCAAACTACTACCTGGTGGGGCTGATATCCTAGCGTGCAGACTGCTACCTGGTGGGGAACACCAGGGTGCAGACTACTGCTTGGTGGAGCCCACCTCCTAGTGTGCAGAACTGCCTGGTGGAGCCCACCTCCTAGTGTGCAGATGGCTGCCTTCTGGAGCTGACAGTGTGCAGACCACTGTTTGGTGGAGCCCACCTCCTAGTGTGCAGATGCTGCCTGGTGGAGCCGACCTCCTCGTGTGCAGAACTGCCTGGTGGAGCCCACCTCCTAGTGTGCAGATGGCTGCCTTCTGGAGCTGACAGTGTGCAGACCACTGCTTGGTGGAGCCCACCTCCTAGCGTGCAGATGCTGCCTGGTGGAGCCGACCTCCTCGTGTGCAGACAGCCACCTGGTGGGGCCCCCCTCCTAGTGTGCAGATGGCTGCCTTCTGGAGCTGACAGTGTGCAGACCACTGCCTGGTGGAGCCCACCTCCTAGTGTGCAGACGCTGCCTGGTGGAGCTGACATCCTAGTGTGCAGACAGGTGCCCAGTGGGGCCCATCTCCTAGTGTGCAGATGGCTGCCTGGTGGAGCCCACCTCCTAGTGTGAGCGACAGGTAAAAAGCAGAACAAGATAGGTCCTACACTAGCTCTGGAGAAAAAGCAGGGAAGGGAAATGGAGCGGGGGCAGGCAGGGTGGTAGCAGCAATTCCAGGGGCTTCTGACAGTCAGCGCTTGAGCCTACCACAGTCTCACAGCCCAGAAACCCTTCCTCTCAGGAGGCCCAGCAGTTCATTTGGGAGATAAGGGAAAGTGAGCAAGTAAAACAGGTAAACAGCATTTTGGGTTGTGAGCAACGCTACAAAGAAATTAAATGGGACAGCATGATGGAGAACTGGAGGGTCAGGGGAGGCAACTAGCAATACTGCATTGGTAAGTGCAGAGTCCCTAGGTGGCACAATGGTTAAATAAATGGTGACGTGCTGGATTGCTAATGGAAACGCTGGCGATTCAAACCCACCCAGAGGCACCTCAGATGGGCCTGGCAACCCCTGGAAAGGTCACAGCCTTGAAAACCCCATGCAGAAGTTCTACTCTGCACACGGGAGGTCGCCAGAAGTAGGAAGAACCCCATAGAGAAGTTCTACTCTGCACACATGAGGTCGCCAGAAGTAGGAATCGGCTGGAGGGTAAAAAACAGGAAGTATGGTAAAAAAAAAAAAAAATGTCCTCTCAGGGCACAGTGAGTTATTAATTCCCTTCCATTCTGCACTATTCTTGGGTGTGTCCACATCCTACTGTCAATGTATTTACGAGGATGGGTTAAAAATAAAGGATAATTTTGTGGTGCAGTGATTAACAAGAGCTCAGCTGCTAACCAAAAGGTCCCCCGCAGTTGGAATCCGCCAGCCGCTCTTTGGAAACCCTATGGGGCAGTCAGTTCTCCTCTGTCCTATAGGGTCGCTATGAGTCGGAATGGACTCCACGATTTTGTGTGTGTGTGTGTCCTACATATTTAGCACATTTTACTGATACAATTTTAACCCAACTCTATGAGGTAAATAACATCCCCACCGTACACACAAGATCACAGGTACAGATAGGCTAAACTGCCTGGAATAAAGACGGAATTTTCAGAACAACTTTGTTGAGGTGTAACTTAGCACAGACTTCGCTGGTTCGAAGCGTACGATTCAGCAACGTTTCAGTAAACTCACGGCGTGGTGCAATGAGCACTGTCACCCCACGGGACCCTCGTGTCCCTGAGCCCCCCCTTCCCGGCCCAGGCCCACCTGCCGGCACGCGCAGTGCAGGCTCCGGCGGGCATTGGCCCAGGGCTTTCCGAGCCGGGTCCCGCCCCACCCCTCCTACGCCGCGGCCCTGGGGCGGGGCGGGCGGCCGCCGGGCCTCTCCTGCCGCCGCGAACACTAAAGCGAAAGCCGGCCCGCGGCGCCATGGCCGTGCGTAGCCTGGCCCGGGACCTGCAGGACGAGGCCACCTGCCCCATCTGCCTCGACCTCTTCTCTGAGCCCGTGTCCCTCGGCTGCGGCCACAACTTCTGCCGCGCCTGCGTCGACCGCAGCCGGGGCGTCGGGGACGCGCCCTTCCTCTGCCCCGAATGTCGCAAGCCCTGCGCTACCCGCAGCCTGCGGCCCAATCGGCCGCTGGGGAGGGTGGCCACCGCGCTCCGGCGCCTCGGGCCGGCGCAGGGTCGCGGGGGGTCGTGCGACCTGTGTGCCGAGCACCTGGAGCCGCTGAAGCTCTTCTGCAAGAACGACCAGAGCCCGGTCTGCGTGGTGTGCGACCGGGCCCGGGAGCACAGAACTCACCACGTGGTGCCCGTGGAGGAGGCGGCGCAGACCTACCGGGTGAGCACAGCGGTCGCCGACGACCGGCCCCGCGCCACGCGCCGGTCCCTCCGCTCCCTGCCTGCCCGTGACCCACGGCGCCGGGACCCCCGGCCCCTCGGCGCCTACCTGCGCCCTGCCCCGGCCCCTCGGCGCCTACCTGCGCCCTGCCCCGGCCCCTCGGCGCCTACCTGCGCCCTGCCCCGGCCCCTCGGCGCCTACCTGCGCCCTGCCCCGGCCCCTCGGCGCCTACCTGCGCCCTGCCCCGGCCCCTCGGCGCCTACCTGCGCCCTGCCCCGGCCCCTCGGCGCCTACCTGCGCCCTGCCCCGGCCCCTCGGCGCCTACCTGCGCCCTGCCCCGGCCCCTCCGCGCCCAGTTCCATTGCCTGCCAGGAGGTACCCTCCGCGCTCGATCCCCTCCGGCCCCGCCCAGTCCCGCCTTGCCTGGAACCCTACTCTCTTGACCCAACTGCACCAAGTCCGGTTCTGCCCAAGCCGGGATCTGCCTCTCTCCCACCACCCCACCACCACCTCTGGACTTCTAGCCAGGGCCTGGCTATGTCCCCTTCTCTCTGGCCTCTGTTCAGCACTGCTCATCCCGACCCGCCGTGACTCCCCTTACTGCTGCCTAGCTCAGACTTTGTTTACCAGTACATGCACACGTACACACAGGTCCCCAGACGCCCCCGCACTTCACCCCACACCCTCTGTACCGTCCTCACACCCACCTCGACCCTACCGCCCCTAACTGCACGGGCCCAGCAGCCTGGTCCAGGTTGCTGCTCACAGAGGTGGTCAGCTCGCTTGCGGAGTGCCAGGTCTGTCATAATTATACAGACACTGATAATCTGTTTCTGCACTCCACAATAGCCCATTCACCTAACCTAGCATCAGCTGCTTGCCAGGTACCGTTCTAACTTCTTTACCTGTGTTAATGCAGCCAGTCCTCATAACAACCCTATAAGGTAGGAGTTAATACCATTTCCAGTTCATAGATGGGGAAAATGAGGTACAGAAGGGTTCCCATGTCTAATTTATAGACAGGGAAACTGAGGTACAGAAAGGTTCTTGCCTCCTGTCACACAGCTGGGATTCGAACCTAGGCAGCCTGAGTCTAGAAGAATTGCACGTTTATATGCGTTTTTCCAGCAGGTTGGGGCCCTCTTTTCCCTCCCCCGGCTCTTCGTTGAGAGAAATATCAAACCTACAGAAAAGCTGAAAAAAACATTGCACATTTAACACTGGTAAACCCTTTGCATTTTGCCATCTATTCATTCTCATTCTCTCTTTCTCGTACTTAGATTTAGGTTAAACATTCTGTCAAGAATGCTGCAGAGGTGAGGTTGTATACACTCCAAAGGGCATCAGGTCAAAAGGCCCGTGATGCCAGCTTGATGCTGTTTGACCGCTTGGTTAAGGTGGCATCTGCTTGACCTCTCCATCGTACAGTACGTTTTCCCCTTCCTAAGGAGCAAGCCATCTGTGGGATGATGCTTTGAGACAGTGTGACTATCTCCTGTTGGTTAACACCTTGTCACCCGGTGGTCTTAACAGGCATTGATGCCTGAATTGATTATTACCGTGGCACTGCAGAGTCTTCTGGTTTCATTTCCTCAACATTTATTAGCTAGCATTTTTCTGTGAAGGAGAGCTTTCCCTTCCCATCACACCCCCTTTCTTTTGACTATCAATATGGAGTCATGGATTTTTATATTAACTTAGTGTGTCTTAATCTATTACATCATTCTTCTTGATGCTCATATTGTCACAAGTTTGACCAAGGGGAGTCCCTTCTAAGCCAGTACCTGTGTCTTTCTTAAGTAATTTTGGGCCAGACCTAGAATCTGCCATATTATCTGTTAGTGGGGAATGATGTTTAGAGACCAAGATCTGGGCGGTAGGTATGCTCATTGCTGCTGAGGTTAAGCACTCAGCTGCTAACCAAAAGGTCAGTGGTTTGAACTCACGCAGTGGCTCCGTGGGAGGATAGACCTGGTGATCTGCTCCTGTAAAGATTACAGCCTAAGAAACCTTATGGGCAGTTCTGCTCTGTCATATAGGGTCTGTATGAGTCAGCATCGACTTGATGGCATACAGCAACAGGCCCTTTCAATTTGCAGAATTAGGAAATATATGTATGAAATTTTGAAATCATGAGTTCATACTGCAACCTTCAAGTCCCATTCTGCAGGGGTCTTCCGTACCTTCCCGCACAGTTTGGGGTCTTCTCCGAAGGAAGCTACGCTCTCCTTAGTACCTCTGAGCCCCAGCACTCAGTAAGTGCTTGCTGGATGAATGGATGAGCGTAACCGTAGTTTTCTTCTTTTTCCTCTGCTCTGATCCTAGGTGGAACACCTACTTAAGGAAGCATAACCTCTCTGCTGTCTCCTGCAGGGCACGTTTCCAAAGATCCTGGAAGACTTGAGGGAAAAGATGAAAAAGGCTCAGAAGCTGCAAGCTGAAAAAGTGAAAACGTCAGAAGCTTGGCAGGCAAGTGGCTGGGCCAACCTGGAAAACCTGCCCACTTAAGGGACTCATCCTCTGCCTGGTACTGGCAGCTCAGGAGGATCAGTTGGGGTAGCAGTGCTGACTAGTCAGAAAGCCCACTCCGTCAGCCACTTCGGTGGGCTGTTCGAATTGCGGCAGCAAAGCTACGGGTTAGGTTACTCACGTACTTTGAGCTTTTGCGGGAAAGCCGCTATTTGGAGAGACTTTTTGAAAAAGAAAAAAGATTGAAGCATTTGGGGGGAAAATTACATTTGAAAAATACCTTTCTTAGATTTAGGGTTAGATTACATATTCTAGGCCAGTGGCTTTGCAACATTTTTTACTAACATTCACTGTAACCAGAAATTTCTAACCCTCACCCTAAAACACACCTACATATGAAAATATGTATGTAGTTGGAGGAAAAAAGATTTTATTGAATAATCTCACTTGTATGCAGTACACATGATTTCCTATTCTGTGCTGCTGTAGTCAGTTTTGTTAAAAGTAAACACACCTGACTTCTACCCCATGGATGGATTTCATGATAACTTAAGGGGTCACTATGACTCAGAGTCGACTTGACGGCAGTGGGTTTTTTAACGGAATGACTGACGATATTGAATATCTTTTCATGAGCTTGGTAAAATGTCTGTTCACATCTTCTGTGATTTTTTCATTGGCTATCTGTCTTCTTCAGTCGTAGAGTTCTTTGCATGTCCTGGATACAAGTCTTTTATCAGATATATGATTTGCAAATATTTTCATTTTCTTAAAGGCCTCTTGAAGCTCAAAAAAAGAAAGTTTTTTTATTTTGATGAAGTCTAATTTATCCTTTTTTGTTTTCTCTGATGTAGCATGCTTTTGGTGTTGTATCTAAGACATATTTCCCTAACCCAAGATCAAAAATATTTTTAGTATGTTCTTGTCTAAAATTTAAGCCCGTTAGGAAGCTCACTCAGGGTGAGTCCCCTAGGAATGCTGTTGGAAATCTGGCAGTGGGTTTAAGTTTTAGCTCTTACTTTTAGGTCTGTGGTATCTTTTTAGGTGCTTTTGTGACTGGTGTGAGGTAATGGGCAAAATTCATCATTTTTGCATGTGTATAACCAATTTTTCCATCGCCATTTGGTGAAAATCTTTCTCCATTGAATTACCTTGGCACTTCGATTGAAAATCGGTTAACTCAATTCAGTTCCATTGACCTGTATGTCCATACTTAATGCTAGTACATACTGCCTTAATTATGTAGATTGTGATAAGTTTTGAATCGTAACATATAAGGCCTTCAGTTTTGTACTTTTTCAAGATTTTGACCATTCTCAGTCCTTTGCATTTCCATGTTTGTTTTATGATCTAATTTTTTAATATCAGGGTGAGATAGTTATCTCATTGTAGGTTTTCTTTCTTTCTTTTTTTTTTATTGTACTTTAGATGAAGGTTTACAGAACAAACTTGCTTTGCCTTAAACAGTTAGTACCCATAATGTTTTACGACATTGGTTGCCAACCCCACAGCATGTCAACACATTCCCCTTCTCGACGTTGCGTTCCCTATTACCAGTTCTGCTGCCCCCTCCTGCCTTCTCATCCTTGCCCCTGGGCTGGTGTGCCCCTTTAGTCTTGTTTTATGGGCATGTCTAATCTTCGGCTGAAGGGTGGACCTCAGGAGTGACTTCATTGCTGAGCTCAAAGGGGGCCCGGGGGCCATACTCTTAGGGTTTCTCTAGTTTCTGTCAGACCAGCAAGTTTGGTCTTTTTTTCTCTGTGAGTTAGAGTTTTGTTCTACATTTTTCTCCAGCTCTATCCAGAACCCTCTGCTGTGATCACTATCAGTGTAGTCAGTGGTGGTAGCCAGGTACCATCTAGTTTATGATCTGATTTTTAAAAAAAGCCTGCTGTAATTTTGATAGAGATTGCATTGAATCTATAGGTTAATCTTGGGAAAGTTGCCATCTTTACAATATTATTTAATCTAGGACATGGTGTATCTCTCTGTTTATTTTGGTCTTTAGTTTCGCATAGCAATGTTTTATAGTTTTCAGTGTACAAGACTTGGATTTGTTAAATTTATTCCCTAGAATTTAACTATTGGTACTATTGAGAATGGAATTTCTTTCTTAATCAGTTTTGGATTGTACATTGCTAGTATGTAGACATACAATTGATTTTTTTTTTTTCAGTGATTACTTTTTTATTTTTAAAAAATAGACTTGACGTTTCAGGTTTACAGAAAAATTATGCAGGAGGTACAGGATTCCAAATGACCCCCCACCGAGTTTTTTCTGTTATTAACATCCTGCGTTCCAGTGGTACATTTGTTACAGTTAAGGAAACAACATTGACGTATTAGTACTAGCTATGGTCTGTGGTTTACATTAGTTCTGTGCATTTTGACAAAGGCAGGATGTCTTGTCTCCATCATTATGGTATCATACAGGGTAGTCTCACTGCCCTAAAAATCCCCTGTGCTCCACCTCTTCACACCCCGCCCCGCCCCAGTTCCTGGCAACCACTGATCTTTTTACTGCCTGTATGATTTTGCCTTTTCCAGAATGTCATGTAGTTGTGATTGTACAGTACATAACCTTTTCAAATGGCTTATTTCACTTAGCAATATGCATTGAAGAGTCCTTGACGTCTTTTTGTGGCTCATTTCTTTATATCGCTGAGTAATATTCCATTGTATGGATGTACCACGGTTTGTTTCTCCATCCACCTGTTGGAGGACAGCATGGTTGTTTCCAATTTTTGACAATTATGAATAAAGCTGCTATAAACGTTTATGTGAATGTTTTGGTGTGAACGTAAGTTTTCAACTCAGTTGGGTAAATACGTAAGGAGTGTGATTATTGAGTTGTATGTATGGTAAGTCTGTTTAGCTTTGTAAGGAACTGCCCAACTCCTCTAAGCATCTGTACCATTTTATAGTCCCACCAGCAATGAATGGGAGCTCCTGTTTCTCCACGTCCTCTCCATTGTTTGGTGTCAAGTTTTAGTCATTCTAATAGACGTATAGTGGTGTCTCGTTGTTGTCTTAATTTACAGTTTTTTAATGATATATGAGGAAACCCTGGTAGCGTAGTGGTTAAGTGTTAGGCTGCTAACCAAAGGGTTGGCAGTTCGAATCTGCCAGGCGCTCCTTGGGAACTCTATGGGCAGTTCTACTCTGTCCTATAGGGTCGCTATGAGTTGGAATTGACTCGATGGCACTGGGTTTGTTTTTTTTTTTTTTTTAATGATATATGACATTGAACATCTTTTCACGTGCCTGTTTGCATTTGTTTATCTTCTTTGGTGAGGCGTCTGTTTAGATCTTTTGTCCATTTCTTAATTGGTTAATGGTTTTCTTATTGTTGGGTTTGAAGAGTATGTTGTGTATTTTGGGTACAAGTCCTTTATCAGATAAGCGTTTTGCGAATATTTTCTTCCATTCTCTGGCTTGTCTCATTTATTCACTTAACAGTGTCTTTAACAAAGCAGAAGTTTTTATTTATTTATTTTTATGGTGGTGAAAATATACACACCAAGATACTCACCATCGCAACAACTTCTGCATTTACAGTTCAGTGACATTGATTACATTTTTCTTCGTGTTGTGCCACCATTATTGCTATCCTTTTCCAAAATATTCTACCACCATTAACATAAACTCAGCTCTGCCCTAATAAAAACTCCCCCCTCCGCCCCACTCCTGGAAACTGTTAATAATCCTTGGTTTCTATATATTTCCTTGTTTCATATAAGTGAGACCATATAGTGTTTGTCCCTTTGCAGCTGACTTATTTCACTCGGCGTGTTTTTAGGGTTCATGCACATTGTTCATTTCTCCTTACGGCTGCATACCACTCCATGGTATGCATGTACCACACTTTGTTTATCCATTCATCTGTTGATGGACATTTCGGTTGTTTCCACATTTTAGCTATTGCGAAAAGTGCTGCAGCGAACACTGGTGTATAGGTTTCTGCATTTGCTTTTTCTGGGTATATGCCTAGGATGGGGATTGAGTTTTTAATTTTAATGGCATTCAGCTTCTCAATTTTTTATTTCCTTGTGCTTTTGATGTTCTTTCTAAAAAAGTCATCGCCAAACCCAAGGTCACCTAGATTTTCTCTTGTGATTTCTTCTAGAAGTCGTATAATTTTTCATTTTACATGTAGGTCTGTGATTTCCTTTGAGTTAATTTTTGCGGAGGTGTGAGGTCTCCAGATTCATGTTTTTGCATGTGGATGTCCAGCTGTCCTGGCACCATTTGTTGAAAAGATTAACCCTTTCCCATTGTGTTATCTTTACTCCCTTGTCAAGGACCAGTTAACTATATTTATGTGGGTCTATTTCTGGGCTCTCTATTGTTTCTTTGATGTATTTATGTATTCGTTTGCTTATCCTACATGGTCTCAATCATTGTAGCCTTTCCATAAGTCTTGCTATAGAGTAATATCAGTCCTCCAATTTTGTTCTTCTTGAATTTTCTGGACCTTTCCCTCCCCATATAAACTTCAGAATTGGTTTGTAAGTATTCACAAAGAACTTGTTGGGATTTTGATTGGGACTGTGTGAATCTATACATCAAGTTGAAAAGAATGGACATAATAATAATACTGAGTTTTCTATCCATGAACCTGGAATACTTTTGCATTTGTTTAGATCTTCTTTGATTTCTTTCTTCAGAGTTTTGTACTTTTCCTCCTGTAGATCTTGTACATGTTTTGAAGAAAACAAAAAGAAGAAGTGTGAGGAATCAATCTACCCCAAATTAAGGCCTGCTTATTAAGCTACGGTAACTAACACAGTGGTGTTGGTGGATGGGTAGACATATTACGTAAATCCATATTTTGTTAGATTTATATCTCAGTATTTCATATTTATTGGTGCTACTGTAAATGATTGGGTTTGGGTTACTGTAAATGATGTTCAATTTTTAATTTCAAATTCCAGTTGTTTATTACTGGTATATAGGAAAGCTGTTGACTTTCGTAAATTTTGTATCCTGCAAACTTGGTATCCCTTATTAGTTCCAGGAGTTTTTTTGTAGATTTCTTTGGGATAGTCTTCATAGACAATCGTATAATTTACAAAGATACTTTTAATTTCCTCCTTCTCAGTCTGTAGAGCCCTGGTGGTGCAGTAGTTAAGAGCTCAGCTGCTAACGAAAAGGTTGGCAGTTCGGATCCACCAGCTACTCCTTGGAAACTCTATGGGGCAGTTCTACTCTGTTCTATAGGATCACGCTGAGTGGGAATCTACTCAGCGGCATTGGGTTTGGTTTGGTCTCAATCTGTATACCTTTTATTTCTTTTTCTTTTCTTACTGCATCAGCTGGGACTTCCAATATGATGTTAAACAGGAGTGGTGAGAGGGGACATCCTTGTCTTGTTCCCCATCTTAAGGGGAAAGTATCTAGCTTTTTTACCATTAAGTATGATGCTAGCTGCAGGTTTCTGGTAGATTTAATTTATCAAGTTGAGGAAGTTACCCTCTCTTTGGTTACCCTAGCTTAATAAAAAAAAAAAAAAAAAATTTTTTTTTTTTTTTAAATTTTGGGTAGAGTGATTCCTCACACTTTATTCCTTTTTTTTTTTTTCAAACTTGTTGAAAATTCTATATCCCTATACCTTTCTTATATTAGTTTTACATTAAGTTTGTCTCTATCTACAAAAACCTTCTTGGGTTTTAATATGAATTGCATTAAACCTATAGATGAATTTGAGGAGACTTGACATCTTTACAGTGTTGAGTCTTCCAAGTAAATGAACAATGTGTCTCCATTTATTTAGGCCTTTAATTTTGTTCATCTGCACTGTTACAGTTTTCAACTATAAATTCTATGAATGTTTTGCTAAGTGTGTATTTACGTGGAAACCCTGGTGGCATAGTGCTACGGCTGCTAACCAAAAGGTCGGCAGTTCAGATCCACCAGGTTTTTCTTGGAAACTCTATGGGGTGGTTCTACTTTGTCCTGTAGGGTCGCTATGAGTCGGAATTGACTCGACGGCAATGGGTTTGTTTTTGGTTTTTTTATTCTTATGTGTTTCATTTCCTTTGGAGAAAATGGAAGTGGTGTTGTGTGTTTAATTTTGGTTTTCATGTATTTGCTGTTAATATACAGAAACGTGATTGATTTTTGTATGTTGTTGTTGTTGGGTGCCATAGAATTGGCTCCACTCATAACAACTCTGTATACAACAAAATAAAATGTTGCCTGGTACTGACTGTCCTCACAACTGTTGCTATGTTTGAGCCCATTGTTGCAGCTGCTGTGTTGATCCATCTTGTTGAGGGTCTTGCTGTTTTTTCTTGACCCTCTAGTTTACCAAGCATGATGTCCTTCTCCAGGGATTGGTCTCTTCTGGTAACATGTGCAAAGTAAGCAAGAGAAAATCTCACCATCTTCGTTTCCAAGGTGCATTCTGGCTGTACTTACTCCGAGACAGATTTGTTCGTTCTTCTGATAGTCCATGGTATAGTCAGTGTTCTTTGGCAACACCACAATTCGAATGTATCGATCCTTCTTTGGTATACAGATTTTTATACAGATATCAAATCTTGTGAATTTGCCGATCTCATATATTAGTTTTAGTAGATGGATGTATGGGTTTGTGCATGTATGTATTCCATAGGATTTTCTACATAGTGAACCAAGGCAGTATTACTCCCTCTTTTCCAACCTGGATGCCTTTTCATTTCCTTTCCTGATGGCACTGGTTGAATATAAGCAGAGGGAACAGACATGATTGTCTTGCTCCTGATAGTAGGGACATGCAGTCAGTCTTTCACCATTAAATACCATGTTTCCGTAGTTTTTCCTTAGATGTCCTCTACCGTAATGAGGAGTTTCCCTTTTATTTCTAGTTTGTTGACAAGTTTTGGTTTTTTTGTTTTGTTTTTAATCATGAATGAGTGTTGGAGTTTGTCAAATGCTTTTTCTGCATCTGTTGAGATTATTATGGGGTTTTTGTCTTCTATTAATATGATGTATTACTGTTATGTTAATTGATTTTCAGATATTAAACCAGTCTTACATTCCTGGGATGGATCTCACTTGGTTCCTTGGGTTGCAGGATTTGGTTAGCTAATATTTTGTTGAGGATTTTTTTGCACCTATATTCATAAGGGATATTGGTCTATAGTTTTCTCATCGTGTATTTTTCTGGCTTTGGGATCAGGGTAATACTGGCCTCACAGAATGAGTTGGGAAATGTGCCCTCCTTCTCTGTTTTCTGGAAGAATTTGTGAAGGATTGGTATTATTTCTTTTTAAAAAGTTTTATAGAATTCTTCAGTGAAGCCATCTGGAATTTTCTTTGTGTGAAGATTTTAATTAACTAGTTTCTTTAGTATAACAATTATCAGTGTATTAGATTTTCTGTTTAATTCAGTTTTGTAATTTTTGTCATTATAGGAGTTTGTTCTTTTCATCTATGTTGTCTAATTTTTTGACAGAAAACTGCTTAAAATATTCCCTACAGTCCTTTTAATTACTATAAAGCTGGTAATGATGTCTCTTCTTCCATTTCAGATTTTGGTAATTTGTACCTTCTCTCTCTCTCTCTTTTCTCTTGGCAATCAAGCTAACATTTTCCCTTGCAGTTATTTTTTTATTTTTTTCCTTGTCTTTTGAAAGAAACAACCTTTGATTTTATTGACTGTCTCTCTTGTTTTTCTATATTTTGTTGATTTCCACCCTGGTCTTTAAATAATTTCCTTCCTTCGCTGGCAGTGGGTTTAGTTTGTGCTTTTTTTTTTTTTTTTTTCTAGTTTCTGAAAGTTGAAACTTAGGTAATAGATTTGAAAATTTCCTTCTGTTCTAATATACTCCTTTGCAATTATAAATTTCTCTCCAAGCACTGCTTTAGCTGTTTCTCATTACTTTAGATATGCTGATCTCACTTTCATTCAGATCAAAATGTTTTCTAATTATCTTTGTAGTTTCTTCTACAAATGGATTGTTAGAATTGTGTTGTTTAATTTCCAAATATTTTAAAATTTCCCCAGTTCCCTTCTTTTGTTGACTTCTAATTAATCTCTGTTTTGGTCAGAAATATACATACTATGATTTCAGGCCTTTTAAAGTTGAGAGTTGTTTTTTCACCTAGCATGTGGCCTGTCTTCCATGATGCTTATTCTACTATTGTTGTTGAGTGTTCTATAGATGTCAGTTCGGCCAAGTTGGTCGATAGTGTTTAGTAAGTCTTCTATATTCTTGTAGTTTTTTTCCTAGTTATTCTATCCACCATTGAGAGGGGCCTATTGCAGTCTCCAAGTGTTGTTGAATTGTCTATTTCCTCATTTAATTCTGACAATTTTTTTTGCCCCTATTTTTTTTTTCAGTTGTACTTTAGACGAAGGTTTACAGAACAAACTAGATTCTCATTAAATAGTTAGTACATATATTGTTTTATGGTATTGGTTAACAACCCCATGTAATTCTGA
This sequence comes from Elephas maximus indicus, assembly GCF_024166365.1. NCBI lineage: Eukaryota > Metazoa > Chordata > Mammalia > Proboscidea > Elephantidae > Elephas > Elephas maximus. Next base: position 233,347,839 of record NC_064820.1, on the reverse strand, counting down.
CAATTTTGTTTGATGGGTTTTGAGGCTATATTGTTGGGTGTGTGCATTGGTGATAATTGTTGCATCTTCCTCATGAATTGACCTTTTATCATTATAAAATATTCTCCTTTGTTTATAGTAACTTTTTTTTGTTTTACTCTGTTTTTTATTATATAAGTATGACCACTCCAGCTGTCTTATAGTTACTATTTGCAAGATGTATTATTTTCTATTCTTTTAATTTCAACCTATTTGTGTCTTTTAGTCTAAAGTGTGTCTCTTGTAGACACCATTTATTTTTATGTTTAGTGAGTGATAAGCTCTGCCTTTTTATTGAGTATTTAAAGTATTCTTGTTCATTGTTATTTTATGTGGTTACATATTGACCCACCATTTTGCTGGAAACCCTGGGGGCGTAGTGGTTAAGTGCTGTGGCTGCTAACTGAAAGGTCGGTGGTTTGAACCCACCAGTCGCTCTGAGGGAGAAAGATGTGACGATCTGCTTCTGTGAAGTTACAGTCTTGGAAACCCTAGGGGGGCAGTTCCGCTCTGTCCCGTAGGATTGCTATGAGTCGGAATTGACTTGACAGCAATGAGTTTGGGGTTTTCTAGGTCAATTCCTTTCTCCAGTATTGTCTCATTTCTTCCTTGTTCTTTGTGCTAGTATTATTATATATATTAAATTTTTATTATACAATTTTATAATTGTTTTTATGCAGTTGTCTTTTAAATCAGTTAAGATACAACAAAAACTTATTTATATTGTCCTTTGTATCTTCCGATGTAATTATTTTTTACCATTGCTCTTATTTTTTCATGTAGATTTCACTTTCATCTGGTCTCAGTTTCTTCCAGCCTGAGGAACTTTCTTTAATATTTTTTGTAGGGCAAGCCTACACGCTGTCTTCTGGCCTCTGTCGTTTCTAAGGAGAAGTCAGCTGCTAATCTTACTGAGGTTCCTTTGTATGTGATGAGTTGTTTCTCTCTTGCAGCTTTCAGTATTTTCTCTTTGTGTTTCACCTTCATCCATTTGTCTTGTGTTTATCCTCCTTGGAGTTCATTGAATTTATTGGATGTGTATATTAACATTTTCGGCCATTATTTTTTCAAGTATTTTTCAACCCCGTTCTCTCTCTCTCTTCACCTTCTGGAACTCCCGGTACACACATGGGAATGCATTCAGCTTCAGGGAGTTTACAAGTCTGCCTGGCGGTTGCTTTCTGTGTTTTAAAGACTTCCCATTCACCCAGGAAGAAGATGCTTGCTGAAGTCCTCTTTGATCTCTGTGTAGTCTTGCACATGCACCACACAGTGCTCTAGACCAGCGGGGAAGAGTATTATTTTATCAAGGCCTACATTGGCTATGCCATTCCCCTGACCTCCCTGTTAATTTTCTGTCTGTTCTGATCTGCCATTTTGTTTGCCGCACTAGTATTGCTGTCATGTTGGTCTTCCCTGATTGTTTGCCACTCAGATTGTTACTGTTTTTGACAGCATGCCTGGCCATGGATTTTTTTTTTTTTTTTGCACTTTGCTCCAAAGAAAGCATCTTTCTCCGCAGGAGAGCTGCCAATCCTTACAGGCTACCCTGCCCTGGTAGAACGTCTCCATCACGGAGCTGGGGTAGAGATGGGGAAAGTAAGCAGCTCCAGGCTAAAGCGCTCCCATTCCCACTGGTCTTCACGAAGTTCAATAGATTTTCTTGAATAAACGTTTTCAATTTATTATATGCTTTCGGAGTCTTTCCAGAGATGTTTGATGCTTGTTCTGACAAGTTTGTCTAGTGTTAACGTTGCTTTTCAGGGAGAGAATTTACCAAGTTCCTCACTCAGCCATTTTTAAAAGCATGGTCTGATATGAAATACCAATGGTCCCAATCATTGTTATCACTCTTAACTTTATGTGTGAATGTATGTCATATGTCTTCTGGAAATTTGCTTTGACCTTTGTATCCAGGGGACAGTCGATTATAGATCAAAAGCCATCCCAAGGGGTTAGAGATAGTCAGAAACAAGGAGGAACATTTTGATTCAGATGAAATCTGGTTAAAAACAAATGTGGAAGACTAAGTTTAAAATGAGAGATCTGGTGGGTATTTCTCCTTGGTGATGTTTGTCAGGGTGTTTTATATTTTTAATATTGGTGACCTTATCCATCATGAGGAAACCCTGGTGGCATAGTGGCTAAGTGCTATGGCTGCTAACCAAAGGGTCGGCAGTTCACATCCACCAGGCGCTCCTTGGAAACTCTATGGGGCAGTTCTGCTCTGTCCTGTAGGGTCGTTATGAGTCAGAACTGACTCAATGGCAATAGGTTTGGGTTTTTTTTGTATCCATCATGAATGTGCTCAGCTGCTAACTGAATGGTTGGCAGTTCAAGTCCACCCAGAAGTGCCTCAAAAGAAAGGCTTTATAATCGTCCAAAATACCAGCCATTGAAAGCCCTGTGGAGGACAGTTCTCTGACACACATGGGGTCTCTGTGAGTCAGGGTCAACTCAACAGCAACTGGTTTGGTTTTTTCTAACCCTCCATACATGCTGTCCATGTATTATTTTCCATAGATCATGATTAAATTCATATCCTGAGTCTTAGGACTCTTTTAATTTTCTAGCAGTGAAGTCACCTCCTTTCCTTCTGAAGGCTGCCATGTAGGTTACGAATATGTCCTTGGTTGTCTTAAGGCCCAGTTAAGATGGAGCTTCCCTCCTCTTGAGGGAGTGAATTCAGCCAGGAACATTCCAGCTACTAATCTGGCATTCAGATGAAAGAACTGAGACGACATGGCTGAGGGGCTCTGAAGTCAGAGACTAGAGACATTCAGGTGAATAGAAACCTGTAGAAAGAGGACATGACAGACAAAGCCAGGACAAGGTGAGGACAGAGGGGAAGAAATGGGAGAGAGAGAGTGAGAGTTTTGGAGATAAATTCTCCTGAAGACTGAGAGAAACCCAAAATAGCAGTGGCTTAACAAGATAAACTTTTTTTTTTTTCATTTCTCATAAATATAGGCTGACAGGGCTCGTTTGGCTACTCCATTCTGGAATACCTAGTGTCCTTCTGTCTTGTTACTCTGTCCTCAGTAGTTGGATTATACCTCATTGCTCATAATGGCAGCTCCAGCTCAGGCCATTATGCTGACATCCCAGCCAACAGGAAGGAAGAAAGGAAATAAAAAGGCATATCCATGCATTTTTGAGGACACATTCCAGAAATTACACACATCAATGCAACATTCCATTAACTGTTATTTAGACACATGACACCGTCGTTTCAACAAAGGCTGGGAGGGGTTTCTCCCAACCATCCATGTGTCTGGCCCAAAACCTAGAATGTGGTAACTATAGGGAAAACAGATTTGGGGAACCACCTACCAGTGTTTTCCATATCACCTTAAAGCCCTATTTAACATTATTTTTTCTTTAATTTAGAAAGCAAAACAAGAGGCCATGTCAGTCTTTTGTGAACGCAAAGCCAGTTGCATGTGATATATGAGCTGAGAAGCATTCATCCCTTTATCCATTAATCCAGTATTTTTTGAGAAACTTTCTTCAGTAGGCACTCTCTGAGGTTCTGTGGAGGGAGTAGGCTAAGAGTAGGGGTGGGGAAGGGTCAGATCTAGGTATATTTCTGGTATCAAAGATAAATTCCACAGTCTCCCCTGATGTTATTCCAGAGAAGCTTAAAAGATGTGGCTTGGTATTCTCCAAACTGACTCGATGGCAATACATCATTGGGTTCCTTGACTGCAGCTTCCCTGGGTGTTGATCGTGGATCCAAGTAAAATGAAATCCTTGGCAACTTCAGTATTTTCTGTTTATCATGATGTTGCTTATTGATCCCGTTGTGAGGATTTTTGTTTTACCTTGAGGTGTGATCCATACTTAAGGCCATAGTCTTTGATCTTCATCAGTAAGTGCTTAAAGCCTTCTTCACGTTCAGCAAGCAATATTGTGTTATCTGCATAACGCAGGTTGTTAATGAGTCTTCCTCCAATCCTGATGCCCCATTCTTCTTCATATGATCCAGGTTCTTAGATTATTTGCTCAGCATACAGATTGAATAAGTGAAAGGATACAACCCTGACACACACCTTTCCTGAATTTAAGCCATGCAGTATCCCCTTGTTCGAATGACTGCCTCTTGGTCTATGTACAGGTTCCTCATGAGCACAATTGAGTGTTCTGGAATTTCATTCTTCATAATGTTGCACATAATTTATTATGATCCACACAGTCGAATGCCTTTGCATAGTCAATAAATCACAGGTAAACATTCTTCTGGTATTCTCTGCTTTCAGCCAAGATCCATCTCACATCACCAATGATATCCCTTGTTCCATGTCCTCTTCTGAATCCAGCTTGTATTTCTGGAAGTCGGCTGTAAATGTACTGCTGCAACGGATTATTATTTTTTTTTGTATGATTTTTATTCTCCTTTAAGTGAAAGTTTACAAATCAAGTCAGTCTCTCACACAAAAACTTATATACACCTTGCTATATGCTCCCAGTTACTCTCCCCCTAATGAGACAGCCCTCTCTCTCCCTCCACTCTCTCTTTTCATGTCTGTTTCGCCAGCTTCTAACCCCCTCTACCCTTTCATCTCCCTTCCAGGCAGGAGATGCCAACATAGTCTCAAGTGTCCACCTGATCCAAGAAGCTCACTCCTCACCAGCATCCCTCTCCAACCCACTGTCCAGTCCAATCCGTGTCTGAAGAGTTGGCTTTGGGAATGGTTTCTATCCTGGGCCAACAGAAGGTCTGGGGGCCATGAGCATCGGGGTCCTTCTAGTCTCAGTCAGATCATTAAGCCTGGTCTTTTTATGAGAATTTGGGGTCTGCATCCCACCGCTCTCCTGCTCCCTCAGGGGTTCTCTGTTGTGTTCCCTGTCAGGGCAGTCATCGGTTGTGGCCGGGCATCATCTAGTTCTTCTGGTCTCAGGATGATGTAGTCTCTGCTTCATGTAGCCCTTTCTGTCTCTTGGGCTCGTAATTACCTTGTGACCTTGGTGTTCTTCATTCTCCTTTGATCCGGGTGGGTCGAGACTTATGGATGCATCTTAGATGGCTGCTTGCTAGTGTTTAAGACCCCAGACGCCACTCTTCAAAGTGGGATGCAGAATGTTTTCTTAATAGATTTTATTATGCCAATTGACTTAGATGTTCCCTGAAACCATGGTCCCCAAACCCCTGCCCCTGCTATGCTGGCCTTCGAAGCATTCAGTTTATTCAGGGAACTTTTTTTGCTTTTGGTTTAGTCCAGTTGTGCTGGACTAAACCAAAAAGTTGTGGGTTATCTTTCCCTTCACCTAAAGTAGTGCTTATCTACTGTCTAATTAGTGAATACCCCTCTCCCACCCTCCCTCCCTCCTGCCTCTCGTAACCACAAAAGAATGTTTTCGTCTCAGTTTAAACTATTTCTCAAGTTCTTATAATAGTGATCTTATGCAATATTTGTCCTTTTGCAACTGACTGATTTTACTCAGCATAATGCCTTCCAGGTTCCTCCATGTTATGAAATATTTCACAGATTCATCACTGTTCTTTATCAATGCATAGTATTCCATTGTGTGAATGTACCATAATTTATCCATTTATCCATTGATGGGCACCTTGCTTGCTTCCATCTTTTTGCTGTTCTAAACAGTGCTGCAGTAAACATGGGTGTGCATATATCTGTTTGTGTAAAGGCTCTTATTTCTCTAGGATATATTCCGAGGCGTGGGATTGCTGGGTCGTATGGTAGTTCTATTTCTAGCTTTTTAAGGAAGTACCAGATAGATTTCCAAAGTGGTTGTGCCATTTTACATTCCCACCAGCAATGTAGAAGTGTTCCAATCTCTCCATAGCCTCTCCAACATTTGTTATTTTGTGTTTTTTGGATTAATGCCAGCCTTGTTGGAGTGAGATGAAATCTCATTGTAGTTCTGATTTCCATTTCTCTAATGGCTAATGATCGTGAGCATTTCCTCAAGTATCTGTTAGATACCTGAATGCCTTCTTTAGTGAAGTGTCTGTTGATATCTTTTGCCCATTTTTTAATTGGGTTATTTGTCTTTTTGTAGTTGAGTTTTTGCAGTACCATGTAGATTTTAGAGGTCAGGCGCTGATTGGAAGTGTCATAGCTAAAAACTTTTTCCCATTCTGTAGGTAGTCTTTTTACTCTTTTGGTGAAGTCTTTGGATGAGCATAGGTGTTTGATTTTTAGGAGCTCCCAGTTATCTAGTTTTTCTTCTGCGTTCTTAATAATGTTTTGTACACTGTTTATGCCGTGTATTAGGGCTCCTAACGTTGTCCCTATTTTTTCTTCCATGATCTTTATCGTTTTAGATTTTATATTTAGGTCTTTGATCCATTTTGAGCTTGTTTTTGTGCATGGAGTGAGGTATGGGTCTTGTTTCATTTTTTTGCAGATGGATATCCAGTTGTACCAGCACCATTTGTCTTTTCCCCATTTAACTGTTTTGGGGCCTTTGTCAAATGTCAGCTGCTCATATGTGGATGGATTTATGCCTGGATTCTCAATTCTGTTCCATTGGTCTATGTATCTGTTGTTGTACCAGTACCAGGCTGTTTTCACTACTGTGGCGGTATAATAGGTTCTAAAATCAGGTAAAATAAGGCCTCCCACTTTGTTCTTCTTTTTCAGTAATGCGTTACTTATTCAGGGCCTCTTTCCCTTCCATATGAAGTTGGTGATTTGTCTCTCCACCTCATTAAAGAATGTCGTTGGAATTTGGATCGTAATTGTATTAAATGTATAGATCGCTTTTGGTAGAACAGACATTTTGATTATGTTAAGACTTCCTATCCATGAGCAAGGTATGTTTTTCCACTTATGTATGTTTTTTTTTTTGTTTCTTGCAGAAGTATATTGTAGTTTTCTTTGTATAAGTCTTTTACATCTCTGGTAAGATTTATTCCTAAGTATTTTATCTTCTTGGTGGCTACTGTAAATGGTATCGATTTAGTGATTTCCTCTTCAATGTTCTTTTTGTTGGTGTAGAGGACTCCAACTGATTTTTGTATGTTTATCTTGTATCCCGATACTCTGCTGAACTCTTCTATTAGTTTCAGTAGTTTTCTGGAGGATTCCTTAGGGTTTTCTGTGTATAAGATCATGTCATCTGCAAATAGAGATAATTTTACTTCTTCCTTGCCAATCCGGATGCCCTTCATTTCTCTGTGAAGCCTATATGCTCTGGCTAGGACCTCCAACTCGGTGTTCAATAAGAGTGGTGATAAAGGACATCCTTGTCTGGTTCCGAATCTCAAGGGGAATGCTTTCAGGCTCTCTCCATTTAGGATGATGTTGGCTATTGGCTTTGTATAAATGCCCTTTATTATGTTCAGGAATTTTCCTTTTATTCCTATTTTGCTGAGAGTTTTTTTTATCATGAATGGGTGTTGAACTTTGTCAAATGCCTTTGCTGCATCAATTTATAAAATCATGTGATTCTTGTCTTTTGTTTTATTTATGTGGTGGATTACATTAATTGTTTTTCTAATGTTGAACCATCTCGGCTTACCTGGTATGAATCCCACTTGGTCATGGTGAATTATTTTTTTGACATGTTGTTGAATTCTATTGGCTAGAATTTTGTTGAGGATTTTTGCATCTAAGTTCATGAGGGATATTGGTCTATAATTTTCTTTTTTTGTGGTGCCTTTACCAGGTTTTGATATCAGGGATATGGTGGCTTCATAGAATGAGTCTGGGAGTATTCCGTTGTTCTCTATGCTCTGAAATACCTTTAGTAGTAGTGGTGTTAACTCTTCTATGAAAGTTTGGTAGAACTCTGCAGTGAAGCCGTCCGGACCAGGGCTTTTTTTTATTGGGAGTTTTTTTTATTACCTTTTCAGTCTCTTCTTTTGTTATGGGTCTTCTTTTGTTATGTTTGATTACCTTTTCAATCTCTTCTTTTGTTATAGTTGTTCTACCTTTGTTTGTGTTAGTTTAGGTAGGTAGTGTGTTTCTCGGAATTCATCCATTTCTTCAGGTTTTCAAATTTTTTAGAGTACAATTTTTCATAGTAATCTGATATGATTCTTTTAATTTCAGTTGGGTCTGTTGTAATATCGTCATCTCATTTCTTATTCGGGTGATTTGCTTCCTCTCCTGTTTTTCTTTTGTCGGTTTGGCCAATGGTTTATCAATTTTGTTGATTTTTTTTTCAAATATCCAGCTTTTGGTCTTGTTAATTCTTTCAATTGTTTTTCTGTTTTCTATTTCATTTAGTTCAGCTCTAATTTTTATTATTTGTTTTCTTCTGGTGCCTGAGGATTTCTTTCTTTGCTCTCTTTCTCTTTGTTCAAGTTGTAGGGATAATTCTTTGATTTTGGCCCTTTCTTCTATTTGTATTTGTGCATTTATTGATATAAATTGGCTTCTGAGCACTGCTTTTGCTGTGTCCCAAGGGTTCTGATAGGAGGAAGTGTTTTCATTCTCATTGGATTCTCTGAATTTCTTTATTCCATCCGTAATGTCTTCTCTAATCTAGTCTTTTTTGAGCAGAGTATTCTTCAGTTTCCAAGTGTTTGATTTCTTTTCCCTGCTTTTTCTGTTATTGATTTCCACTTTTATGGCCTTACGGTCAGAGAGGATGCTTTGTAATAGTTCAATGTTTTAGATTCTGCTAAGGCTTGCTTTATGACCTAATATGTGGTCTATCGTAGAGAGTTCCATGTGCACTAGAAAAGAAAGTATACCTGGCTGCTGTTGGGTGGAGTGTTCTGTATATGTCTGCGAGGTCAAGTTGGTTGATTGTGGCATTTAGATCTTCTGTTTCTTTACTGAACTTCTTTCTGGATGTCCTGTCCTTCTCCGAAAGTGGTGTGTTGAAGCCTCCTACTATTATTGTGGAGCTGTCTATCTCACTTTTCAATGCTGATAGAGTTTGTTTTATGTATCTTGCAGCCCTGTTGTTGGGTACATAAATATTTAATATGGTTACATCTTCTTGGTATATTGTCCCTGTAATCATTATATAGTGTCCCTCCTTATCCTTTATGATGGATTTAAATTTAAAGTCTATTTTGTCAGAAATTAATATTGCTTCCCCTGCTCTTTTTTGATTGTCGCTTGCTTGATATATTTTTTTTCCATCCTTTGAGATTTAGCTTGTTTGTGTCTCTAAGTTTAAGGTTTATCTCTTGTAGGCAGCATATAAACGGATCTTGTTTTTTAATCCATTCTGCCACTCTTTGTCTCTTTATTGCTGCATTTAGTCTATTTACATTCAGCGTAATTAGGTAAGAATTTAGTGCTGTCATTTAGATGCCTTTTTTGTGTGTTGTTGACAGTTTCTTTTTCCCACTTAATTTTATTTGCTGAGTAGATTATATATTGTCCTTTCATCATATTGGTTGTTGTTGATTTTGTTTCTGCTGAGTCTTTATTTTTTTCTTGTATTTTATTTTGATGAGTAGGATAGTTTGTCTCCTTTGTGGTTACCTTACTGTTTACCCCTGTTTTTCTAAATTTAAACCTAACTTTTATTTCTTTGAATTGCTGTATCTTCCTCTCCATATGGAAGATCTGTGATTACGTTTCTTAGTACCTCTTTATTGTTTTAATGTTGTCTTCTTTTACATAATAACATTACTGTTACCCTTTTTTGAGCTTTTTTTTTTTAAAAAATCTTTTTTTGTTTTTTCGATTTCCCTGTCTGGGTTGACTTTTCATTGCTCTGCCCAGTGTTCTATTCTTGGGTTAATACCTGATATTATTGATTTTCTAACCAAAGAACTCCCTTTAGTATTTCTTGTAGTTTTGGTTTGGTTTTTTTGAATTCCCTAAACTTCTGTTTATCTGGAAATGTCCTAATTTCACGTTCATATTAAAGATACAGTTTTGCTGGATATATGATTCTTGGCAGGCAAGTTTTTTCCTTCTATATGTTAAATATGTCATCCCAGTGCCTTCTTGCCTGCATGGTTTCTGCCGAGTAGTCCGAGCTTATTCTTATTGGCTCTCCTTTGTAGGTGACTTTTCGTTTATCCCTTGCTGCTCTTAAAATTCTCTCTTTATCTTTGGTTTTGGCAAGTTCTTTTAACATCCACCTTATGTGGAGTTCGGTGAGCATCTTGGATAGATGTCTTTTCATCTTTCACGATACCAGGGAAGTTTTCTGCCGACAAATCTTCAACAATTTTCTCTGTATTTTCTGTTATCCCTCCCTGTTCTGGTACTCCAATCACTCGTAGGTTATTTCTCCTGATAGTCCCACATGATTCTTAAGCTTTCTTCATTTTTTTAAATTCTTTTTTCTGAATTTTCTTCAAATGTATTAGTGCCAAGTGATTTATCTTCGAGTTCAGAAATTCTAGCTTCTGCTTCCTCAGTTCTGCTCCTCTGACTCTCCACTGAGTTGTCTACTTCTGTAATTTTATTGTTAATCTTCTGAATTTCTGATTGCTGTTGTCTCTGGATTTTTCCAGCTTATTAAATGTTTCATTATGTTCCTGAATAATCTTTCTAATTTCTTCAATTGCTTTATCTGTGTGTTCCTTGGCTCATTCTGCATATTGCCTCATTTCCTTCCCGATGTCTTTAAGGTTTCTGTATATTAATCTTTTGTATTCTGCCTCTGGTAATTCCAGGAATGCACTTTCATCTAGAAGATCCCTCAATTCTTTGTTTTGAGAGCCTGTTGAGGTGATCATGATCTGTTTCTTTATGTGACTTGATATTGACTGTTGTCTCTGAGCCATCTGTAAGTTATTGTATTAGTTTATGCTTGCTTACTGTGTCATAGCTTCTTGCTTTGTTTTGTTTTGGTATGCCCAAATGAGTTTCTTGAGTGAGCTAGCTTGATTATTTTAGCCTTTGGAGCTCTGGTGTCCTGTCCCAAGCTGGCTAGAGCTGTTATCAGGTATATCAGTCTAGGAGTCCATTCACTTTTCTTGTATGAATTCAGCTCAGGGATCCAGGTAGCTGATCATCAAGTGTGTGGTACAGGCTCTGTCCTACAGTCTTAGAGGGGCAGGGGTGATTGGCATATATATCGGAATCTGATTGCAGCAGGGGGTCACGCTCTGAACAAGGGAGGGGGCTGAGAACCGACTCCCCGAGTTTCTCTGAGGAAAGTGTGTCCCTGTTCCCTAGAGTGTGCAGGTGGGTGGGTTCTGCAGACGGACCATGGGCACCCAATGTTTTTGGTTGTAAGGACTGGGAGGTACCAGTTATCCTTGGATTCCTTTTGCTGGTGACCGGATGACCTGAGTGGAGCTACCAGTCCTTAGGTCTCTGATGTGGGTAGTTGAGGCCCTTGTTTAATAGGCAAAGCAATGTCAAACATCAAACACCCACCTCTCCACCACACCGCTGAAATGGTTGGAGTCTGCCAAAAAGGGCCTCTTCTCCCGAAATAGGCCCACACGGGTCCATGCAGAGGGGAAAGATGCTCGAAGTCCATGGACTGTTTATGTCTGGACAGGAGCCGCTGCTGTCCGGAACTTCCCCCTGTTAGTGGAGTTGGCAAATTATCTCTTCCCCAATTGCAAATATTTTCCCTCTCCAAGGTGGGAAGATGGCTCTAGGCACTCAACATTGCCTATCTCAGGCCAGGGAATTCAGCCGCTGAAGCCGGCTTGGGGGTGTGGGGACGCAGTAAAATATACCCAAGTACTTAGCTTTTGCTGAGAGCACTGTTCTTCTCAGTTTCTGGAGGTGTGAGTAGGCTGTGTGGCTGGGCTGCTTCTCCCTGAGGAAACTGTGGCCCAATGCTAGTACCAGCCCGCTGCAGCCGCTCTGGAAATGTTGCCTGAGGGTTCCCCGCGATTCACGTCCGGTAACTCCTCTCCGCTTCTGAATGGTCTCTTCATCCGCCTGCCCCTCAGTTCATTTTCTAAGCTTGCCTTTGAAGCTCAGGGCTCCCAGCGTGTCACGAATATACTCGTTTTACTTGTTTTTTCAGGTCTTTGTTGTAAAGAGGGCTCGCTGGAAGCGTCTGTCTATTCCGCCATCTTGGCTCCGCCTCCTGCAACTGTTTTTGAATGCTCTTCAGCAAAATTTTTCTTGCACGTGGCATTAATGATATTGTTTGATAATTTCCACATTTTGTTGGATCAGCTTTCTTTGGAATGGGTACAAATATGGATCTCTTCCATTCAGTTGATAATAGTGCTTATGAAAAAAAAAATATTATAACCCCATTTTACAGATAGGGAAACTGAGGCCGGAGGGGTTAAGTTACTTGCTCATAGTGACACAGGAATAATTTTATAGAGGCATGATTCTTACCCAGACCATCTGGCCTTGAAACAAACGAGAATAATATTATTACTCTGGGCATCAGAATTTTTTCATCCATAAAAGAATCCTCTTCTTCTGGAGAAATAGGGAATCACTGATGGTAACAGCTAGGTTAGAGAACTCAACCAAGAAAGATCCTAGACTTAGAAAATATAACTGGATTCAGAAAGTGTCTTGGTTATCTAGGGCTGCTATAACAGAAATACCACAAGTGGATAGCTTCAAGAAACAGAAGTTTATTCTCTCACAGTCTAGTAGACTAGAAGTTGAATTCAGAATGTCTTCTCCAGGGGAAGCCTTTCTGTGTCTGTTGGCTCTGGAAGAAGGTCCTTGTCAGTCTTCCCCTGGATCTAGGAGCTTCTCTGCACATGTGCCTTGGATCCAAAGGATGTGCTGTGCTCCCGGTGCTGCTTTCTAGGTGGTATGAGGTCCTTATGTAGCTCTGCTCACTTCTCTAGTTTATATCTCAAAGGAGATTGGCTTAAGATACAATCTGATCTTGAAGATTGAGTCCTGTCTTGTTAACATAACTGCCACTAATCCCATGTCGTTAACATCATAGAGACAGGATTTACAACACATAAGAAAATCACATCATGTGACAAAATGGTAGACAATCACAAAATACTGGTAATCATGGCTTGGCCAAGTTGACACATATGTAAAACATATTCAACCCATCATATCATAGCAAAAGGCTTAAATCAGCTGCAAGTCCAAAATCCAAAAATTCCTCTTCATCTGCAAGATCCAGAATATAAGTTATCTGCTTCCAAAGTACAATGGCAGAGCAAGCACAAGCTAGACATTTCCATTACAAATGGGAGAGATTCGAGAGAAAGAAGGCATAACAGGCACAAGCAAGTTAGCAGAACACATTACATTAGCCCTCAAGCCTTGAAAATAATCCTCTGTTCTCTGAGACCATTTACACAATAGCCCTGCCCTCCAGACTCTAGGTACTGGCCGCACTCTCCAGATTCTGAGTGGAGGCCTCTCGGCCCTGGGCTTCAGCTCCACCTTCCAGGCCCACTGGGGCTGGCTTCAGGCACACCATTCTCCTAGTCCCATCTGAGTGGCAGCTCCACTGTTAGACATACCAGGGGCCGTGGCTCCACCCTTTGGAACTCCAGAGGTCGTGGCCATACCCTTCGAGACTGAGGCAGCTTGGCTTCCTGTGTTGCTTGTCTCTTCAGCTTTTGCTTCCTGGTTCCTTGGCCTCTTGGTCCCTCAGGCCTCTCAGCCCATGTCTGCCTTGCTGGGGCAAGTGTAGCTCCACCAGTAAGTGCCTGGAGGCACCCTACTCCGCCAGTAAACGTTAGCCAGGTCGGCAAGCCTAGCTCCACGGGTAGGTACCTAGAGGCACCCCACTCCGCCAGGAAGCCTCCTGTGCACAGGCCCTCAGCTCTCTTGCTGTGTGGGTTGGCTTCACTGTTGCCTCGTGCTGGTCCCCTGGCTCTGCTGCTGTCACTTCTCATCATCTGTGCCGTCTCCAGTGTTACAGCTCTCCTCCCTTCCTTCTTAGTCCTCGCGAGAATGTCCTTTGTTGTCCGTAATTCCACCAACAGTCTCTCCAGGGCAATCTAGGCCTTTACCGTTGTTGTTGTTGGGTGCCGTGGAGTCAGTTCCGACTTGTAGTGACCCTGTGCACAAGAGAACGAAACGCCGCCCAGTCCGGAGCCTTCCTTATAATCATTGTCATGCTTGAGTTCATTGTTGCAGCCATTGTGTCAATCCGCCTTTACCATTAGACACGTTAATATTCCTCCAGCCTCTGTCCATACAGCTTCAAAGCCACGTCCACATTTTGGGTGTCTGTTAGAGCAGCACCCTACTCTCTCGGTACCAAGTTCTGTCTTAGTCATCTAGTGCTGCTATCACAGAAATAGCACAAGTGGATGGCTTTAACAAACAGAAGCTTATCTTCTCACAGTCTAGTAGGCTAGAAGTCCAAATGCAGCTCCAGGGGAAGGCTTTCTCTGTCAGCTCTAGAGAAAGGTCCTTGTTACCAGTCTTCCCCTGGTCGAGGAGCTTCTCAGTGCAGGGACCTCAGGTCCAAAGGATGCACACTCCTGGCTAGTCTTTCTTGGTGGTGTGAGGTCCCCATGTCTCTCTGCTCACTTCTCTCTTTTATCTCAAAAGAGATTGACTTAAGACATAATCTAATCTTGTACACTGAGTCCTGCCTCGTTAACCTAATTGCTGATAATCCCATGTCATTAACATCATTCACTAAAGCCACTGCCGTCGAGTCGATTCTGACTCATAGCGACCCTGTAGGACAGAGTGGAACTGCCCCATAGAGCTCCCAAGGAGCGCCTCGCGGATTTGAACTGCTGACCTCTTGGTTAGCAGCCGTAGCACTTAACCACTACGCCACCAGGGTTTCCATTAACATCACAGAGACAGAATTTACAACACAAAGGAGAATCACATCAGATGAAAAAATGGTGGACACTTACACAGTACTGGGAATCATGGCCTAGCCAAGTTGACAAGTATTTTGGTGGGACACAGTTCAATCCATTGCAGAAAGTATTCGGAGAGTTAAAAGGCAGTCAGGGATATTTTAAATTTATTTCCAGCTGGACTTCTAGATAGACAATGCTGTGACCAGGTCAGACTGCCAGTTGGAAAGATCATGGGCTTCCTTATTTTTGTTGGGTGTGGGCCAAGGCATAAAATGTGGAGGCAGAGAACGAAGAAAATAAAGACCGGAAAGAAGAGGGGGGAGGTAATTTGTCAGAGCTAACGTGGGGGAGGGTCAAGAGAACACGTAGGAGACAGCAAGGCGGGAACAAGGATCACTTTGGAAGCCACCACTTCTAAGAGAAGTACAATACAAGCAACATTTTAAAAAAGCAAAAGGAAACAGGTGAAACTAATTTTAATAATACATTTTATTTAACATTTGTAGTTATCGTATCAAGGTATCCTCAGTATTAAGATCATTAATGAGCTATTTTACATTTTCTTTTTCGTGCTCGGTTTTTGAAATCTAACGTTTGATTTACACCCATAGCACTCTCCTTTCTAGCCAGTAGCCACATTTCAACTGCTCAGTAGCCATAATGTGGCCAGTGGCTGTAATATTTGACAGGGTGGGTTTAGAGCCTTCAGTTCAAATAGCCATGCTATCAGATTGGGTTTTAATAAAAACAAAAGGAGTAGACTCAGCTCATTCAAGGTCTAATCTGAGAGTAGAAAAAGGAGCCTCTCTGGGGAGGGAGCCAAGAATCGTTTGCTGTCAGAGAGCGGTTAAAGCTGGTGTCTCTGTGGAGTGGTGAGCTGATTAACGTGAGCTCCCTGCTCTGGGTGAGTGGGGTGATACAGATGTGCCGATTCCCTTGGTGTAAACTACTCTGCCTTGGCTGATTCCCTGACGTCACCGAATGAGGAGCTGGGAACAGATGCTCAGCAGTGGGCCACGTACAGTATGCCTGCCGTGCAGCTGCAGCGGACATAAATAACCTCAAGAGCGCAGATGGGAAATGTAGCAATTAGGAAATCATGCCTTTTGAGTATGCATTAGCTCTATTTTTAATATAATTTATGTAATTGTTCTTACTATAACTTATGTCATTTAAAAAGCTCCAGTAAGGAGTTCCTGGGTGGTGCTGGTGGTTAAGCACTTGACTAGTAGCTGAGAGGTTGGCTGTTGGAACCCACCCAGAGGCACCTTGGAGGACAAGCCTGATGATCTGTGTCCACTGCACCACCGGGGCTCCTCCAAAAGCTCACAGCCATGAAAACTCTACAGAGCAGCTCTGCTCTGCACAGATGGGGCAGCCACAAGCGGGAATTGGTGCGATGGCAGCTGACAACAAGTTTAACTGATTTAATTTCTAATAATGGTTGTTTCACAGCCAACCGGCAGAATTCCTGAAAATGTAACCATCGGCTCTTCCAGCAGGTTCAGAGAAGTGTTTTCTGTTGGTGAGGGCCTGTCTGTAGGTACCCCATGCCCCTGCTGTGGCCTGATTCTTCCCTCACCCCCAGGTGAAGGTGCAGGAGCGGAAGCAGAGGACAGTGGCCGAGTTCGAGAAGTTCCGGCAGCTGCTGGCTGAGGAGGAGCTGCGGGTCCTGCGGGAGCTGGAGGAGGAGGAGGCCGCCGTGGTGGAGGTGCTGAGGCAGGAGGAGAGCACTCTGGCTGCGCAGGGCCGCTCTGTGGAGGAACTCATCTCCGAGCTGGAGGGGCGCACTGAGCGCCCTGCCCTGGGGCTGCTCCAGGTGACACCTCCACCATGGGCAGGGGGTGGGAGGAGGAAGGAGAGGTGGGAGAGGCTGGGCTGCAGCCTTGGGCAGGTAGTACCTTCGTGGTTCCAGCTATCCTTCTTCCCTGACTTACATGGGAAGGAGGATGGGAGAAGAGCTTCCCTATGGACCTAGAAAGGAGATGCCTGGACTGACTGTGGTCAGTTGTTTTCTGGCTGTGCCCTCCTCCTCTGGCTCCAGAGCCCTCCCAGGGCCCATCTCAGGTGGTGGGACGGTGTATCACAGGCAGAGGCAGCTCTGTGCTCTTGCCCGGTGGCCATGCCCCTCCCTGCATGTGGCAGACCCAGAGTGGAGACTCCCAGCCACCCATGACCCCAACTCCGAACTTTGTGTGGTAGAACAAAATAGCGAAAGCTGAGGCAGCTACTTTCCCAGTATTTCATATGATTCAGACTTTATTTGTGGGTGATTCTGTGTGATTCCCTAAACTGTTTTTGGAGGAATTACTTTTACATAAGAATCTAAATAATTTTTTGTTGCCTGCATGATGCAAACGGTTAAGCATTCGGCTACTAACGGAAAGGTTGGCGGTTTGAACCCGCCCAGAGGCACCTCAGAAGAAAGGCCTGGCGATTGCTTCTGAAAGGTCACAGCCTTGAAAACCGTACAGAGCAGTTCTACTCTGCACACATGGGATCGGCCTGAGTCGACGTGGTGGCACAGAGCAGTCCTACTCTGCATGCGTGGGCTCGGCCTGAGTCGACGTGGTGGCACAGAGCAGTCCTACTCTGCACACATGGGCTCGGCCTGAGTCGACATGGTGGCACAGAGCAGTTCTACTCTGCACGCATGGGATCGGCCTGAGTCGACGTGGTGGCACAGAGCAGTCCTACTCTGCACGCATGGGCTCGGCCTGAGTCGACGTGGTGGCACAGAGCAGTCCTACTCTGCACACATGGGATTGGCCTGAGTCGACGTGGTGGCAGCTAACAGCAAGAACCCTTTAACGCACAGCTGGAGACGTGCTTTTGTGAATCATGTCACTATAGATGTTAACTGAAGCTGTGGGCTTGGGTGGGATTGCTCTGGGGGAGAGCTCAGTGGACCTGAGGAAGGCCACCAGGTTAGGGCTGAGTAAAGGATCCTACAAAAGGCGCTGAGGAGTAGCCAGGAGAGGCTGGAGGAGAACCAGCAGCCATTAAGGAAAAGTGTTGTGAGGGCAGAGAGGGCCCTGAGGCATCACTGCATGGTCCAGAAAGATACAGACTGAAAACCACCACTCAGTTTACAACATGGAGACCATCAGTGACCACAGCAAGAGCTGTTTAGGTTGAGCAGAGAGGAAGGAAGTCAGGCTGGAGTAGGTCAAGGTATGAGTGGGTGGTGGAGGACACAGAGATGAGAATGGACAAGTTGTACAAGACATCTGACTTTGAAGGGGAGGAAAGGGAGCCCCTGGAGGCTGGTGGGGGGTCAGCCTGCAGAGGAAGGTTGGCAAGGCCCAGATCGGGAGGTCTCTGCAGAAGCTCTCAGTGATCTTGAGGTCAGGAGAGTGGTGGTGATGGAACTGACCATTCTCTCCGCTAACCCAGCGTTTTTGTCTTCTCCACAGGGTATAGGAGAGATTCTGAGCAGGTATGTTTTCCGTAGGAGCCAAAGGGTGCTCTTCGTAAACCACGTGGTCCCTGGATCTTGCTGGCCAAAGTGGTAACAAGCCATGTCCTTCTTCTAGGATTAAACGTCTGGAGCTTCAGACCCCAAAGGTCATTTCCATGGAGCCAAAGACTGTGTGCAAAGTTCCAGGGCTGGTGGAGACCCTGCGGAGATTCCAGGGTAAGAGGCTGCGTGGGCTGTATTTTAGGAGGCCTTGGGTGGCTAAGCACTCGTCTACTAACTGAAAAGTTAGGGGTTTGAACCCCCACAGAGGCACCGAGGAAGACAGGCCTTGAAAACCCTGTGGAGCAGCTCTGTTCTGCACACATGCAGTCACCATGAGTCGGAGTCCACTTGATGGCAGCTAACAAGGGTGTATTTTGGGACCTGAGAGGTCTCAGATGCTGTGATGCCAGGGCCAGCTAGCCGGTCCTCTCTGTGCAGTGAGTCTCTAAGGAACATTTCCCAAAGATCCCAGCCTTGACCTTAGATGGAGGCCATCTTCCAAGGTTTAGGGTCCAGGGAAGCCCTTTTTTTCCTCCTTTCATTTCCCCCTTCTGTGTAGCACTTCATCCTGCTGTTTTGTCCCCATCCAGCTCTAGCCAGACATAATCAATGTCATGGAGCTTCCTGGCTCAGAGATGATGGCAACACTTGGAATTAAAAAGTAGGGACAGGGGGGCATTAGCTTCAAGGCCTTCATTATGTAATTATTAAGCGCACAGTCACAATTCACTCATCATATAGTTATTATATGCCCAGCACTAGACTAGCACCCTAGGCAGAGTGGTAGACAGTTTGTGGGGTCGTAGTTGATGCAGACAGTGAACACATGGACAGGTAGCTCTTTGTGTGTGTACTCTGAGGAGAAGCATCAGGTTGTTAGATGGGAGACCACTCACGGGGTTGGGGAAGGCCCTGCCAGGGTGGTGACCCTGGGGCAGACTTTGTTCCTGTCCCCATGGCACCTCTGGAAATGGCTCCTGAAGACTTTAGTGGCCCTCTTGATGGCCAGCCCCAGTGGCATCTTGTTCTTTTCCAAGGTTTTTATTTTGAAAACTTCATAACTTATGGAGGTGTTGGAAAAAAAAAAAAAAAAAAAGCGAACTCTGTTTATTCTCCACACCTTTCGTTTTGTCCTCACAACCCAGGGTCTCTCTACTGAACTAACTCCTGTTTTCTTTACCGCTTCCTCAGTTTTCAGGGGTGACCCCCTCCCACCAGCACTCCTGGCCTGAGCACTCGCAGTTCCAGCCCTCACTCTCTATTCTCTCCACACCCCCCGCCCATGGAAATCCCACCTTACTCTCCTGACTGTCCCCTCCCACTGCCGGTTCCAAAATCCTGTCCATCTTGTCCTGTCACTCCAGTGTCAGCTCTGGTTGCCAGGCGACCCCTGTGGCCTCTTCCCTAGACCTGTGGATGTGGTACCAAAGCATGTCCATTCTCCAGGGCTCAGAAGTCTAGAGTTCTTAGTCAGCCACCGTCTTTTCCAAGATGACCAGCCTTTGAAAGGCCAAGATATAAGTACAGCTTTACAGATGGCAGGGTGAGCCCAGAGCAGGGGGAACGAGAACCCTTTCCTGCCCATTTGGGGTACTGTCCTCCCCTCAATTTGGGAAGAAGCCTCCCTCAGTAAGTAGCTCCAATAATAAAAGGCCCACATTTATTGAGCGCTTACTGTGTGCTGACCATTGTGTCCAACTTTTCCTGTGTGTAACCCGCAGTGGTGGTGACCCTGGACCCCAAGAGCGCACACCCCTGCCTCACCCTGTCTGAGGACCAGAGGTCTGTGTTGCAGACCCGGCCCTGGAATGGCCAGCCTGGTGCAGAGGGGCTGTTCGGGGTCTTCCCGAGCGTGCTGGGCTCCGAGCAGCTGTCTGCTGGCAGGCACTACTGGGAAGTGGAGGTGAGAGACAGAGGAAGATGGCTCATTGGGGTGTGTAAAGAGGACGCCGACAGGAAGAACTCTCCCACCTGGACCTCTGGCTATGGGTTCTGGAGCAAGGGGGACCTTTTTCCTGCAGGTGTCTTCAGCCCCCAGAAAACGCCCCACCCTCGGGTTGGGGTTTTCCTAGACTATGAGGCTGGGGAGCTTTCTTTCTACAACGTGAATGAAGAATCCCACATCTACACCTTGCCTCGGGCTTGCTTCTCTGGGCCCCTGCGGCCCATCTTCATCACACCATCCTGGTGTCAGACCCGTCTGACTGTCTGTCCGAGGCAAGGGAACGAGGCCAAGGACACCCCCTCTGCTAATGGAGAGAAGCCTCTGAGGGGCTCGTTGAGGCCCCCTCTGTTTGTGTTTGGAGGTGCCCCTGCCTTAGACCTGGGTCTTCCTTCACAGCTGAACCCCTGAGCTCAGAGCAGCCCAAGAAGGAAGTGCATGCTGGAGGAAGAAGTTAGGGGATCTGACCAGCTGGGTCTCCCCATGTGGTGGATTGCTAATTCTTCACAGCTCTTTGCTGCAGATAACTCCATTTCTTCTCTTTTCTGGTACTTCTACTCTCGGTTGAGGGAGCACCATGGACTCACATATGGATCGGGGTGTGCGTCAGCCTACCCCCGTCACGGGTGGTGTTGGGTGGCTGAGGTGGGCATCCTGAGTGGGTGGGCTCAGGGAGGGTGGGGCAAGTGGATGATGAGTCCTGGTGTCATGGTAACGCCCGCAGAGTTAAGGCAATCTCAGTGCAGAGAACAGGAACCAGCTACCACAGGATACACCAGCCAGGGCCCCTCCACAGGGCTGTGTTCCATTCTATGTCCACATTCCGAGAGGAACATGGAAAGCAGAGTTTTTCAGAGGAAGGCAACCGGAGGAGAAAGGAATGGCTGCAGACCTGGGTTGTTTAACCAGGAGAAGAGAAGGGTTGGGGACTTGTTAGCTGTCGTCAGATACAGGAAGGCCTGAGCTGCCCCAGCCCTGGAGGGTTGGACCCTCACCTGTCAGTGATACTGGAGAGAGAGGGTGCAGTGTGGGGCGGGGGCTACGTGAATGGTGGGAGGCTTGTCAGTCCCAGTGCCCCTTTTCTTAACAAGGATTTCATGTCCCCCTTTACTATCAAAAATGAAAATTATAGATAACAAATCCTCCCCATAAACAAACAAAAAATCATCATGAGCCCTGCCTATAATATAAAGAAAAAATAACAAGGAAGTGTTCAGTAGTAGAATAGTGTCTTCCCATATGTTTGCTTGGTCGCAGCTGTGCCAGGAGGCGTACTGGAGCCATCAGAAAGAACTGCCTGTGAGAATTACTGAGCCACAACTGTGAGCTCTGTGTATGTGTGAACTGTAGCCACAAAGCCCTGGCTGAGGACAGAAGCACTGAGGTTGTAAATGCCACAGGCAGCGCTACCCTCCCTGAGGTGCTTTTCTGGAACGATGAATAATTCTCCGTCGCATTCCAAACTAAATGAAACAACAGTCTTACCTCAATTAACCAGTAATTGCGTTCCTTATAAAAGCCACAAAAACATTCTGTGTTTGTATATGTAGAACAGCTGGGGCTCAGATCGTTCTAAGCAGGGTTCTGCCCTAAATGGATGTCAGGAACAAGTCTGCTGTGTAGTGTTGTCCTGCTCATTTATCGGGTGCGGTGCTGGCTGCAGGTCACTCAGCGCCCCCCAGTGAATGGTGAAGCAACATACCCTCATGGGTTCTCACCACTTCCACTGAAACCCCTGGGGTTGTGATGACCTCTAAGAATCCTCTCTCAGGTATGAATGACTATATTTGTAAATACAGTTAGTATATACTTCAGGTATCAAAAGGGAACCCTACAGTTAGAAGAGACATACAAGGAACCACGCCTTCACCTCTGTGCTAGAAGATTAACCTTGCTCAAAGAAAGGTATGGCTCTTTGCCCCTGGCTCCCAGGAGGTAACCTTTAAGCCCTTGGAATATGTTGCCTGTTAAGAGTGTCTTTGTTTACCTGGAGGCCTTGGGCGACACCAAATAGTCTATACTAACAGCGTGATTTATGGTGGGAGGCTTGGGCCACGCGTATCAGTTGCCATCTGGAGGGATTATGTGGTGTCTGAACTCTGGGCACCAAGCCTTGGGTGAGCTTCCATTGTTGACAATACTCTGTGCACGTTGTCCCAGGAGAGAAGGAAGTACTGTCTGTATGACACCGCTGGGGGGGCGGGGGGGACAGCTGGAAGCTGGCACCTGGACTCTCCTGGGCCCTGCCCTGTGCTTCTTGCACCTTTGCTGATCTCATTCTGTCCTTTCGCTATAATAAACCATAACCATGTGTGTAACTTTTTGCTGAGTTCTGAGTTCTTGTAGCAAATCACTGGACCTGAGGGTGGTCTTGGGGACCCCGAACTGCATTCTCTTTTCCATGGCCTCCGCTCACACAGAGCTCTGACCTCAGGAGGCAGCATATTCTATTTTCAAACACCTCTTAGAAAGTTTGATTTTTCTCATTCTGAGATGAGCTCACTTCCACTTGGAATGCAGATTCCTTTCTGGGAAGTTGTATTTGTCAGGCCTTATGCTCCAGCTCACCCACCCCTTCCTGGGAGCCCTCTGGTCCTGCTGACTCCTGTGAAGGGAAACTGGTTCATGACCATCATTTGTAAAGTCAGTCATTTCTCAGAAAATGAAAGCTTTAAATGACAAATTAAACTTGTAAAATTATAGGAATTGAATCAAGAATTTGTAAAGAGAAAACTTTTAAATGTCAGAAAATTTTTCCCCCTAAAAACCATCCCCTTCAGTCCTAATTTGTCATTTTTATTAAAATATAAAACATAAAGAAAGCAGTGGGAAAGGGAAGAAAATAAAGAACTCTGTGCCATTAGAGTGAAGAGTAGATGGCACTTAGTATGCTTATATTTTCTGAACCCAAAGTCAGGATAGCTAACTAGGGTTATGAATACACTTAAGGGAGTCGGCTGTGGATTGAATTGTGTCCCCCCCCCGCCGGTTTTAGTCATCTAGTGCTGCTGTAACAGAAATACCACAAGTGGGTGGCTTTAACAAAGAGAAGTTTATTTCCTCACAGTAAAGTAGGCTGGAAGTCCAAATTTAGGGCATCAGCTCCAGGCGAAGGCTTTCTCTCATCGGTGTTCCCCCAGATCAGGAGCTTCTCCATGCAGGGACCCCGGGTCCAAAGGACGTGCTCTGCTCCCGGCACTGCTTTCTTGGTGGCCCCCAACTCTCTGCCTGCTTCCGTTTCCTCTTATCTCTTGTAAGATAAAAGGTGGTGCAGACCACACCCCAGGGAAACTCCCTTTACATTGGATCAGGTGACCTGGTAAGGATGTTACAATCCCACCCTAGTCCTCTCAACATAGAATTAAGATCACAAAATGGAGGACAACCACACAATATTGGGAATCATGGCCCAGTGAAATTGTTAACATTTTGGGGAGACATAAGTCAGTCCGTGGTACCCCCAAATATATGTTAGAATCCTAACCCCTATACTTGTGGAGGCGGTCCTATTTGGGAATAGGGTTTTCTTTATGCCAATAAGGCTGTATCAGTATCGTGTGTGCCTTAAACCTAATGATTTTTGACATAAAAAGAACAGATTAGGCACAGTGCCAAACAAGCCCAAATGGAGGAAAGATGATGCCACAGGAGACTGCCAGGGAACTGAGGAACAGAAGCTGAGACAAAGATTTTCCCCCAGGGCAGACAGAGCTGAATTCGAGCTTCTAACCTCTTAAACGGTGAGGAAACAAATTTCTGCTCGTTAAAGCCCCCTACCTGTGGTGTTTTTGAACAAAACCACTGTATAACTAAGATGGAGCGAAACAACATACCTGATATCGTCAGCACCCTGAAAGTGAACATGGATATACGCAAACCTTGTTCTCTCCAGTCACACTATCTTACACTCATTTTTTTTTTCTTATATATTACTGCTCTTGATTAAATTTCCTGAATAATGGTTTCTTGAAGACCCCATCTTATTCATCTCTGTTTAATCTCTTGACTGTGCTGACATGCGATGTAGCTGCTTAAAAAGTGATTGCTGAATTAGGGAACAGAACGAATGCTTCAGACGTGATGTCTGGCCCCAGTGTACCTCACTGCAAAATGGACACGTTATAAATTGGAATCCTTTACCTTGTTTGTTTGATTTTTCTAGACTGTACTAGCCTGATCTTTTTTGCTTTCAAGTTAAAACTGCACCACTTTTCTGTGCACACGAGGCCAGCCTGCAGTGACCCGGGACAAATCTAAAGTTTGGAAGTCTCAGGTGTCAACGACGTGCCCTCCAGCTCTGAAATCACTCCTACAATGGCATCCTGCTCGGCCCCTCTCCCACCTTTTTAACTCAGACCCATCCACTCTGGGCGCCTCATCCAGGTTGCTTCCCGTAGGGAGCCGTTCCCGGGAGCCCCTGGATTGCCCAGGCTTTGGGCATGCCTCTCTGCCTGGCCAACCCTAGAACTTCCTGAAGGTGCAAAACTTGGGATTATAGTCATTTATTTTTGTGAGTACTAGTACCGGAACAGGGTTAGGGGCTGTTATGGATTAAGCTGTGTCACCCAAAAATACGTGTTGTAAATCCTAACCTTTATTCTTATGAAAGAGCTTGGGTGGCTCAGTGGTTAAGAGCTTGGCTGCAGACCAAAAGGTCAGCAGTTTGAATCCACCAGCCACTCCCTGGAAACCCTATGGGGCAGTTCAACTCTGTCCTATAAAGTTGCTGTGAGTCAGAATCAACTCGATGTCAGTGGATTTGGCTTGGTTTTTATACTTGTGGATGTAATCCTATTTGGGAACAGGTTTTCTTTGTTATGTTAATGAGATCATATCAGTGTAGAGTGTATCTTAAGCCAATAACCTTTGAATATAAAAAGAACAGATGAGGCACCAAAGCAAAGAAGCCCAGATGGGGAAGATCGATGCCAGGCCACATGAAGATCTCCAAGGAATGGAGGAACAGCAGCTGAAAAGAGACAAGGACCTTCCCCCAGAGTGGACACAGAGAGAAAGCCTTCCCCTAGAGACAGCACTCTGAATTTGGACTTCTAGCCTCCTAAACTGTGGGAAAATACATTTCTGTTTGTTAAAGCCACCCCCTTGTGGTACTGCTGTTATAGCAGCACTGGATAACTAAGACAGGGATATAAAAAGGGAACAAACCACGTTCCGTGAAGCTTCTAGAGAAGCTCTACACGTTCAGGAGTAACTGCTCTAGTCTCTGGCATAACCGCTACCTTGTCAACCATACAAGAGCTGCCGCAAATGGAAGGTCATCTGCCCTACATGGCTTTTGAGTTAGAAGGGAAGATGGGGAATTTTACGTGTCTCTTAGACCGATGTTGATACATGTGACTGTGAACTTATATCTATTTTCAAGGACAATGACCTTTTTCAAACCAAGATTCCATGATTCACTGTATTCCAAGCCCCATCAGTTAAAGACGTTGACATTGATGTGGGTGTTTCTCCTCGTGTCTCCTCCTAGGAGTTGACCCTCCTTCACAGCTGTGACGAAGCCCCATGTCAGTAAAGCCAACTCTCCTTTATCATCATAAGATAAGCCTCCAATAAATGCAGCTTTTCAGTTCTGCTTAATCATGCTTTAATCTCTTATACAAGCTGACCCTCGTTTTTTCTTCTTTAAAAAAAGAAATTCCTGCCAGATACTGTTATGTCTTTGGATGATGACGGGTGTGAGCCTGCATGTCAACACTCAGAAGGCCGAAGGACCTGTCATGAGCCCGTTTTGATGACAAGAGGCAACATTCCTCCAACATCAGGGTACATCTCCCTCAGAGCAATGCTGAAACTCAAGGGTGTTTTGAAACACAGAGGGAAAAAAAAAATACAAGGATTTTCCGTCCTTCCTGCTTACCTCCTGCAAAAACATAGTCTCATCACTTCCAGTCACTCTGAAGTTCCAGAATTCAGAGGAAGGTTCATACACTGGTTATGCCAGTAAGGAGAAAGGAGTGTGAGTGAGAAGGTCGTCTAACCTCTCAGGACCTGTAGTGCCCCTTCTGGGAATGGATGGAGTTCCTGAGCTGCCTGATGCTGTTGTCCACCATTCTCAAAAGGGCAGAGGCAGGGAAAATTGGTAGCCTTCACTGGCATTGCTGCTGCGGGTCTAAGTAATTTTTGGAAGGGAGAAGGAAAAGAGGGACTGAGAAGGAGAAAATGGAAAACATGAGAGAAGTTGGAGCCACCAAGGAAGGCTGTGCCAAGCCCAGTGTCTTCATCTGGGTTCTCCAGAGGAGCAAAACCACTGAGACATGAGTGTGTATATGTGTGTGTGTGTGTGTGTGTGTACATACCAAGCCCTAGTGGCATAATGGTTAAGAGCTCAGCTGTTAATCAAAAGGTCAGCAGTGCAGACCAGCCGCTCCTTGGAAACCCTATGGGGCAGTTCTGCTCTGTCCTATACGGTCACTATGAGTCGGAACTGACTCGACAGTACGTAACGACAACAACATATACATACATGTATATACGTCTTAATATGTGTGTGTATATATGTATATTTATATGTTTATATATATAAATGAGGAAACCCTGGTAGCGTAGTGGTTAAGTGCTACGGCTGCTAACCAAAAGCTCAGTAGTTCGAATCCACCAGGCGCTCCTTGGAAACTCTATGGGGCAGTTCTACTCTGCCCTATAGGGTCGCTATGAGTCGGAATCGACTCGACAGCAGTACAGGTAGGTGACATCACAGGCTATGTCAAACTTGTTTAGGACGTGACTTCTTTCCCCAGGTTGGACTATCGGGGCCAAAAGGTCTGCATCAAGCAACAGGAGAAATGCCCCCCACAGAAGTTGTTGCCTCAGGACTTGGACAGGCAGGCTGGGTAGCTATAGCAGGTAACCTTTTATCTCAGGTCATAGGGCAAAAGCATAGCAACATGCAAGTCCCCACTGACAGACAAGTGGTGGCTGCACGAGGTGCACCGGCATTGGCGTAGGGCAAGTCGTAGGGGAGGGGGATTGATAATGTTGTCTCTCTCTCTCTCCAGGCTACCTCCCAGTGATGGATAAGGCCCTCACCCATGGGCCCCCATGATAAAGGTTTTTGCTAGATCTACTTACCAACTAGACCTACTGCTGGCTGGGTCTGTCAGCGTTTGAAATGAGATGACAAGTCATCTCTCCACATCATACCAGCTGATCTGAAGAGTTTTTCCTCTTGGTGAGGTCCCCTGTGGCTGTTTGCCAGGGAGGTGGATCTTCCCAGCGTCTGTGCCACTGTATCAGTGAGAGTTCCATTCAAGGAACAGCCAGTAGGAGATACATATTCAGAGATTTGTTGTGGGAAATTGACTCTCATGCGATTGTGGGGACTGGCTAGCCAAGTCCAAAATCTGTAGGGCAGGTGACAGGCTAGAAACTGAGGTAGGAGCTGAAGCTGTAGTCCGTGGGTGGAATTTTTTCTTCCCAGAGAAACCTCAGTTCTGTTCTTAAAGCTGTTCAGCTGATTGGATCAGGCACACCAGGTTATTGAGGTTAATCTCCCTTACTTAATTAAGTCAACTGATTATGGGCTTTCATTACATCTACAGAATACCTTCAGGGCAACACAGAGACGAGTGACTGATTAAATACTTGGGGATTGAATGTTAGCTAAGATGACACATCAAACTGACCATCAGTCACCGTGGAGGCCACCCCTGGTCCTGATGACCCAGGCCTTTGGCTTCCCCATTGTGCCTGCTCTGGTCACGGTGAGCTCAGCCCTAGCAACAGGGTGTCGAAACTTCTGCTGCTCAGGGCCTGTGCCCTGAACATAATGAACCTGCTTGTCCTGGACTGGTCCAGCCCCACTGTTAGGGATTGGATTGTGTCCCCCAAAAATGTGTGTCAACTTGGTTAGGCCATGATTTCTTGTATTGTGTGACTGTCTACCAGTTTGTCATCTGATGTGATTTTCCTCTGTGCTGTAAATCCTACCTCTCTGATGTTAATGAGGCAGGATTAGAGGAAGTTATGTTAATGAGGCAGGGCTCAATCTACAGGATTAGGTTGTATCTTGAGTAAATCCCTTTTGAGACATAAAAGAGAAGTGAGCAGAGAGACAGAGGCATCTCCTACCGCCAAGAATAAAGAACCGGGGGGAAGCGTGTCTTTTGGACCCGGGGTCCCAGTGCTGAGAAAACCCTAGACCCGCTCAAGGGAAGATTGATGACAAAGGCCTTCCCCCAGAGCCGACAGAGAGAAAAAGCCTTACCCTGGAGCTGGTGCCCTGAATTTGGACTTCTAGCTTCCTAATCTGTGAGAGAATACATTTCTCTTTGTTTAAGCCATCCATTTCTGGTATTTCTGTTATAGCGGCACTAGATAGCTAAGACACCCACTAACAGCGCACTGGGTACTTCCCTCACCTCAGAAATGGTCTGCCCTGGACTTCCCTCTTTATCTTCCCTTGAGCTCTAAACCTGGAAGAAGGCAGAATATGCACGCAGAATTCCCTCTGCACTGGAAAGATGAGGAGGAGGGAGAGAGGACCTTAGAAACAGGGTAGAGGAAGAGGTACAGGGACTTCTCTATTCTCAACCTCCGTGGGGATGGACTGCTTCTCAGATGACTTGCTTATGATATGTGTTGTCGTTAGATGCTGTCGAGTCGGTTCCGACTCATAGTGACCCTGTGAACCACAGAACAAAACGCTGCCCGATCCTGTGCCATGCTCACCATCGTTGTTATGCTTGAGCCCATTGTTGCAGCCACTGTGTCTTATGATATAAAAAATTTTTTGATATAGAGACTTTAAAACTGTATAAGGCATTGACCAGAGTAAAAGAAGCTGGGATGGGGTCCAGGCCTAGAAATCCATTTTGTATAGAAAACCTGTAGAACCTGAAACGGAACTGGTTAGGGCAGTTCTGCCTGCGAAGAACAATGTTGTTAGTTTGTTTCCAAGGAGCCTTTATGTAACCTTTACATTTCCAGAAATGAATGTCTGGTAAATATCCTGTGATCTCTGCGAACCCCCTGTGGTCAATTAACTGGTAACTAATCAACTTTTTTTTTTTTTTTAATCAACAAGACACACATATTATTAGGCAGTGACTAGTCAACAAAAACTCTGTAAACCTATGACCCCATGGTAACTAAGTCAACAAAAACTCTTAACCTACCAGCGTAAGGTCCCTGCTTCCGTTATCCCATCTTTGATAATGATGTATTAATGAATAACCAATTAGAGTTTTTCCTAAATTTACTTCTTCCTGTAGTAGTAGAGACTCCCTGACTGTAATTCAGTATATTCTGCTGGGTTTTGTGCCTGGTGCACACTGGCAGATCCCTCATTCAAATTATTATCTTTGTCTTGGCTCAATAAAAATCTCTTTTAATTCAATTTGAGTCTGGGCTCTTTTCTGCCTACCACACCATCAAAACACAGTTGCTGTGGGGTCAACTCATGGCGACCCCGTGTGTGTCAGAGCAGAACTGTGCTCCACAGGGTTTTCAGTGGCTGATTTTTCGGAAGTAGACCATTAGGCCTTTCTTCTGAGGTGCCTCGTGGTGGACTCGAAACCTCCAGCCTTTTGGTGAGCACCCGACCGTGTTAACTGTTTGCATCACCCAGGGACTCCATTTACAAGTATAGGGGTTAGAATTTTAACACATATTTTTGGGGGACGCAATTCAATCCACACTGTTTCTCCTTTCTGTGACAAGAGGCTATGGAGCTGAGACTGTTCGTTAACAACTGTTGTCTTTAGTTGCCTCTGAGTCGAGTCTGACTCAGCGATCCCGTGAGTGTGGAGCGGAACTGCTCCGTAGGGTTTCAAGACTGTGACTTTTTGGAAGTAGACAACTAGGCATTTCTCCTGAGGTGCTTCTGGGTGCGTTTTGAGCTGCCAGCCTTTCAGCTAGTAGTCAAGCGCTTAACCATTTACGCCACCCAGGGACTCCTCATTAACAATTAGCATCTTTAAATTTAGTAAACATAGTTATGTAAAAAGGCCTTCATAAAATGCTTATGCACTGATACAGTTACTGTAGTTATTCCCTTCACACCTATAAACCAAAAAACCAAACCCGTTGCGGTGGAGTCAATTCCAACTCATAGTGACCCGACAGCACAGAGTAGAAACGACCCATAGGGTTTCCAAGGAGCGGCTGGTAGATTCCAACTGCCGACCTTTTGGTTAACAGCCGAGCTATTAACCACTGCACCACCAGGGCTCCATAACTATAAACCAGGTTAATTGAATTTAAACATTAAACATATTAAACCGGTAGGTGAGCAGCTTTTTGTCCCTCCCTGTCCCTCTTGTGAGGGCCCTCTAGTATTTTTCTTCCCTCATGCTGAAGTCTCACCTATTGGCAGGTGGACAGTGAGCACAGATCCTGGTGGGTGAAGCCTGATTTCAGCCCCTTCCTGTCAAGTTACCTGCTGTGATAGACACCACTAGCTGCCCCCCAACAGCCATTCTTGCTTTCTTCCTTGAGAATCAGACCCCAATTTTTGGCTCAGGATATGGCCACCCAGCTAGAGGACTATCTTCTCCAATCACCCTACTAAGTGTGATCAGCTTCTGTGTGAGACCTAAGTGGATGAAACATATTTTAAAACAAGATGGTGGACATTGAGTGTGCATTCCTGCCCCCTGGCATGCTGACCCCATGGTTCTACTTCTTTGCTCATGACTGCCCCACGCCAGCGAGCCTTCTCCATCCAACTCTTACCCTTTAGCATAATACTGTACCTTCAGCAATACTGAGTTGCACATCTTTTCACAATTTAACGTATCTAAAACAGGGTGCATCTTACAAATGATGACGTCTTGGCACAGAACCATGTTAGAGTTGACGGCATCTTAGATTGTCGTCCTCCAATCACAGAGCATGTGATTCTGAGAAACTGGATCACTTATGTCTTTGTCCTTGGGGTTACCCACAAGTTCCTAAGGGCAGGGGCGTGTCACCGTTTTGTCTGCACAAGGCCGTGCGTGCAAGGCCATGGGTGACTGGTTGGCAGTTAAGGGACTTGGGAAATGGGAAGACTCAGGCTCAAGGAAGCTTAGAAACAAGAAGTAACAAACAGTTCTCATACATAGGAAGTTCCTCAAGCCATGATGCACTGCAGGTCAATGTGGGTTATAATAATTTCCCATTAGAGGCAGGGCTTTCAATGTTAGATATTGAGGAAGGAAAAGTGATGAGATTTTCTTGCTCCCAGTCTCAACAATCAAATATATGGCTGTTTCACAAAACCTTCCCTAAATGTGATACCCTGAGATTATTTTTTTCAATCTATGAACTCTAGTTTCAGGTATTGGTCTCATCAGCCATTAGTTACATATTGCCCTATAGAGATCTCAGGGCCCTTTGTGGTATCAATATATATAAATATGACATATCTGTGTGTGTGTTTGTGTGTAATTACATCTATACACCCAAGAACTGGGAATTTTATTTCTTTGAGAGACCCTACTTTGATATGTACACATTACTAGCTCAATACATATTATCTCTGTCTTCTGTTATCACACCATCACGTGGCATTTCAGACGAGAGCTTGACTTAAAACAGTCAATGGCCCTAAGTCTGCTAAATGGACTTCCTGTAGAGTTTCTGCTGGATGGAGCTCAACTGTCCTCCCAGATTCTGCAATGCCTGGAGCTGCAAGAATTTGGCCTATAAAGTAATAAAAAGCGCAAGTGGCTTTGAGGGCATCCCTACCACTGCCTACCTTTCAGCAAGTTTTCTGAAAAACTAGACAATATTATTTACTTCTATTTTCTCAAGACTCACTTCCTTATTTTGTAAACCATGACAATCAGGTTTCAACTCACATTACTTCTATGTAACTACTGAAAACTCTCCACTGACCCCCTCATGATGGATTCTAAGCTCCTGTGGGGCATCTCTGCATAACTCTGATGAATTCGCCTCTTCTGTCTCTGCTTCTCTCCCACTTCCTCTTCATCTAATGCCCATCACTGCTTGCCCCAGAGTTCCTTTTTGCCATCTCTACCTACCCGTCCATCTGGTAAGTTGATCGGCTCCCATGGGTTCAGTCTCTGGGGTTCAGTCTCATCAAGACCTGTCATCTGTGGTTAGGTGTGTTCCTTATGCGTATAGGTATTATTTAAAATTTTTTTTCCAAGAAAATTAATTTGGGGAAATATTGAGACAGATTTCTTTACTGATAGCCTTCTTCAAGCTATTAATATTCTGACCTCTTAGAGGAGATAGGAATTTATACCAGATCCCTAGAATGCATGGGCTGTGGGGGCAGGAATTTGTCTATCTTGTAGAACACAGTTCCTGCAGAACACAGTTCCTTGCAGATGGGGGTGCTCCGTAAGTGTGTGGAAGGACAGAAGAGAGGAGAGGTTGGACAAACCAGCACCTTTGAAAATCACAGCCCCAGCATCAGCATTTCCTCTCTTAGGTCATATCTCTAGCAGCTTCTTGAATTCTATAAGTTCCACAAATTCAGCATGCCCTACAGTTAACCTCTCCATAGACTCAGATTCCTTACTTCGCAAGGAATCACCCACCCCCAAACTTAACTGTAAGATCCTTTTATCTGTACACAGCTCGCACAGCATGTATCTAGTCATTAAACCTCCACAGTGTCTCCAGAAAACACCTACTAGGTGCGAGGTCTTCTTCTAGGCACTTGGGATATAGGGAACAAAAGAGACAAAAACCTTGCTCTGTGGAGAGAGACAGACCATTAACAAATAAATAAATTATATAGTGTGTCAGAGGGTGGTAAGTGTTACAGCAAGAACAGAGCACAAAGTCAGATGAGGAGTGCTAGGGCAGATAGTATGCCGGTTCCCATGCAGGGGCAGGGGAGGCCCCAGGGGGAGGTGGTACTGGAGAGGGCAGGGGAGGCCCCAGGGACAGGTGGTACTGGAGGGGATCACGGACGGCATCAGAAGAAGGTAGTATTCGAGGAGGTCAAGGTTCCCCTGTGGGAAACTGGTATTGGTGTACCTTCTTTGCAACCCTATTGCCATCATCCTCAAAGCCTTTGCCACTTCAAACCAAGCACTACTTGGAGCACATATCCTTTCTTTCTCCATTCCACCCACCCATATATTTTCATGAACCAGGTTCCTCCCAGTGGAATATTCCTTGTCCTTGTTTTGTCTTCTGGCATGACAGTGGGAACAGCAGTGGAGAAACTGCATTGCAACATCCCGCTTTGGGGTGAAAGTGGCAAAGTGGTATCAGCCATTTCTACCAACAAAGGCCCTGAAGGATGGAAACCCAGCAACAGGAAACCTTGCCTGAAGGGTCAGAAGGAGGCGGGAGTGTGTCCAATCCTCAAAGCTATGTAGTTATGGTTGCTGAAATGGGATAGATAAGACAGAAGTTGATGGGATACATACAAAAGACCTCCACAAGGACAAAGAGGATGATCCTCCTCACATGTACCCCAACTTGGTTGTTGGCTGCCCTCAATTCTGCCCCTGACTCATGGTAACCCCATTTACAATGGAACAAAACACTGCTCTGGACCGTGCCATCCCCATGATTGGTTACAGTTTGTAGCATTGTGATCCACAGGGTATTCATTAGCTGACTTTTGCAAGTAGAGTGCTAGGCCTTTTTCCCTAGTCCGTCTTGGTGTGGAAGCTCTACTGAAACATATTCAGCATCATAGCGACATGCAAGTCTCATGGTTGCGCTGAGGTGCATTGGCCAGGAATCAAACCCTGGTCTCCTGCATGGAAGGCAAGGGTTCTACCACTGAACAACCACTGTCTCCACTCTGACCTTACTCCCTTTAAAAAGGATGATTAGGGATGGGGCCAAGGTTTTCATGTTCCCTCTGAGGACCAGCAGCCCTATGCCCCTGTAAGCTAGAGAGAGAACCATGAGAATTTAGACATTTATGGGACTAGATGTTGGAGCCCAAGTGACCATCATCCCAGGCTCTTCTAGAGGCAAGAGGAAGCTGATGGCATTGTTAGATTTGGGAGTAGACATGGTGACCCATGGCGAGGAGGTGTGCATGTGCTTATGGGTGGGGACTGTTGGGCCATTTCAGGTGCAGACCCCAGGGGTAGTTTGTGGCTTAGGCTACAGTGGCACCACCGACAGGGTCTCCTGATTCAAACCTGGAGGCAATGCTACCCTCATGTGCCCCTTTCCTGTGGGACCCCAGAGGGATGGGAAAGAGAGCGACAGAATGCCAAGGCATTGGGCTTCCTCTAGTCATGACCAGGATCTCCGACCACTCAGTACAGGTAGGTGACATCACAGGCTATGTCAAATTTGTTTAGGACGTGACTTCTTTCCCCAGGTTGGACGATCGGGGCCAAAAGGTCTGAATCAAGCAACAGGAGCAATGCCCCCTGCAGAAGTTGTTGCCTCAGAACTCGGACAGGCAGGCTGGGTAGCTATACTAGGTAACCTTTTATCTCAGGTCATAGGGCAAAAGCATAGCAACATGCAAGTCCCCACTGACAGACAAGTGGTGGCTGCACGTGAGGTGCACCGGCATCGGCGTAGCACCGGCATTGGCGTAGGGCAAGTTGTAGGGAAGGGGGATTGATGATGCTGTCTCTCTCTCTCTCTCTCCCCAGACTACCTCATAGTGATGGATAAGGCCCTCACCCACGGGCCGCAGTGATAAAGGTTTTTGCTAGATCTACTTACCAACTAGACCAACTGCTGACTGGCTCTGTCAGCGTTTGAACTGAGATGACAAGTCATCTCTCCACAACATACCAGCTGATCTGTCAACATGGTGGACCACGCCCACCAACTGGATATATTACCTGGTGTCTTGAGGAGCTCATTCTGTAGAGGAATATGGTAGGCTCCATTACTCAGGGGAAATATCTTTTGAAGCACAAGGACTACCTGTAAAGACTGCCCCAACCTTGGAGAGAAACTTCTCCCTCTGTGGTAAAAACCTAAATAGAACTGGACTGAATTTGCAGAAGGTTCCAGGTGGCTATTGTAACCAAACGATATGGTTTGACTCTGAAGACAGTATTTTTGAGTCTGAGTGTAATGTTATCACAAAGGCAGATGAACTTGCAGAATATGACCTGGTGGTCTACTGTACACTGACTGGTTCCTATAGTTGGCACAATGGGGAAACTGCTCACTGTACAACCAGATTATGGAACCCCACGAGTGTTCCCCTTGGGCAGAGCCCGACGCAATTGCCTGGATGGACATCAAGGCTGGATTAACCTGGTCTGGCAACGGCAATATTTTGTTCAGTCGTGCTGCTAAGAGGAAGACCCTTCTGTATCACCTGCACCAAAATGTGTACTGTTCATACGATGCGATTGGATGGAACTTCACTGAACACCATGGGGACTGGGGATGTGCTGATGCCCAGATGACTAGATTCGGGGGGAGAGGCGCCCACTTGTCATCTAATCGTTGGGTCAGGGGGCCTACCTTAACCTTGGCTTTGAGAAATATAGGATTTCTCATTGTGTGTGGAAATCACCTATATAAGGGCTTTCCCCTGCAGAGACAATGTGGCCTAGGGTATATGGTCTCCAACATCACCAGAGAAGATAGTATACAATTCTCTAAAATTCCTAACCCGGGTTCTGTTACACATCACAGATATCGCCCAACAGACAACCCCCTCTTGCAAGGACACACAGTATCCTGATCTCTGGAATCGTGATTCATGACTTAAAGAAGGCTATGCATGATATGCCTATTGTTGTTGTGTACCATAGAGTTGATTCTGACTCATAGCACTCCTATAGGACCCTATATGTAAACTGCCTCATAGGGTTTCCTAGGCTGAAATCTTTATGGAAGCAGATTGCCAGGTCTTTTCTCCCACAGAGTAGCTGATGAGTTTGAACCACTGACCTTTCCATTAGCAGCCAAGGCTCCTTATAGCATGCACAAACAGTAATAAACACACATCCTTCCCCACACACACCTTTCCTGTCTTTAGATTCGTGGCCTCTCAGAAACGTGAGCAGAGCAGCCTTCACCCACTGTGACATCTGACTAAAGGGCAGGTTGCATTAATTTGACTTCATTCATTCCATCACTTATTCCAAAAATATTTATGGGGCGCTTTTTTTTTTTTATTTACTATGTGCCGCCTTCTTAGATACAGACATTCAGAATAAATAATTGTATAAGTGATTGATTCTTACTGGAAACCGTGTTTGAAGGAGAAGTGCAGCTGCTGTGAGCCCTAGAATTGGGGGCCTAATTTGGTTTGGACACATGTCAGGGCAGCTCTTCTGAAGAGCTGATGTTTGAGCTGAGACCTCATATCTCCATTCCTCTTCCTCATCTCTGCAGTTGCCTTAGATTATTGCATTGCAAAATGTTTCTAACAGAACCAAAATGTAGGAGGCAAAAGTAAAATTCCCAGTTATCATCTCCTGCTCAGTCTCACTCCTTAGGTGTCGCCACTGTTCCGTATATTATCTTCCAGCTTTTACAGACCTTCTCTCTTCTCTCTCTGTCTCCTCCTCTCACCCTCCTCCTAACCTTGTCCCCATGTAATCATCCCTCACTTGTTCTAAGTTTGTGCTTTGCCTCTGTTAAGTGGCAAACAGAATCAACAATAAGATGCTTCCTTGGAAAATCTGGAGCAAGCTGGTGGTGTGAACAGCACCACACTCCTGTTCTACTCCCCCACCCCCCCATACCCCACACACAAGCCAAGCAGAAACTGGCAGAACTAACTTTGTCAGAAAGGGGTATAGCAATTAAGCAAACATGAATCAAGAAAACACAATGTCAAAATGGTAGGAAAGCTTTGGTTTTCTCTGAGCCTCACCCCATCTCCTCCCCAGGTCAGTGCTCTCTTAAAGCTGCAGAGGCACACACTCCCAGGGAGGGAGCCTGGTCTCTGGCTCCAGAGTGAACAGAGCAGACTTTATTCTCAAATTACCGTATATCTGTTATAACATGTATGGGGGCTACATGAAGGACTGACACAACGCATGTGTCTCAGTTTGGCTCGTCTTGGAGCTCCTGCCGGGTAGAGTGGCAGGGGGCCACAACCTAAGGCTGTAACCACATGTGGTGCTAAAAAAGTGTTATTAAGGTATAAAGTAGGCATCTAAAGACTGGAAGGAGAAGCGGGGAGAGAGTTTCTTTCAGAAATTAAGGCCTTCAAAAGCACTATGTATATTGGGGAATTGAGACGGGCACATGTATGCCAGGGCAAGATGCAGGCTCAGAAATTAACTAAAAAGACCCTACGCTTTTTACCTTGGATTGATTCCTAAACTCAATGAAAGCCTGGGTAATTGTTGTGCAACCATCAGAAATCTGTTCTGGTCTTTTACTTCATTTCTTTACTTCTGTTAAGCTGATCTGTGTTCAAGGGCAAATTTCAGAGTCTCTTCTGACATTCATTTTGGTCTTTTCTTCCTTTTTAAGGACCTTTTGCTTTCTTCCAGTATGATGTCCTTGATGTCATCCCACAACTCATCTGGTCTTTGATCATTAGTGTTAGCGTGTCAAATCTATTCTTGAGATAGTTTCTAAATTCAGGTGGGATATGCTCAAGGTCATACTTTGGCTCTCATGGACTTGGTTTCGTTTTCTTCAGCTTCAACTTGCACTTGCATATGAGCAATTGATGGTCTGTTCTGCAGTCAGTCCCTGGCCTTGTTCTGACTGATGATATGGAGCTTCTCCATCATCTCTTTCCTCAGATGTAGTCGATTTGATTCCTGTGTATTCCGTTGGCAAGGTCCACGTGTATAGTTGAAGCTTACGTTCTTGAAAAAAGTATTTGCAATGAAGAAGTCATTGGTCTTGCAAAATTCTATTATGCAATCTCTGGCATCATTTCTATCACCAAGGCTATTACTTTCCAACTACCAATCCTTCATTCCCAGCTTTCACATTCCAATCACTAGTGATTATCAATGAGTCTTGATTGCGTGTTTGATCAATTTCAGACTGCAGAAATTGGTAAAAACCTTCATTTCCTTTATCTTTGGCATTAGTGGTTGCTATGTAAATTTTTTTTTATATTAACTTTTATTGAGCTTCAAGTGAACATTTACAAATCAAGTCAGACTGTCACATATAAGTTTATATACACCTTACTCCGTACTCCCACTTGCTCTCCCCCTAATGAATCAGCCCTTCCAGTCTCTCCTTTCGTGACAATTTTGCCAGCTTCCCACTCTCTCTATCCTCCCATCCCCCCTCCAGACAGGAGATGCCAACACAGTCTCAAGTGTCCACCTGATATAATTAGCTCACTCTTCATCAGCATCTGTCTCCCACCCACTGTCCAGTCCCTTTCATGTCTGATGAGTTGTCTTCGGGAATGGTTCCTGTGCTGGGCCAACAGAAGGTTTGGGGACCATGACCGCTGGGATTCCTCTAGTCTCAGTCAGACCATTAAGTATGGTCTTTTTGTGAGAATTTGGGGTCTGCATCCCACTGATCTCCTGCTCCCTCAGGGGTTCTCTGTTGTGCTCCCTGTCAGGGCAGTCATCGATTGTGGCCGGGCACCAACTAGTTCTTCTGGTCTCAGGATGATGTAGGTCTCTGGTTCATGTGGCCCTTTCTGTCTCTTGGGCTCTTAGTTGTCGTGTGACCTTGGTGTTCTTCATTCTCCTTTGATCCAGGTGGGTTGAGACCAATTGATGCATCTTAGTTGGCCGCTTGTTAGCATTTAAGACCCCAGACGCCATATTTCAAAGTGGGATGCAGAATGTTTTCATAATAGAATTATTTTGCCAATTGACTTAGAAGTCCCCTTAAACAATGGTCCCCAAACCCCCGCCCTTGCTCCGCTGACCTTTGAAGCATTCATTTTATCCCGGAAACTTCTTTGCTTTTGGTCCAGTCCGGTTGAGCTGACCTTCCATGTATTGAGTATTGTCCTTCCCTTCACCTAAAGCAGTTCTTATCTACTAATTAATCAGTAAAAAACCCTCTCCCACCCTTTCTCCCTCCCCCCTCGTAACCACAAAAGTATGTGTTCTTCTCAGTTTATACTATTTCTCAAGATCTTATAATAGTGGTCTTATACAATATTTGTCCTCTTGCCTCTGACTGATTTCGCTCAGCATAATGCCTTCCAGGTTCCTCCATGTTATGAAATGTTTCACAGATTCGTCACTGTTCTTTATCGATGCGTAGTATTCCATTGTGTGAATATACCACAATTTATTTACCCATTCATCCGTTGATGGACACCTTGGTTGCTTCCAGCTTTTTGCTATTGTAAACAGAGCTGCAATAAACATGGGTGTGCATATATCTGTTTGTGTGAAGGCTCTTATTTCTCTAGGGTATATTCCGAGGAGTGGGATTTCTGGGTTGTATGGTAGTTCTATTTCTAACTGTTTAAGATAACGCCAGATAGATTTCCAAAGTGGTTGTACCATTTTACATTCCCACCAGCAGTGTATAAGAGTGCCAATCTCTCTGCAGCCTCTCCGACATTTATTATTTTGTGTTTTTTGGATTAATGCCAGCCTTGTTGGAGTGAGATGGAATCTCATCGTAGTTTTAATTTGCATTTCTCTAATGGCTAATGATGGAGAGCATTTTCTCATGTATCTGTTGGCTGTCTGAATATCTTCTTTAGTGAAGTGTGTGTTCATATCCTTTGCCCACTTCTTGATTGGGTTGTTTGTCTTTTTGTGGTTGAGTTTTGACAGAATCACATAGATTTTAGAGATCAGGCGCTGGTCGGAGATGTCATAGCTGAAAATTCTTTCCCAGTCTGTAGGTGGTCTTTTTACTCTTTTGGTGAAGTCATTAGATGAGCGTCGGTGTTTGGTTTTTAGGCGCTCCCAGTTATCAGGTTTCTCTTCGTCATTTTTGGTAATATTTTGTATTCTGTTTATGCCTTGTATTAGGGCTCCTAAGGTTGTTCCTATTTTTTCTTCCACGATCTTTATCGTTTTAGTCTTTATGTTTAGGTCTTTGATCCACTTGGAGTTAGTTTTTGTACATGGTGTGAGGTATGGGTCCTGTTTCATTTTTTTGCAAACGGATATCCAGTTATGCCAGCACCATTTGTTAAAAAGACTATCTTTTCCCCAATTAACTGACACTGGGCCTTTGTCAAATATCAGCTGCTCATATGTAGATGGATTTATATCTGGGTTCTCATTTCTGTTCCACTGGTCTATGTGTCTGTTGTTGTACCAGTACCAGGCTGTTTTGACTACTGTGGCTGTATAATAGGTTGTGAAATCAGGTAGAGTGAGGTCTCCCACTTTCTTCTTCTTTTTCAGTAATATTTTGCTTATCCGAGGCTTCTTTCCCTTCCATATGAAGTTGGTGATTTGTTTCTCTATCACTTTAAAAAATGACATTGGAATTTGGATCGGAAGTGCATTGTATGTATAGATGGCTTTTGGTAGAATAGACATTTTTACTATGTTAAGTCTTCCTGTCCATGAGCAAGGTGTGTTTTTCCACTTAAGTATGTCCTTTTTAGTTTCTTGCAGTAGTACTTTGTAGTTTTCTTTGTATAGGTCTTTTACATCCTTGGTAAGATTTATTCCTAAGTATTTTATCTTCTTGGGGGCTACTGTGAATGGTATTGATTTGGTGATTTCCTCTTTGATGTTCTTTTTGTTGATGTAGAGGAATCCAAGTGATTTTTGTATGTTTATCTTATAACCTGAGACTCTGCCAAACTCTTCTATTAGTTTTAGTAGTCTTCTGGAGGATTCCTTGGGGTTTTCTGTGTATAAGATCATGTCATCTGCAAATAAGAGATAATTTTACTTCCTCTTTGCCAATCCGGATGCCGTTTATTTCTTTGTCTAGCCTAATTGCTCTGCCTAGGACCTCTAGCACAATGTTGAATAAGAGCGGTGATAAAGGGCATCCTTGCCTGGTTCCCGTTCTCGAGGGAAATGCTTTCAGGCTCTCTCCATTTAGAGTGATGTTGGCTGTTGGCTTTGCATAGATGCCCTTTATTATGTTGAGGAATTTTCCTTCAATTCCTATTTTGGTGAGAGTTTTTATCATAAATGGGTGTTGGACTTTGTCAAATGCGTTTTCTGCATCAATTGATAAGATCATGTGGTTTTTGTGTTTTGTTTTATTTATATGGTGGATTACATTAATGGTTTTTCTAATATTAAACCAGCCTTGCATACCTGGTATAAATCCCACTTGGTCGTGGTGAATTATTTTTTTGATATGTTGTTGAATTCTATTGGCTAGAATTTTGCTGAGGATTTTTGCATCTATGTTCATGAGGGATATAGGTCTGTAATTTTCTTTTTTTGTGATGTCTTTACCTGGTTTTGGTATCAGGGAGATGGTGGCTTCATAGAATGACTTGGGTAGTATTCCGTCATTTTCTGTGCTTTGAAATACCTTTAGTAGTAGTGGTGTTATCTCTTCTCTGAAAGTTTGGTAGAACTTTGCAGCATAGCCATCCGGGCCAGGGTTTTTTTTTTTGTTGGGAATTTTTTGATTACCATTTCAATCTCTTTTTTTATTATGGGTCTATTTAGTTGTTCTACTTCTGAATGTGTTAGTTTAGGTAGGTAGTGTTTTTCCAGGAATTCATCCATTTCTTCTAGGTTTGCAAATTTGTTAGAGTACAATTTTTCGTAATAATCTGATACGATTCTTTTAATTTCAGTTGGGTCTGTTGTGATGTGGCCCTTCTCATTTCTTATTCGGGTTATTTGTTTCCTCTCTTGTATTTCTTTAGTCAGTCTAGCCAATGGTTTATCAATTTTGTTAATTTTTTCAAAGAACCAGCTTTTGGCTTTGTTAATTCTTTCAATTGTTTTTCTGTTCTCTAACTCATTTAGTTCAGCTCTAATTTTTATTCTTTGTTTTCTTCTGGTGACTGATGGGTTCTTTTGTTGCTCACTTTCTATTTGTTCAAGTTGTAGGGACAGTTCTCTGCTTTTGGCTCTTTCTTCTTTTTGTATGTGTGCATTTATTGATATAAATTGGTGTCTGAGCACTGCTTTTGCTGTGTCCCAGAGGTTTTGATAGGAAGTATTTTCATTCTCATTGCATTCTATGAATTTCCTTATTCCCTCCTTGATGTCTTCTATAACCCAGTTTTTTTCAGGAGGGTATTGTTCAGTTTCCAAGTATTTGATTTCTTTTCCCTAGTTTTTCTGTTATTGATTTCTAGTTTTATTGCCTTGTGGTCTGAGAAGATGCTTTGTAATATTTCGATGTTTTGGATTCTGCAAAGGTTTGTTTTATGACCTAATATGTGGTCTATTCTAGAGAATGTTCCATGTGCGCTAGAAAAAAAAGTATACTTTGCAGCAGTTGGGTGGAGAGTTCTGTATAAGTCAATGAGGTCAAGTTGGTTGATTGTTGTAATTAGGTCTTCCGTGTCTCTCTTGAGCTTCTTACTGGATGTCCTGTCCTTCTCCGAAAGTGGTGTGTTGAAGTCTCCTACTATAATTGTGGAGGTGTCTATCTCACTTTTCAGTTCTGTTAAAATTTGATTTATGTATCTTGCAGCCCTGTCACTGGGTGCATAAATATTTAATATGGTTATATCTTCCTGATCAATTGTCCCTTTTATCATTATGTAGTGTCCTTCTTTATCCTTTGTGGTGGATTTAAGTTTAAAGTCTATTTTGTCAGAAATTAATATTGCTACTCTTTTTCTTTTTTGCTTATTATTTGCTTGATATATTTTTTTCCATCCTTTGAGTTTTAGTTTGTTTGTGTCTCTAAGTCTAAGGTGTGTCTCTTGTAGGCAGCATATAGACGGATCGTGTTTCTTTATCCAGTCCGAGACTCTCTGTCTCTTTATTGGTGCATTTAGTCCATTTACATTCAGCGTAGTTATAGATAAGTGTTTAGTGTTGTCATTTTGATGCCTTTTTATGTGTGTTGTTGATAATTTCATTTTTCCACTTTTTTTTCGTGCTGAGACGTTTTTCTTTGTAAATTGTGAGATCCTCATTTTCATAGTATTTGACTTTATGTTTGTTGAGTCGTTACGTTTTTCTTGGCTTTTATTTTGAGTTATGGAGTTGTTATACCTCTTTGTGGTTACCTTAATATTTACCCCTATTTTTCTAAGTAAAAGCCTAACTTGTATTGTCCTATATCGCCTTGTATCACTCTCCATATGGCAGTTCTATGCCACCTGTATTTAGTCCCTCTTTTTGATTATTGTGATCTTTTACATATTGACTTCAATGATTACCTGTTTTGAGCATTTTTTTTTTAAATTAATCTTAATTTGTTTTTGTGATTTCCCTCTTTGAGTTGATATCAGGATGTTCTGTTCTGTGACCTTGTGTTGTGCCAGTATCTGATATTATTGGTTTTCTGACCAATTTCCTTCAGTATTTCTTGTAGCTTTGGTTTGGTTTCTGCAAATTCTCTAAGCTTGTGTTTATCTGTAAATATCTTAATTTCGCCTTTATATTTCAGAGAGAGTTTTGCTGGATATATGATCTTTGGCTGGCAGTTTTTCTCCTTCAGTGCTCTGTATATGTCATCCCATTGCCTTCTCGCCTGCATGGTTTCTGCTGAGTAGTCTGAACTTATTCTTATTGATTCTCCCTTGAAGGAGACCTTTCTTTTCTCCCTGGCTGCTTTTAAAATTTTCTGTTTGTCTTTGGTTTTGGCAAGTTTGATGATAATATGTCTTGGTGTTTTTCTTTTTGGATCAATCTTAAATGGAGTTCGATGAGCATCTTGGATAGATATCCTTTCGTCTTTCATGATGTCAGGGAAGTTTTCTGTCGGCAGATCTTCAACTATTTTCTCTGTGTTTTCTGTCCTCCCTCCCTGTTCTGGGACTCCAATCACACGCAAGTTATCCTTCTTGATAGAGTCCCACATGATTCTTAGGGTTTCTTCATTTTTTTAAATTCTTTTATCTGATTTTTTTTCAGCTGTGTTGGTGTTAATTCCCTGGTCCTCCAGATTTCCCAGTCTGCATTCTAGTTGCTCCTCTGACTTCCTATTGCGTTGTCTAATTCTGTAATTTTATTGTTAATCTTTTGGATTTCTTCATGCTGTCTCTGTATGGATTCTTGCAACTTATTAATTTTTCCACTATGTTCTTGAATAATCTTTTTGAGTTCTTCAAATGTTTTATCAGTGTGTTCCTTGGCTTTTTTCTGCAGTTTGCCTTATTTCATTTCTGAGGTCATCCCTGATGTCTTGAAACATTCTGTAAATTAGTTTTTTATATTCGGTATCTGATAATTCCAGGATTGTATCTTCATCTGGGAAAGATTTTGATTCTTTTGTTTGGTGGGTTGTAGAAGCTGTCATGGTCTGCTTGTTTATGTGGTTTGATATCGACTGCTGTCTCTGAGCCATCACTAAGATATAAAAAAAAGATATAGTAGTGTTTTTTTCTATATTTGCTCACTGAGTCTTATCTTGTTTTGTTTTCTTTCAATATACGTGGATGGGCTACTAGATTGTGCTGTCTTGTTTGTTGTAGCCCTTGACTTACTTATGACCTATTACCAGCTGGTTTGGGCTGTTGTCAGATATATATGCCTGAGTCTATTCACTATTCTTGAGTAGAATCTGATTTGGGGTCATCAAGTGTGTGCTGCACCCTAACATCTATCCACCTTGAGAAGTAGTGGTGATAGTTGTGTGCACCAGATTCTATTAGCAGCTGGGGTTCACAC
Source organism: Elephas maximus indicus (assembly GCF_024166365.1). Taxonomy (NCBI): domain Eukaryota; kingdom Metazoa; phylum Chordata; class Mammalia; order Proboscidea; family Elephantidae; genus Elephas; species Elephas maximus. The sequence continues at coordinate 233,303,227 of NC_064820.1, read as the reverse complement.
TCCGGGGGAGGGGGGGGCAGGATGCTGACAGGCTTCCCCCAAGTGTCAGTGAGGTAGGTGTGTCTTTATTCCTATAGCACCTTGGTGGGAGGGCTCTGCAGCTGTACCTTAGGCCCCCAATGCAAGTACCTCTACTGATTGGTAGGTGTCACCCTCCTTAGACCCCTAAGGCAAGAGGCTAGGTGGTCTGGGGGGAGCTTCAGCCCTCAGTTCCCTGTTGTGGGTCAGTTAGGGCTCTGTTGAATAAGCAGAGATATCAGACCTGGGAAACTTGTTTTTCCAGTAAATCCGCTAAAAAAAATGCAGTCAGATCCCTATCAGAACTGCCTTTGCATTATAACAGCCACCTTGATCCCTCTAACGGTGAAAGCCCGATATTTGGATCATATATGCTTGGCTGGAGCTGGTTCTGTGTTTTTAGTCAAATTAGGGAAGGATTTTTGGTCCCTGGGTTTTTTGTGGTTGCTTCTCTCAGGCCAGAAGAATGGGTTAGGAAAAGACCAAAAAAAAAAAAGGGAAAAGCAAAGCTGCGGAGCCGGAGCCGTTCTCCCTCTGGCTCAGGAAATTCCAATGTTAATGAAGCTGCCTGGGTAGGGTAGGGGAGGGTTCAGAAAAACAGCAGAGAGTAGCACCCCGGAATATAGCCAAAGCTGCTTATCTTGCTTGGGATGACTCTTTTATCTGAGATTCCCAAGGGGCGTGTCGCCTATGTGTGCTGGCTGAGTGGAGATTGTCCCCAAGGGTCTGGTCTGCTGAAGCCGCGGTCAGATCCTCCGCTGCCAATCCAAAGCCCAGCATCAAGGTTCCCCTGCTGGGACGCTGTACTCCCGGCTCCAAAATCAGTCGCTGCCTCCCGGGGACTTCTCGTCCTGCCAGCCGCGTTGCAGCGCCGCCCCCGTGGACCGGCTGGGCCCCCTCCCGGGGTTATTTCAGGGGAGTAGGGCTGCTCCCGGGGTTAGTTCAGGGGAGTAGGGCTGCCCCCATGTTTGCACCGTGACCAGATGCCGCGTTCAGCTCCCCTGTGCCCAGTCCAAAGCCCAGCGCCAAGGTTCCCTGGCTGGGACGCTGCACTCCCAGCTCCAAAACCAGTCACTGCTTCCCGGGGACTTCTCCTCCCACCAGCCATGTCGCCACGCTGCCCACGCGGACTGGCTGGGCCCCCTCCTGGGGTCAGTTCAGGGAGCTAGGGCTGTGCCCCGTGTTTGCGCCATCACAGATGTCGTGTTCAGCTCCCCTGGGCCCAATCCAAAGCCCAGCGCCAAGGTTCCCCAGCTGGGACGCTGCACTCCCGGCTCCAAAACCAGTCACTGCCTCCCGAGGACTTCTCCTCCCACCAGCCACGTGGCCGTGCCACCCACACAGACCAGTTGGGCCCCCTCCTGGGATCAGTTCAGGGGGTTAGGGCTGTGCCCCATGTTTGCGCTGTCACAGATGTCGTGTTCAGCTTCCCTGCGCCCAGTCCTAAGCCCGGCGCCAAGGTTACCTGAGTGGGACACTGGCTCCAGGCTCTGAAAACAGTCGCTGCTTCCCCGTAGTTGTTCATTCTCCGTCTCTGTCACTCAGGTCCACTCTTTAAATCTGTGTTTGTTGTTCAGCGCTTGTAGATTGTCATGTATGTGATCGATTCACTTGTTTTTCCGAGTCTTTGTTGCAAGAGGGATCCGAGGTAGCGTCTACCTAGTCAGCCATCTTGGCCCCCACCTGCTTTGAATAATATAGTTGTATTAACTGGTCTTCCTTGTATGCATATGGATATTATCATATTACTGACAGCATTGTACTTCAGGATAGATCTTGAAATGTTCTTTTTGACAATGAATGCAATGCCGTTCCTCTTCAATTTGTCATTTCTGGCCTGGTAGACCATATGATTGTCTGATTCAAAAGGCCCAATACTAGTCCGTTTCAGCTCATTAATGCTTAGGATATTTATGTGTATGCATTCTACTTCATTTTTGACAACTTCCAATTTTCCTTGATTCACACTTCATACATTCCACATTCCAATTATTAATGGGTGTTTGCAGTTGTTTCTTCCCGTTCTGAGCCGTGCCACTTCAGCAAATGAAGGTCCCGAAAGCTTGACTCCATCCACGTCAATAAGGTTGACTCTACTTTGAGGAGGCAGCTCCTCCCCAGTCGTCTTTTGAGTGCCTTCCAACCTGAGGGGCTCATCTTCTGGTTCTGTATCAGTGTTCCACTGCTATCCATAAGGTTTTCACAGACTGATTTTTTTCAGAGTATATCACAGGGTCCTTCCTCCCCATTTTTCCTAGTCTGGAAGCTGCGCTGAAATCTGTCCACCATGGGTAACCCTGCTAGTATTTGAAATACTGGTGGCATAACTTCCAGCATCATAGCAAACCACCACAAACTGACAGACGAGTGGTGGAACCAAAAAATAGCATCTTAATTTGTAAAGGACGTGTACTTCGAGCACTGTGCTCTTTTAAAGAAATCTCTATGTGAGATCAAACCGACAATGGCAATTCAAAAGGTTGGATGGGAAGCTTAGGGGGCAGTGAGTTTAAGGTAATGGTGGTTGAATAATTTGGAAAAGGATACCAAGAATGGTAGCACAACTTAGAAGAATGTAGTCAGTGTCCCTGAATTGTACATGTATAAATTGCTGAAATGGTTTATCTTTGGCTATGTATGCTTTCACTAAATTTATAAAATTAAAAAAAAGAAGAAAATAGAGAAACAGAAATAATCCCTGTACAAGTCCACATAATACCAGATAGTGGATTTGCTAGATAAAGACTTTAAAATAACAGTATTAAATATGCTTAAAGAGCTAAAGGAAAACACAAATAACTGAAAAAGAAACCAGGAAAATTATACATAAAAAAAACTAGAACATCAATAAAAAGACAAAAATTATTTTAAAAAACAAGCAGAAATACTGGAGATGACAAGTACGATAACTGAAATATAAACATTCACTGGAGGAGTTCAATAACATTTAGCAGTCAGAAGAAAGAATCATCAAACTTGAAGACAGGGCAACTGAAATTATTAAATCTGAGGAGAAAAAAAAAAGGAATGAAGGAAAATGAACAGAGCCTAACGGACTCGTGAGACATCATCAAGCTGACCAACATACACATTATGGGAGTCCCAGAAAAAGAAGAGAAAGAAAAGACACAGAAACAACGTTTGAAGAAATAATGGCTGAAAACTTCCAAAATTTGACAGAAGACATGAATCTACATATCCAAGAAGCTCAACAAACTCAAAGTAGGAAAAACCCAAGGGTATCTATCTGCACTGAAAAAACCCATTGCCGTCGAGTCAATTCCGACTCATAGCGGCCCTATAGGACAGAGTAGAACTGCCCTATGGGGTTTCCAAGGAGCGGCTGGTGGATTCAAACAGCTGACCTCTTTGGTTAACAGCCAAGTTAATCAAATTCTCTAAAGCCAAAGAGAGAGAATCTTGAAAGTAACAAGAGAGAAATGAATCATCACATGCAAGATCTTCAATAAGATTAAGCACCAACTTCTCCTCAGAAACCATGGAGGCCAGATGGCAGTGTTGTTGTTGTTCGGTGCCATCGAGTCAGTTTTGACTAAAAGTGACCCTGTGTACAACAGAATGAAACATCGCCCAGTCCTGCACCATCCTCACAATCATTGTTATGCTTGAGCCCATTGTTGCATGTGTAAATCCATCTCGTTGAGGGTCTTCCTCTTTTTCGCTGACCCTCTCCTTTACCAAGCATGATGTCCTTCTCCAGGGACTGATCCCTCGTGATAACATGTCCAAAGTATGTAAGATGTAGTCTCGCCATTCTTGCTTCTAAGGAGCATTTTGGATGTACTTCCTCCAAGACAGATTTGTTTGTTCTCTTGGCAGTCCATGGTATATTCAGTATTTTTTGCCAGCACCACAATTCAAAGGGGTCAATTCTTCTTTGGTCTTTTTTATTTGTCGCCCAGCTTTCACATGCATATGAGGCAATTGAAAACACCATGGCCTGGGTCAGGTGTACCCTAGTCTTCAAGGTGACATCTTTTCAACACTTTGAAAAGCTCTTTTGCAGCCTATTTGCTCAATGCAATGCATGTCTTGATTTCTCAACTACTACTTCCACGGGTGTTGATTGTGGATCCAAGTAAAATGAAATCCTTGACAAATTCAATCTTTTCTCCATTTATCATGATGTTGCTTATTGGTTTAGTTGTGAGGATTTTTGTTTTCTCTGTGTTGAAGTGTAATCCATACTGAAGGCTGTGGTTTTTGATCTTCATCAGTAAGTGCTTCAAGTCCTCTTCACGTTCTGCAAGCAAGGTTGTGTCATCTGCATAACGCCGGTTGTTAATGAGTCTTCTTCCTATCCTGATGCCCCATTCTTCTTCATATAGTCCAGCTTCTGAGATTATTTGCTCAGCATACAGATTGAATAGCTATGGTGAAAGGATACAGCCCTGATGCACACCTTTCCTGACTCTAAACCATAAAGTATCCCCTTGTTCTGTTTGAATGACTGCCTCTTGATCTATGTATAAGTTCCTCGTGAACCCAATTAAGTGTTCTGGGATACCCATTCTTCGCAATGTTATCCATAATTTGTTATGATCCACACAGTCAAATGCCTTTGCACAGTCAATAAAACACAGGTAAACATCTTTCTGGTATTCTCTGCTTTCAGCCAGGATCCATCTGACATCATCAATGATATCTCTGGTTCCACCTCCCCTTCTGAATCCAGCTTGAATTTCTGGCAGTTCCCTGTCAATATACTGCTGCAGCTGTTTTTTTTTTTTTTTTTTTTTTTTAATAGATATAATTTTTATTGTGCTTAAGTGAAAGTTTACAAATCAAGTTAGTCTCTCACACAAAAACCCATATACACCTTGCTACACACTCCCAATTACTCTCCCCCTAATAAGACAGTCCGCTCTCTCCCTCCACTCTCTCTTTTCATGTCCATTTTGCCAGCTTCTAACCCCCTCCACCCTCTCATCTCCCCTCCAGGCAGAAAATGCCAACATAGTCTCAAGAGTCCACCTGATCCAAGAAGCTCACTCCCCACCAGCATCCCTCTCCAACCCATTGTCCAGTCCAATCCATGTCTGAAGAGTTGGCTTCGCGAATGGTTCCTGTCCTGGGCCAACAGAAGGTCTGGGGGCCATTACCATCGGGGTTCTTCTAGTCTCAGTCAGACCATTAAGTCTGGTCTTATGAGAATTTGGGGTCTGCATCCCACTGCTCTCCCGCTCCCTCAGGGGTTCTCTGTTGTGTCCCCTGTCAGGGCAGTCATCAGTTGTAGCTGGGCACCATCTAGTTTTTCTGGTCTCAGGATGATGTAGTCTCTGGTTCATGTGGCCCTTTCTGTCTCTTGGGCTCGTAATCACCTTGTGTCCTTGGTGTTCTTCATTCTCCTTTGATCCAGGTGGGTTGAGACCAATTGATGCATCTTAGATGGCTGCTTGCTAGTGTTTAAGACCCCAGATGCCACTCCTCAAAGTGGGATGCAGAATGTTTTCTTAATAGATTTTATTATGCCAATTGACTTAGATGTCCCCTGAAACCATGGTCCCCAGACCTCTGCCCCTGCTATGCTGGTCTTCAAAGCATTCAGTTTATTCAGGAAACTTCTTTGCTTTTGGTTTACTGCAGCTGCTTTTGATGATATTCAGCAAGGCAGTAGGATGACATATTTAAAGTTATCCAAAAATTCTATATTCAGAAAAACTGTACTTCAATAATGAAAGTAAAATTAAGAGATTCTCATATAAACACAAGCTGAAAGAGTTCATTACCTCTAGATCTGCCCAGGGACAGATCACCCAATACGTAAGGAAAGCACGTGTTCAGGGCATTGTTTTAGGCTGGGTTCTCTAGAGAAGCAAAACCAGTAAAGCATGTAAATCTATATATAAAGAGATTTATATCAAAGAAATGGCTCACGTGGTTTTAGAGACTGGAATGGCCCAAGTCTGTGGGTCAGGCTGGATGCTTCTTCCCCTGATACATGTAGCCGCTGGGGCTGGCAAACCCAGCATTGGTAGGTCAGAGAGCAGGCTGTTGCTCACAGGCTGCAAAGATCGACAAAATCTCAAGATCAGCAAGAAAGGCTGCAGGTAAGCTGCTAGTTCAAGACCCAAGAACTGGAGGTCGGATGAACAGGAGTCAGCTGCAGGATCCAGAGTGAGCAAAAGCCAAGAGCCTTGCCAGAATGTCCACTTATAGTTGATGCAGACCACATGCGCAAGGAAACTCCTTTTCAACTGATTGGTTACTCACAGTGAATCCCATCATGGGGGTGATCACAACATCATACAACTGTCAAACCACTGAGAATCATGGCCTAGGCAAGTTGATACACAATCTTAACCATCACAGGCATCAAAAAAAAACTGGGCCACCAGTTGTCCAAAGCAAAGACCCATAGATTCCAACCAGACAGGACACACACAAAAAAGTGAATGACACAGTAGAAGGGAACTAGCAGGGCACTAAATAAAACAACAATTTATAAATTTTGCATACAATAACAGTTACATTTTCCTTTTCATTTGGGACTGATCGGGTATAACCTCATTCAGTTCTCGTCGACCACAAAGGAATACTCCAATGGCACTATAATCACGTGACTCGTGATGTATCCTGTCCTGTGCAAATCAAACCAAAACTCCTCTTCAGATTGAGCACACTTTGTACTTGTATCTTGCTTTTTGTGATCACTCTCATTCCCATTGGGTATTAGCAGCAGCCCAATGAACTGTGAAGATGCAGTATCAAAGGATGGAAAGTGAGTGTGTAAGTTTTTAAGTATTATTTCAAGACATAAAATATAAATTTTTGTGTTAATGTCCAAATTCAAACATAAATTTTATTTTGTCAATTTTACTTGGTTTATGAATTTTATTTTTTTTAAATTTTCAAATTTATTTGCTATGGTAGAACCAAATTTAAAAAGTGACATAATACTATATCCAGGTGTAAAAATAACATGGGGACAGTGTCTGATCTCCTCTAACTTCAGCAGGGGAAGGAGAATCAAGATCAACAGCCCAAGGCTGATTCCAGAGGTCAGACACGCCTCCTTTCTCTGCCATCTTTACCAACTCTGACAACAATCGTCCTTTCCACAGCACTCTCTACTTCTCTGATGGGTCCGATAATTCATTGCAATGGCCACACAGAACTCATAGACCATACTGACTATTACGGGGCTTATTAGGGAAGTAACAGGTTACAACTTAGGTTCGGGAATGCTCAGGATACAGTTCTTCCATCAGGACAGCCTTTCCCAGCCATGCTCACAGGCATGCCTCTCCCTGGCCCTCGGCCTCTGCCAAAAGGCACTCAGCTTTCTCTCTCTGTGGGCCAGGAAGCCTACCACTCTGTCTCCTGCTGCCAGGGCTCTCCTGCCACTGCTTCTCACTGTCTTCAGGGTTACAGCTCATGCTATCTCTTGGTCTCCTGGTTCCAGGAGCTTCTTAGTGCAGGGGTCCTGGGTCCAAAGGATATGCTCTCTGCTCCTGGCTGTTCTTCCTCTGTGGTGGTTGTATCTCCTTTTTCTCACATCTGTGAAAAATTTTATAATCCAGTTCTTTTGCATTCAATTACTAATATTTTAATCACACTTAAAAATAAGTTACATCATGGGTGGCTAAGACAGACAAACACACTCACATATACATATTGAAGCATTTATAATGCATATATATAAAACTCACATATCCTGTTTGAATGCATAAACACAGGAGGGGCACCACAGATTATCAGTGTTTAGGACCCTTACACGCCTTAATCCAGCCCTGGATGTGCCCCTACAAGAAATGCTAAAGGGAGCCTTTCAAGTTGAGATGAGAAGACGCTAGACAGTAACTGAAAGACATATGAAGAAATAAAGATCTCTGTTAAAGTTAATTTCATGGGTAAATACAAAGGCAAGTGTCTTAGTCATACAGTGCTGCTATAACAGAAATATCGCAAGTCCATGACCTTAACAAACAGAAATTTATTCTCTCACAGTCTAGGAGGCTAGAAGTCTGAATTCAGGGCACCAGCTCCTGGGGAAGACTTTCTCTCTCTGTTGGCTCTGGGGAAAGGCCCTTGTTGTCAATCTTCCCCTGGTCTAGGAGCTTCTCAGTGGAGGGACCCTGGGACCAAAGGATGTTCTCCGCTCCTGGCACTTCTGGGTGGTATGAGGTCCCTCTCCTCTCTGCTCCCTTCTCTCTTTTATATCACAAAAGAGATTGACTCAAGATACAGCCTAATCCTGTAGATTGAGTCCTGCCTCATTAATAAAAAAAAAAAAATTTTTTTTTTCTATTAATAACTGCCTCTAATTCTGCCTCATTAACATTATAGTGGTTAGGATTTACAACACATGGGATAATCACATCAGATCACAAAATGGCAGACAACCACACAATACTGGGAATCACGGCCTAACCAAGTTGATAGACATTTTTGGGGGACGGAATTTAATCCATAACAGTAAGTTTTATCGTATTTTTAGTTTGTAGCTCTACTTGTTGTACCCTATGAGATGTAAGAGAAAAATGCATAAGATAATTATAAATTAATATTTTGGGGCACCCAATGTATAAAGATGTAATTTGTGACAACAATATAAAAGGAGGGCACAGTGGTGTAGAAACAGAGCTTTTTATGTTACTGAAGTTAAACTGGTGTCAGTTTAAAAGGAATTTATGTGTAATCCCCATGGTAATTACAAAAATACATATATTTTTTAATACATACAATAGGGAACCAGAAGGGAATCAAATGGTTCACTACCAAAAAACCAACACAAAAGAAGTTAGGAGGAAATGATGTACCCAAAAGGTATAAAGACAATAACAAAGGTACGCAGAGGACAAACAACAAAGTCACACAGAGAACAAATAGCCAAACAGCAGAAGTAAGTCCTTTCTTATCGGTAATGACTTTAAATGTAAATGATCAAATGCTCCAATCAAAAGGCAAAGATTGGCAGAAGAGAAAAGAAAACATGGTCGAACTAAATGCTGTCTATATGAGACCAATTTTAGATCCAAAGACACAAATAGGTTGAAAGTGAAAGGATCGGTAAAAATATTCCATGCGAATAATAAACAAAAGACAGCCAGAGTTGCTCTATTAATAGGCAACAAATAAGCTTTAACTCAAAAACTATTACAAAAAACAAAGAAAGGCATTATACCATGATAAAAGGATCAATTCATCAAGAATATATATGCACTTAAAAACACAACTCCAAAATACATGAAGCAAACAGACAGAATTTAAGGGAAAAACAGTACTACAATAATAGTTGGAGCCTTCAGTACATGACTGTTAATAATGGACATAACATCTAGACAAAATATCAATAAAGAAATAGCAGACATGAACAACACTATAAATCAACTATACCCAACAGCCAATACATAGAACACTCAACCAAACAACAGAGTACACGTTCTTCTCCAGGACACGTGGATCATTCTCCAGGACTGACCATATGCTAAGTCACAAAACAAGTCTCAATAAATTCTAAAATACTGAAATCATGCAAAGTATCTTCTCTGACTAAAAAGGAATAAAACTAGAAAGCAATTGTTCTTGTTAGTTCCTATTGAGTCAGCTCCAAAACAGTAACTGTATGTATAAAAGAATGAAATGTTGCCTGGTCCTTTGTCATCTTCATGATTATTGCTATGTTTGAGTCCACTGCTTTGGCCATTGTGTCAATCTATCTCACCAAGGGCCTCACCTTTGCTGACTCTCCACTTTACCAACCATGATATCCTTTTTTAGTGACTGGTCTTGATGACATGTCCAAAGTAAGCAAGTCAGCGTCTCATCATCTTACTTCTAAGTAGAATTCTGGTTGTATTTCTTTTAAGACTGACTTGTTCAACCTTTTAGCAGTCCGTGATATGTTCAATATTCTTTGCCAACAGCACAGTTTGAATATATCAATTCTTCTGTCTTTCATTTTCATTGTCCAGCTTTCACATGCAAATAAAGTGATTGGAAAGACCACGGCTTGAGTCAGGAGGACTTTAGTCATCAGGGTGGTATCTTTGCTTTTTAAAAAATTGAAGAAGTCTTTTGCAGCAGATTTGCCCAATGCAATTCAGGCATATCTTGTTTTATTGCACTTAGCAGATATTGCATTTTTTACAATTTGAAGGTTTGTGGCAACCCTGTGTCAAGCAAGTCTATCAATGCCGTATTTCCAACAGCATCTGCCCACTTCGTGTCTCTGTGTCACATTTTGGTAATTCTTGCAATATTTCAAACTTTGTCATTATTATTATATCTGTTATGGTGATCTGTGATCAGTGACCTTTGATGTTACTATTGTAATTGTTTCGGGGTGCCACGAACTGCGACCATATAAGACGGCGAGCTTAAAACATAAATGTTGTGTGTGTTCTGACTGTTTTACCTATCGGCTGTTCTCTCAATCTCTCTCCCTCTCCTTAGGCCTCCCTCTTCCCTGAGATGACAATATTGAAATTAGGCCAGTTAATAACCCTACAATGGCCTCTAAGTGTTCAAGTGAAAGGAAGAGTCTAACAAGTCTCACTTCAAATAAAAAGCTAGGAACGATTAAACATAGTGTGGAAGGCATGTCGGAAGCCTCTTGCACCAAACATTAGCCAAATTGTGAATGCGAAGAAAGAATTAAAACTGCTACTCCGGTGAACGCACGAATGATAAGAAAGCAAAAACAGCCTTGTTGCTGATATGGAGAAAGTTTTAGTGGTTTGGAGAGAAGATCAAGCCAGCCACAACTTTCCCTTAAGCCAAAGCCTAATCCAGAGCAAGGCTTTAACTCTCTTCAATCCGATGAAGGTTGAGAGAAGTGAGGAAGCTGCAGAAGAAAAGTCTGAAGCTAACTGAGGTTGGTTCATGAGGTTTAAGGAAAGAAGCTTCTCCATAACATAGAAGTGCAAGGTGAAGCAGCCAGTGCTGACGTAGAGGCTGCGGTAAGTTTCAGATAATTGATGAAGTTGGCTACACTAAACAACAGACTTTCAGTGCAGACGAAACAGTCATATATTAGAAGAAGATGCCATCTAGGCCTTTCATAGCTCAAGAGGAGAAGTCAATGCCTGGCATCAAAGCTTCAGAAGACAGGCTGACTCTCTTGTTAGGGGCTAATGCAGCTGGTGACTTTAAGTTGAAGCCAATGCTTATTACCATTCTGAAAATCCTAGGGCCCTTAAGACTTATGCTAAATCTACTCTGTCTGTGCTCTATAAATGGAACAACAAAGCCTGGATGACAGCACATGTGTTTATAACATGGTTTTCTGAATATTATAAGCCCACTGTTGAGACCAATTGCTCAGAAAAAAAAAAAAAAAAAGATTCTTTTCAAAATATTACTGCTCACTGACAATGCACCTGGTCACCCAAGAGCTCTGATGGAGATGTACAAGGAGATTAATGTTTTCATGCCTGTTAACACAACGTCCATTTTGCAGCCCATGGGTCAAGGAGTAATTTCAAATTTCACATCTTATTATTTAAGAAATACATTTTGTAAGGCTATAGCTGCCATAGATAGTGATTCCTCTGATGGGTCTGAAAGTAAATTGAAAACCTTCTGGAAAGAATTTACCATTCTAGATGCCATTAAGAACATTCATGATTCATGGGAGGAGGTCAAAATATCAACATTAACAGGAGTTTTGGAGAAGTCGATTCCAATCCTCATGGATGGCTTTGAGGGGTTCAAGACTTCAGAGGAGGAAGTAACTGCAGCTGTAGTGAAAATAGCAAGAGAATTAGAAGTGCGGCCTGAAGATGTGACTGAATTGCTGCAAGCTCATAAAACTTTAATGGATAAGGTGTTGTTTCTTATGGATGAATGAAGAAAGTGGTGTGTTGAGAAGGAATCCACTCCTGGTGAAGATCGTGTAAACACTGTTGAAATGACAACAAAGGATTTATAGTATTACGTAAACATAGCTGATAAAGCAGCGGCAGGGTTTGAGAAGATCGATTCCAGTTTTGAAAGAAGTTCTGCTGTGGGTAAAATGCTATCAAACAACATTGTATGCTACAGAGAAATCTTTCGTGAAAGGAAGAGTCAATCGATGCCGCAAACTTCATTATTGTCTTATTTTAAGAAACTTCTACAGCCACCCCACCCTTCAGCAACCACCGCCCTGCTCAGCCAGCACCCGTCGACATCGAGGCAAGACCCTCTACCAGCAAAAACTCACTGAAGGCTCAAATGATGGTTAACATTTTTTAGCAATATTTTTAAATTAAGGTATGTGCATTGGTTTTAGATATAATGCTATTAAAAACTTAATAGACTATAGTATAGTGCAAACTTAACTTTTACATGCACTGGGAAACCAAAAAATTCATGTGACTAGCTTTATTGTGATATTCTCTTGATTGCGGTGGTCTGGAACTGAGCCCACAATATCTCTGAGCTGTGCCTGTACACCTTACAGTCACTATTTCTGCAGTTATCCTATATAACCAATCCCCTTCGGTTCCCAGCTTTGAGATATCCTGCCCTCAGCTACCTTATCTCACCAAGCACCCATCATAGATTTTACACTGTTAGCTCCTGATTTTACCACATAAAGGTGCCCTTTCCCCTTCTCTGCTTGGAGCATTTGTTTTACTGGTGAGATCAGACATTTCCCAGGGTCCAGGGTATTTTCAAACCTTCAATAAATCTCCTTGCTTTTACTTCAATAGAGTACGTGCTTGCTTCTCTTTGACACTTCTACACAGGAAAATTTTTCTTCTTGAAATGTACTCTTTAGAAATTCCTATGGGCAATCAAATCTCTCCATTTTTTTCTTTTTTTTTTACTTTGGAGAATACTGTTATTTAACCCTTATTCATTAAAGATATTTTATCTAAGTATCTAATTCTAGCTTGATAATTAATTCTTCTCAGAACTCTTCATATTTTATTTTTCTGTTTTCTTTCCTTCCTGATGTGGAGATTTTGCTGAAGCCTTCAAAAATATCTCTTTTCTCTCAATGTTTTTAATATTTTCCTCTCTTTTTAGTGATATCTGACTAGTGGTTTTGTTTGAGCATTTTTCTTTATTTTGTGACACACTGTGCTTTTGAGTTCAAGGATGCATATCTAGTTTTCAATTTCAGAAATGTATAAGTCATTATTTACTTGATTATGGTTTTTCACTCTTTAAATATATTATTTAATTCTTATGATTCAAATAAGTGTGTTTTATTGCTTCCCATTCTATTTTTCACATATCTTCAACTATATTTATATTTTCTGTTACTTTGTCTTTCTATGCTACATTTTGCTCAGCTTTTTTGTTGTTTTGCTTTAGCTCAGTGTGCAGTGGTTAAGAGCTCGGCTGCTAACCAAAAGGTCGGCAGTTCAAATCCACCAGGTGCTCCTTGGAAACCCAATAAGGCAGTTCTACTATGAGTTCTACCATGAGTTGGAATTGACTCGATGGCAACGGCTCTGTTTTTTTTTTTCTCTTAGTTTTTTAATCTTCTCATCAGCTCAGATTAACTTTATGTTTAACCCATACATTGTAAATTAACTTTATTATACTTTAATTGTTTAATATCAGTTTGTCTATTCCAAATATAGCTTGTCAAGTTTATGGTTCGTTGCTCTTTACACATTATTTTGATTACCTGTATTTTCTTTACCTTTTAAACATAATGCCAATATCAAGTTTCTTCTGACTCTTTATTCTGGCAGCTATTAACTTGTGTGTTTCATTGTTTCTAAATTGGTACAGTACAGGAAGTAGGCTCAGTCTGCCGTCTTGATGAAATCCAGAGTCAAACGGAAGAGTTCTCAAAATTACTATAAATTCAGGACCTCTTTTGTCCTACATGATAAGCTGGCGTGGTAGGTGCAGCTAGTATAGTCGTTTTCTCCTTTCTAAAACAGGGGACTATAAGATTTAAGGGCATCCATTCCCTGTCCCAAAGCCCTATTCTTCCACATTATCTTTCCTTATTCTTCCTCCTCAACTTCCATGAAAATCTAGAAACATGGAATGCTACAAATAAGAAACAAATTCCTTGACAGGCACAAGTTATCAAAAGAGACTCAAGAAAAAGAATATACTAACAGACCTATATATGAAGAAATGGAATATGGGAACATATCTATGAAACATAAACAGGTTAAATTAATTAAAACTCATCCTACCCCCTCCCCCCCCAAAAAGCCCAGGCACAGATGGCTTAAATGATGAATTTTACCAAATATGTAAAAGAATTAATACCAGTTCTTCACAAACACTCCTGAAAAAAAAGAAGAGGAGAGAACACTTTGCAATTAATTCTATGGGCCAGTTTTACCCTGATACCAAAGCCAGACACAGTCACAAGTACCTCTCAGAAATACACACAAAGAAATCCTCAACAAAATACTAGCAAATGTAGTAGAGCAACTAGCCAAGTGGATTTATCCTTGGAATGCAAAGTCAATTTATCATCTAAAAATCAATTAATAGACCATGTTAATAAAAAGTCCCATGAACTTCCCAATACGTACATATACACAGACACACAAAAAAGCATTTGACAAATTCTAAAATCCATTTATAACAAAATCTCTCCTCAAACTAGGAATAGAAGGAAACTTCCTCGACCTTATAAATGTGATTTTATGTTATGTAAATTATATCACAATGAACTGTTTAAGAATAAGCATGACAAGAAGACAATCAGATTGGTCAATGACTTCCTGAAGCCAAAGTCACAGGATCTGAACACCGAATCCACTTCTTGTCCACCTCAAGGAATATTAAAAGAAGCACAGAATGCAAGGGCAGAGGAGTAACTTAGAAATGTTTATAGAAAAAGAAAAACTGAAGTTTGTATGGAGTATTAACGGACAGAAATATTTTTGTTCTTTTTAGAAGACCAGAAACTTAAGTAAATGATAACTGTTGGAAGACACACAGCTCTGACTCACACGTAATGGTGATATAATAGAGGTAAGAATACCTCTTCTCGAGTGAAACTCAAAGAAGCCATATTATCTAAAGATTTTTCTGGTCCCCATGTCCACAGTTTCAGGAACTTTTAGAGTAATCTCTTCCCAATTCTGAAACTTCACTGTATTCTACGCATTTGTTCCACCAAAATTCATCACTACAACGTGCGAGAAGGTATTTGCTGTTTTTCACCATGTAACAGAACTGTGTGCAGTGTGTGGAGGCTTTTAAAAACATTCTCAACTTCTTTATATAAAAGTTATTTTAGAAAGTTAAAGTATTTCTTAATAACAGGGATAATTATATAATAAAACCCATTGTAAGTACCCATCACAAGCCTTCAACACTTTTCGTTATTTTGCTGTTCGTTTTCAACTATCGGCTCCAGTTATCCTTGGGGTATTTTAAAGCAAATATAAAATGTGTGTCATTTAGTTTGCAGATATTTTAGTACCTATTTCTACAGATGAAGGAAAAAAAAAATGACAATACCATTATCATACCTACCGAAATACAAATCATTTCTTAATGTTATATAAAACTCAGTTCCAGAATTTTTTGTAATTGAAACTGTAGGAGTCTACAACCACAATAGGGTTTGCATCACCCACCTTGACATTTTTAGTTTAATATTTAGCCTGGAGACAAAAACTGACAATTGAATATACCCAATGGTGATAAAGGGTCATAGACTATGGTTGGTAGAGAATGTCAACTGAACTGTTAGATATTCCAAAGAACTTCATTGTGAAACAGATTCAAGAAAGTAGGAAAAGATTTAGTCAACCTTTAAGGTAAATGATACAAAGGGAAGATTTGTTCGGTTTTCAGAGAAAGAGGGAGACGAGGCAATGTTTAACCAGAGCTCTTTGATTCCACTGGACCTGACATTTGATCAAAGACGTGAGGGAGACAGAGACAACCATACGGACATCTGAAGTCAGTGCCCTTCAGACAGAGAGAACTACCTCAGATCCGGAAATTTTAAGAAGAAGCAGAAAATTGTACCGTAGAAGTTGATGACCAATGTCCACTTACCATATAGCAGAGAACCCTCAGGTTGATCAGCAGAAGACAACACCTAATGGAGGTGCAGGAAATGAAGGACATGGTGAGCTCTAGAAAGAAGGTGACTTCATCTGGCTCAGCAGATCTCAGAACACACTGTGCAGAGTATATTCCATATCCAAACCCTGGTACGTGGGGCTGAGACTTCAGACAGTGTCCTACCGAGATAGGGAAGAAACAGGGACTGAACCCCTAGGCAAGGAGCCCTGCAACACCTGCAACTTGCAACTTACTTACAAAAATTATGTGTTTGGCTAATGATGCAAAACCCCCATCCTTGAATGTCTAATAGGGAAAGAACAAACAATGTACTCCCTTGTAAGATGTTTTTCAGAGGAACCGGCCCTGGAGCATGCACAGACATCCGCGAGGTGACCTACGGTTGACTTCTGCCTGATGCAAGTACCTGCGACAGAATCGAACTAGCACCACAGGACGGACTCTGCAGGCATTTCACCCCATAATAAGTCCTGCCACCCAGTCCCAGGAGCCTTTGCTATGGGTTCCATCTTAGATTCCAGATGGGTACACAACCTAATTTAGTACACCCTGCCATTCTGAGAAGTACCCACCCCTTGAAAGAAACCTACTAAATATTCATTACTCTATTATCCTCGCCAAACCCACATAAGCCCCAGAAAAACCTTTGCTCCGGGGAACAGAGTCTAGCGTTGCCTGGTCCTTCCCTGTTCCCGGCTGGCGAACATTTACTCTCTTTCTGCCACTAAAATACCTTTGTTCGTGTGGAACCTCTGAGCCTCTCCTGATCATTCTTGGTCAGCAGAAGGCAAGAACCTAGTCAGGGCTTAGTACAGAGCTCAGAAGCCTTGCCCTCCAACACTACCCCAACACAGACCCCATGGAACTGCCATACTGAAACCACACACACAGGTTACTTAGGGCAAGCTGGCCACCACATTAGCCATGTAACTTCCTTTCCCTCTCTGGTGGGACACAGAGTCTACCTCAATTAAAATGATGAAAATGAACTGTGATATTCTTCAGAATCTTGGGTAAGGATCTTAATGAGTGGAAGTAAAACAAATTAAGAGAGGACAACCTGTGGGCTAGAATAGATCAGAAAACATCACAGCCCATCACATGTAATAATGGTGAACCTTATTTCATAAGAGGTATATTAATATTGAATCACCATGGAAACTGCATTTATTACTGTGTGTTACAGAGGACTTAAAAAACATACTGTTTTTCCAATAGCCATTTTGAAAATGGCAAACATCTCCGCCACTGGACATGGAGCCCATATGAAAAATAACCAGGGAAAAAGCCCACTGAAAATGGCTCCGCCATGAAGCAGCTTATAGAAAATAATAAGGTTTGAATTTTCTTGAATTCAGGACTTGAGAGCCACCTTTGGAAGTCGGAACCTACTCAACAGGAGCCGGCAGGTTGAAAGCCCTGACTGAAGGTATTTTTCAGTAACCTCAGCAGCCGGCATAGTGGTTAAGAGCTATAGCTGCTAACCAAAAGGTTGGCAGTTCAAATTCACCAGGTGCTCCTTGGAAACTCTATGGGGCAGTTCTACTCTGTCCTATAGGGTCTCTATGAGTCGGAACCGACTCCACCGCAGTGGGTTTGGGTTTCTTTTGGCTTTGAGCAGGTCCTGCAGTCAGAGCCGGCGAGCATTTCCAGCGTGTCCACCAGGAGGCGCGTTTAGCCCCACGCCACCTCCGCGCCCCCTTTTCTTCCAGTGACTCAGAAAGGCCCTTTGTGCACCTGGAGCGGGGCCTCGCCTGAAAAACAATATGGCCTAGAGCTGCTCGCCTGTCTCTGTCCAGCATCTAGCCGCTCCCGCGAGGGCTCCCCGGCCATGTAGCGCTAAGGAAATCACTCGGTCCCTCTCCTAGATTTCTCCTGGGAAACGTCTCACTGTGAGCCATGAAAGAAACAGCAAGACTTTCAGGGTCAGGGGCTGGCCGTGATTCTACCGCACAGTGAAAGCGTCATCCCGAACCTGATTCGTTGTATATAATTTCACATCCTGTGATCCTCATGTGTGCGCGGAAAACGGATGTGCGGGCAGTGTGGGAGAAACGTCTGTAGGGCTGCATTTGGGTTCTCACTGGACTGGTTCCCGGAATGTGTAACGGGGACCTGGGAAGGCCTGCTTCAATCAGGATTTGGGATACTGTTGCTTCACTCTAATCTTTGCCCCAGTCCCCCAGCCAAGACATCTGTCCATCCCTCACCGTTCTCCTGGGTTTCAATCCACGTAGCTAAAACATTGGTCTCTCCTGACGTAATTCCCTAAATTTCTTCTACAAACTCTCCCCGGTGGACCAAATTCAACGCCCTTTAGAGACTTTTTTTTTTTTTTAATTAGAGCAATAATATGACCCCTGCCCCCCCCCCCCGGCCCCCCGCCAAGTAGTAGCATGTTGTCAACTATCAAAAACACAAATATCAGAGTTGCAGGTAAAGAATAGCAGAAATGTGCCTCAATCCCCCATATGTAAAAAAAAAAAAAAAAAAGTAAAGCTAGGCCTTAATACATATATCACGACGTTGTAATAAGCCTCATGTGAGTTAAGACTATAAAGCACCTGTTTACAGCACCTCCACACGGTGATTCATTAATTCATTGGTCTTTATGTTCAGTTCCCAACTACTTTTCCAATGAAAGAAATGAGGCACTCAGAAACTTACACACAGGATTATTTTCTAGGTTGTGTAACATAATTACCACAAATTTAGCAGCGTGACGCAACACATGCATTTATTGTCTCAGTCTCTGTGTGCCAGGAGGCTGGACGTGGCTTAGCTGGGTGCTCTGCTCAGGGTCTCACAAGGCTGTAGTCAAGGTGTCTAATGGAATGTGTTGTCATTAGAGGTTCGACTGGGAAAGAATCTGCTTCCAAGATCACCCAGGTTGTTGGCAGAATTCATTTGCTTGTGGCTGCATAACTGAAAACCCTGGCATTTGACTGGCTGTCAATTGGAAGTCACCAGCAGATCCTAGAGACCGCCTGCAGTGCCTTGACAATGGTGTCTCCATAAATCAGCAAAACAATCTCTCTCTACTCAGCTAACGTGGCGTCTTACATAATGAAATGTAATTGTGGGAGTGCCATCCTTTCACCTTTGCCATATTCCATTGTCTAGAACAAGTCACAGGTCTGCCCACAATGCAGGGAAGAAGGGATACGGAGCATAACTCCAAGGGGCAAAGATCATGGGGCCATCTTATAATTCTGTCTGCCTCACTCACGCTTCTAAGGAAACAGAGTCTGTGATAAAATAACATCTCATATCACTAGAGAAATGATGACCTATTAAAAAATGCTCTCAGAGTAAGCCTCTCAAAGTGGAGAGAAAGTCAACCCTTCCTTGACACCAGAGCTTTTCGAATCAACACTCTTGGCATGTATTGTTGTTGTTAGGTGCCGTTGAGTAGGTTCCAACTCACAGCAGCCCTATGTACAACAAAATGAAACTCTGCCAGTCCTGCGCCATTCTCACAATCATTGCTATGTTTGAGCCCATCGTTGCAGCCACTGGGTCAATCTGTCTTGTTGAGGGTCTTCCTCTTTTTCACTGACCCTCTACTTTACCAAGCATGATGTCCTTCTCCAGGGACTGGTCTCTCCTGTTAACATGCCCAAAGTATGCGAGTCAAAATCTCACCATCCTTGGTTCTAAGGAGCATTCTGGCTGTACTTCTTCCAAGACATTTATTTGTTCTTCTGGAAGTCCATGGTATATTCAATTATTTTTCACAAGCACCATAACTCAAAGGCATCAATTCTTCTTCGGTCTTCCTTATTGTCCAGCTTTCACATGCATATGAGGTGACTGAAAATACCATGGCTTGGGTCAGGCGCACCTTAGTCCTCAAAGTGACATCTTTGCTTTTTAACACTTTAAAGAAGTCTTTTCAGCAGATTTGCCCAATGCAATACATCATTTGATTTCTTGATTGCTGCTTCTATGGCGTTGATTGTGGATCCAAATGAAATCCTTGGCAACTTCAATATTTTCTCCACTTATCATGATGGTACTTATTGGTCCAGTTGTGAGGATTTTTGTTTTCTTGTTTTGGGTTATGTTCAGGTGTACTCTACACTGAAGGCTATAGTCTCAAACTGTTCTCTGTTGGGAAGGGCAGGAAGTCCTGTGCAGTGGCCACTACTAAGTAGCAGTAAAAGTTCCAAGTTGTGACAACCGTAGGTATGTCCAGACATTGGCGAATGTTCCCTGGGAGACAAAATTGCCCCCAGTTAAGAACCACTACACTATACCGTATGTATACATGCATACACTATACACCCACGTACAGATACAGGCAGTCCTTCCTTGGCAGGTAGTGCAGGACTATAAAAATGACCTTGAAAGCTTCTATTTTTTGTTGTATAGCTTATAATATGGAGTGAGCTTCTTTTCTGTGTCTTGGAAAATTGTAGTATTTTCTAAGTTTCAGTCAGTTTCCAACATTTATCCTTTGCACTTTCGAAGTTGTAAAATATCTCTGCGAGTTCCTTTAATATGAGTTCCTCCCCCTCTCCCCCCGCCAGGTTATCTTCATCCTTTTGATCACTTCCTCTGGATTATCTTCATCCTTTTCATCAGAACTACTTTTCTAATTTATGTTGATAATTTTGCTTTTGCTAAGTTCGTGGGGTTGCATATCTAGAGACTTCAAACATCAGCAGTGTCAACATTCACATGGAAAGATATTTCTTCCCTAATTTTATTTATTTTTTATTTAAATTTGACTTTCGATGTTATCACTTTGTTGGTCACTCCCCCTTTCAATTATCCATTTTCGTAAAATGCACATAGGCTTATTGCTGGGAGACAAAAGAGGGAACAGAACTACATGTATTGCGCTCTGTTTGTGTATAATATATCCATGTTAACTTTGAATAAGAACCAATAACAGACATTCAGTGACCGACCACCAAGAGACCCTGAAAGAAGTGCTGTGATGTGCGACTGATCATAAAACACCTCGGTTACCTACAGAGTGATTTTTGGGCTGAAGAGCTACCAGCAAAGTTTGTACAGTAATTTTCGCAACTCCTCACAGTTAATATACCAACTGAAATTTGAACTGTGTTGTCGAGGGACTGGAGCACTGGTGGCACAATGGTCGAGAGATCAGCTGCTAACCAAAAGACTGGCAGTTCGAATCCACCAACTGCTCCTTGGAAACCCTGTGGGACAGTTCTAGTCTGTCCTATAGGGTTGCTATGAGTTGGAATCAACTTGATGGCAATGGATTTGGTTTGGTTTGGGTTGAAGGGCTACTGTTACTAACTAAACCATAAACCAAAAAAAAAAGAGAAAAACCATTGCCATCAAGTCGATTCTGACTCATAACAACCCTATAGGACAGGGTAGAACTGCCCCGCAGGGTTTCCAAGGAGCAGCTGATGGATTTTAGCCGCCAACCTTTTCTTTGGCAGTTGAGCTCTTAACCACTGCATCACCAGGGCTCCAACTAAGCCATAGTGACTGAAAATCTTACACCTTGAAACCATGCAAAGCGTGAATGGCATCTGTATCACCAGATTGCAAAAAAGCAAAATTCTAACCCCCCTGGAAAAAACTATAGGACAAGTGAGAGTAGAATTTTTTACTGTGATATATATATATATATACACACACACATACATAAGTCTATATACAGATATATAGTAAAACATTTATATTTATATATATAAAACAAAACATATATGTATATAAAACAGAACATTTATATATATATAACAAAACGTTTATAAATATAAAACAGACCACATATATATATATATATATATGTACACAAAGCAAAACGTTTGCCATTTCAGCGTTTTTACATGCACAATTCACTGCCATCATTACATTTCTCATGTTGTGCATCCATCACAACTATCCATTTCCAAATTTAGGAAAATATTTAGCAAACAGACACCAAGCAGCCGGCAATGCTCTTATGAGAATAAACTCAGGAAAACTGTACGGAAGAGCCCAAGAAGCTCCACCACTGCTTTCACTGCAGAAGAATCTGTAATAGCCTGAAACTAGCAAGGGCTTTAATGTCTGCTAGTCAGGAAACGGGAAATAAACTGTGACGTATTTACTGATAAAGCTTTCTCTCAATGTTAAATTCAAGAAATGAAAGCTATATGTGTTAATAGGGAAAGATCTCCAAATTCCAGACACAGTGAAAGAAAAGAAAAAAGACAAAGAATGGTGCACACTGTATAATATATCTGTATTAACTTGAATAAAAAACACTAACAAAAACAAGTACGGCATACTTATTGTACCTAATTTTTTATAGGTAAAGATTTAAAAAGAAATTGGAAACACACACTGAATTGATGACAATGGTGCCTCTAAGGGGATAATAGGATGGTGGGAACAGAATCTCGGGTGGCAGTTAAACGAAACTCTGCTCATTTTAAAAATCTATTTCTTGTTTAAATTAAAAAGACTTCATGCAAATATAAAATAAGTACCAAATGGATTAAAGACTAAATGTTTACAAATCTAAAAATACAAAAAATAAAATTGGGAAGCTACGTCTATAACCTGAGAATGGGGAAGGTTTCAAGAGACAAGTTTTTTTTTTTTTTTAAGACTCATTAATCTCATTACATTAAATTTAAAACCTTTTAATTAAAAAACATGAAGTTAAACATAAATGGTTGACTCTTAAGAGAATATTCAACAATTAAGGAGATAATATCCAAATTGCAAATTGGAACCACCACCCCAATTAAAAAAATTCAGAAAACAGACAATGTCAAATGAATTGTTGATTTTGTGCTGTTTATTTATTTATTTTGATTTTAATTGAGTGAATATATTATTTGTTTGAGGAATCAAGTGTATGAAACATGAGATATCTGAGAACAGCTGCTATAATTATATAGTAGGTTATTCAGGCTTAAACTCAGAGGCCTTCTAGCTGAAGGCCAGAACCAACCTGAAACTCTAGGTTTTGATAATATCATCTAGATAGAGAATACCAATGAGGAAAAAAAAAATAGGAACAAATACTAAGTCTTGAACATGGGATTTTTTAAACTTTGGATTTGAGCCCACAAAAGGGACTATAAGGAGAGACAAGGGATGATGAAGGGAAACCAGGAAAATCAGTATCACTTAAACCAAGGAGGAGTTTTAATAGCTACTGGGAAGTATGTAATAAGATGAAGACTAAAGAATGTCCCTTGGATGGAGTAAGATAGCCGTTGCTGACATGAAGAAGCTATATGCCATGGAAAGTGTGAAAAATGATGAGAGGAAATGAGGGAAGCTGACTGTGGAGGAGGGTAGATAAATACATGGAAAAGGACATAAAGTAAGATTTAGGACTCCTTCCCAAGCTGAAGACATGGGCTGTCGAGTGTGTCCATTCCCCCAGAACAACTAAGGAAAAAATAAATAAAATAGAACAAATAATGTGGTGAAACTGACCGATTCAGAACTCTGGAAACCAGTTCAAGAAATAAAGCACCTGGCCAAAGGCTGAAGGATGAGAGAGGCAGCTGACAAGGTAGGATTTTTTTTTTTCCTCTCTATTACACAGGAGGTGCTCCCACCCAGGCCCAATGGCATGAGGCCAGAGAACCTGGCTGTAAACTGTGAGTTGTGAATTGCTCATGGTTTCTAGTCCTGAGTCTGTGCCAGCAGAATCAAAGGGGCAGCACACCCTCTAGTGGAATTTATGAGAGGGAGGGGGGAAAATAAAGAACCATATACACAACTACAATTGCTGGGGAAAAAGCAGATTCTGAGTTTCAGAGTTAACACAGTAGAACACTATCCTACCTCAGCCCAGAAGAGAGGTGAATGAACCTGGCTTTTGCTGATGGTCTGGTTGGTCATATTCTGCATATTTGTTTGGGAGCACCCAGAGGAACTGGAGAGACACAGGACCCTCATGGAGAAGCCTACTTCCCTACCCTACTCCAGGCAGGACTGAGGAAAAAAAATTGCTCTGTCTCCAGATTACACGACAAAAGGGAGCAGCAGCTTAAGTTAACAGTTGTTTGCAATAGGTGCCCCAAAACTAATCTCAGACATGGCTTTCCTCCCAGAAACTTGAAACTTCTAAAAGGAAATAAAAGGTGATTGAGATTGACCTATACATCAAACAACCATTAACTGGTGAAAAGTCTGTCAGGTCTATTTAGGGGCTCTGGGAACAGATCAGCTCATTACATCAACCAGACATATGCCTGAGGAAGAGATGGGATGCTGAACTTGCCTATGCCTACGTGAAAACATGCACCAATAGTCTAACACACACTACTCATTGGCCCCTCCATAGAGGTGGAGATGGTGGCACATGTTCCCAGAACAGCAGGATGGTGCCAAGATGGGCAGTGGAGACCTTATGCCCCAAGGATTTAGGGTCACACAATCTGCAGAGAAGGCTTTGTCCAGTGATGCCTTGAAGAACAATTGGAGAGATACTGGTCTGTTCCTAGCACACAGTCAGTGTTGGCAGAGTCAAAGGGCCAGCATGCCCTCTAGAGAAATTTAGAAGAGGGAGAGGGGGGGAAAAAAAAAGAAAGAAAAGAACTATATACACAACTACAATCTTGGAGAAAAACCAAATTCAGAGTTCTGGAATTAACACAGTACAATAGTCAAATGTCTTAGTTCAACAAAAAATTTTAAGGCATATAAGGAAAGATGGCACCATATAAAGGGCAAATTACAAAGAAGCAGAAATCAGCATTATTGAAGCTAAGACAGTTGGCAAGACAGAAAACTTTTTAAACAACAACATTAACTATATTCAAGGAATTTAAAGAACACACAAACAACTAAAGGAAATCAGGAAGAAAAATGAGAATCTCAATAAGGAGACAGAAAATATAAAAATGAACCAAACAGGGATAGTGGAACTGAGGGATACAATAACTGCATTGGAAAATGTAAGGGAAGGATTCAACAATAGATTTGAGCAGACAGAAGAAAGAATAAGTGAACTAGAGGACAAACAGATTGAACATATCAAATCCAAGAAAAAGAGGAGTAAACAATAAAGAAAAATGAGCAAAGCAAAATGGAATCGTGGAACACTGTCAAATGAAACAGTTTATGCATCATGGGAATCCTAGAAGGAGATGAGAGAAAGAAAGGGACAGAAAGAATATTTGAAGAAATAATGGCAGAAAACTTTCCAGACCTGAGTAAGGAGTCGAACCTGCAAATCCAAGCAGCTTAGTAAACTCCAAGTAGAATAAACCCAAAGAGACCTACCGCATGATACATTGTAATAAAAGTCTTAAAAATCAAAGACAAGGAGAGAGCTCTGAAATCAGCAAGAGAGGCCCAGTATATCATACAAGGGATTCTCAATAAGATTAAGTGCCTATTTCCCCTCAGAAACCTTGGAGGCCAGGACCAATGGGAAGATATACATAGAGTGTTGAGAAAAAAGAACTGTAGACCAAATATGCTTTACACAGCAAAACTGTCCTTAAAAAATGAGGATGAAATCAAGACATTCCAGATAAACAAAAGTTGTGGGAATTTGTTACCCCCAGATCTGTCTTGCAGGAATTGCTAAAGGGAGTCCTTCAGATGGAAAGAAAAGAACACCAGGCAGCTACTTGAAGCTGTACATACGAGAAATATAAGAAATAAAAATAAATAAATGAAAGAGAGTTCCAAGCAAAGGTAATGGCAAAAGCAAATAAAAGGGCCAGTTTTATGGTATTTTCAGTTAGTAAATTTAGTTGTTCTATAAGCTTTATAACAGCAAATGCATAAAAAATAAGTATAAATTTATCCTAACAGGCAGAGCATGTGTAAAGATGTAAAAGGTGACAACAACAACAGAGATGGGAAAGGAGCAAAACAGGAATAGAGTTTTTGTATGTTAACGTTATATGTTACTTGTTGGTATCAAATTAAATTAGGTTGTTGTAAATGTTAGTAGTTAAATGTAATTTTATGGTAACCAATAAGCAAATATTTTTTAAGGCTATACACAGAAGGTAAGAAGAAAGAAATAAAGCCTTAGCATAAAAAAAGCAACTAACACAAATAATGACCAAAGTACAGGAATTAAGGGACAAAGAAAGTACAAGACATACAAAAAACAATTAGCAAAATGACAGAAGTAAGGGCTTCCTTGTCAGTAATTATCTTAAATGTAAATAGACCAGCACTCCAAGCAAAAGGAAGAGAGGGACAGAATAAATTTAAAAAACGTGATCCATCTATATGCTGTCTACAAGAGACCCATCTTAGGCCCAAGCACTAAAAGTGAAAGGACGGAAAAGAATAATCCATGCAAATAGTAACCAAAAGAAAGCAGAGTTGGTTATATTGACATCAGACAAAATAGATCTTAAGTCAAAATTATTTACAAGAGATGAAAAAGGACATTATGTAATGATAAAATGGTCCATTCATTAAGAAGATATATCAATTATTAATACACATGGAGCTAAGTGTAGTGCCCCAAAATATATAAACGAAATACAGACAGAACTGAAAGGAGAAATAGACAATTCCACAACAATATTTGGGGACTTCAATACACCACTTGCAACACTGGAGAGAACATCTAGAAAGAAGATTATTAAGGAAATTGGCCTTATAATAAACCAGTTCAGGTCTGGCACTTCACAAGCAAGAACCTAGCAGCAGAGGGTAGCACAGGCAGGCTCACTTCTCCCCCAGATATAACGGAAGTCTCACTGACAACACCAGGGCAGCCAAGAGGTCCCAGCAAGAAAGATCCATCTGGAGCACCACGACAGTAACCATCCAATAGGAGTGCTCTCCTTCCCCAACAGGCCTGAGACTGGCCTTAACCACTTAGAGACACCGAGAGTCCTGGGAGCTCTGACAAGGGTGACTCTGCCACATCCAGAGTCTGGCCTGGAAAGCACTTTTGTCCCCCTGTGCCAGGAAATCCCGTCCCTCCTAGAGGCACCAGGACTATGGGCCTTGGGAAGCTCCTGCCATACAACAGGTGGCACCAGGAGGGAAAGACAGGTGCTCCAGCACCACCAGGTAAACAAAGCTCACCAAAATAAAAATTGAATAAAGAAATACTAATTTAATCAATAATAACTGCAAGAACACTGCAGACTAGTAAAAGTACACTTTTTTCTGTAACATATGAAACATGCATTTTCTACTATAAAAGACGCCAAAGTCTAAACCTCTAGGATAATCTAAGGGATCCCAGGAACCTAAGCAAAAATTAAGCAAAACCCGTTGCTGTCAAGTTGATTCCAACTCATAGCGACCCTATAAAATAAAGTACGACTGCCCCATAGGGTTTCCAAGGAGCGGTTAGTGAATTAGAACTGCTGACCTTTTGGTTAGCAACCAAGCTCTCAACCACTGTGCCGCCAGGACTCCTAAAACTACCATATGGCCCACCAATTCCACTCTTGCGTACATACCCTCGAGCACCAACAGACGTGTGTACACTGATGTTCATTGCAGCATTGTTCATAACGGTAAAAAGGTGGACACCACCCAAGTGCTCATCAACAGATGAATGGATAAACAAAATGTGGTACATAACATGTAATAGAATACTACTCAGCCTTAGAGAAAAATGAGCCCTTATGCATACTACAACATGGATGGACTAGAAGATACTATGCTGAGTGAAATAAGTCAATCACTAAAGGACAAATATTGAATGGTCTCACTTACATAAAATGACAAGAGTGGGTAATACATAGAGACCAATGATTATAAGTGGTTACCAGGGGCAGGAGCAGGAAAGGAGAGGGAAAATCACTCTCTGGAAATAGTGAATTTTTGTCATGGTGATGGGAAAATTGGCATCAACTAACAGTAACGGTTATACAACTTGACTAACCTAGCTGTTATCGCTAAGCTCTACACCAGAAAAAAGGAAGAAATGGCAAATGAAGTATTTTATATAACTTTACAACTATAACAGCAGTTCCCCCCCACCAAAGAAAAAAAAAAAAGAATAAGACTACTACAACTATTTATACCACTTAAAAACTAAATACTAGTTTTCTTGGTTCAAAGATTTAGGGTCATGGCTTCGTTGGGTCTATCCAGTCATTTGGCCTAAAGTTGTTCTTCAAGTTTCTGTTCTACCTCCTAGTTTGGTGAGTAGTCCCTGGGGTCTTAAAGGCTTGCAAGCCACCACCCAAGATAAAACAATTGGTCTCTATTCTTCTGGAACAGTAGAGGAAGGAGACCCAGGAATCAGAGAAAGAAATGGACTACAGGTTTAACTGGCTCCGTGAACTAAGATTTTCTCTGCCATAAACAACTAACTCTAGCCATATTAATTCGACCTATTTATACAAATACCTCTTCTATGTGGACACTCTCTAAAGGCCTGTATTTGATAAGTAAATATTGCTTTATTCCCCTCCATCAGGGACCCTGGCAGACACTGTGGGCACTGAGCTGAATAAGAGAACGGGATCCTAATGAGATGAATATGATCAGAGGAGCAGCTATAAAACACATCCGTACGTGAAGGTCTGCATTAGCAGGAAGAGCAGTTAAGGTAGAAAGAAATGACTGACAGGAAAGTGAAAAACTGTACTCGCAGATTTTTCTCTATAACAAAATCGTATAAAAGATCTTAGTCGCCGAGTGTACTTTCACTCTTCACCACAGGAATGCAATAACGTATTACTTTTCTTTCAAAAAAAGAAGACAAAAAAAACTTACCTGTGACATTACCAGGGCGGAGGCTGGGGCAGCGACACTCGGCTTCCCCCGCACCCCGTGCTCCCAGGAGCGGCGGTGGACCCGCAGTCAAGAGCGGGGGGGGGGGGGGGTTCCTCGAGTCCCTGGGGAACCGTTAGGAGCTGATCCGCTACCAAACTGGATCTAGAAAGTGAGCAACTATTTGCGCTTCCACCAGAAATCTTTTAAATATTGCAGGGGAAAGTTGGTTCTTAATCGGGGTACCTATCTTGTAATCATTTAATATTTTGAGAAGGGTGAATTAAAAAAAAATTTACCAAAAATAAGATTAATTCCTATCAGTGAATCTGCAGGTCCAGGCTTCTTTAGTTGACAGGATAACAGAGCCACTAAGGTTAAGAAGGTGCAGTGAGGATGAACTTAGACAAATGGTTTGAATCCTGGTCAGACACTTCAGACTGTGTGATCTTAACCCCAGTTTATTTTCCTCTGAAGCATGGATTGCCTAAATACGGATGTCTGTGCAAAACACAGAGGGGTCTTGGTGGAGGACAACGGGTTTATTATCTATTTAATCAGGTGGCCACTCCAACGCAGCTGCTGTTCCACTATTGGGCAGATCAGCACAGTCCCCGGAACCCGGTGTGCAACTATTTACATGGTAAATGTTTTATTTTGTGTCTGGGTAGAAAAGACTGACACAAGCTGCTTGTTTTCAGCTGGCAGGACCAGAAATACACCTTCCCTGTCGGAATCAACTCTACGCAATGGGTTTGGTTGGTTTTTGTCCCGTCTTAGGGACATATAAATTCTCCAACCTTCTGTCACTATTTTCTCTGTAGAGACTGTGATCATTTCTCCATTTCCCAAGCATCATCCTGGTCCACTTCGATATTGGTGGTGGTGTGCTGACTTGGGCGGAGGAATCAGGAAGACATATGTGGACCAGTGGGTAGGAAATAAGCACCTTAAAAGTTCAGAGGCCTGTGACCTAGGTGAAATTTCTAGGTGTCCTTTGCCTGAAACATGTTGATATATCCTTTCCAATGAGAAGGACAACTTTTGCATCTGTTCTCTCCTACTACTGAGAAAGAGGCACCAAGACTAGTGGGCCTCTTTAGATTCTGGAGACAACACGTGTCTATGCTGACCCATTTTCTGAGTAATTCTTACAACTACCAGTTTTGCCTTGAGTTCTGTCTGTAGGGTATTTGAGTGTCTGAAACATTTTGGTTGTACTCACAGCTCACTAATAACCATCGTCATAATTCTCTGCTCTTCCTGAATTTTTCTTTTCTTCAATATGGTGTGGTCAACAAAATTTTCCTTCTTACTTATATAAAGTAACATGAACTTTTTTAATTCCCCTAATTATTTTATACATATCTAACTTGTTGATTCTGGTCTAAAAGAAGCACTATTTCCTTGGGTCTTGTTTTGGCTAAGAGTATCTTTTTTCTTTTTATACTTTATAAAGCCATACAGCTCAACCATTCATGGGTTAAAATATAGTATTGTGATGTGGACATGTGGTTGGAAAGTTGCATTTAAAAGATCATGAAATACGTTTCTGAATGTTTTTTTTTTTTAAATAATTTTCAGGGATTATATTATGTAATATCTTCAAGACTTGTTATAAACTATACCCCATCTAATATATGCCATTTTAGTAGATTACAAAAAAAAAACAATGACAACAACAACAACAAAAAATCTGTTGCCTTCGAGTCAATTCCAACTCATAGCGACACTACAGGACAGAATAGAATCCCACAGGGTTTCCAAGCAGAGGCTGGTGGATTTGAACTGCAGACCTTCTGCTTAGCAGCCGAGCTCTTAACCACTGCATCACCAGGGCTCCAAATGTAATATAGTATCTATAAATGGCTTGGAATACAAGTAATTCTCTTCATACCATGGTTTTTATTCTATTGTCTTACCCTTTTCCCTATGTCTTGTCATGAAGAGCCCATCCTTGTAACTTATTTAATATTCTTCCCTACTGATAATAACCTATTAAATGTCTCCTGATACTTCCACTGAACTACTTTTAGTATTTTTCAATTTCCTCAATTTAAAAAATTCTCTCTTTAATATCTTTATCTTCATGATTGTAGAATTTCATTTTTGCCTCACTGTCTACTCAGTCCCCTCTTTAAGGACCCATGAGCACCTCTTTCATGGTTTCTAAGTGTTCTCTCAGCTCAGTTACTTGTACACTTCTCAAACTTTTAAAAATGTAATGCATAAACACTTGCAAAAAAAAAAAACTTCAGAGTTTTGTTAACTCTTCAGCAATGCCTATAGTTCCTTTAATTTAATTTTATGTTTCATTAAAATTACATATGTACTTATTTAAAATGTCAAAGTGGTATAAGTCCTGCAGTGTCAACACACCCTGTTCTATTCTTCTCGGTCACTGATTCTCAAATCCCAATGGCAACAGTTGTCATCCTTTTTCTATTTTCATCATCTTTTCTTCTTCTATTATTTACCTTTGCATTTCTATAACATGTCTCTAATACTATTTCTTAAAACCTGGTACATATTCTTTTTCCCATCTTCCTAATTTAGAAATATCTTTTTTTTATTAAATCGGTATTCAGTGTTTAGTTTGTCAGTGTATTATTCACAGCTCAGCTTGTAGTATATTGGGATAACATCTCTTTTCTTATGTATATTTTTGTTTTCCTTTGACTATATGTTGTTCTTATTTTTGTTCGCTTATTTTTTTATGTACTCATCACTAAATTCTGTCAAATTCTGACAGAGGTCCAAATCACCTTTTGATTTGTTCAAATGAAACTATCGAGTTTCATTCTTCCCCTGGGTTCCCCCTGCCCCGAAGCCAGGGCTGCATTATGACTTCTGTGGGTCTTAGACACTTTTGCCTTTGTGGCCCCTTCCTCCATAAAAAAAATAGAAAAATTCTATTTTACAGCTTCAGTGGTATAAAGATTCCTATTGTTATTGTTGTTAGCTACTGTTGAGTTGATCCCTGACTCATGGTGACCTCATGCATGAAATGCTGCCTGGTCCTGTGGTATCTCATGATTGGTTGCAGATTGGACCATTGGGATCCATAAGGTTTCATTGGCTGAATTTCAGAAGTAGCTCACCAGGCCTTCTTCTTAGTCCACTGTAGTGTAGAAGCTCTGTTAAAACCTGTTCAGCATCATAGAAACATCCAAGCTGCCACCAACAGATGCACATGAAGTGCACTGACCAGGAATTGAACCTAGGTAGAATCCATATCTCAAGCAGGGAATGCAAAAATTGTGTCATTGAACTACCAACGCATCATAAAGGTTAATATGTTGTTGTTGTTAGGTGTCATTGAGTTGGTTCCGACTCATAGTGATCCTATGTACAACTGAACAAAACACTGCCCGGTCTTATGCCATCCTCACAGTCGCTGCTATGTTTGAGCTCATTGTTGTAGCCACTGTGTCAATCCATCTCATTGAGGGTCTTCCTTTTTTTTCCTTTTACTTTACCAAGCATGATGTCTTTCTCCAGGGACTGGTCCCTCCTGATATGTCCAAAGTACGTGAGATGAAGTCTCACCATTCTTGCTTCTAAGAAGCATTCTGGCTGTACTTCTTCCAAGACAGGTTTGTTCATTCTTCTGGAAGTCCATGGTATATTCAACATTCTTCCCCAACACCATAATTCAAAGCCATCAATTCTTCAGTCTTCCTTATTCATTTCACATGCACATGAAAAGATTTAAAATATCTTGGCTTGGGTCAGGTGCATCTTAGTCCTCAAAGAGACATATTTGTTTTCTAATCCCTTAAAGAGACTTTTTTGCAGTGGATTTGCCAATACATCATTTGATTTCTTGATTGCTGCTTCTGTGGGCATTGATTGCGGATTCAAGTAAAGTGTAGTTAATATGATCCATATTAAATTTGATATTCTATATTCACTTTTCTTATATTCATTTTTACATTCATTTTTCCATTTGATATTAAAATAAAATGAAATTATTTTGGGGGGGTCCCTAAAAGTATCACTTCAGTATAACCTTCAGTATGGATCACACCCGAATGTGAAGAAAATGAAAATCCTGACAACTGGACTGATAAACAACATCATGATAAATGAAGAAAAAATTGAAGCTCCAACAATTTCATTTGATTTGATGAAGAACCAATGCGCATGGAAGCAGCAGTCAAGAAACCAAATGATGTATTGCGTTCAGCAAATCTGCTTCAAAATACCTCTTTCAAGTTGCTGTTGTCGTTTTTACTGTGGTGAAACTACACATTAAAAAATATTTGCACAAGTAAACCAATCATAACATGAGCTAAGGACTTTAATAGATATTTCACCAAAGAGGACATTCAAATGGCCACCGAACATATGAAAAGATGCTAAGCGTCCTTAGCCGTTAGAGAGATGCAAATCAAAACCACAATGAGATGCCATTTCACTCCCTCTAGGAAGGCTAAGATTTAAAAACAAACAAACAAACAAAAAAAACAGAGAATAACTAGCGTTGGAGAAGATGTGGGGAAATTGGAACATTTATCCATTGCTGGTGGGAATGAAAAATGATACAGCTGTTGTGGAAAACAGTGTGGTGTTTCCTCAAAAAACTAAAAATAAAACTACCATCTGACCCAGCAATTCCACTTTTAGGTATATAAACTAAAGACTTGAAAGCAGAGACTCAGAGACTTTTACACCAATGTTCACTGCAGCACTATTCACAATAGCCAAAAGGTGAAAACAACCTAAATGTGCATCGACTGATGAATGGATAAACAAACTGTGGTACATACATACAATGGAGTACTACTCAGCCAGTAGGAGAAATGAAGTCTTGATACATATTACGGTATGAATGCAGCTTGAAGACATTACGCTGAGTGAAATAAGCCAGCCAGAAAGGGACAAATTTTGTATGACCTCACTTATATAAAAAGACAAGAAAAGGCAAATGTGCACCAGTGTTTATTCGTGGTTACCAGGGCCAGGAGAGAGGGGAAAAAGGGGAGGTTAATGGTGATGGAAATATCACCATTAATTGATTAAGGGTAGGGCTGCACAGCCGATTATTGTCATTGCTATCAATAAGTTGTACACCTGTAAAAAGTTGAATTGGCATAAATTGTGTGGTAGATATATTTACAACAGTGCAAAAAAAAGGTAGCTGCTGAGGCTGCATATGTACAACTGTCTTAGTCATCCAGTGCGGCTATAACAGAAATACCACAAGTGGATGGCTTTAACAAAGAGAACTTTATTCTCTTACAGTTTAAGAGCCTAGAAGTCTGAATTCAGGGTCCCAGCTCCAGGGGAAGGCTTTCTCTCTATTGGCTCTTGGGGAAGGTTCTTTTCATCAATTTTCCTCAATCAAGGAGCTTCTTAGAGCAGGGACCCAGGGTCCAAAGGACATGTTATTCTCCTTGTTCTTGGTGGCATAAGGTCCTCATGTCTCTCTGCTCGCTTCTCTCTTTTATATATCAAGAGATTGATTTAAGATACAACCTAATCTTGTAGATTGAGTCCTGCCTCATAAACATAACTGCCATTAATCCCAGCTCATTGACGTCATAGAAGTAGGTTTTACAACACATAGGAAAATCATATCAGATGACAAAATGGTGAACAGTCACACAGTACAGGGAATCATGGACTAACTGAAAGCTCAGGAGCTGGAACCTCACCAGCTGCACTGCAAGAGAAAAGACCTGACAATCTACCCCCAGAAAGATTATAGCCTAGGAAACCCTATGGGGCAGTTCTCTGTCGTATGGGGTCACTATGAGTCAGAATAACCTCGACAGCACATAACAACGTTCAATTCTATTTACAGCTTAATCACTGGGGTGTCAAAATATATTGCCAGAACTCTAGTGTTATCTATCTAGCAATCTATCTATCACACAAAATTTTGTTTTTTAAACATTTTATCACAATGTTGACAATAATATTAAAATAAATATTTGAATAATTGTAGTCATTTAAGGTAGTTCCCTCAGGAGGACAAATAATTTTTCTGAAATAATGGAACATTTTTGTAATTTTTCTTTTGGAATTTTCCTCTGGTAGTGTGGTTCCTGTGTGGTACAGGTGGTTAATGTACTCATCGGCTAACCAAAAGTTTAGAAGTTCGAGTCCATCCAGAGGTGCCTCAGAAGAAAGGCTCAGTGATCTACTTCTGAAAAGTCAGCCACTGAAAACCCTATGGAGCCACAGTTCTACACTGACACACATGGGGTCACCATGAGTCAGAGTCGACTCGATGGCAACTGGCTTTGCAGTAGGGATTAGAGCCACAGAAGTCAATCAGCGTGCTAATTTTATAATCAATACCTTCATTGATCTCAGTCTGATACACTTTTTCTTATGGATCCTCGTGATGCTATTTGATTGGCTTAATATAAGAAATCCATCATATATTTGGGATTTCTCTAACCTCATTAGCCATAGGGAAACCCTGGTGGCCTAGTGGTTAAGAACTATGGCTATTAATCAAAAGGTCAGCAGTTTGAATCCACCAGGCACTCCTTGGAAATCCTATGGGGCAGTTCTACTTTGTCCTGTAGGGTCACCATGAGTCAGAATTGAAGGCAATGGGTTTTGGGTATTAGCCATAGTGGGATACAGAGATTGCCTACTCACAAACAAATGAAAATGCCAAAGGCTTGGCTTTCCTAGAATCTCTTGCGGCTAGGGCATGGGCTAGTGAGTTACATTGCACTAATCGCTTTCAGACTTGGGAGCAGAAATCCATGACTCAAAGAGGTATGGACTATGAACATTCATCCCAATTGATTTCCTATGTCAGTAGTGGCAGCAGAGCTAGAGGGTGCATCCAGTGTCCAGTGCTAGAGGTGTTGGTGATACAAGCTGTAGTCTTTGCTTGGTGGTAGTAGGGATGTCCTCACCAGTGGAGTTGTGCTGTGTGGCTGTGGGCATTGATCCTACCTGTGTTTCATAAAACCTAGTTCTCCATCCATTCTGTCAAAATTGAGATTTACCTAATATTGTTACACAAATTCCTTTTCTGTGGAAATCAACCTGATTTGGTTTCTGATGCCTGCAACTAAAACCCATGAACTGATGACCTTCTCTTCCTCTTGAGTTCCATATTTATTAACTTGAATCTTATATTACCCCCTTTTGCCTCTACTACTTGAATATTCTGGTATTAGCTGGAAGAGAGGGGCTGGGAGAAGAGGTAGGGAGAAAAGGATATAAGGCAGACTTAGCCTTGGGGGGCAAGCAAGAGCCCTGTTGGAGAAACATACTAAATCAGGCCAACTGATGATTAATTCAGCAGGTACAATCTGCCAGCCACAGGTGCACACTCCTTTTCCCACCTTTGCTTCCCTGACCCTGGTCCAATATACCATCACTACACACCTGGTTTATAGCAGTATTTCCTAGTGTCTCCCTACTTCTGCCATTTTTATCCTTGACACTTTCAAAAATCCCAGTGACTCTTTAAAACATAAGTCAGATTACCTCAGTTGTCTGTGAAAAATCCTCCAGTGCCT
Organism: Elephas maximus indicus; assembly: GCF_024166365.1. Classification (NCBI taxonomy): domain Eukaryota; kingdom Metazoa; phylum Chordata; class Mammalia; order Proboscidea; family Elephantidae; genus Elephas; species Elephas maximus. The sequence continues at coordinate 233,267,081 of NC_064820.1, read as the reverse complement.
CCCCAGATTAATAGTATTTACTTAGGAGTAAAGTCTGTACACCTCTCCCGCTCCTCCCCCTCAAACATTCTTATCATTAAGTGTTTGATCCTTAGGTCAAACTTAGAACAGCCTCCACAGACTAACTCGTGAAGTGAAAGTCATGAAGGGTCTCGATCACACCAGCATTATGAAGTTCTTTGAAGCAATCGAGAATGAGGACAATCTCTACGTAGTTATGGAGCATGCTAGTGGAGAAGAGGTGTTTGCTCACCAAGTGGCTCATGGGAGTTTGGAAGAAAAAGAGGCCTGGGCCATATTCTGCCAGGGAGTATCTTCTGTGCAGTGCCGTCAGGAGAAGGATATTTTTCACTGAGTCCCAAAGGCAGGAAATCTGCTCTTCAATGCCTGTATGAACATAATAATAAAATTGAAAATTTTGACTTCAGCAATAAGCTTCATGTTGGAAAAAAGCTGAAAACCTTCTGACACTCCCCCTTATTTTGTCCCAGAACTCTTCCAGGGACAAAAGTACGATGGATCGCCGTGGACGTGTGGAGACTGACGGTCATCCTGTGTACACTGGTGAGTGGAGCCCTGCCTTTTGTTGGGCAGAACTTCATGGAGCTGTGGGAGCAGGTACTGAAGGGAAAGTAGGATATTCCCTTCCATGTGTCAGAGGACTATGAAAAGCTGCTGAAGAAAGTTCTAGTTCTGGACCCCAGCAAGAGAGGCACGTTAGAGGAAACCCTAAAAGATCTATGCATGGATGTGGGTCATGAAGATAAGGAAGTGAAAGTGACGTGGAACAGCTCCCTGGACTACACAAATATGCTTCCCCTCCGCACACACACGTACACACACAGCTGAAACAAGTTTAATAAAACAAGGCTTGGCCTTACTGTGTGAGTGGCATTCCATTTTCCACTACATTCCACTCCACTTCATGCCAACTCCCTCGACTGTACTTCATGCTGCTTAATTTATTATTTTTTACCTATAAAGGAGTGGCCAGAAGTTTGAGAGGAGATGCATCATTAGAGTGAACTATGGAAGGGGAAATAGGAGCAGGATGGCCGTAAATAGGTGATAGTAATAGTTCAATTATAAATAAATACATGAATGCATTTCTTGAAAAAATATTTTATTAATTATCTACCATATGCTAGGCATGGGAATCAAGGATACCTGAAAAGGATACCCTTGAAGAGCTCATGGTCAATGGTAGAGAAATGTAGCCAGTCTGATGTGATAAGTGCTCTAATAAAATCCTGAGAGAAGTATCACAGGAGGTCTAACTACCTGAGGAAACTATGAAGCATGCAAAAAATATGACACCTGAGGTGATTCTTAGAGGGTAAGTTGGCCAAGGGGAGGGGACTGCTGGAGGGCATCCTAAGTGAAGGTACTAGAATGGCAAGCTCAAGGAGATTTGAAAACTGTGATCTGGGAAAGGTTGCCAGATTTAGCAAATAAAAACATGAGATGTCCAATTAAATTTTAATTTCAGACAGAAAAATGAATACTTTTTTGTGTAAGCCTGCCCTATTCATTTGGGAGGTGCAAGACATTCTTTGCAGCTAGAACATGGGTGGGCTTGGGGAAGGGGCAGGGATGTCCTGGGGTTCAGGCTGGGAGATCTTAAGAGAGAAAAGTTAGCTCTGTAGATAAACTTGCTTACAGAGAAAGCTAATTTGAGAATAATTACAGAATTCTTGAATAATTATAGAATTGTTGAAGTAAAAGCTATATATATATGATACTTACATATATCATATATATATAATTTAAAATATTTAAAAACTATACAATATTTCATCATTTAAATGAAATTCTGATCCCTAAATTTCTAAATTTGTGTGTTGAGGATGTTTCTATGGCAGTAACATATATATATATTTGTGTGTATATTTATCTATCTGTATATATATATATATATAACTTTGTTGTTGTTAGGTGCTATCAAGTTGGTTCTAACTCATAGTGACCCTATGAACAGAGGGAAACATTGTCTGATCCTGCACCATCTTCACAATCATTGCTCTGTTTGAGCCCATTGTTGCAGCCACTGAGTCAATCCATCTCATTGAAGGCCTTCCTCTTTTTCACTGACCCTCTACTTTACCAAGCATGATGACCTTCTCCAGGAACTGGTCCCTCCAGATAACATGTCCAAAGTACGTGACATGAAGTCTCTCCATCCTTGTTTCTAAGGAACATTCTGGCTGTACTTCTTCAAAGACAGATTTGTCTGTTTTTATGGTAATCCATATTAAATATTCTTTGACAACAGAATAATTCAAAGGCATCAATTCTTCTTCAGTCTTCTTCATTGTCCAGCTTTTGCATGCATATGAGGCAATTGAAAACACCATGGCTCAGGTCAGGTGTACCTTAGTGCTCAAAGCTATGTGTTTGCTTTTTAACATTTTAAGGAGGTCTTTTGCAGCAGATTTGCCCAAATGCAATATATTGTTTTATTTCTTGACTGCTGCTTCCATGGCTTTGATTGTAGATCCAAGTAAAATGAAATCTTTGACAGCTTCAATCTTTTCTCCATTTATTATGATATTGCTTATCGATCCGCTTGTGAGGATTTTTGTTTTCTTTGCGTTGATGTGTAATCCATACTGAAGGCTGTGGTCTTTGATTTTCATCAGTAAGTGCTTCAGGTTCTCTTTGCTTTCAACAAGCAAGGTTGTGTCATCTGCATATCATACATAGGTTGTTAACGAGCCTTCCTCTAATCCTAATCCCGCATCCTTCTTCATATAGTCCAGCTTCTCAGATTATTTGTTCAGCATACAGATTGAATAAGTATGGTGAAAGGATACAACCCTGACCCACACGTTTCCTGATTTTAAACTGCACAGTATTCTCTTGTTCAAATGACTGCCTGTTGGTCTATGAACAGCTTTCGCGCGAGCACAATTAAGTTTTCTGTAATTCCCATTCTTTGCAATTTTATCCCTAATTTGTTATGATCCACACAGTTGAATGCCTTTGCACAGTCAATAAAACATAGGTAAACATCTTTCCGGTATTCTCTGATTTCAGCCAGGATCCATCTGACATCAACAATGATATCCCTTATTCCATGTCCTCTTCTGAATCTGGCTTGAATTTCCTGCAGTTCCCTGTTGATGTACCTGCTACAACCATTTTTGAATTATCTTCAGCAAAATTTTACTTGCATGTGATATTAATAATATTGATAGATAATTTCTACATTCTGTTGGATCACCTTTCTTTGGAATGGGCACAAATATACACCTCTTCCATTCCATTGGTTGTCTTCCAAATTTCTTGGCATAGACCAGTGAGCACTTCCAGTGTTGCTTCCGTTTGTTGAAACACCTTAATTGGTATTCTGTCAATTTTCGGGGACTTGTTTTTCACCAACGTTTTCAGCGCGGCTTGGACTCCTTCCTTCAGTACAGTGGGTTCTTGATTATATGGCTGAACATCAACCAATTCTTTTTGGCACAGCGCCTTTGTATATTCCTTCCATCTTCTTTTGATGCTCCCTGAGTCGTTCAATATTTTAACCATAGAATCCTTCAGGATTGCAACTCAAGGCTTGAATTTTTTCTTCAGTTCTTTCACCTTGAGAAATGCCGAAAGTGTTCTTCCCCTTTGGTTTTCGAACTCCAGGTCTTTGAATATTTCACTATAATACTTTACTTTGTCTTCTCTAGCCACCGTTTGAAATCTTCTGTTCGGCTCTTTTACTTCATCATTTCTTTCATTCGATTTAGCTACACTATTTTCAAGAACAAGTTTCAGAATCTCCTCTGACATCCATTTTGGTCTTTTCTTTCTTTCCTGTCTTTTTAATGAGTCTTTGCTTTCTTCATGTATGATGTCCTTGATGTCATCCCACAACTCATCTGGTCTTAGTCATTAAAGTTCAGTGCATCAAATCAATACTTGAGATGGTCTCTAAATTCTGGTGGGATATACTCAAGGACTATTTTTAATTTTCCTCAGCTTCAAATTGAATTTGCATATGAGCAATTGATGATCTGTTCTACAGTCAGCCCCTGGCCTTGTTCTGACTGAGGATATAGGCTTTTCCATCATCTCTTTCCACAGATACAGTCAATTTGATTCCTGTGTATTCCGTGCTGCAAAGTCCACATATATAGCAGCTGTTTATGTTGTTGAAAGAAGGCATTGGCAGTGAATAAGTCATTGGTCTTGCAAAATTCTGTCATGTGATCTTCGGCATGGTTTCTATCACCAAGGCCATATTTTCCAGCTACCGATCCTTTCTATTTGTTTCCAACTTTCACATTCCAATCACCAGTGATTATCAATGCGCCTTGTTTGCATGTTTGATCAATTTCAGACTGCAGAAGCTGGTAGAAATCTTCAATTTCTTCATCTTTGGCATTAGTGGTTGGTGCATAAATTTGAATAATAGTTGTATTAACTGGTCTTCCTTGTAGGTGTGTGGATATTATCCTATCACTGACAGTGTTGTACTTTGGCATAGATCTTGAAATGTTCTTTTTGATGATGAATTTGACACCCTTCCTCTTCAGTTTGTCATTCCCGGTATAGTAGACCATATGACTGTCCAATTCAAAATGGCCAATACCAGTCCATCTCAGCTCACTGATGCCTAGGATATTGATCTTTATGTGTTCCATTTCATTTTTTATGACTTCCAATTTTCCTAGATTCATACTTTGTACATTCCATATTCCATTATTAATGGATATTGGCAGCTGTTTCTTCTCATTTTGAGTCATGTCACATTAGCTAATGAAGGTTCTAAAAGCTTTACTCCATCCACATCATTATGGTCGACTCTACTTTGAGGAGACAGCTCTTCCCCAGTCATATTTTGAGTGCCTTCCAACCTGAGGGACTCATCTTCTGTCACTATATCAGGCAATGTTCCACTACTATTCATAAGGTTTTCACTGGCCTATTTTTTTTAGAAGTAGATCGCCAGGTCCTTCTTTCTAGTCTGTCTTAGCCTGGAAGTTCCGCTGAAAACTGTTCACCATGGGTGACCCTGCTGGTATTTGAAATACTGGTGGCATAGATTCTAACATCACAGCAACATGCATGCCACCACAGTATGACGAACAGACAGATGAGTAACGAATAACCCTGAGTATTTACTTACATTATTAACAATAAAGTTAGAATCCCAGTATGTGTGTGGAATGTCCGCCAATTATTAATGATTATTAATTCCATTTAAGTACTTTTTCTCACCTTTATCCTGTTGATTTTGTTTCTAAGTTTCCTTTTGTTGGCGTGTTTAAATAAGAAGAGGGAATGAACCCATTTTTTTGCTTATATTAATTTCTTATGAGTATTCCACCCTGGAGGCGCATTTAGATTATTAACAGTAACGGAATTAATGGCAGGTGTGTGATCAACCAAGAGAATCTTGGCTCTGCTTAAGCAATTTGGCAGATATAGTAGATACAGGTTATCGATCTTCCTTCTCCCTTTTTGTAGTAATGTCTTATCCTCCCCATCCCCTGTCTACAACATCACTGGGATGGCTCTCGGAAGTTCTGGGGTGGCAACTGACCTAAGGTGGACCAATCAGAATTCGGCCTCTTGTGGTGGTTGCACTTGTAGCATTAACCTCAGGAGCTGTGAGTACCATGTTTTTCTGCCATATTCACTGGAAAATCAGAATAAGCCAGGAAATACTTTAGAAAAAGAGGTGGGGTGTGGGGGACCAATTCAGTGATGGAAGAAAAAGGGGAGAGAGAGACCCCAGTGGTGGTGCAGGCTCTGGATCCATTATGTTCCCATTCCTATCTTTGGGTTTTGTGAGGTGCCCCTTCATCTGATGAACTCACATCTATGTTAAATATCACTAGAGTGGGTTCTTTTACTTGAAACAAGAGTATTCATTAATCAGATCACAAAAGCAGTATGGAAAACCACTGTGACTGTCATCGGTAAACTGTATTTCCTCCCAGTGGTGACTAGAATAGGAATGGGGTATTTACACTCTAGAGAGAAATTTAACATAGAACTTCTGTCTGAAAATAGGAAGAGGCATGTTTTTTTATTAACCTGAGCATGTGCGTTTCTGCAGATGACATGAACTTTTAGGTACTTGGTTTTTCTTTTCTGCCTAGAGCTGGTTCTGGGCTCTTCCAAGGAAAAAGCCCATGGGCTTCATTTTTGGCAGGTTTATTTTGGTTGATCGGGGAGCTGTTTTGTGGTACTTTTTTTTTTTTTTTAATAATTTTTATTGTGCTTTAAGTGAAAGTTTACAAATCAAGTCAGTCTCTCACATAAAAACTTATACACACCAGTTACTCTCCCCCTAATGAGACAGCCCGCTCTCCCCCTCCACTCTCTCTTTTCATGTCCATTTCACCAGCTTCTAACCCCCTCTACCCTCTCATCTTCCCCCCAGGCAAGAGATGCCAACATAGCCTCAAGTGTCTACCTGATCCAAGAAGCTCACTCCTCACCAGCATCCCTCTCCAACCCATCGTCTAGTCCAATCCATGTCTGAAGAGTTGGCTTCGTGAATGGCTCCTGTCCTGGGCCAACAGAAGGTCTGGGGGACCATGACCACAGGGGTCCTTCTAGTCTCAGTCAGACCATTAAGTCTGGTCTTTTTATGAGAATTTGGGGTCTGCATTCAACTGCTCTTCTGCTCCCTCAGGGGTTCTCTGTTGTGTTCCCGGCAGTCATAGGTTATAGCCGGCCACCATCTAGTTCCTCTGGTCTCAGGCTGGTGTAGTCTCTGGTTTATGTGGCCCTTTCTGTCTCTTGGGCTCGTAATCACCTTGTGTCCTTGGTGTTCTTCATTCTCCCCTGATCCAGGTGGGTTGAGACCAATTGATGCATCTTAGATGGCTGCTTGCTAGCGTTTAAGACCCCAGACGCCACTCTTCAAAGAGGGGTGCAGAATGTTTTCTTAATAGATTTTATTATGCCAATTGACTTAGATATCCCCTGAAACCATGGTCCCCAGACCCCTGCCCCTGCTACACTGGCCTTCGAAGCATTCAGTTTATTCAGGAAACTTCTTTGCTTTTGGTTTAGTCCAATTGTGCTGACCTCCCCTGTACTGTGTTCTGTCTTTCCCTTCACCTAAAGTAGTTCTTATCTACTATCTAATTAGTGAATATCCTTCTCCCACCCTCCCTCCCTCCCCCCTCTCGTAACCACAAAAGAATATTTTCGTCTCAGTTTAAACTATTTCTCCAGTTCTTATAATAGTGGTGTTATACAATATTTGTCCTTTTGCAACTGACTAATTTCACTCAGCATAATGCCTTTCAGGTTCCTCCATGTTATGAAATGTTTCACAGATTCTTCACTGTTCTTTACTGATGCATAGTATTCCATTGTGTGAATGTACCATAATTTATTTATCCATTCATCTGTTGATGGGCACCTTGCTTGCTTCCATCTTTTCGCTATTGTAACAGTGCTGCAATAAACATGAGTGTGCATATATCTGTTCGTGTAAAGGCTCTTATTTCTCTGGGATATATTCCGAGGAGTGGGATTGCTGGGTCGTATGGTAGTTCTATTTCTAGCTTTTTAAGGAAGCACCAGATGGATTTCCAAAGTGGCTATACCATTTTACATTCCCACCAGCAGTGTATAAGTGTTCCAGTCTCTCCAAAGCCTCTCCAACATTTACTATTTTGTGTTTTATGGATTAATACCAGCCTTGTTGGAGTGAGATGAAATCTCATTGAGTTTTGATTTGGATTTCTGTAATGGCTAATGATGGTGAACATTTCCTCGAGTATCTCTTAGCTGCCTGAATGTCTTCTTCAGTGAAGTGTCTGTTCACATCTTTTGCCCATTTTTTAATTGGGTTATTTGTCTTTTTGTAGTTGAGTTTTTGCAGTATCATGTAGATTTTAGAGATGAGGTGCTGATTGGAAATGTCACGGCTAAAAACTTCTTCCCAGTCAGTAGGTAGTCTTTTTACTCTTTTGGTGAAGTCTTTGGATTAGCATAAGTGTTTGATTCTAAGGAGCTCCTAGTTATCTAGTTTTTCTTCTGCATTCTTAATGTTTTGTATACTGTTTATGCCATGTATTAGGGCTCCTAACGTTGTCCCTATTTTTTCTTCCATGATCTTTATCGTTTTAGATTTTATATTTAGGTCTTTGATCCATTTTGAGCTCGTTTTTGTGCATGGAGTGAGGTATGGGTCTTGTTTCATTTTTTTGCAGATGGATATCCAGTTATGCCAGCACCGTTTGTTAAAAAGACTGTCTTTTCCCCATTTAACTGTGTAGGGGCCTTTGTCAAATATCAAGTGCTCGTATGTGCATGGATTTATGTCTGGATTCTCAATTCTGTTCCATTGGTCCGTGTATCTGTTGTTGTACCAGTACCAGGCTGTTTTGACTACTGTGGCTGTACAATAGGTTCTAAAATCAGGTAAAGAAAGTCCTCGCACTTTGTTCTTCTTTTTCAGTAACGCTTTACTTATCCGGGGCCTCTTTCCCTTCCATATGAATTTGGTGATTTGTTTCTCCATCTGATTAAGGAATGTCGTTGGAGTTTGGATTGGAATTGCATTAAATGTGTAGATCACTTTTGGTAGAATAGACATTTTTATAATGTTAAGTCTTCCTATCCACGACCAAGGTATGTTTTTCCACTTATGTAAGTCTCTTGTTTTTTTGCAGAAGTGTATTGTAGTTTTCTTTGTATAAGTCTTTTACATCTCTGGTAAGATTTATTCCTAAGTATTTTATCTTCTTGGGGGCTACTGTAAATGATATTGATTTGGTGATTTCCTCTTCAATGTTGTTTTTGTTGGTGTAGAGGAGTCCAACTGATTTTTTTTTTATCTTGTATCCCGATACTCTGCTGAACTCTTCTATTAGTTTCAGTAGTTTCCTTGAGGGTTCCTTAGGGTTTTCTGTGTATAAGATCATGTCATCTGCAAATAGAGATGCTTTGATTTCTTCCTTGCCAATCTGTATGCCCTTTATTTCTTTATCTAGCCTAATTGCTCTGGCTAGGACCTCCAGCACAATGTTGAATAAGGGTGGTGATAAAGGGCATCCTTGTCTGGTTCCCGATCTCAGTGGGAATGATTTCAGGCTCTCTCCATTCAGGATGATGTTGGCTGTTGGCTTTGCATAAATGCCTTTTATTAGGTTGAGGAATCTTCCTTCTATTCCTATTTTGCTGAGAGTTTTTATCATGAATGGGTGTCAAACTTTGTCAAATGCCTTTTCTGCATCAATTGATAAAATCATATGATTCTTTTGTTTTATTTACGTGATGGATTACAATAATTGTTTTTCTAATGTTGAATCATCCCTCCATACCTAGTATGAATCCCACTTGGTCATGGTGAGTTATTTTTTTTATATGTTGTTGAATTCTACTGGCTAGAATTTTGTTGAGGATTTTTGCATCTAAGTTCATGAGGGATATAGGTCTGTAATTTTCTTTTCTTGTGGTGTCTTTACCTGGTTTTGGTGTCAGAGATATGGTGGCTTCATAGAATGAGTTTGGTAGCATTCCTTCCTTTTCTATGCTCTGAAATACCTTTAGTAGTAGTGGTGTTAACTCTTCTCTGAAAGTTTGGTAGAACTCTGGGGCGAAGCCATCGGGGGCCCAGGGTTTTTTTTCTTTTGGGAGTTTTTTGATTACCTTTTCAATCTCTTCTTTTGCTATGGGTCTATTTAGTTGTTCTACCTCTGTTTGTGTTAGTTTAGGTGGGTAGTGTGTTTCTAGGAAATCATCCATTTCTTCTAAGTTTTCAAATTTGTTAGAGTACAATTTTTCACAGAAACCTGATATGATTCTTTTAATTTCAGTTGGGTCTGTTGTAATATTGCCCATCTCATTTCTTATTTGGGTTATTTGCTTCCTCTCCTGTTTTTCTTTTGTCAGTTTGACCAAAGGTTTATCAATTTTGTTGATTTTTTCAAAGAACCAGCTTTTGGTCTTGTTAATTCCTTCAATTATTTTTCTGTTTTCTATTTCATTTAGTTCTGCTCTAATTTTTGTTATTTATTTTTTTCTGGTGCCTGAGGATTTCTTTTGTTGCTCTCTTTCTATTTGTGCAAGTTGTAGGGATAATCCTTTGATTTTGGCCCTGACTTCTTTTTGGATATGTGAATTTATTGATATAAAATGACCTCTGAGCACTGCTTTTGCTGTATCCCAAAGGTTCTGATAGGACGTGTTTTCATTCTCATTGGATTCTATGATATTTCTTTATTCCATCCTTAATGTCTTCTATAATCCAGTCTTTTTTGAGCAGGGTATTGTTCAGTTTCCAAGTGTTTGATTTCTTTTCCCTGCTTTTCCTGTTATTGATTTCCACTTTTACAGCCTTATGGTCAGAGAAGATGTTTTGTACTATTTCAGTGTTTTGGATTCTGCTAAGGCTTGGTTTATGACCTAATATGTGGTCTATTGCAGAGAGTTCCATGTGCACCAGAAAAGAAAGTATACTTGGTTGCTGTTGGGTGGAGTGTTCTGTATAAGTCTATGAAGTCAATTTGGTTGACTGTGCCATTTAGATCTTCGGTGTCTTTATTGAGCTTCTTTCTAGATGTCCTGTCCTTCACCAAAAGTGGTGTGTTGAAGTCTCCTACTATTATTGTGGAGCTGTCCATCTCACTTTTCAATGCTGATAGAGTTTGTTTTATGTATCTTGCAGCCCTGTCATTCGGTGCATAAATATTTAAAATGTTTATGTCTTATTGGTATATTGTCCCTTTAATCATTATATAGTGTCCTTCCTTATCCTTTCTGATGGATTTAACTTTAAAGTCTATTTTGTCAGAAATTAATATTGCTATTCCTGCTCTTTATTGATGGTTGTTTGCTTGATATATTTTTTTCCATCCTTCGAGTTTTAGTTTGTTTGTGTCTCTAAGTCTAAGGTGTGTCTCTTGTAGGCAGCATATAGACAGATCTTGTTTTTTTAATCCATTCTGTCATTCTCTGTCTCTTTATTGGTGCATTTAGTCCATTTACATTCAGCATAGTTATGGATAGGTATGAATTTACTGCTATCATTTTGGTGTCTTTTTTTGTGTGTTGTTGACAGTTTCTTTTTCCCACTTAATTTTATTTGCTGAGTAGATTATCTTTATAAATTGTCCTTTCTCAGATTTGTTGTTGCTGATTTTGTTTCTGCTGAGTCTCTATTTTTTTCTTGTATTTTATTTTGATGAGTAAGATAGTTTGTCTCCTTTGTGGTTACCTTATTATTTATCCCTATTTTTCTAAATTTAAACTTAACTTTTATTTCTTTGTATTGCTGTATCTTCCTCTCCATATGGAAGACCTATGATTACATTTTAGTCCTTCTTTGTTTTTTTTAATATTGTCTTCTTTTACATAATAACATCGCTGTTACCCTGTTTTGAGCTTTTTTTTTAATGATCTTGCTTTTTTTTTTTTTATTTCCCTGTGTGCACTGACTTCTCATTGCTCTGCCCAGTGTTCTAGTGTTGGGTTGATACCTGATATTATTGATTTTCTAATCAAAGAACTGCCTTTAGTATTTCTTGTAGTTTTGGTTTGGTTTTTATGAATTCCCTAAGCTTCTGTTTATCTGGAAATGTCTTAATTTCACCTTCATATTTAAGAGACAGTTTTGTTGGATATATGATTCTTGGCTGGTAATATTTTTCCTTCTATTTTTTAAATATATCATCCCATTGCCTTCTTGCCTGCATGGTTTCTGCTGAGTAGTCTGAGGTTATTCTTATTGGCTCTCCTTTGTAGGTGACTTTTCGTTTATCCCTCGCTGCTCTTAAAATTCTCTCTTTATCTTTGATTTTGGCAACCTTGATTATAATATGTCTTGGTGACTTTCTTTTAAGATCTACCTTATGTGGAGTTTGATGAGCATCTTGGATAGATATCTTCTCATCTTTCACGAGATCAGGGAAGTTTTCTACCGACAAATCTTCAACAATTCTCTCTGTATTTTCTGATATGCCTCCCTGTTCTGGTACTCCAATCACTTGTAGGTTATTTCTCTTGATAGAGTTCCACATGATTCTTAAGGTATCTTCATTTAAAAAAAATTCTTTTGTCTGCTTTTTCTTCAAGTATATTAGTGCCAAGTGATTTATCTTCGAGTTCAGAAATTCTAGCTTCTACTTGCTCAATTCTGCTCCCCTGGCTTTCTATTGAGTTGTCTAATTCTGTAATTTTTTTGTTAATCTTCTGAATTTCTGATTGCTGTCTATCTATGGATTTTTCTAGCTTATTGAATTTTTCATTATGTTCCTGAATAATCTTTCTGATTTCTTCAATTGCTTTATCTGTGTGTTCATTGGCTTGTTCTGCCTATTGTCTCATTTCCTTCCTGATGTCTTGAAGGGTTCTGTATATTAAACATTTGTATTCTGCCTCTGGTAATTCCAGGAATGCACTTTCATCTGAAAGATCCCTGGATCCTTTGTTTTGAGAGCCTCTTGAGGTGATCATGGTCTGTTTCTTTATGTGACTTGATATTGACTGCTGTCTCCGAGCCATCTATAAGTTATTGCATTAGTTTATGCTTGCTTACTGTGTCATATCTTCTTGCTTTGCTTTGTTTTGATATACCCAGATGGGTTGCTTGAGTGAGCTACCTTGATTATTTTAGCCTTTGGAGCTCTGACGTCCTGTCTCCAGATGGCTAGAGCTGTTATCAGGTATATTCGGTCTAGAATTCCATTCACTTTTCTTGTATGAATTCAGCTCATGTGTCCAGGTAGCTGATCATCAAGTGTGTGGTACAGTCTCTGTCCTACAGTCTTAGAGGGGCAGGGGTGATTGGTGTATGTACCAGTATCTAATTGCAGCAGGGGGTCACGCTCTGAACAAGGCAGGGGGCTGAGAACCGACCCCCGAGTGTCTCTGAGGAAAGTGCATCCCTGTTCCCTAGAGCACACAGGTGGGTGGGTTCTGCAGACGGACCATGGGCACCCAATGTTTTTGGATGTAAGGACTGGGACGTACCAGTTATTCTTGGACCCCTGTTGTGCATGGCTGGGTGACCTGAGTGGAGCTACCAGTCCTTAGGTCCCTGATGTGCGTAGGTGAGGACCTTGTTTAATAGGCAAAGCAGTGTCAAACATCAAACACCCACCTCTCTACCACACCGCTGAAACGGTTAGAGTCTGCCAACAAGGGCCTATTCTCCCCAAATAGGCCCACACAGGTCCATGCAGAAGGGAAAGGTGCTCAAAGCCCATGGACCGTTTATGCCTGGACAGGAGCCGCTTCTGTCCTGAGCTCCCCCGGTTAGCGGAGCTGGCAAATTATCTTTTCCCGTAATTGCAATTTTTTTCCTTCTCCAAGGCCAGGAGGATGGCTGTAGGTGCTCAACAGGGCCTATCTCAGGCACAGGGAATTCAGCCGCTGAAGCTGACTTAGGGGTGGGGGAGCTCGGTAAAATATACTCAAGTGCCTAGCTTTTGCCGAGAGCACCGTTCTTCTCAGGTTCTGGAGGTGTAGTATCCTTGTGGCTGGCTGCTTCTCCCTGAGGAAACTGCAGCCGAACGGTAGTGCCAGCCCGCTGCCACCGCTCTGGGAGTGGTGCCTGAGGGCTCCCCATGATTCAGGCCCAGGAACTCCTCTCCGTTTCTGAATGGTCTCTTCCTCTGCCTGCCCCTCTGTTCATTTTCTAAGCTTGCCTTTGAAGCTCAGGGCTCCCAGCTTGTCACAAATATTCTTGTTTCACTTGTTTTTTCGAGTCTTTGTTGTAAAGTGGGCTCATCAGAAGTGGCTGCCTATTCTGCCATCTTGGCTCCACCTCCCCTGTTTTGTGGCACTTTTAACCTCACACTATTTAGTGTTTCCCAAAGTGTGTCTACAAAACTAGTAGACTATGGAAAAAATGAAGAGTCATTGATCCATGGTCTGGCCACGTGTGGGTTTAGTAAACCACTCTGTAGCGCCTACCTCTCAGAGCCTTTACTAAACTAATTTGCATTGTGAACTCAAAGAGGTGAATAACTGCTGTAGCATTTCTTAAACTCACTTGACCACAGAGTGGCTGACTAGGGATAATTAGGTGGAACACAAGGTATTTTTAAGGCAGAGAAAGTATTCTCTGTAATACTGCTGTCAAATCAACAAAACAGAGTCGTTTACACAAATGCTTATTAAGTAGTTAAATCAGCTGGTAGAGATGTTGCTGCCTCTGGCTGTCCCTGGCCACCTCTGGCCTTCAGGTCGATTCAGACACACAGTGACCCTATTGGACAAAGTGGGGTTCCCAAGGCTGTAATCTTTACAGAAGTGACTGCTACATTTTTCTCTTGCTGAGCAGCTGGTGGGTTTGAGCTTGATCTTCAGGTCAGCAGCTTAACAACTGTGCCACCAGAGCTCCTTAGCAGAGGAGCATTCTGCCTAAATTTGGCGCAAAGCTCCCACTTGGAAAAGAAAGGCAAGTGGTAAAGAGAGTTCTGAAATTCAAGGCATTTGGCTTGGGCTGATGCTTCTGTCTGAACTGTAGACCTGACTCCATTTTGTCAGCCTGACTGCTTCACAGAAGTTACTTCTGTATTCTCAGAAAGTTTCCTAACTAGGCCAAGCATTGTTAACTAAGTCAAGATCGTAATAAAGATCTTTTGGCTTGCACAGATGTTCCATGAAACATGTGGCTTTAGTGGTTAAGCTGATTCTCAGAAGACGTCCCTCAAGCCCCCTCAAAAAATGTTTTTCTGACCTTCTACACTTCATACATTTCCATAACCTTGTTCTAGCTAACCCAGGTGCCAGCCAGTCAGAGGTATTTAAGCTAGCTCTTCATGTTTGTGGTTCTTGCCTTTTAAGCCCCTGTTTTTAATTGAATAGCTTGATGAGGAGCACTCAATGAATTGCTTTTCCTCCAGTTTAAACTGTGCTCTGATCCCCACAATAAACTTTTCTTCTGCTTGAGTTTTTCTTTTTTCAACCAGGAGTTTTTCTTTGGCCAACTCTGTAATAGAAGATATATAGATATATATAGACAGTGAGACAAAATGTTAGCAGAGACCGTCTAAACGATTGGTTAAGTGAGGAAACTTTAAATTTGGCTGATGGTTTGTAAAAGTGAGGAAAGATAATCCATTGGGTGCTTTGAGAAATTCTTTATGATTGGTTAGACTTTGGTTGAGTGACTCCAAGAGACTCAGCTGACAAGCTGATGTAAGGCAGGCTTTTTGAGTATCAATTAGTGTCTTCCAGAGTTTATGGGTATTTTGTCTCTTGTGAGAACTCTGACTTTGTCTAGGACACCTAGCATAAATTTGATGCTGCTTTGAAAAACAGCCCTGAGAAATGCTCGAGGTTACTATGAGATTAGACAAGTTTATGGCCTGAACTAAAACATTTAACACTGCAATGGGGGCACCATGGCATCATGCAGTAGTTAAAACCCATAGAACTGTACAACAGGAAGATGAACCCAATGTAATCCATGGCCTTTGGTTAATAATAATGAATCAAGACTGGTCCCTCAATTGTAACAAATACACACTAATGCCTGATGTTAATAATAGAAATCATGCAGGGGAAGAGGTGGTATATGAGAGCTCTCTGTACTTTCTGCCAATCTAATCTAAAGTCTATTAAAAACATATACATACATGTGTGTATGTATATAAACCAAAACCAAACCTGTTGTCATTGAGTTGATTCAGACTCACACTGTGTCACTATGAGTCAGAGTCAACTTGATAGCAATGGGTGTGTGTGTGTGTGTGTTTGTGTGTATGTATATATATATACACATATATGTCTATGTATACATGTACACAAAATGTATATATATATGCTTATTTATATAGCATGAAATTTATATATATATCTTTTAAATGTTTAAAAAGTATACGATATTTCATCATTTAAATGAAATTCTGATTCCTTAATTTGAAATTCCTAAATTTCTATGGTAGTGACTTTTAGGGAAGACCCTCTGCCCCCCACTGCCTGATATTCAGGTGGTTGAACATTCACTTCTAAAACAGCTTCCACTTGTTAGCCTTCTCATTATCCATGTCCAGAAACAATGGCCACTGTTCTCACGCTGTATTGGGCATTTTTAGTTGCATGTTTCCATTTCTTCCACTGAGTTGTTGTGAGCTGTTGTCAAGTTGGCCTGACTAACGGCAACCCCATGCACAATGGAACAAAACACTGACTGGGCCTTTGCCATCCCCATGATCAACTGCAGAATGGGCAGCCCCAGTCTGGAGGACAGATGAGAAGGCAGGAAGGGATAGGAGCTGGTTGAATGGACGTGGGAAATCTGGGGTGGAAAGAAGGAATGTGCTGTCACATTGTGGGGAGAGCAACTAGGGTCACATAGCAATGTGTGTGTAGATTTTTTTTTTAATTAATTTTTATTAAGCTTCAAGTGAACATTTACCATTCCAATCAGTCTGTCACATGTAGGTTTACATACATCTTACTCCCTTCTCCCACTTGCTCTCCCCCTATTGAGTCAGCCCTTACAGTCTCTCGTTTCGTGCCAATTTTGCCATCTTCCCTCTCTCTCTATCTTCCCACCCCCCCTCCAGTCAAGAGTTGCCAACACATTCTCCAGTGTCCACCTGATTTAATTAGCTCACTCTTCATCAGCATCTCTCTCCCCCCGACTGACCAGTCCTTTTCATGCCTGATGAGTTGTCTTCGGGGATGGTTCCTGTCCTGTGCCATCAGAAGTTCCGGGGAGCATTGTCTCTGGGATTCCTCTAGTTGCAGTGATACTGTTAGGTATGGTCTTTTCATAAGAATTTGGGGTCTGTATCCCACTGATCTCCTGCTCCCTCAGGAGTTGTCTGTTGTGCTCCCTGACAGGGCAGACATCGATTGTGGCCGGGCACCAACTAGTTCTTCTGGTCTCAGGATAATGTAGGTCTCTGGTTCATGTGGCCCTTTCTGTCTCTTGGGTTCTTAGTTGTCGTGTGACCTTGGTGCTCTTCCTTTGCCTTTGCTCCAGGTGGGTTGAGACCAATTGATGTCTCTTAGATGGCCGTTTGTTGGCATTTAGGACCCCAGGCGCCACAATTCAAAGTGGGATGCAGAGTGTTTTCATAATAGAATTATTTTGCCCATTGACTTAGAAGTCCCCTCAAACCAAGTTCCCCAGACCCCAGCCCCTGCTCTGCTGACCTTTGAAGCTTTCATTTTATCCTGGAAACCTCTTTGCTTTTAGTCCAGTCCAATTAGGCTGACCTTCCTTGTATTGAGTGTTGTCTTTCCCTTCACCCAAAGCAGTTCTTATCTACAGATTGATCAATAAAAAGCCCTCTCCCTCCCTCCCTCCCCCCTTTGTAACCACTGAAGTATGTGTTCTTCTCCGTTTTTTCTATTTCTCAAGATCTTATAATAGTGGTCTTATACAATATTTGTCCTTTTGCAACTGACTCATTTCGCTCAGCATAATGCCTTCCAGATTCCTCCATGTTATGAAATGTTTCAGAGATTCGTCACTGTTCTTTATCGATGCGTAGTATTCCATTGTGTGAATATACCACAATTTATTTACCCATTCATCCGTTGACAGACATCTTGGTTGCTTCCAGGTTTTTGCTATTGTAAACAGAGCTGCAATAAACATGGGTGTGCATATATCTGTTTGTGTGAAGGCTCTTGTATGTCTAGGGTATATTCCAAGGAGTGGGATTTCTGGGTTGTATGGTAGTTCTATTTCTAACTGTTTAAGATAACGCCAGATGGATTTCCAAAGTGGTTGTACCATTTTACAACCCCACCAGCAGTGTATAAGAGTTCCAATCTCTCCGCAGCCTCTCCAACATTTATTATTTTGTGTTTTTTGGATTAATGCCAGTCTAGTTGGTGTGAGATGGAATCTCATTGTAGTTTTAATTTGCATTTCTCTAATGGCTAATGATCGGGAGCATTTTCTCATGTATCTGTTGGCTGCCTGAATATCTTCTTTAGTGAAATGTGTGTTCATCACCTTTGCCCACTTCTTGATTGGGTTGTTTGTCTTTTTGTGGTTGAGTTTTGATAGAATCATGTAGATTTTAGAGATCAGGCGCTGGTCTGAGATGTCATAGCTGAATATTCTTTCCCAGTCTGTAGGTGGTCTTTTTACTCTTTTGGTGAAGTCTTTAGATGAGCATAGGTGTTTGATTTTTAGGAGCTCCCAGTTTCTCTTCATCATTTTTGGCAATGTTTTGTATTCTGTTTATGCCCTATATTAGGGCTCCTAGGGTTGATCCTATTTTTTCTTCCATGATCTTTATCGTTTTAGTCTTTATGTTTAGGTCTTTGATCCACTTGGAGTTAGTTTTTGTGCATGGTGTGAGGTATGGGTCCTGTTTCATTCTTTTGCAAATGGATATCCAGTTATGCCAGCACCATTTGTTAAAAAGACTATCATTTCCCCAATTGACTGACACTGGTCCTTTGTCAAATATCAGCTGCTCATACGTGGATGGATTTATATCTGGGTTCTCAATTCTGTTCCATTGGTCTATGTGCCTGTTGTTGTACCAGTACCAGGCTGTTTTGACTACTGTAGCTGTATAATAGCTTCTGAAATCAGGTAGAGTGAGGCCTCCCACTTTCGTCTTCTTTGTCAGTAATGCTTTGCTTATCCGGGGGTTCTTTCCCTTACATATGAAATTAGTGATTTGTTTCTCTATCCCCTTAAAATATGACATTGGTATTTGGATTGGAAGTGCGTTATATGTATAGATGGCTTTTGGTAGAATAGACATTTTTACTATGTTAAGTCTTCCTATCCATGAGCAGGGTATGTTTTTCCACTTAAGTATGTCCTTTTTAATTTCTTGTAGCAGAGTTTTATAGTTTTCTTTGTATAGGTCTTTTACATCCTTGGTAAGATTTATTCCTAAGTGTTTTATCTTCTTGGGGGCTACTGTGAATGGTATTGATTTGGTTATTTCCTCTTCGGTGTTCTTTTTGTTGATGTAGAGGAATCCAAGTGATTTTTGTATGTTTATCTATAACCTGAGACTCTGCCAAACTCTTCTATTAGTTTCAGTAGTTTTCTGGAGGATTCCTTAGGGTTTTCCATGTATACGATCATGTCATCTGCAAATAGTGATAGCTTTACTTCCTCCTTACCAATCTGGATACCCTTTATTTCTTTGTCTAGCCTAATTGCCCTGGCTAGGACTTCAAGTACGATGTTGAATAAGAGCGGTGATAAAGGGCATCCTTGTCTGGTTCCCGTTCTCAAGGGAAATTTTTTCAGGTTCTCTCCATTTAGAGTGATATTGGCTGTTGGCTTTGCATATATGCCCTTTATTATGTTGAGGAATTTTCCTTCAATTCCTATTTTGGTAAGAGCTTTTATCATAAATGGGTGTTGAACTTTGTCAAATGCCTTTTCTGCATCTATTGATAAGATCATGTGGTTTTTATCTTTTGTTTTATTTATGTGATGGATTACATTAATGGTTTTTCTGATATTAAACCAGCCTTGCATACCTGGTATAAATCCCACTTGATCAGGGTGAATTATTTTTTTGATGTGTTGTTGGATTCTATTGGCTAGAATTCTGCTGAGGATTTTTGCGTCTATGTTCATGAGGGACATAGGTCTAAAATTTTCTTTTTCTGTAATGTCTTTACCTGGTTTTGGTATCAGGGAGATGGTAGCTTCATAGAATGAGTTGGGTAGTATTCCGTCTTTGTCTATGCTTTGAAATACCTTCAATAGTAATGGTGTTAAGTCTTCTCTGAAGGTTTGTGGAACTCTGCAGTGAAGCCGTCTGGGCCAGGACTTTTTTTTGTTGGAAGTTTTTTGATTACTGTTTCAATCTCTTTTTTTGTTATGGGTCTATTTAGTTGTTCTACTTCTGAATGTGTTAGTTTAGGTAGGTAGTATTGTTCCAAGAATTTATCCATTTCTTCTAGGTTTTCAAATTTGTTAGAGTACAATTTTACATAGTAATCTGAAATGATTCTTTTAATTTCATTTGGCTCTGTTGTGATGTGGTCCTTCTCGTTTCTTATTCGGGTTATTTGTTTCCTTTCCTGTTTTTCTTTAGTCAGTCTAGCCAATGGTTTATCAATTTTGTTAATTTTTTCAAAGAACCAGCTTTTGGCTTTGTTAATTCTTTCAATTGTTTTTCTGTTCTCTAACTCATTTAGTTCAGCTCTAATTTTTATTCTTTGTTTTCTTCTGGTGCCTGATGGGTTCTTTTGTTGCTCACTTTCTATTTGTTCAAGTTGTCGGGACACTTCTCTGATTTTGGCTCTTTCTTCTTTTTGTATGTGTGCATTTATCGATATAAATTGGCCTCTGAGCACTGCTTTTGCTGTGTCCCAGAGGTTTTGATAGGAAGCATTTTCATTCTCGTTGCTTTCTAAGAGTTTCCTTATTCCCTCCTTGATGTCTTCTATAGCCCAGTCTTTTTTCAGGAGGGTATTGTTCAGTTTCCAAGTATTTGATTTCTTTTCCCTAGTTTTTCTGTTATTGATTTCTAGCTTCATTGCCTTGTGGTCTGAGAAGATGCTTTGTAATATTTCGATGTTTTGGATTCTGCAAAGATTTGTTTTATGACCTAATATGTGGTCTATTCTAGAGAATGTTCCATGTGCACAAGAAAAAAAAGTATAATTTGCAGCAGTTGGGTGGAGAGTTCTGTATAAGTCAATGAGGTCAAGTTGGTTGATTGTTGTAAGTAGGTCTTCCGTGTCTCTATTGAGCTTCTTACTGGATGTCCTGTCCTTCTCCGAGAGTGGTGTGTTGAAGTCTCCTACTATAAATGTGGAGGTGTCTATCTCACTTTTCAATTCTGTTAAAATTTGATTTATGTATCTTGCAGCCCTGTCATTGGGTGCGTAAATATTTAATATGGTTATGTCTTCCTGATCAATTGTCCCTTTTATCATTATATAGTGTCCTTTATCTTTTGTGGCGGATTTAAGTCTAAAGTCTATTTTGTCAGAAATTAATATTGCTACTCCTCTTCTTTTTTGCTTATTGTTTGCTTGATATATTTTTTTCCATCCTTTGAGTTTTAGTTTGTTTGTGTCTCTAAGTCTAAGGCGTGTCTCTTGTAGGCAGCATATAGATGGATCGTGTTTCTTTATCCAGTCCGAGACTCTCTGTCTCTTTATTGGTGCATTTAGTCCATTTACATTCAGTGTAATTATAAATAAGTTTTTAGTGCTGTCATTTTGATGCCTTTTCATGTGTGTTGTTGGCCATTTCATTTTTCCACGTGCTTTTTTGTGCTGAGACGTTTTTCTTAGTAGCTTGTGAGATCCTCATTTTCATAATGTTTAACTTTGTGTTTGTTGAGTTGTTATGTTTTTCTTGGCTTTTTTCTTGAGTTATGGAATTGATATTCCTTTTTGTGGTTACCTTATTATTTACCCCTATTTTTCTAAGTAAAAACCTAACTTGTATCCTTCTATATCGCCTTGTATCCCTCTCCATCTGGCAGTTCAATGCCTCCTATATTTAGTCCCTCTTTTTGATTATTGTGATCGTTTATCTATTGATTTCCATGATTTCCTGTTATGTGTATTATTTTGTTTATTTATTTATTTTTTAGAATTAGTCTTAATTTGTTTGTTTTTGTGCTTTCCCTATTTGAGTTGCATTGATATCAGGACGTTCTGTTTTGTGACCTTGTATTGTGCTGGTTCCTGATATTATTGGTCATCAGGCCAAACAATCTCCTTTAGCATTTCTTGCAGTCTTGGTTTAGTTTTTGCAAATTCTCTAAACTTGAGTTTATCTGTAAATATCTTAATTTCTCCTTCATATTTCAGAGAGAGTTTTGCTGGATATATGATCCTTGGCTGGCAGTTTTTCTCCTTCAGTGCTCTGTATATGTCGTCCCATTCCCTTCTTGCCTGCATGGTTTCTGCTGAGTAGTCTGAACTTATTCTTATTGATTCTCCCTTGAAGGAAACCTTTCTTTTCTCCCTGGCTGCTTTTAAAATTTTCTGTTTGTCTTTGGTTTTGGCAAGTTTGATGATAATATGTCTTGGTGTTTTTTTTTTTTTGGATCAATCTTAAATGGGGTTCGATGAGCATCTTGGATAGCTATCCTTTCGTCTTTCATGATGTCAGGGAAGTTTTGTGTCAGGAGTTCTTCAACTATTTTCTCTGTGTTTTCTGTCCCCCTTTCCTGTTCTGGGACTCCAATCACACGCAAGTTATCCTTCTTGATAGAGTCCCACATGATTCTTAGGGTTTCTTCATTTTTTTAAATTCTTTTATCTGATTTTTTTTCAGCTGTGTTGGTGTTAATTCCCTGGTCCTCCAGAAGTCGCAGTCTACATTCTAATTGCTCGAGTCTGCTCCTCTGACTTCCTATTGCGTTGTCAAATTCTGTAATTTTATTGTTAATCGTTTGGATTTCTACATGCTGTCTCTCTATGGATTCTTGCAACTTGTTAATTTTTCCACTATGTTCTTGAATAATCTTTTTGCGTTCTTCAACAGTTTTATCAGTGTGTTCCTTGGCTTTTTCTGCATTTATCGTAATTTCATTTGTGATATCTTTAAGCATTCTGTAAATTAGTTTTTTATATTCTGTATCTGATAATTCCAGGATTGTATCTTCATTTGGGAAAGATTTTGATTCTTTTGTTTGGGGGGTTGGAGAATCTGTCATGGTCTGTTTCTTTATGTTGTTTGATATGGACTGCTGTCTCCGAGCCATCACTGGGAAACTAGATTTTCCAGGTAATCAGCTAAAAAAAATGCAGTCAGATCCCTATCTGAATTCTCCCTCTGGCTCCGGGTATTCGGATGTTAGTGGAGCCGCCTGGGGAGGGTGGGGGAGGGATCAGAGAGCTAGGAGTGTAGCACCACAGAATATAGAGCTGATCACCGCGTTCATGCTCCGCCCCCGTCCGCCAAAATCCGGGCGGGACGGCTCCCCGGTTGGGACGCTACTCTCCCTACTCCGAGACCAGTCACTTCCTCCCGGGGACTTCTCCCTCCGGTGCGTGGCACCGCTCACGCGAACTGGGTGGGCATCACCCGCACGACCAGGTGGGCCCGCCCCCGGGTCAATTCAGGGGAATATAATTGGACCCCACGCTCACGCCCCGCCCGCTTTCACCAAAATCCCAGCGGGAAGGGCTCCCCGGCTGGGACACTGGTTGGGTGTCCCCCCGCACGAACGTGTGGGCCCCGCCCCGGGGTCGCTTTAGGGAAATATAGCTGACCCCCCCCGCTCGCGCCCCGCCCGCTTCCCGCCAAACTCCCGGGGGGCCGGCTCCCCGGCTGGGTCGCTGCTCTCCCCGCTCCAAGATCAGTCACTGCCTCCCGGGTGCTTCTCCCTCCGGCTGCGCCGCTACACCGCCAGCGCCAACCAGCTAGACTCTCTCCCGGGATGGGTTCGGGGGGGTAGGGCTGGACCCCTTGTCTGTGCCGTCTGCCCCCCTGGGCTCTGCCCCAGACTGGGCTCCGAAGATCACCTGCCTGATACGCTGGCTCCTAGTTCTGAAAACGGTCACTGTCTGCCCGTATTTGTTCGTTTTCCGTCTCTAAGTCTGTGCTTGTTGTTCAGAGTTCGTAGATTGTTATGTATGTGATTGATTCACTTGTTTTTCCGAGTCTTTGTTGCAAGAGGGATCCGTGGTAGCGTACACCTAGTCCGCCATCTTGGCCCCGCCTGTGTGTAGATTTTTGTATGAGAAACTAATGAACTGTAAACATTCACTTAAAACAAAAAAAAAGAAGCAGGGGAAATGCATTCACAATTATTTAGATGCTTCGGTTATTTGAGGTGAGCAAATAATTTAAACTTGAAGTTACCTACCATCACATAAAGCTGAAACTTAAAAATACTAACAATGATGAATAAACACTTCTAAGTTTTTCTACAGGAAACATGACCTGGCTTCTTTAACAAATAAATGATGGGAAAAAAACTGTCCCCATTTGCAGACGATATGATACTACACATAAAAAACCCAAAAAACTCCATGAGAAAACTACTGGAACTAATAGATTCAGCAGAGTAGCAGGATACCAGATAAACATTAAACAATTGTTTGGATTCCTATACACCAATAAAGAGAACGACAAAAAGGAAATCAGGAAAACAATACCATTCATAATAGTCCCTAAAAAAGTAAAATACTTAGGAATAAATCTAAGCAGGGATGTAAAAGACCTATACAAAGAAAACTACAAAATGCTACAGCAAGAAACCAAAAGAAATCTACATAAATGGAAAAGCATACCATGCTCATGAATAGGTAGGCTCAACACTGTGAAAATGTCAGTTCTACCCAAAGCAATCTACAAGTGCAATGCAATCCTGATCCAAATACTAACAACATCATTTAATGAGATGGAAAAACTAATCATTAACTATATGGAAAGGGAAGAGGCCCTGTATAAGTAAAGCAGTATTGAAGAAGAAGAATAAAGTAGGAGAACTCTGGTTACCTGACCTCAGAACCTGCTATACAGCTACCATAGTCGAAACAGCCTGGTATCAGTACAATGACATATATGTTGATCAATGGAACAGAATTGAGAACCCAGATGTAAATCCATCCACCTACGGTCACCTGATCTTCAACAAAGGCCCAAAGTCCATCATATGGGGGAAAAGACAGTCTTTTTAACAAATGGTGCTGGCAAAATTGGATGTTCATTGCAAAAAAATGAAACAGAACCTATACCTCACACCATACAAAAAAACTTATTCAAAATGGATCAAAGACCCAAGTATAAAACCCAAAACTATATAGATCATATAAGAAAAAATAGAGTCAACACTATAGGCCCTAATACATGGCATTAACAGGGTATAAACCATAACTAACAATACACAAACTCCAGAAGTTAGATAACTGGGATCTTCTAAAAATTAAACACTTAATGCTCATCAAAAGACTTCACCAAAAGAGTAAAAAGAGAACCTACAAACTAGGAAAAAAATTTTGGCTATGACAAATCCAACAAATGTTTTATCTCTAAAATCTACAGGAAAAGCCAATACATCTACAACAAAAAGACAAATAATCCAACTAAAAAATGGGCAAAGGAAATGAACAGATACTTCATCAAAGAAGGTATTCAAGCAGCTAACAGACACAGAGGAAATGCTAGGGATAAAACCACAATGAGATACCATCTTATCCCAACATTTCTGTCATGAATCAACAAAACAGGAAATAACTAGTGTTGGAGAGGCTGTGGGGAGATTGGAACTCTTATGCACTGCTGGTGAGAATGCAAAATGGTACGACCATTTTGGAAAATGATATGGCACTTCCTTAGGAAGCTGGAAATAGAAATACCATATGCCCCAGCAATCCCACTCTTAGGAATATATCCTGGAGAAATAAGAGCCATCACACGAATAAACACATGCACACCCATATTCATTGCAGCATTGTTCACAATAGCAAAAAGATGGAAACAGCCTAGATGCCCATTAATTGATGAATGGATAAACAGACTATGGTACATACACACAATGGAGTACTACGCAACAATAAAGAACAATGATGAATCTGCAAAGCATCTCCAGACCTGGATGAATCTGAAGGGCATTATACTGAGTGAAATAAGTCAATCACAAAAGGATAAATATTGTGTGAGACCACCACTATAAAAACTCATGAAAAGGTTTACACAGAAAAAGAAACAATCTTTGATAGTTATGAGGGAGGGGAGGGGAGAGGATGGAAAAACTTAAAATAGACAATAGATAAGTGTAAATTTGGTGAAAGGTAAGACAATACACAACATTGGGGAAGCCAGCACGACTTGTCCAAGGCAAGGTCATGGAAACTTCATAGAAACATCCAAACTCCTTGAGGGATTGAATTAATGGCCTGAGGTCTGTGGGGCCCATGGTCTCAGGGAACATCTAGGTCAACTGGCACAACATTGTTTATAAAGAAAATGTTCTACATTCTACTTTAGTGAGTTGCGTCTGGGGTCTTAAAAGCTTGTGAGTGGCCATCTAAGATAGTCCACTGGTCTTACCCCACCTGAAGCAAGGGAGAATGAAGAAAACCAAAGACACAAGAGAAAGATTAGTCCAAAGGACTAACGGACTACAAGTACCACAGCTTCCACCAGACTGAGTCCAGCATAACTACATGGTACCCGGCTACCAGCACTGACTGCTCTGACAGGGGCGACAGTAGCAGGTCCTGGACAGGGCTGGGGAAAAATGTAGAAAAAAATTCTAACTCACAAAAAAAGACTCAACTTACTGGCCTGACAGAGACAGGAGAAACCTCAAAAGTATGGCCCTCAGGCACAATTTTAGCTCAGTAAGGAAGTCACTCCTGAGGTTCACACTTCAGCCAAAGATTACACAGGCCCATAAAACAAAACTAGACTAAAGGGGCACACCGGCTCAGCGGCAAGGACTAGAAGGCAGGAGGGGACAGGAAAGCTGGTAATAGGGAACCCAAGGTCGAGAAGAGAGAGTGTTGACATGTCATGGAGTTGGTAACCAATGTCATAAAACAATATGTGTACTAACTGTTCAATGAGAAGCTAGTATTGTTTATGTAGTTAAAAAATTTCAGGAGGGAAATTATTTCCAACATATAATTCTATATCTAGCCAAACTATCAATCAATAAAGAGGATAGATTGACGCATTTATCTGACATGCAAGGCTGCAGATTTATCTACCAGACATCCTACATCAGGAAACTTCTGAAAGATGCACTCCATCAAAATGAGGAAATAATGCAAGAAGTTATGGGATCTCAAAAATAGGGGTTTCAAATATGAGAGAAACAAATGGAATTGTTCCAGGATGAAGGTTGATGTATCTCAGGGCCACAAAGAACAAGCAAGGGAAAGATTTGAGTCTCAGATGTAGAGCGTATTAGCTGTTTGAACTTCAGCAGGCAGTGGAACTGTTCCGATTCTCGATATCGTCACCTACAGAGTGAGGACAGCGGTACCCATCCTTTTAAGATGGTTGACAGACCTAATATATGGATAGAGCTTAGCATAGTTCCTATCTGTTAGTCGCTTATCACTGGTGATGAGACTAGGCTGATTTTTTCTTCTACCTCTCAAATGTCTCCATTTCTTCTGCACTCCTTAGGCCCCAACTGCAGAGCTTTATTTCGGATTTCAGTTCCTTATCATGTTTCCAAGCAACCCCAGGCTGACATGTCTCTAGCCCCCAATATTCATATTGACCCAGAGATATTACAAAAGTGATTGTGAACCTCCCTACTTCAAAACCCCTGGTAACTCTGTACTGGAGAATGAAACCAGATTCACAAGTCTCACACACGAGGTTGGACTCTCCATGATGAGCCTGCCAGAGTCACCTTGCCCTGCTGCCCTGCTGTTGTCCATGCTGATCTCCATAACTGGAATCTTCACCGTTGCACCATCATTTTAATATTTAGCATCTTTATACACTCACTTTTTTCTGCCTGGATTCTCTCTCCCTTGTGTCCTCTTGGAATTTTTTCATCCTTTCTCCATCTGGAAAACACCATCTCCTCTTTCAGGGCTGCCTGGAGTTACCTCCTCATGAAGCTTGTTTTGTATATCACTACAGGAAGACAACAACTTCTTGTGTGTACTTAATTTAGATGGTATTCATTTTCCTTATATGCTGTTTCCATTTAATTCCATGTCTTTTATCCCCGCTAGGATGTGAGTGCCTTGAGGGATGTAGCAGTATTTTATATAATTTTATTCCCTGGAAGCATTTTATTTGATGCCTGAAACTTAATAGTATCTGAAAAATATGTATTAGGTGAATGGATAAATGTGTGTGGTCACACAGAAATTTCCAATGATGATGGAAAGAGAAGATGCAGGAAAAAGCTAAAGTAGATCTATAGAGGACATACTGTTGTCATTGTTAGGTGCCATCCCGTCAATTCCAACTCACAGAGACCCTATGTACAACAGAACGAAACACTGCTCGGTCCTGTGCCATGCTCACAATCGTTGTGCTAGAGCCCAACATTGAGGCCACTATGCCAATCCACAGCATTGAAGGTCTTCCTCTTTTTCAATGACCCTCAATTTTACCAAGTATGATGTCCTTCTCCAGGGACTGATACCTCCTGATAAACATGTCCAAAGTATGTGAGACGTAGTCTCGCCGTCCTTGCTTCTCATGAGCATTCTGGTTGTACTTCTTCCGAGACAGATTTGTTCATTCTTTTGGCAGTCCACGGTACATTCAATGTTCTTCACCAACACCACAATTCAAAAGCATCAACTCTTCTTTGATCTTCCTTATTCATTATCCAGCTTTCGCCTACATATGATGTGATTGAAAATATCATGGCTTGGGTCAGATGCACCTTAGTCCTCAAGGTAATATCTTTGCTTTTTAGCACCTTAAAGAGGTCTCTTGAGGCAGATTTGCCAAATGCAATAGGTCATTTGATTTCTTGACTGCTGCTTCCATGGGTGTTGATTGTGGATCCAAATAAAATGAAGTCCTTGACAACTTCAATGTTTTCTCTGTTTATCATGATGTTGTTTACTGGTTCAGTTGTGAGGATTTTTGTTTTCTCTATGTTGAGGTGCGATCCATACTGAAGGCTGTATCTTTGATCATCAGTAAGCACTTTAGGTCCTCTTCACTTTCAGCAAGCAAGGTTGTGTCATCTGCATATTGTAGCTTGTTAATGAGTCTTCCTCCAAACCCGATGCCACATTCTTCTTCATATAGTCCAGCTTCTTGGATTATTTGCTCAACATACAGATTGAATAAGTATGGTGAAAGGACACAACCCTGACCCATACCTTTCCTGATTTTAAACCACGCAGTAACCCCTTGTTCTGTTTGAGTGATTTCCTCTTGGCCTGTGTACAGGTTCTGCATGAGCACAATTAAGTGTCCTGGGATTCTCATTCTTCTCAATGTTACCCATAATTTGTTATGATCCACACAGTCGAATGCCTTTGCACAGTCAATAAAACACAGCTAAACATCCTTCTGGTATTCTCTGCTTTCAGCCATGACCCATTTGACATCAGCAATGATATCCCTTGTTCCATGTCCTCTTCTGAATCCAGCTTGAATTTCTGGCAGTTCCCTGTCAATGTACGGCTGCCACCGCTTTTGAATGATTTTTAGCATAATTTTACTTGTGTGTGGTATTAATGATATTGTTTTATAATTTCCACATTCTGTTGGATCACCTTTCTTTGGAATGGGCACAAATACAGATCTCTACCAGTCAGTTGGTCAGGCAGCTGTCCTGTATAGAAGAGTGAGCACCTCCATGCTGGATC
This sequence comes from Elephas maximus indicus, assembly GCF_024166365.1. Classification (NCBI taxonomy): domain Eukaryota; kingdom Metazoa; phylum Chordata; class Mammalia; order Proboscidea; family Elephantidae; genus Elephas; species Elephas maximus. Next base: position 233,237,945 of record NC_064820.1, on the reverse strand, counting down.
TGTTTGTTGAAACATCTCAGCTGGTATTCCATCTATTCCTGGAGCCTGGTTTTTCACCAATGTCTTCAGTGCAACTTGGACTTCTTCCTTCCGTACCATTGGACATACTAGAGATGTGTTTTCCTTATCAAAGATGGAGCACATTAGGGGCCAGACTATGGTTTGTAAGAATTAAATTAAGTGGAATAAATAAAGCACCATAGAAAATATCAGAGAGCATCACACATAGTACAGGTACATACAAATCATTTCATGAATCTCTTTGTTCAGTTGTTTTTGCGTGCGTGTGTGCATGTGTGTGTATTTGTGTATGTGTTCATTTGAAATGCATTTCTTACTCTGGAACGAGCTCAAAAATGTTTGCCACCAGGGTGCTAAAAGCAAGAACGGTTTAAAAAGGCCAGTCCTGCTGATGAGGAAAAAGGCACCAAGGGAAGAGCTGGTTGGGGAGAGAGCAGGCAGGCCACCTGCTGAAGCTACCTCCAGAAGCTAAGGGCCCACAGACTGGCAGGGCTCTTCTTACTTCACTTGCTGCATCACAATATCCATAGCAGGCCCTCAACTGACTTGTTGCTACTGTGCCCATTCCATACTTACATGACCACATTGGTGTGTATATCGTCAGACAGCAGATGAAGCAGGTCCCTTCCACACCTCAGACAATGCCTCAGTCCCCGATGGTGGCATTTGGGGCTGAGGACAGGGCCCAGATGCCCTTAGGAAGATTGGCAGCCAGACCCTACCAAGGGTATTCGTCTGGGAATTTACAACTCTAAAAGCCTGGAAGTGGCAGGCAGGGGAAAGAGAATGGGTCTCTGCTCTGACTTAGCCACAGCATGAGTTATTGTTGTGTGCTGTCCAGTCAGTTCTGATTCATAGTGACCCTATAGGACAGAGCAGAACTAGGCTGCAATCTTTACAGTAGCAGATTGCTAGGTCTTTTTTCCACAGAGCTGCTGGTGGGTTCGAACCACCAACCTTTCTGTTAGTAGCCAAGTGCTTAAACATTGCACTACCAGGGCTTCTTAGAGCCTGAGTAATCAAACCTGAACCCACTGCCGTTGACTCAATTTCAACTTATAGTGACCCTATAGGACAGAGTAGATCTGCCCCATAAGTGTTTCCCAGGAGCTGCTGGTGGATTCAAACTGCCGACCTTTTGGTTAGAAGCCAAGCTCTTAACCACAAAACCCCAAAATTTCATGGCCTTTGCTGAAATGGAAAGATGATTCTTCTGGCTGCTCACTGAATCTGCAGGCCGAAAGGTAAGGCCCTTGTTTTGGGAGGAAAATGTTGATCCTGTTTGGTAGGTTGTCCTGGGTGTTGCAGCATCAAACCCTGCCAAATCCATTTAGCCATGGCTGCCCCACGCTCTATAACCCCCTGCTCCCACCTCCCACTGTCCGGGGGAGAGGAGCGATTGCAGTGGACAGGAGGGGGCAGGGAGAACTGAGGCAAAGATATCAACCTCTGATAGCTGTAGGAGGATCTGAGAGGAGCTAGGCCTACCGTTTCATCAATGGCCCAGTCAATGCCAGGAGCTAAGACTGTTCCACACAGGGGAAGCATGGAGCTCGGAGAAGATCCAGGTGAAAGTGCTAACTTGGCCTGTGACCCACTGACCGTCCTGTCCCTAAAGTCCTGAGTCTAAACTGGGCACCCTTGGTAGAGGCTTAGGTCTCAGCATCTTGTGTGATTGGGGCAGAGGCCGGGTGGCAGGGATGCAAACCAGGTCTTCACTTGTGCCATCCTAGTCCCCAGTCTCCAAGGCACCCAGCTTAATGTTCTAGGCCCAGCCACGCCCCACGTCCTGGTCGGACCCAGCCTTATGAACCCGTGATTATGAGGAGTCAGGTGACGGAGCCTGTGTGAGCCCTCAATCTGTGCTATTCATGAAGAAACAGCAACAGCATTGTTTTCGTCATCTTCATCATCACCTCTACCTTTCCAAATCTTTCCAGAAAATATAGTGCCTACTTCGTTGAACTCCCATCCACCTCTCTCCCCATGTGAACCCCGTCTCATCTGGACAATTTTTTGCCTCATCAGTTCTGTCTCATTCCCTCCCTGCCCTCACTACTGGGAACCAGTGAAGACAAGGGCTGGCATGGCCTGGGGGCTGACGTGACCTGGAGGCTGGTATGGCCTGGGGACTGGCATGGCCTGGGGGCTGGTATTACCTGGGAGAGGGGTGTGGGGCTGTCCTAGTGGGATCACAATCGTGGCCTGACCTGTGTTACCTTTGGGTTATTTTTGGCAAATGGCCAGAGCCTTCAGGGATGAGGACTGAGCTGTCTAAACCTTCAGAAAAGAGTTGAACCTCAGGAGGGAAAAGGCTAGAGTCTTGGAATGTTGGGAAACAGCAAGAAAATATGTTGCTTTCTCTAGTGTCTCTGCCCAGATGAGCTAGGTCAAGGGCTGTCTATAGTATGTGGGTGCCTGGTGACCAGAATTCCAAATTTGGTTGGGCTCTATTACTGAGGAAGTGAAGTCACATCCTGGGTCCCTTTAACTGGATCCCCTTTTTCGATAAGGCTCCCCTAAAGACTCCTGTGGGCTGCAGAATGCTCCTCTCTCCTATTCCATCTCCATAACAGTACACAGTTACACCTACATAGCCCTCCACACAGTCACCTGGGAAGTCCTGGATGGATCCAGGGCCCCAGGTTTGAGAAGAAAGAGCTGGGTTCACACCTGGATCATCCCTCCCAACCAGTTTGTGACCTTGGACAAGTTTTTATTCCACTCAGGGCCTCCCCAGTCTTCCTACCCACACAGTGAGGATCATTCTAGCATCTACTTCTGGGGACTTCATTAGCGGTATGTGAGACAATACCTATAAAAGTTGTCGGATGTTGATATGTGTAGCTAATGTACAAACATAGAGGTGAAGAATTCCACGAGGGAGTGGAAAGCAGCATGTACTTCAACTCAGAACTGTGGCTAGGTTCTGGCAATATGATTTTGGGAAAGTCACGTTCCCTCCTGGATTGTTTTTTAGTATGCACCATGAAAGGGTTGCAATTAAATGAAGTTTAGATATCTTCATCCTCTGGCATAAAACTATTCAATAACTCCCCATTATATTTAGAATCTGACCCCATCTCAATTAAGTGATGGGCAGATTGCACAATGGCTTCCAACAATCCCGCCTCCTGGTCTACACAGCCTGTGCAATCCTCTCCCTGAATATAGACTGGATTTAGTGACTTGCTTCTATAGGATAAGATAGCGCAAAATCATTTAGACTCTCTCTTACATTCTCTCTCTCTCCCTCTGTGGAAACAGCTGTGGTGTATAATCTGTCCTGTGGAGAGGCCCACATGACAGAGAACCGAGGAGGACCCTGATCAGCAGTCAGAGGGGAACAGGGATACTTAGTCCAACACATCACAAGAAACTGAATCTGGCCAATAACATGGAAGTGAGCTTGGAAATGGACCCTCTCCCAGTAGAGCCTCAGTAGAGCCCACAGTCAGTCTCCTGAGAAGATTTGAGGCATAGGCACCAGCTAAACCCTGCTCAGTATCCAGGTCCACAGAAACTGTCAGATAAGCACTGCTTGTCGTGAGCCATTAAGTTTTGGGGTGATGTAGTCACAGAGCAGGACTTGGCCCTGTCCTCTCCGTCTCTTCTCCCAAGCTCACTCCAGCCATACTGACCACTATCTAAGCCCCTCTCTGGAAAAACTCACTTCTGCCTTCTCCCCGGCACACTGTTTCCAGGCTTGTGAAAGGCTGGCTCTCTCGTTTCACCGGTCGCAGCATCAGTGTCACCTCAGTGAGGTATCTCAGACCCCCCCCCCACCCCCCGCTTAGTATTCCCCCAGCCCTTCTTCACAGCACCCGGCTTTATTTTTGCTACAGCACTTGTTTTGTTCTTTCACACATATTTGTTTTCATGCTTTTGTCCAACTCACCTCCAGACTGTGAGCTCCTGGGGACAGGGAATATGTGAGTTGTTTTCAGCACCCACCCAGGGTTAACACAACACCTGGCCCAGGGGAAGTGCTCAGGGCACAATTGCTGAAGGGAGGAAAAAGCGAATCTTGGATTCCCTTCCCACCTCTGATTAGCTCGGGTTTTGAAGATGTATCCTAATAACAGGAGGTGTAAGTCCGAGGCTGGGGGATGGCCAGAATGACCTCTGAGCAACTCTCTTCCAGCCCCAGTGGCTCCAGCAAAGCCCAGAGGGCACCACAGGCAGAAGAAGCTGCCTCCTTCTGATGGCCAGCACTAGCACTGGCAGGAAAATCTCAACAAAACCTATACCTTTGTTGAGGTGTCTTCAAGGTGGCAGTACTTCCAGCTCCTGTGGGGGAAAGAAGCGGGACCTTCAGGCTCTGTAAGTGGTGTGGGGTACCTCTGCATCCTCTCTTTCCCCATCTTTGTACCCACTGGCCCTGGGGTGTCCAGTCATTCACAAGGCATCCTTCCTACCGTCAGGACAAAGGCTTCAGCACCACTTCCACCAGAGGACCCTGAGGCTGCAAGAAGGACTGGTCTTGGCCCTGGAGCCCAGACTCTTAGTCTAGTTCTCTGGCCTTCTCTGTTCATTCTCAAGTCCCTAGTTCCCCAGATCCTCAGTTATCTTGTGGGTCTGAAGTTCCTCCAGGGAATAGAATGCATTTTCTAAGACTTCAGAGCACAGTGGGTCATCAACAGAAAACCAAGGCCTGCACACACATCTCTGAGTTTGTAGGGCCCTTGGGGTCACCCAATCCAAGCACCCTAATTTATAAAGAAGAAAATGAGGCCTTCTCTGTCATAGCCCGCCTCCACTCTGGGAGGCATTCCTCCAAGTTCCAGGGGTCCAGAATTGTGACTGCAGGCCCCAGGTCCTCTTATCTGTAGGGTTCCCTGAAGATGGCTGGGCCCAAGCAGACCTCTTTGTCTGTTCATGGGGCAGGTCCCAGGAGATCTCAGCCCATCATCCTGGCATGTCTCCCTCCCTTTGTATGCTATGGGCCTGAGGACATGTTGCTAGGAGACTGGATGCCGTTGCTAAAGCTGCCTCCAACCTTTTTTCCTCTTGTCATCTCCCCATGTCCTCTCCTCCTGTGACCTCACCCCCATTGTCTCCACTGCGGAGTCAGTGTGTGTGTGTGTGTGTGTGTGTGTGTGTGTGTGTCTGTCTGTCTGTGTGTGTGTGTGCATGTGCATGTGCAATGCGAGAGGAAAACGGCCCCACATGGGGATGGGGTGGGCATATGTTTTGTTGTGTGCCATTGAGTCTATTCTGACTTATAGTGAACCTATAGGACAGAGTGGAACTGCCCCATAGAGTTTCCTAGGTTGTAATTGTTACGGGAAGAGCCCTGGTGGCACAGTGGCTAAAGCACCTGGCTGCTAACTAGAAGGTTTGCAATTTGAACCCATCAGCAGCTCTGTAGGAGAAAGATGTGGCAATCTGCTTCTATAAAGATTATAGCCTTAGAAGCCCTTTGGGGCAGTTCTACTAGGTCCTACAGGGTGGTTGTGAGTTGGAATTGACTCACTGGCAACTGGTTTTGGTTAATCTTTAGTGGAACAGGTAGCCAGGTCTTTTCTCCTGGGGAGCCACTGGGTGGCTTCGAATGGCTGACCTTTCAGTTAGCAGTTGAGAGCTCAACCATTGTGTCACTAGGGCACCTTGTGCACGTCTTAGGAGCTCTCATTTCCCAAAGAAATCCCATGGGAGGGGAATTAGCCTGACCCAGGAGGCTGGAACCTTTCTTATCCTCTGGACTCTGCCCACCTTGTGTGTCCAGGAACAGTTCCTGCCGCTCCCCTGGCCAGTTTCCTATTTATGTAATGAAAGGTTGCCCGTTGAATGGCATAAAAGCACACTCAGAGAGAATGTGGAGCCAGGTTCCCCACACTGGATGGAGGTGGGCATGGGGCATGACTCAAGGGTATGGATGGGTACCTGGTTTCCCTGATGTGGAAGGAGACAGATCCTTTGCGGGGCAACCAGGCTTTGTACCCATAACTGCGCATGTACTTGGGGCTGGTGTGTGCCTGAGTTCAGAGCCTGCCCCTTTGTGTGTGTGCAGGTCATACATCAACTAATCTGCTCATGGGGCAGGTCCCAGGAGATCTCAGCTCTATGTCCCCATGGCTCTTTGGGCCCTTGGGCCACCAACACCCCTAAGAGGGGCCCCAAGGTGCTGGAGTGGGTGGTCTTAGAGAGCCTAAAGACCAAGAAGACAGGGAATATTTCCCACTGCCACTACAGAGCACCAACCAGGGACAGCCTGCTCATGCTGTCCCCCACTTCCTGCCCTACTTTACCTCTCAATCTTACTGAGCAGCTCCATAGCCCAGAACCAGGCCCCAAAGTGTTCGTGGGGTGCAACGTTGTAATTGTCACAGGCCGACTGGAGCAGCTGGATGTCAGTGATCACTTCCAATTCCTGGGTCCAGAGGGAAGGGCAGGATGTTGAACGGGAGTGGGTGGGGAGACTGGCAGGACAGGGGCCAGGCTCTAGCTCCAGTGGTATCTCCTCCCCTTCAAGACCAACCAGACCCTGCCTGTTCTCAGAGCTGGGATCAAACAACCCCTCCTCCAGGAAGTTGTCCTTGATTCCAACCCCTATACCACCCACTAGTGGGATGGGTCTCCCCCTTCTCTGTGCATCAAACTCTCCTTTAAATCTCAAAGGAAGAAGGTGGAATTGGAGTGTTCTGCCTGGGGAGAGGGGGGAGGTAGGTGGGTGTCTTAGTCATCTAGTGCTGCTATAACAGAAATACCATAAATGGATGGTTTTAACAAAGAGAAATTTATTTTCTCACAGTCTAGTAGGTTACAAGTCCAAATTCAAGGTGTCAGCTCCAGGGGAAGGCTTTCTCTCTCTGTCAGCTCTGGAGGAAGGTCCTTGTCATCAGTCATCCCCTGGCTGAGGAGCTTCTCAGGCATAGGGACCCCAGGGCCAAAGGATGAGCTCTGCTCCCAGTGCTGCTTTCTTGGTGGTATGAGGTCCCCTGTCTCTCTGCTTGCTTTTTTTCTATCTAAAGAGATTGCCTCAAGACACAATCCAATCTTGTAGAGATTGAGTCCTGCCTCACTAACCCAACTGCTGCCCAGCCTCCCTCATTAACATTATACAGACAGGATTTACAACATACAGGAAAATCACACAATACCTGGAATCATGGCCCAGCCAAATTGATACACATGTTTTTTGGGGGACGTAATTCAATCCATGACAGGGGGTGTCTCTGATTCCACCCCTGCCCCCTCAGAGAGCACCAAAGTGCTCCCTTCTCTTCTGGAAGTTGATCATTCTTCCCTGATAGGCGGACCATCACTGTCCCTCAGGGAAGGTCCCTTTGGCCTTTACCAAGCACCTGCGCCCCTTTCATGCTGCACATCTGTGGGGGCATAAGAAAGGACAGCGCCCACGCACACACCAGAACTTGGACTTAGGCCAGGGTCTGGGTGCCAGGGCATGAGGGCCTGGAGCAGAGGGTTGGGAATCTTCTAGCACACCTCTCCTTGATGACAGAGAGAGAGACGGAGGCCTGGGCAGGAAGGCACTGCTCAACCAATCACATGCTATATGTTCTTGGAGGAACTAACTTCACTCTCTCTTTCATGGCTCCTACATGAGGGAGATGCTATGTCCAGCTCAGCCAAGCCGTCCTGTAGCTTTGCAGTCAGGCCACTTTGCTGCTCCACTGCCCGGAGAACCAGGACTGGTGTCTTGGATGAGCCTTTGTTTACTGGCCAGTGGATACATGCCATGGATACAACAGGCAAGAAATCAAAAGACGATGCATTGCGTTGAGCAAATCTGCTGCAAAAGACCTCTTAAAGTTGTCATGGATTGAATTGTATCCCCCAGAAATATGTGTATCAGTTTAGCTGGGCCATGTTTCCCAGTATTGTGTGATTGTCCACCATTTTGTCACCTGATGTGCTCTTCCTATGTGTTGTAAATCCTGCCTCTATGAAGTCAATGAGGGGGATAGGTGGCAGTTATGTTAATGAGGCAGGACTCAATCTACAAGATTGGATTGTGCCTTGAGCCAACTTCTTTTGAGATATAAAAAAGAGACATGAGCAGAGAAACAGGGGGACCTCATACCACCAAGAGAAGAGCAGAAAGACAGGGAGACCTCGTACCACCAAGAAAGCAGCACTGGGAGCAGAGCACATCCTTTGGACTCGGGGTTCTTGCGCAGAGAAGCTTCTAGTCCAGGAGAAGATTGATGAGAAGGAACTTCCTCCGGAGCCGACAGAGAGAGGAAGACTTTCCCTGGAACTGATGCCCTGAATTTGGACTTCTAGCCTAGTTTACTGTGAGGGAATAAATTTCCCTTTGTTAAAGCCATCCACTTGTGGTATTCCTGTTATAGCAGCACTAGATAGCTAAGACAAAGTGTTAAAAAGCAAAGATGTCACTTTGAAGACTAAGGTATGCCTGACCCAAGCCATAGTATTTTCACTTGCCTCATATACATGCGAAAGCTGGACAATGAAAAAGGAAGATGAAGAAATTGATGCACTCGAATTGTGGTATTTGTAAAGAATACTGAATATACTATAGACTTCCAGAAGAATGAACAAATCTGTCTTGGAGGATGTGCAGATACAATGCTCCTTAGCAGAGAGGATGGTAACTCTTTGTCTCATTTACTTTGGACTTATCATCAGGGGAGACCAATCACTGGAGAAATACATTGTGGTTGGTAAAGTAGAGGGTCAGTGAAAAAGACGGAGACCCTCGATGAGATGAATTGACGTAGTGGCTGCAACAATGGGCTCAAACATAGCAATGACTGTGAGGATGGTATGGTGTGGAACTGAGCAAAGTTTTGTTCTGTTATACATAAGGTTGCTATGTGTCAGAGCTGACTCAACAGCACCTAACAACAACAACAAGATGGGTGTGGTGCTCCCAGTTCATAGGGGTGGCTGTGCTAAGTGCTGAGAGCTCAGAGCTCATTAAGAGAGCGCTCTTCTCTTAAACCTCAGGATCCCAGCTCCTGCCCTGCCCTGGCCCCCGGCTCACTCACATCCAGGTGATCCTTCATCACAGTGTCCAGCATCACCAGGTTAATAAGGAAACTGCTGAGGTTGGGAACAGTGCCCTGTATACACCTGTGACCCAGCTCCACCTCTCCCTTGGTGTGAACTTGGAGTTATATAACCGAGCCATTAATGGCATCTGTGTATTGGCCTCTAGGTTGCTTACATCTTCAAAGGTGGCTGGGACCGGTTAGCTCAAGAGCCTACCAGTGCTCAACTCAAAGTTTTACACATCCAGTTCTTGTTTGGTTTGGTTTTTTGTGAAGATATACACAGCAAAACATATACCAGTCCCACAATTTCTACATGTACAATTCAGTTACTTTGGTTACACTCCTCAAGCTGCGTCGCCCTTCTTGATATCCTATCCCAAATTGTTTCACCATCACCAACACAAACTCTCTGCCCCCTAAGCTTCCCATCCAACTTTTCATTGTTTTTAGTTTGATCTCACATAGGGAATTCTTTAAAAGAACACGATGCTCAAGGCAGACATTCTTTTCTAATTAAGCTAAACTATTGTTTGGTTTAAAGATGACTTCAGGGTACAGTTTTGGTCCAAGGTTTAAGGGTTGTCTTAGTTATCTAGTGCTGCTATAACAGAAATACCACAAGTGGATACCTTTAACAAAGAGAAGTTCATTCTCTCACAGTACAGTAGGTTAGAAGTCCGAATTCAGGGCACCAGCTCCAGGAGAAGGCTTCCTCTCTCTGTCATCTCTGGAGGAAGGTCCTTGTCATCAATCTTTCCTTGGTCTGGAAGCATCTCAGCACAGAACCCTCCAAGGGACATGCTCTGCTCCTGGTGCTGTTTTCCTGGTGGTATGAAGTCCCCAAGTCTCTCTGCTCACTTCTGTCTTTCATATCTCAAAAGAGATTGGCTTAAATTGTAGATTAACTTTGTAGATTGATCTATGTAACTGTCACCAACTCATTAACATCATAGAGATAGGATTTACAACACACGGGAAAATCACATCAGATGACAAAACGGTGGACAATCACACAATACTGGGAATCATGACCTAGCCAAGTTGACAGATATTTTTTGGGGACACAGTTCAATCCATAACAAGGGTTGAATATTTCACCAGGGCAACAGCCTGGGGACAGGGTCATCCAAATCTTGCATGAGCGGCAGCATTTCATTCCACTGTGCAGAGGCTCATCATGAGTCAGGAGCTTACTCTACAGCAGCTAACCGCAACAACCCAAGGAGAATTTTAGCCATTTAGAGCCTTCCTGCTTTATATACCCCAGAAACCTACACCCCAAATCTGCTGGCCTTAGATAAGATGAACTCCAGGACTGTAAAAGGCCATAAGCTGCTGCTACCCTTCAGAATCCTTTCACCCAGAGACGTCTGTTGTGCTGTTGAGGGGTAGCACCGAGATACATAAGCTGTTTCTCTGATTCCCCTCTCCCTTGGGAGTTCCGGCTCCTTCCACCTCTTCTGAGAAACCCCAGTGCCTTTACCTCGGGAAGGTTTCATGACCTGAGGAATTTCTCCCACATGCAAACCTGTCAAAATGCGCATCCTCCATAAACAGCTTGGTTTACAACAGTGCTTGTCTGGTGGTCATGTCTATTTCCTTGATCAGCACTGATTTCCTCAAACTTATTACTCGTAGGCAAGCAGCCTGATCTCACTGAGGCTGTTTACTCATCTGAAAAGTGTAGAAGAGATCGACATCTGACTTATAGGGTTTCCTAAGGACTCGATGTTATAGTATGACTACTGTTGCTCGTCTCACATGACCCTCTTGGTGGTGGAGGCATAAACCAAAAACCCGTTGCCATCAAGTCAATTCTCACTCATAATGACCCTATAGGACAGAGTAGAACTCCCCCATAGAGTTTCCAAGGAAAGCCTGGGGGATTCAAACTATCAACCTTTTGGTTAGTAGCTGTAGCACTTAACCACTAGGCCACCAGAGTTTCCGGTGGAGGTGTGCACAGTCCTTTTCTTCCTTGAACCTCACTGCCTCCCCCATGAGATTGGCACCATAGGGTGTTCATTCCGTTTTTATGGGAACCAGGAAGGTGGGAGGGCCGTGAACAATATAAGACAAGTCCTGGGAGAGAACCAGAGTACCTTACCAGGCAGCAGTGACCTGGGCCAAGAAAAAACACACCCAACAGCTGAATTCACAGTAATGTCAATTGGAACCCATTCACTAGTACAAAACCAACCCTATCCATCATAGATATGTTCTTTCCCTGGCTCCCCTGCACGTGTCCTTGCACATAGGCATGTCTTTCTCCCTACACATCAGCATTAGATGATACAGTATATAAACACAGCCCATGTTAGTCCGTATGGGCCTCTACCCGGTGACTCTCGGTATGTAGCTGTTCATCGCAGACATCTATCTATAACGTCCCCGATAACGCTATATCTGATAAATTGGGACTTCTCTGCCTCTTTTTGGAATCTAGCCTGTGCTCCCAAGAGTCACGTCTGCTGCTGGCCCAATGGGGTGGGACAAATGGCGCTGTGAGCGGGATTCTGGAAAAATGGGCTGGGGAAAAGAGGATTCTAAGAGAGAAATCCCTGGTTGGCCCCAGACATCAATGTGGGGACTGGTGGTAAGTTGGCATGTTCCCTTGAATCACCAAAGGGGTTCAGAGAGAGCTCCAAAATTCTTGCAGGGCTGGCAGAAGTTACAGAAGAAGTAAAATTAACCAGCATGGTCAGAATAAGGATGGCCGCCACGCTGTAGTCAGTATGGGGTGGCAGTTACTAGAGGGTTCTCGGGAAGAAATTTCCAGTTGGGCCCAGACTTCAATGTGGGGACCAAGAGGCAAGCCTGCTTGATGCCTGTGGACCACCAAGATAGTACAGGGAGAGCCCCCAAAACCTTCACAGGGCTGGCAGAAGTAATACAAGGATTAAAGCTGACCAGCCTGAATAAGGATGGCTGCCACGCTGTAGCCAATGTGGGATAGCTGTTACTCTGGGCAGTGGGCTTAATGATGGAGGCCCAGTTAGAAGCAGAAACAAAGACAAGAAAACTTGAAGAAGACATAAGGCTAGAAAGGGGTATGAGAACTGCTTCCAGGTTGTTTACTGCCTTAGCTGGAAAAATAGAGCTAAAGAAAGATTCCTGGGAACCAGAAAAGCCTTCAGCTCTTCCCCTAGAAGAGGAGAAGGAGGGGCTGCAGAAGCAGCCAGGATAGAAGCTCCCATGTCCTTTCCTGCGACAGCCTGGCTAAGGTTCCCCTCACTGTAGGGCCATTCAGGGGAACAAACAGCCAAACAAAAGATCCTGGCTTTGGTTTACACTGGAGCTAAATGTACTTTAATTTATGGTAATACACATGAATCTTCAGGTCTTATGTTCTGTATGGAGCCCTGGTGGTGCAGTGGTTAAGAGCTATGGCTGCTAACCAAAAGGTCAGCTGTTCGAATCCACCAGGCGCTCTTTGGAAACCCTGTGGGGCAGTTCTACTCTGTCCTATAGTTGCTGTAAGTTTCATCGATACTGGTAAACAGACAAAAATCATAATGCAAATTGGGAAGACTCCACCTTCCACCTTTTGGGTTAATAATTCTCCTGTCCCAGAAAATGTACTGGACGCTGACAACTTACTTGGAGTCTTCCTAGAAACAACAGTGAGGAGTTTTGCTTGGTTTGTGGGCTAGGAGTGTAAAACTGGCTCTATACGGTTGCGCTTAATGGCAGCTGCTTTTGCTGTCTCAGCCCTGGAGAATAGTAAACATTAGGAAATCTCTCAAACTAGAATGGAACTGGAAAAGGTGTAAATTATTAGACAGGCCCAGTGGCCTTCTAATAGCCCAGTGTGGCCTGTCCTAAAGCCTGATGGAACATGGAGAATGACAATGGGTTATCGAGAATTAAATAAGGTAACTCTTGCCATACTTGCAGCTGTACCAGACACAGCCGTCATTCTGGAACGGCTGACAACATGCTTGGGAGAATACCACAGTCTTTTTAGATTCGGTGAATGCTTTTTCAGTATTCCCCTCCACTAGAGTTCTCAGAATACGTTTGTCTTCACGTGGAAAGGAAGGCAATGGACTTTCCAAGGGTTACTCCAAAGATGTTTGCGTAGCCCACAATTTGCCATGGGATGGTGGCCCAAGATCTAGCTGCCATCTGCCCACCAGAGGGGGTTCATATACAACATTATGCAGATAATATTGTGCTAACCTCTAATAATTTGAGTTTTTTTGCAGATGGCAAGCAGTCTGGTAGTAGAAGACCTTTAACAGTGAGGATGGACTGTAAACCCACAAAAAATACACAAACCAGGGCCCGTGGTCAAATTTCTAGGAGTCATCTGGTAGGGTAAGATCCAAGTCCTGCCCACAGTAGTTGTAGATAAAATCATTGCCTTTTTTTTTTTTCTCGTCTTCAGACTGTTAAGGAAGCAGAAGATTTATGGGATTACTAGGATATTGGAGAGCCTTTACCCCATACTTGGTACAATGCCTTGAACCACTCTACAGACTGATAAAAAACGGAAGTGGGGAACCTCATGGCAAAATACTTTTACTCAAACCAAGGCACCAAAGGCCACAGAAGAAGGGGTGCCTTTTGAATTAGACGTTCCAGCTATTCAAGATGGCATGAGTTGGGCCTTGTGCCAAAGGAAAAATAAACAGAGGTGGCTTATAGGATCCTGGTCACAGATATTCAAGGGTTTGGAGACATGTTACACCTTGATAGAAGAATAATTCTTGCACATGTACAATGCATTGTTGCTTATGGAAGCCCTCACTAGAGAAGCACAAGTAGAAGAATAGCATACCATACCAAGGGCTGGGTAGGGGGCCTCTTTGCCAAGTTGTGTTTGGCTGTGGCACATAGTAGTACCTCGGTGAGGTGGCATGCCTCTCTGCAACAATGCGATAAATTGTCCCCTATCCTCCTCTCCAAGGAATTACAGGAATATTTGGGACCTACCAAGTTGAGTTACCAAGTTTATACAGGAAATGCCTGCTGGCCACCAAGAGATACCTCTGGAACACCCTAGGCATGTCCAAGTGTGCAGGCACACCTCTGGAGGACACCTTGATAGTTCTGGTGTAGGCCAACCCCCTAACAGTCAGCTGTTGCTATCCAGCACATTACTGACACCATCTGGATAGAAAGGGTACTGTATGTAGTAGCCAATGGGCAGAACTAAGGGGCAGCTTGGCTAGTAATCACCCAGGAACCCTACCCACTGACAATTTGCACTGACTCCTGGGCAGTGATGAAAGGCCTTACTTACTTTATAGATACCTTAATGGGAAAAACATGGATGGGAAATTATGGGAGACCTTTGTGGGGGCAGGAATTATGGCAAGATGAAAAAATATTGCTACCTAGTCAATTTCACCTCAGAGTGGCCCTATAGGACAGAGTAGGACTGCCCTGTAGTGTTCCCAAGGAGCAGCTGGTGGATTTGAACTGCCGGTCTTTTGGTTAGCAGCCAAGATGTTAAACCACTGCACCCCCAGGGTTCCTATGACAAGATAACTGGGATAAGTTGCAACCACCTGGGTACAAACTGACTGTGTACCAGGTCCCAGCGCACACAGTCAATTCCCCAACGGGCAATATGGAAGCAGGTGCTCTAGCCTCAGTGAGAGCTGTTGTCCCCAGTGATAATCTAGCTACAGCTATGTGGATACTTGAGGAGAGGGGGCATCGAGGTGCTCAAACCACGTGGAAAGTAGCCTAAGGAGTGGGACTTGGCATTATCAGAAGGGAAGTCGAATGAGGAGTGTCCGATACACTGCCCCAAATGCTCTGCTGCACTCAAGGACGAGACAGGGCATATGAAAAGGGGTGAGGGTCCCTTCCAGATTTGGCAAATTGATTATATCTAAAAAACCGGAAACCAAACCCATTGCCACTGAGTCGATTCTGACTCATAGCCAACTACAGAGGACAGAGCAGAACTGTCCCATAGTATATCCAGGGAGTGCCTGGTGGATTTGAACTGCTGACCTTTTGGTTAGCAGCTGTGGCTGGACCACCAGGACTCCTGATTATATCTACCCCCTCCCTAAAAGCAAGGGATATCAATTTGCTCTTACCTGTGTGGATACCTGCAGTGGATTAGAGTAAGGCCTGGGTTACATCTGACTTATGTAGAGCTTGTACTTGCCCTTTAATGCTATGTAAATTTGCCCTCACTTTGAAAGGACTGAGCCAACCCCTACTTGCAATAAAATTCTTCATCACAATTGCCTTCACTTGCTGAAAAGTGAAAAGGCCTCAAGCCTTTACCTGCTCGAACCAAACCAAACCTGTTGTAGTCAAGTTGATTCCAACTCATAGGGACCCCATAGGACAGGCTGAAACTGCCTCCATAGAGTTTCCAAGAAGTGGCTGGTGGATTTGAACTGTCTACCTTCTGGTTAGCAGCCCAGCTCTTAACCTCTCTGTCACCAGGTTTCCTCTTACACAAAAGTAAGGCTAAATAAGAACCGTATGCACTTGTTCTGACTTACCTACAAGTTTGACTTAAAAGCACACTTAGGAATAGGTCTCGTTCATTACCCGGGGATTGTATGTACTCCAAGTTTTTCTGACTATGACAGCCATTTCGGGTTTAGAAAAGCTAATACCCATGTATGGCACTCCTAAAGAAATTAAGTGATCAGGGGCCTCACTTTACAGGGGCCTTTGTGCAGCAATGGGCCAAGAAACAAGGGATACCTTGGGGCTTTCACCTATTTTTTAGCCCTCAGGGTTCAGGGAGTGGGGAAGGCAGGTGCACCCCCAACCCGCCCAGGCAGCCCTGGAGGCTGCACCTCCCCACCACCCATCAGCAGTTGCTGGACCACTTGGTGTGCGCCCTCCCTGGGCACGAGCCAGGCGGTGGGCAGCAGGTTCAGAGAGCATCATCAAGAAGTCAACATGGCAAGAGGGCCTGGGGCTCAGGCTCAGCTCTGGGGGCCCTCAGGACAAGATGGAAATGGTGTGTCTCTTTAAGACAGAGACCTTCGGGGCCGAGCCGTCACACACGTTCAGACCCGTGTGTCCAGGATACAGAACCAGAACAACCTCTCTTAATTCTCATGGAGGCCCTGGGAGCCAACCCTGTATTCTGGAAACTGGGAAAGAGGATGACTCAAGGCCAAAAAGCGCAGACTTGCAGCCACATTCCTCAAAACCTCCTGGTCTGTTTTCTCACCACCACCACCACCCCCTCCACCTCAGGGGATAGAAAATATCAGTGGGTTAATACACACACATGCACACACACACACACGCAAACACTTGTAGGCATGCATGGTGTGTGTGTGCCATGAAGGTGAACTATAAAAATCATTGTCACCGTCATTTCTCTTTAGTGAGCGGACCGCCCTCTCCCAGCCACTATCCCAGACAATTAGGAATGAGCCCAGGTCCCTAGAAGTTATTCCTTAACCTTTTCCCATCTCCCTGCACCATTTGGTGAGTTGGGCAAGGCAGGAGGGACGCATCTTACAGAACAGGGGGACTGGGGCGAGGAGAGTTTCAGGAACTAGAAAGAGAACCACAGGATGAGGCAGGGGTAAGATTTACTTATAGCAGGCTGTAGCCCAGAGGGGACGCGGGGAAATAGGAGCAAAGAGTGAGTATTGCTAGGTGCTGGGACCCAAAGGGTGTCAGGGCCTCCCGGACACAGTGCAGGGCCTGGAGCAAAGTGGCCCTTGTCTGGGCTTCCGGGTCCTTGTCCTGAGAGGTGCAGGACGGGGAGATGGTCTGGTTCCAGGCAGTCTTACGGCTCCACTATCTGCCCATTCAGGCAGGAAGCAGGGCGGGCAGATGGGGTGACCTTTTGACAGCTCAGCCTGAGATCAGGAGCCTTGGAGTCAGGGGCACTTTATAAACAAGAGCTGTGAGTTTTAATCAGGGCCCCTGCAGAGTCATTCCTGAGAGCAGGTGTCATGTGGAGGGTCCTTGGTGGTTCCGGAGGTGGGCTGGAGGTCTCAGGTCTGGCTCAGGCCCACCCTCATGGGGGCTCAAGTGTCCTGTGGTACCCCTGAGAGCACAGATGACCACCTCCTACCCCACCCTGCCCCCCACAATGCAGCCTGGAGAGGGCAAAGGCCCATCTCTCCCTTGTTCTTGGGGAATCCACAGGACACGGAAAACGGTATCAATAAGCACACGTTGAATGCAAGAATAGATTTTATTCAGAAACATATTTTACTTTTAGGGGTGTTAAGTCTCAGGAAAATAATGAGTTTATACTGAGTTTTAGTATGCACACATTTGAATAATATAATAAGTTAAGCCTTTCATACCAAAACTTGCGCTTGAGTGTACACAGTAGCATTGTCCATGAGAGCCAAACGGTGTAGACATTCCAAATGTTCATCAGCTGATGCATGGTGCAGTGCAATGAGTTTCTCTTACAAATGGCCTTTCTAGGCCTGGGTTTGTAATTCTGCTGAAAAATGATTGGCTGGGCTGCAACTAATCTGCCCTGTGATTGGTCTATTTAACTCACCTTGCAAGGATTGGTCAGTTTACTAGTCAGAAAGATGGAGTGTAAAACCACCCAATAAGACCAAAACCAAACCGACTGCAGTCGAGTTGACTCCACCTCACAGCAACTCTATAGGACACGCTTAGAACTGCCCTATAGGGTTTCCAAGGCTATAAATCTTTATGAAAGCAGATTGCCACATCTTTCTCCTGAAACCTCCCAGTAGGACTGAGCAACTTGAGTTCCACTGAAGAGATTGGTTGGGTTGTGGCCCTCCTGGCCCTCCTGGGAGGGCCACGCCTTAAAATTGACAAGGAGTTTTCTTCCGTAAGCGGCCAACCTCACAGAGGTTTAGAATGGGGGGGTGGGAACATCAAGACCAAGAAGAGCCTGGAGCAGAGTGGTTTGGACCTGGGGTTCCTGTGAGGGGAAACTCCTAAAAGAGCTGTAATACAGGTCAAGGACTGCAACACTGAAGATGGCAGGAGGCCCAGAAGGGGCCCAGTGGCAGAGCCAGCAGCTGAGAGAGCCTGTAGGGCCGAGAGAGGATCTTCATGGCTGAGAGAAGGTCACTACGCTGACTATGAGCTGGGCCAGTTAGCAGCAAAGAGGCCTGACAGTGGAGAGGGCTGACAGCAGAAAGCAGCTAAGGGATCTGAGTAGGCTGCTACGCTGGCCATGAGCTGGGTCAGTTAGCAGTGGAGGCCGATGGGAGGGAGGCCTGACAGCAGAGAGCAGCTAAGGGATCTGAGTAGGCTGCTACGCTGGCCATGAGCTGGGTCAGTTAGCAGTGGAGGCCGATGGGAGGGAGGCCTGACAGCAGAGAGCAGCTGAGAGCTGTGCTGGTTGGAAGCTGTCACGCACTGAAGAAGGGAGGGAAATGTTCTCCACTACAGGAGAGCCTTCCAGGCCTTCCTTATGTGCTTCCTGACCCTGATCCCGAGTTGTTACTGTTACTTCCAAGTTCATCCTGACCCCGAAATGTAGTCTGTTACCATATTTTTACACAAATAATGCACGTTATACATTTGTTTTTGCGAACGATGCTCTCCCCTCTGAGAGGTATTTTCATAAGCACACTATGCTATTTTTTTTTTTTTACAGAAACATGTAAAAAAAATTGGCATAGTGTGCTTACAAAAATGTCTCATACAGGGAGGATGCAGCTGGCGAAAAAACTTAACGCGTGTGTTATTTGTATGAAATATGATACCTCCCTAATAAACCATATAGCTGCGAGTTTGGTCTGTGAGTTCTGTGTGGCCATTGCAATGAAGTGTCAGACCCTACAGAGAAGCAGAGAATGCCATTGGGAAGCAGCTGGTGTTAGAAATAATGGAGAAGTGGGAAGGTAAAGATATACCTTACCTCTGCCTCATAGGAACCTGCTTTGTGCTAATCCTGATTCTTATCTTCATGAAGTTAGACACTGCATTACAAATGGATAAACAAAATGGATATCCATACAACTTAAAATTATCAACCATAGAATGCAATGAAGTTCTAACAAATGCTACAGCATGGATAGACTTTGGAAACATTATTCTGAGTGAAAGAAGCTGGACACAAGTGACCACATACTGTATGATTCCATTTATATAAATGCCTAAACCAAAGAGCCAAACTCCTTGCTGTACAGTTGATTCTGACTCATAGTGACTCTACAGGACAGAGTAGAACTGCCCCCTAGGACTTCCTAGAAGTGACTGGTGGATTCGAACTGCCAACCTTTTGGTTAGCAACAAAGCTCTTAACCCCTGTGCCACCAGGCAGATCTATAGAGGCAGAAAGTAGATTTGGGACTGCTACGGGTTAGGGGCAAGACATCAAGGGAAAAAAGGGAGTGACTGCTAATGGGTACAGGGCTTTTTTTTTTAATAATTTTTATTGTGCTTTAAGTGAAAGTTTACAAATCAAGTCAGTCTCTCACACAAAAACCCATATATACCTTGCTACACACTCCCAATTACTCTTCCCCTAATGAGACAGTCCGCTCTCCCCCTCCACTCTCTCTTTTCATCAGCTTCTAACCCCCTCCACCTTCTCATCTCCCCTCCAGGTAGGAGATGCCAATATAGTCTCAAGTGTCTACCTGATCCAAGAAGCTCACTCCTCACCAGCATCCCTCTCCAACCCATTGTCCAGTCCAATCCATGTCTGAAGAGTTGGCTTTGGGAATGGTTCCTCTCCTGGGGCAGCAGAAGGTCTGGGGGCCATGACCACTGGGGTCCTTCCAGTCTCAGTCAGACCATTAAGTATGGTCTTATGAGAATCTGGGGTCTGCATCCCATTGCTCTCCTGCTCCCTCAGGGGTTCTCTGTTGTGTTCCCTGTCAGGGCAGTCATGGGTTGTAGCCAGGCACCATCTAGTTCTTCTGGTCTCAGGATGATGTAGTCGCTGGTTCATGTGGACCTTTCTGTCTCTTGGGCTCGTAATCACCTTGTGCCCTTGGTGTTCTTCATTCTCCTTTGATCCAGGTGGGTTGAGACCCATTGATGCATCTTAGATGGCTGCTTGCTAGCGTTTAAGACCTCAGATGCCACTCTTCAAAGAGGGGTGCAGAATGTTTCCTTAATAGATTTTATTATGCCAATTGACTTAGATATCCCCTGAAATCATGGTCCCCTGACCCCTGCCTCTGCTATGCTGGCCTTCGAAGCATTCAGTTTATTCAGGAAACTTCTTTGCTTTTGGTTTAGTCCAGTTGTGCTGACCTCCCCTGTACTGTGTGCTGTCTTTCCCTTCACCTAAAGTAGTGCTTATCTACTAATTAGTGAATATCCTTCTCCCACCCTCCCTCCTCTCTTAACCACAAAAGAATGTTTTCTTCTCAGTTTAAACTATTTCTCCAGTTCTTATAATAGTGGTGTTATACAATATTTGTCCTTTTGCAACTGACTAATTTCACTCAGCATAATGCCTTCCAGGTTCCTCCATGTTATGAAATGTTTCACAGGTTCCTCACTGTTCTTTACTGATGCGTAGTATTCCATTGTATGAATGTACCATAATTTATTTAACCATTCATCTGTTGATGGGCACCTTGGTTGCTTCCATGTTTTTGCTGTTGTAAACAGTGCTGCAATAAACATGGAGGTGCATATATCTGTTCGTGTAAAGGCTCTTATTTCTCTAGGATATATTCAAAGGAGTGGGATTGCTGGATCGTATGGTAGTTCTATTTTTAACTTTTTAAGGAAGCGCCAAATCGATTTCCAAAGTGGTTGTACCATTTTACATTCCCACCAGCAGTGCAGAAGTGTTCCAATCTCTCCACAGCCTCTCCAACATTTATTATTTTGTGTTTTTTGGATTAATGCCAGCCTTGTTGGAGTGAGCTGAAATCTCATTGTAGTTTTGATCTGCATTTCTCTAATGGCTGATGATTGTGAACATTTCCTCATGTATCTGTTAGCTACCCAAATGCCTTCTTTAGTGAAGTGTCTGTTCATATCTTTTGCCCACTTTTTAATTGGGTTATTTGTCTTTTTGCAGCTGAGTTTTTGCAGTACTATGTAGATTTTAGAGATCAGGCGCTGATCAGAAATGTCATAGCTAAAAACTTTTTCCCAGTCTGTAGGTAGTCTTTTTACTCTTCTGGTGAAGTCTTTGGATGAGCATAGGTGTTTGATTTTTAGGAGCTCCCAGTTATCTAGTTTTTCTTCACGTTCTTTATAATGTTTTCTGTACTGTTTATGGCGTATGTTAGGGCTCCTAACATTGTCCCTATTTCTTCTTCTGTGATCTTTATCATTTTAGATTTTATATTTAGGTCTTTGATCCATTTTGAGCTCGTTTTTGTGCATGGAGTGATGTATGGGTCTTGTTTCATTTTTTTGCAGATGGATATCCAGTTATGTAGCACCATTTGTTAAATGGACTATCTTTTCCCCATTTAACTGTTTTGGGCTCTTTGTCAAATATCAGCTGCTCATATGTGGAGGGATTTATGTCTGGATTCTCAGTTCTGTTCCATTGGTCCATGTATCTGTTGTTGTACCAGTACCAGGCTGTTTTGACTGCTGTGGCAGTATAACAGGTTCTAAAATCAGGTAAAGTAAGGCCTCCTACTTTGTTCTTTTTTTTCGGTAATGCCTTATTTATCCGGGGCCTCTTTCCCTTCCATATGAAATTCGTGATTTGTTTCTCCATCTCATTAAAGAATGTCCTTGGGATTTGGATTGGAATTACATTAAATGTATGGATCGCTTTTGGTAGAATAGACATTTTTATAATGTTGTCTTCCTATCCATGAGTAAGCTATGTTCTTCCAGTTATGTAAGTTTCTTTTGGTTTCTTGCAGAAGCATAGTGTAGTTTTCTTTGTATAAGTCTTTTACATCTCTGGTAAGATTTATTCCTAAGTATTTTATCTTCTTGATGGCTACTGTAAATGACATTGATTTGGTGATTTCCTCTTCGATGTTCTTTTTGTTGGTGTAGAGGAATCCACCTGATTTTTGTATGTTTATCTTGTATCCCGATACTCTGCTGAACTCTTCTATTAGTTTCAGTAGTTTTCTGGGGGATTCCTTAGGGCTTTCTGTGTATAAGATCATGTCATCTGCAAATAGAGGTACTTTGACTTCTTTCTTGCCAGTCTGGATGCCCTTTATTTCTTTATCTAGCCTAATTGCTCTGGCTAGGACTTCCAGCACAATGTTGAATAAGGGTGGTGATAAAGGGCATCCTTGTCTGGTTCCCGATCTCAATGGGAATGTTTTCAGGCTCTCTCCATTTTTCTCCATTTAGGGTGATGTTGGCTGTTGGCTTTGTATAAATGCAGGGCTTCTTTTTAAGGTGCCAAAAATGTTCTGGAATTTGATAGTTGTGATGGTAGAACAACCTTGTGAATATACTAGAAACAGTGGAGTTGTGGACTTTAAAAGGTTGAATATTCATGGTATATGAATTACATCTGGAGAAGAAAAATAAACCAGTCCTGGAAGTCCATAACAACAGTTTGCCTTTCAATGGGGTCTGGGCAGCTTGTGGAGCCCTGGAGGCCCAGTGGTTAAGAGCTCAGCTGCTAACCAAAAGGTCGGCAGTTCGAATCCTCCAGCCGCTGCTTGGAAACCCTATGGGGCAGTTCTGTATATGCTCTAAACCAGCATCCAATATATGGTGCTCTTTCTCCCACAGCCAGGATTCAAGGATCCAGGAATCAAGGGGTAGAAATGGGAGAGTCACCACTCACTATTACCCCTAGTGACCCACTCACAAGATTTTTGCTTTCCATCCCCATGACCTAAGGTCTTAGTTCCAAAGGGAAGGATGCTCCCACCTGGGGAAACATCTCTTAGTCCATTGAACTGGAAGCTAAGAATGCCCCCTGGCCACTTTGGGCTCCTTCTCCCTCTGAATCAACAGGTGAAGAAGGGAGTTACCATACTGGCTGGTGTGATTGATCCTGATTACCAAAAGGATATCGGATTGATATTACATAATGGAGGTAAAGAAGGATATGTCTGGAATGCAGGAGATCCCTTAGGGTGTCTCTTAGTACTACCATGCTCTGTGATTAAAGTCAATTGAAGACTACAGCAACCCAATTCAGACATGACTACTAAAGGCCCAGACCCTTCAGAAATGCAGGTTTGTGTCACTTCGCCATACAAAGAACCACAACCAGCTGAGGTGCTTGCTGAAGGCAAAGGGGATAGGGAATGGGTGGTGGAAGAAGGTAGTTTAAATACCAGTAGTAGCCATGTGACCAGTTGCAGAAACAAGGACTGTAATTGTTATGAGTGTTCCTTCCTTGTATGTGTACATTGACTATTTTTGTTTTCTTATAAAATGTAAGATGTAAACAGGGCTATTGCTTTTTCGGTTGTATGTGTGTTTGTTGTATCATATTAAGTGCAAGCATGTCTTTATAATTGTCTTTATTCAGAGATTATGTATGGTTTAAGGAGATGTGTACAGGTGCCAAGTTGACAAGGGATGGACTGTGATGGTTAAGATTCTGCGTCAACACCTTGTACAAGGCAAGGTCATGGAAGCTCCATAGACACATTCAAACCCTCTGAGGGACCAAATTGTTGGGCTGAGGGCTGTGGGGACCATGGTCTCAGGGGAACATCTGGCTCGATTGGCATAACATAGTTTATAAAGAAAATGTTCTGCTTTCTACTTTGGTGAGTAGTACTTGGGTTCTTAAAAGCCTGTGAGTGGCCATCTAAGATACTCCATTGCCCTCACCCCTTCGGGAGCAAGGGAGAATGAAGAAAACTAAAGATACAAGGGAAAAATTAGTCAAAAGGACTAATGGACCAAAAGTACCACAGCCTCCACCAGACTGAGTCCAGCACAACTAGGTGGTGCCTGGCTACCATCACTGACTGCTCTGACAGGGATCACAATAGAGAGGCTCATTCAGAGCTGGAGAAAAATGTAGAACAAAATTCTAACTCAGAAAGAAAGACCAGACTTGCTGGCCTAAAAGAGACTGGAGAAACCCTGAGCCTATGTACCCCAGACACATTTTTAGCTCAGTAATGAAATCACTCCTGAGGCTTGCCCTTCAGCCAAAGATTAGATAGGCCCATAAAAAACAAAACAAAATAAAAAAAACACTAGACTAAAGGGGCACAACAGCCTAGGGGCAAGGACTGGAAGGCAGGAGGGGACAGGAAAGCTGGAAATAGGGAATCCAAGGTCGAGAAGGGAGAGTGTTGACATGTAGTGCGAGTGTTAACCAATGTCACAGAATGATATATGTACTGTTTAATGAGAAACTAGTTTGTTCTGTAAACCTTCCTGTAAGTACAATAACAAAAGAAATAAACTTCTTGCATATTTGAAAGGAAAAAAAAAAAGGTTGTGCCTTAACTTGGCTGGGCCATGATTCAAGGTGTTTTGGCAGTCATATAATGAATGTTGTGATCACTTCCTTGTTGAGATTTGATATGTGATCACCCCTATGATGGGATCTGCTGTGAGTAGCCAATCAGTTGAAAGGGAGTTTCCTTGGGAGTGTGGCTTGCATCTGCATATGAGATGTTCTGGCAAGGCTCCGGGGCTTTTGCTTATTCTGTTTCCTGCAGCTGACTCCTGTCCATCTGACTTCTGGCTTTTGGAGCTTGAGCTAGCAACTCACCTGCTGTCTTGCCTGCTGACCTTGGAATTCATCAGTCTTTACAGACTATAAGCAAGAGCCCTGCTCTCTGACCTGCTGATCTTGGGTTCGCCAGTCCCTGTGGCTATGTAATTAGGAGTAGCCTCTATCCTGATCCATGGACTTGGGAGGTTCCAGCCTCTGCCACTGGGTGAGCCATCTCCTTGACATAAATCTCCCTCTATATATGCATATTTATACACTTTACTTCTCTAGAGAACCCAGCCTAAGACAGCCTTCAAACTACCCCAGCTCCAGTGAACATGAAGAAAGTGGCAGGGCTGAGGCTGCTCCTGTTTTTTACATAAGTATTTGAAAGTAGAAAATCAGATCCTCTGAGAAGTCCTGGTGAAAATGGGCAAGAAGCCCACTAAACAGAAGAATTTCAAACTATGGATTTGTATCCATCAACCACCTTGTAGCAAAAATCTATTTTGCCTTGGGGTGTGAACTCAAGAGATGAAACCATCACCATTAGCATCCAGAACATGTTCACAAACCTCTTTTTAAAGGTATATTTAAAGTCATGCTCTTTTCAACAAGGATTTTAATAAATTTTCTAATTTTAAATATATTTTTAGCTGCCTTTTTTAAGGAGCCAAGGATTTTTTCCTTGTGTGTGCACAAGCCGTGTGTACACACATGGTTACAAGAAACTGTATCACCACCGATTGAGGGACTCCTTGGGCTAAAGTCAGAAAAAGAAAACAGATTCCAGGGTGAGGCTGCAGAGGGAACCCTGAATATGGAATATATTCACCGTGTTCTTCATTGGCAAGACACCACAACACAAGTCATGAAGTCTTGGATTGAGCTTCAAGGTACCTATCAGAAAAAAGCAAGTGAAATGAGTGAAAGGTCCTTGGCCCTCTCCATCACCATCCTCACACAATAGTTCCTGCAGCCCAGTT
Organism: Elephas maximus indicus; assembly: GCF_024166365.1. NCBI lineage: Eukaryota > Metazoa > Chordata > Mammalia > Proboscidea > Elephantidae > Elephas > Elephas maximus. The sequence goes on along the minus strand of NC_064820.1, from coordinate 233,212,467 downwards.
CATTTTACAGATCCTGAAAGAGACCCAGAAAAAGGAAAGGCTTTCCTCAGGAGTGTACTGGACACGAGTGGGAGATTAGAGAAGAAGTCTCTCTCTGGTGATTATATTGAGTGTGCAATGGGAAGCTGCTGGAAAGTTTTAGGTGGGAGCGTAACTTGACCGGATTTTTATTTTTAAAGGCTCGTTCCGGCTGCTGTGTAGAGAATAGATTACAGAGGGTTAAGGATGGGATAGCCTGGAGACCAGCAAGAGAGAGTCATTCATAGAGAACTGCTAAGAGAGAAAAGCCCAGACACTGCTGTGCTCCATGGGACCCTGGCAAGAGATGGTTACCAGGATGAGACTGCAGAGAGGAGATGGAGAGAAGGGATGTATCTGGGATCCACTGTAGAGGCAAAGCCAAGAAGACCATTAGAGAACTAAGCGTTAGGGATGAGGAAAAAGGAGAAATTAAGGATGAAGCCAAGATTTGGGCCTGAACAGTGCATGATGGATGGAGAAGTATGTGTGTTTGTCAGAGGAATAGGGAGAGAGAGAACTAGGGATAGAAGGAGAGAGAGAGAAAAAGAAAAGAGGAAGAGAGACAGAAAGAGAACACCATGGGTCCTGGTTGGAAATATCCATCTACTAATGAGTAAACTAAGGCTCGGCATAAGACACCTGTTCTGGCGCTGGGGGTGAATCAGCAGAGGGTCTGACTGAAGAGTTGCCTGAGCTTCCTGCTGAAATGGACACAGTCCCGACCTTAGGTGGCAGGGCCATGGGGAGGACAGCGAAGTTAGCTCCTCCAAGGTCAGGCTCCACATGTGTGCCCTCAGTCTCTTCCTGCCTGAGGCTTCAGTCTCTCCATCTGTCGTTGTAGAAGGTTGGGCTAGAAGGTTCCTGAGCCTTTGTCCTGAGTCTCCTCTACCCTGGTGCCCAGAATATGGCCTATGTCCAAGTCTCAATACTGTGTGTGTGCTGCCCTGCTGGACCCTGCAGTGGTGCAGCACGAGAGTGGTGGGTTGCTGGTTATGACCTATGGGATCTTCTCTGAGGAACAGTGGTGGTCTGCGTCCCAGGGAAGAATGATCAGCTTCCAGAAGAGAAGGACAATGTGTAGTTTGGTGTTCCCTAAGGGTAGGGTGGAATCAGGAGCCACCCCTGGGCAGGACATCCCTGACTCTACCTCCTTCCTCTTAGATTCACAGGGAGAGTTTGAGGAACAGAAATGAGGGAGACTTGTCCTATGGGGGGTAGGGATACTGACTCCAGGGCTGAACTGGCCTGCCAGGAGAATCTGCCTACTTTTGCTGGGTCACCCCAGGACCCTCCAGGCTGGTAGATGTGGGGATGAGTATGAGGATGCCCATGGGGACTCTGGTCCTGGGGGAGACCCCTTCTCTGTGGGGCTGTAACCTTGCTTGATGCACTTGGCTGTATCAGGGCCCCACAATCTGGGATCTACAATTTTTCAACAGTTACACAATCTTGGATGGGCTTAGGTCTTTCAGCTTCCATGTACCTATCCGTAAAATAGCTGAATAACATTTTCACACACTAGGTCATGGCTGGCAGGGTAGGGAAGTAGGTACTAAGGGAGATGCCAGTCTGCTGCAAAATGAGTCTGCTGCCAGACAGTCTTTGCAGAGCTTAGTGCAGGAGATTGGCAAGGAGAAAGACAATGAGATCATCTTCTCCTTCTCCCCTGAGAAAGGGTCCAAAAAAGGCCAGTGCAGGCTCAGGGTGAGTACAGTATTGTGGAATCTCCATATCCAGGGTTCCAAGATGGCCAGAGAGGTCCCCAAGGCCCGGACACCAACCTGAACACTCCCAGAAGCTCCCTACCAGGGCTTTCCATCTTGAGTAACCCAAAGTTCTCTCCCCAAAGAAAAGGGCCACCACCCTTCCCTTCTCCCCACTCCCACAGTCCAGCCTCAGCTTTGGCCAAGTGCAAAGTCACTTTTTCCAGATTTCTAGGGATATCAGAAACAAGTATTTTGCACTGTTTCCCATTCACATTAGGCTATGAATATTTCTGCTTTTTGCCTATGTGTTCATTAACTGCCTGGCCTCACATACGCCATGTTGTGTTCCCCTTGACTGCCCTTATACACCTTCTCCAAGACTTAGAAATCATCGTGGTTAGTAAGCTTCTTTATAAAAAATTGGCAGGGGAAAGGAGTGCTTGAAGATGCTGGTGTCAACAGACCACCGTTCTGACCCTCCACCACAAATACAACGAGGAAATGGCACTTGGCTTTTGAGGGTCTCTGAATCTGAGATGTTGTAACTGAAAGATATACAAACGCCTACGGAAGATTCCCTACAGTGGAGTCAGGAGGTGGGTTAGCTAAGTGGAGACACAGGACCACTGGGGCTCTGAAACCAGCAAGACAGATCTTTTGGAGGCCAGACCCTCCCCTTACTGAAATGGGGGAAAGTCTGCCTGTGCTTCCCCTGAATGCCCCCTCAGATACAAGCAGCCCCAGTAGAGCAGAGAGGGAAATCTCAGGCAAAACCAGGGAGCAAGAACCAGCCCCAAAGGAGGCTTGGTGGGAGTGGGTTTTTAGACTAAAAACATGATTGCATAAAAAGAGAGAGACGACTGTGCCCCCTGGTGGACGTACTGATTAGTACATGATACCTCCCCTGAGTGGTTGTACCCGCTGATGGACAGACTGACCACAGGTTGTTCTCTGGTGTGAACTTGAAAAATGAGATGTGGAACTTTCAAGTTCCAATTAAACCAGGGAGGGAAAAGGAGCTATCACAGAGAGGGAGAGGAAACAGTAAGCAAAGGCCAAAGGCTCTGCTCACCTAAGAGTTTCTTGGGGAAAACAGTGTGGGCAAAAACACCAAGTACTGGGGAAAACTGCGAAAGTTATCATCCTCAAGAATTCCAATGTCTCAACAAAAAAATCACAAGACATATGAAGAACAGAGAAACAATGGCCCATTCAAATGAACATGACGAAGGGAGTAAAAATGCCTCTGGGGATGACCAAATAAAGAGAAAAATGGAAGAATATAATACAGCAACATTAAACATAATTAAAGAACTAAGGGAAAGCACAAAGGTCTAAAAGAATTAAGGAAAATAACGCAAAAGCAAAATGAGGGTCTAAAAAAAGAGATATCGTAACTGAAAGTGAAAATAACTGAAGTGAGAAACACGACAGAAGGTCTTACAAACAGATTTAAGTTAGGCAGAAGAAAGAATCAGCGAATTAGAGGATAAGACAGTTAAAATTATATATGATGAAGAGTAACATGAACAGAGCCTCAAAAAGGCTGAGTGCAGTTTAATGGAATTATGGGAGAATAACAAGAGACCTAATATATACATCATGGGAATTCCAGAAGGAGATGAGAGAAAGAAAGGGACATAAAGAATATTTGGAGAAATAATGACAGAAAATTTTCCCAACCTAATGAAGGGTATGAATCTACAAATCCAAGAAGCTCAAAGAACTACGAGCAAGAATAACCCAAGGAGATATACACTAAGACACATTAAAGTTAGGCTCTCAAAAATTAAAGATGAAGAGAGAATCCTGAAAGCGGTGAGAGAGAAACCGTCACATAAAAACGATCCCCGATAAGATTAAATACAGATTTTTTTCTCAGAATCATTGGAGGCTAGAAGGCAATGGAATAATATATTTAACGTGCTGAAAGAAAAAAAAAACTGTCAATCAAGAATACTATACCCAGTGAAACTATCCTTCACGAATGAGGGTGAAATTAAAACATTCCCAGATAAACAGAAGCTCAGACAGTTCACATCCACCAAACCCAGCCCTGCAAAAGATACTAATGGGAGTTCTGTAGATGGAAGGGAATTACTACAAAGTAATTCAAAGCTACGCATAAAAAGAAAGGTCCCTAATAAAGGGAAATGCGTGGGCAAATATAAGGACTAATAAAGTATTCATGCTTGATAATTCTAAATGTTTTGTCCTTCATGGTTTTTAATAACAAATGCATAAAAAGCAAGGATAAAATGTTGTTACAGGGCACATGAAATATAAAGATTAATTAGTGATAACAACAAAAGTGGTGAGAGGAATGGTAAAAAAATAAATAAATAAATAACAACAAAAGTGGCGAGAGGAATGGTATAGATGTAGAATTTCTTGTATGTTACCAAAGTTAAGTTGGTACCAATTTACCCTAGAATGTTTTTAATACAAGCTCTTAAATGTAATATCCATGGTAACCACTAAGAAAATACAAAAAAGACATACACAAAAGGAAAGGAGAAGGGAACAGAAAAGGTTCACTACAATAAACCAACAAAACACAAAAGCAAACAGTACAGAAGGACAAGGACAAAGAAGGCTTAAGAAACAAAAAAACAAATAACAAAATGGCAGAAGTCAGCTCTTATTAGTGATTAGAGTGACTGTAAATAGACTAAATGCTCCAATGAAAAAGCAGAGAGTGGCAGAATAGATTTAGAAAAGTCCGACTCAGCTATATGTCATTTATGAGAGACACAACTTAAACCCAAGGACACAAATAGCTTGAAAGTGAAAGGATGGGAAAAAAATATTCCATGCAAATAATAAAAAGAACTGAGGTGGAAATTTTAATATTAGATGAAGTAGACTGTAAGTCAAAATCTGTCAGAAGAGATAAAGGTGGACTTTTTTTTTTTTTTTTTGCTGTTGAATTTCATTTTTTATTAACTTTTATTGAGCTTCAAGTGAACGTTTACATATCAAGTCAGTCTGTCACATATAAGTTAATATACATCTTACTCCTTACTCCCACTTGCTCTCCCCCAATGAGTCAGCCCTTCCAGTCTCTCCTTTCGTGACAATTTTGCCAGCTTCCAACTCTCTCTATCCTCCCATCCCCCCTCCAGACAGGAGATGCCAACACAGTCTCAAGTGTCCACCTGTTATAATTAGCTCACTCTTCTTCAGCATCTCTCTCCTACCCACTGTCCAGGCCCTTTCATGTCTGATGAGGTGTCTTCGGGGATGGTTCTCGTCCTGTGCCAACAGAAGGTTTGGGGACCATGACCGCCGGGATTCCTCTAGTCACATCCAGACCATTAAGTATGGTCTTTTTAGGAGAATTTGGGGTCTGCATCCCACTGATCTCCTGCTCCCTCAGGGGTTCTCTATTGTGCTCCCTGTCAGGGCAGTCATCGGTTGTGGCCGGGCACCAACTAGTTCTTCTGGTCTCAGGATAATGTAGGTCTCTGGTTCATGTGGCCCTTTCTGTCTCTTGGGCTCTTAGTTGTCGTGTGACCTTGGTGTTCTTCATTCTGCTTTGATCCAGGTGGGTTGAGACCAATTGATGCATCTTAGATGGCCGCTTGTTAGCTTTTAAGACCCCAGACGCCACATTTCAAAGTGGGATGCAGAATGTTTTAGTAATAGAATTATTTTGCCAATTGACTTAGAAGTCCCCTTAAACCATGGTTCCCAAACCCCCGCCCTTGCTCCGCTGACCTTTGAAGTATTCATTTTATCCCGGAAACTTCTTTGCTTTTGGTCCAGTCCAGTCCAGTTGAGCTGACCTTCCATGTATTGAGTATTGTCCTTCCCTTCACCTAAAGCAGTTCTTATCAGCTAATTAATCAGTAAAAAACCCTCTCCCTCCCTCTCTCCCTCCCCGCCTCGTAACCACAAAAGTATGTGTTCTTCTCAGTTTGTACTATTTCTCAAGATCTTATAATAGTGGTCTTATACAATATTTGTCCTTTTTCCTCTTACTAATTTTGCTCAGCATAATGCCTTCCAGGTTCCTCCATGTTATGAAATGTTTCACAGATTCGTCACTGTTCTTTATCGATGCATAGTATTCCATTGTGTGAATATACCACAATTTATTTACCCATTCTTCCGTAGATGGACACCTTGGTTGCTTCCAGCTTTTTGCTATTGTAAACAGAGCTGCAATAAACATGGGTGTGCATATATCTGTTTGTGTGAAGGCTCTTATTTCTCTAGGGTATATTCCGAGGAGTGGGATTTCTGGGTTGTATGGTAGTTCTAACTGTTTAAGATAACGCCAGATAGATTTCCAAAGTGGTTGTACCATTTTACATTCCCACCAGCAGTGTATAAGAGTGCCAATCTCTCCGCAGCCTCTCTAACATTTATTATTTTGTGTTTTTTGGATTAATGCCAGCCTTGTTGGAGTGAGATGGAATCTCATCGTAGTTTTAATCTGCATTTCTCTAGTGGCTAATGATCAAGAGCATTTTCTCATGTATCTGTTAGCTGCCTGAATATCTTCTTTAGTGAAGTGTGTGTTCATATCCTTTGCCCACTTCTTGATTGGGTTGTTTATCTTTTTGTGGTTGAGTTTTGACAGAATCATGTAGATTTTAGAGATCAGGCGCTGGTCGGAGATGTCATAGCTGAAAATTCTTTACCAGTCTGTAGGTGGTCTTTTTACTCTTTTGGTGAAGTCTTTAGATGAACATAGGTGTTTGATTTTTAGGAGCTCCCGGTTATCTGGTTTCTCTTTGTCATTTTTGGTAATGTTTTGTATTCTGTTTATGCCTTGTATTAGGGCTCCTAGGGTTGTCCCTATTTTTTCTTCCATGATCTTTATCATTTTAGTCTTTATGTTTAGGTCTTTGATCCACTTGGAGTTAGCTTTTGTGCATGGTGTGAGGTATGGGTCCTGTTTCATATTTTTGCAAATGGATATCCAGTTATGCCAGCACCATTTGTTAAAGACTATCTTTTCCCCAATTAACTGACACTGGGCCTTTGTCAAATATCAGCTGCTCATACGTGGATGGACTTATATCTGGGTTCTCAATTCTGTTCCATTGGTCTATGTGCCTGTTGTTGTACCAGTACCAGGCTGTTTTGACTACTGGGGCTGTATAATAGCTTCTGAAATTAGGTAGAGTGAGGCCTCCCACTTTCGTCTTCTTTGTCAGTAATGCTTTGCTTATCCGAGGCTTCTTTCCCTTCCATATGAAATTGGTGATTTGTTTCTCTATCACTTTAAAAAATGACATTGGAATTTGGATCGGAAGTGCATTGTATGTATAGATGGCTTTTGGTAGAATAGACATTTTTACTATGTTAAGTCTTCCTATCCATGAGCAAGGTATGTTTTTCCACTTAAGTATGTCCTTTTTAATTTCTTGTAATAGAGCTTTGTAGTTTTCTTTGTATAGGTCTTTTACATCCTTGGTAAGATTTATTCCGAAGTATTTTACCTTCTTGGGGGCTACTGTGAATGGTATTGATTTGGTTATTTCCTCTTCGGTGTTCTTTTTGTTGATGTAGAGGAATCCAAGTGATTTTTGTATGTTTATTTTATAACCTGAGACTCTGCCAAACTCTTCTATTAGTTTCAGTAGTTTTCTGGAGGATTCCTTAGGGTTTTCTGTGTATAAGATCATGTCATCTGCAAATGGAGATAATTTTACTTCCTCCTTGCCAATCCAGCCAGATACCTTTTATTTCTTTGTCTAGCCTAATTGCCCTGGTTAGGACTTCTAGCACGATGTTGAATAAGAGCGGTGATAAAGGGCATCCTTGTCTGGTTCCCATTCTCGAGGGAAATGCTTTCAGGCTCTCTCCATTTAGAGTGATGTTGGCTGTTGGCTTTGATGCCCTTTATTATGTTGAGGAATTTTCCTTCAATTCCTATTTTGGTGAGAGTTTTTATCATAAATGGGTGTTGGACTTTGTCAAATGCCTTTTCTGCATCAATTGATAAGATCATGTGGTTTTTGTCTTTTGTTTTATTTATGTGGTGGATTACATTAATGGTTTTTCTGATATTAAACCAGCCTTGCATACCTGGTATAAATCCCACTTGATCGTGGTGAATTATTTTTTTGATATGTTGTTGAATTCTATTGGCTAGAATTTTGTTGAGGATTTTTGCATCTATGTTCATGAGGGATATAGGTCTGTAATTTTCTTTTTTTGTGATGTTTTTACCTGGTTTTGGTATCAGGGAGATGGTGGCTTCATAGAATGAGTTGCGTAGTATTCCGTCATTTTCTGTGCTTTGAAATACCTTTAGTAGTAGTGGTGTTAACTCTTCTCTGAAAGTTTGGTAGAACTCTGCAGTGAAGCCATCCGGGCCAGGGCTTTGTTTTGTTGGGAGTTTTTTGATTACCGTTTCAATCTCTTTTTTTGTTATGGGTCTATTTAGTTGTTCTACTTCTGAATGTGTTAGTTTAGGTAGGTAGTGTTTTTCTAGGAATTCATCCATTTCTTCTAGGTTTGCAAATTTGTTAGAGTACAATTTTTTGTAATAATCTGATATGATTCTTTTAATTTCAGTTGGTTCTGTTGTGATGTGGTCCTTCTCGTTTCTTATTCGGGTTATTTGTTTCCTTTCCTTTATTTCTTTAGTCAGTCTAGCCAATGGTTTATTGATTTTGTTAATTTTTTCAAAGAACCAGCTTTTGGCTTTGTTAATTCTTTCAATTGTTTTTCTGTTCTCTAATTCATTTAGTTCAGCTCTAATCTTTATTATTTGTTTTCTTCTGGTGCCTGATGGATTCTTTTGTTGCTCAGTTTCTATTTGTTCAAGTTGTAGGGACAGTTCTCTGATTTTGGCTCTTTCTTCTTTTTGTATGTGTGCATTTATCAATATAAATTGGCCTCTGAGCACTGCTTTTGCTGTGTCCCAGAGGTTTTGATAGGAAGTATTTTCATTCTCGTTGCATTCTATGAATTTCCTTATTCCCTCCTTGATGTCTTCTATAACCCAGTTTTTTTCAGGAGGGTATTGTTCAGTTTCCAAGTATTTGATTTCTTTTCCCTAGTTTTTCTGTTATTGATTTCTAGTTTTATTGCCTTGTGGTCTGAGAAGATGCTTTGTAATATTTCCATGTTTTGGATTCTGCAAAGGTTTGTTTTATGACCTGATATGTGGTCTATTCTAAAGAATGTTCCATGTGCGCTAGAAAAAAAAGTATAATTTGCAGCAGTTGGGTGGAGAGTTCTGTATAAGTCAATGAGGTCAAGTTGGTTGATTGTTGTAATTAGGTCTTCCGTGTCTCTATCGAGCTTCTTACTGGATGTCCTGTCCTTCTCCGAAAGTGGTGTGTTGAAATCTCCTACTATAATTGTGGAGGTGTCTATCTCACTTTTCAGTTCTGTTAAAATTTGATTTATGTATCTTGCAGCCCTGTCATTGGGTGCATAAATATTTAATATGATTATGTCTTCCTGATCAATTGTCCCTTTTATCATTATGTAGTGTCCTTCTTTATCCTTTGTGGTAGATTTAAGTCTAAAGTCTATTTTGTCAGAAATTAATATTGCTACTCCTCTTCTTTTTTGCTTATTGTTTGCTTGATATATTTTTTTCCATCCTTTGAGTTTTAGTTTGTTTGCGTCTCTAAGTTTAAGGTGTGTCTCTTGTAGGCAGCATATAGACGGATCGTGTTTCTTTATCCAGTCCGAGACTCTCTGTCTCTTTATTGGTGCATTTAGTCCATTTACATTCAGCGTAATTATAGATAAATAAGTGTTTAGTGTTGTCATTGTGATGCCTTTTTATGTGTGTTGTTGACAATTTCATTTTTCCACATACTTTTTTGTGCTGAGACGTTTTTCTTAGTAAATTGTGAGATCCTCATTTTCTTAGTGTTTGACTTTATGTTTGTTGAGTCGTTAGGTTTTTCTTGGCTTTTGTCTTGAGTTATGGAGTTGTTATACCTCTTTGTGGTTACCTTATTATTTACCCCTATTTTTCTAAGTAAAAGCCTAACTTGTATTGTTCTGTATTGCCTTGTATCACTCTCCATATGGCAGTTCTATGCCACCTGTATTTAGTCCCTCTTTTTGATTATTGTGATCTTTTACATATTGACTTCAGTGATTCCCTGTTGTAAGCATTTTTTTTTAAATTAATCTTAGTTTGTTTTTGTGATTTCCCTATTTGAGTTGATATCAGGATGTTCTGTTCTGTGACCTTGTGTTGTGCTGGTATCTGATATTATTGGTTTTCTGACCAAACAATATCCTTTAGTATTTCTTGTAGCTTTGGTTTGGTTTTTGCAAATTCTCTAAGCTTGTGTTTATCTGTAAATATCTTAATTTCGCCTTCATATTTCAGAGAGAGTTTTGCTGGATATATGATCCTTGGCTGGCAGTTTTTCTCCTTCAGTGCTCTGTATATGTCATCCCATTGCCTTCTTGCCTGCATGGTTTCTGCTGAGTAGTCTGAACTTATTCTTATTGAGTCTCCCTTGAAGGTGACCTTTCTTTTCTCCCTGGCTGCTTTAAAATTTTTCTCTTTATCTTTGGTTTTGGCAAGTTTGATGATAATATGCCTTGGTGTTTTTCTTTTTGGATCAGTCTTAAATGGGGTTCGATGAGCATTTTGGATAGATATCCTTTCGTCTTTCATGATGTCAGGGAAGTTTTCTGTCAGGAGATCTTCAACTATTTTCTCTGTGTTTTCTGTCCTCCCTCCCTGTTCTGGGACTTCAATCACACGCAAGTTATCCTTCTTGATAGAGTCCCACATGATTCTTAGGGTTTCTTCATTTTTTTTAATTCTTTTATCTGATTTTTTTCAGCTGTGTTGGTGTTAATTCCCTGGTCCTCCAGATGTCCCAGTCTGCATTCTAATTGCTCGAGTCTGCTCCTCTGACTTACTATTGTGTTGTCTAATTCTGTAATTTTATTGTTAATCTTTTGGATTTCTACATGCTGTCTCTCTATGGATTCTTGCAACTTATTAATTTTTCCACTATGTTCTTGAATAATCTTTTTGAGTTCTTCAACTGTTTTATCAGTGTGTTCCTTGGCTTTTTCTGCAGTTTGCCTTATTTCATTTGTGATGTCTTGAAGCATTCTGTAAATTAGTTTTTTATATTCTGTATCTGATAATTCCAGGATTGTATCTTCATTTGGGAAAGATTTTGATTCTTTTGTTTGGGGGGTTGGAGAAGCTGTCATGGTCTGCGTCTTGATGTGGTTTGATATGGACTGCTGTCTTCGAGCCATCACTGGGAAACTAGTTTTTCCAGAAAATCCGCTAAAAAAAAAAAAATGCAGTCAGATTCCTATCAGAACTGCCTTTGGATTATAACCACCACCTTGTTCACTGTAAGGATGAAAGTCTGAGATTTGGATCATATATTCTTGGCTGTAGCTGGTTCTGTGTTTTCAGTCCAATTAGGGGTGGATTTTTGGTCCCTGGGTTTTTTGTAGTTCCTTTTCTCAGGCCAGAAGAGTGGGTTAGGAAAAGACCAAAAGAAAAAAAATAAAAGGGGGGGGGGAAGCAAAGCCGCCGCGGAGCCGGAGCCGTTCTCCCTCTGGCTCAGGAAATTCCAATGTTAATGAAGCCGCCTGGGGAGGGTGGGGGAGATAGGAGAGTAGCACCTCAGAATATAGCCAGAGTTGCTTGTCTTACTTGGAATGACTATTTTATCTGAGATTCCTGAGGGGCGTGTCGCCTATGTGCGCTGGCTGTGTGGAGCTTGCCCCCGGGGATCTGGCCCACTGAAGCCATGGTCAGATCCTCCGCTGCCAGTCCCACGCCCAGCGTCAAGGTTCCCCTGCTGAGACGGTGCACTCCCGACTCCAAAATCAGTCGCTGCCTCCCGGGGACTTCTCGTCCCTCTAGCCATGGCGCCGCGCTGCCCTTGCGGACCAGCTGGGCCCCTCCCGGGGTTAGTTCAGGGGAGTGGAGCTGCTCCCCGTGCTTGTGCCATGACAGCACCCAGTCAAAAGCCCGGTGGCAAGATTACCCGGCTGGGATGCTGCACTCCCAGCTCCAAGACCAGTCACTGCCTCCCGGGGACTTCTCACACCGGCTGCGTTGCCACGCCACCCGCGCAGACAGCTGGGCCCCCTCCCGGGGTGAGTTCAGGGGGGTAGGGCTGGGCCCCTTGTTTGCGCTGTCAGCTCCCCTGGGCCCTGCCCTAAATTGGGCGCCAAGGTTACCTGACTGGGACGCTGGCTCCAGGCTCCGAAAACAATCACTGCTTCCCCGTATTTGTTTGTTTTCCATCTCTAAATCTGTGTTTGTTGTTCAGGGTTCATAGATTCTTATGTGTGTGATCGATTCACTTGTTTTTCCGAGTCCTTGTTGCAAGAGGGATCCGAGGTAGCGTCTACCTAGTCCGCCATCTTGGCCTCGCCCCCAAAGGTGGACATTTTATAATGATAAAACATCAATTAATCAAGAAGATTTAACAATCATAAATATATACACTCCCAACATTGGGGCACCTAAATATACAAAGCAAACACTGGTAAAATTAAAGAGAGAAATAGATAGCACTACAATAATAATTGGAGACTTTGATACACTACTTTCAATATTGGAAAGAACATGTAGAAAAAAGATCAATGAGGAAACAGAGGACCCGAATGACACTATAAACCAACTAGACTTAACGGATATATAGAACATTCCACCCCAAAATAGCACAATATACATTCTATTCGAGTGCACATGGATCATTCTCCAGGATAGACCACATGTTAGGTCACAAAGCAAGTCCTGATAAATTTAAAAAGATTGAAATTGTACAAAATATTTTCTTTGACCACATCTGAGTGAAGCTAGAAATCAATAACAGAAAAAAAAAATCTTGAAAATACACAAATATATGTAAATTACACAACACACTATTAAACTACCAATGGGTCAAGGAAGAAATCAAAAGAGAAATCACAAATTTCTTAGAGTCAAATGAAAATGAAAGCACAATATACCAAAACTAATAGGATGCAGCCAAAGCAGTATTCAGAGGGAAGCTTATAGCAATAAATGCCTATATGAAAAAGGAAGAAAGATCTCAAGTTGACAGCCTAACTCAACAACTCCAGAAACTACAAAGAGAAGAACAAACTAAGCCTACCAGAAGAAAGGAAATAACAAAGACCAGAACATAAATAAAATTGAAAACAGAATAACAACAGAGGGAATCAATACAACCAGAAGTTGGTTCTTTGAAAAGATGAATAAAAGTGACAAACCTTTAGCTAGGCTGACAAAGAAAAGGAGAGAAAAGATGCAAATAATCAAAGTAAACAACAGAAGAGAGGACATTACAACTGACTCAATAGAAATAAAGAGAACTACGACAGGCTATTATGAAGAACTGTATGGCAACAAACTGGATAACCTAGGTGAAATGGACAAATTCTTAGAAGCACACAACCTACCCAAACTGACTCAACAGGAAATAGGAAGTCTCAGCAGACCCATAACAACTGAAAAGATTGAAATCAGTGATCTCCCAACAAAAAAAAGTCCTGGACCAGATGGCTTCTGTGAGAAATTCTACCAAATACTAGGAGAAAAATTGACACCAATACTGTTAAAACTCTTCCAAAAGTTAGAGAAGGAAGGAATATTCCTTAATTCATTCTATGAAACAAACATAACCCTGATACCAAAACCAGACAAAGACACTAAGAGAAAAGAAAACTATAGGCCAATATCCCTTGTGAATATAGATGCAAAAATCTTCAACAAAATACTAGTGAACAGAATCCAACAGCATATTAAAAGAGTTATACACCATGACTGTCTTAGTTATCTAGTACAGAGAAGCCCAGGTGGTGCAGTGGTTAAGAGCTACGGCTGCTAACCAAAAGGTCGGCAGTTTGAACACACCAGCTGCTCCTTGGAAACCCTGTGGGGCAGTTCTACTCTGTCCTATAGAGTTGCTATGAATTAGGATCGACTCAGTGGCAATGGCTTGGGTTTCTTTCTTTCTTTTTTTTTTTTTTTTGCTATAATAGAAATACCACACATGGTTGGCTTCAACAAACAAGTTCATTTTCTCACAGTCTAGTAGGTTTTTTTTTCAGTAGGTTAGAAGTCTGAATTCAGGGCATCACCTCCAGGAGAAAGCTTTCTGTTTCTGTCAGCCCTGGGGGAAGGTTCCAGTCATCAATCTTTCCCTGGCCTAGGAGCTCTGAACAGGGACCTCCAGTCCAAAGGACATGCTACGCTCCCGGTGCTGCTTTCTTGGTGGTATGAGGTCCCTCTGTCTCTCTGCGGTCTTCTCTCTTTTATACCTCAGAAGAGATTGGCTTAAATTGTAGATTAATTTTGTAGATTGAGCCTATGTAACTGTCACTAATCCCATCTCATTAACATCATAGAGATAGGATTTACAACAGATAGGAAAATCACATCAGATGACAAAATGGTGGACAATCACGTAATACTGGGAATTATGGCCTAGCCAAGTTGACAGATATTTTTGGGAGACACAATTCAACCCATGACAAATGACCAAGTGGGATTTACTCCAGGAGTACAGAGATGGTTCAACCTTAGAAAATCAATCAACATAATACACCACATCAATAGAATAAAAGAAAAGAACCATATGATCATCTCTATGGATGCAGAAAAACCATTTGATAAAATCCAACACCCTTTTTTGATGAAAACCCTAAAGAAGATTAGAATAGAAGGGAAATTCCTCAGTATAATTCAGGGAATATATGAAGAGCCAACAGCCAACATTATACTTAACAGAGAAAGACTGAGAGCTTTCCCCTTGAAATTGAGAAGAAGACAAAGGTGCTTTCACTCACCACTTCTGTCCAATATAGTATTAGAAGTCCTAGCTACAGCACTAAGACAAAAACAAATATAAGGCATCCAGATTGCAAAATAAGAAGTAAAATTATTTCTATTTGTGGATGATATGATCCTATATATGGAAAATCCCAGAGTCTACAAGAAAACTTCTAGAGCTAATAGAGGAATTTAGCAAAGCTGTAGGGTACTTTTTTTTTTTTTTTGTAGGGTACTTTTAGTAGGGTACAAGGACAATAAACAAAAATCAGTTGGGTTTTTCTATACCAGCAATGAGAAATATGAAAGGGAAACAATTCCATTCAAAATAGCGTCTAAGAGAGTTAAATACCTAGGAATCAATCTAACCAGGGATGTGAAGGATTTATAAAATGAAAACCATAAAACACTGCTGAAAGAAATCTAAAACCAAAATCAAACAAAGCCCACTGCTGTCGAGTTGATTTTGACTTCATAGTGACCCTGTAGAGACTAAAGAAGACTTAAACAAATGGAAAGATGATCCCATGGATTGGAAGACTTAATATTGTTAAGATATCAATATTACCAAAGCGATCTACAGATTCATCACAATCCTGATCAAAACTCCAACAGCCTTCTTAATAGAAAAACAAATCCTCAACTTTATACAGAATGGCAAGTGGCCCCAAATAGTTAAAACAATGTTGAAAGAGAAGAACTAAGTAGGAAGACTCACGCTTAGTGATTCTAAAATATACTACACAGCTACAGTAATCAAAACAGCCTGGCACTGGTAAAATAACAGGCACGTACATCAAAGGAATAGAATTGAGTCCAGAAACGAACACACACATCTATGGTCAACTGATTTTTGACAAGGGTACTAAGTCCATTAGAGGGAAAAGAAGTGACTCTTTAATAAATAGTGCTGGGAAAACTGGATTTCCACACACAGAAAAATGAAACAGGATCCAGGCCTCACACCATACACAAAAGCAAATTCAAAATGGATTAAGGACCTAAATGTGAAAACTAAAACCATACAATTCTTAGAAGAACAAGCAAGGGCAATACTGTCAGGCTTAGCTTTCAACGATGGATTATCTAATATAATAACAAAAGCACAAACAGCAAAAGACAAAATAAATGGAATCTCATAAAAATTAAAAACTTTTGTTCATCAAAAGACTTTGCCAAAAAAGCGAAAAGACAAGCTGCTGACTGGGAGAGTATCTTCAGAAACCACATATCCAACAAGAATCTAATAACCAATATGTACGTACAACTTTGACAACTTAACAGCAAAAAGACAAATAACCTGGTCATAAAATGGGCAAAGGACTTGAATAGACATTTCAACAGAAGGACGTTCAAATGACCACTGTCAAAGACATGAAAAGATGTTCTGTGTAATTAGCTGTCAGAGAGATGTGAACCAAAACCACAGTAAGATACCATTTCACTCCCATCGAGATGATTAAGATTGAAAAAAAAAAACAACAGAAAATAACAAATGTTGGCAACTATGTGGGGAAGCCGGAACTCTTATCCATTGCTGGTGGGAATGCAAAATGGTACAGCTGTTGTGGAAAACAGTGTGGCGATTCCGCCGAAAACTAAAAATAGACCCAGCAATGCTATCCCTAGGAATATACACAAAAGACTTGAAAGCAGAGTCTCAAAAAGAGACTTGCACACCAGTGTTCGTCGCAGCACTATTCACAATAGCCAAAAGGTGGAAAAAACCTAAATACCCATCAACAGATGAATGGATAAACAAACTGTGGTCCATACATACAATGGAATACTACTCATCCAGTAGGAGAAATGAAGTCTTGATACGTGCTACAGTATGGATGGAGCTTGAAGACATTGTGCTGAACAAAATAAGCCAACAACAAAAGGACAAATATTGTATGTCCTCGCTTATATAAAGACAAGAAAAGGCAAATGTATGGAGACAAAAGATTATTAGTGGTTATCAGGGGCAGGAGGGAGGGGGAAAAGGGGAGTTAATGGTGATGGAAAAATCGTATTGATTAAGGGTAGGGTTGCACAGTCAATTATTGTAATTGCTGTCGATAAGTTGTACATCTGCAAAAAGTTGAATTGGCAAAAGTTGTGTGATAGGTACATTTACAGCTATGACAAAAAAAAGAGTTCCTGCTGAGGCTGATTATGTACAACCAAATACTTCATGAGATTTTGTTCTTTGGTTTAGAGGCTTAGGGTCATGATTTCATGGGACATCCCAGTTTAATTGGCCTAGTAACTTGTTTCGTGCCTCTGTTCTGCCTCCTACTTTGCTGCGTAGTGCCTGAGGTCTTAAAATCTTGCAAGTGGCCATCCAAGGACTCTATTCATCTGGAGCAACAGAGGAAGAAGGATTGTCAGGAATAGGAGGAGGATATGGAATGTGTGACTAATTGCCTCCATGAACAACTGCCTCCTTTGTCATGAGACCAAAACCGAGTGGTGCCCAGCTATCATTACTGAATATTTAGATCAAAGGTTCCATAGAAGAATCCTGGCCAAAAGGGAGAACATGCAGAGCAGAACTTCAATTCTCATGGATTCCAGACTTCTTGGAGCCGTAGTGGGTGGATGAACCCCTAAAACTATTACCCTGAGATAATTTTTAAACCTTAAACCACAAGTATCCCCTGAAGTCTTCTTAAAATCAAACATCTGAGTCTTCCTGATGTGGCATGACTCAAAATGAGAAGAAACAGCTGCAAACATCCATTAATAATAGGAAAGTGGAATTGTACAAAGTATGAATCTAGGAAAATTGGAAGTCATCAAAAATGAAATGGAATGCCTAAATATCAATATCCTAGGCGTTAATGAGCTGAAATGAACCGGTATTGGCCATTTTGAACTGACCAACTATATGGCCTACTATATGGTCATACATAGCATGACGAATTGAAGAGAAATGACTTCCCATTCACTAGCAAAAAGAATATTTCAAGATTTATCCTGAAGTACAATGCTGTCAGTGATAGGATAATATCAATACACCTACAAGGAAGACCAGTTAATATGACTACAGTTCAAATTTAAGAGGAAATTGAAGATTTTTACCAACTCCTGCAGTCAGATATTGATGAACCATACAATCAAGATGCATTGATAATTATTGGTGATTGGAATGGGAAAGTTGGAAAGAAGAAGGACCGATAGTTGGAAAATATGGCCTTGGTAATAGAAACAACTCTGGTGATCACATGATAGATTTTTGCAAGACCAACGACCTATTCATTGCAAATATCTTTTTTCAAAAACATAAATGGTTACTATACACATGGACCTCACCGGATGGAATACACAGGCATCAAATCAACTACATCTGTGGAAAGAGGCGATGGAGAAGCTCAATATCATCAGTCAGAATAAGGCCTGGGGCCGACTATGGAACAGATCATCAACTGCTCAAATGCAAGTTCAAGTTGAAGCTGAAGAAAATTAAAACAAGTCCACGAGAGCCAAAGTATGACCTTGAGTATATCCCACCTGAATTTAGAGACCATCTCAAGAGTAGATCTGATGCATTGAACACTAATGACTGAAGACCAGACAAGTTATGTGATGACATCAAAGACATCATACATGAAGAAAACAAGAGGTCATTAAAGACAGGAAGGAAAGAAAAGACCAAAATGGATGTCAAAAGAGACTCTGAAATTTGCCCTTGAACATAGAGTAGCTAAAGCAAACAGAAGAAGTGATGACGTGAAGGAGCAGAACAGAAGATTTCAAAGGGCAGCTCGAGAAGACAAAGTAAAATATTATAATGAAATATGCCAACACTTGGAGTTTGAAAACTAAAAGGGAAGAACGCACTCGGCATTTCTCAAGCTGAAAGAACTGAAGAAAAATTTCAAGCCTCAAGTTGCAATTTTGAAGGATTCTATTTTTTTTTTTATGGGCAAGATATTGAACGACACAGGATGCATCAAATGAAGATAGAAAGAATACACAGAGTCACTGTACCGAAAACAATTGGTCAATATTCAGCCATTTCAGGAGGTAGCATATGATCAAGGTGTTGAAGGAAGTCCGAGTTGCACTGACGGCTCTGGTGAAAAACAAGGCTCCAGGAATTGATGGAACACCAGCTGAGATGTTTCAACAGACAGATGCAATACTGGAAGCACTCACTGATCTATGCTAAGAAATTTGGAAGACAGCTACCTGGCCAGCCACTGGAAGAGATCTATATTTGTGCCCATTCCAAAGAAAGGTGATCCAACAGAATGCAGAAATTATCAAACAATATTAATATCATACACAAGTAAAACATTGCTGAAAATAATTCAAAAACGGTTGCAGCAGTGCATTGACAGGGTACTGCCAGATGTTCAAGCCGGAGAAGAATTGATGCCTTTGAATTACAGTGTTGGCAAAGAATATTGACTATACCATGGACAGCCAGAATACTTAACAAATCTGTCTTGGACGAAGTACACCAAGAATGCTCCTTAGAATCAAGGATGGTGAGACTTCATCTTACGTACTTTGGACATGTTATCAGGAGGGACCAGACCCTGGAGAAGGACATCATGTTTGAGAAAGTAGAAAGTCTGTGAAAAAGAGGAAGACCTTCAACGAGATGGATTGACACGGTTGCTGCACCAGTAAGCTCAAATATAGCAACGATTGTGAGGATGGCATGGGGCTGGGTAGTGTCTTTTTCTGTTGTACATAGAGTCGCTATGAGTCAGAGCTGCCTTGATGGCACATAACAACAATTACAACAGTAAAAAAGGTCTGCCTTGAGCATTATGCTCTTTTAAGAAGTATCTTACCAGATCAAATTGACAATAGCAACTTGAAAGATTAGATAGGAACCTTAGGGGGCAGTGAATTTATCCTAACAGGGGAAAGACAACTCAGAAAAGGAGGGTGAGAATGGTTACACAACTTGAAGAATGTAATCAATACTACTGAATTGTATATGTAGAAACTGTTGAATTGGTGTGTGTTTTGCTGTGTATATTCTCAACAGCAACAACAAAATAAATTAAAAAAAAAGAAATAAACATTGAGTGCCTACAATATGTACGACTACACTGTTCTAGGTACTGGGATAGAGCAATGCACAAAACAGAAAAAAAAAAAGTATATATGCCTTATGGATAATACATTTGCTAAGAAGAGACAAACAACAACAAAAAAAAAAAATGTATAATAGCAAAATATAGAGTGTATCAAATGGTGATGTGGGCTATTGAGAATAATAAAGCAAGGAGATGCAGGGGTGGGAGTGAGGGTAACCAGGGAAAGCCCTTTTGTGAGGTGACATCTGAATAAAGGCCTGAAGGAAATAGGAACCCTGGTGGTGTAGTGGTTAAGTGCTACAGCTGCGAACCAAAGCGTTGGCAGTTCGAATCTGCCAGGCGCTCCTTGGAAACTCTACGGGGAGGTTCTACTCTGTCCTAGAGGGTCGACTATGTGTCAGAATCGACTTGACGGCACTGGATTTGGTTTTTTTGGTTTTGCCTTGAAGCTGTGAGGGAGAAAGGCATTCTAGGCTAAGAGAAGAGCAAGTCCAAGCCCTAAAGCGGGAACATACTCGCAGTGTTCGAGGAACAGCAAAGAAGCCAACATGCCTGGAGCTGCGAGGACACAGAGAAAAGGGAGTCCCACCCAGCTGATTCTGACCCGTGGCGACCCCACGTGTCGCAGAGCAGAATTGCTCCCTAAGGTTTTCTCGGCGGTAATGTTTGTGGAAGCAAACCACCAGGCCTTTCCACCGTGGCACCACTGGGTGGGTTTGGACTGCTGACTGTTAGGTTAATAAACCTCCACTCAGGGACACCTAAACGAATGGCAGATAAAGTCAAAAGGACTAGATTACACAAGGCCTTGGAGACTACCATAAAACCTTTAGATTTTACCCCAAGATGGCAAGCTGGAGCCCTGGTGGCACACTGGTCAGGACCTTGGTTTTTAACCAAAACATTGACAGTCTGAATCCACCAGCTGCCCCCTGGAAACTCTATGGGGCAGTTCTACTTTGACCTATAGGGTTCCTATGAGTCAGAATCAACTCAACGGCAATGGGTTTGATTTTCTGGGAGTTTTTTTTTTTTTTTTTTTTAAATTGTTATTGTGCTTTAAGAGAAAGTTTACAAATCAAGTCAATCTCTCACATAAAAACTTATATACACCTTGATACCTACACCCAATTACTCTCCCCCTAATGAGACAGCCCACTCTTTCCCTGCAACCTCTCTTTTCATGTCCATTTCACCAGCTTCTAACCCCCTCTACCCTTTCATCTCCCCTCCAGGCAGGAGATGCCAACATAGTCTCAAGTGTCCACCTGATCCAAGAAGCTCACTCCTCACCAGCATCCCTCTCCAACCCATTGTCCAGTCCAATCCATGTTTGAAGAGTTGGCTTCGGGAATGGTTCTTGTCCTGGGCTAAAAGAAGGTCTGGGGGCCATGACCACCGGGGTCCTTCCAGTCTCAGTCAGACCATTGAGTCTGGTCTTTTTATGAGAATTTGGGGTCTGCATCCCACGGCTCTCCTGCTCCCTCAGGGGTTCTCTGTTGTGTTCCCTGTCAGGGCAGTCATTGGTTGTAGCCGGGCACCATCCAGTTCTTCTGGTCTCAGGATGATGTAGTCTCTGGTTTATGTGGCC
Organism: Elephas maximus indicus; assembly: GCF_024166365.1. Lineage (NCBI taxonomy): Eukaryota > Metazoa > Chordata > Mammalia > Proboscidea > Elephantidae > Elephas > Elephas maximus. Next base: position 233,191,344 of record NC_064820.1, on the reverse strand, counting down.
CTGTCTCTTGGGCTCGTAATCACCTTCTGTCCTTGGTGTTCTTCATTCTCCTTTGATCCAGGTGGGTTGAGACCCATTGATGCATCTTAGATGGCTGCTTGCTAGCGTTTAAGACCCCAGACGCCACTCTTCAAAGTGGGATGCAGAATGTTTTCTTAATAGATTTTATTATGCCAATTGACTTAGATGTCTCCTGAAATCATGGTCCCCAAACTCCTGCCCCTGCTACACTGGCCTTGGAAGCATTCAGTTTATTCAGGAAACTTCTTTGCTTTTGGTTTTGTCCAGTTGTACTGACCTTCCCTGTATTGTGTGTTACCTTTCCCTTCACCTAAAGTAGTTCTTATCTACTATCTAATTAGTGAATACCCCTCTCCCACTCTCCCTCCCTCCCTCCTCTCGTAACCACAAATGAATATTTTCTTCTCAGTTTAAACTATTTCTCAAGTTCTTATAATAGTGGTGTTATACAATATTTGTCCTTTTGCAACTGACTAATTTCACTCAGCATAATGCCTTCCAGGTTCCTCCATGTTATGAAATGTTTCACAGATTCCTCACTGTTCTTTACTGATGCGTGGTATTCCATTGTGTGAACGTACCATAATTTATTCACCCATTCATCCGTTGATGGGCACATTGGTTGCTTCCATCTTTTCGCTATTGTAACAGTGCTGCAATAAACATGGGTGTGCATATATCTGTTCATGTAAGAGCACTTATTTCTCTAGGATATATTCCAAGGATTGCAATTGCTGGATCATATGGTAGTTCTATTTCTAGCTTTTTAAGGAAGCGCCAAATTGATTTCCATAGTGGTTGTACCATTTGACATTCCCACCAGCAGTGCAGAAGTGTTCCAATCTCTCCACAGTCTCTCCAACATTTATTATTTTGTGTTTTTTGGATTAATGCCAGGTTTGTTGGAGTGAGACGAAATCTCGTTGTAGTTTTCATCTGTATTTCTCTAACGGCTGATGATCGTGAACATTTCCTCATGTATCTGTTCGCTACCTGAATGTCTTTTTTTAGTGAAGTGTCTATTCATATCTTTTGCCCATTTTTTAATAGGATTATTTGTCTTTTCATGGTTGAGTTTTTGTAGTATCATGTAGATTTTAGAGATCAGGCACTGATCGGAAATATCATAGCTAAAAACGTTTTCCCAGTCTGTAGATAGTCTTTTTACTCTTTCGGTGAAGTCTTTGGATGAGCATAGGTGTTTGGTTTTTAGGAGCTCCCAGTTATCTAGTTGTTCTTCTGCATTCTTAATGTTTTGTACACTGTTTATGCCATGTATTAGGGCTCCTAACATTGCCCCTATTTTTTCTTCCATGATCTTTATCATTTTAGATTTTATATTTAGGTCTTTGATCCATTTTGAGCTCGTTTTTGTGCATGGAGTGAGGTATGGGTCTTGTTTCATTTTTTTGCAGATGGATATCCAGTTATGCCAGCACCATTTGTTAAAAAGACTGTCTTTTCCCCATTTAACTGTTTTGGGGCCTTTGTCAAATATCAACTGCTCATATGTGCATGGGTTTATGCCTGGATTCTCAATGCTGTTCCATTGGTCCACGTACCTGTTGTTGTACCAGTACCAGGCTGTTTTGACTACTGTGGCGGTATAATAGGTTCTAAAATCAGGTGAAGTAAGGCCTCCCACTTTGTTCTTCTTTTTCAGCAATGCCTTATTTATCTGGGACCTCTTTCCCTTCCATATGAAGTTGGTGATTTTTTTCTCCATCTCATTAAAGAATGTCCTTGGGATTTGGATTGGAATTGCATTAAATGTATAGATCGCTTGTGGTAGAATAGACACTTTCCCAATATTAGGTCTTCCTATCCATGAGCAAGGTATGTTTGGTTTCTTGCAGAAGTGTACTGTAGTTCTCTTTGTATAAGTCTTTTACATCTCTGGTAAGATTTATTCCTAAGTATTTTATCTTCCTGGGGGCTACTGTAAAGAGCATTGATTTGGTGATTTCTTCTTTGATGTTCTTTTTGTTGGTGTAGAGGAATCCACCTGATTTTTGTATGTTTATCTTGTATCCCGATACTCTGCTGAACTCTCCTATTAGTTTCGGTAGTTTTCTGGAGGATTCCTAAGGGTTTTCTGTGTATAAGATCATATCATCTGCAAATAGAGATACTTTGACTTCTTCCTTGCCAATCTGGATGCGCTTTATTTCTTTATCTAGCGTAATCGCTCTGGCTAGGACTTCTAGCACAACGTTGAATATGAGCGGTGATAAAGGGCATCCTTGTCTGGTTCCCGATCTCAATGGGAATGCTTTCAGGCTCTCTCCATTAGGGTGATGTTGGCTGTTGGCTTTGTATAAATGCCCTTTATTATGTTGAGGAATTTTCCTTCTCTTCCTATTTTGCTGAAAGGTTTTATCATGAATGAGTGTTGAACTTTGTCAAATGCCTTTTGTGCATCAATTAATAAAATCACGTGATTCTTGTCTTTTGTTTTATTTATGTAATGGATTACATTAATTGTTTTTCTAGTGTTGAACCATCCCTGCATACCTGGTATGAATCCCACTTGGTCATGGTGAATTATTTTTTTGTTATGTTGTTGAATTGTATTGGCTAGAATTTTGTTGAGGATTTTTGCATCTACGTTCATGAGGGATATAGGTCTGTAATTTTCTTTTCTCGTGATGTCTTTACCTGAGTGGAGCTACCAGTCCCTAGGTCCCTGATGTGCATAGGAGAGAACCTTGTTTAACAGGCAAAGCAATGCCAAACATCACTCACCTCTCCACTGCACAGCTGAAACAGTTGGAGTTTGCCAACAAGGGCCTATTCTCCCGAAATAGTCCCACACAAGTCCATGCAGAAGGGAAAGGTGCTCAAAGTCCATGGATGGTTTATGCCTGGACAGGAGCTGCTTCTGTCCTGAGTTCCCCCAGTTAGTGGAGGTAGCAAATTATCTTTTCCCCCAGACGCAAATTTTTTTCTTCCCCAAGGCCGGGAGGATGGCTCTAGGTGCTCAACAGTGCCTATCTCATTCCCATGGAATTCAGCTGCTGAAGCCAGTTTGCGGGTGGGGGGTGTGCGTTAAAATATACGCAAGTACTTAGCTTTTGCGGAGAGCACCGTTCTCCTCAGGTTCTGGAGACGTGAGTAGGCTGCGTGGCTGGCTGCTTCTCCCTCAGGAAACTGCAGCCGAACGCTAGTACCAGCCCACGTCGCTGCCACTCCGGGAATGGGACCTGAGGGCTCCCTGCGATTCATGTCCAGTGACCCCTCTCCACTTCTGAACGGTCTCTTCCTCCCCTGCCCCTCAGTTCGTTTTCTAAGCTTGCCTTTGAAGCTCAGGGCTCCCAGCTTGTCACAAATATACTCCTTTCGCTTGCTTCTTCAGGTCTTTGTTGTAAAGAGGGCTCGCCGGAAGCGTCTGTCTAGTCCGCCGTCTTGGCTCCGCCTCCGGAGTTTTAGGATGGCAAGCTATTGCAGGGTTTCCTGTGGAGTGCTAAGAAAAAGAAAAAATGAGCGCGGAGGTAGGGGTTAAGCTCATACCTTTTCTGACAACTTGACATCTCATAGAACACATGGCCAACACCCCTCCAGGTCCTGAGCCGTGGCCTTACTGGACTGTAGAATATTTCAGAAAGGAAGCAAGTTGTTGCAGTGATTATCCTTTTACTGCAGCCGGACCCAAACATGATGTCTTGGTCCTGCCACGCTGGCGCTGCTGCAGTAAACCTCTGGTGTTACCTGCATCCAGGATAGATCCCCAGGAATGGGATTCATGGATCAAAGGATGTGCATATTCAAAGTTAAAATAGGGAAAACAAGACTACTTCCCAGGACAGCTGTAGCAGGTATGTTGCCACCAGCAGTCTAAGATGGTGGCTGCTTTCCTGCATCCTGCTTGGCCTGGGTGTTAATGATTCTTCTCAGTGTTTTCCAATCCAGTGTCAGTGTGGCCAATGGAATCACAGTGTTGCTTTGACTTGCTATTGCCCCACTAAGTTGTGTCACCTTTCAGTTGTTTACTGGTATTTTGGACTTCTTCTTCCTAAGTAGTAAGTTCAGATCCTTAACCCTGCAAGGGAATTTCTCCCACCCTGCATTCTCCAGGTGTTTGATGTTCTCAAACCTCCTTTTATTTTCTTTTCAAAACTCCATTTATGTAAATAATAATAATAATAGTGTTTCGCTTTGCAGTTAGAAGAGATCTCAGAGGGTATGCCTGCTCTGTGCAGTGTCTCTAACTGAGGGAGGGAATGAAGGGGCACCAGACCTTTCTTCTCCGCAACAGGAGCAGACCATGCCTCACATAGCACAGGAGGAATATCACACAACCCAAGCCCTGGACAATTCTGGTCTTTGACCTCGTGACTTTGAGCAGCCACTTTGCATCAGTAAGCCACTGTTTTCTTATCTCTAGAATGGGGGTGTTTTCCGAGGCCTCACTAAGATAATCTTTTTTTTTTTTTTTTAAACATACTCTCAATGCAGGGAGGTACTATTATTTGTATGCTGGCAAAATAACTTGAAGGTACTAATATTATTCATCACTAAACCTCCTTCCTCCCCCAATTCCAATTTGAAAGCTAAGAGCTTTCTGCTGGAGGCACTCATATTCTATCTCTTACCAGAAGTCACTGATGGTCTGAGTGCTTCCAGTCTGAGCTCCAGCCCACAACGTTCCTGGTGGATCATGGTGCTGCCTCCAACTGTGTGTCCCTCCTTTGTCTCACCCACAGTGTGAAACCAGTCAGCTCAGGAGCTAGATGAGACTTGCCAGGTGCAAACTGTCAAGATAGGCACACTGGAGAGGCTGGTAGAGCATCTGTGCCTGCCCTCCTGAGTGGTGGCCTCTCCAATGTCACCACATTCCTGGGTACCTACAGAACCTTCAGGTCCTAGACCTGCTGTTCCTGATGTGAGTGCCCAGCCCCTCCATAGCACAGTGACTCCTTGGCCACCCACCGGCTATATTCCTTGGGAATGTCACCTTACCTTTCTGAGCCTCAGTTTGCACCTCTGAAAAGTGGGTTGGTAAGAGAACCAACTTGCTAGAGTTATTGTAAGGATTATATGGGATAAGCCACAGTAAGTGCTAACCCAGAGCCTGGCTCTGTGGAAAAGGCTGCTGGAGGGGCTGGGGTTGTTCATATGTATTATTTTCCTCTCCCCCATTAAGAAGTTGTCTTTCTCACTCACTGACCCTGTGCCCTGGAGTAGGCCTATTTTCTCATATGTAAGGGGAGTTCAAGATTCCATGTTGTGGGTCACATCCTGGTGTAGCTGGAACAGGGATCCATGGGCACCTGCAGAGGGACCCCAGGCCCACTCAGATATTGGTGAAGGGACTGACTGGGGTTCATTTATACACCCACGCACACGCATATGTGCACACACACACAGAGACAGACACACACACATATCTACTCTGTGCAGACACTTTTCTAGGCATTTAGCATCATTCGGTGAATAAAATAGACAATAATCTCTGCCCTCCTGGGTTTCCAACCTAGTCAGGAGTCAAACAGTATCACCAAACATTACCGACAGGTAGTGTACAGAGCACATCAGATGTGATGCCCTCATGACCTCCTCTACAATCAACTGAAAGAGTGAACTTTGGGTCAAGAAGGGGCTTTTGATCGCACATAAGAATGGGAGCTTGTGAGGAGGCTGTGGCTGGCGAGGGGCTGGGCAGAACCCAGAGTCCCATGCATCTTATGGTGTCCGCTAGAGGAAGGAGTTCTGGGAACCTCCCCTGCGGGAGGAAGGCAGTAAGAGAGCTGTGGACGGAGCCCTGGATGTTGTAGAGAGCAGAGGGGTGGCTGGGGGCTCGGTGGACTCTGAGAGAATCCATCCCCACCATAGTCCCCTCGCAGCTCTGCTGGTATCCTCCCCCAGTCTGGGATCCCAGGAGATGTAGGGAGAAACTTGCTCCCAAGTCTACTGAACCTCAGAGGTGTGTGCTCAGCTGCATGTAGGGCTGGGGTGGATGTGGCCCTGCCCTCTGGGATAATAGTGTCATGGGAAGACCCACACATGCATGTTGGAAATAAGGCAGTACACTGGTGCACAAGGTATAGGCTAGGGAGTCACAAAGGCCCTGGGAAGCCTGGGGCAGGACAGACTCTGTTTATATCCCCGTCCATCAGATATTTATGCAGAACCAACTGCGTGCCAGCACCAGGCAGTGAACACGCAGACACAATCCCTCCCTGCCCTTGTGGAGTTTAGTTTCCAGTGGGGCAGGAACAGAGGTGACAGATAGAGGAGTATGCCAGGATTCTCTGAGGAAGGGGAGTTGGTCAGACGATTGATCAAGAGCTTCTTGGGATCAAGGTTCTCTGCTAGCCCCCTGCTTGACCAGGACAGTCATTGCCAGGACAGACAGTGTGGGCTTGGGGAATGGTGTGGGGCTGGCTTCTGGAAGGGCACGGTCAGGTGCAGGGGCCTAGCCCCCTGCAGGAGTGCTGTGGGTCGGCAGTGTGGCAAGAAAAGGCAGGCTTCTGACCCTGCTGTTCACCCACCTACCCCCAGGGCCATCTCCTTCATCCTGGGCACCGCCTGGGTGGGTACCCACAGGATTTCTGTCAGCTTCTGAACTTTCTCTGCATCAAGGTGCTGGTGGCCTGTGCACATCTCAACATGCCTGACTTGGACTTGGAGTACTGTGTCCACCTTCTCTTTGCCCAGCCGGAGCACCCTGAGCCAACTGAAGCTGAGCTAGAGGGTGAGCAGGACTGGGCGTGGGAGCGTGCTTGCATGTGAGGAGGGGTCGGGGCTGGGTCACACAAGGAGGAGCTCCAGAGGCTGGTGTTGGTCCAGAACTCAGAGTAACCTCAGACTACCCACCTGGTGGGCTGCAACCTGGCAAAACTTTTAGTGTTCACGCTCTTGAACTTTTTTTTTTACACTTTATTTTTTGTGGCAAAAATGTACACAGCAAAACACACGATGCAATACTTTCTACATTTACAACTCAGCGATGCTGATTACATTCTTCGAGATGTTCAACCATTCTTGCTATCTTTTTCCAAATTATTCCACCATAACATAAACTCACTGCCCACTACGCTTCTCATTTAACCATTCGAGTTGCTGCTATTTGATCACATACAGATAATTCTTTAAAAGAGTACAATGTTCGAGGCAAACATTCTTTACTAATTAAGCCAAATTATTGTTTGGCTCAAACATGACTTACAGGGATAGTTTTTGTTTAAGGTTTACAGATTACTTCAGGGCAATAGTTTCAGGGAGTTCACCCAGCCTCAATGGCTCCAAAACGTCTGGATTCCCTGAGTTTGAAATTCTGTTCTACATTCTTCACCCCCCCCCCCGCCTTTTTGATCAGGATTCTTCTACAGAATCTTTGATGACAATGTTCAGATATGGTAGCCGGGTACCATCCCACTCTGGTGTCATGGCAAAGGAAGTTGATCATGGAGGTAATCAGACATTCCTTTCACTTCTTCCTCCAATCCCTGACTCTCCTACTTCCTCTGCTGTTCCAGGAGAAGAGAGACCAATTGTTGTACATTGGATGGCCTCTTGCAGGCTTTCAAGACCCCAGACACTACACGATGAACTAGCAGGTAGAAGAGAAACACTAAAAATATTAGGCCAATTGACTGGAATGTCCCATGAAACCATGACCCTAAACCTCAGAAAAGGCAGTCATGCTAGTGAACTTTTCTCCTCTTGAATGTCTAGCACCAGGGCCAAAGCCAGCTCTAAAGCTGGCTCAATAGCTAGCTAGTGACCAGTCTACTACCAGGAGTAGCACAAGCTCCAGAGCTAGAGCTTGAGCTAGCTCCAGAGATGAAGCCAACTCCAGCACTAGCTCTAGCAACCCATGTGGAGCTAGAGCTAGCTCCTGTACCAACATCAGTACTCATGATAATGCAAGCGAGAGAGAGAGCCAACTCCAGCAACAGACCTGTACTAGCTCCAGAGCTAGAGCGAGGACCGGCTACTGAGCTAGAGCTAGGGCCAGCTATTAAGCTAGTGCTAACTCGAACCCAAGTTCTTGCATCAGCTCCAGAACGAGAGTTTCAGCTCCAGTTTGTCAGTTCCATGACTACAGCTGGCATCAGCTACTGAATTAAAGCTAATCCCAGGGCCAAGCTTAGCACCAACTCTAGAGGTAGTCAAGTCTATCACTGACTCTAGAGTTGGAGCCAGTCCTGGCACCAGCTCCAGAGCTAACGTTCATGTTATGCTCCAAGCAGGAGCCAGCTTCAGCCCCACCTTTAGCACAAGCTGTAAAGTTAGAACCATCTGGTCCAGCACAATTTTTCAGAGGTAGAGCCTGCTCTGGCACCATCTCCAGACTTGCAAGCCAGTTTCAGATTCAGCTCCAGAAGCAGCTCTCACATCACTTCCAGAGTAAAAGCCAGCAACATTAGCCACTCTGGTATCGCCTCAAGTACTAGCACCTGAGTTAGAGCCAGCCAAAGAGCTAGAAACATCTCCAGAAATTGTTCCAACACCCCTCCTGAAACAGAGCCAGCTTCTTAAGGAACACCAGTGCTATATATAGCAACAGCTAGAGAGCTAGAGGTTAGCCACGGCTGCTAACCAAAAGGTCTGCAGTTTGAATCTACCAGGTGCTCCTTGGAAACTCTATGGGGCAGTTCTACTCTGTCCTACAGGGTTGCTATGAGTCGGAATCAACTTGACAGCACTGGGTTTTTTTTTTTTAATACAGAGCTAGAGCCAACTCCATCACCAGTTCCAGTACCAGTAGCAGAGGCAGAGCCACCTCCGCTGTCAGGTCTGGCACTGGGACCAGAGCCAGAACCAGCGCCACTGCCAGACCCAAACCTAGTGCCTCCTCTAGGACCAGATCCAGAGGCAGAGCCAGCTTCAGCATCTTCTCCAGTATCAGTTCCTAAGCACAGCCAGCATTAGCTCCAGCACCAGAGTTTTTCTGCCCCTCACCTCTCTTTGCTGTTTTCTTTTTGGTAGTATTTTCTTGTTTTTCATGTATTTATGTATTTTATGGTTTAAGCTTTACGACTCACATAAAATTCTCCAATTTTAAAGTGTGTAACTCAGTGGCTTTACCTGCTCTCACAACACTGTTCGACCATCACTACTGTCTCATTTCAGAATATTTTCTTCATCCTGAACAAGCGCTCCATAACCAGTAAGCAGTTACTCCCCATTACCCATTATGGACTGAACTGCATCCTCCCAAAACGTTGTCAACTTAGTTAGGCCACAATTCCCAGTATTGTGTGGTTGTCCTCCATTGTGTGATCTGACAGAATTGTCCTGTGTTATAAATCTTAACCTCTGATGTTAATGAGGCAAGACACAATCTACAAGATTAGATTTTACTTTGAGTCAATCTGTTTTAAGAGGGGTGAGCAGGGAGGAGAGAGACCTCATTACCATCAAAAGCCAGGAGCAGAACTAGTCCTTTGGACTCGGAGGTCCCTGTGCTGAGAAGCTCCCAGACTGGGGAAGACTGATGACAACAACCTTCCCCCAGAGCTGAGAGGGAGAAAGCCTGCCCCTGGAGCTGGTGCCCTGAATTTGGACTTCTAACCTTCTTGACTGCGACAGAATAAATTTGTTAAAGCCACCCATTTGTGGTATTTCTGTTATAGCAGCACTAGATGACTAAAACAATCCCCTACAAACTAGCGCCTGACAACCAATAGTGGGCTTTCTGTCTCTAGGGGTTTACCTACTCTGGATTTTTCATCTAAATGGGACTATATATTATGTGGCCCGTCGTAGTCATCTAGTGCTGCTGTAACAGAAATACCACAAGTGGATGGCTTTAACAAAGAGAAATTTACTTCTTCACAATAGGCCACACATCCAAATTTAGGGCATCAGCTCCATGGGAGGGCCTTCTGTCTCTGTCAACTCTGGAGTAAGGTTCTTGTCATCAATCCTCCCTTGGTCTAGGAGCTTCTTCCTGCAGGAACCTTGAGTCCAAAGGATGCACTCTGCTCCCTGTGCTGCTTTCTTGGCAGTATGAGGTCCCCGTCTCTCTGCTTGCTTCTCTCTTTTATATCTCAAAAGAGATTGGTTTAAGGCATAATCTAATATTGTAGATTTTATCAATCTAACTACCACTAACCCATCTCATTAACATCATAATGACAGGATTTACAACATGTAGGAGAAACAGTGGACAATCACACAATTCTGGGAATCATGGTCTGGCCACATTGATACACATATTTTTGGAGGCACAATTCAATCCATGACATGGCCTTTGTGCCCAGTTTCTTTCACACAGCTTAACGTTTCTGAGGTAAAATCCAATGTGTAGCCTATGCCAGCATTTAATTCCTTTTTTCACTGGCTGAATATCATCCTATTGTATCGATACACTACGTTTTGTTTACTCATTCACCTATCGATGGATGTTTGGGCTGTTTCGCACTGTCTCAGTCACCTAGTGCTGCTATAATGTAAATACCATAAGTGGACGGCTTTAACAAGGAGAAATTTATTTCTTCACAGTAAAATGGGCTAAAAGTCCAAATTCAGGGTGTCAGCTCCAGGGGAAGGCTTTCTCTCTCTGTTGGCTCTGGAGGAAGGTCCTTGTCCTCAATCTTCCCCTGGTTGAGGAGCTTCTCAGGTGCAGGGACCCCGGGTCCAAAGGACATGCTCTGCTCCTGGTGCTTTCTTGGTGGTATGAGGTCCCCAACTCTCTGCTTGCTTCCCTTTCCTTTTTATCTCTTGAGAGATAAAAGGTGGTACAGGCCACAACCCAGGGAAACTCCCTTTACATTGGATCAGGGATTTGACCTGGTAAGGGTTTTACAATCCCACCCTAATCCTCTTTAACATGAAATTACGATCACAAAATGGAGGACAACCACACAATACTGGGAATCATGGCCTAAACAAGTTGACACACACATTTTTTGAGTAACATAATTCAATCCATGACACTCAACTTTTGGCTAATATTAAGTGTGGCATTGAGCCAAGACTGGTGGCTCACCGGGACTCTGCTGGTGAATCAGCCCTAATGCCCATATTAATCCTCTCTAGCTGTTATCAGCTAGTAGTTTTTCTTGGTAAGTGGGGACATGTGGGGTGGGGGCTGTACAGCTGGGAAAGAAATCCTCAGGCCTGTCCTCCTGTCCCACAGGCAGCCCTGAACATGTGCAATGCCATAGCCCCACTCCCAAGTTCCTGACCTACTATCTGGTCTCCTTCAAGAACCACGACCTCTCACTGCAGTCAGAGCTACCAATACCCTTCCTGCCCACCCTCTCAGTGTAGCAGGAGTTCTCAGTGCTGGCTGGGACTCACCCAAAAAGAACTCAGACAGGACCTCTGGGGCTGCCGTTCTTTGAAACAGCCCAGGGTGATGCTGATGGACAGCCAGGACAGTCTCAAACCCTTAAAGAGTAGGAGTTGCTCTGTTAGGCACTGAGGCAATCAAGGCTTGGGATGAGGGGGTGTGCCCCAGCTTACACAGTTGAAGGCAGTGCTTTATTTACAGAGGGGACACCTGGAACCAGGTGACCATCCTTCACGCCAGTGCCTTGAGGTGGACAGCGGAGCTGAGTCCCTACACATCAGCATGTGTCTGCATGGTGAGTGCTCCCTGATGAGTGTTACAGGGCTGCAGTGGCAGTGACGACCTCCTCCAGCTGCTGCAGGAGCTCCTCTGGCTGCAGCGAGAAGGTGCTGGTGTCCACTTTCTGGAAGTCTGGGTTGGCGACCAAGGACGCCAGCACCTCGGTGATCCGACTGACGTCAAAAGCAGCCTGCTGGGTGCCCAGCCTGCTGTCGCCGACGCTCCCCACTGTCCCAGCGCCCATCTCCTTTGCCAGGGTGAGGATCCTCCTTTCAGCGATGACCTTGAGGAAGTGGTAAAACTCTTCGTAATTGATTCCTGTACAGGACTTCATGATCACCTGGGTCGGAGAGGAGAGAGGCCGAATGAGGCACTGCTTGTTAACAGCTTGTTACAACTGACGACCATGGAAAAGAATCCCAAGTTGCAAGGGACCCCAAAACATGGGCCCGGCCCACAAGGACAAAGATTTGGGTACAAAAAAGAGAGACACCCAGGTGGCTCAGTGGCCTCACAGTCATCAGATGTGACTAACTCCTGTAGCCTGGAAACCACAAGGACAGAGTGGCCTTGGCCCTGGGACCTGCTGCACGCCTCCACCATCCCTCCCACATGTAGCCCTGGCCCTGACGAGCCCCTCCTTCATGCCTACAACCCCCGTCATGATTATCCCAGAGCCCACTGCTGGTCTGGTCTCACTGCCTTAGGCTGCACAAGTGCTTATACACAACAGGAGGGAGGCAAGGGCAGCGACACAAGTCGACAGAGAAAAGTCACACTGTGAAGCGCCCTGAATCCCAGGCTATAACTTCTGGAGGAGGGAAGAGAAGATGCCTGTCCCCCCACCTCTGGGCCTGGCCACACCTGGCAGTGGTGGTGCCAGTCAGGCATGGCATCCCTCCATTCACTGATCTCCCGCTGCACAGCATGGAGCTCTTGCTGCAGGAAGTGCCACATGGGGGCCAGGTTACAGCCGTTGACCCAGTTGTGGTTGATGGAGATGGTGTCCTCCTAGAAGGGGCAGGGAACAGGTGGGGCCACGAGCCCACAGCAGGCACTGCCTTTACAAGCCCCCTTTCCCCACAGTCCATGAGCACCAACCAGGCCTCATGGGGCCAGGCCCTGTGGTTTAAGGTCTGGAACAGGACCACAGAGGCCCAGCCCTCTTCAGCCACGTGGCTCCCTCTCCTACAAAGACACCAGCAGACTATCTGTGCTTGCTTAAGGAGAGCAGAGGGAGCTGGGACTGGGGTAATCTATCCACAGCTGATCCAGCACCGGCCCGGGGCAATGCTCAACACTGGCCCGTGGAAGGAATGTGGGAGGGGAACACGGAATGGCCAGGAGGCCCTCAGCAACGCTGTACGAAGGAAGCTAATGCCCCCACACGAGGTCCAGTCAGCTATGGGCTCTCTCAGGGAGATGGCCTGCGCACCGTGGGGCTGCAGGTTGGCACTGGCCTGCGCAGGTACCAGGAGTGCTTCCTGCAGGTGGGCATGCAGGACAGGTGCTGAGGGATGAGGTGGCCTGCAGGCAAGATATGGGGCAGAGGGAGACACGCATATGAGAGGTAGATGGAAAACTCCCAGGGCCCTGTGGGGAGAGGTAGGCGCCTGCATTCAGAGCCCAGCCCAGCCTAGCCTCTGTGGCTCGTTGGCCTCAGGTGTGTCTTCCAGATTTGTCTGGGCCACATCCCAGGGCGCATGGGCAGGGAGGGCCTGCCTTACCAGGTTGTGGACCTGGTGGTGCCAGCCGCTGGGCACAAACAACATCTCGCCTGCTTCCTGCGTGACCTCCAGAGGTGGGCTGCAGCGTGCACATGCTGGGTGCAGACGGACGTCAAGAAGTGTGGGCGAGGTCACATCGTAGGGCAGGCTACCGTGGCAATCCCGCAGGGCTTCTTCCTGCCCGGGCGGAAACAATAACCACTTTTTCCTGCCGCAGATGTTGACAGACCAGCTGAAGGAGCGGAAGATGTCAGCGTGGAACGGAGACCTGTGGCGAGAGCTCCTGGTTCATGCCTGTTGGCTTGGATCTGGTGTTTGTTTCTTCTGGACGAGACTGTCTCTGGTTTACTGAATGCACCATCCTAAAGGCCTCAGAGTAAAGTGGGGTGGCCCCCCTTATTCATGTCGGACAAGCCCCCCTCCCCCACCACCGCCAGCTCTCATATCTGTGCTAAGGAGCTCCTCTTCTCCTGAGAGCCCTGTCCTGCAAGCCAGGTGGGTGGCCTATACCTCCCACACTTGACCCCCAGAATGACTGTAGATGTGCTTGGGGTGGAAGCAGGGAAAACGGGCTGGGTCAGACAGGAAGGGCTTGGGATGCCACCCTCACAGCCCAACTTTATGCCCTAGCTAACCGAAATCTCCAAGAGGTTCTGAGCAAGGGCTGACACACTGGTGGGGAAGGTTCAGGCAGAGGGACCTGAGGCAGTCAGTAGGGAAGGAGAAGGCAGACCCTGCAGCCCTGGGGCAGCTAGCGGGTGCTCAATATTACCAGGTGCCCGTGGGCCCCATGTAGATGAAGCGGTAGTCATCCACATTGATGGCGTCCCAGTATTCGTTCAGCCAGTCTGATGAGAAGTACACTGGCAGGGAGTACACATCCTCCACCGAGGTGTCCCTGTGGAGAGAACCACACATGGGCTGTGGCGGGAGAGAACCACGTGTGGGCTGTGGCAGGAACGGCCCCGAACCCCACCTCTCTCACCCATATCCCTGTGCAGGTCCCCACACAACAACGGGCCTGGCCTCTGTCTGGTTTGGGTCCACGGGGCATTGGCAAATGAGATACAAACAGTGTTCTGAAAAGACACGCACACTGCCCGCTCCACTGACAGGTGAGTGACTCCGGGCTACCGGCTGGAGGCATGTGGCTGCCAACAGCTGGTGCCAACTGCCAGGTATGGGTGGGCCCATCTTAGACCATCCAGCCCTAGTCGGGCCACCAGCTGACTACAACCCCCGAGACACCCAGAGGAGACCTGCGGAGGAATGGCTTAGCAGAGCCCTGTTCAAATTGCTGAGGCACAGCACTGTGAGCAAATCAAATGGTTTTGGGGTCGTTTGTTACACAGCAATGGATAACTGGTAGAGGCAAAGAAGCAGACATTTTAGACCCCTTCTTGCACCAGTTCTGGGATTTTAGCTTCCAGCTGACCTGGGGCTTCTTAACGCATCGTGTGCATTATACTAGCTTTCTTGGCTCTGTGGGCCTCCTTTTCTTTTTCACTAACCCCAGAGAACTCCACCCTCCCTTACTGATGCGAGGCCACAGGGCCAGGTATGAGGACAACCCGTTACTCAGAAGCACTTTTTGCCCTAGCCCTTCCTCCTGGTCCATCCCAGAACTCAACAAATGGGCATCCAAACACAGTAACACGTGAACTAGCCTGAGGGAGTCTCTGGGGAATAACAGGACAACTCTACAAATGCCACACTGAAAAGTTTCTGGATTAGCTCACATGCAAATCTTGGCCAGACGCAACAATAAGGAAGAGCCCCAGTAGCACCAGACCGCTTGTAGTTCCCCAAAACACCATGCCAGTCCCTCTGCCTGGCACGCCTTTGTGCCCCTGGTGAGCTCCTATTTACCTTAAACCCCTTAAACCTTAAAAACCCAGCTCAGACATTACCTCCCTCGTGGCTTCTCCTGACTGCCTGACCCCAGGCCTTCTTCTACCCCTTTTATTTTTTTAGAGTTGCCAGATCAAATAGAGGACACCCTGCGTCATGGACTGAATTGTGTCCCCCTAAATTAAAATACGTCAACTTAGCTGAGCCATGAGTCTCAGTACTGTGTGACTGTCCACTATTTTATGTGATTTTCCTATATGTTGTAAATCCTATCGCTGTGATGTAATAAGACGAATTAGTGACAATTACATTTATGACGTCTACAAGATTAGGTAGTGTCTTAAGTCAACCTCTTTTGAGATATAAAAGAGAGAAGCGAGCAGAGAGACATGGGGACCTCATATCACCAAGAAAGCAACACCAGGAGCACAGCGCAACCTTTAGACCCAAGATTCCTGCGCTGAGATGCTCCCAGACCAAGGGAAGGCTGATGACAAGGACCTCCCTCCAGAGCTGATGGAGAGAGAGAGCCTTCCCCTGGAGCCTGTGCCCTGAATTCGGACCTCTGGCCTACTGGACTGTGAGAGAACAAACTTCTCTTTGATAAAGGCATCCACTTGTGATATTTCTGTCACAGCAGCACTAATGACCAAGACACCCACTCAAAACTGAATTTCAAATAAACAATGGACAATTCTCTAGTATAATTATGTCCCATGACATACCTAACCTAATGGAGTCCCCAGGTGGCACAAACGCTTAAGCGTTCGGCTGGTAACTGAAAGGTTGGCATTTCAAATCCACCCAGAGGTACCTTGGAAAAAAGGCCTGATGATCTACGTCCAAAAGGTCACAGCCATTATAAACCCTATGGAGCACAGTTCTACTCTAAAACCCATTAGTTTGCTATAAGTCAGAATCGACTCAACAGCAACTGTTTATTTTTTTTTTAATTCCAAAAAAAAAATTTATCGTTCATCTAAAACCCAGACGCCCAGAGCCTGACGGTGTTTGGGTCCATGTGTCTGTCTGTTACTGGAGTATGAGCTCCCTGAGAGCTGGACCAGCGCCTGACTGTACCTTATCCACCACAGTCTACCTGGGCAAGCTCTTTGGCCACTGCCTGGTTTGGGTCAACGGGGCACTGGCAAATAAGATACAAACAGCATTCTGAAAAGACAAGTACACTGCTCTCTTCACTGCCAGGTGAGTGACCCCAAGCTACTGACTGGAGACACGTGGCTGCTGACAGCCGGTGCCAACTGCCAGGCGTGTGAGTGGGGGCACAGAATGCCACGGGGGATGCTCTGAGATAAGGGTGTTGGGAGATAGGTGATAGCTACTTTTCATGCACTACTGGGTTGGTCCTGGGAATCAATCACAGGGGCCTGGGTTCTATCCTCACTTCACTTTTTTGAGTCTTAGTTTCCACATCAGTAAAACAGGAATTCAATTGATCACTCATTCATTCAACATGACCTGAGTACCTACTATGTGCGAGGTGCTGTGCCAAGTGGTGGCAGTCTGACCACACTGGTCTCTGCTCATGAAAACAGTAACAGCTTTGGGTGGGGGGAAACAGACACAATGCCCAAGGACTAAATTGGAGAGTACAACGCTGGGTTGGTGTTGGGCTGTGCTGCGGGAGACCACCCTACCCATGAAAGTGAGACGGGTTTCTCAGAGTGGGCATCATTTGAGATGTGTCTTGAGGAGTAAGTGGGAGCTCCCTGGGGATAAGTATGTGGTAGGTGGGGACAGACTGTGAAAGGTTCTGAATGCTACATTAGAGTTTACAATGGCCTTGTCAGTGACTGGAATTTTAAACGTGGGATAGGACACAATCCTGCTAGGAAGATCATTTTGACAACCTTTCAAGGGCCTAACGTGGGAGGGGGCAAGATTTCTTGCAGCAAGCTCAGTCTGGACGCCCCTGCAGCAACCAAATCATCAAAGGACAGGGTCCGAACTGAAAGAGAAGGGGCGGAAAGGAGAGGAAGGTTCCAGGGCATCTGAAAAGAAGGTGGTTCAGGCTTCACGTTGCCAGTTAGACGGGGAGGGTGGAGAAGAGTCCTCAAACATGACTCTGGGCAATCATAGTACAGAAGAGCAGCGTGAGAGGGCAATGTCCTGAAAAATTACACCTCTAACCATGCTGAAGAGAGCAGGTTTCTTTCACACCAACTAAAACTCCTACGTGGAAAAAGAACAGTTCCTCTTAGGGGCAGCTGATGGCCCCTAAGGCGGAAAGCCCTCAGGGGTCATTAACTTCTAGGAAAAGCAGGCCGTGCCACAGTCCCTACTCGGGTCCTTTTACCTGCACAGGTGCCAGTCTTTGAGGTAAAGGCAGCCCTTGGGAGAGGAATAGTTTCCCTGGATGTACTCTTTCCAGTAGCTGATGTACTCTCTGAGGGGCATGTGCTTCTTGGGGTTGGCGTTGTATTCCTGCACTCCGCAGTTGGCAACAGGTACAACCATGTCTCCTGAAACAAGAGGGACGTGCAAGGCTTGTGTTCTGCACGCTGAGCTGCCTTTCCTGAGAGTCATACACGCCGCCCAGCCTCACTGGCCCTGTTCCCACCTCTCCCCAGGCTACCTGTCTCCAGCCACCGGCCCTCCAATGCACTGCCAACACCGTCGCCAGGTGAACTCTCTAGAGGAACCACTGACGCCTCGCCGCCCCCAGACCCTCCAGGGCTCCCCTCATCTGCGGCCTCTAAGGGCACTGGGGCCAGGGCGAGGGTCAGGGTCAGAGCGCAGCGGCTCTAGGACGGGGCGCGCTCCGAGCTGGTAAGGGAACGCCCGCACCACGACCGAACCCTTCCCTTCGGTCCTCACCGTACTTCCGAAGCAGATAATCCAAATCGGGCTTCCCGTCGGGCGTCACCCAGTGCTTCCTGCTGCCCCAGCCCTCAGTGAAGGCGCTGGAGAAAACGCAGGGCACGTTGGGGAGCAGGTAGCCCTTGAAGAAGTCGGCGTAGGAAAACGCATCTGGCTTCTCGATGAAGTCCACGCGGCCCGGGGGCCCGCAGACCCCGTCCGGGAGACGCGCCCCAAGGCCCCGGAAGTGCTTCTCCGCGAGTGCGCGCGTCTCCCTGTCCATCCCGGCGCCCCGGGTTCCGCGTCCGTAAACGGGGCGCAAGGCCGCTGGAGGACGTAGGGAGGTCCCCGGGCCCCGGCGGCGAAACCCAGCCCGGCAAGGGACGGGGGCTCGGAATCCGGCTTCGGCCTCCCAATCTCTGACTCTTTATACCGGGAGGGCTCTTTCGGCGCAAAAGCCGTGGGCAAGGCCGCGGGGCCGGCAGGAACGGAGTCGGCGGGGCACAGACTCACGCAAAGTCAGGGCCGCCCAGGGCCGCCAAGCGGAACCAAGATGCCGAGGGCGCGGCGTTGCTGTCCAACCGCAAACCTCGCGCGCCGGCCCTGGGCACATGCGCACAGTGCGCAGCTGCCTCGCCGGCGCAGGCGCCCTAGTGGCTCGTAGCACCTCTGGCCCAGGTCGCGCTCGCAGCCGCCTGGGAACCGGCGCCTAGCTGCTGGGATTGTCAGACAGCGTCGGCCCGAGGTCTCGCCGTCTTCACGCTTCCCCCTGCGCCTCAGGTAAGCGGCGTCACTAGCCTGCGGTCATTCCTGTGCCCCAAGCCCTTCCGGCCCTCCCCCTGCGTAGTCCTGCCCACCCCTGCCGTTGCCACGGTGATGACTCCCCTTCTCTTCCCAAAGCCCCAGGTCCTTGGGAAGGTGGTGCGATGTGGGCAGGGCTGAGAAACGGGCAGAAGGGCCGAAGGTGGGGTCCTGGGGAATGGTGGGGACCTGAAGGGGCTGCTGAGCGCCTAGGGGGATGTGGGGACCTCGGGGAGGGTGAGGACCTGGAGGAGGTGCTAGAGGGCTTAGGGAGAATGGGGGGGGGACTGGACGGGGTGCTAGAGGGCCTAGGGGGTGGTGGGGACCTGGAGAGGCTTGTGGGCGCTTAGGGGGAGGTGGGGACCTGGAGGGTTGCTGGCGGAGGGGGGGGGGCCTAGGGAGGGTGAGGACCTAGAGGAGGTGCTAGAGAGTTTAGGGTGGGTTGGTGGGGACTGGACGAGGTGCTGGAGGGCCTAGGGGGGTGGTGGGGACCTGGACGGGCTGCCGGGTGTCTAGGGGGATGTGGGGACCTGGGGGGTTGCTGGGGGGGAGCCTAGGGAGGGTGAGGACCTGGAGGTGTTAGAGGGCCCAGGGGGATGGTGGGGACTTGGAGGAGGTGCTAGAGGACCTGGTGGGACCTGGAGGAGGTGCTAGAGGGCCTGGTGGGGACCTGGAGGAGGTGCTAGAGGGCCTGGTGGGGACCTGGAGGAGGTGCTGGAGGGCCCAGGGGGGTGGTGGGGACCTGGAGGAGGTGCTAGAGGGCCTGATGGGGACCTGGAGGAAGTACTAGAGGGCCTGGGGGGGGGATGCTGGGGACTTGGTGGGGCTGCTAAGGAAAGGGGATGAAGAAGCGCCAGGATGGTGTGGAGGAGTGAGGGCAGGGTTTTCAGACAACCACATCAGCTGACCGAAGTGGGTGGGACATCTGAGTAGGGAGGAGGATCCTGTCAGGGTCTCAGCTTGTTGAAATAAAATCTTGTCAACACTGACATATCCACATCAGTATGCAAAAAAAGAAAACAGATTTCTTTTTGTGTAAGCTTGACAGGTCATATGTCTGTTGACAGTCCGAGATAGGGTACAGAGTCTGGGCAGGATTTCACACATTTTATACAGCAATGTAGAAGAAAGAACCATTAAAACTTTTCATCTCCCTGGGGAGAAGAAAACAAAACAAATAGACACACCTTGCGATAGTTTCGTGCACATCTCGTGAGAGAGCCTGAGTTAACCTTGGAGGTGTGTGTTTACAGTTCTGGGTCAGAGGCCTGTGGTCTTGCATTGTACAATCTGCAGACTAGGTTTTATCTCCTTTCTCGCCAGAAAGCCAGCCTGTCAGTGTTTCAGGGGACATCCTAATGGGAGAGGAGGAGCAACTGCCTCCTCTTTATTAAGCAAAGAGGACTTCATTTTACTTACCCTGAAAATCTAGGTAAGAAAGGTTCCTGGAGATGCTGGTTCTCTGATTCTTGGAGGGAGCTTTTGAGGGAGGGCCCTTTCCAAGGTGTGTGAAGTTAACCCAGATGGAGATGAGGGAGGATCAAAAGTGGAGAAAGAGAAGGACCAAGGTCTTTGGACCAAGGACCAAAGTGAGTGTTGGGAGTCTCTGAGACCCAGGTAGAGGAGAGGTCTGAAGTGGGGCAGAGGAGCATTGTGGCTTGTGGTGGAGAGTCGTTTGTGGCAGGTGAGGCAGAGTGCAGGGATTGTGTTATTCTGTGTGTAGTAGCATCTGTTCCCAACCTGCTGTGGTGAGGATGGAATCACCCGTAGTCCCACCTAGAGATTACGATTTTTTAATTTTTTGCTGTAGAACCTATCCTTCCAGACTGACTTATTTATTTCCTCTCTCTCTACACAGACACAGATACACACACACACAATCTCTCTCTCTCTCACACATGTTCTATAATGTATATGCTTAAATGTTTGCTGTTTTTAGCTTGTCTTTTTTTAGTTAACAGTATACTGTTGGTATCGTTATGCATATTGACCAGGTGTTCCTTTTTTATCTAATTCCAGTTGTGATGAGTGCAGATCATGGGAGGCAAATGGGAAAGGTGTGGGAAGCATGTTCCTAATTGCCTGAAGATTTGGGACGTATGGTTTAAAATTTGCCTCATAGGAAAGAATATGAAATTCCAATAGGCACTGCCTGGGAGGAGTTCTAGGATTCCTGGAGCTCCCAAAGTTCTGTGGTTAAGACTAAGTTTCCTAAGAAAGGCAAAGTTTCGGACCAGGAGGTCCGTGTATGTGCTCCCCAGGATTGTTGGAGGGCATCTGAACTGGTAACTCAGAGTAGGGGATTGAGCTCTCATTTCTTGAGAGCTGACTCTGGGCCAGGTATTTTCTGCTTTACTTCCTCAAATTGCATGGTGGCCCTCTGGTGTTGGCGGCATTCTCACCATTGTACATGCGTTAAGCCTCTGATATAGCTAGTGAGAAGTTGGGCTGGGACTGGAGCTCAGACCTCTGTCACCCAAAAGCAGCGGTTCTCAGAGTGTGGCCCCCAGAGTAGCAGTGCCTGGGAACTGGTTATAAATGCATCTTCTTGGACCCCACCCAGACCTACTGAATCAGCAACTCTGGGGGCGGAGCCAGTTTGAGGCTCACTGCTCTAGAGCTTGTGACTTCCCAATGAAGGGGTGCCGCAAAAGAGCCAGAGAGAACAGCAATAAGGAGGAGTTGGAAGCCAGCACTCTGTAGGAAATGCAGCAGGAATGATGTAAAATCTTAGTTCCTCTCGCTGAAACCTTAGAACGGCGGTACTTCATGGTGCCTGCCCTGTGAATAGGCCGTGTTGTTGCAGTAAAATACCCCCAATCGTAACCCGGTTTCATCCTCCCAGGCTGAAAATGGGAGCCTCTGAGGGAGTGGAAACGGGTATGAGGGAGCAGAAGGGAAAAGTAATGGAAAAAACAAAGCACCTGCCAGTGGCTGCTGCAGAGACACTGTGGCTACTGTTCTGACTACTCAGCCTTCTTTTGGTCAGGAGTTACTGGAAGGTGTGTGAAATGTTGCTTGTTCTGTTAATTTGGAAACTAACTAAAAATAGGGTGTTTACTTGATAGTGAGTCTCACCAAAGGGGCACATGTGTGATGGAAACGCTGAAAGAGATCCATTATATAAGTTGCAGGGCATTGTAAGTGCAGTCCCCTGGGGTCACTGACTTCTCCGTGAGCTTCACTTCTGTTGATCAGCATCAGACGCCCTTGGGGTGCCAGGCCACAGTCTCCCCTCTCTAATTCAGCTCTTCATGTTTGCTGGATCAGTGGAGGTCTACAAGTGTTTTCCCTGGTCCCAGCCACAGCAGGCAATAACAGTTACGAACTCTAGGAATTTAGCGTGGATTGGAGAGATGGATTAGCATGGGAAGGCAAGAAGGCTGCCCACAGTGGACATGAGTTGCTGTTTCCACGTGATATCATCTGTGGTTCATTCAACACGTTTATTGTTCCTGTTGTGCTGGTGTTATACACAGGCCTCTCTTCTCGTGATGTTCACCTTCTAGTGTGCAGACGGGTTGATAGATGTGTAAGCAAGTAAGCAAACACACTGGAGTTGTAGGTGCTGGGAAGGGTGTGAGCAGTGCTGTGGTGGCAAGGAGGAGCTGGTGAGGGGTCCAAAGAGAGGAAGAGGGCCTCCGAGCAGAGACCTGAAAGAAGTCTGGGGGAGAATATTTCAGACGGGGCAGACAGTAAGGGGAAAGCCCTTGAGGGAGGAATAGAAAGGACGCTGGGGAATGGAGAGAAAGTGTTGGATGACGGGACTGGAGGTCACATAGACCCTGTTAGGCCACAGTGAGGAGTTTGGACTTCACTTGAAGTATGATGGGAAGGGTTTTTGGCAGAAGAGTGACATTTTCTAATTCTGTTTTTTGAGTATCATATTGGCTGATGGAAGGAGAATGAGTGGTGGGGGCAGAGTGAACCAAGGAGACCAGTTAGGGGTTGTCCAGGGGAGTAATGACTGCATCTTGGACAGTGCTGTGGCCAAGGGGATGGAGAGCAGTGGACTGATGCAAGGTCTGTTTGAGAGGTACAACTGCCAGGACTTGCTGATAAATTGTTTGGAAGGAATGAGGAAGAGAGAGATCTAGGATAAATCCTGGGCCTGGTGGCGCTGTTTATTGAGATAGCATATTTTTAAACTGATGAAATGATCTAGGACAGGGATAGGCAAACTGTGGCACTTGGGCCAAGTCCAGTCCTGGAATACAGCCACATTCCTTTGTTTACCTATTGTTGATGGCTGCTTTCACCTTACAGAGGCAGAGCTGACTGGTAACAGCCTGTATAGTCCGCAAAGCTTAAAATATTTACTGTTCAGCTTTTCACAGAAAATGCTTGCCAACCCCTGGTCTGGGGGAGATGGAGAAGTTGTTGGTGCTGGGGAGAGAAGGGCTGGAATCCAGAGCAGGGACACGGCTTCCTGTGGACTGTTCATGGGCATGGGAGGAAAGGCAGGACACCTGGGGACAGGTGCAGGCAGGAGTGTTGATTTGGTGGTAGGGCCAGGAGGTCCTTAGCTGAGAGTGAGTAAGGGAGGAAGGGTGTGGGGTGGGTTCAGGCGCGGTCATGTACAAGTTTGGGCTACAAGTATGAATTTCAGGCATTATGGAAATGTTTTTCTCACTTTTACCCTTCCATTTATTCTTTGTTGACTTTGGTTTGTTGGGAAAGATGCCATGGAAATCTGTGGTAGGAAACAGTTGTGGCCACATGTTTCTCCTTTTGCTCCTTCCTTGGCATTTGTGAAATTTGAATACGTTTTTCATATTGATTATTCTTTGTCCCAAAAGTAAGAAATGTTTTGGTTCTCTTAACTTTTTCTTTTCTTTCCTTTTTTTTTTTAATTTTAGAATATCGTAGAGCTGGTGGCTGGTGTTGTTCTTAGGTCTTTTAATCATTTTAAAGGTGGAGAAACAGAGTGCCAGAAGGTGAAGTAACTTTTCCAAAGTCATAAAGTTTGTGGCGGAGCGGGAACTGGAACTCCAGCATGCTTCCTCTGATGCTGCAATGCCAGACTCAGTAACTCTTTGGGAAATTTGTGCATAATTTCACTCAGTGTTCATGGAACAACTTCCCCTAGTTGCTATAGGGTCACTGTGAGTTGGAATCGACAGCAACGGATTTTTTTTTTTTTGGTACATACTCAAGAATGCTCAAAAACAAAAACCAAACCCAGTGCCATCGAGTTGATTCCGACTCATAGCGACCCTATAGGACAGAGTAGAACTGCCCCCATAGAGTTTCCAGGGAGCGCATGGTGGATTTGAACTGCCAGCCTTTTGGTTAGCAGCTGTAGCACTTAACCACTACACCACCAGGGTAACCAAGAATGCTCAGGATCAGGTAATTGTTAATTTCAATTTCCACACTATATCAAGCCCTCAAAGTAATGGGGATACAGCCGTGAAAAAGATAGGGCCCCTCCTGCCAGGGAGCTGACACTCTGTCGGGGCGGGGGGCAGGGTGGAGGGTCACTACAGCTTAGTGTGGCTGAACAGTTGGGGCTCCTTACAGCCAGGAGGCCAAGAGGCAGAGCTGTTTTTAGGGGCTGACAGGTGCTGCAAGCACACCAAGTACGTTGTTGGAATAGAGGCCTGAGGCTCCTCGCCCCACTCCTGGGTTTGTCTTAGACTTTGAAAACACATTGGTATCACTATGTACTGTGAAAACCATGTTTAAAATGATGTGGTTCACCCCCCACCCCAATTCTGAGAAATAGATACCTTTTCTATTATTCGTAGTCCAGATGACTGTTCAGTGACCTCTGTGGTGGCAGGGACAGAAGAGCACTAGCAGACTAAGTGCATTGCTCACTGGTTATCTCACAAGTAGGCGATTTAGCAGTACACAACTCACTGTGAGTACTCGTTTGTCCGGGCGTGATATACCAAAGGTCTGTAAAGACCTGGTTTCCTCGTCTGATGGTCGGGAGAGCCTCAGGCTGGTAATGCTGCTGCTGCTGCTGCTGCTGCTGCTGCTTCGTTTTCTTTCCCTCAGTACAAAAGCCAAGCACTCAGGTGACTGTTTCTTTCATGAAAAAGGTCTAATAAAGACAAACTTTTAAAGTCCACTCTGGTTTGTTCAAGATCAAGAGGCAGTTGTTCAGACAGAACAAGGGGATACTAAGTGCTTTGAAGTCAGGAAAGGTGTGCGTCAGGGTTGCATCCTTTCATCACACCTATTTGATTTGTATGCTGAGCAAATAATCCAAGAATCTGGACTATATGAAGAACAAGGAATCAGGATTGGAGGAAGACTCATTAACAATCTGCATTATGCAGATGACACAGCCTTGCTTACTGAAAGTGAAGAGGACTTGAAGCCCTTACTGATGAAGATCAAAGACCACAGCCTTACGTATGGATTTCATCTCAACATAAAGAAGACAGAAATCCTCACAACTAGACCAATAAGCAGCATCATGATAAGTAGAGAAAAGATTGAAGTTGTCAAGGATTTCATTTTACTTGGATCCACAATCAACACCCATGGAAGCAGCAGTCAAGAAATCAAAAGATGCATTGTGTTGGGCAAATCTGCTCCAAAGGACCTCTTTAAAGTGTTGAGCAAAGATGTCACCTTGAAGACTAAGGTGCCCCTGACCCAAGCCATGGTATTTTCAATCACATCATATGCGTGTGAAAGCTGGACAGTGAATAAGGAAGACCGAAGAAGAGTTGACACCTTTGAATTGTGTTGGCGAAGAATATTGAATGTACCATGGCCTGCCAAAAGAACGAACAAATCTGTCTTGGAAGAAGCACAACCAGAATGCTCCTTAGAAGCAAGGATGGCGAGACTGCATCTTTACATATTTTTTTTCGACATTGGTTAACAACCCTACAGTAGGTCAACACTGTCCCTTCTGGACCTTGGTTTCCCTATTACCAGCTTTCCTGTCCCCTTTTAACTTCTAGTCTTTGCCCCTGGGCTGGTGTGCCCCTTTAGTCTCATTTTGTTTTATGGGCCTGTCTAATCTTTGGATGAAGGGCGAACCTCAGGAGTGGCTTCCTTACTGAGATAAAACGGTGTCCAGGAGTCATTCTCTCAGGGTTTCTCCAGTCTCTGTCAGTCCAGTAAGTCTGATCTTTTTTTGTGAGTTAGAATTTTGTTCCAGCTCTGTCTGGGACCCTCTATTGTGATTCCTGTCAGAGCAGTCATTGGTGGTAACCGGGCACCATCTAGTTGTGCTGGACTCAGTCTGGTGAAGGCCGTGGTAGTTGTGGCCCATTAGTTCTTTGGACTAATCTTTCCCTTGTGTCTTCAGTTTTCTTCATTCTTCCTTGCTCCTGAAGGGGTGAGACCAGTGGAGTATCTTAGATGGCTGCTCACAGGCTTTTAAGACCCCAGACCCTACTCACCAATATTATTTATCTTTAAATGTGTGTGTTCTGTCTCCTCACCAATGTACTCATTTGGGCCTAAACTGTGTATTATATGTCCTTGAATGTCTATATTCCAAAACTATGACTTTCTCAAAATTGATGCTTATACAAAATACTGGATGATGCCTGTAGGATGCACTGCTGAGGTGTCAGTGGACTTCCAGGGAACCTTGACCAAGAATGCAGTCTGCTCCTTCCTCCATAAAATGGTCCTTCCAACCCGACCATTTTAATTTATATTAGTCCCGCTACTGATGCTTTCGCATACCTTACCTCGTTTTATTTTATGATGATGACGACGTTCTTGTACTTAAATTATGGCAGCTTTCTTTTAGGCTTGTCCTAATTTCAGGTACTAGTAGTTCGTAGTGCTGGTGATCTGGACAGAAGGGTAAATAAGAATAGCGGATTGGCATATATGCAGATCTGGGAAATTTGGGCATGCCATTTCTGTTGTGATCAAGACGTTCTAGAATGTATTTGTGAAATATTTGTACCTTTCATAAAATTTAAATTTATTATTTTGGTGATGGAGTTGTCAGTGTGCTCTTCTCTTCATCATGGTCATGTTTGTTTCTTTTTGTGATCAGGTGTTGTCTGTAGCCAACTCTGATCAAATGGTGAAAACTACTGATGCCAAATGGCAGATTTCAGGCGTGGTGATGCTCTAGCAGTCATAAAAGAAATGTATTCATGAAAGAACTGTAGACTCTTCTCATTCCTAATGCATGAGCTGATGGATACTTTACATATAATAGTAATCACACACATGTCATATGTTATGTATTATATGCCAGGTACACACAGCTTTCCTATATCAATTCAGTTAACCTTACAACTGCCATCTGGGATTGGTACAATTATTATCCCCATTTTACAGATGAGGAAGTAGAGGCAGAGAGGCTAAGTAACTTTCCTGGTATCACACAGCTAGCAAAAGGCAGAGCTGATTAACTGAACTCTAGTATGTGTATACCTTGAGTGGGAACACCTGCCAGCTGTCTGCATGACATACATGCATTGGTGGTAGTCTTCTAGCCATGCTTTTGCCTACGGCAGGAATTTCACATGTTTTTGAAATTATAGTGTCCAGCCAAAGTTTGGTTTTACTGCTCCTTTCATATGTGCATTCATTTTTTATTTTAATACAATTATGTATTGTTAATAACCATTTACTAGATCTTTTATTAAAATATCACGTGTGGAAACATTGAGTAAATCTTAAGTACAGAAAACACACAAATGTTGAATTATAACAAAATGAATACAACGTTGTAATCACCACCCAGGGCAAGAAATGGAACATTACCGGCATCCCTTCAGCACCCTCCCTTCCTTTTTTCCCAAACGTAACCACCATTCTGATTTCCTATTTTTGAACTTGTCATATGCACATTTTTAAAATGAATTAAAATTTGGCTGAAAAATTTGAGGAAAATTTTGATATCCCCTTGAGTCAAATGGAAAAATTCTGTAGCATTCTAAGTTGATACAGTGGGTTTGTGGGGTTTGTGGCTTAAATAGTTTTTTTTTCTTTTAATCGTTGTGAAGATATAAAGAGCACAACATTTCCAAATTCAACATTTTCCACATGTACAATTCAATAAAACCAATTACATCAATCATGTTGGGTAATCATCACCAGTTTCTGTTGCCAAATTTTCCATCCCCGTAAACAAAAACTGCTCCCTAACCCTGTCTCTCCTAACCCTGGTAATCACTATTAAACTCTGATTTCTGTACACTGGTTTATTCTAGATAATTCGGATTAGTGTCATCCTACACTATTTGTCCTTTCGTGGTTGACGAATTTGACTTAGCATGATGTTTTCATGGTTCATCCATGTCAGAGCAAGTATTAGGACTTTATTTCTCTTTATGGCAGAGTAATATGCCATTGTATGTACGTACCTCATTTTGTTTGTCCATTCGTCTGCTGATGGACATTTGGGTTGTTTGCACCTTTTGGCTATTGTGAATAGTGCTGCAACGAACACTGGTACATGGTATCTGTTTGCATCACTGCTTTCAAACCTCCTGGGTATATACTAAATGGTGGAATTCCTGGATCATACGGTAGCTTTAGATTTACATTTTCTAGAGTGGCTGTAGCATTTTGCATTCCTTCCAGCAACAGACGAGAGTTCCAATTTCTTCGTAGCCTCACCAACATTTGTTATTTTCAGTTTTTGTAATCTTAGCCATCCTAGTGGGAGTGAAGTGGTATCTCATTGTGGCTTGGATTTGCATCTCTCTAATGGCGAATGACATTGAGCATCTTTTGATGTGTTTGTTGCCGTTTATATGTCTTCTTTGGTGAAATGTCTGTTCAGGTCCTTTGCCCATTTTTCAACTGAGTTGTTTTTTTTTTTAATCTTGTTAAGTTGTAGGAGTTCTTTATGTATGTTGGATATTAAACCCTGAGCTGACATATGGTTCCCAACAATCTTGCCCCATTCTAATAGGTTGTGTCTTCTCTTTGTTGGTCAAGTCCTTTGAGGTACGGAAGTTTTTCATTTTGATGCGATCCCGTTTGTCTATTTTATCTTTTGTTGCTTGTGCTTTTGGTGTCGTATGTAAGAATCCATTCTTAAAAACTAAGTCCTGAAGATTCACTCCTATGTTTTTTTTTCTCAGAATTTTATGGTTTTAGGCTGTATATTAGGTCTTTGCTACATGTCTTAGGCTGGATTCTCTAGCGAAGCAAAACCAGTAAAGTATAAATACATGAAGAGGTTTATATCAAGGAAATGGCTCCTGCAGTTGTTCTGGCTGGAACCTCCCAAATCTGTAGGTCAGACTGGAGGCTTCTCCTGATTCACGTAGCCACAGGGGCTGGCGAACCCAAGATCGGCAGGTCAGACAGCAGGGCTCTTGATTATAGGCCGTGAAGACCGACGAATCCTAGATTGGCAGGCAAGAGCATAGGTAAGCTGCTAGCTCAAGTCCCAAGAACCGTAGGTCAGATGAACAGGAGCCAGCTGCAGGATCCTAAGTCGCGATCATAAGTCTGCGAGCCTTGCCAGAGAGTCCAGTTATATTCGGCACAGGCCACAGGCCCAAGGAAACTCCCTTTCAACTGATTGGCTACTCACAGCAGGTCCCATCATGGAGGTGATCACATTATATCAAACCTCATCGTGAAAGTGATCACATAATCATATGATTGCCAGGCTACACCATAACTGCCAAACCACTGAGAATCATGGCCCAGCCAAGTTGACAAGCAGTCCATCCCTGGTCGACTTAACATCTATACACATTTTTTTAAACTGTACATAATCCCTGAATAAAGACAACTATGAAGTCATACTTGCATCTAAAATGATACAACTAATATGCATACAACCGAAAATGTACTAGTCCTGTTTACATCTGTCTCAGTCATCTAGTGCTACTTTAACAGAAATACCACAAGTGGATGGCTTTAACAAGGAGAAATTTATTTTCTCACAGTCTAGTAGGCTAGAAGTCTAAATTCAGGATGTCAGCTCCAGGGGAAGGCTTTCTGTCTCTGTCGGCTCTGGAGGAAGGTCCTTGTCATCAATCTTCCCCTGTGAGGAGCTCCTCAGGCACAGAGACCTGGGTCCAAAGGATGTGCTCTGCTCCGATGCTGCTTTCTTGGTGATATGAGATCCTCCTGTCTCTGCTCACTTCTCTGTGTTATATCTCAAGAAATTGCCTCGAGACGCAATCCAATCTTGTAGATGAGTCCTGCCTCACTAACACAACTGCTGCCCATCTTCCCTCATTAACATCATAGAGGCAGGATTTACAACATAAATAGGAAAATCAGGTAATACAAGGATTCATGGCCCAGCCAAACTGATACACACATTTTTTGGGGGATAATTCAATCCATGACAACATCTTATATTATATAAGTGAAGAAAACAAAAGCATCTGATGTGCACGTACAAGGCAGAAATACTCGTAACAATTACAGTCCTTGTTTCTGCAACTGGTCATGTGGTTGTAACTGGTATTTAGAACCACCAGCCTTTCTGTATTCCCTTTGTCCTCGGCAAGCACCTTAGCTGGTCGTGGTTCTTCGTCTGGTGGGGTAACCCAGACCTTCATTCTGGAAGGGTCTGGGCCATTAATAATTACATCGGAATTGGGTTGCTGTAGTTTTCAATTTACGTAATCACAGGGCATGGTAGTAATACTCCGGACATACTCTTCTTTACCTCCATTATGTGATTTCAATTTGATTTCTTCTTGGTAATCTGGATCAGTCACACCAGCCAGTATGGTAACTCCCTTCTTTTCCTGTTGGTCCAGAGGCATAAGGAGCCCAAAGTCGCCACGTGGCATTTTTAACTTCCAGTTCAATGAAATTAGTGATGTGTCTCCAGATGGGACCATTCCTCCCTTGGAAACTAAGACCTCTAGACCCACAGAGCATAGGGTTGAGGGGACAGGAATCAAAAATTTTGTGAGTGCGTCACTAGGGGTAATAGTGAGTGGTGCTACTCCCATTTTTACCCCTTGATTCCCAGACCCGTGGATCTTGGCTATGGGAGAAATAGTACCATATATTGGATGCTGGTTTAGAGCATATACAACCTCCTGGAGAGCATTGCCCCAACCCTGCAAGGTATGGCCACCTAGCTGGTGCCATAATTACATCTTCAGAAGACCGTCCCATCGTTCTATCAAGCCAGCAGCTTCAGGATGATGGGGAACATAGTAAGACCAATGAATCCCACGAGCATGGGCCTGTTGCTGCACTTCATTTACTGTGAAGGGGGTCCTTGATCCAAGGTGATGCTGTGTAGGATACCGTGATGGTGGACAAGGCAGTCTATAAATCCACGGATGGTAGTTTTGGCGGAAGCATCGTGTGCAGGGAAGGCAGATCCATATCCAAAGTAAGTGTCTGTTCCAGTAAGAACAAAATGCTGCCCTTTCCGTGATGGAAGTAGAACCTGCCATCAAGTTGCTGTCTGATCACCTCGAGGCATGACGCCATATCGGGGTCTCAGTGTTGGTCTTTGCTGCTGATAGATTGGGCACTCAGCAGTGGCTGTAGGCAAGTCAGCTTTGGTGAGTGGATGTCCATGTTCCTGAGCAAATGCATAATGTCCATGTCTGGCTCAACGGTGACGGGTTTTTTTTTTCTACTACCATGACCACTTTGCTTATGAGCTCATGAGGGAGCGATGGGAGTGACTGGGGAAAGAGGATGACTGGTTTCCACAGAGTGGTCATCCTATCTACTTGATTATTAAAATTCTCCTCTGCTGAGGTCACCCTTTGGTAAGCATTACATGGGACACAAATATCTTCACTTCTTTGGCCCATTTAGAGAGGTCTGTCCAAATACCTCTTCCTCATACCTCCTTGTCTCCAATTTTCCAAACATGTTCCTTCCAAGTCTCTGATCATCCAGCCAAATCATTAGCGACAGCCCATGAGTCAGTATACAGTCACACATCTGGCCATTTCTCCTTCCAAGCAAAGTGAAAAGCCAGGTGCACTATCCAAAGTTCTGCCCATTGGGGGGATTTACCTTCACCACTGTCTTTCAAGGAGGTCCCAGCAAGGGGCTGTAGTGCTGGCGCTGTCCACTTTCGAGTAGTACCTGCATATCGTGCAGAACCATCTGTAGACCAGGCATGAGTTTTTTTCCTCAGTCATTTGATCATAAGGAAGTCCTCATGAGACCATAGGTACAGACTGGGAGATGGAAGGTAATGTGAAAGGAGTGAAGATCATGGGCATTTGGGCCACTTCCTCATGCAACTTACTTGTACCTTCAGACCCTGGTCAGACCTGATCTTGTGTATACCATTTCTGTTTAATGATGGGTTGCTGTTGTACATGTCTAACTTTATGACTCCTGGGTTAGACAACACCCAGTTCCAGATGGGCAGCTCCCTTAGCCTGCATGGTGACTTGATGACCCATGGTTAAGTGACCAGTCTCTACTGAGGTCCAGTAGTAACAAGCCAAAAGCTGTATCTCAAAAGGAGAGTAGTTATCTGCAGAGGATGTCGGGGCTTTGCTCCAAACTCCTAAGGGTCTGTGCTGTGATTCACCAATAGGGGCCTGCCCTACAGCTGCTAACCAAAAGGTCGGCAGTTTGAATCCACCAGGCACTCATTGGAAACTCTATGAGGCAGTTCTGCTTGGCCCTGTAGGGTTGCTATGAGCTGGAATTGACTCAACGGCATCTGGTTTGTTTGTTTTGGTATAGACTCCAAACAGCATCTCTATTTGTCGTTAACACTTCAAGCACCATTGGATCAGACAGATCATTTGGCCCAAGTGGTAGAACAGCTTGCACAGCAGCCTGAACCTGTTGCAGAGCCTTCTCTTGGGCCTCACTCAAAACCAGCAGCTTTTCAAGTCACTTGATAAATAGGCTGGAGTGGCACACCCAAATAAGGAATATATTGCCTCCAAAATCCGAAGAGACCCACTAGGTGTAATGTCTCGTTTATAGTTGTGGGAGGAGCCAGATGCAATAACTTGTCCTTCACCTTAGAAGGAATATCTCGACATGCCCCACACCACTTGACCCCTAGCAATTTCACTGAGGTGGAAGGCACCTAAGTTTTTGTGGGATTAATTTCCCACCCTCTAGCACGTAAATATTTTACCAATAAGTCCAGAGTCATTGACACCTCTTCCTTACTAGGTCCAATCAGCATTATATCATCAATGTAATGGACCATGTGACGTCTTGTGGAAGGGAAAGGCGATTGAGGTTCTGGAGGACTAAATTATGACCCAGGGCTGGAGAGTTGAGGTGGCCCTGCGATAGGCAACCAAAGGTGTGTTGCTGGCCTTGCCAGTGGAAGGCAGACTGCTTGAGGTGGTCCTTCAAAACAAGTATGGAGAAAATGGCATTAGCCAGATCAACAGCTGTACACCAGGACCAGAAGATGGATTAATGTGCTCAAGCAATGCAGCCACATCTGGAACAGAAGCTGCAGCTGGAGTCACCACCTGGTTAAGTTTTTGATGATCCAGTGTCATTCTCCAAGATCCTTCTGTTTTTTTGCACAGTACAAATAGGAAGGTTGAATGGGGTTTTGGTGGAAATCACCACCCCTGCCTCCTTCAGGTCCTTGATGGTGGCAGTTATCTCTGCAATCCCTCCAGGAATGCGGTATTGCTTTTGGTTTCCTATTTTCCTCGGTAGGGGTAGTTTTTATGGCTTTCATTTGGCTTTTCCTACCGTAATAGCCCTTACTCCATTTGTCAGGCTTCCAGCATGGGGGTTCTGCCAGTTGCTGAGTGCGTGTATTCCAATTATGCATTCTAGAACTGGGGAAATCACTACAGGATGGGTTCAAGGACCCACTGGACCTACCGTGAGATGAACATGAGGTAAGACTCCATTAATAACCTGACCTCCATATGCCCCCACTCTGGCTGGTGGGCCATAGTGACATTTTGGGTCTCCTGGAATTAGTGTCAGTTCAGAGCCAGTGTCCAGTAATCCCAGGAAAGTCCGATTATTTCCTCTTCCCCAGCGAACAGTCACTCTCATAAAGACCGTAAATCCCTTTGGGGAAGGCTAGGAGAAAGTAACAGTATAAGTTTTTGGCAGTATATTGCAGTCCATCCTCTAGGTGACCCAGCCTCCCGTTCATTCAAGGAGTTGTAGGTCTTTAAACTCACTCAAGTCTGGAAATTGACTGAGGGGCCGTGACTGTCTATTCTGGCGAGTCAAGTTATTGAATGACTGCTGTTTACTTGACCTAGAATCCATCTGCTTGTACAGACCAAGTAAATATTTAGTAGATTTCTTCTCTGTTTCGCTCCTACAGACGCCCTGACTAAGTAGCCAATGCCATAAGGCCATACAAGTCAGACTATTCTATTACTGCTTTGACTCCTCTGTCCCTTACAGTAACAATGCCCACCTTGTATTTGTCGATTGAATGCGGCCACTTGACCTCTACCACCACGTGTCCAGTCAACCCCATTGTAGTTAGGTGTCTTAATTCAGTTAGGGCAGTTCCCACTGTCAAATCTGATTTACATAAAATAGCAATCACACTAGTTTTCAAGGATGTTGGTGCTCCCTTCACAAATTCGTTCCCCACAGTTGTGGTAAAAGGTGTGTCCTCTGTGCACTCCATGTGTGGATCTGTGGGTCTAACCTGATAAATCCACTTTAGCATGCCAATTTCCCTCGGCCTTTGGATACCTTCTTTTACAGTATACCAAAGCGGGCCTGGTACTCAACTTGATTTAGTGTAGGCCCTCTTGTAATCCATGCTTCTACAACCCAACCAAATAAACTATTAGATCCTTTCCTAACCTCTCGAGCTGAAACATGGAATGAAGAATCTGTGCTTAGTAGGGCCATATGAATAAACTCAGACCAATCCATCTGTATGTTCCTTGCACTGTTGTCCCACATCCATAGCAGCCATTCCCACCCATATTCCCAGGTTTCTGTTTGTACGTATTAGAAAAGTCAACCAGTTCTTCTGGAGTGTACCATACCTCCTCCTGGGTCACGCTTTGTACTTCACCTTTTGAGGCTTGCTGGGATTTAAGTCTAGTTATAGGTCTAGAAGCCAAAATCAGTAGTGGGGAAGTGTTTTGAGAACATTCAGGATTGTCTTGTAAAGCATCAGCCTCAGACCGTGCCCCAGACAATGACTCAGACAAAGGCTGTTTAGATGCAGCTGGGTTAATCTCATTAGATGGGACTGGAGGGGCTAATGGTTTTACAGGGAAGGGTGGTTTAGCAGGCAAACATGGGGTAATCTCTTCAGATGGGTGTGAGAGGGCTTGGTCTGTCAGCAGGAGTGATTCAGTGCAACTTAGGGGCTCATATCCCCAGCTTCCTGATTATCTGCCCATATGTCACCTTCCCAAGTTTCAGGATCCCATTTCTTCCACCAGTGCCCTCGCTTTAACTTCAGACACTTCTCGAGTTTGGCAGTTGAGTTGGTGTTATAATTCAGAAACTTTTACAATAAGACTTTGGGTTTGGTTTTGGCAATATCAGCTCTGTTACTAAAGAAATAAGGCTTTCTTTCAAGGCACAAGTGGAAACTTTGTGGTCATTTGTGTGGCTGAAGCCCTGAGCTCATCTCTTTCTTTCACCAGTTTGTCTTGCAAAAGTAGGACCAACCAACCAGCTTCCTTATACTTCTCATTTTGACAAAATCGTAGAAAGGTATCACACCTCTGATTACCCAGAGCCTTGCCTTTCACCAACACCTGTTCTATTGGTGGCGATGTTTTATGTATTTGAATTGCCACCTTACACCATGGATTAGCAGTGCCCTCTTTATTGCTGGTAGCAGAGTCATAAACATTTTTAAGACTAACCAGACTTGAGAACCAAGTTAGAAAACTCGTCCTTTCAATTTTGTTTCTCCAGAAACACTCTTAGTACCAAATGTCTTGGGCTGGGTTCTCCAGTGAAGCAAAACCAGTAGAGCCTAAAAATATATAAAGAGATTTATATCAAGGAAATGACTCACACAGTTGTAGAGGCTGGAACACTCCAAATCCATAGGTCAGTCTGGAGGCTTCTCCTGATTCATGTAGCCACAGGGAACGGCGAACCCACGATTGGCAGGTCAGATAGCAGGGCTCTTGCTCACAGGCTGTGAAGATCAACAAATCCCAGGATTGGCAGGCAAGACCACAGGTAAGCTGCTAGCTCAGATCCCAAGAACTGGAGGTCAGACAAACAGGAGCCAGCTGCAGGATCCAGAGCAAGCAAAAGCCTGTGATCCTTGCCAGAGAGTTCGATTAAATTTGATGCAGGCCACATCCCCAAGGAAACTGTTTTTCAGCTGATTGGCTCCCCGCAGCAGATCTCATCACAGAAGTGATCATATTATCATATGACTGCCAAACTACATCATAACTGCCAAACCACTGAGAATCGTGGCTCAGCCAGGTTGACATACAACTTAATGATCACAGTCTGTTTTTAGTTAGTTTTTGTATTTGATGTGAGTATGAATGTAACAAAGAGCCCTAGTGGCGCCTTGGTAAAAGTGCTTAGCTCCTAACTGAAAATTCGGTGGTTTGAACCCACCAGCCACTTTGCAGGAGAAACACGTGGCAATCTCCTGTAAAGATTACAGCCTTGGAAGGCCTGTGGGTCAGTTCTACTTTGTTCTGTAGGGTCACTGTGAGTTTGATTCGCCTGGATGGCAATGGATACGTATGTATGTACGTATGTGTTTAACTTCAGTCTTTTGCGTGTGGAAATCCTGTTTTCTTAGCACCGTTTATTAAAGAGGCTGTTCTTTCCCTATTGGATGGATTTAGCACCCTTATTGAAGATTAACTGACCACAGGTGCACGAACTTAGCTCTGGACTCTCAATGTTATTCACATTAGTCTATATGTCTGTCCTTAATGCCGGTACGAGATTGTTTTGATTACTGTAACTTTAGGCTTTGAGATCAGGAATTGAGAGTCCTCCTACTCTGTTCTTTTTCAAGATTGCTCTGGCAGGTCAGGGCCCGTTGCAGTTCCATGTAAATCTGAGGACTGACTTTTCCAGTCCTGCAAAGAACGCTGTTGGAATCTTGATGGAGGCTGTGCTGAATTTATAGATTGCTTTCCCGTAGTATTGGCATCTTGACCCGATTAAGTCTTCCTGTCCCTGAGCATAGAGTGTCCTTCCACTTGTTTACGTCATCTTTAGTTTCTGTCGCTAATGTTTTATAGTTTTCTGAGTACAGGTCTTTTACCTCTCAGGTTAATTCTTTGGTATTTTGTTCTTTTAGATGTTATTGCAAATGGAATTGTCTCCTTAGTTTCCTTTCCAGATTGCTTGTTGCTGATATAAAGAAGTCCTACTAATCTTTGTGTGTTTACCTTGTATCCTGCCACTTGGCTGAATTCATGTATTAGTTCTGATAGCTTTCTTGTGGGTTCTTTGGGGTCTTCTATATGTAAGATCACGTCATCAGCAAAGAGGAATAGTTTCACTTCTTCCTTCCCGATACGGGTGTCTTTTATTTCATTTTCCTGCCGAATTGCTCTGGCTAGAACTTCCAGTACAATATTGAATGGCAATGGAGAGAGTTGAGTACTCTTGTCTTATTCCTGATCTTAAGGCAAAAACTGTACCAGTCTTTCTCCATTATGATGTTAGCTGTAGATTTTTCATAAATGCCCTTTATTAAATTGAGGATTTTTTTTTTTCCCTATCTTCTTGAGTGCTTTTGTCATGAAAGGGTGTTGGATTTTTTTCAAAAACCTTCTCTGCATCAGTTGAGATGATCGTGTGGTTCCTTTGTTCTTTTAATATGGCATATTTATTACATTGATTTTCTTATGTTGAGCTACCCTTGCACTCCTGGGATAAATCCTACTTTATCATGGTGTATAATGCTTTCAATATTCTTCTGTGTTTGGTTTGTTGAGGATTTTTACATTCATATTCACCAGGGATATTGGTCTGTAGCCTTCTTGTGGTGTCTTTGTCTGACTTTGGCTTCAGGGTAATGCTAGCCTCATAGAATGACTTGGGGAGAATTCCCTCCTCTTCTATTTTTTGGCAAAGTTTAAGAAGCATTGTCCTCACTTCTTCTGTAAATGTTTGGTAGAATTTCCCAGTGAAACTGCCCGGTCCTGGACTTCTTTTATTGGGAGTTTTTTGATTACTTCTTCCATCTCTTCCCTCGTTACAGGTGTTTTCAGGTCTTCTGTTTCTTCTTGAGTTAGTGTAGGAGGTTTGTGTGTCTCTAGGAATTTGTCTGTTTCAAATAAGTTATTAAAATTGTTGGCAAGCAGTTGTTCATAGTATTCTCTAAGCATTTTTATTTCATTAAGGTCCGCTATTATGGCTTCATTTTAGTTTCTGACTTTTGGTACCTGAGTATTCCTCTTTTTGTCAGTCTAGCTAAAGACTTGTTGATTTTGTCAGTCCTTGAAAAAACCCACTTTTGCTTTTATTGTTTTTCTATTCTCCGTTTCACTCATCTCTGGTCTTTGTTATAGCCTACCTTTTGGTTGGTTTGAGTTTAGTTTGTTCTTTTTCTAGCTCTTCAAGTTTTTTTGGTTAGATTTTTGATTAGTGACTTCCTTTTTTTAATACAGGTATTAAATTGCCCACTGTGCACTGCTTAATATGTTGTTCTTCCATTTTCATTTGTCTAAGTATTTTCTGATTTCCCTGTTGATTTCTTCCTTGACCCATTGGTTAGTTAATAGTGTGTTCTTTAATTTCCCTCTGTTTGTGTATTTTCCAGTTTTCTTTCTGTTTGTTAATTTCTAGTTTCATATCATTGTGATCAGAAAATCCTTTGTGTTATTTCAATGTTCTTAGATTTATTGAGGCTTATTTTGTGAAGTAACATGTCATATATTCTGGAGACTGACTGAACCATGTGTACTGGGGAAGAAAGTATATATAGTGCCTGAGATGGTTAAGTTTGTGTGTCAACTTAGCTGGGCCATGGTTCTCAGCAGTTTGGCAGTTATGTAATGATGTAGTCATCCTCCATGATGTGGTCTGATGTGATCAGCCAATCAGTTGTAAGGGGAGTTTCCTCAAGGAGGTGGCTTGTAGTCAGTATTGATATGGATGCTCTAACAAAGCTTGCTTGCTTGCTCTGGATCCTGCATCTGACTCTTCATCATCTGACTTCCAGTTTTTGGGACTTGAGCCAGCAGCCTGTCATATTGCCTGCCAATCTTGGGTTCGACAGCCCCCGTAGCTACGCAAATCAGGAGTAGCTTCCAGCCTGATGACTGACCCACAGACTTGAGATTTGCCACCCTCTACAACTGCATGAGCCATTTCCTTGTGTTAATTCTCTTATCTATTTATATATACACTTCACTGGTTTTACTTCTCTAGAGAACCCAGCCTAAGACAGCGCCTTTGTGTGGAGCTTTCTATATATATATGTCTGTTAGGTCTAGTTTCTTTGTTGTGTCATTCAGGTCTTCTGTTTCCTTACAGATCTTCTCCCTAGATATCCTGTCCGTTATTTAGAGTGGTGTATGGAAGTTTCTCACTATTACTGTAGAACCGACTACTTCTTTAGATTTTTTCAGTGTTTTTCTTTTTATCTTTGGGTGTCATGGGCCCTGGTGGCACGTTGGGTGAAGTGATCAATTGCTAACTGAAAGGTCAGTGGTTTGAAACCACCAGCAGCTGCTCCAAGGGAGGAAGATGTGGCAGTCTGCTTCCGAAGAGATTTACAGCCTTGGAAACCCTGTGGGGTTGCTATGAGTTGGAATTGACTCGATGGCAGTGTTTTTTTTTTTTTAAACTATATTAGCTGCATATATACTTGTAATCATTATATCTTGTTGATGGACTGATTCTTTTATCATTATACAATGTCCTTGTTTGCCTCATATAACTGATTTTGACTTAAAGTCTATTTTGTCTGATATTTAAGATCACAGCCCCCACTCCTTTGATTATTACTTGCATGGAGTATGTTTTTCCATCCTTTCACTTTCAGTCTGTTTCTGTCTTTGGGCCTCAGATGATGTGTCTTTTATAGGCGGCATATAGATGGATCATATTTTTTTATCTACTCTGCCATTTTCTGCCTTTTGATTGGAGCATTTAGTTCATTTACATTCACTTTAGTTTCCAACAAGGAAGGACTTACTTCTGGCATCTTGTTATTTGTTTGATGTATGTCTTCTTTGTCCTTTTTTACCCATTGTCATGGATGGAATTATGTCCCCCCCCCCCCCGCCCAAATGTGTGTATCAACTTGGTTAGGCCATGATTCCCAGTATTCTGTAGCTGTCCTCCATTTTGTGATTTTAATTTTATGTTAAGAGGATTAGGGTGGGATTGTGACACTACCCTTACTTAGGTCACCTCCCTGATCCAGCATAAAAGGAGTTTCCCTGGGGTGTGGCCTGTACCACCTTTTATCTCTGAAGAGATTAAAGGGAAGGGAAGCAAGCAGAGAGTTGGGGACCTCATACCACCAAGAAAGCAGCACCAGGAGCAGTGTATGTCCTTTGGACACGGGGTCCCTAAGCCTGAGAAGCTCCTCGACCACAGGAAGATTGAGGGCAAGGATCTTCCACCAGAACCCACAGAGAAAGCCTTCGCCTGGAGCCAACAGCCTGAATTTGGACTTGTAACCTACTAGACTGTGAGAATATAAACGTCTCTTTTTTAAAGCCATCCACTTGTGGTATTTCTGTTATGGCAGCACTAGATGACTAAGGCAACCATAATGCCTTGGGGCTTTTTTGATGTGAGCTGTTTTGATTCACTTCGTTTCATTTGTATGTGTGCGTTTTTAGATTTTCTCTCTGTGATTACCATGAGTATAGCATGGTAATCTTTTATAGCAATTTGGGTTAAATTGATACTAACTAATCTTCAGTAAGATACAAAAATTCTGTACCCCTTCAGTTCTTTTCCCCCTTATTGTGTTGTTGATATTTCAAGTACATCTTTATACATCTCGTGACCTGTAACACAAATTTATACTTATTTCTTTAAATGTGTTTGTCATTGTAAAGTAGAAAAGACATAACCATTATAGTTATCAAGTGAAAATACCTTCAGATTTGCCCTTCATTTTATGTATGCAGTTTCCTTTACTGAAGACTTTTGTATACATGGCTTCAAGTTTCTTTTTAGTGTTCTTTCTTTCCTGTCTGGAGGACTCCTTTAGTATTTCTTGTAGGGGTGGTCTTGTGGAAATGCATTCTTGCAGTGTTTTTGAATGTTTAAATTCAGCATCGTCCTTGAAGGACAGCTTTACTGGGTATATTATTTTTGGCTGACTGTCCTTTTCCTTCAGCACTTGAAGAATCTCACTCCATTGCCTTCTGGCGTCCGAGGTTTCTGCGGAAAAATCAGCATTTAGTCTTATTGGGGCTCCTTCATATGTCACCTTTTGCTCGTCTCTCAGCGCTTTCAAAATTTTCTCCTTGTCATTAATTTTCCGAGAGCCTGATTGTGGAATGTCTCAGTGTGTATTTGTTTGTATTTATCCTATGTGGAATTTGTTGAGCTTCTTGCATGTCTAGTTGTATATCCTTTATCAGACTTGGAAAGTTTCCTGCCATTTTTTTTTCAAAAAATTTTTCTGTCCCTTTCTCCCTCTTTCTGGTATCCCCATGATGTCTGTGTTGGTTCGTTTGATGTTGTCCCATAGTCTCATTAAACTGTGCTGTGTTGTTGATCCTTCTCCCTTTTTGTTCTTCAGCCTTTAATATGTTGATTGCTTTATCTCTTTTTCACTGATCTTTCTTCTGCCTGTTCAACTCTGTTATTCAAATCTTCCGTTGAGTTTCTCATTTCAGTTATTATCTCTTTCAGTCCAATATTTCTGATTGGTTTCTTTTTATGGTTTATGGTTTCCTAATTTGTCTCAGTTTGTGTTTTCCTTTAGTTCTATGAGCTTGTTTAATATTATTATATTATTCTACTCTGTCCATTAATCAGGCTTCCAGAGATATGTCTCTTTCTTCATCTTGTTCATTTCAGTGAGCCATCATTTCTGTTTCTTAGTATTAAATATTAGTTTTACTGGAATGAAGCATTCTAGTATGAAGAATCTGTATCCTAAAGCAGAATGACCTTTGGGGTACAAATCACTGTCAGCAGCTGTGAAAGTTTGGAGAAGTTAGCCTGCCATAGTTTTGTAGATGCTGGCAAAAACATGAGATTCCCGGGTCAGAGACAAAGGACTTTGTTACTCATGGCACAGCTGACTTTGTGTTTCCTTCCGTTCCCCTTGGCTCTCAAGTCCCACAGAGGCGATGCGAATTATGGATGGACACTAAAAAACATGAGATTCCCGGGTCAGAGACAAAGGACTTTGTTACTCATGGCACAGCTGACTTTTGTGTTTCCTTCCGTTCACCTTGGCTCTCAAGTCCCACAGAGGCGATGCGAATTATGGATGGACACTAACACACAACTGGTTTGTGTCACAGCCGAGGAACCCTGAGCTTAGAAAACTCCCAGTCTTTAAGGGGGCTGCTGGCAAACTTGTCTAACTTTTGCCCCCAAGAGAGACAATATCTTTATTATCCTGGTCAGAAGACAAATCTGCCGCTAACCAGGTGGGAGTTATCATGTCTAGCTCTGAGGAAGTTTGCTGT
The DNA here is from genome assembly GCF_024166365.1 of Elephas maximus indicus. Lineage (NCBI taxonomy): Eukaryota > Metazoa > Chordata > Mammalia > Proboscidea > Elephantidae > Elephas > Elephas maximus. The sequence goes on along the minus strand of NC_064820.1, from coordinate 233,149,159 downwards.
GCAAACATCCTTTAAAAGATAGGTTGAGACAAAAACTGTCACAAGACATGTAGAAACACCACTGCCTCCCAACAGTATTTACACTAAGTTTCTACACTGTCTTGGCTTCTAGTGAATTTTCCTTTAAGTATGCCACTCCATCATCCACTCTAATTAATTTGATTGGGGCCAAATCTTTCATTTTGTCTCATGTGGTATTTAATTAAGGCTACCATCAATAGGACTCCAAGCTGCAGGATGGGCTAACTGCATTACTGACCTCAGCCATGCCTCTCAGGGTCCCAGCCGAGCAAATACCATAAACCGTGAGTGTCTGTCCCATTCATTTAAAAAAAACCAAACCCAGTGCCGTCGAGCCGATTTCAACTCATAGCCACTGTATTGGACAGAGTAGAACTGCCCCATAGAGTTTCTAAGGAGCAGCTGGGGGATTTGAACTGCGGACGCTTTGGCTAGCAGCCGTAGCACTTAACCACTATGCCACCAGGGTTTCCGTCCCATTCATTTAGTCACAAAGTATTCACTGAGTTAGGATGATGAATAAGATATGGTCCTTGCCCCCTAAGGCTTCCAGTCAATTATACAAATTATTATCCTATGGTAAGTATACATAAGGCCTGTAATAGCCTCACGAGAAAGGGAGAGGGCTGAGTGGTGGATGGAGTCCTTCTAATTTTAGACAAAAAATTGTGGTAGCAGTGGGAGGATGCCTTGGAGTACCAAAAGCAGGTAGGGAGACCAGTTCAACCACTGCCATAGTCTAATTAAGAGTTAAAAAGGAGGCCCTTCTTTATTCCCTTAGCATTTTTATGCCTCATAAGCTGTGGGGTTTAGTTTGCATCAGATCACTTTATATTTGATAATATGTACTTATTCTCAAATTACTTTGTTTTTGTGTAATTAGAAATTTTATTTTGATGCAGGCTCTTCAAGAAGTGTCTTGGGTGTGTCTTGTCTAGCCTTGTAGTGTTTGATTTGATGTCTAGTCCAGTGATCATATTGAAGAGTCTGGTTCTATATTGTAGAATCGGATGAGTAGATTGATAGAATTCCACTTGACACAGATCTTCATGAGCCAGTGCCTGTGTCTGTCTTGTTCCTTGAGTACTTGAAGCCCAACATGGTATCTGGCACACAATAGGGGCTTACCAGCTTGTTGACTGAATGAGTGAGGAGAATCTTTGTAGCCTCCAACCGTTCTGTGAAAAGCCCATACTTTTTAGTAGTTGAAGGGATGAAACTAGCTATTCTGTTTTTCTAAGTGAAGTCACATCATTATTAAGTTGTGTGTCACTGTGTATGTGCGTGTCAGTATGCGTGTGAGAGGAGCAGGAGAAATGCCATGTTGCAGTTGAACCACTCCTTGAAAGAACACTGGACTAGGTTTTACAGGCTTGGTGCTGGCCCTGGCGACGTCATAAATGTGTGGTTTGACTTTACACAAGGTCCTCATCCTTTCTGACCTTATGTTCTTTATCTGTGCAGTGGCGTGGTGGGACTAATGTTCTGTAAGGGTTATTTCATATCTCTCATCCATGGCTTTTCAGACTGTATTGACAAATGTAAATGTAGATATGAAAATATGAATAGGACACTTTTATTACTTAAAAATGTATAAAACTATATAACTGTACGTGTGTATGTGTGTGTGTATATGTGTATTTTTGTATATATATCTATATGACTATATAGTTACATAGAACAAAGAAAACCAATTGCTGTTGAGTTGATTCTGACTCACGGCGACCCATATGTTTCAGAGTAGAACTGTTCTTCATAGGATTTTCAGTGGCTGTGATCTTTCAGAAGTAGATTGCCAAGCCATTCTTCCAACATACCTCCAGAATTAGTTGAAATTAGAAGAAGAAAAAAAGAAAAGAAAAAACATGGTTTTATTCTATAGGATTGTTTTCTCCATGTAATTAAATAGATTTTAAAAAATTTTAAAAGGGGGTGTTAGTTTAAAAACTTGCAATCAATGTGTAATGATAGGGGAAATCATAGCCAAAATGTAGTGTTTGTGTGAAGGATCTGAGAATGACTTATCAGTCAAAACTGAGAAAAGAAGCACTGGGGCTTGGAGCAGTAGTTTCTAGGGATTTCTTTTAACTGCAGTACCCTTTCTTCAGCTTGTAGCTGTAGGCACCAGTCTGAGTGGGATTGCTTTGGTAGTCACAGGGGTGGAGAATCTCATGTAGAACATTCTGAGAGCCCTTGAGGTTTTAGGGACAATAGTTTGAAAACCCCTGCCAGAGGGGAAGAACAGGAGTCTGGGACTTAGGAAACTTGGTTCTGATCCAAGCCCTTTACCTTTCTGGCCTCACTTTCTTCATTTGCTAAGTAGGTACAGATGATTTCTGACACTGACTACCCAGAGCTAGGCTGAACTTCACAGGTTAAGGGCTCAGACCTTCAGACTGCCAAGTCTGCCGAAGCCTTCGGACACCAGGCACAAGCCACGGTTCCTGGGGACACTCTCACTTGAGCAGCTGGCTCTGAATTCAGGGCTTCCCATTACTCACTCAAGTTCAGTAATTTGCTAGAATGACTCACCAAACTCATGAAAAGCGCCGAATTTATGATTACAATTTTATTACAACAAAAGGATACAAGTCAGAAGCAGCCAAAGCGAGGGAGGCGTAGGGCAAGGTCAGGGATCCAGCACATAGAGAGCACTCACTGTGTGCCAGGTTCTGCTTAAGTGTTTGGTAATGGCTACCTGACATAATTGCCAAATAAGCCAAGACTAATATGTTACTGTTAACTTCATTTTACATATGGGGAAACTGAGGCAGAGAGGGCAAGTAATTTGCTCAAGGCCACATGCACTAAGAAACAGCAGGTAGGTTTGAGCTGAAGCAGTTTGGATCTAGAACTTGCTTTCTTAACCCACTACACCGGTGGCTCCCAAACCTTTTGGTCCAGAACCTGCTTTCTCAAATACTACACCAGTGTCTCTCAAACCTTTTGGTCCCAGGACCCTTTCCCAAATATGAAGCTTTTGTGTCTCCAGGGGCACATCATCCTCCTGGCACATTGATGTATGTAGAATATTGTCAATCAGGGAAGCTCACCTGAACTTCAACGCCCAGAGTTTTAACAGGGGTTTCAGTGCATAGGCACAATTGATTGAATCATTGGCCATATGATTGAAGTTAATCTGCAGCTCTCTTTCCCCTCCCTGGAGGTTGGCTGATATCATGTGATGGACCTTTCTGGGCCTGATGGGTCTTTCCACCACTCTTGGCCAGCCCCCACCATGAGTTACCTTGTTAACATAAACTATGGGTTGTGGTCAGAGGGCCCCACCGTGAATAACAGCGACACTCCAATCACTGGGGAAGTTCCAAGGGCTTAGAGGTTACTTCTCAGGAACTGGGGATGAAAAAACCCCAAAGGAAACCTGTTGCCGTCGAGTCGATTCCAACTCATAGCAACCGTATAGGACAGAGTAGGACTGCCCCATAGAGTTTCCGAGGAGCGCCTGGTGGATTCGAACTGCTGACCTTTTGGCTAGCAACCATAGCTCGTAACCACAGGACAGATAAATTCTTTGGGTAAAGTTAGATCTTCACTCCACAGTAGGGGTGATGACAATATCCTGCCTGTCACAGAGTTGGTGTGAGACCTGTTGATAGGTAGAGAACCCCTGTACAGAACAGTTTGAGAAGGAGGCCAGGTTTTAGAGTCTTTGTCAGTCCAGAGCAGTGCTAGCAGGTGTATCTAGCTTGTTAATTTCCTCGTGTCTCTAGTTCTAAGAGTTCTTGTTCCATCTCCAGCCTCTCCTACCCATTATTTTGTCTCCTCTCCTTTAGATGCAGAAGTTGTGACTTTGGTGGCAACCCGTTCTAGGAAACAGATGAGCAGAGACATCTGTATCCACACCTGGCCGTGCTCCTACTATTTAGAACCTGAGAAGCGATGGGTCCCTGGAAAACTTTCATTAACTTCTCTTTCACTAAAATTTATCACTGATAAAACTGGCAAAATTCTTGTCGACTTTCCCCTTTCTAGTATAATTGAGATCAAGAAAGAGGCATCCCATTTTATCTTCAGTTCTATCACCATTCTGGAAGAAGACCACGTTAAGCACTGGTTTAGTTCCTTACAGCCTAGTCGGAATGCTGTTTTCAACATCATCGAGCATTTCTGGAGAGAGCTGCTGTTGTCTCAGCCAGGAGCTGCTGCTCAGGTGTCGTCCTCCCCCATGACCAAGGGGAAGGAGCTGACTGGGTTGATGGCGTGTTCCCAGAAGCGTTTGGAAGATACAGCCAAAGTCCTCCACCATCAGGGTGAGCAGTTCGATAACATCATGAAAGGACTAGACAAGATTGAATCTGACCTGGACGTGGCTGACAGGTATAGTAAATCACTTTTATTGTTGGTGTATCTTGACCTTTGGATTACTAATGTTTTGTATCTTTTCCATTGTTCCTTATGTAATATGCATTTATCAGCCTGAAAACATTGGTTATGGACCTGTTGTATACAGTTACTCTGTGGGGATCCAGCACTTATATGCCAGGTACTGTTTAAGTGTTTGGTGAGGATTACCTCCTTTAATCACCAACAAACCAAGAAGAATGTGTGGCTGTTCGTGTCATTTTACATGTGGGGAAACTGAGGCAGAGAGCCAAGTCACATGCACTAAGAAATGACAGGCAGGTTTTAGCTGATTTGGCTCATGAACCTATCTTTTTTCAAACGTTTTGGTCCCAGGCCCCTTTTACACTTAAAAATTGAGGACCCCAAATAACTTTTGTTGATGTGGGTTATATCAATATTTACTATATTAGAAGTAGAAACAGAAATTAAAAAAAAAAAAATTCATTTAAAAACAACAGTAATAAACTCATGATATGACAATATAAGTGACATTTTTATGAAAAATAACTTTTTTAAAGCCAAAAGTATTTAATCAGAAGAGTAGCACTGTTGAGATTTCTTCAGATCTCTTTAGTAGAAGATATCTGGAGTCTCGTATCTGATTCTGTGGTCTGTTGTGATAGCTCTAGATATCACAACTTACAATGTGTACTCTTGAGAGAATGAGAGTGAAAAAGGCAAATAATGTCTTGGTATTATTAGGAAATAATTTTGACCTCCCAGACTCCGTGAAAAGGTCTGAAAGACCCTCAAGGTCCCCAGATAACACTTTTTTTTTTAATTAATTTTTGTTGTGCTTTAAGAGAAAGTTTGCAAATCAGGTCAGTCTCTCATACAAAAATTTACATACACCTTGCCATACACCCCTAATTGCTCTCCCTCCAATGAGTCAGCACAGTTCTCCCCTCCACTCTCTCTACTTGTGTCAATTCAGGTAGCTTCTGGTCCCCTCTGCCCTCTCATCCCCACTCCAGACAGGAGATGCCAATGTAGTCTCATGTGTCCACTTGATGCAAGAAGCTCTTTCTTCACCAGTATCATTTTCCATCCCCTATTCCAGTCCCGTCCCTGTCCGAAGAGTTGGCTTTGGGAATAGTTCCTGTCCTGGGCTAACAGAAGGTGTGGGGACCATGGCCTCTGAGGTCCCTCCAGCCCCAGTCTGACCATTAAGCCTGGTCTTTTTATGAGAATTCGGGGTCTGCATCCCATTGCTCTCCTGCTCCCTCAGGGGTTCTCTGTTGAGTTCCCTGTCAGGGCAGTCATCGGCTGTGGCTGGGCACAATCTAGCTCTTCTAGTCTCAGGCTGATGTAGTCTGTGGTTTATGTGGTCTCTTAGGCTCATAATCACCTTGTGTCTTTGGTGTTCTTCATTCTTCCTTGCTTCAGGTGGGTTGAGACCAATTGATGCATCTTCGATGGCTGTTTGCTAGCATTTAAGACCCCAGACGCCACTCTCCAAAGTGGGATGCAGAATGTTTTCCTAAATAGATTTTATTATGCCAATTGACTTACATGTCCCCTGAAACCATGGTCCTCAAACCCCTGCCCCTGCTACGCTGGCCTTTGAAGTGTTCAGTTTATTCAGGAAACTTCTTCGATTTTGGTTTAGTCTAGTTATGTTGACCTCTCCTGTATTGTGTATCGTCTTTCCCTTCACCTAAAATAAAACTTAGCCAGATTACACTTTGAGAACCACTTCACTATGCTACATGTTGTATATCTAATAGAAATTCTTACCTAAGCTGGAAGAGTTATTTGGTAGGTCAGGAAGTGTGGTACTCTGTCTTTTTCAGCTCCTAGAGGGTTGTAGTGAGATCTCTGTATTAGCTGCTTGGTGATGAGCTGAAGCACTGAGGATTTGTCGGATCAACGTTGCATGGCCACTGTTTGCAAGAACATGCCTCTAAGTTATCCCCTGCTTTGCGGTTAACTCTTGTTGCTGTTTCTCGGATGCTCCTTTCTTAAGTACCTGCTGTGTCAAGGGTACATTTCTAGAGCTGCAAGTTCAAGGACACTAGTCTTAATGTTAGGAGGTTTATACTTGTGTCAGATAAGGTATAAGTTCATTAAACCCTGTGTGTTGCTTCCTGGGAGCACAGCTAGATGGTGTTCCCAGCCTGCCTTTCAGTAAGGTGGGATCATGTGACTGAGTTCTGGCCAGTGGAATGTCGGCAGACATGATGTAGCTCTCTTCCAGGCCTGTACCGTAAAAGTCCTCCAAGAGAATACTGAAGAGGACTAGGAGGCCCTAAGGAGAACAGAGACTAGAAGGAATTTGGGTCCCCAAATGACATCCAGGGCAAAGCCCAGGCCCCCAGCCCTCAACTGGACTGTGACTTGCACAAGAAATAAACCTTTATTTGGTTAAGCCGTGAAGATGTAGGTAGTTGTTTCTTACAGCAGTTAGCCTTTGCAGGCTTTCCTTCATGTTAACTGCTATGCATTTGATCTACATGTATCACCTTGGATAAATCCAAAAACTGTTTTTTTTTTTTTAAGTAGCAAATAGGTGCGTACAGCATGATACCATTTATAAAATTTAAAAAAGTATGCAAAACAGCACTGTAGGAAAAATATTTTTATAATTGAAATATAAAAACGTGAACAGGAAGGGTATAAACAGGGCCACCATAGTCGTGTTCTGATGTTTCATGTTGTTCCTTGGTATGGGTCCTTTTTAATTCATTGTGGTAGGCCCTCAATGAGCTCTCTTAATTTGTCCATCTGACCTGGGGAAATTTCTGGTACTATTTATTTGATAATTTCTTCACCTTGTTTTTTTTTAATTTGCTTCTTCCTGGAGCCCCCATTTTTTAGATAAATGACCTTCTGGACCTCTGTTCTAGTGTCTTTCCTCCTCTTTGTTTTTTTGTTCTACTTTATATTCCTCAGCTGTATCTTCCTATCCTATTACTGCTATATTTTTCAATTCCCCAAATTTTTTTTTTGTTATCTAAATGTTCCTTTTGGAAGGCATCCTGTTCTCATTTCATTGATGTTATATCTCTTAGGATATTATTAGCAGTTTTGCTTTGGTTTTAAGATTTCTTATGCATGCATTGTCTGGTTCTTCCAAGGTGCTTTCTTCTGTCAGTTTATTTTGTTCTCTGTCTTTTTTGTTAGAAGCATTCCTCAAATGTCTAGTGATACCTGGCCTCCTGTGTTGGAGGGGTGTGAATGGCTGGGGACCTTTGGCCAGAGAAGCATCTTCCACTCTCCTACTTGGAAGGTTTAAACTTGGCTACCAGTGTCCTGGGAGCCAAGTGTGGGAAGTGCCTTGGGTTTGTCTCCTTGTTCGGTATGGAGGGTTTTGCTTCATTGTCCTGCTTTTAGCACGCTACTCCCACCTTCAGCCAACCCTAAAGTCCTGTCATATCCCCTCCAGATGACTTCCTGTAGAGTGGATACACCCTGAGCTTCTGCATCTGGGAAAGGAAGTCTCTTTGGTGGCTCTTCTGATGCTTGTCCTCCCACTTCTTTGTGAGACCTGATACCCTGTGTCCCCATTGTTGCCTACTCTTTCTGCTGGAAAAGCCGTCACTACATCGATCCCACCGTCTCCCTGTGCTGTCCTCCCTTCAGCTCTCATTCTATTCTGGGGTAGATTGTCTCTTCAGGAACTCTCCATTGCCGAGTCTTGGCTGTTCTTCCCCCGGGGCTGCTGCATTCAGTTCTCATGATACCTCACCAGAATCAGCACCATTATACTTAGAATGAGAATAGACACCTATGTTAGTGCTTCCTGTATGCCTATTTGCATTTTTATCAGATATCTCTGAGAACTGTCTTCTGCAGAATGAAGAGTGTCTGGTGCCTCTTCCCATGATAGCCCTTTTAGATCTAAACAGTCAGTAGTCCTCATAGACTGTGGTTTCCAGCCCCCAGAACTTACCAGAAATTTACAATATATGTAAGAAAAAGAAAACCTGATTCAGGATTTTGAAAAGCAAGTCAGAAAACCTAAAATTGCTAAGGAAATAAACTACTATTATATAAAAACCCTAAATGTTGTATGAACAAACTTTATTGTGTGCTTGACAAAATAACCTTATGTGATCTGAGAGAGTTGGCTTCATCCTGCTCCCTTTTAGGTTGAACAGGACTATCACACTGGGAGTATTGTATCATGGAGAAACACGGAGAAAATGAAGAACTAATAGTAAATTGAAGAGACTTAAAACTGGGAGAGAGAATCAAAGGTGCTTAGCCTCGGGAGGAGCAGAAATAAGAGTTGGGCCTTAAAGTAACCAAAAAGCATTTGTATGGAATGATGAGACTAGTTCTCTGGAAAACACAAGATTCTTTGCTTGGAAGACATGGGGAAAGAAAATTTTGCTTAATAAAAGAAACTTTTTTGACTACATATAGTTGGTGGAAAGTCTCTCATCTCTGTTTTGGAATGTTCTAAGAGTGATTCATGTCAGTGTCATATAAACATAGGCCTTGTTGTTGTTAGTTGCCATCAAGTCAGCTGTGACTCATGGTGACCTTACGTAAAACGGAACAAAATGTTGCCCAGTCCTGTGCAGTCTTCACGATGCTTGGTATGTTTGACTCCATTTTTGTGGCCGTTGTGTCAATCCATTTCATTGAGAATTTCCCTTGTTTTGATGACTCTCTTCTTTACCAAGAAGCCCTGGTGGCGCAGTGGTTAAAGAGCTTGGCTGCAAACCAAAAGGTCAGCAGTTCAAATCCACCAGCTGCTCATTGAAAAACCACTGGGGCAGTTTCTACTCTGTCCTGTAGTGTCACTATGAGTCAGAATCAACTAGACGGCAGTGGGTTTTGTTTTGTTTTTTCTTTACCAAATGTGATGTCCTTATGTTGTGATTGGTCTTTCCTGATGTTGTGTCCAAAGTAAGTGAGCCTAAGCCTCGCCGTCCTTGCTTCTACAGAGGACCTGTAGTCTCCTTGCAGCTTTGAGATTCTCAGATATGAGTGTGTTCTTTTCCCTTTTTTTTCAATAGCAGCTTTCTGTAAGGTTGTAATTTGCAAAGATATGGTATTTTTATACAGACTAACGTCCATTCTAATTTGGACCCAAATGCCTGGCCAAGCGGCTGTGTCCACCTTGCCACATTCTGATAGCCTTTGGCAGCTCCCTGTAAATGGTAGTGACTCTGCCAGTGTTCCTGCCCCACACATCTTCAAACATTCATTATAGGGCCTGGAAGTCTTTACTATAAAAGAAAACCTTAAAATATTTGAACCCCTCTCATGAAAGTGAAAATAGTGTATATGTAGTCTCAGCTGATGTAGGTGGTGCTACTTTGGTGTTTCACATCTATTTAATACACCAGAAATCTTTCAGTCACTTAAAAAGTAAAATAAAGGTGGGCAAAGAAATCACAGAATACTCGTTTTCCTACATTAATCAGAATCACAAATTATCAGTCTACACTGACCATAGGATTTTTGTTTGATTTGGATAATTATGCACAATCTTGATCAAGAATGTTCTATAATAAAAGAGGAATGTGTGTTGCAGCCCTTTAATAACGTAACATAAGTGCTTCTTTATTAATATTGTTAGACAATACAAATGGCAGGCCCAATAACCACAGTAATTTCAGGGTCGTGATGAACATAAACAGGATTTGGGGATCTACAGCAACGCTCATGTAACATGAAGAAATGTGAGCGTTTTCTTGATGACTGTCACAGCTGCTGCTAATAATGCCGCGGTGGCCAACGTTCAGAATTAGAGGAAATGCTGAGTTTCAGTTAGAAGTCAGTGAAAATAATTAGGCATTTTTTCCCCCATTCAGTTTCAAGGACCCATGGAATTCTGTTAATGGGATCCTAGAAGATTGGTGGGTCCAAAGTGAGACCCCTGGCTTAGGATCATGGGAAGTACCTTAGAGAGGATCTTAGTCAAGGCCTTGAATTTACAAATATCCGGGAAAGAGACTTGACCAAGCGGCTGGCCAAGGAAGCTGGTAGCATGTCGTCAGGAATGCCACCTGTAGATGACAATTCTGTTTGAGAGAACAGCACAAATCTATGGTGTGGTCAAAGCTTGAAGGACAGAGGGAAAATGTGGCTCTCTCTATTGATTGGGGAAAGCACAAGTTAAGGTTTTCTCCCTAGAAGGCCATGGGGGCAGGGGCAGGGACATGGTCTAGTCTCTAGGAAAGATTAGAAGTTGTGAGTTGCAGAAATAGTTAAAAGGCAGTTGTTGCTCATGATATATCATTGATTAATTTCCTAGACATTATGAGTTCCCTGACACATGAAGGATAAAGTATAGTTTTTAACCTCCCAAAGTGGATAGCACACAGTAAGGGAAATAGGCAAGTCAGCAAACAAATGTACCTCAGTGTTTTCATAGCCAATCAAGGTGATCAGTAGAAGGGGAGAAGCAGGTCAGCCTTCTTGGGGTGTGGAGGAGGAGGGTAGGTGAGACTTCCCTGGTTGTGTGTCTGAGGCTGAGGAATCCTAGTTAAGGTTTTTAACTTCATGTATTGTAAAGTCAAACACAGATACAGAAGAAAACACAAAACAAATGCATAAAGAGTTATTTTAACTTGAACTCCCTCATAACCACCATTAAGGTCAAGAAATAGAAGTCCTCCATGTGCCCCATCCTCGTCACACCTGCCTCCTTTACCCTCAAAGTGACCCCTGTGCTACCATGCATAGTTCTTGCTTCCTTGTCTTTACTGATAGTTACATCACTGACAGGTGTGTCCTGCCACACTATAGTCTTATCCCCTTTTAAAAAATTTGATTTGTCTTCAAGTGTCTTTTTTTTTGTACTTTAGATGAAGGTTTGCAAAGCAAACTAGTTTCTCATTAAACAGTTAATATACATATTGCTTTGTAACATTGGTTGCCAACCACACAACATGTCATCACCCACCCTTTCTTAACCTTGGGTTCCCCATTATCATCTTTCCTGTCCCTTCCTGACTTCCTTGTCTTCGCCCCTGGTTGGCATGCCCATTTAGTCTTGTTTTGTTTATGGGCCTGTCTAATCTTTGACTGAAGGGTGAACCTCAGGAGTGACTTCATTACTGAGCTATAAGGGTGTCTGGGGGTCATACTCTTGGGGTTTCTTCAGTCTCTGTCAGACCAGCAAGGGTGTGTTTTTTTTTGTGTGTGTGAGTTGGAATTTTGTTTTACATTTTTCTGCTGCTCTGTCCAGGACCTTCTATTGGGGTCCCTGTCAGAGCAGTTGGTGGTGGTAGCCAGGCACCATCTAGTTGTGCTGGACTCAGACTGGTGGAGGCTGTGGTAGTTGTGGTCTATTAGTCCTTTGGACTAATCTTTCTCTTGTGTCTTTGGTTTTCTTCATTATCCCTTGCTTCAGGTGGGATGAGGCCAGTGGAGTATCTCAGATGGCCACTCACAAGCTTTTAAGACCACCAGACGCTTCTTACCAAAGTAGAGGGTAGAACATTTTCTTTATAAACTGTGTTATGCTGATTGAGCTAGGTGTTCCCTGAGACCATGGTCTCCACAGCCCTCAGCCCAATAATTTGGTATCTTAGGGAGTTTGGATGTGTCTGTGGAGCTTCCATGACCTTTTTCCTTGGACAAGTTGTCCTGGCTTCCCCAGTATTGTGTACTATCGTACCCTTCACCAAACATACCACTTATCTATTGGCTATTTAGTGTTTTTTCTTCCCACCCCTCATTACCATAAAGATTGTTTCTTTTTGTGCATAAACCTTTTCATGAGTTTTTATATTAGTGCTCTCATACAATATTTGTCGTTTTGTGATTAACTTATTTAACTCAGCATAATGCCCTCCAGATTCATCCATGTTGTGACATGCTTTGCAGATTCATCGTTGTTCTTTATCCTTGGGTAATACTCCATAGTGTGTATGTACCGTAGTTTGTTTACCCATTCTTCTGTTGACAGGCACATGGATTGTTTCCATCTTTTTGTTATTGGGAACAATGCTTCAGTGAACATGGGTGTGCATATGTCTGTTTGTATGGCTGCTCTTATTTCTCTAGGCTGTATTCCTGGGAGTGGGATTGCTAGATCATATAGTATTTCCATTTCTAGCTTTTTGAAGAATCGCCATTATAGTTTCCCAAAACTATTGTACCATTTTGCCTTTCCCACCAGAAGCGCCTAAGAGCTCCGGTCTCCCTGCAGCCTCTTCAACATTTGTTATTTTCTGTTTTATTGATAAGTGCCGGTAATGTTGGGATGAGATGGTATCTCATTGTGGTTTTGATTTGCATTTCTCTAATGGCTAATGATCTAGAGCATTTCCCCAAGTACCTGTTAGCCACTTGAATGTCTTTTATTGGTGAGAATGTCTGTTCATATCCTTTGCCCATTTTTTAATTGGATTATTTGTCTTTTTGTTGTAGAGGTGTTGGATTTTCCTGTAGATTTTTGAGATTAGAATTTTGTTGGTTTCATAATAGCCCCCAATTTTTTCCCAGTCTGTAGGTTCTCTTTTTACTCTTTTGGTCAAGTCTTTTGATGAGCATAAGTGTTTAATTTTTAGAAGATACCAGTTATCTAGCTTGTCTTCTGATATTTGTATATTGTTAGTTATGGTTTGTATCGTGTTAATGCCACGTATTAGGGCCTCAAGCATTGACTCTATTTTTTCTTCTGTGATCTTTATAGTTTTTGATGTTATATTTAGGTCTTTGATCCATTTTGAATTAGTTTTTGTGTATACTGTGACGTATGGGTCCCGTTTCGTTTTTCTGCAGATGGACACCCAGTTTTGCCAGCACTGTCTTTTCCCTATTCAGTGGACTTTGGGCCTTTCTTGAAGACCAGGGTGACCGTAGGTAGATGGGTTTACATCTAGGTTCTTAATTCTGTTCCATCGGTCAATGTGTCTGTTGTACCAGTACCAGGCTGTTTTGACTACCATAGCTGTATAGTAGCTTCTGAGGCCAGGTAGTGGGAGTCCACCTACGTTATTCTTCTTCGATAGTGCTTTACTTATGTGGGACCTCTTCCCTTTCCATATGAAGTTAATGATTAGTTTTTTCCATCTCTTTCAAGAATGCTGTTGGTATTTGGATCAGGATTGCATGGTAGATTGCTTTGAATAGAGTTGACATTTTCACAATGTTAAGTCTTCCTATCCATGAGTGTGGTGTATTTTTCCATTTATGTAGGTCTCTTGGCTTCTTAGGAAACCCTGGTGGCTTAGTGGCTAAGAGCTACGGCTGCTAACCAAAAGGTTGGCAGTTCAAATCCACCAGGGACTCCTTGAAAACCCCATAGGGCAGCTCTACTCTGCCCTGTAGGGTTGCTAAGAGTCAGAATTGACTTGACGGCAATGGGTTTTGTTCTTGGCTTCTTGCGATAATGTTTTGGAATTTTCCTTGTATAGGTCTTTTACATCCCTGGTTAGATTTATTCTTAAGTATTTTATTTTTTTAGGGACTGTCTTAGGGTGGGTTCTCTAGAGAAGAAAACCAGTAAAGCATATAAATATATACAGAGAGAGATTTACGTCAAGGAAACGGCTCACACGATTGATTATAGAGGCTGGAACATCCCAAGACTATGGATCCAGATAGAGGCTTCTCCTGATTCACGTAGCTACAGGGGCGGGCAAACCCAAGATTAGCAGGTTGGAGAGGAGGGTTCTTGGTCAAATGCTGGGAAGATCGACAAATCCCAAGATCGGCAGGCAAGACCGCAAGGCTTCTCCTGATTCATGTAGCTGCAGGGGCTGGCAAACCCAGGATCGGCAGGTCAGAGAACAGGGCTCTTGCTCACAGGCTGGGAAGATTGACGAACCCCGAGATCAGCAGATAAGCTGCTAGTTCAAGTCCCAAGAACCAGAGGTCAGATGAACAGGAGGCAGCTGCAGGACCCAGAGCAGGCAAAAGCCAGAACTGGGCGTATTTGGATGCGGGCCACATGCCCGAGGATACTCCTTTTCAACTGATTGGCTACTCACAGCAGATCCAATCACATATAAACACTGAGAATCATGGCCGAGCCAAGTTGACACACAATCTTAACCATCACAAGGGCTGTTATAAATGATATTGTTTTCCTGATTTCCTTTTCATAGTTCTCTTTACTGACGATTTTTGTATGTTTATCTTATATTTTGCAACACTGCTGAATCTTAATTAGTTCCAGTAGTTTTCTCGTGGAGTCTTTTGGGTTTTCTACGTATACTATCATATCATCTGCAAATAGGGACAGCTTTACTTTTTCCTTACCAATTTGGATGTCCCTTATTTATTTATTTTGCCTTATTGTTCTAGCTAGGACTTCCAGCACAATGTTAAATAGGAGTGGTGATAAGGGGCATCCATGTCTTGTTCCTGTTTTCAAGCGGAATGTTTACAGCCTCTCTCCATTAAGAATGATGTTGGCTGTTGGTTCTGTATAGATGCCCTTTATTATGTTGAGGAATTTCCCTTCTATACCTATTTTATTGAGAGTTTTTTTTTTTTTTTTATAGGAATGGGTATTTAACTTTGTCAGATGCCTTTTCTGTGTCGATTGTGATGATCGTGTGATTTTTTAAATTTTATTTATGTGGTGAATTATGTTGATTGATGTTCTAATGTTGATCTGTCCTTCCATACCTGGTATGAATCCTACTTGGTCATGGAGTATTCTTTTTTTGATAAGATGCTGAATTCTGTTGGCTAGAATTTTGTTGAGAATTTTTGCATCTATATTCATGAGAGATATTGGCCTGTATTTTTCCTTTTTTGTGGTGTCTTTGCCTGGTTTTGGTATCAGGGTTATGCTGGCTTCATTGAATGAATTCAGAAGTGTCCCTTCCATTTCTGTGTTCTGAAATAGTTTGAGTAGTACTGGTGTAAGCTCTTCTCTGGATGTTTGGTAGAAATCTCTGGTGAAGCCATCTGGGTCAGGGGTTTTTTTTTTTTTTGGTTGAAAATTTATTACCTTTTCAGTCTCTTGTTATGGATCTGTTCATATTTTAAACTTCAGTTTGTGTTAGTTTGGGTAGGTATTGTGTTTCTAGAAATATGTCCATCTCCTATAGGTTTTCAAATTTGTTGGAGTATAGTTTTTCATAGTACTCTGTTATGATCCTTTTTTTATTTCAGTTGGGTCTGTTGCAGTGACCCCCATTTCATTTCTTGTTTGGGTTATTTGCGTCCTCTCCTGTTTTTCTTTGGTCAGTTTGGCCAGTGGTTTATCAATCCTTTCAAAGAACCAACTTTGGCTTTGTTGATTCTTTCTATTGTTTTTCTATTTCATTTATTTCTTCCCTGATCTTTACTGTTTTCTTTCATCTGGTGCTTGTGGGCTTCTTTTGCTGTTCTCTTTCTATTTGTTCGAGTTGTGTAGGTAATAATTTGATTTTGTCTCTTCTTTTTTGATGCGTGCATCTATTGCTATAAATTGACCTCTGAGGACTGCCTTTGCTGTGTCCCAAAGGTTTTGGTATGATGTGTTTTCATTCTCATTTGATTCTAGGTATTTTTTTATTCCATCTTTGATTTTTCCTGTTTTCCAGTGGCTTTTAAGCAGGGTGTTAAGTCAGTTTTTATGAATTTGATTTTTTTTTCCTTGCACTTCCACATATTAGTGTCTATTTTGATGGTGTTGTGATCAGAGAAGATCCTTTGTATTATCTCAGTGTTTTGGATATTGTTGAGGGTTGCTTTGTGGTCTAAGATGTGGCCTATTCTGGAGAACATTCTGTGTGCATTGGAAAAGAATGTGTGCTTTGCAGCTGCTGGGTGGAGTGTTCTCTATATGTCTGTGAGGTCAAGTCGATTGATTGTGGGCCTTTAGATCTTCTGTTGAGTTTCTTTCTAGAGGTTCTGTCCTTTAGTGAGAGTTGCATGTTGAAGTCTCCCACTGTTATTGTGGAGCTGTCAGTTTCTCTTTTCAGTGCTCTTGGGGTTTGTTTTATGTATTTGGAGCCCTGTCATTGGGTGCGTAGATATTTATTACGGTTATGTCTTTGTGCTGGATTGTCTCTTTAATCATTATGTAATGCCCTTCTTTGTCCTTTATGGTAAATTTTGTTTTAAAGTCTCTTTTATATGAGATTATTATTGCCACTTCTACTCTTTTTTGGTAGTCGTTTGCTTGATAAAATTTTTTCCATCCTTTGATTTTTAATGAATTTAAGTCTTTGTCTCGAAGGCGTATCTCTTGTAGACAGCATACTGATGAGTCCTGGTTTGTTTTTTTTAATCCACTCTGTCACTCTCTCCTTATGGGTGCCTTTAAGCCGTGTACATTCAGTGCGATCATTGATAGATGTGAGTTTATTGCTGTCATTTTGTAGTGCTTTTTTTGGTGGTACTGATGTTTTCTTTGTTCCTCTTTTTGTTCTGTGCAGAGTTCCTTTTGTTTGTGGATTTTTTTTTTTTCATTTTTGTAGATTTTGTGTTTACTGACTTTGTTTTTCTTCTTTATTTTTATGAGTAGGTTTGCCAGCTTTCTGTGAAGTGCATGTCTCCCACAGTATACAACATCTGATTTCTCTGCTCAGCTTTTTATATATACATATATATACACACATTCATAAACACATATACATAAATGCACATATATATATATATATTGTTTTTTTTCTTGTTTTAGTTTTTAAGCTTGTCTTGGTTCCTAAAGATTGTCCCCAGGTCAGCATAACTTTGTGGTCAACCATTGATTTCTCAGAGATTAGGTTATCCTTAAACACCTTGAGCTAATAAGACTTCTACCCCTTTGCTTTTGGGTCTGCGTGTGGCTTGGGGAATGACTTCAAAATTCAGGTAGTTTGGAAGTCCAGTTTTTACTTTGTTCCTAATCTTAGAGAGAAAAGACTGACTTTTTCACCATTAAGTATAAAGTTAGCTGTAAGGTTTTTTTATACCAAAACCCAAACCCAAACTGTGGCTGTTGAGTCAATTCTGACTCATAGCGACCCTATAGGATGGGGTGGAACTTGCCCCCTAGGTTTTCCAAGGAGCAGCTGGTGGATTCAAACTGCTAACCTTTTGGTTAGCTGCACATCTCTTAACCACCTCGCCACCAGAGCTCCGTTTTTTTAATAGATGCCCTTTATGAGATTGAGAAAATTTTCCTTAACTCATCCTTCCTGGAAGTTTTAATTTGAATGACTGTTGAAATTCAAAAAGTTTTTTTTGTTGTTGTTGTTCCAGAATCTATTATGATAATCATATCATTTTTCTTCCTTTCTGTTAATGAAATGAACTACATTGACTAATTTTCAAGTGGAAAACCAACCTCATATTCTTGAAATAAATAGTACTTAATCATGATATGTTATTGTTTCTGTGTATTGTTAGATTTGCCAGTTTTTCATAAGGAATTTTATGTGTGTTAATGGGAGATTTTGTTATATACATTGTGTTTTGGTATTAGAGCTGTAGTGGTCTGGCAAAATTAATGGACAAAGTATTCCCTCTTTCTCTATCTGTTAAAGGGTTTTTGTACAGTTTGTATTATTTCTTCTTTATGTGTTTGGCAAAATTCATCAGTGAAGCCCCCTGAGCTATATTTTTTTCTGTGACAAGATTTTAAATCATAACTTTCATTTCTATATAGGGCTATTTCTGGTTTTTTTTTTTTCCTTCAGTTTCAGAAGTTTGGGTGCTTCGAGGGTTTTGTCCATTTTCATATAAGTTGTCAAAGTAATTGGTGTGAAGCTGATTATCATATTCCCTTATCTGCTTTTCTGAAGGGTCTGTGGTGATGTTCCGTTTTTCAGTCTCAGTATTGGTAATTTGTATTGTCTCTCTTTTTTTCTTGATCATTTCTTGCTAGTGATTTATTAATTTTTTAATTGGGTCAGAGAACCACCTTTTGCTTTGCTAATATTTTGTAGTTTTTTTCTGTTTCCGATTTCATTGATTTTTTTCCTTTCTTCTACTTACTTTGGGTTCATTTCGCTCTTCTTCTAACTTACTGAGATAGAAGCTTAGATCACTGATTTGAAAACTGTCAGGTTTTCAAATATATGCATTGAGAACTGTAAATTTCCCTTTAATGACTGCGTTATTTGTATTCCACATTTTTGACGTATTGTGTTTTCATTTTCATTCAATTCAGATGTCGTCTAATTTCCTTTATGCATTTTTGATCATTGTATTTTTAAAAGTGTGCTTAATTTCCAGATATTTAAGGATTTTCTAGGTATCTTTTTGTTGATTTCTAATTTTATTTCTTTGAGGACAGAGGACATACTCTGTATGATTTCAGTCCTTTGAAATTCGTTTAGACTTGTTATATTCTGTTTTCATAAATGTTCTGAATACACTTGAAACAGGTATGTATTCAACAGTTTTTGGGTGCTGTTTAAATAAATCTCAAGTGAGTTGGAAAAATTGAGTTCAAAATTTCTGTATTCTTACTATTTTTTTTTTTTTTTTTTGGTCTTTATCAGTCATTGAGAGGGGTGTGTTAAAGTCTACAACTATGGTTGTTTCTCTTCTTAGTTTGCCTATTTTTGCCTTATGAATTTTGAAGTTCTGTTGTTATGTGTGTACACATTTAGTTATATCTTTCTCTTCGACTGACCCTCGTATTACTGCATGATGTCTCTCTCTGGTCGTTCTGCTTGTCTTCAAGTTCACTTTTGGCATGATGAATCTTCTTTTTGTTCATTGCTTTCAGCCTATCTGTGTCGTTATGTTTACAGTTTGTCCCTTGTAAGCAGGAGATAACTGAGTCTTTTTTTATATCCAGGCTTACAGTCTTCCTTTTAGTCAGAATATTTCATTCATGTACATTTAATATGATTCCTGATAATTGTTTACTGATGTGGTTGAGTTTTAATTCCACCATCTTGCTATTTGTTTTCTGTTTGGTCCATCTGACCATTGTTCCTTTTCTTTTCCTTTCCTACCTTCTCTTGGACAAATGAAGTATTGTTTTATTATTCCATTTTATTTTTTCTGTTGACTTTTTAGCTATACCTCTTTGTTTTATTAGCGGTTACTCTAGAGTTTTGCTGGCCAGCACAGTAGCCACTAGCTACATTTAAATTAAATTAAAGTAGAAATTAGCTTCCTCAGTTGCATTAGCTACATTTCCAGTACTCGGTAGCCATGTGAGGCTGATACATTTCCATCACTTCCAAAGGTTCTTTTACATAGTTGTTCTAGGGATTAAAATCTGCATTTGTTTTAAATCAAAATTATACGGGTCAAGGCAGCATAGCTTAGAAAGAACAATATTTGAGTCAGAAGATAGGCATTTTTGTTGTGTCTTTACTACTGATGGAAACCCTGGTGGAATAGTGGTTAAGTGGTACGGCTGCTAGCCAAAGGGTCGGCAGTTCAAATCTGCCAGGCGCTCCTTGGAAACTGTATGGGGCAGTTCTACTCTGTCCTATAGGGTCGCTATGAGTCGGGATCGACTCGATGGCACTGGGTTTGGTTTTTTTTGGTTTTACTACTGATTAGCTGAGTATGCCTAGACAAATCTCCTTATTGTTCTGAGCCTCTGTTTTCTTCTAAAACATGAGAAGAATAATTCCTGCCCCTCCTGCTTCATGGAGTACTTGTGGAAAAGAAGTATTATAACATGGTATAGTGCTTTGTAAAGGTTAAAGCAGTTTCCAAAAAAAGTACTACTATTTAAATGTATATTGACCCCTGTTTTCTGTGTTTTGTTTGCCCTTTTAGATTGCTGACAGAACTGGAGTCTCCTTCTTGGTGGCCTTTTAGTTCCAAGCTTCGGAAGACACCATCAGAAACAAAGCCCAAGGAAGGTGCTTCGATGTCTAGTTCTGAGGCTTTTGGAAAAGAAGGGATAGTCATCAAAATTCCTGCCATTATTTCCCAAAGAACAGAGTCTCATGTTAAACCAGGAAAGCTTATCGTCCTTGTCTCTGGCTTGGAAGTCCAGGACTCAGATTCTTTGCTCATGCACAGATTTGAAAGAGATGATGTAGACGACATTAAGGTTCACACTCCTTATGAAATTAGCATACGCCAGCGGTTTATTGGGAAGCCAGACATAGCTTATCGTTTGATATCTGCAAAAATGCCAGAGGTTATCCCAATTTTAGAAGTGCAGTTCAGCAAGAAGATTGAGTTTTTAGAAGATGCCTTGATGCTCAGGAGCACCGGAGCCTCTTCTCCAGCTGAGAAGGGCTGCTCAGCCTGGCATGCAGGTGAGTAGCCAACAAGACAGCCTATTCACTTCAAAAATTACAGTCAAATTCGGTGCGCCGGTGACATTTAATATAATGTATCACCTAAAGCAACTGCCGGTTTGTAAATAAAAGTAATTTCAAACGATTTTCCTTAGTACTTGGCATCTGTGAATGTCAAATCACTGAGGTTTATCGTACACTTGATAGATACGTAGGTTTCAGAATAGGTCAGAAATGGCGTTGGCGAATCTTCCAGAGTGAAAGAAAGCTCCAAGATAAGCGTTTTCACCTCGTCTTGTTCTCTCATCTCTTTCATCGGTTTGATCTGACAGCCAGCATTTTAGGGTCTTGTCTTCCTCCTGGAGAGCCAGCTGGCGTTTTCTCTGTCTGCTCTGATGGGCCTCTCTTTCCCTTTCACCTTACTGAGCCTCTCTCCATTTCCCTGGATATTTAGTAGCCGTCTTTCCAGCCCACCTTCTAGGTTTGTATTCGGGCATCTGTATCTTTGAAAACGGCAGCACCGGTTTTTGTGTGTTTCCTAATATCCTTAAGGTATCGTGCTGTGAAGCCAGCCCCTTGCTTTCTCGGGCAGAATGGAGTGGACATCCTCTCACGTCTCTGTGTGGATTATGTGGGAGTTCCGCGGGGTGTGATCCCAGGCCAGGGTTGTGGGTGGTGGGATATATGGATACTGTACGTGCCTGCCATACTCCAGAGGGTTTCAGGCCCCAGCTGCCTCTCTAGCATGCGATGAAAACCCGTTGCTGTTGAGTTGGTTCTGACTCATAGCAACCTTGTAGGACAGAGTGTAACTGTCCCTTCAGTTTTCATTTCTTTGCTTGCTTATGATGTTGAGCATCTGATGCTTCTTATTTACTCGTTGGCCCCACAGATTTTGTTCTGTGGACGCAGAGTCTGTTTTTTTTTTTTAATTGGCTTCCCCTCCCCCCACCGACTGGCAAAGGTTTCTTATATGTTCTAGATAGTTATCCCCTGTTGCCTTTGTTGTTGGTGTGTGCTGCTAAGTCGATTCCGACTCTCAGTGATCCTATATGACGGAGTAGAACTGACTCATGGGGTTTCTAGGCTGTAATCTTTACGGAGCAGATTGCCAGGTCTTTTCTTCCACAGACCTGCTGGTGGGTTTGAACTGCCAGCCTTTCTTTCAGTTAGCAGCTGAGCACTTAACCGTTGTACCACAAGGGCTCCTTTGTTGACTTTAGAGGCTGCAACCACTTCTATACTGTCAGCTTCCATTGCATAAATGTTTAATTTTCCAGTGGTCAAATCCACTGTGTTTTCCCTTAAGTTTGTTTTTGAGCTCTGCTTAAGAAATCTTGAAGTCATAAAATACTCTTAACATTTTCTATATCAGTATTACAGGTGATCGTACTTCTATATTGTCAGTGATTTTTTTCTAACTAGTAATATTCTTTCCTTATTAGCCATGATTACCAGATGTCTGTTATAGTAGAGATATGCTTGTTACTATCCTGCCTTCTTCTCTTCTTTTTTCCTTTAAGTGATTGATTTCAGTTTCAGTATGTAATGTATTTCCCTAATGCGTGAATATTTTGATTATTATTCTAGATGGCCTCAAGCTTCCAAAAGAAATATACTGGGTAATAGATCTGATCCCATTAGTATCAGAATGTTGGAAATATTTATTTAAAAACTTAATTTAAAAACATTTTTGGCATTTCCAGATTTTTCTTGGGTCCCTAACTCAAGGCAGCACTTAGAAGCTGGCACAGATAAAGGCTGAGCAGGGTGGGTTCTGCCAACCAACTTTGAATGGTATTAGCAGTGATACGAAGACCCTGATCCTTCAGGAAAGGACCATCTGCCAAGCACAGTCTGGGACAGCCGCTCTGATGTCCCAGATCACTGCCTGAATCTTCCCCACACTGCTTTTTTCCTCCTGCAAGGGGCCTCAGCAGCAAGAGGTGAGAACCCATACTTGTGGGCCAGGTGCAGTGTGCTGCCAGCTGTTTGCTCAGTTGAGACTTCCTGAGAACTCACCATGTGCCATCCTTGAAAAACCAAACAGAGACCACAACCTTGCTGTCATGGAGCTCACGGCTAATATTTACTGAGTAGCTACCGTGTTTGTGGTTCTTGTGTCATACTTGGTGGTTTCAGAGAGAGCACATGGACACAACAAGGAGATGGTAGGTGCCAAGCATGACTTGGTGGCATGGAACACCCATGCTTAGAGATGAGGAGAGGAAAAGGGCATTGTGCCTTGCTTATCCTCAGGGAGGGCCCGAGCCCAGGCTGGAGGGTGGGCTCCAGCCTGCAGTGTCTGTGCAGGAGACAAGGCTGTAGAGAAACACCACGTGTGAGCAACATCCCTGTATCCCACCCAGTATTCTCTCAACTGGACTCTTCTTTGGTCTGCAGGGGCTTGTGGACATGGACTAAAGGAAGTGGCCTGGAGGCATGTGTGCCTTTTGAAGAGTATACACTTCCTTGGGAATTTGGTAATTGTCCTCCAAGTTTCAGCCAGAGCAACTGAACCAATAGGATGATATCTGTATAAAGAGATTTGTTGCAAGGAATTGGTTTACACGATTGTGGGGCTGGGTAGGCGAGTCTGACTTCTGTAAGAACACAGCAAGCAGGCTGGAAACTCTGAGACAGGGGCTGAAGCTGCAGTCCACAGTTGGAATTTCTTCTTTCTCAGGGCAACTTCAGTTCTGTTCTTAAAGCCTTTCGACTGATTGAATCAGGCCCGACCAGATTATCGAGGATAACCTCGCTTGCTTAAAGTCAACTGATGGTGGGCTGTCATCAAAGGTACAAAATGCCTTCACAGCAGCACCAGGATGGGTGCCCAATTGAATACCTGGGGATGGTAGTCTAGCCACGGTGACCCACGGACCTGACCACATGGTAATTAGCTGTCTGTCCGTGGAATGAGTTGAACTAAGCCCAGGATGACAGATGGGTTTTCCTGCCTTGGTGGGACTACCTGGTGTGGGTATGAATCTGGACTGAGCAGGAAGCCCACCACCAGCGATGCCTGCCATGCCTGTGGGAAAGGGGCACAGAGGCAGCTGCACATGTTCAGCAAAGTGATCATATATTTGGCAGAAGCCAACATGCTGGATTTTATGTAAGAAATGGCATTTAATTTGCTAGGCACCGAACACGTACAAGCTCGTCTCCCAGCAAGTATTTCTCAACATCGCCCTTGTTGTTGCTGTTGTGTTGGAGTTGGGAAGTACAGGACAATGGCTCTTTGCCAGCACCACCATTTCTTCTGGTCCAAGTTGGAAGTTCTACAGAAGCAGTGGAGGTGGAAACCATGGTTGGCTGGTTGTTTTTTTGACTCCTCAGAAATGTGTTAGTTTCGTTGTATAATGTATGGCCACAAGATGGCAGTCTAGTAACATTTGACCAGTGTTTGCCTCAGTCAGTTTCTAGTTACTATTAGTAACACACTTTAAAAGAGGAAGCTTTCCCGAGACCTATGAGGGCACTGGGTTACTGGGTACTGTAATTGAGTATAATATAGATGGATAAAATGCCAGAGGCTGCAGAAGTCTCTTGAATGCTTGGCGATGGTCCATTCTAGCTGGCACGGGGGCAGTGCTGCTCCTCGTGCTGGGAAAGAAGGCCTTGGAGCACAGCACATGAACCCCAGGCCCCTGGGACAGAGGAGCACCTGTGGACAGTGTGGACTCTTCCCTGTCCCCCACAGCTCCCCAGCACCAGTGGACGGTGTGGACTCTTCCTGTCCCCCACAGGTCCCCATGACAGAAGCAGCACCAGCGGACGGTGTGGACTCTTCTCTGTCCCCTACAGGTCCCCATGACAGAAGGAGCACCAGTGGATAGTGTGGACTCTTCCTGTCCCCCACAGGTCCCCATGACAGAAGCAGCACCAGTGGACAGTGTGGACTCTTCCTGTCCCCCACAGGTCCCCATGACAGAAGGAGCACCAGTGGATAGTGTGGACTCTTCCTGTCCCCCACAGGTCCCCATGACAGAAGCAGCACCAGCGGACAGTGTGGACTCTTCCCTGTCCCCCACAGCTCCCCATGACAGAAGCAGCACCAGCGAACAGTGTGGACTCTTCCCTGTCCCCCACAGGTCCCCATGACAGAAGCAGTACCAGCAGACAGTGTGGACTCATCCATGTCCCCCCTCCCCCGGGTCCCCATGACTGAGGAGCATCTGTGGACAGTGTGGTCACCTTCATGGCACACAGTAAATGCAGAGGGGGCATTATGGGATCTTGTGGGCAGGAGTGTTGGAAAGGACTTGGATCAAGTTCTGTTGCCAGCCTTGCCTTTGGGCCAGCTAGGTGAATTACCCAAGGCAGCCCTTCACCTTCAGTCTTGATTTTCTTTTCTGTAAAATAAGTGTTTGTGTCAAAGAGTGCTGAGGCTTCCTTCCCATCTGTAAACCTCTGTGATTCCATGAAAAACCTAGCCCCCTTAACGTTGATATTCTCCCACACTGTTCCATCTCTGCATTTTGCCATATGACCAAAGATAGTTTGAAACCCCGTCTTCCCACTGCATTATTAAAAAGTTTTGCTTTGTACACAGTCCAACTTGTTGCTTGCTCTGTCCTCAGGTAGAGTAACAATAGCTGGTGTGACTATCTCCTGTAATAAATACTTCATGGTATTTATTATAAATATGTAGGTTTGTCATTAAAATAGTATGCTTTAATATTAAAACCAACAAGTCTGATTATTAAGGAGCAGGGATAGTGGAGCAAATTGGCACTGTACTTAAAGCTGTTTTATTTCAGATTTAAAGTTAGCCTTGTGCTGGACAGCCCTTTCATAGTCTGTGGTGTACATGGTATGCCACCCACTTTTTCTGGCTCTCAGGTTCTTTGGTAGTGTAATTTTACCACTGCAAGTATTTGCTGCCATCCAGTGGGGACTCGTATAACGATGAAAGGTGAAGGAAACGTTAGTTGAAGCAAAATAGGGTATGAGGCTTGCAAGTAAAGTAGTGTAACCAAGAAGTGTATTGGGTAAAAATTTTGTCTCTTTTGGCTTTTGTACCCCTAGATAAGCCTTCTAAGCAGATTTATGGTTTCCTGTGTGATAGTTAGGGAGCCCTAGTGGGTTTGGTTTTGTTTTTTTGTGTCATATTTGGAAAACCAGAGGTTCCTCGTGTAACCTAATAGAAGGCACCATGAAAAACATCAGCAACCAAGGTCCAGTGGTACAGATGGGTGGCACTAATTATAGGGTTTGAGAACTTAAAAGTTCTGTGGTAACTATGTACTACCAGATAATATTTCTCAAAATCTGTATTACCAACCAAAAATTTAAACACACTCCATGACTCAGCATGCTGCCATTAATAAAAACACATGCTATCCAAAAAAAAAAAATTTTTCAAGCAGAAAATAATTGCATCTTGAAAGGAGTCTTAAGAATATAATAAAAAAATAGATATGTCAAAATATAAGCACCATCATCCCTAAGAGTTTGAATAAATTCCTGGGACCTAAATAACCCAATTACTGCCCCCTTCTCCCCTCTCCCCAGTCCTGCTGACTGGCAGGAAAGGACCATGGGCTTTGAGTGTAAGTGGGGGATTGAAGGAAGGTGCCCAGCTTCTTCCTTAGGGAAGAACGAGTGCAAATTGCTGGTTCCCTGTGTAGCATTTTTAAAATAACTTTTTTTTTTAAAGAATATTTTCAGATTTACAGAAAATGTTGTGCAGATAGTACAGAGCTCCCGTGTCCTGCACATCCTGTTTCCCTCGTTGTTGACACCATACGTTAGTGTGGCACATTGTCAGAATTTATGAACCTGGATTGGTACGTTATTATTAACTGAAGTCTGTACTTCATTCATATTTCCTAAGGTTTTATTGGACATCCATTTTCTGACCCAGGATCCCACATTCCACTTGATTGTCCTGTCTCGTTAGGCTCCTCCAGGCTGTGACGGTTTCTCAGGCTTCCTTTGGTTTTGATGACCTTGAGAGTTCGGGGGAGTACTGGTGATGTGCTTTGTAGACTGTCCGTTAGTTGAGGTTTGCCTGGTGTTTTTCATAATTACACTGGGGTTATGGATTTTGGGAGGAATACCACAAAGGTGAGGTACTATACCTTAGATAGCATATTTAAAGGGTTTTGTTTATTGATTTTTATCTTCATTGTTTGTTGTCTGTCACCTTCTCAGAGAGAATCTTAAACAATTGCAATCATTTACTTTTAGAAGTAAATCACTCACTTTGGGAAATTTACAAAAATACATGGCACACAAGCTTGGGCCTCCTAGTCCCTGGGAACAGCCCTTGTGACTGAGGTTCCAGCAGCTTGGCTCCAGCAGGCTTGGGGCGGGCGGCCCGACTCCGCAGCCTCCTGCTCCCTCCTGCCAGGCAAGCCGCAAGCCACTGAGACCACTGTCTCCTTCCATTTCAGTTTCCCTCTATCACATTTCCCCTTGTGTTGAGCAGTGTGGGCATTTTGTATTTGGAGTTGTGTTCTTAGGTTTGTGTTTTTTCTTAAAGCACTTCCCACCCTCAGTTGTATGAGCTTCAGGCCCCACAAAACCTGGGTCTGCCCTAGGGTAAAGTAGGTTATTCCCATGTTTGACAGGTGAGGGCTTTGAGGCCCAGGGCAAAGGACAGAGAGTTGCTCATGGCCTTGAGTAAGAAGCTGTGAGCCAGCTTTGGGCCAAGCCTTGTGCTTGCCGGGAGGGGGTGACGGTGTCTGGTGTCTTTCTTTTGCAACTTCAGTGAAGTGGGGAGGTCTGTTCTACACAAAGGTAAACCGTCACGCAGTGGTACTCTTCCTCGTCCTCGTCCTCATCCTCGGGAATTAAGCTCAGCAGCGCTCTGCAGGCCAGCACGGGGCGAAGACGGCAGCCTCTGCCTGGCCTGTGCCCTTGCTCGGGCCCCCCTCTCGGCTGCCCCAGGTTCCCAGAAAACGAGGTCATCCCTCTCTGCTTGAACAACGTATGCTTGTTTTGTTTAACCGAGATTATGGATGATTTAAGAGGAGAGAAAAAACCATCCTATACTGAACCAAATTCAAGTTTTCTTTTCAGAAGGTATTTTAAAATATTCAAATAACTGAGTCAGCCAACTCATCTATCAACACAGAGTACTAAAAATGGGGGAAATATTGTAGATTTAAATGGAATCCCAGTTGACCCTATGCTTGTTTTGAAAGAAAGAAAAAAAAAAAAAACCAAACCTCTGACTTAATGTATTTGCTTTTTTTTTTTTTTCAAAGAAAATCCAGGAAGAAAAAAATCCTCTATTTTGGCTTTCTGGTTGTTAAAGTAAAATCCCATTTATTAAAAATCCAAAAATAGTATGCCTCTGTCTGTATAATACAGCTTTAGGTGCTGAAATAAAAATCAAAATGACAGTTAAGAAAGCCCAGTGCTGGATGCAAATATGAATCAGATGTGGACCTTGCTCTTCATAAGCCTGTGTTCCAGGTGGGGAGAGCCCAGTCCAAGAAGATGCTGAAAAATAAATAATAGTAAGATACCAAGCAAGTTAATATGCAAAGGTGTGAAAATTGAAACACCAGCACAGTAGTTGAGGAGGTCTTGTAAGCCAGCACATAGTTAATTTCCAAACCAGACTTAGCGCTCCAGGCAGTCCTGCACAGAGAGCGCTCGCCCTAGGGAGGCCAGAGTGATGGAGCAGAGGTGGGAAGGGCCGGCGTGGCAGGCACAGGGGATACCCTGGTGGCAGAGCAGGGGTCCTGCTAGGACCAGGGCAGAAGGAAGAAGGGATGAGGGCTGGGTGTGGAGCCCTGGGTGCTGGCTGAGGGCAGGTACGGGAACCACTGTCCTGGAGGAAGATGAGTGCAGTACTGCTATGGCATTAACATGGACAGTGTTTTCACTCCCCTCAGTTAGCCTTTTATTTCAGCTAATAACTTTCCTCTAGTTTTGCTGTGACATCTTCCAGCCTACCCTCTGAGAGTGTTCTGTTGCCGACAGTTTTAGAAAAGTGCTTTTTATTACCTAACATTTGAGGTCATGGCATTTTAGATCATTTAAGACCAAGCGGCACTGTGAGTTATAAGCTCAGAAGTAGTTCCTGTGCTGTTAATAAGCTCTTAGGCTGGTGGAGTAGAATGGGACTTTGGTGATTATCTAGAGGACGTTGGTATTTTGTAAACAGGGGCTGAAAAATCAGTTTGGTTAGTGGCAACCAGGTTGTTTTTTTTTTTTTTAATAGAGTAGAAAAGACACCATCTGAGTGCGTGGTCTGTACTAAGGGTGTTTTCACACACCTAGGATGGACTGGTTCTGTGTAAAAATGTGTTTTTTACAGTGGGTCACAGTTTAAAGGCATAACGCCTTCTGTAATACAGAGCCCCCCTGCCCTGGGGAGACAGGGTCTGTGGGGGTAGCTCTCTCAGCCCAGGAGCCCCCTGGCAGAATCAGACGGATTGGAACCCTTGGGCCTCTCTTCCACCCAGTTCTTGCTCTGCTGACTTGGGCTCCAGAACTCTCTCCATGTCTTTTCCCTCTGGGATCCCCAAGCTACCTGCTTTCTTGTCTCCATTCTAGCCTGCGTTTATCCTGGACAAGGCCAGCCCTCCTTTTCTCAGTCACATGTCCTCAGGGAACGTTAATGTTTAAGAATGATTTTAAGAAGTCGTGGTGTTTGTATGCGTGTTTGGAGGTAGCTGGTCTCTTCCCTGGAGAAGGCAGGCCTGTACAGTCAGGTGCTTGGGAGGCCCGCCACTTTGGCTCCTGCCCTTCAGGCCCAGCGACAGCCTTTACCTCCAGATGCGTTTCCGTTTCCTTTTCCTTTTCTGTTTTTGATGTTTTGTTTAACAGCTGTTTGCGCGTTGCTGTATTTCATCCAGCTATGATGAAAGGCATTGGCAATTGGACCTTTTACGTCTGTCTACTCAGGACTTAAAGGACCCTGGGAAGGACATTTGAGGACACTTGCCCCAGTCCCCTCATCCTCCAGAGACCAGAGGAGGCTGCTTGGAGGAGCTGGTGCTGGAGCCCACACTGTTGACGCTCAGCCCAGTACTTTCTGCTTCTGTTTTCCAGTGTCCTAATAAATCAGTATGGCTACTGCTGAAAATCTGGCTCTTTATTATGGAGCAAAGCAAACGGTAGGCTTTAATTGATGCCCTTATCTGAGCCAGGAGGTGCCTAGTGTTGCTCTTTAAATAAACGACAGGTGGCACACCGTGGGAGGCAGGGGAGCCACACGTCATGAGCTCTGTGTGCACTGTTTATCACCAGGTGCCCTTCTGCTCTTTGGGGAGATTACCCACCTCACAGGTGTTCAGGGAGCCCCATGGTTAATGGGCAGTGCGGAAGTCCTGAGAACACCCTGTTCTCCCTCCCGGGAAAGGCCTGGCTACAGTGTGGCACTCTGACTCACCTCCCACCACAGCACCACTGCTCATCCCTGTGGCTTCACTTGGCTGTACGGGTGAGGCCACTTCCTGTAGCCTCAGGAACTCAGCGTTCTGTAGGATAGCGCAGATGTTGCTGCAGTTTCCTAGTGATGTATTTTATGTACATTTCATCAGGATTCAGGAAATAAACTCACCACTCTTTGAAAAATGGCCTTTCTTCTGAGAGCTGATTATAGAATTAGATCCTGAGCATTGACAGTATTGCACACTCCGAGAAATTCAGGGGCCAGTCAGTGTGGAGTGAGAAAAGAGCCCTGGTATCGGAGTCAGAGAGGCTCCTCCTCACTGACCTGGGGATAATAACCAGCCTCACTCCCGACTAGGCAAGTCGGCATGGCTGCAGACCAATGACGTGCACGTGAAAACACTTCACATGTACGTGAGAACACTTTGTTAGGCTAAGGCTCTTCAATGACAGTAGTACGCTGTCACTCCCTGTGAGGTTTGAACGTCCCTGGCTCTGTGCACTCTTTGCGTCTTCCAGAAGATGTCACTGTGTGACTGTGTGCCTCTCTGTTCCAGCATCTGGGCTGATGGACCGCCTGATGCACTGCGAGCCCTCCTCAGGAAGCCAGGAAGGAGGGCAGACCCAGCTACAGGAGAGCCAGCCATTCGTTTCCGAGGAAGAAGCCGAGGAGCTGACACAGGTGACGTTCACTCACAGTGCCATGCCACTGCTGATGTGGCTTTCTGCCCTCCCCTGCAGCAACTCTTTTCTCTCTCCTGCCTGAAAACAAACCTTCCATTGATCTAGGCTTGCGTCTGCCCTAAAGGGACTGCTGGAATGCCTGCCCACGAGCTGTGCTGCCTATAGCGGGGAAAGGAGAGAGGCAGTGCCACATTCCGAGTGTGAGTTTCGGGGTAGACCTGGATGGTACATGTGTGTGCACGCGGAGCACACCAGCTGGCGGGCCGTACCTGCCCTTTTCGCGCAGGCTTGCAAGTCCTCAGCACAGGGTTCCTATGGAGGCTTACTGCTTTTTGTCCAGAAAGTTGAAATTTAAACTATTTTATATAAATCATTTCAACTTGTCTTCCTGTATTGCTGTACAATCCAATGGCTTCATCTTTTTCCTTTTTAAATATTTTTTGAAGCAAGTAGGTAAGTATCATATCATTTTATTTGTAAATATTTCAGTATGTATCACTAAAAGATAAGAATTGTTGTCTTGGTCATCTAGTGCTGCTTTAACAGAAGTACCACAAGTGGAGGGCTTTAAGAAACAGAAGTTTATTTTCTCACAGTCTGGGAGGCTAGAAGTCCAAATTCAGGGCGTCAGCTCCAGGGGAAGGCCTTCTCTCTCTGTCGGCTCTGGAGGAAGGTCCTTGTCATCAATCATCCTCTGGACTAAGAGCTTCTCTGCTCAGGGACCCCAGGTCCAAAGGATGCGCTCTGCTCCCTGCACTGCCTTCTTGGTGGCATGAGGTCCCCAACTCTCTGCTTGCTTCCCTTTCCTTTTATCTCTTGTAAGATAAAATGTGGTGCAGGCCACATCCCAGGGAAACACCCTTTACATTGGATCAGGGATGTGACCTGAGCACGGGTGTTAACATCCCACCCGAATCCTCTTTAACATAATCTAATCTTGAGCAGTTCTGCTCTGTCCTGTAGGGTTGCTAGGAGTTGGAATCAATTTGATGGTGGTGGCTTTTTTTTTTTTTTTTTAATTAAATCTTACCTCATTAACCACAGATGGAGATTAGGATTTACAACACGTAGGAAAATTACATCAGTCACAAAATGGAAGACAACCACACACTACTGGGGATCATGGCCTAACCGAGTTGACACATATTTTGGGGGGACACAGTTCAATCCATGACAACTGTTAAAAGAAAAAAGCACAATATCACTCTCAACCTTAAAAAAAATAATAAAAAGTTCCTCGGTATCATGAAATATCAAGTTAGTGCTCAGATGTCCCCAGTCATCTCATTTAAAAAAAAAAAAAAAAATGGCATGTTCAAATATGAATTCTACTAAGGCTGCTACATTGCAGGATGGTTGAAGTGTCTTTTAATCTGCAAGTCCCCCTCCATCTCCTTCTCTTTTTTTCCTTGCAGTGGATCTGTTGAAAGAAATGAAGCTGTGTGTTCTGTGAAGTTGCACGGTGTGGGCCTCCCTGCCTGTATCCCCATGGTACAGTCAGTGTGTGCTCTGCACCGTACCCCTGTCAGTGGGCAGGTGAATCTGGCGGCTCCGTGGGGCCCAGGGTCCAGAGAGATCGCTTCATAAGTCGCGCTGCACCTTTCATTAGGGGGAATGTAAAGTCTGTGTGTCTTTAAAACCTGTTTTTAAAAGATGATTCTTACTACATGTGTCTGCATAGGCAAAAATTCCTTTGAGCTCAAGCATGTCTTTTTTGGGAAAAAAGTGTCATTGTGTTGAGGTTTTTAAACATACATCATTTGTCACTTTTTCTCTGGTCTTACCTAGTTGCTTTTAGTAATGACAACACACACAAAAAATGCTGCTTGCTAGCTGCAACTAGCAAGGCTTGCAGGCTACTAATCACTTCTTTTGTTGTGCTCATTGACTCCAAAACACTTGGTGCAGATCTTGTTGTTGTCTTTGGGTTTTTTTAAGGAGTCCCTGGGTGGTGCCAACAGTTAATGCACTCGGCTACTAACAGAATGGTTGATGGTTCAAGTCCACCCAGAGGTATCTCAAAATAAAGGCCTGGCCATCTACTTCCAAGAAGTCAGCCACTGAAAACCCTGTGGAGCACAGTCCTACTGTGACACCCATGGGGTCACCATGAGTTGGAGTCAACGCGACAGCCACTGGTAGTACTGTAAAGGCAAACGTACCCAGGATTTCACTGGACACTTCCCCTGAGAGCCTCTGGAAGCCCCTAGGCTTTAGGCTGGTGGGATCTCAGAACCTCCCACTCCCATCCTCTTATGAAGAGACTTGTTTTAATTCTCCACCCCACAGTTACATTTAGGGTGAAACTGGAACAAAGCTTTTTTGATAGAAAAGGTAGGAAATTTTACTTGTTAATTTTTTTTTTTTATTTTATTTGGAGGGGGGTGTTTAAAACAACACCGATTTATGACCTCACAGTTCTGTAGGTCAGAATTTGAGGTGGGCTCAGCTGGGTTTTTTGCTTGGAGTCATACAAGGCTGAAATCAAGATGTCACCCAAGGTGCGTTCTTATCTGGAGGATTTAGAGAAGAATCCACTTCTGACGTTCAGGGTTTGGGCAGAATCAGCTTTGTTGGGGTGTAGGACTGAGTTTCTTACTGGAGTTGGCAGGGGGTGGGTGGGTGGGAAGAGCCACTCTTAGTTCCTGGAGGCTGCCACCAGGCCCTTTCATATGGTCTCCTTCGTCTTCAGAGACACCAACGGCATGTTGAGTCCTTCTTACATTTTTAAAAAATATATTTTATTGTGTTTTAGGTGAAAGTTTACACAGCAAATTAGGTTCCTGTTCAAGGATTTTATACAGATTGTTCCATGACATTGCTTACATTTTTCACAACGTGTCAACATTCTCATTATTTCTGTTCTGTTTGTTCTGTTTCCATTGATCTAGCTTCCCTGCCCCTCCTTGCCTTCTCATCTTTGCCTTTGGGTAAATATTGATCATTTGGTTTACTTGTTAGTTCTGATCGAGGCCATATAGTTTGAGAGAGCCCTTTCAGTTTCCATACTTTCAGTTTCCACTACCATCTGTATGTCCTTCCTTCTCCTAAAATCCAGTGATGGGATGGGGATATGTTAGGATGAATACGCACATAACTGCGAGTAGAGTCAGCCTCCTCAGGATCCACGTCGGCCACCGTCTTTCCCTGTGAGAGCATGACAACTGTCGTCATCAACAAGTACTTTGTGAGTCCTCTGGTGTTCTATGCTGAGATAGCAAGACCATGGTAGTCACAAGTGGGACTGCATCCTCCCTAGGAAGTAATATGGCTGCCTGCCCTGGGCCGAACTGTTTATCCCTGAAGAGTGGATCTGGGAACAGCTCCTAGGAGAAGGCCTACTGTGGAGAGGGCACAGGAGTTCTTGGTCCACTGTTTCCTCTTCCTTCCTGGGGGGATGTTGGGGTGGCACGGGAGTTCTTAGCTCTCTGTTTCCTCTTCCTTCCTGGGGGGTGTAGAGGCGGTGAGGGCATTCTCAGTCTGCAGTTTCCTCTTCCTTCCTGGGGGGGGGTGTGTGGGGGCTGAGAGCGTTTTTACTACGCAGTTTCCTCTTCCTTCCTGGGGGTGTAGAGGGTGCGAGGGCGTTCTTAGTCTGCTGTTTCCTCTTCCTTCCTGGGGGTGTGGAAGGGGGCGAGGGCGTTCTTAATCTGCAGTTTCCTCTTCCTTCCTGGGGGTGTAGAGGGGGCGAGGGCGTTCTTAGTCTGCTGTTTCCTCTTCCTTCCTGGGGGTGTGGAAGGGGGCGAGGGCGTTCTTAATCTGCAGTTTCCTCTTCCTTCCTGGGGGTGTAGAGGGGGCGAGGGCGTTCTTAGTCTGCTGTTTCCTCTTCCTTCCTGGGGGTGTAGAGGGGGCGAGGGCGTTCTTAGTCCGCAGTTTCCTCTTCCTTCCTGGGGGGTGTGGAAGGGGGCGAGGGCGTTCTTAGTCCGCAGTTTCCTCTTCCTTCCTGGGGGTGTGTGTGGGGTGAGGGCGTTCTTAGTCCGCAGTTTCCTCTTCTTTCCTGGGGGTGTGGAAGGGGGCGAGGGCGTTCTTAATCTGCAGTTTCCTCTTCCTTCCTGGGGGTGTAGAGGGGGCGAGGGCGTTCTTAGTCTGCTGTTTCCTCTTCCTTCCTGGGGGTGTAGAGGGTGCGAGGGCGTTCTTAGTCTGCTGTTTCCTCTTCCTTCCTGGGGGTGTGGAAGGGGGCGAGGGCGTTCTTAATCTGCAGTTTCCTCTTCCTTCCTGGGGGTGTAGAGGGGGCGAGGGCGTTCTTAGTCTGCTGTTTCCTCTTCCTTCCTGGGGGTGTAGAGGGTGCGAGGGCGTTCTTAGTCTGCTGTTTCCTCTTCCTTTCTGGGAGTGTGGAAGGGGGCGAGGGCGTTCTTAGTCCGCAGTTTCCTCTTCCTGGGGGGGGGGTTGGAAGGGGGCCAGGGCGTTCTTAGTCCGCAGTTTCCTCTTCCTGGGAGTGTGGAAGGGGGCGAGGGCGTTCTTAGTCCGCAGTTTCCTCTTCTTTCCTGGGGGTGCGTGTGGGGCGAGGGCGTTCTTAGTCCGCAGTTTCCTCTTCCTTCCTGGGGGGTGTGGAAGGGGGCGAGGGCGTTCTTAGTCCGCAGTTTCCTCTTTCTTCCTGGGGGTGCGTGTGGGGCGAGGGCGTTCTTAGTCCGCAGTTTCCTCTTCCTTCCTGGGGGGTGTGGAACGGGGCGAGGGCATTCTTAGTCCGCTGTTTCCTCTTCCTTCCTGGGGGTGTGTGTGTGGGGCGAGGGCGTTCTTAGTCCGCAGTTTCCTCTTCCTTCCTGGGGGTGCGTGTGGGGTGAGGGCGTTCTTAGTCCGCAGTTTCCTCTTCCTTCCTGGGGGGTGTGGAACGGGGCGAGGGCGTTCTTAGTCCGCTGTTTCCTCTTCCTTCCTGGGGGTGTGTGTGTGGGGCGAGGGCGTTCTTAGTCCGCAGTTTCCTCTTCCTTCCTGGGGGTGCGTGTGGGGTGAGGGCGTTCTTAGTCCGCAGTTTCCTCTTCCTTCCTGGGGGGTGTGGAACGGGGCGAGGGCGTTCTTAGTCCGCTGTTTCCTCTTCCTTCCTGGGGGTGTGTGTGTGGGGCGAGGGCGTTCTTAGTCCGCAGTTTCCTCTTCCTTCCTGGGGGTGCGTGTGGGGTGAGGGCGTTCTTAGTCCGCAGTTTCCTCTTCCTTCCTGGGGGGTGTGGAACGGGGCGAGGGCGTTCTTAGTCCGCTGTTTCCTCTTCCTTCCTGGGGGTGTGCGTGTGGGGCGAGGGCGTTCTTAGTCCGCAGTTTCCTCTTCCTTCCTGGGGGTGCGTGTGGGGCGAGGGCGTTCTTAGTCTGCAGTTTCCTCTTCCTTCCTGGGGGTGTCCGGCGGCCAGGGCGTTCTTAGTCCGCTGTTTCCTCTTCCTTCCTGGGGGTGCGTGTGGGGCGAGGGCGTTCTTAGTCCGCAGTTTCCTCTTCCTTCCTGGGGGTGCGTGTGGGGCGAGGGCGTTCTTAGTCTGCAGTTTCCTCTTCCTTCCTGGGGGTGTCCGGCGGCCAGGGCGTTCTTAGTCCGCTGTTTCCTCTTCCTTCCTGGGGGCTGTCGGGGCGGGGGGGGGCGAGGGCGTTCTTAGTCCGCAGTTTCCTCTTCCTTCCTGGGGGTGCGTGTGGGGCGAGGGCGTTCTTAGTCTGCAGTTTCCTCTTCCTTCCTGGGGGTGCGTGTGGGGCGAGGGCGTTCTTAGTCTGCAGTTTCCTCTTCCTTCCTGGGGGTGCGTGTGGGGCGAGGGCGTTCTTAGTCCGCAGTTTCCTCTTCCTTCCTGGGGGGTGTGGGGGCTGGGGGGGGGCGAGGGCGTTCTTCGTCCGCAGTTTTCTCTTCCTTCCGGGGGTGTGGAAGGGGGCGAGGCCATTCTTAGTCTGCTCTTTTCCCTTCGTTCCTGGCCGTCTGGGGGGGCGAGGGCGTTCTTAGTTGGCTGTTTCGTCTTCCTTTTTTGTAGGAGGAACCTAGTGTCACTGGAGGTTGCCTTTTTGAGGTAAAAACACACGTCTCATAGTTAGAGAAGAATTCTTAGTGGGCAGTTGAAGCTCAAGCACAGATACGAATGAGTTAAAATTCCGAGGAAAACAAAAATGCAAGAAAATCCTCCTCCATTCAGCTGTGGTTTTTGTGGCAAATGCTATTAAAGCCATTACGTTGAAACGCGATGTCTCCAGGATTTTAAATTGCAACTGGGAGAGTTAAGTGAGAAGCTTTGCCATGATTTCACCAGGGACACCCGTGTTCCATGCGGTGTGCTGCGGTCTCCTGGGGTGAGCCTCAGGAGTGGGCTCCGGTGCCCAGAGAGCGGGCGGGCGGGACGCCTGTGAGCGCGGTCAGGCCCTGTCTGCTGCGGCCACGGGCCGGCCACCGTCAGTGGATGTGGGAAGGCAGACGGGGAGGGAGGCTGGGAGAGGAATCGGAGTCGCTGGACTAGGTTTGGCAGAGTCGCCTGAATCATTTCTGCGTCTGATGTGTTCAACTTTTCCTGCCTTAGAACTTCTGCTCTTTTGTTTACTAAACCTGTGGATACCACAGATTTGATAGAGTTGGAAATGAAAAAAGAAAAGTGGCATTTGGCTTTTCCCTAAGGGAATTTCAGTTTTCTGTAAAGTTTTTACACAACTTCCTCATCTCCATTTCTGTCTTGTCCTGCATTTGGTGTTTCTTCATCCTGCCTCCTCCTTGAACTGAGAAAGCGCTAGATGGGAAAATAGCGTGGTCTGATCTAGTGGTTTATCAGATGTGGATGGGTGGGCTAGGAAAGCTAGCACTGTCTTTGACGTCAGTTGTGCAAAAACTCTTAAAGAATCTAGCAAAAATCTAGAAGTAGTGAGATGTTTCTGCTTTTCCCATAGACTTCTGCTGGATGGTTCTCATAATGTGCAATAGAAAAAGCACACAGTGGCTTGTTGCGGTAGGCGTGTGTGAATTCATAGGGAATTTTTAGGTCATCTGGATGGTTCTTTTTTCTTTGAATTTGATCATGTTAGGGCACTTGGTCTATCTACTATATGCGGTATCTTTATAAACAGTAAACACAAAAATTAAAAGAAAAATCGAATTGATTCAGTCAGTTCAGTCAAAGTCAAGCAGTTCACTGGAAAAATTAGAAAACTAGTTGATTGGTGTTGCGAAGAAAAAAATTTAATTGGCAAAGCTGCGCTTCATGGGACTTATACTGGAGGGGAGCGATATTTGTCTTCGTGTAACACGGGGGTGAGGGACCAGGGGGTTTCTGAGACCTGTGGAGTACTCGAGGTTTTTGCTTGTTGTTTGTTTTTTATTTTCTGTCTTTGTTTCTAAACCCTGTCTCCTGTCTCCTTGTCTAGCAGAGCCGAGTTCCACATGTGCTCACCCTGGCAGGTAACTGGAACTTTCTTGGAATGATTCGAGGGCAGAAAGGATGATGAGCTTGTCTATTTGCTGTGAAACTATCTTGAAAAATTAATGTCGTCCTTTTTTTTTCTCCCTTTTCTTTGTCTTTGAGAAACTGTAGAACACATTTCATCTTCTTTAGTAACCCTACTTCCCTGGTCTGTTTTTCCCTATTCCTTATTCCCTGGGTCCCTGATTTAAGATTTTCTTGATTCATTCGTCTTCTTTTTTCTCCTAATAGGAAGAAAAAAATCAATCATTTCTGTCTTTTATCTTTTTTTCCCCAATTATTTCTTCCATATTCAATTTATGTAAGAGAGTTATACGTAACACATGTCCTTCAGCCTGAAATGTTGTAGGGGTTCAAAAAAATGTCTGAATCAATGAATTATTTATGCTTGGTTTCACCGAGTTAACTCTGCATTTGAAGAGACAAATCTGTATTTCTTTGGATAACTGTTGGTAGACAATCATACAAGTAACCAGCATGGAGCAGTATGATAGTGCTTCATTTATTTGACAGGTAGGTGTTACACACCAGCTGTGGCACTGGCAAGGTGCCGTGTATGTAAAGACAGCCAGACTGTGGTCCCCACGCTCAAGGACTGTACCTGCAAGAACTGACGCCTCACAAGTTAGAGACCACCATGTAGGAAGAGAGGATAACTAGAGAGTAGAAAGGTGGGGACAGAGCGCTCCTGTAGGCATGTCATGTTGGGAGGGGAGGCAGAGTGACACCCTTTGACTGGTGTGAAGCTTTGATGTGGGAAACAGTAAGAGGTACAGGTGTGACCCATGAGGAGGTGTGAAGAAATGCATGATATTTCTGATTTATACAGACAGAAATCCAAGGAATACGTATGGGAAAGGATAGTGAGAGGGTGGGATAATGTCAGCAGGAACATAAAGTTGGTTCAGGCTGAATTTATTGATATCGGCCCACTAAGCAGAGGTTCTGGATTCAGTGTTGTGGCTCGAGGTATTAGAAAGGGCTGAACAGGTTTGTTTGAAATGTGAAAGAAAAGGTGGACTACACGTAAATGAAATTGAAATGTCAGAACTTGGTATACTGTAAAGGCTTAGGGAGACTGGAATGTTAGAATGGATTTATTATTAAGACCTACCCAACCACCTTGGGTGAAAAGGCATGCCTTTCACCATGACTGTGAGAAATAAATTTGAGGAGAGCCCCAGCATCCTCGGAGAGCTGTGTTTCTCTGTAGGTCAGGTATCATAGTGGCCACTGCTGCCACTGAGCAGAGATACTTAAATCAGTGGGACTGATTGGACCCCAGGGTGACAGAGGCCAAGTGGTGGCACTTAATCGCCAAAGACAAGGCGGGCATGGTTGCCGTAATGGACAGAAGAGTCAAAGCAGTAATGGGAGTAGTCTGACTTGCAGAGCTCTCTGGTGTTGGCTAGTCAGTTATGGTATTTCTAGAAGAGAAATAGATGGACAGTCAGTTACTAAGTTCTTATCTTTTATAAGCAGAATAATTCTTGGTCAGGTGGATAGAAGTCTAACTTGAATCACCAAAACAGAGAGTCAGCCCCCCAATCAATTCCCAGACTTGAGCCAGTTTAGAGACCCAGAACCCCTTGAATGAAGGCGAGGCTGGGTACCCTTGAGGAGGCACCCTGCTATACTTCCAAAAATGCATACTGTTAATCTTTCTCCCAGCCTTCCCCAAAAGGACCTACAGCATTTTTACCAGGGTGGCTGTGCGTTGAG
Source organism: Elephas maximus indicus (assembly GCF_024166365.1). NCBI lineage: Eukaryota > Metazoa > Chordata > Mammalia > Proboscidea > Elephantidae > Elephas > Elephas maximus. The sequence continues at coordinate 233,109,606 of NC_064820.1, read as the reverse complement.
GAAAAGGTAATGATCAGACTTTTCGGGGATCACTGGACATTGACTTTGAACAGACTCTAATCCAGGATACCAAAAACATCACTGTGGTCCACCAATCAGAGTAGGGGCTGTGGAGGTTAGGTGTCAGTGGGGTTTTAGTTCAGGTCCATCTCACAGTGGTTACAGTGAGTCCCCAAAACCGCCCTGTAATTGATTTTCCCAGTTCAGAACACATGATTGGAATCGGCACGCTCAGACAAGTGCAGTGAGTTTCTTTTATGGTAGGAGAGACCAGATGAAAGCCACTGGAAGGAACTACCTGTACCTAGGAAAATAGTAAACCAAAAGCAATACCTGGAGGGATCACAAAGATCACAAAGATTAGTGCCACCATCAAGGACTTGAAGGATGCATTTGGCCATATGGTCTGGCATATCTGAAGGTGCTTGACGTGTCAGTGGCAGAAAGAGATGCTGTTTGGAGCCTATGACAGGCCTCTGTTGGTGAATCACAGCACAGACCCATAGGAGTTTAGAGCAAAACCCTGCCCTTCTCTGTGGATAACTACTCTCCTTTTGAGAAGCAGTTTTTGGCTTGTTACTGGGCCTTAGTAGAGACTGAACGCCTAATCATGGGCCACCAAGTCACCCTGCAGCCTGAGCTGCCCATCGTAACTGGGTGTTGTCAGACCCACAGAGCCATAATGTCAGACATGCACAGCAGCACTCCATCATTAAATGGAAGTGGTACATAGGAGGTCGGGCTGGAGCAGGACCTTAAGGCACAAGTAAGTTGCATGCGGAAGTGGCCCAGATGCCCATGGTCCCCACTCCCGTCCCATTACCTTCCATCTCCCAATCTGCACCTATGGCCTCATAGGGAGTTCCTTATGACCAGTTGACCGAGGAAGAGAAAACTCGTGCCATATGCAGGCACCACTCGAAAGTCATCAGCTACAGCACTGCAGCCCCTTTGTGGAACTTCCCTGAAGGACAGTGGTGAAGGGGAGTGCTCCCCACAGGCAGAACTTCAAACAACGCACCTGGTTGTTCATTTTGCTTGGAAGGAGAAATGCCAGATGTGGGATTGTATACTGATCCCTGGGCTGTGGCCAGTGGTTCAGCTGAGCGGTCAGGGACCTGGAAGGAATGTGACTGGAAAATCGGTGACAAGGAGCTGTGGGGAAGAGGCATGTGGGTAGACTTCTCTGAACGGGCAAAAGACATGAAGATATTTGTGTCCCGTGTGAATGCTCACCAAAGGGTGACCTCAGCAGAGAAGGATTTTAATGCTCAAGTGGATAGGATGACGTGTTCTGTGAACACCAGTCAGCTTCTTTCTGCAGCCACTACCCAATGGGTTTGTGAACAAAGCGGCCACGGTGGCAGGGATGGAGGTTACACTTGGGCTCAGCAGTGTGGACCTCCACTCACCACCATCTAATGCATGTAGTGTCGCAGTGAGATGAAGGTGAATTACAGAACGGTGCTCCACCTTCATTCATTCTGCTGCTCTGTAGGTTAACGTGAACACCCTCTGACAGACAGAACACATGCAGTGCCCCACCCCCAGCCCAGGCCTTGTGTCTGGACTCTGCAGGGGCCCTTCACACATGAGGGGGCTTTGGTAGAGACAGCTCCTTTTACCATTCTTTAGACCTGACTTCTCCCTTACTTTTAGTGACTCCGGGATTTGGAGAGTCTAAAGAAGTTACAGAAGGTCATCTTTTAACCACTTTGCTTTTCCATGTATTTTTCCTTTGTTGATGAACAGCTTGCTTTTGTAACTTGCTGATCAGGCAAAAGATACAGAAAACCAGGAGCCTTGTCTCTTAGGAGCATACAGTTTATGCATATTTGTTGGGGAAAAGGGTGTGGTAAAATAAGCATTTATGGAAGAACAGCCACCCTCGGCTGCCCTGTGGCTTCTCAGAGCTGAAAGGGACCTGTGCCCTGTCTGGCCCCCTGGGGCTCCCTGTATACAAAGGGCCTGCACCTGAAACAGTGGGTCCTCTGAGCTCTCTTGTAGTTCTGGCCCAATCTGTCCTTGTAGGGGTGGGGGCCAGACACGGTCCCATGGCTCGTCAGTGCAGAAGGAGGCCTAGAAACCATGCTGTTGACTCCCCACCCAGGTCAGTCCGCCTTGTTTGGGAAAGATTTGCATTTGTGCTCAGCTTAGTAAAGAAGGGGGGAGGGGCATAAGGAGGAGGGCCGGGGTGGAAACTGCCCTGTGGGGTGGGGTGACAGGCCTACATGGGAGGACACAGACTACCATGAGTTTGGAATCCCTAGGGTAGCTGTAGGTGTTAGGGGAATTTGTGATTTATTCCCAATGGTTGAAAAAGTATTTTTTTTTTTTGCTTATGAATATGCATTTCCACTGTAGGGGAATGTTAGAAAAATACAGAAAAGTATAAAGAAGAAAATTGCGCTGTGGCTTCAGTCCACCAAGGTCCTAACTTCTCTTTCAGACAAGGTGCGCCATCTCCCTGACCCACCGTGCAGCGCTGACAGGGACCCCAGACTCCTTGTCAGTGCAGCCCCAGATGTTCCATGTGGCGGCAGCTTTTACTTGTGGTAATTTTTTAACACCCTGGGTGTGATGATTGATTTGTTTTTAAATATCAAACGTGTGTTAAAATTCTTGTCAGCCCACAGAATGCTTTCACTTCTGTTGCTGATGGTATGGAAGTGGCGCTGGTTAGCCTAGCTCTGGGCATTGGTGCAGGAGAGGGGAGGGACTGGGCTGGCCGTGCAGCTTCTCTCTGTAACAGGGTCATCAGCTACCCCTACCATGTGCACTTGTAGTTGGCAGTAAAGGAAACAAGGCGGGAAAGAACCTTCTCGTCTAGCAGGACTGTACACGTGTGAAAGGCTGGTTACAAGGACGTGTGGGGCCACTGGCGCCTCCGGGTGGTGTGGCAGGCCCTTCTGAACGCTTGTGGTGTGTGTGGAAGGCCTCCTGACCTGAAGAGCATGCACTCCTCACTGTGAGCACAGGTAGTGTTCTGTGGAGCCGGTGTCCTCAGGTGTCACTGGACACAAAAATAATGCTGAATCCAACTTCCAGATCATGAGGGTCATTTCTGGAAATACATTTTTAATGTAAAAACTTTTGCTTTTAATTAGTATGTTCGTCAGGGCCTTGAAAAACGATTCTCTGAATTCAGAGTTCTGTAGAACTAAGTTCAACAGGCACAATATTTAGAATTTAGAGGTGCTAACTCTGAGTTGCAGTTAACCTCTTAAGGCCTTTTGACAAGTAAAAGGGCCACTTGCAAAATAGGTGATGTTCTGGAGGGTACCAAGTGGTGTTTCTTCGTAGTTCTGGCTCAGGTTAATGCCCTTAGCAGTGACGGCTGCAGCTGCGCAGTCCACATGCTCGTGGACCTGTCATATTTTAGAAAAGTTGTCTAGAGTTTCAGCACGTCAGTTGGGAGCAGTGGCTCAATGGGTCATGCAGAAGGGAGGGGCTTTAGCGGGGCCAGAGCTGAACACAGTTCTTGCTGGCTAAATGAGGCTGCGGAGAAGGACGGCACCAGGTGCCTGGAAGTAGTTCTGTCTTCCTTCCTCTGCGCACAGTCTGTGATAGTCTCTCCTCACCAGTCCTGGCCTCTGTGGGGTAGATGGCAGGAAACATATGGTAGAGAGGGCTGGTGTGTGGCTATGCAGGTATGACCGCACGTCAGCCGAGGTGGCTTGTTGCAGCCTTGTACGCAGGTTGGCAGCCTGGTGGGCAGCCTGCACGGGGAGGGGGATTGTAGGGAATGGCTGCTGGGCCTTTTGTTCTGTTCTGAGTCACTAGTGAGAGCTCAAACAGTGTCCCCTGGCCAGTCTGCCCCACCTGGGAGCCTCCTGAGGTAGCGGCCACCTGATGGTCTGCCCAGCTCTCCAGATGCCTGTTACAGCATTGTGCACACTTCAGTGTTGTCTGGGCTCTGTAGCTGAATCTCTTACCTCAGCAATGATTTGTTGCTTTCTGGGGTGGCCGCCCCTCCCCTCCTCTGTTATCTGCTCCTTCTTGCCCAGAATGAGGGCTGACCAGGTCTGGCTGCTCTTGAGGGCCCTCTCCGATTGGTGGGGTGGCCTTGTGAAAGCAGAGAGTAGGGCCCGGGCTCATCTCCAGAGCCGCTGAAAGCATGCTTCTGACAAATGACACATACCAGTTCCAAGGCAGCTCAGGCCCACCAGCACACCTGCGTTGAACCCCTTGACCTCTCTGTGGTTTCTCTGCTGTCCCACTCTGCCCTCTGAAATCACCCAGGACAAGTCAGTGCCTCTCCGTGACAGCCCTCCAGAGCTTTGACCGTACCGGATGGATCGTCAGTGTGCTCAGGCCCCGGCATGGTCCTTCAGTGGTGGCGTCCTGAAGTGGCAGGATGTCAATTCATCAGGCTGTGCACTCGCTGCAGGAGGCGCCTACCGGTGTCCAGAATGGCAGAGAAGACTGTGCTGGGTGCTCAGGACCTCCCCTGGGGCTGCTTGGAGAGAGACGTCCGCCCTTCTGGACTCCAGATGCCCATGCAGACCAGCGGAGACGTGTTTCATTCCTTCAGCTGGTGCTTAGAGAACACTCTCAGGAAGTGGTATGGGGGGCGGCGGGGTGCTGTCAGATAAAGAATTCCAGTGTCTTATGCTGAGGACAGGATTCCAGAATGTGCACCATCATCTCAGTGAGGCTCTTTCATAGGGCAGCGGCTGGGCTCTGCAGGAGGTGGGAACGTAAGTGGGAAGAGAACAGATGCTCATGTGGAACTCTCTGGATTTAGCAGAGGGTTAGTTTCCTTCCTCTGAATATTGCTCTGTCTCCTTAGTCATCATTTTAATGAAGTTCAGGTCTTAGACAGAAGGTAATTCCTAGCACAGCAGCGTGAGATCTTCCTGTAGTAACTTGGTTATTGTGGTGAAAATACATGCACCGAAATATTGGCAAATTGAACAATTTCTAAATGTCTATTTCAGTGAGATTGATCACATTCTCCATGTCGTGCAACCATTACCTCTGTCCTTTCCTAAATTATTCCACCACCATCAACACAAACCCACTGGCCCTAAGCAGAAACTTCCACTTTCCGCCTTGCTCCTGCCCCTGGTAACCACAAATCTTTGGTTTGTACGTATTTGCCTTTTTCATGTAAGTGAGATCATACAGTCTTTGCCCTTCTTCTGCTGGCTTCACTCAGCCTCGTGTTCTCAGGGTTCATGCGTGCTGTGGCTTCTGTCAGGCCTTCCTTCCTGTTTTTGGCTGAGCAGTGTTCCATGGTGTGTATGTGCCACACTTTATCCATTTGTCTGTGGCTGGACATTTTGGTTCTTTCCAGGTTTTTGGTTAGTGTTGCAGTGAACATATAGGCTTAGGATTGCTGGGTCATATAGTAGTAGTTCTATGTCCAAATTTTTTTTTTTTTTTTTAATGTTCAACTTTTTTAGGAACCACCAGGCTGTTTTCCACAGGGGCTGTACCATTCTACACTTCCTCCAGCAATAGAAGAAGGTTCCACTCTCTCCACAACCTCACCAACACCAGTTGTTTTCTGTTTTTGTGTTTTTGTCTTTGATCATTGCCATTCTAATAAGGGTGAGGTGGTATCTCACGTGGTTTTGATTTGCATCTCTTTTTTTTTAATGGCTAGTGAAGGAGCCCTGGAGAGGGACTTCCATCTGCATAGTGGCTAAGCACTTGGCTGCTAACTGAAAGGTCGGCAGTTTGAACCCACCAGTTGCTTGGAAGGAGGAAAAACCTGGTGGTCTGCTTCTGTAAAGATTTATGGCCTAGGAACCCCCGTAGGGCAGTTCTGCTGTGTCCTGTAGAGTTGTTATGAGTCGGCATCGAGTCAACAGCACATGACAACAATAGTAATGGCTGATGAGGAGTCCCTGGGTGGTGCAGACAGTTAAGCGCTGGAGTACTCGCCAGAAGGCTGGCAATTCTAGCCCACCTACAGACGCCTCAGAAGACAGGCCTGTCAGTCTGCTTCTGAATGGTCACAGCCTTGAAAACCCTGTGGAGCAGTTTACTCTGCACACATGGGGTCGCCATGAAAAATCAATTCAGTGGCAACTGACAACAGTGGCTAATGACATTGAGCATCTTTTCATGTGCTTATTAGCCATTGAATATCCTCTTTGGTGAAATGTCTGTTCATGTCCTTTGCCCATTTTTTGATTGGGTTGTCTTTTTGTTAAATCGTAGAAGTTTTTTGAATATGTATATTTTGGGGAGTAGAACATTATCAGATATATGGTTCTTGATCTTTATCAACTTTTAAAAATACTTAATTAGCAAGTATTGTGTGGTTTTTGGTTCAGGTTGGAGAGTAGGTTTTGTGCAGTTTCTGAAACTGTTGAATTCTATCAGAGGAATGAAAGAGTAATGGTGGGGAGGCTGGTTAGCCGAAGGGCCTTGGACAGCTGACTTGTGTCTGTCTTGTCTGTAGTATGAGGGGTGGAGAACAATTGCTCTGGAGAACACAGGCTTTAGATGGGAGGTGAGGGCCTTTGCCACTTCTTGGTTGGGCGACTTTCCAGCAAGTTGTTTATTTTCCCTAAGGGTTAGGCTCTGTTATGATATCCATTAAATAGAGCTGGAAGTTGCCTTGGGCTTTGTGTGAGAATGAAGTGAAAATCGCCTCAGGGGGATTGTGCGAGAATGAAGTGAGGATGAGCCTATGCCAAGTGAAGCAAACTTCTGACACAAAAAACAGGAAAAAAAAAGCCTGTTGCTGTTGAGTTGATTCCGACTCATAGCAGCCCTATGGGACAGAGTAGAACTGCCCCACAGGGCTTCCAAGGAGTGGCTGGTAGATTCGAACTGCCAATCTTTTGGTTACCAGCCAAGCTCTTAACCACTGCGCCACCACAAGCTCTAAATAAATGTTGACTAGGGTGATTTCTGTGACCCTGTCAACTTTGAAGACCCTCAAATTTAATGCATTTTCAGTTGGTTCAGTATTTTGAGGATATCCCGAGATGAACCTTTACTTACTGAGTTTAAATCAATTGAATATTTCTTTCAGTAGGAATGCTGTCTTAAAAACTTGGTTCTCTTCATGAGAAACTCTGTTTATGATCCAGTAACAGGGAGCTACATGTCCTTCGTCTAGTGGAACCAGGCCACTCTCAGGATCCAGGCTCTGTAGTCACAGGAGATGTTCCTCTGGTTTGTGTCCTGGCCTTTGAGTTAGGCTGACCATGCTCATGCCATGGGCCACTCAGGGCCACTGGTCACTGGTCAGCACACTCAGAGTGAGGGCTAACAGATTCTTGAAAATTTAAGCTCAACCAGCTCTGCTATCTTTAAAGTCCCCTCAGAAACAGCTCCCGGGGTCTTACTGTACGGACGAGGCCCTGGTGTACTATGAGGAGGGTTCTGCCCAACTCCTCGTCAGCGAGCCATCTCTGACTCTGTGAGGCGGGGATGATGAGGTGGAGTGCCCTGGATAGATGCCCTTCCTTCAGAAGAGAGCCCTGTGCCTGCCCCTGCACGTCAGGTCTTTCAGCCACAAATCACTGTTGGGGGCTTCAAGGAATGCTGCAACCTAGGGGGCCCGGGGGGGACTTTGGGGGTGGTCTGTGAGTGCTGAATGTGACAGATTGCAGCGTAGAATGTTCTTTACAGTCCCCAGAGCTTTGGCTGTGGTGAACGCCAATTTTTTCCCCCCTTTTCCCTTCTCTATAGCATATTAATGACCCCAACTGGTAGAACTATTTTTGAGTTGCAGACAGCTTGATTTATCCAAGCTCTGTTCTTAAATGGTTGCTAATTTCTCACTGCACGAAAATTCACAGTTTTTCATTGAGTCAGCTTAATAACAAGATCCAGGCAGACAGTCTAGCTAATTCTAAACACACTTTAGAGGCTTAATATCAATGTAGTGATGTTCTAAATCCTAGAGCTTTATCAGGAGGGAGAGCGAGACATTTTCTTTTTTTCAGAATGTGTTGAGACAGCAGCTAGCTTTTACAGACCATTTTGGAAGCATTGAAGACCCCATTTCTTCTGCACAGCTTGCTCTTTCTGTCCCGTGCTGACGCCATTTTTTCAGGGTTGTATGTGGTGGTATGGCTTACAACAGAGATTTGTGTCTCGAGTGCCTAGTCTTCCACCTTGATGATGTGTGTAACGTCACATGGCAGGCACAAGACACACATTTATACACGTCTTCTTTGGTGAGGTGACCTGCTCTATTTTATTAAGCTGTTTTTCTTTAATTTATTTTTTGTTTTTATAAACAAAATGGAAATGGTTAGAAGGCAAAGGAGTCTCCATATTTGCTTTTCTGGTGCACCTGATTCAGCGTTGCCGTTGACCCAGACTGTGTGTGGCCCTTGTTCCGAGCTTTGGGGTGTTCTGTGGAGGTGGAAGGCAGCCACAGCACTGGAATGAAGCCGAGGCTCCCCCACTTCCAAGGCAGCTGGACAGAGGCCATAAAGCGGTGGCTGGCACAGTCCGCAGGGCCCAGAGCATCTTCCTCATGCATTGCTGTTTGAGGAAAATAACTTCCACTTTGTCCGATGGGCCCACAGATATTTGTTCCCTTTTGTTTTTGCCTCATTCGCTCAGTTTATTTGCTCAAGTTGGGCCTCCCCACTTCCTGTCTGAAGCGCCCAGGACTCTTCCCCTCCCCGGCTTTGACGTGGGTGAGAGGGGTTCAGATGTCCTGCTGGAGAGCTAAACGTGTTGCTCTGGCTTTGGCTGAGCGTCTGTGACTGCTCCAAGCTGAAGAGCTTTTAATGTTTCTGTGGTTTCTCTCAAGATGCTGCTTTTGCCGGACCTGCATGCGCACTTTTCTGCTTTGCCTGCGTTCACATGGAGTGTGTATTTCTTTGGCGTTTATGGAAGTTCATTTCTCTAAAAACACTTCTAAGCAGATGATTTCATATATAGGTAAAAGCATGGCCAAGAAGATGGCTTGTTTGGTGGTGTAACAGGGACGTGGGGAGCGTTCATTTTGCGCCTGGCCTTTGGTTCAGAGCCCAGCGAGGACTCATCCGAGAGGCCACTTGATATTTCAGAGGTTGGCAGCATGACACATTGGTGACTAGACAGCTTGTCATCCTAGGCCACAAAAGTAACAACTGTTTTTAAGGTTTGGCCAGACGTCGTGTTCTCCATTCTTTCCACCCCATGTTGTATGGAATTCACACGATGCTGTTGAATTGCTTCAATCCCCTTCTTAAAGGAAGAGGAATCTGGACCAAGGCTCCAGGAGGACTGGTAGTTTGAAGGTTCATTCAGTAATTTTCTTTGTCTGCAGACCTAGTAGCTGTGAAGATCTCTCTTGTAATTTTTGCCAGATTACTTAATTTCAAGTGTCATTTTTGCAGACAGACCAAGGATCACTACAGATGATGTGGAATGCGTGCTATTTTTAAAGCCTTCTTTTTTGTGAGACTTTTTCCAAATCGGAAGTCCTGCGGGAACCAGTCTTTATTTGGACTGAGTGTACAGTAAAATGTCAGCTGTTTCTTGGGCATAAAATGAGTTGTATATGCAGTGTTTATTATTATTGTCCTTGTTAAGCAAAGACCCAGAGATACAGGTTTCATGCTTTTGCCACTGTTTAATTGTGGACTGGAAAAGAGTCGGTTAACACATCTTCTTGACGAAGATGGTTGATTAAGGCCTAGAAGCACGTAGGATTTGTCACTGAAATGGCTATTGGTGGAGAGGGTCGTCCTGTGCCCATGGCCCCCTGCTGTCAAGGTCACCATCCCTGGTCACACATGGCTCCTGAGCACTTGGACAGTGTCCAGTCCAAGTTGAAACCCTAAGTGTAGCTTACATACCAGATTGCCGAGACTTAGTATAAACAAATGATATAAAATATTTCATTAATAATTGTTTATATTAGTTACATGTTGAAATGAAAATCTTTCAGATATATTGGGTTAAATAAAATATATTATTAAAATTAATTTTACCTCTCACTTTTTACTTTTTAGAATGTGGACATTAGAGAATTTAAAATGACACATATGGCTTGTATTATATTGAACTTCTTGCCATAGACACTCAGGACTGTAAGGGATGACACAGGTCCTGGGCCCAGCCTGCCTCGGATGAGTGAATTCTTTTCTGCCAGTCCCTGGTGAGGGTCTTCATGCCATGTTCTTGGAGGAAGTATGTACTTCCTCTGCGTGTCCCACTAGCATGGCCTCTATTGGTCACAATAGTAGTTAGGGTAGAACAGCACCCATGGGCCCTGTCTCTGCTCTCAGCCCACTTGGTCAGCGTTGAGCTTGACCCCCAGGAGCTTGGGGACTTTGGGCAAGTTTCCCGACCTTTCTTGGCCTCATCTGAAAAACGGAGTTAGTTTGAGGATTAACTGAGCTAAAATGTATAAAGTTCCTAGAACAGTGTTACGGCATATTATGTGGGTCCCGTAACTCTTAACTTTTACTTAGGCTAGCTAAGCCAAAACAACCAAACCTGTTGCTGTCAAGTCAGTTCCGGCTCATAGCAACCCTATAGGACAGAGTAGAACTGCCCCATGGAGTTTCCAAGAAGTGGCTGGTGGATTCAAACTTCTGACCTTTTGGTTAGCAGCTGTAGCTCTTAACCAGTACACCACCAGGATTTCTTAGGTTAGCTAGGGGGTGAAAAAAGCAGAAAATAAAGCTATGTATGCTTTAATCCCGAACTCTACTTTTTTGCGAGAGCATATGGATATGGGAATGGGGGAAAAAATAGCTAGGTGTGAATATACCACGGTATTACCAGTAGTGCTTATCTGATAAGTATGGATTTGGATTTGGGTTATGGATGACTTTTGTTTTCTTGTTTCCTAATTTACTACATGCACTTTTATCAGAACAAAACCCAAGGAATGTCCTCTACTGAAGGAAACAAATGGTTTTGGAGATAGCACAACTGTGTCTGAGCTGGTTTTGAGTGCCATTGTGCTGAGAGTTCTCACATTCACAGCCTGACCCAAGGCTGTGGAGCTCCAGTGGTGGGTGTCCTTCCTAAAAGCCCTGCCTCCCCAGTTGTGAGCTCAGGCACAAAGAGGTCATTGTTTACAGCTAGGAGCCTTGGGGTCCTCAAAGACATTTCCATTTAAAATAAACCTGTACTGCTTTTTAAAGTGATTTGAAGAAGAAATACAGACTCCAGAGAAGGCTGTCCTGGGGTCTCTGTGACGTGCTTGATTAGCACAGATGCAGCTGCCTCATTGGACATCAGGTAAAGTGGCACATGTACATGAGGGCAGCTCTTCTGGGAGATACTCTGTGCATATTCTGGGTGGGGCAGAGGTACACGAGAAAGGACCACTTACCAGAGAAGGCACACTGTAGGTGGGCTGGAGGTAAACGAGAAAGAACACTTAACCAGAAAAGGCATACTCTAGGTGGGATGGAGGTAAGTGAGGAAGGAACGCTTGCCAGAGAAGGCACACTGCAGGTGGGATGGAGGTAAGTGAGGGAGGAACACTTAGCAGAGAAGGCACACTCCAGGTGGGATGGAGGTAAGTGAGGGAGGAACACTTACTAGAGAAGGCACACTCCAGGTGGGGTGGAGGTAAGTGAGGGAGGAACACTTAGCAGAGAAGGCACACTCCAGGTGGGATGGAGGTAAGTGAGGGAGGAACACTTACTAGAGAAGGCATACTCCAGGTGGGATGGAGGTAAGTGAGGGAGGAACACTTACTAGAGAAGGCATACTCCAGGTGGGATGGAGGTAAGTGAAGGAGGAACACTTAGCAGAGAAGGTACACTGCAGGTGGGATGGAGGTAAGTGAGGAAGGAACGCTTGCCAGAGAAGGCATACTCCAGGTGGGATGGAGGTAAGTGAGGGAGGAACACTTAGCAGAGAAGGTACACTCCAGGTGGGATGGAGGTAAACGAGAAAGAACACTTACCAGAGAAGGTACACTCCAGGTGGGATGGAGGTAAGTGAGGGAGGAACACTTAGCAGAGAAGGCACACCCCAGGTGGGATGGAGGTAAACAAGAAAGAACACTTAGCAGAGAAGGTACACTGCAGGTGGGATGGAGGTAAGTGAGGGAGGAACACTTACTAGAGAAGGTACACTGCAGGTGGGATGGAGGTAAGTGAGGGAGGAACACTTAGCAGAGAAGGCACACTGCAGGTGGGTTGGAGGTAAGTGAGGGAGGAACACTTAGCAGAGAAGGCACACTGCAGGTGGGTTGGAGGTAAGTGAGGGAGGAACACTTAGCAGAGAAGGTACACTCCAGGTGGGATGGAGGTAAACAAGAAAGGACACTTACCAGAGAAGGCACACCCCAGGTGAGATGGAGGTAAGTGAGGGAGGAACACTTAGCAGAGAAGGCACACTCCAGGTGGTTTGGAGATAAATGAGAAAGAACACTTACCGGAGAAGGCATACTGTAGGTGGGATGGAGGTAAACAAGAAAGAACACTTACCAGAGAAGGCACACCCCAGGTGGGATGGAGGTGAGACAGGAACACTTACCAGAGAAGGCAGGCGCCAGGTGGAATGGAGGTAAGTGAAACAGGAACACTTAGCAGAGAAAGTGCATGGGAGACCCTGCTTCACATGGTGGTGAATGATGGTTTTTTTTTTTTTTTTCTTTTTTTATTATGCTGTTTGGGCATCAGCCATATGAGATCATAGAAATGAGAGATGGAAAAGACCTACTGTATTAGGTCATCCAGTCCGTCCCCCTCTTCCAGAGCCAGATTGATCCCCACAGTATATTTTCCAGGGCTCTATCCAATTTTTTAAGTGACTCAACTGATGGAGTTTCCACCAGTTCCCAGAGGGTGCGAAAAGGTTGTTGTCTGAGTCTGCTAACTTGAACCAAGAACTTACTCTTGAGCCTAATGGCAGAGATAATAGTAATAAAGCCGTATTTGGGGTTAGGTCCTGCCTCTGTCACCAGCTTGCTGTATGACCTTAAATGGCTTCAGATCTCAGTGCCCTTGTCTCCTGCTACAAAGTGAGGGTGGGGAGCTGGGCCCGGTGGCCCGAGGCTCCTTTAGTTTAAACATTCTGAGACTTGGCTGCTAGGACCCTTACATAGTGCTTTATAGTTTTCACAGCTTGTTCACATTTGTGATCTCATTTGAGCCTCACCAGTCCTCTGGAACAAGGAGGATCTTCTTGTCCTCCTAGCATTCTGACCATCTCGCCGCCTTGATTTGGTTTCTCATCAACCGGACGAAGTGCAGGCGTAAAGAGCGCACTGCCCAAGCCCTCCTGGTCAGACTGGAAGTGAGGTGTGCCTCCCGATGTCAGGCTCAGGTGCTTTTGGCTTAGCGCGTGGCTACCGCAGGTGGGACCCAGCTTGCTCTTGGGTGGGGTGGGGCTGCTACCTTTTCTGGCAGTGGCACTGCGCAGGATTGTTGTAGGACACTGAGTCAGTCACACCTCACCTGTGAAGCACAGAGCTTCCTGACATGGCTTCCCGTCCCATCACCTGGGAGAGCCTGGGTGGGGCCTGCTTTTCAGGATGGATATGATACATGATCAGTGGGTCAGAGCTAGGGTTGCGCTGAAATCGTCAGCACAGCTGTTCGCCGCTGGTATTCCTTACCTTTGTGCGAAGGTGTGCTGAATGTATCTTCAGACGCGTTGACGCCCTGGGAGTTAGTAAACACGGTATTGAGGGTTCCTCCGTATTGATTCAAATTCTGCAATTCCTTTTTCTTGACCTAAGCAGTGATCTGTGACTTTCCCTAAAGAGAGTGCGTTAACATTTATTGCAAATGGTTGGTCATGAAGATTTCTTTTTAAACGTACCTTTTCTGTTGTCAGCTTGAGCATATTAAATTTTAAAACCCAGGCTCAGCAAGTGCGTAGTTTAAGTAACATTTAACAATGTGATTAATCTCAATAGAATTGTAATAAAATGGTTACTCTTGTTTATAAAAATACATGAAGTATGACGTGAGTCATAGAAATGGGGGGGCCTGGAGAACTGCAGATGAGACTGATGGGTCTCCCTAGTCCACCACACTTGAGTGGCCCTCCTGCCCCTGTGAGGTGCTGCTGTCTCTCCAGGAGATCCCCGTGTGAGATCCGTGTGTAATGCCACCGCAGGGCTCAGTGGTCTCCACGCTCAGCCAGCATCTCTCTAGTCCCTTGACGTGTCCTCAGCCCCACCAGTCCTTGGACGCCTCTTTGGTGCTTTCTCCACTCCCACCCACTCTGTCGGAGCAGATCCTGGGTGTGGTGTGGCCTGGAACCCCCGAGTCACCTTTTCCAGGCATGAGCTCCAGCGTGTCTCAGAAAGCTGTGTGATCTTGCAACCCTGTGATGGGTGTGTGTGATGTGAACTCCTCCACCACTTTGGGTTGTGTTTTGTCTTTTTGTATTTGTTTGTAAAATATTACAAACATATAGACAGGAAAAGGGCTTTGCCTTTCTTTGTAAATCTTGTTTTTCCAGCTTCAGTATGCAGTTAGGTACCTGGGCACAGACAGGTGATGAAAAGAAGAGTGAGTGAGAACAGGAACTGAAACATAAGTTTCGAAGCTGTGATCCTGCATGCTGCCTTCTGTGCCCAGCTGCCACGCTGAGCGTGTGCAGGGACCCACTGTGATCAGAAGTAGTGGTGCCCACCAGGGGTGCCATTGGCCAGCATGTTGGTCGCGGGTGGATGGTGCACCCAGGACTGCACAGCCACCTCCCTGCTCCGATGGCCTCCTCTGAGTGCAGGCAGGAGCAGGGCAGAGGGCAAGTGCGTCCTCCCGAGACAGCCTCCACAGCAAGCAGCCTGCTCCACAGGTAAGGAGGCTGACACTGAGCACCTTGCTCAAGGCCAGAGAGCCGAGACCCTGACCCTCTGACCCTCTGACCTCCAGACCCAGACATGTGACCTCTAGGACCCTTTGCACACTGTCATAAGGACTCTGTCTCCTGATAGAGGTGCTCATTGTCCTCATTGACACACTGCCCCCCTCAGGTCACAAGCACAAGAACACTTCATTTAAATCACTAAATAACGTTTCTTAAATATTGTAAAACTGATGGAAGAAAAAGTCATTACGCATTATCTAGAGCGTTAAGCACCATCTACTGTCATTTTGTGCTCCTCTCCCAGATCCTGAGGAAGCTGAAGAGTCTCGCCTTGGACACGGAGGTAGAGCTGGAGAGACAGGATGAGGCTTTGGATGGCATCAGCTCATCTGTGGACCGGGCGACCCTCATCATCGACAAGCACAACCGACGGATGAAAAGACTGACGTAGCGGGAGAAGGAAGTGCAGGTGGGGCTGCTCGTGAAGACAGTCCCTTCTTGACCCCTGCATGTTTCCCTTGAGACGGAGGCCCCGGGAAGTAATTCCAAAGACGGGAAGTGTTTACAAGCTCTGCCCAAGAAGGTGCCCTTTCCTTGGGATGAAGGGATTGCTCATCTGACCTCTGCTATGAAGAATTGTGGGGGAAGGGGAGCTGGGGGTGATAGTGACTTCCACTTAAGGGGTTTCTGAGCAGTGAAGCAGCGGCGCAGCCCAGAAGGAAGGGGTTTCTGCCTTCACACAGAGAAGATGGGGCAGTGCCGTCCTTGCTCGCGCACCATGCCCACTCAGCTGGCACTGCCACCTTCTAGAGTCAGGCTCAATCACCACACGCTATTCACAGTGGTGCTGAGCCAGCACTGTCCTGGAATCAGGAGCTCTTCCTCTCCATGTCGGTGGGCCAGGCGGCCACCTGCCTGCTACAGCTGCTGCTGCGTGCTGCCCCACGTTACCAGCTCGAGTGTAGGCTGTGTCTTCATCTTTCATCCCCCGAGCTGAGCGTGAAAGGAAGGGCTGAGTCTTTCTGGAAGAAATTGGCTGCTCACTTCTAACTCTGCCTGTCTTGACACTGCAGGCCGCTTCTGCGTCAGTGAGTCTCTTCTTCAGGGCCACCTGCTTTCTGCTGTGAGCTTCCCGAGCCCATGCGCCCTCCCGGCTCAGCTTGGGGCGGGGAAGACAAACCCTTCACCGAAGCTTTTGCTTTCTCCTCTTTGGTGTACAGGCCAGTTTCCGTTTTAGGAAGATTGAAATTCTGTAGTTGAAGTTCAGAGTCTAGTATATCTCTAGGTTGTCCTCTAAACACCTGAAATACCCTTTCACTGGCCAGTTTTTAGCCAAAAGTGAAAATAGTAGCTATACCTTTCTTTTAAAAAACGTCGATTTTAGCTTTTACTGCCCTGTTTCTATCCAGAAACAAAAAAGAAATGCCAGCTTTAGAAGAGTGTTTAAAACTACTTAATGATTCTCCTCTTTGCTTGGTTTATGTATTGTATTTTAGTTAGGGGGCAAAACATGGCAGGTGCTCCCCTCACCTCGGGGGGGGCATCTCAAAATAAGGCGGGCTCTGCGTGGTGTGTGATGAGACGTGGAAGGGGTGTGGAGGCATTCTCGGGCCTTTACAAACAGCCCCTCCCTTATCACAGCATGCCACTTCATCAACTTTTAAAGCTTTTCACTTCCAGACTGCTTTGAAACAGCTGCGGGAGGAATTGTCCCCAGGAGGGCACAGCGAGACCATGTGGGAGATGTTCCGTGAAGCTCCTTTTCTCTGGTCCACGCGTCTGGTGGGTTAGACTGCAGCCTGGTCAGGGCACCTTGTCTCGTAGGCACTGCTCACATTTGGGGAGAAAGCCAGGAGGTGGCTGTGGGAGAGGGAAGGTAGGAGGGCCACAGACATGACTGAGACACAGAGTGTGTGGCGATGTGCCCGGGGAGGGCTGGCAGCCCTTGATAGAGGGGTGAAGTGTCGGAGGAGGCAGACGAGTCCCAGCGGCAGGCCAGGTGGGCAGGACTGTCCAGCAGCGGCCTGTACTCTGTTGGGGAAGGAATGAGAGAGCAGGTCTTCTAGGGAAGGGGACTTCGAACTGGCCTCAAGGGCAGGCAGAACGGGGCGAGGAGTACGCGGCGTGGTCTGTGTCCCAGGGCCCCGGCAGTCCCTATCTCCTGCAGCATAGGTGTAGGCAGGGGACCCCAGGCACAGGAGACGAGCAGGAAGGGGAAGCTGTGTGTGCTGGCAACGGAACCGGTGCCTGTGTCTGTGGCGGGGATGCTGCCACGGGGCCTGGAGACTTGGGGAGAGCTGCAGCGGCCTGCTGTCCTGCGGTGTGGCAGGGGTGGCCAAGGGAGCACAATCAGAGCCTGCAGGTGGGCCTGGGTGAAAGGACCAAGGGACCAGGGAGGGCTGCTCACTTGGGTGGCAATGGGCTCGGCAGTGGGGGAATCAGCCCAGAGAGCAGACCAGGTAGATGGAACCCTCAGGCGGCTACAGTGAAGCAAGGCAAGGCTGTGTACGCCACTTGTCATCAGTTCTGCTCTACGCATCGGGGTCAGGCATCCCCTTTGTTTTGCTCTCAGATGTGAACCCTGGGCCCTGCCATTCACTCACGACCCCTGCCTATGGATCGACCACATCGTATGTGCTTTATTCCCGCACCAAACAGCACCGGCCCTTTCACCTAGTGTGCATGGAATGAATGCCCTTAGTTTTGGTGTCACCCCTCAGGTATCTGCACTTTATAAATTGTGTTTCCACATAAAGCTTGCTTTGAGCTCCGTGTTACAGAGTATATAAAGAAAGCAAAATGCAAAACCCATGTTTAGTGCACCTGTAATACCAACAATGAACCGAAATAAAACTGCTTTGACATTTCATCAAAAACTGCAGGTTCTTTTTTTTGTTTAGGGCAGGGGTCAGCGTGCTTTCTGTAAAGGGCCAGATAGTAAATGCTTTAGTTTTCGAGTCACCCCTGCTGTTGGTAGCATAAAAGTAGCCACACACGTGTCAATAAGTGAGCGTGGCCGTGGGACAGTAGCACTTGAAAATTAGAATTTCAAGTAATCTCACGTGTCATGGAATATTCTTCTTCTTTTGATTTTCGTTTAAAAGTGTGAAAACCATATTTAGTATGCAGGCGCTACAGAGACAGGCAGTGGGCTGGGCCTGGCTGCAGCTTCTGAGCCTAGGTGGGGTGTGCATGAATGCAATTAGATGCTAGTAGTGGTCCAGCACTGTGCTTGGGCCTGTAGCCTGTGGCTGACACTCGTCTCCCAGCTCGCAGAGCCCTTGTGTACCTGTCCCCTCACCACTCTAGCCCCCCAGACTCGACCATGGCCCTCAGCTCACAAAGCCCTTGTGTACACGTTGTCCCCTCACCACTCCGGGCCCCCAGACTCGACCATGGCCCGCAGCTCACAGTGCTCTTACGTACACATTGCCCCCTTCGCCACTCCAGCCCCCTAGACTCGACCATGGCTCCCAGCTCACAGTGCTCTTGTGTACACATTGCCCCCTTCACCAATCCAGCCCCCCAGACTCGACCATGGCCCCTAGCTCACAGTGCTCTTATGTACACATTGCCCCCTTCACCACTCCAGCCCCCTAGACTCGACCATGGCCCCCAGCTCACAGTGCTCTTGTGTACACATTGTCCCCTTCACCAGTCCAGCCCCCCAGACTTGACCATGGCCCTCAGCCCACAAAGCCCTTGTGTACACGTTGTCTCCTCACCACTCTGGGCCCCCAGACTCGACCATGGCCCTCAGCTCACAAAGCCCTTCTGTACACGTTGTCCCCTCACCATTCCAGCCCCCCAGACTCAACCATAGCCCTCAGCTCACAAAGCCCTGTGTATACGTTGTCCCCTCACCATTCCAGCCCCCCAGACTCAACTGTGGCCTGAGGCACCTCCAGAACCATCCTTGTCACCTCTGTGGTTGGTGTAGCTTATTGAATCCAGGATCCCAGCCATGGGACACGTGGCCAGGGAAAACACACATCTCATTTCTTAGCAAATGCTCTTGCTGTCTGGTGCTTTGACCCTGCTGTGTTTGCCAACACTCAGTCCTGTTCCTTTTAAAAGACAGAACTCCAGAAAGGGGACGGGCCAGGAAAGGAAGAGTGAAGGAAGGGAGTTTCCATCCAAGATTTTATCTTGCGTCCCAAAATCAACAAAAAACTTTTTTTTTTTTGCCAATTCAACTTTTTACAGGTGTACAACTTATTGACAGCAATTACAATACTGCAACCTATTGTAATTGCTGTGCAGCCCTGCTCTTAACCGATGCAATATTTCCATTAGCGTTAACTCCCTTTTTCCCGCTCCTTCCCACCCCTGGTAACAAACTTTGGTCTCTATGCATTTATCTTTTCTTGTCTTTTTATATAAGTGAGATCATACACTATTTGTCCCTTTGTGACTGGCTTATTCCACTCAGCATAATGTCTTCAAGCTCCGTCCATACCATAGCATGTATCAAGACTTCATTTCTCCTACTAGCTGAGTAGTATTCCATTATATGTATGTACCACAGTTTGTTTATCCGTTCATCTGTTGATGGGCATTTAGGTTATTTCCACCTTTTGGCTATTGTGAATAGTGCTGCAGTGAACATTGGTGTACAAGTCTCTGTTTGAGTCTCTGACTTCAAGTCTTTTGGGTATATACCTAGGAGCGGAATTGCTAGGTCATGGGATAATTCTATTTTTAGTTCTTTGAGGAAATTCCACACAGTTTTTCACAATGGCTGTACCATTTTTCATTCCCACCAGCAGTGGATAAGGTTTTCAGTTTCCCTGCATCCTCACCAACATTTGTTATTTTTTAATTTTTATTTTTTACCTTAGCCATCGTAGCAGGAATGAAATGATATCTCGTGGTGGTTTTGATTCACATCTCCCTGATGGCTAATGATGGCTGAGCATCTTTTCACGTGTTTGGTGCCCATTTGAGTGTCCTCTTTGGTGAAATGTCTATTCAAGTCCTTTGTCCATTTTATGATTTTTTTTTTGTCTTTTGTCAAAATTTTATATGTATTTTGGTTATTAGATTCTTGTTGGATACATGGTTTCTGAAGATATTCTCACAGTCAGTAGCTTGTCTTTTCACTTTTTTTGTGAAGTCTTTTGATGAACGAAAGTTTTTAATTTTCAAGGTCCTATTTATTTATTTATTTGGAGCCCTGGTGGTGAACTGGTTAAGAGCTTGGCTGCTAATCGAAAGGTTCACAGTTCAAATCCACCAGCCGTTGCTTGGAAACCCTATGAGGCAGTTCTGCTCTCTCCTATAGGGTCACTATGAGTCATAGTTAACTGGACAGCAATGGGTTTGGTTTGGTTTTTTTAGTTTATTGATTTAGTCTTTTGCTGTTTGTGCTTTTGTTATTATATTAGGTATCCAGGCCTGACATCATTGCCCCTGCTTGTTCTTCTTAGAATTGTATGGCTTTAATTGGCATATTTAGGTCCTTAATCCATTTTGAATTTGTTTTTGTATATGGTGTGAGGCCTGGATCCTGTTTCATTTTTCCACACGTGGAAATACAATTTTCCTGGCACCATTTATTGAAGAGACTCTTCTTCCTCCATTGAATGGACTTAGTATCCTTACCAAAAATCAGTTGACCATAGATGTGTGGCTTTATTTCTGGACTCTCAATTCTGTTCCATTGGCCTCTGTGTCTATCATTATACCAGCGCCTGGCTGTTTTGATTACTGTAGCTATCAGTTCCTTGAGGCATTTGCAGACTGTGAAACACTCACCTATATGTGTTTAGTAAAGGTGGGAGTTTAATCAAATGCCCTCTGTCAAAAGCAGCTGCATCTTAGTTGAGGCATCAGACACTCAGTTTGGAGTATGCCACAGGAAGCCTCTTCCTTTAGGACGTTGTCTGAGGCCTGACCCCCAGCCTTGTCCTCTCGCTTCTGCCGTTTCAGTTATTAGTTTGGAACTTGAGAAAACTTAAAAGAAACTCAAATTATAGTCGGTTTTAACATTTGCAACTGATTTTCAAATTCACGTATTTCAAGCTTTTGGCATCCATTTGGAAACTTGGATTAGCAGTGATTTGTTGAAGAGCTAATTTTTCTTGATTCATTTTGAAAGCACAGGGTTAGTCCTCTGGCTCATCTGAAGGCAAGGGTGGTCCTTTGTGACGCTCTTGTGGTCCTGGATTCCCAAAAGGGTGTCTCCGACTCACCCACCAGCTTCTTTAGGGAAAAGGACGGTGGTATGGGGGTAAGTGGAGAAATGCATGCGCTTACAGACCCTAGAGGGCTCTTGACCATCCTGGAAGACCCATGTCAGAGGAACCTGTAGAGTGACGGAGCATGGGGGCCATGTGGTTAGTCCCTCAGCTCTGGCGCTCAGGGGACCCAGGCCAGGTGTGTGGCTCGCCCCAGCCATACCGCCAGCAAGTCCCAGAGCTGGCCCAGCAGGTCAGGGCGCTCCTGGGGCTCCCTCATGTGGGGCATGCCCTTTGGAAAGCTGTGACAGGTCGTCCCCATTGTGCGTGGCTGCAGGCGCCGATCCTGCGCTGTGTCCCTGGAGTCCATGGGGGCCCTCTGTGCAGAACAGGTGGCCTGTCCTGACCCTTCAGCACATCCTTCCACAAGATCTGACCAGCACCCTGTTCCTCAGGCTGCCACAAGTGTTGCTGTTGAGTCTGTTCTTTGGGATTTTATTCACCATCTCCTGTCCCCAGCTCTGCCCCTTTCTCTCGCCCCATGGAGGGAGGCAAGCTGAGGGCAGGCACCTCACTTCACCCGAACTGCTCCACACTGCCCTGCCCTGGGAGGGGATTTCTCTGTGAACCCCTCAGCCTTCTTGCAGACAAGAGCCCTCCTGTGTGTGTGACAGATGAGCCTCCGGCTCAGGGCTCCAGGACCACTGTGTTGCCCTGGTAGATGGCAAGCCCCTCAAGGGTGGAGGGTGTGTGTCCTGGTAGAAGGGAGCACGCCCTCGTGGGCGGTGCTCAGAGCCACCAAGGGAGTCAGCAGGCAGACCTGGGCAGGAGGCAGGTCTACAATCCCCCATGGCTCTTTGGCAGGGCCACTCATCCGGAAGAAGTGGCCAAGGTGCTTGGGACCAGTCACTGAGCTCTCGGCATGTCTGCAGACAGGCAGCATGCCCAGCAGTGGCCGTGGCAGCATGCATGGAGAGCCACGTGGACAGCAGAAAGGAGACTGGGACTGTGAGTCCCCACCGGAGCATCTGGGGGGCCGGCTTTGCTTGGTTCCAGTTTTGAGGAGGTAAGAGGGGTGGACTGGGTATATTTCGTAGAATGTATAAAGTGCATAGGAAAGGGGAGTGGGTATGCAGAGTATGTGTCTCCATCTGTCATGCTGAAGCAGGACACAGAAACTCGCTGGGTGGTCGAGGGGGCTTTGGGGCCCTCAGATATCCCAGGACCCTAGACCACAGACAGCCGAGGCACTGCTGCCGCCAGGACCCCCCATATGTATCCTGAACTTAGCCCGCTGGTGGCCTCATGTAGTGGCCAGCAGTGGATGCTCTGTGACATGCCCACCAGCACTGAGCCACCAGCCCCTTTATCCCTGGTCCCCATGACCAGGAGGAGCCACCTAGCCATGGAGTCGGTGTCCAGGAGGGAGAATGTCACCTTCAATAGGGCTGGGCCTTGATCAGAGGCACAGAGGGAGGTCCTCTGAAAAAAGGAGTGCAGGGAAGGCAGCAGTCTGCATGTCCAGTACCCTGGGGACCTTACTACAACTCAGAAGGTAAGGACAAACTATTACACAATCTGCCTCACTGAGGCCATCCACACTCTTAATGATCCTCAGTTTATGAGAGAGCAGAGATGATAAAGTCTCCTGAACGTAGTTGTTTGGACGTTGGGATGCGTTTTCCAGTAGATGTTCTGGGGGTGGCTTGGCTACTCGTGTAGCCTTAAGTGCTATTTAACAGCTACTGAGCAGTTCCCACAGTGGGGCCTTTGCGAACTGCAGAGCTGAGATGCAAGAATAAGGTTTGAGATGACAGTGGCAGGTCAGAGGGTGTTGTAGGTTGAATTGTGTCACCCAAGAATGTGTCAACTTGGCTAGGCTGTGATTCCAGTATTGTGTGATTGCCCGCAATTTGGCATCTCGTGATTTTCCTGTGGGTTGTAAATCCTACCTCTGTGATGTTAATGTGGCAGGATTAGCGGAAGTTATGTTAATGAGGTAGGACTCTTATCTACAAGATTAGGTTGTGTCTCGAGTCTCTCTTTTGAGATATAAAAGAAGTGAGCAAAGAGACGGGACCTCATACCACCAAGAAAGCAGCGCTGGGAGCAGAGCACCCAGAGTCCCTGTGCTGAGAAGCTCCTAGACCAGGGGAAGATTGATGACAAGGATTCCCCCAGAACTGACACAGAGAAAGCCTTCCCCTGGAGTTGGTGCCCTGAGTTCGAACTTCTAGCCTACTGGGCTGTGAGAGAATAAATTTCCTTTTGTTAAAGGCATTCACTTGTATTTCTGTTAAAGCAGCACTAGGTAACTAAGAGGGCAAGCAAGCCCACAGCCTGGGGGAGGCTTCCTGTAGGAGGCGGTGCTGTAGCTGGGCCATGGAGCGGGGAAGGTCAGATGTACAGTGGTCTCAGGCAGGAAACTCTGGGCCAGGATATGGGCCACATGGGCAGAGTCGGTGGGACCAAGGAAGTCTGGCCTAGCTGGTGAGAGGGGTGTCCTGAGAGGGAGGGCGGCACGCCTGAGTGAGAGCATTGGGCCCTCTTCCCAGCTGCACTCTGCTCATTCCATGACTGATGAACTGCTTCATCTTTTTATTAATGGGATGCTTGTGTTGTGCTCCTGTGTGCCTGTGCTGCCTTGTGTACTTACAGAGAGTGACTCAAAACAGTCCCAGGGGAATCTGCTGTGCAGGAGCCCGGGTGCGGCCTGCCCAAGGAGGAGTGTGCTCCATAGGAGAGGAGACAAGCACAGTGGGGAAAATGGCTGTCTTGGGTCATGGAGCAAGTTCGTGGCAGGGCCCAGATAAGAGCCAGGGCTGCTGAGTGAGGGTCAAGGTTAGCATCCATTGTAAAATCCAGGTGTTCTGAGATGTCAACTACAAATCCCAAACCCACCCATCTATGTCCCCTTCTAACCTTAGCAAAAATTAGTTTCCTTTTTGAGGCATTAGCTACCTGCCAAACCCAAAGACCACTCTTCTCCCTAATAACTCATCTTTGACAGAATATCTCTCTAGCACAGAGCTTGCTGTAGTTGTGGGTGGATCAGGAAGTCGTAGGAGACAGTGGTGGATGCCTTAGGGACAAGCTGGGTTATAACAACTTAGCAGCTACCCAGAACTGGCAAGGTCTGAGTGCCCCTACACGGAGAGGGTTTAGAAACAGGACCGCCACTAGGCAGGGAGGTTGCAAAGGGGCTTCAAGCAAAAGCTGGGCTGGGAGAGAAGCGAGACAGCAGTTCAGGACTGGCCACCTGTCTGTGGTTCTGTGGCCCACAGCACTTCTAGGCATACAAGCCCAAGCCTGGCGGAGCTAAAGAAAAAAACAACAAAACCAAGGAGCTCCACCATGGAATAAGCTGCAGCCTTACTTGGCTTTGTGTGCTTGTTGGAGTTACATGGACACCTCATGGATTGAGAAAAACATGTTTGTACCTTGTCTGAGCCCTAATCTGATAACCTGGGTCATGGCATGGCACTAGCCTGTGACATGCACACCCAGCCTCCATGCCGTCATGCCTATGATGACTGAAAAAGACACACAGCTATAAAGTGGACCCTGTCCATCAGCATGCTTTCTCTGGATCACAGCCCCCCTCCCAAGAAGAGCCACAGAACAGGTGTAGGGATAGGTCTCCTGTGTCACCTGGCCCAGCCCCTCAACTATATAGAAGAGGAACACAGGTGAGGGGCTTTCTCAGGTCCACAGAACCTCAGCGTGGAATGGGATCTCCCACATCTACTGGCCCAGCCACAAACAGTATAGAAGACGAAACAGGTATATCAGTTTCCTGGGGCCACCGTAACAAGTTACCATAAACTGGATGGGAAACAACAGAAATTTATTTTCTCAAAATTCTAGAGGTCAGAATTCCAAAATCAAGGTGTTGGCAGGCCCGTGCTGCCTCCAGAGGCTCAAGAAGAGAATGCTTCCTTGTTTCTTCCAGCTTCCAGTGGTTCCAGGTACTCCTTGGCTTCAGGTTGCATCACTCTGGTCTCTGCCTCCATCTTTCCCTCACCATCTCCTCTTCTCTGTGTATCTGCCTTCAAACTCCCTCTGCCTCTCGTATAAGGACTTGTTGGATTTAGGGCCACTGGATAATAATCTAGGATGATCTCAAGATACTTAATTACATCTGCAAAGACCATTTTTCCTAATAAGGTCACATTTACAGGTTCCTGGAATTAGGACCTGGACATATCTTTTGGAAGACCACAATTCAGCCACTGTAGTCTGCCCTCTGTTCTGGAAAAATTCACATCCATCCCAAGTGCAAAATATATTCACCCCATCTCAATATCCCCCCAAATCCCATCCCCATTACAGCATCAGCTCTAAATCCAAAATATTATCTAAGCATCAGCTCAAAAGCCCCAAATCTATTCATCTAAATCATTGAAATCATGTATGAGATTCTGGGTGTGATCCATCCTGGGGCAAAATTCCTCTCCGTCTTAACCTGTGAAACAAAAGATCAAGTTACCTGTTTGCAAAATACAATGGTGGGATAGGCGTAGGGTAACAATTTAGACATTCATATTCCAAAAGAGAAAAAACGGAAGTTAGACTCTTCAGACATGGATTGGACTGGACAATGGGTTGGAGAGAGATGCTGGTGACGAGTGAGCTTCTTGGATCAGGTGGACCCTTGAGACTATGTTGGCATCAGCTGCCTGGAGGGGAGATGAGAGGGTAGAGGGGGTTAGAAGCTGGCAAAATGGACACAAAAAGAGAGAGTGGAGGGAGAGAGCGGGCTGTCTCATTAGGGAGAGAGTAATTGGGAGTATGTAGCAAGGTGTATATAAGGTTTTGTGTGAGAGACTGACTTGATTTGTAAACTTCCACGTAAAGCACAATAAAAATTAAAAAGAAAGGAAGTTACAAAGGAGTTACCAGTCCCAAGCAATATTGAAATCCAGCAGGGTAAATTCCATTAGGCTTCAAGGCCTGGAAATAATCCTCTGTTACTTGAAGCTTTGCCCTCTGGGCCCAGCGTTCCCTCCTCTGGGCCTGGAGCTTGCTGCTCTCGGACCATGAATTACACCTCTGCCTCTACACTGGTGGATACCCTTAGAATCAGCCTTTCTTTTTCTTGAAGGGCAGTAAGTGTTTGCAGCTGATTATCAGCCCCTTTCTTATCTACAGAATATTGGAAGTTCAACAGTCCTTTTTCACTTTGTCCTTCTCTGTTTCTTTCATTCAAAGATGGCAATGTTTCTGCTGAGACAAGATTCTCAAAAAACCTCCCAGGTCCTGTGTATGCCGTGGGAATACACACCATTAGACAAGAGGTTTCTCCACAGATCTTTTCTGAATAATTCCATCTCTATTCCTGGCTTCTGCTGAAATGGTTGCTTGGATCCGTGAGTCACACACCTAATCTCATATGCAAAACGTTGGCCTTCTCTCTTGAGCCTACTTTCCCTACAGTGAGTCTTCTAATTTTATCATTTTTTGCAATCTGGATAGGCTGAAAATTTCCCAAATCACCAAGTGCTGGTTCCTTTTTCCTTAACAGTTTCTTTCCTCAATTTATCTTTCCTCCTACATTTTACTATAAACAGCACGGAGAAACCCTACTGCTTCTTGAAGATTTTGCTTAGAAATCTCACTAAATATTGAAGTTCATCCTTTACAAGTTCTGCTTTCACACAACTGTGAGGACACAATTCAGCCAGTTTTCTGACACTATATAACAAGGATCACTTTGCCTCTAGTTTCCAATAACATGTTCCTCGCTTCTCTTGAGTCCTCACTGGCCAAGTCTTTAACATCCATATTTCTACTGTCTGCTTCAAGCAATCTAGGCCTTTTCTATCATGCATCTCAGAACTCTTCCAGCCTGTACCCATTACCCAATTACAAAGCCACTTTGACATTTTTAGGTGTTTGTTACAGCAGCACCCCACTTCCTGGCACCAAAATTTGTATTTGTTTCCTGTGACTGCTGTAACAAATCTCCACAAATTTAGTGTCTTAAAACAACAGAAACGTACTCTTTCACAGTTCTGGAGGCTAGAAGTCCTGAGTTGGCAGGGCCACACTCCTTCCGTAGACTATAGGGGAGAATCTGTCCTTTGCCTCTTCCAGCTTCTGGTGGGTGCTGGCACTCCTTGGCTTGAGGCCACATCTCTCTGTTCCATCTTCACATCACTTTCTACTCTTTGGTGTGTCTCTCTCCTCTGTGTGTCTGTCTCAAAATGTCCTCTTCTGCCTCTCTCTTACAGGGATACTTGTCATTGGGTTTAGGGCCCACCAGATAATCCAGGACAATCTCCCAATCTCATGATATTTAACTTAATTGCATCTGCAAAGACCTTTATTTTTCCAAATAAGATCATATGCAGAGCTTCCAGGTATTAGGAGGTGGGCATATCTTTTTAGGGGCCACCGTTGAGCCCACTGTAGGGGGTGAGGGGACTTCTCAGGTCCACAGAACATCAGCATGGCTGGGGTCTCCCATGACACCTGGCCTGGTGCTTCACCATTCAAAAGTGGAAGTGGAGGTGGTGGACTTCTCAGGCCCATTACACCTGGTTGGTCCCTGGCACTTCTCATGTATTTTTCCTTCCAGGAAAAAATTTTCTCCAGGGAAGCGTGTGCCTGTGATGATTTCCTCTCTTCTCTTCACTCTAAGGTTACCTCTCTGTTTAAGGAGCAAGGGGATATTGTAGGTGTGTGGTTCCTGAGAACTAGACTCAGTTCGTCTCCATTTTTCCTCCAAGATGCTCCCTTAGCTCTGCCCATCTAAGGGCATGTAAGGTATCCCTGGCCTCTCCACACAGCTTGCTGGTCTGCACTCGCCAAGTACCTATGGCCTCACACCTGCCTTCCTCCACCAGCCAACTCAGCAACAATGCAAGGCTCTCAGTTCATTGGTAATACTGGTGCTAGGTAGGAGACTATCCCTTTGATATTTCCACTAATTGCAGCATTCACACTGACGTGTGAGGTTCCAGATGGTTTGCATCTTAAACCTGCCGAATGACTCTGAATAATGTATATTTAGTCATTAGGTATATTTGCTGGATAATAATTCGTGTATGTTCCAAGGCATCTCCTGGGTGGGTTTAGAACCACCAACCTTTGGTTTAGTTGCCAAGTGCTTAACTGATCGTGCCATTCAGGGACTTAGATGGTTCTACACTGGAGGAGACCCAGCCTTTCCTCAAAGGATTCCATGTGTAGAACCTTCACCATGTGCTGACCTGCCAGCAGAGCAGTGGACAGGAGTGAATGTGGGTGTTGCTGGGCCTTCAGTATGAGCCCCTGTTATATGTAGAGAAAGGTACTGTCATGGCCAGAGCTTGGGAACCAAGGGCCCTGCTCTTCAGCCTAGGTTTCCTCACCCAGAGAGGGGTGGATCGTAAAGAAGTGGCTGAAAGGACGCACACCAGGCACAGAGGACAGAGCTCCCATCGGCTCCTGTTCATCTATGTCTGTAGTTATTCTTAGGGCTAACCACCAGTGTTGGCTTTGGTCCATGAGAGCTTATATTCATTTCCTGTTTTGTTACATGACAAATCACCACAAATTTAGCAGCTTAAAATTACATGAATTTATTATCTCAGTTTCTGTGAGCCAAGTGTCCAGATGGCTTAGTTGGGTCCAGGGCCAAAATGAAGGTGTCATTTGGGCTGAGCTCTCATCTGGTGCTCACCTGGGGCTCTTCCAGGCTCATTCCTGTGGTCAGCAGGATTCAGCTTTTTGCAGGTGTAGGGCTGAGGTCCTTGCTTCCTGTTAGCTGTCAGCCAGGAGCTACTTTCAGCTCCAGAGATCACCCGCATTCCTTGCCATGTGGCCACCTCAATCTCTGAGCCGGCAGTGGCAGGCCATATCCTTCTCATGCCTCAAATGTCTGACTTTCTCTTCCAGCCAGAGAAAACTCTGCATTTAAAGGGCTATTGTGATTAGGTCAGGCCCACCCAGATTATCCCTGATCTGGATTTTTTATTACGTCTGCAAAGACCCTTTAAAGCAGCACCTAGATGAGTATTAGAATCACTGGGAGAAGGTGTGTGTACACCAAGGGCAGGAATCTGGAACATCGTAGAATGTGCTCCTCTGCATTCCCACCATCCAGGAAAGTCCTCACCCCTCATCCAACCATGGGGAGTGGGCCCACCATTGCTGGGTTCTGGCTCTACTGCTCTGCTTGGGGGCCTTGGAAAAGTTACTGCATCTACAATGTGGGGTATCGATGCTGCCCACATGCAGTTCTGATAGCTCAACGGCACAAGGAGGCAAAACTCCCGGCCTGGGGCCTGGCATACGTTGCCTGACGGGTAGGCTTACCAGCTCTCTCTGCCCCCTTCTTCTGCCTTTAGTGTCCTTATGTGTTCTAGGAGGTCAGGCAGACAATCCAGGAAGGTGCCTTGTAAACCGCTGTGCTTGTTCCAGGAGCCCAGTTGCGCTGCGGGAATGAGTGAGGGATATGGGTGGAACCCCCCTTCTCTACCTCATTGTATTGAAGGGAGGAGAGACTGGCTAGGATGAAGGGAACAAATCAAGCCCATCTGTGCAAGGGATGCAGTAGAGGAGATGAAGCCACCCCTCTGCTCTCTTTAGCCCTGGCTGCTTCACTGCCATCTAACCAGAACTAGTGCCTGCGTTCCTAGCCGACCAGCTTCAGGTGACACGGACCAGGACCTGCTGGGCCAGGGCAGCTCCGAGGAGAGTGGGAGGGCGCCCGGACACATGGCCATAGCAACTGCGAGGAGTGCAGGGTGGGGCTGCTCTGCTCCACTGACTACAGTTAGGAAGCCTGGGGTGAATAAACAGCCCCACCCACGGAAACGCTGTGATCTGTTCCACATGTTCGGTGTGGTTTTAATTTGATGGTTGTATGGCAGTGAGTGGTGTTTACAGCAGCAGAGTCGCAGGCGGAGGTGGAGGAGGTCACTGTGGGCAGACTCCGTGGCAGACACCCGGGTGCACCCTCTCGTTCAGCACTCGGAGCCCTGCCAGCTTGCTAGTGGCCAGGGCAGAGCCCAGTGTCTGCAGGAAAGACCCTGACCCCCACCCCGCCCCTTTCACGTGTATCTCCTTGGATCAGCCCAGTGACAGCCAGACTGAGGAGTGGGTGAGACTGAGACCCCAAGGGTGGGGTCCATTCTGGAGAGTCCAGGCCAGGCCTTCCTGTACCCTGCTGCCTCAGACTGTACCTTAATCAGATCCCAGGCACCCCAACCTGTTCCTCTTGGAGGGGGTGGGTGGCCACCTGCCCCCAAGCCCCTGCACACCGCCTGGTGTCAGCTCTGGTGGCTTGCCTGGGCTTCTGTGAAAGAACCAACCACCCACCCTCTAGATGACGCAGGCCAGCTACTCGCACAACCCAGGCACCTCATTGTCATTGAGAGAGGCAGGCAGGTGGCCCAGTGTAGGCAGTTTCCCAGGAGAGAGCTGAGCTCAGCCCAGCTCCCCGGGGCAGCAGGACTCTCCCCCATCTTTTTTTCATTTCCGGGAGTATCTTAGCCACACAGAGCACTGATTCTTCGTCCAGCACAAGTGGTGAGCTTCCCCATCACCAGAGGCATTTCAGGGCGGTCCCCAAGCAGAGCTGGCAGTAGAGACATGGGTGACTTCTTGGGTCAAAAGTTTGCCTTCCTAATCATTTGTTAGGAACATAAAGTAAGAAGTTCCCTGCTCCAAAGCACTCCTGTTTGGGCTGGGGGACAAGCCTCATACCATGGAACTGCAGGCACCCTCTTGTTTAGGGAACACCTCTGAGCCCAGAAGACCCCGGAGCCCATGTGGCCCCACTGTGGGAGAATCACAGGCAGGCAAGGGGTGCGAGGCAGAGGGGCCTCGGAAAGGGCAGTCAGTGTGCTCCCTACTGCAGCTCTGAAGGGAAGATGGCCAAAGGGGGTCAAGGCCAAGGCCCCTAGCTGGGAGGCAAGGACTCAGAAGTGGTCTGTCTGCTGGCGGCACAGCCAGGACAGCACCTGCAGGTGGGGCTGTCTTCTAACAAACAAAAGACAAAAAGCAAGCCTGGTGGGCCTTAATTTATGCAATTGGTCAAGGATCTGGCCTCTCTGGCCAGCCCGGCCATGGCACTCGGCTCCACATGGTATCTGGACTGGAGAGCATGGGTACCTGAAGTGGCTGACTGAGGTAGCTTTTGTTGCTGTGCCCCAGGCTCCGATCTTTCTTTTCCTCTGCACCACGTGAGGTGGCTCTTGGGGAAGGAGCCTGAGGGCATCCTGGTGGAGGTGAGCCGGGCCACCCAGTGGGTCTTTAGGGCACAGGCCCCAGGTCTGTGCTGTTTGGCTCAGGCCAGGCACTCGGCTCTCCCCTGTCCTCTGTGGGAAATGGCGCAAACCAGGCAACAGGGAGCGAGAAGGGAAAGGAGCAGCAAGGCCCCTGCAGGCGGTGAGTTCCCAGCAGGTGCCAAGGGGAGCACCTGCATTGCCAGGGTTTGGAGGCCCAGAGGTGATGAGGCCCCGGGAGCCGAAGGCGGGGGAGGCTGGCTCTGGGACAGGCCTAGCCAGCCTTTAGCAGCCTCAGCCTCTCCTCCTTGCCAGGGGCCACGTCTGCTAGCCTCGGGCTGCTGGAGGATTGCTGAGGGAGGATGATGTTTACCAGTGCTGGGGAAGGCATGTCTGGCACACGGTCTCCACTCCACGTGGTAGAACCATGGCCGTGTGCGCATGAGCAGCCTCTCCAGCCCAGTTGGAGCCTGTGGGGCTGGAATCAGGCCCTGCCTCCTCACCTCCCCGCCCAGTCCCATGTCTCTGACATTAGCAGTCTGTTGAGCTGGAAAGCAAAGATAAAGGGTCCTAAAAGTGTTGCTGCTGGGAATTACTTTTTATTGCCCTTAAAGCTTGAAGCCCCTAACTTGTGTGCATCTTTGAGCAGAAGCGTGTTGGCATGAGGTGGGAAAGGTGGAGAAGGCCCTGAAAGCAGCCAACTGAGGAAGGTCCTGGGGAAGGAGCAGGAGTGGCAAGGCTGCCTTTCTGCTAAAGAAGAGGCTGGATGGCCGGCCCAACTCCTGGGACAAGCACAGGGCCTAGCCCAGCAGACAGGCAGTGTAGCCCACCTCAGTCCTGAGGACACAAGGGGTGTGAGAACGCACCCACGTGTGCCAGTCGGGGCCGACCAGGGCAGGGAAGGGCAGCAAGCTCAGCCCTGGCCTGGTGCTCGTCCCCAGGGGGAAGGAAGGACTGCTCGCCAAGCTTGGGCCGACCAGGCCCTGGTGTCAGGCAGAGGGCTGGCACAGCTGCGTTTGTATGACTGCAGGGACCGTGTGCCGGGCATGAAGAAATCACAGACTCACGAAAAGCGGATGTTTATCTCAGATGCCATCCCAGCGGGTGCACGGCCTGGATAAATAAATAAATCACTGTGCAATTTTAGAAGAAAGCAGGCCTGTCAGTATCGACTTGCCATGATTTTCAAAGGAGAAGGTTCCAAAACAAAAATCGTTGCTTAGATTTGGAAATGATATCTCTTAAAAGCTTAATTCTTTCCTTATGTTCAGAGTCTGATAAAAATGAGGTACAGATTGAAACCTATTTTCACACAGCCCCACTATCTGTATGGTGCCGAAAAGGATCCAGGTAAGTTCTTTGTTGTGTGCACGTTTTGGCAGCTCTTTGTTGAGTGTGCCCTGTGTGCCAGTGTGCATGGGCCCTGCGGGGTGTGGGCTGCCCTCCAGGAGCTCACAGCCTGTGCTGGAGACTTGGACGGAGGTGAGGACAGGCTGCTGAAAGGCAGAGGGCCTGACCGGTGTGGGCCGGGGTGACGGGCAGGAGGCATGAACAGGACAAGAGACACTGAGAATGTGGACCTGGGTGGAGGGGTCAGAGGTGGGGTTGGGGGTCCTGTCCAGGGGGCTGGAATCCTGTGTGCGTGTAAGGGCAGGCGCTGGGGCAGAGAAAGGAACAGGATGCTGAGGTGTTATCTTTATGAGGGAAGTCTGTAGTAAGTGTCAGGGTGGGGGAAGGAGAAGACCCACACCCTCCAGGAAGCCCAGCCTAGGGAGGGGAGACAGGGTGGAGCCCGACAGAATGAGCTGGGAACAGCAGCTGAGGTGACACATGAGACCCTGCTCACACTGTGTGGAGCCCCCAGATAAGCATGTCTGGAAGCAGACAGCCCTCACAGCCCAGGCTGACATCAACAGGGCCGCGGGAAGCTCCCCTTGGCCCTGCTGCTGAGCCCACTAGCTGAGCCCACCTTCAGACCAGACCCATCTGTCTCCTCAGGTCCTAAATGCCAGGGCTTGTCAGGAGACTGATGGGGCCCTCCCCACAGTTAGCCTTGTTCCCATCCCGTGCCAGAGGTGGGATTTGGTCCAGGAGAACATCCTTGCACTGGGCGAGCTGGCTCAGCAGGGACTTGGGGGAAGGAAGCCAACCTGGTGCCAGGCAGAGGGGGCGATGAGGAGGTTGTGCCATGTAGCTCCATTGCATTGGCTGATATCAGTGTTCCAGGTCCTGGAGAGACATGCCACAGGTTGACTGGTGTGTGTGTGTGCCTGCTGTGTGTGTATACATGGCATGTGTGTGTGTACACGCAGTGTGTATGTACATGCATACACAGGTGTGTGTGTATGGGTAAGGTATATGTGACAAAGCATGTGTTTGTGAGGCTCTGGGTGTAGAAATATGTGGGGGGCTGGGTCTGTGTGTGGTGTGTGTGTGAGGGTCTGACTGGGTGTAGACATATTGGGGGGCTGGGTGTGTGCGTGGCGTGTGGGTGTGAGGGTCTGATTGGGTGTAGACCTGTGGGGTCTGGGGGTATGTGTGGTGTGTGTGAGGGTCTGATTGGGTGTAGACATGTGAGGGACTGGGGGTATGTGTGTGGTGTGTGTGTGTGAGGGTCTGATTGGGTTTAGACATGTGGGGGGCTGGGGGGTATGTGTGTGCTGTATGTGTGTGAGGGTCTGGGTTTAGACATATGTGGGGGGCTGGGTGTGTGTGTGATGTGTGTGGGGGGTCTGATTGGGTGTAGACATATCTGGGGGACTAGGGGTATGTGTGTGGTGTGTGTGTGAGGGTCTGCCTGGGTGTAGACATACATAGGGGGCTGGAGGTATGTGTGGTGTGTGGGTGTGAGGGTCTGGGTGTAGACATATGTGGGGGGCTGTGGGGTATGTGTGTGTGGTGTGTAGGTGAGTGTCTGGGTGTAGACATGTGGGGGGCTGGGGGATATGTGTGGTACGTGTGTGTGAGGGTCTGGGTGTAGACGTGTGGGAGGCTGGGTGTGTATGTGAGGGTCTGACTGGGTGTAGAAATATGTGGGGGGTTGGGTATGTGGGTGTGAGGGTCTGAATGGGTGTAGAAATATATGTGGGGGGTTGGGTGTGGGTGTGAAGGCCTGACGGTGTAGACATATGTGGGGCTGGGTATGTGTGGTGTGTGGGTGTGAGGATCTGATTGGGTATAGAAATACGTGGGGGGCTGAGTGTGTGGTGTGTGGGTGTGAAGGTCTGACTGGGTGTAGACGTGGGGGGCTGGGTGTGTGTGGTGTGTGTGAGGCTCTGGGTTTAGAAATATGTGGGGGGCTGGGTGTGTGGTATGTGGGTGTGAGGGTCTGACTGGGTGTGGACATATGTGGGGAGCTGGGTGTGTGTGGTATGTGGGTATGAGGCTCTAGGTGTAGAAATGTGTGGGGGCTGGGTGTCTGGTGTGTGGGTGTGAGGGTCTGATTTGGTGTAGACATGTGGGGGCTGGGTGTGTATGGTATGTGGGTGTGAGGCTGTGGGTGTAGACGTGGGGGGCTGGGTGTATGTGGTGTGTGGGTGTGAGGCTCTGGGTGTAGAAGTATGTGGGGGCTGGGTGTCTGGTGTGTGGGTGTGAGGGTCTGATTTGGTGTAGATATGCGGGGGCTGGGTGTGTGTGGTGTGTGGGTGTGAGGGTCTGATTGGGAGTAGAAATATGTGTGGGGCTGGTTGTGTGGTGTGTGGGTGTGAGGCTATGGGTGTGGAAATATGTGGGGGGCTCAGTGGGTGTGGGTGTGATGGTGTGACTGGGCACAGAAGTATGTGAGGGTTAGACTATGGAGGGGGGATGGTGATGTGGGTGCGTGAGTGTGGGTGTACGTGTGTGTGCGTGGATGTGGGGGGGTGTGCATGGGTAAGTGGGTTTGTCAGTGAGTTTGTGGGGGACCTGATTGGGTATAGAAGTGTGTGGGTGTTGGGTGTGTATGTGGGGAGGTACTTGGATATCCGCGGGTGTGGGGGGGCTGTGAGTATGAGTGAACGTGGGAGTGCATGTGTGTGCATGGGTGTGTGTGCGTGGGTGTGTGTAGGGGGCCTGAACGGACATAGAAGGCTGTGGGGGTTGTGTGTGTGTGCTATATGTGTGTGAATGTGTGAATTGGGGGTTTGTGGGCGCATGGGGTGGAAACCCTGGTGGAGTAGTGGTTAAGTGCTATGGCTGCTAACCAAAGGGTCAGCAGTTCGAATCCACCAGGTGCTCCTTGGAAACTCTATGGGGCAGTTCTACTCTGTCCTATAGGGTCGCTATGAGTCGGAGTTGACTCGACGGCACTGGGTGTGTATTTTTTTGGTTTGGTGTACATGGGTGTGGGTACATGGATATGGGTGTGCATGTGTGGAGGTATGGGTAGGGGGTGGTGTGGTGAAGGGTTGGGTGGGGCACTTGGCAAAAGGTAGAGGACTCATCCTTCCCAGGGACCGCAGCTGGACAGTCTGCTCTGTCATCGGGGGTGGTGCCCTCCCCCACCAGCTCTCACCACCCCAGGCCTGGATTTGGCGCCTACCTCCTGTGTCATGGTCCTGCACCAGGCAGATGACTATTCCTTGAAACGTCCTTTCCCATGCGGTGGCACCGATCAGTGATAACGGTGTGATCTCGTCTGTCTTTCTTGCTTTGATGCTCAAATAGGATGACTGATTTTGTAGAAAACCACTAGTAGTGACACGGTCACACCAGACAAAAAACAATAATATATAATTACTAATTATGCACATGTGTTTGAGTTTGGCATAAAAATATTAAGGAAATGTTTTTATTGAAATTATGTATTATTCTATGTTATATATTCTACAAGCCTCTGGCGCTGGCATAGATATTATTTATATCTATTATTCAGTGTTTCATAATGTTCTATATTCTATGTTGTAATCTATATTCTATATTATTCTAATCTATTCTAATTATGGAGCCCTCGTGGCACAGTGGTTAAAAGCTTGGCTGCTAACCAAAAGAACAGCAGTTCAAATCCACCAGCCACTCCTTGGACACCCTATGGGACAGTTCTACTCTGTCCTATAGGGTCACTGTTTTACACTGGATTCTCTAGAGAAGCAAAACCGTAAAGTGTATAAATATATTTAGAGAGAGAGATTTATATCAAGGAAATGGCTCACACAGTTTGTAGAGGCTGGAACGTCCCAAGTCCGTGGGTCAGGATAGACGCTTCTTCTGATTCATGTGGCCCATAGGGTCTGGGAAACCCAAAATCGGCAGGTCGGAGAGCAGGGCTCTTGCTCACAGGCTGTGAAGCTCGACAAATCCCAAAGATCAGCAGGCAAGACTGTAGGTAAGCTACTAGCTCAAGTCCGAAGAACCAGAGATGAGATGAACAGGAGCCAGCTGCAGGATCCAGAATGAGCAAAAGCCCACAAGACTTGCCAGAATATCCACTGACATTGGATGCAGGCCACATGCCCGAGGAAACTCCCTTCCAACTGACTGGCCACTCACAGCAGATCCCAACATGGAGGTGATCACATTATATCAAACCTCATCATGGAAGTGATCACACCATCATCCAACTATCAAATCACCGAAAATCATGGCCCAGCCAAGTTGGCACACAACTTAAACCATTACAGTTGCTTTAAGACAGAATCGCCTCGACAGGTTTTTTTTTTAATTATTATTGTATAATATATAGAATATCTATTGTTCCATATATTATTATTATATATAATTCTCTATTATTTTCTTTTACATAAATGCTATTATTTAAAACAATGATAGGATTAACAAACAGTGGCAGTTAGTAGTAGGACCATTTAATAGTAATTAATAAAAGTAGGACTATTTTGCTAGCAAAGGACATCGTTGGTAAAATAGAGGTCAGTGAAAACAAGGAAACTCAATGAAATGAAGTGACGTGATAGCCACAACTCTGGCCTGAAACATATCCACGATCATGAAGATAGTGCAGGACTGTTCTGTCACAAGTAAGGTCACTTTGAGTTGGAGCAACTAATGTATGCAAATAAAAGTGTAACAATATTTTTGTAATGTTTCCTTCAGTCTTTGGATATAGAAATTTAATTTAACTCTTCTAACACTTAATTACATATTTCCAATTTTGTAGCATATTGTATATGTTAAGATATATAAGATTTTCTAAAAGGAAAACATAAATATAATAGGACTAATTAAATAGATAGAAGATCTGGTGGTGCAGTGGTTAAAGTGCTTGGATGCCAAACAAAACGTCAGCGGTTTGAACCCACCAGCTGCCCCGCAGGAGAAGCACGTGACAGTCTGCTTCTGAAAAGATTTATAGCCTTCGACACCCTGCGGAGCAGTTCTACTCTGTCCTATAGGGTCAATATGAGTCCAAATCAACTCGACAGCAGTAGGTTTGATTTCGGGGTTTAATGAAATAAATATCTATACTTGTTGTTGGGTACCGTTGAGTCAGTTCCGACTCATAGCGACCCTGTGTGCAACAGAATGAAGCACTGTCTGGTCCTACCCCATCCTCACAATCGTTGTTATGCTTGAGCCCATTGTTGAAGCCACTGTGTCAGTTCATCTCATTGAGGGTCTCCCGCTCCTTCTCTGACCCTCTGCTTTACCAAACATGATGTTGTCCAGGTACTGATCCCTCCTGTTAACATGTCCAAGGTGTGTGAGACGTAATTTCGCCATCCTTGCTTCTAAGGAGCATCCTGGTTGTACTTATTCCAAGACAGATTTGTTTGTTCTTTTGGCAGTTCGTGGTATATTGAATATTCTTCTCCAATGCCACAATTCAAAAGCATCAATTCTTCTTCTTTTTTCCTTATTCATTGTCCAGCTTTCTTATGCATATGAGGTGATTGAAAATGCCATGGTTTGGGTCAAGCACACCTTAGTCTTCAAAGTGACATATTTGCTTTTTAACACTTTAAAGAGGTCTTTTGCAGCAGATTTGCCCAATGCAATGCGTCTTACATGGGTGTTGATCGTGGATCCAAGTAAAATGAAATCCTTGACAACTTCAGTCTTTTCTCTGCTTATCATGATGTTGCTCATTGGTCCAGTTGTGAGAATTTTTGTTCTCTTCATGTTGAGGTGTTATCCATACTGAAGGCTGTGGTCTTTGATTTTCATCAGTAAGTTCTTCAAGTCCTCTTCACTTTCAGCAAGCCAGGTTGTGTCATTGGCATAACACAGGTTGTTACTGAGTCTTCCTCCAATCCTGATGCCCCATTCTTCATAAGTGTCTCAGATTATGTGCTCAGCATAAAGACTGAATAAGTATGGTGAAAGGATGCAACCCTGATGAACACCTTTCCTGACTTTAAACCATGCAGTATCCCCTTGTTCTATTCTAGCAACTGCCTCTTGATCCATGTACAGGTTCCTCCTGACCACAATTAAGTGTTCTGGAATTCCCATTCTTCACGATGTTATTCATAATTTGTTATGATTCACACAGTCAAATGCCTTTGCATGGTTAATAAAACACAGGTAAACATCCTTCTGGTATTCTGTGCTTTCAGCCAGGACCCATCAGACATCAGGATTGATATCCCTGGTTCCACGTCCTCTTCCGAATCTGGCTTGAATTTCTGGCAGTTCCCTGTTGATATACTGCTGCAGCCACTTTTGAATGATATCCAGGAAAATTTTACTTGCATGCTATATTAATGATATTGTTCGATAATTCCCAGATTGAGTTGAATCACCTTTCTTTGGAATAGGCATAAATATGAATCTCTTCCAGTTGGTTGGCCAGGCAGCTGTCTTCCAAATTTCTTGGCATAGGTGAGTGAGCACCTCCAGTGCTGCATACATTTGTTGAAGCATCTCAGTTGGTATTCCGTCAATTCCCAGAGCCTTGTTTCTTGCCAGTGTCTTCAGTGCAGCTTGCACTTCTTCCTTCAGGACCACTGATTCCTGATCATATGCTGCCTCCTGAAATGTTCGAACGTCGACCAATTCTTTTTGGTACAGTGGCTTTGTGTGTTCCTTCCATCTTCTTATGATGCTCCCTGCGTCGTTTAATGTTTTCCCTGTAGAATCCTTCACTATTACAACTTGAGGCTTGAATTTTTTCTTCAGTTCTTTAAGCTTGAGAATGCTGCGCGTGTTCTTCCCTTTTGGTTTCCTATCTCCAGGTCTTTGCACATGTCATTATAATTTTTTTTTTATTGTGCTTTAAGTGGAAGTTGACAAATCAAG
Organism: Elephas maximus indicus; assembly: GCF_024166365.1. Lineage (NCBI taxonomy): Eukaryota > Metazoa > Chordata > Mammalia > Proboscidea > Elephantidae > Elephas > Elephas maximus. Next base: position 233,070,338 of record NC_064820.1, on the reverse strand, counting down.
TCAGTCTCTCACACAAAAACCCATAGACACCTTGCTACATATGGAATTGCTCTACACCTAATGAGACAGCCTGCTCCCTACCTCCACTCTCTCTTTTCATGTCCATTTCACCAGCTTCTAACCCCCTCCACCCTCTCATCTCCCCTCCAGGCAGGAGATGCCAACATAGTCTCAGGTGTCCAGCTGATCCAAGAAGCTCACTCGTCACCAGCATCCCTCTCCATCCCACTGTCCAGTCCAATCCCTGCCTGAAGAGTTGGCTTTGGGAATGGTTCCTGTTCTGGGCCAACAGAAAGTCTAGGGGCCATGACACTGGGGTCCTTCTAGTCTCAGTCAGACCATTAAGGCTGGTCTTTTTATGAGAATTTGGGGTCTGCATCCCACTGCTCTCCTGCTCCCTCAGCGGTCCTCTGTTGTATTCCCTGTCAGGGCAGTCATCGGTTGTAGCCGGGCACCATCTAGTTCTTCTGGTCTCAGGCTGATGTAGTCTCTGGTTTATGTGACCCTTTTCGTCTCTTGGGCTCGTAATCACCTTGTGTCCTTGGTGTTCTTCATTCTCCCTTGTTCCATGTAGGTTGAGACCAATTGATGGCCACTTGCTAGCATTTAAGACTCCAGACACCACTCTCCAAAGTGGGATGCAGAATGTTTCCTTAATAAATTTTATTGTGCCAATTGACTTAGATGTCCCCTGAAACCATGGTCCCCAAACCCTTGCCCCTGCTATGCTGGCCTTCAAAGCATTCAGTTTTTTCAGGAAATTTCTTTGCTTTTGGTTTACTCCAGTTGTTCTGACCTCGCCTGTATTGTGTGTTGTCTTTCCTGTCACCTAAAGTAGTTCTTACCTACTAATTAGTGAATACTCCTCTCCCACCCACCCTCCCTCCCCCTGTCATAACTATTGAAGAATTTTTGTTTATAATTTTTATTGTGCTTTAAGTGAAAGTTTACAAACCAAGTCAGTCTCTCACACAAAAACCGATATACACCTTGCTACACACTCCCAATTACTCTCCCCCTAATGAGACAGTCTGCTCTCTCCCTCCACTCTCTCTTTTTGTGTCCATTTCGCCAGCTTCTAACCCCCTCCACCTTCTCATCGAAGAATATTTTCTTCTCTGTTTAAACTATTTCTCGAGTTCTTGTAATAGCGGTCTTATACAATATTTGTCCTTTTGCAACTGACTAATTTCACTCAGCATAATGCCTTCCAGATTCCTCCGTGTTATGAAATGTTTCACAGATTCCTCACTGTTCTTTACTGATGCATAGTATTCCATTGTGTGAATATACCATAATTTATTTATCCATTCATCTGTTGATGGGCACCTTGGTTGCTTCCATCTTTTTGCTGTTGTAAACAGTGCTGCAGTGAACATGGGTGTGGATATATTCGTTTGTGTAAAGGCTCTTATTTCTCTAGGATATATTCCAAGGAGTGGGATTGCTGGATTGTATGGCTGTTCTATTTCTAGCTTTTTAAGGAAGCGCCAAATCGATTTCCAAAGTGGTTGTACCATTTGACATTCCCACCAGCAGTGTAGAAGTGTTCCAATCTCTCCACAGCCTCTCCAACATTTATTACTTTGTGTTTTTTGGATTAATGCCAGCCTTGTTGAAGTGAGATGGAATCTCACTTAAGTTTTGATTTGAATTTCTCTAATGGCTAATGATCGTGAGCATTTCCTCATGTATCTGTTAGCTACCTGAATGTCTTCTTTAGTGAAGTGTCTGTTCATATCCTTTGCCCATTTTTTAATTGGGCTACTTGTCTTTTCGGAGTTGAGTTTTTGCAGTATGACATAGATTTTAGAGATCAGGCGCTGATCAGAAATGTCATAGCTAAAAACTTTTTCCCAGTCTGTAGGTAATCTTTTTACTCTTTTGGTGAAGTCTTTGGATGAGCATAGGTGTTTGATTTTTAGGAGCTCCCAGTTATCTAGTTTTTCTTCTGAATTGTTAGTAATGTTTTGTATACTGTTTATGCCATGTATTAGGGCTCCTAAAGTTGTCCCTATTTTTTCTTCCATGATCTTTATTGTTTTAGATTTTATATTTAGGTCTTTGATCCTTTTTGAGCTCATTTTTGTGCATAGAGTGAGGTATGGGCCTTGTTTCATTTTTTTGCAGATGGCTATCCAGTTATTTTTTTTATCCAGTTATGCCAGCACCATTTGTTAAAAAGACTGTCTTTTCCCCATTTAACTCTTCTGGGGCCTTTGTCAAATATCAGCTGCTCACAGGTGGATGGACCTATGTCTGGATTCTCAATTCTGTTCCATTAGTCTATGTGTCTGTTGTTGTACCAGTACCAGGCTGTTTTGACTACTGTGGTGGTATAATAGGTTCTAAAATCAGGTAGAGTAAGGCCTCCCACTTTGTTCTTTTTCAGTAGTGCTTTACTTATCTGGGGCCTCTTTCCCTTCCATATGAAGTTGGTGATTTTCTTCTCCATGTCATTGAAAAATGTCGTTGGAATTTGGATTGGAATTGCATTAAATCTATAGATCGTTTTTGGTTGTTGTTCTTGTTAGGTGCCATCGAGTCGGTTCTGACTCATAGCAACCCCATGCACAATAGAATGAAACACTGCCTGGTCCTGAGCCATCCTCACAATTGTTGTTATGCTTGAGCTCATTGTTGCAGCTCGCTTTTGGTAAAATAGACATTTTTATAATGTTAAGTCTTCCTATCCATGAGCAAGGTACGTTTTTCCACTTGTGTAGGTCTCTTTTGGTTTCTTGCAGAAGTGTTTTGTAGTTTTCTTTGTATAAATCTTTTACATCTCTGGTAAGATAATTCCTAAGTATTTTGTCTTCTTAGCTACTGTAAATGGTATTGATTTGGTGATTTCCTCTTCGATGTTCTTTTTGTTGGTGTAGAGGAATCCACCAGATTTTTGTATGTTTATTTTGTATCCCAATGCTCTGCTGAACTCTTCTATTAGTTTCAGTAGTTTTCTTGAGGATTCCTTAGGGTTTTCTGGGTATAAGATCATGTCATCTGCAAATAGAGATACTTAGACTTCTTCCTTGCCAATCTGGATGCCTTTTATTTCTTTATCTAGCCTAATTTGCTTTGGCTAGGACCTCCAACACAATGTTGAATAAGAGCGGTGCTAAAAGGCATCCTTGTCTGGTTCCTGATCTCAAGGGGAATGGTTTCAGGCTCTCTCCATTTAAGATGATGTTGGTTATTGGCTTTGTATAAATGCCCTTTATTATGTTGAGGAATTTTCCTTCTATTCCCATTTTGCTGAGAGTTTTTATCATGAATGTGTGTTGAACTTTGTCAAATGCCTTTTCTGCATCAATTGATAAAATCATGTGATTCTTGTCTTTTGTTTTACTTATGTGATGGATTACATTGTTTTTCTAATGTTGAACCATCCTTGCATATGAATCCCACTTGGTCATGGCGAATTATTTTTTTGATATGTTGTTGAATTCTATTGGCTAGAATTTTGTTGAGGATTTTTGCATCTACTTTCATGAGGGACATAGGTCTATAATTTTCTTGTGGTGTCTTTACCTGGTTTTGGTATCAGGGATATGGTGGCTTCATAGAATGAGTTTGGTAGTATTCCATCCGTTTCTATGCTCTGAAATACCTTTAGTAGTAGTGGTGTTAACCCTTCTCTGAAAGTTTGGTAGAACTCTGCAGTGAAGCCGTCAGGACCAGGGCTTTTTTTTGTTGGGAGTTTTTTGATTATCTTTTCAATCTCTTCTTTTGTTATGGGTCTATTTAAGTTGTTCTACCTCTGTTTGTGTTAGTTTAGGTACGTAGTGTGGTCTAGGGATTCATCCATTTCTTCTAGGTTTTCAAATTTGTTAGAGTACAGTTTTTCATAGAAATCTGATATGATTCTTTTAATTTCAGTTGGGTCTGTTGTAATATCACCCATCTCATTTCTCGGGTTATTTGCTTCCTCTCCTGTTTTTCTTTTGTCAGTTTGGCCAGTGGTTTATCAATTTTGTTGATTTTTTCAGAGAACCAGCTTTTGGTCTTGTTAATTCTTTCAATTGTTTTCTGTTTCATTTAGCTCTGCTCTAATTTTTATTATTTGTTTTGTTCTGGTGCCTGAGGGTTTCTTTTGTTGCTCTCTTTCTATTTGTTCAAGTTATAGGGATAATTCTTTGATTTTGGCCCTCTCTTCTTTTTGGATGTGTGTGTTTATTAATATAAATTGGCCTCTGAGCACTGCTTTCGCTGTGTCCCAAAGGTTCTCATAGGAAGTGTTTTCATTCTCATTGGATTCTCTGAATTTCTTTATTCCACCCTTAATGTCTTCTATAATCCAGTTTTTTTTTGAGCAGGGTATTCTTCAATTTCCAAGTGTTTGTTTTCTTTTCCCTACTTTTTCTGTTGTTGATTTCCACCTTTATGGCCTTATGGTCAGAGAAGATGCTTTGTAATATTTCAATGTTTTGGATTCTGCTAAGGCTTGCTTTATGACCTAATATGTGGTCTGTTCTAGACAATGTTCCATGTGCACTAGAAAAGAAAGTATACTTGGTTGCTGTTGGGCGGAGTGCTCTGTATATGTCTATTAGGTCAAGTGGGTTTATTGTGGCATTTAGATCTTCCGTGTCTTTATTGAGCTTCTTTCTGGATGTCCTGTCCTTCACCAAAAGTGGTATGTTGAAGTCGTCTATTATTAATGTGGAGCTGTCTATCTCACTTTTCAATGCTGATTGTTTTATGTATCTTGCAGCCCTGTCATTGGTGTGTATTTAGTATAGTTATATCTTCTTGGTATATTGTCCCTTTAATCATTATATAGTGTCCTTCCTTATCCTTTATGATGGATTTAACTTTAAAGTCTGTTTTGTCAGAAATTAATATTGCTACTCCTGCTTTTTTTTTTGATTGTTGTTTGATTGATATAGTTTTTTCCGTCCTTTGAGTTTTAGTTTGTTTGTGCCTCTAAGTCTAAGGCGTATCTCTTGTATGTAGCATATAGACGGATCATGTTTTTTAATCCATTCTGCCACTCTCTGTCTTTATTGTTTTCATGTTGTCTTTTACATAATAACATCGCCGTTTCCCTGTTTTGACCATTTTTTTAAATCTTGATTTATTTATTTATTTTTATTTCCCTATCTGGGTTAACTTCTGGTTGCTCTGCCCAGTGTTCTAGTCTTTGGTTGATACCGAATATGATTGATTTTCTAACCAAAGAAGTCCGTTTAGTATTTCTTGTAGTTTTGGTTTAGTTTTTACGAATTCCCTAAACTTCTGTTTATCTGGAAATGTCCTAATTTTACCTTCATATTTGAGAGACAGTTTTGCTGGATATATGATTCTTCGCAGGCAACTGTTTTCCTTCATTTCTTTATATAAGTCATCCCATTCCCTTCTTGCCCGCACGGTTTCTGCTGAGTAGTCCGAGCTTATTCTTATTGGCTCTCCTTTTTAGGTGACTTTTCGTTTATCCCTAGCTGCTCTTAAAATTCTCTCCTTATCTTTGGTTTTGGCAAGTTTGATTATAATATGTCTTGGTGACTTTCTTTTAACATCTACCTCATGTGGAGTTCAATGAGTATCTTGGATAGATATCTTCTCATCTTTCACAATATCAGGGAAGTTTTCTGCCAACAAATCTTCAACAATTCTCTCTGTATTTTCTGTTATCCCTCCCTGTTCTGGTACTCTAATCACTTGTAGGTTATTTCTCTTGATAGAGTCCCACATGATTCTTAAGGTTTCTTCATTTTTTTTTTTAATTATTTTATCTGATTTTTCTTCAAATGTATTGGTGCCAAGTGCTTTATCTTCAAGTTCAGAAATTCTGCCTTCCACTTACTCAAATCTGCTCTTCTTACTTTCTGTTGAGTTGTCTACTTCTGTAATTTTACTGTTAATCTTCTGAATTTCTGATTGCTGTCTGTGGATTTTTCCAGCTTATTAAATTTTTCATTCTGTTCCTGAATAACCTTTTTAATTTCTTCAACAGCTATATCTGTGTTCCTTGGCTTATTCTGTGTATTGCCTCATTTCCTTCCTGATGTCTTGAAGGGTTCTGTATATTAATCTTTTGTATTCTGCTTCTGGTGATTCCAGGAAAGCACTTTCATCTAGAAGATCCCTGGATTCTTTGCTTTGAGAGCTTGTTGAAGCAATCACAGTCTGTTTCTTTATGTGACTTGACATCGACTGTTATCTCTGAGCCATCTATAAGTTATTCTATTAGTTTATTTTATGTTTGCTTACTGTGGCATAGCTTCTTGCTTTGTTTTGTTTTGATATGCCCAAATGGGTTGCTTCAGTGAGCTAGCTTGATTTTTTTCACCTTTCGAGCTCTGACGTCCTGTCCCCAGATGGCTAGAGCTGTTATCAGGTATATCAGTCTAGGAGTCCATTCAGTTTTGTTGTCTGAATTTAACTCGGGTGTCCCAGTAGCTGATCATCAAGTGTGTGGTACATGCTCTGTCCTACAGTCTTAGAGGGGCAGAGGTGATTGGTGTAGGTACAAGTATTTGGTTGCAGCAGGGGGTCACGCTCTGAAGAAGGCAGGGGGCTGAGAATTGTTCCCTGAGTATCTCTGAGGAAAGTGTGTCCCTATTCCCTAGAGCGTATAGGTGGGTCGGTTCTGCAGACAGACCATGGGCACCCAATGCTTTTGGCTGTAAGGACCGGGAGGTACCAGTTATCCTTGGACCCATGTCACGGGTGGCTGGGTGACCTGAGTGGAGCCACCGGTCCTTAGGCCCCTGATGTGGGTAGGTGAGGACCCTGTTTTATAGACAAAGCGATGTCAAACATCAAATACCCACCTCTCCACCGCACAGCTGAAACAGTTGCAGCCTGCCAACAAGGACCTGTTTTCCTGAAATAGGTCCACACAGGTCCATGCAGGGGGAGAGGTGTTCAAAGTCCATGGACCATTTATGCCTGGACAGGAGCCGCTTCTGTCCTGAGCTCCCCAGGCTAGCGGAGCTGGCAAATTATCTTTTCCCCCAGTTGTGTATTTATTCCTTCTCCAAGGTCAGGAGAATAACTCTGGATGCTTAACAGGACCTTTCTCAGGCCCAGGGAAATCAACAGCTTCTGAAGCCAGCTTGGGGGTGGGGAACACCATAAAATATAGGCAAGTACTTAGCTTTTGCCGAGAGCGCCATTCTTCTCTTGTTCCGGAGGTGAGTAGCCTGTGTGGCTGGCTGCTTCTCCCTGAGGAAACTGCGGCTGAATGCTAGTACCAGCCCGCTGCCACCACTCCCCGGAATGGTGCCTGAGGGCTCCCCGTGACACAGGTCCAGTAACTCCTCTGTGCTTCTGAACCATCTCTTCTTCCCCCTGCCCCTCAGTTCATTTTGTAAGCTTGCCTTTGATGTTTAGGGCTCCTAACCCAGTGCTGTTGAGTTGATTCCGACTCATAGCGACCCTATAGGACAGAGTAGAGCTTGTCATAAATATACTCGTTTCACTTGTTTTTTTGTGTCTTTGTTGTAAGAGGGCTCTCCAGAAGCATCTGTCTATTTTGCCATCTTGGCTCTGCCTCCTCATTATAATATTTTACTTTGTCTTCTCGAGCCACCCTTTGAAATCTTCTGTTTAGCTCTTTTAGTTCATCATTTCTTCCTTTCATTTTAGCTACTCGGTGTTCAAGAGCAAGTTTCAGAGTCTCTTTTGACATGCATTTTGGTCTTTTCTTTCTTTCCTGCCTTTTTAATGAGCTCTTGCTTTCTTCATGTATGATGTCCTTGATGGCATTCCACAACTCGTCTTGTCTTCAATCATTAGTGTTCAGTGTGTCAAATCTGTTCTTGAGATGGTCTATAAATTCAGCTTGGATATACTAACAGTCATATTTTGACTGTTATGGACCTGTTTTAATTTTCTTCAGTTTCAGCTTGGATTTGCATATGAGCAATTGATCTGCTCGGCAGTTGGCTCCTGGCCTTTTTCTTTTTTCTTTTAATTTTTATTGCACTTTAAGTGAAAGTTTACAAATCAAGTCAGTCTCATACAAACATTTGTATACATCTTGCTATGTACTCCTATTTGCTCTCCCCCTAATGAGACAGCACACTCCTTCTGTCCACCCAGTATTCCCCGTGTCCATTCAGCCAGCTTCTGTCCCCCTTCTGCCTTCTCACCTCCCCTCCAGACAGGAGCTGCACACATAGTCTCATGTGTCTACTTGAGCCAAGAAGCTCACTCCTCACCAGTATCATTTTCTATCTTATAGTCCAGTCCGATCCCTGTCTGAAGAGTTGGCTTTGGGAATGATTCCAGTCTTGGGCTAACAGTAGGTCTGGGGTCCATGACCTCTGGGGTCCTTCTAGTCTCAGTCAGACCATTAAGTCTGGTCTTTTTATGAGAATTTGAAGTCTGCATCCCACTGCTCTCCTGCTACTTCAGGGGTTCTCTGTTGTGTTCCCTGTCAGGGCAGTCATCGGTTGTAGCTGGGCACCATCTAGTTCTTCTGGTCTCAGGCTGATATAGTCTCTGTTTTATTGGCCCTTTCTGTCTCTTGGATTCATAATTACTTCGTGTCTTTGGTGTTCTTCATTCTCCTTTGATCCAGGTGGGTTGAGACCAATCGATGCATCTTAGATGGCCCCTTGCTAGCATTTAAGACCCCAGACGCCACTCACCAAAGTAAGATGCAGAATGTTTTCCTGGCCTTGTTCTGACTGATGATATTCAGCTTCTTCATCATTTCTTTCCATAGATATAGTCAATCTGATTCCTGTGTACTCCATCCGATGAGGTCCACGTGTATAGTTGCCATTTAGGTAGATGAAAAAAGGTATTTGCAGTGAAGTCGTTGATCTTGCAAAATTCTATCATGCAATCTCTAGCATCGTTTCTATCACCAAGGCCATATTTTCCAACTACCAAGCCTTCTTTGTTTCCAACTTTCACATTCCAATCACCAGTAATTATCAATGCACCCTGATTGCATGTTTGATCAATTTCAGACTGTGGAAGTTGGTAAAAATCTTCAATTTCTTCATATTTGGCCTTAGTGGTTGGTGTGTAAATATGAATAATAGTTGTTTTAACTAGTCTTCCTTGTAGGCCCATGGATATTACCCTATCGCTGACAGCATTGTACTTCATGATAGATCTTGAGATGCTGTTCTTTTTGATGATGAATGCAATGCCATTTCTCTTCAAGTTGTCATTCCCAGCATAGTAGGCCATATGATTGTCTAATTAAAAATGGCCAATACCAGTCCATTTCAGCTCACTAATACCTAGGATATTGATGTTTATGTGTTCCATTTCATCTTTGACAATTTCCAATTTTCCTAGATTCATACTTTGTATGTTCCATGTTCAGAATATTAACGGATGTTTGAAGCTGTTTCTTCTCATTTTGAGTTGTGCCACATCAGCAAATGAAGTTCCCGAAAGCTTGAGTCCATCCACGTCATTAAGGTCGACTCTACTTTGAGGAGGCAGCTCTTCCTCAGTCATTTTTTGAGTGCCTTCCAACCGGGGAGGTTCATCTTCCAGCACTATATCAGACAATGTTCCGCTACTATTCATAAGGTTTTCACTGGCTAATGCTTTGCAGAAGTAGACCGCCAGGTGCCTTCTTCCTAATCTGTCTTAGTCTGGAAGCTCAGCTGAAACTTGTCTGCTGTGGGTGTCCTTGCTGGTGTTTGAATACCGGTGGCATAGCTTCCAGCATCACGGCAACACACAAGTCCCCACAGTATGACAAACTGACAGACACAGGATTTGTGTGGTATACACAAGTGAATTTAGCAACCATTATTTTCAACTGAACATTGGCATCTTTGGGGAAGATGGAAAAAAGCTTTTGATTGGTTTGGAAATACTGCCTCTTTCACCTTCGATTTGAGGTTTAGTGTCTCTATTTGCTTCCACATCCCCTTCTCCTCTGTGTACAACCCCAAATTCATTTATGCGTATGGTTCAGGATGCTTGGCTTTATCCATAATCACTTATATGTGTCTTTCCATCAGTCATTAAAGTAACAGTTGCTTAGCCTTCTTTTTTGGTGATGTTTGGGTCACACTGACATTGGTATTACAATCATTCTCATTTTCATTATCTGAACTCTTAAAATACATGGTCACAACATTCACAGTGTTAAAACAAAGCACAACAGTTAATTCAAAGGCAGACCGTTAACAGTCACAAGGCTCTTAGACTGAGCGCTTAAGTTGCACCACTTAGATTGATACAACAGTGGACGATCTCTCCATCATTTGAGCTGCAAATCAAGGTTGCCAACAGCAGCAGTCAAGGGAAAAAGCAGTGGCAGTGACTGCAGAAGGCTGATAACCTATATTATATCCCTTTGACAGTAAAAACAGTGTTATTTCCAACCCCTAGTTTGGGGATCCGGATCACCATACAGTTTTTTTACTTTTCTTCCAACTTCCACATCCATTGAAAACATGAACTTTTCACATTCTGGGGACAGTGTTAAAAGTAGGACCAAAAAACCAAAACCAAACCCAGTGCCGTCAAGTCGATTCTGAGTCATAGCGACCCTATAGGACAGAGTAGAGCTTACCCCATAGAGTTTCCAAAGAGCACCTGGTGGATTTGAACTGCTGACCCTTTGGTTAGTAGCCGTAGTAGTTAACCACTATACCGCCAGGGTTTCCGAAAACTAGGACAGTTGTGGACAAATCAGGACCATGCTTCTCCATACCTTATATGTGAGGAACCCTGGTAAATTCAAGATCCACATGGTCCAGCCTGAGTGCAGTGGCCAAAGAAACAGTCCGTCAACCAAAAGTGCCTTCAGACTAGCTCATACCTTTCACTTGTGTTTCTCAAATAAATGAGCATGCTTAGAAGCAGCATCCGTTGTTGGAATTTCCTTTGCTCTCCTGCTGATGTACTGCCTCTCTCCACAGCGCCCCTGCAGCACAAGCTGCTCCCTCTCCAGTGTTTGTTGCAAGAGTGACTTCACCTCTCAGTTCAAGTCCTCTGTTTCCTCCTGCTTCTCCCTCCATCCTGGAGATTAGAGGAGCTGGCGAAGGCCCTGTCTTCTGTGGCAGGAGGGGCCAGGAGCTCCCCTCCAACTATCACTTTTCTCCTGTCTCAAAGACTCCGATGACACCCAGTCTCCTTTACTCCTCCCATTGCCCCGAGGACCGACAGCAGGGTCGTTCTCCATAGTTAGTACATGAGCAGAGCAGTGGCTCGTGGCAGGTCCAGAAAGCAGCGGCGTAGGCCTGGCATCTGCCACCTCCAATCCAGGTTCTCTGTGATCCCACGCTGGCCACCTGAGCCCTGACCGATGGGATTGCTGTGTCTGTGACCTTCCCCTTCTGTTTGCTGTGTACAGCCCTCACCCAGGAGCCCATGCCTGTAACCCCACGGTGGGTTACAGCTCTCTGAGGCCAGTCTGAACCTGTGCGCAACCCGCTGCAACCTCTGCAGCCCTGTGTTTCCCTGCCAGGCCTACCTGGCCCCCTCTGGCCCTCTGTCCACACCCTGCACTAGCCCTCCTTCAGCTCCAGCCCCCACCTGCATCCTGCTCAGGAGCCTTTGGGCTTTCCTGCCACTCAGAGCTACCCTTCTTAGGCACTTAACTTAGTGTAAGCATTGCCAACCTGTGTGTGCTGTCTATTGCCAGGGCACCTGCAGAGGAACAGGAGAGTGACCAGTCAGTCCTTCAAAGCCTTGTCAGTGTGGCCTCCACCCACTCAGTGCCCATGAGGCGAGTGTCTCAACTCCTCCAGATAGAGAAGAATGAAGCCCTGGGCCTCGGCCCTCCCCGCCCACCCGCTGTCTTCTGCATGGCTGTCCACTCATCTGCCTCATTGGCATAAGTGGTTCGGGAGTGGGGCCCTGTGGGGAGCCTAGTTGTGTCTGTGTCAGACCTGAGGCCAGGGGTCATGCCACTTAGGAGGGAATGATTGACTTAGCCAGGGAGGTCCTACAAGATCAGTGGGATTGGGGTGTCTGGGGTAGGCTCAAAGTAGAATTATTGGAAGATTAATGTCTCAGAAGTAAAAGATAGCTCTAGGGGTTGTTCATCTGTGGCCTGTACATGCTTCCTAAGACCTTATTTCCCTCCTCTTGTGGCTTTCTTAAACCTTTCAAATCCTTTCTGGCCTCTTCAGTGAAGACAGGGAAAAACTGGAATATGGCTAGGACAGAGGCCTGCCCCTACTTGGGCACAGAGGGCCCTATCCAGCAGTGCCAGCGCCCAGGTTGCCTGTAGTGTCCCTGTGGGAGTCGGGCTGTATTTTTCTGGCCTCTAAGACAAGCATCTGGCTGCAGCTCTGGTAAGCAGTAACTGTAGGGTTGCTGCAGCTGATGGTGTCTTGGGCAGGCCACTCTCCCTCTCTGGGCCTCAGTTTCCTGTCTGTGTTGGGCGGAGGTTAAGCAAGAGTCCTCCAAGGGCCCCTCTGACTTCTCCTCTCCCTCTGTGCTCCATGGGATGACAGGGCTTGACTGCCCACCCCACTTCTGGGCCCCGGTTACTCGGGGACAAGCAAGAGCTGGATTCTGGAAGGGTCAGGACAGCGCCACCCTTCCTCGGAGCCACCTGCATGGAGTAAAGCCTCCCAGGCAGTGGCAGAGAGCTGGGTGTCTCATGGAGACTGCCTGCCCACGATGGCCGTGGCGTAGTGGAACCGGACGGGTCTCCCCTACAGAGGGCCATGGGCGGGGGCTCCCGGCAGGAGGCTTCCTGCAAGGGAAGCCTGGAGACCATCCTCTCCCTTCCCATCCTCTGCACCCTCCATGCTCCCCGAGGGAGAGGGGAGCACCTGGTGGAGACAGCAAAGCCATCAGGGCACAGCGAGGCCTGGGCAGAGCTGAGACTGCGGCCAGGTGGCCCACCCCTCCCGATACCAGGAGACCGTCCTAACGAGTCAGCCGATGGTGTTCTGTGTCTGACCTGCATCCCCAGCTGCCCCACCCTGTCCAGAGCTCCTCTCCTGGTTTCCCTGGGTGGCCCATTTAGAACAGGGCCCCATTCATGAGGGATGTTGTTGTCAACAGCACCGACGCCCAGTCTCCAGTGGGAGGTGGGGCCTCCAGGCGTGGGTGCCAGACAACCGCTGTCCATCAAGGTCAGTGCAGCCCCTGCGGAGCTCCCGTGACTGTAGCCCCTGTGTCGGCATCCTGCCCATGTCCACCCCCTCAGCACGCCCACCCCTGTGCAGCCCTCTCCCAGCCACATGCACAGGGCCCCCGAGTTTTGTCAAGCGCAGGACCCAGCCTCCCCCTCCCAAGGTCCTGGTGTGGACAGTTCTGAAGGACCCTGGGGCTGCTGGCCACACAGCTGCCTCCCTGGAGGTGGGCAGCACACACTGCCTTCCACCAGTTTGGGTGTCACCTAGTGCTTTGGGTGAACCAGGAGCAGGGGTGCCTCCTGGGGAGCTTCTTAACAATCAGTAATCAAGTGTCATTAATTACTGCATCCATCAACTCGTTCACAGTTTATGCTCACTTTCTCTCAAAAAGGATTATGCTGGAATGGTCGAAATTGAAAAAAAAATAAAATTAGAGGGCTGTAACCATTTCATGGAAGCAGAGACAGATTGTGAAACTGGATAGAAATTTGAAGGCTTTGCCTGGGTTTCCTGGAGCCCAAGCCAAAGAGGCCTGTAAATAGATATTCAGGCCACACAGCTCTCACTTGGTGAATGTGGACTAGCTCAGAGTTGAAGGGAGAAGCGGGCTGTTTCTGTCACTGTGGTCTGAAGAGGCCGTGTGGAGGCCCTTTCTGAGGTAGGGCAGTGAGCTCTGTGGTGGCACTCTGCAGGCCTGGAGAGTCCTGCTTACAGATGTCTTAGAGCTCAGTTGCTCCAGGTGTCCTTGGAACTGGGTCTCTGGGGTTCTTAAGTGGCCCAGACATATTGAAATTCAATGTCTTTATTCATTCACATGGTCTGAATGCTGCTTGTAAGGTTTGGATATGTCTTGCTGACTTCCATTATTTATAATTAAAAATGCAGTCAGTCGTGATTGACCTTTGCAAAAAAAAAAAAAAAAGTTTTCCTTCTTGCCAGTTTCTGGATCACTTTAATTAAAATGTGTTTTGATATTGCAAGATAAGCTTAAAAACCAAACATTGAATTTACTCTACAACCAACCAGATAAGTTGTAGCTGGGGTAGATGGTTATTTTATATTCTCAGCTTTCACATGTTTGTGTCTATGAAGCAGTGTCGTTGCTGTCCTTTGGTTGTCTTTTTAAATGTTATAAATTTAAACAGTCATAAATGTATAATTAAAAACGCTAATTTCATTTGCTCCATTGCTAAAAGAAAGTTTGAAATCCAACATCTCTTCTTTGGGATTTTTCTTCAATTGCTACCTGTATCTTATTGATGGGGTTGAAAAATTAAACCCTGATTTCTGTAAGCAATACTTGGCCCTGAAGAATCATTTCTGGTAATAACTATGCAGAAAGCATTCTCACTCTTTGACCCCAGATGGTGAAAACCTCTTTGCTTTCTCTCCAGAGCTGGTATCTGTGTCTTTTTTTTCTTTTTTTACACGTTGGATGACATTTCCAAAGCTGTATCAGTGGATTTGTTGTTGTTGTTGTTGTTAAGAGGAAGAGGGGGGGAAATTAATGCTAGAAAGTTTTTCTCTTCTCTAATTTATTTTAAAAATCGACATAAGGAAATTGAGGTTATTTTCAGACAAGAATCTGCTTTGCAGACGTGGAGCGTGTGTTAGAGTGAGAAGCTGCTGGTGAGGTCCGATACTGTGTCCTGAGAGGGTCTGTAGGTGCGCTGCTGGTCTGTTCCAGGTCTCCATCTAATGTCAGCATGTATTTAATATACTGTATAGAGTTCATTGTCTATTCAAGATTTCTGCCCTATAAACTCATTTCCCACGCAGCTGGGCTGGAGGGGAGGAAATTGTTGGCAGGGACCTCTTGTGCGGCCACTCTGTGGAAGCTTGCCTTCCATCGCAGGGCTCCTGGGGGCACACCAACTCAAGTGTAATTATAATCTCACCTCACTACCATGTGAGGTGTGTGTGTGTGTTTGTGCACAGAAACACAGACACACACAGACTCAGACGCATGCAACACACCTGGACACATGCAGACTAGAGGAGACTTGGCAGACCCCCACAGAGACACACAGACCCACACAGAGACATGTGGATACACACAGAGACATGCAGAGGTAACATACCATGCAGAGACACAATATAGGCACACAGAGAAACATACAGACTCACACAGACCCACAAGGATATACAGAGACCTACAGACCACATAGAGACATGTAGATCCATGTAGAGACACACAGAGACATGCAGATAACATACAGGTACAGAGACCCACACAGAGACATGGAGAGCAACACAGAGATATGGGGACCTACGCAGAGACACAGAGACACACAGACCCACTCAGAGACACTAGTTGCCAACGCCCTCAGACCTACAGAAGGCACGTACAGCAGACACAGAGACACACAGAAGCACACACAGCACACACCCAACACACTGTGTCCTGAACATTTTTAGAACAGCCTCTAAAGAATGCGTAAAATACCTCAGACAATAAATTTGGAATTAGACGATCAATTTCGAGAAGGAAAATTGAGGAGAGTGGCATTAGAAGGAGATAGGGACAGCTGTGGAAACCCTGGTGGCATAGTGGTTAAGTGCTACGGCTACTAACCAAAGAGTCAGCAGTTCGAATCTGCCAGGCGCTCCTTGGAAACTCTATGGGAGCAGCTCTACTCTGTCCTATAGGGCCGTATGAGTCGGAATCGACTCGACGGCACTGGGGTTGGTTTGTTTTGGGTTTAGGGACAGCTGACAGAAAGCCTGTGCTCACAGGGAACTGAAGCAAGCACTCAGGTGGCACCTACTGCATGCTGGGCGCACTGGGTCCAACTCAGCCACTCGTGGGGAGCGGGAGGGTGCGGGGGGAGGCAGACATTACCCCCTCCCACCTACTTTACAAAGCTGCTCGGAGTCATGTTGTTGACTGGTGCTGGCACAGAGCTTGGTGTACAGTGGATGATTCTGGCTGAAGGAGATTGCTTTCTCTCCTGGGTGTGTGTGGCTGCCACAGCAGTGTGGTCCTGTCCTGCACTTGCCACCGCAGGGCTGCTGGAGGTTGTCCTCTCAGGGCCAAATGCAGTGTGGGCTTTAAGAGCGTGTGTGAGGAGGAGCAGGGGATTGTGTTGGACACCCCCGGTGACACCATCTCTGTCCCGTGGTGGAAACCAACAGACCCATCGCAGCTGTGTGGCCATGTGATCCTAGACATTTCTTTCCCTTGTTAGGCCACAGTTTTCCTGTCTGTAAAATGGGGTCTTAGACTTAACTTGCTGGTTCCTTTCCAACTTGGACATCCGGTTGGCGAAGGGGAAGCTTACTGCTGCTTGGGGATTTCGTCAGTGAGCATGTTGTGAAGGTCAGACCAGCCTTCTGCCTACACTTGGCTAGTGGGGACCATGGCTGATATGTCAAACCACAACTGGTGCAGAATGTGCCGCCATCAACTGCCTAGGGTCAGAGGGAAAACCCCACACACGGAGGGATCAGCCCGGAGCAATTACAGAGCATCGATGGTCTTCCTGCCTGAGAGCCTTTGGAAGACTCACCACCCTCTGAGGGTCTGTTATTTATTTAAGTCCTCATCTGCCCCAACCCCACACATAGATTGGATTGGAGTGCCCAGGACTATATCCAAAAGTATTTGATGAATGAGCTGGAGACCCTGTCCCTGTGCACTCTGGGGCGGCTGAGGGCTGACACTCTCCCAGACACCCTGAGCGCATCTCCTCAAGTCTGCCCTACTGGTCCTCAAGCCCATCCTCACCTGCCCTGGCAGCAGCACCGTCTCTCCCAAACTCTGGAGCTTCGAGGGAGGTTGGCAGGAAGTCGGCTGCCAAGCCGCACCCTGCTCTCTTTCCAAGGCACCGTTTCCTCCATGCTCACCTGTGCCCCAGGGCTGTGAATGATCCCAAC
Source organism: Elephas maximus indicus (assembly GCF_024166365.1). Taxonomy (NCBI): domain Eukaryota; kingdom Metazoa; phylum Chordata; class Mammalia; order Proboscidea; family Elephantidae; genus Elephas; species Elephas maximus. The sequence continues at coordinate 233,053,437 of NC_064820.1, read as the reverse complement.
GGGGAATGAAGATGTTGCTATGGTGCCTACACTGTGCTTGGCTGGGCAAACCCCAGACTGAATCAGTGCCCCGAAGTTGAAGCATTGTTTTCAAGTTCTTTACATGAAGGAGCATGGCAGGGGATATGTGTTCAGGAAAAGGTTTGGTGCCGTTGGTCTACTGTGTCTTCTAGCACATGTGGTGAGCACACCTCCCTCCCTTCTCCCAGAGTGCTCGAGACATGCTTGGCTTGTAAGCCATCCATGGGGCCCACCCATGATTTGAGCAATGTGCCACAGACCCCCCCTCCTTCCTACACATTCTCCCTCCTGGGATCAGAGGGTCAGGGCAAAGCAGCGGCGCTAGTCCTCTTCCTGGAGGTCCCTCCCCTGCCACACCCAGAGACACCCACATCTGTGCCATCAGCCTGGGCAGAGTCTAGAGGGCACTCTGAATGCCAGGCCAGCATCTGGTGCCTGCCAAAGCACACAGTAGGTGCACATGTTGAAATGCGTTTTCATTCTCCTCAAGGAAATAAAATCCTCAACACTTAGAGGTGAATTTCAGTTGTTGAAAGAGCTGAATGTTGCTGGCTGCTGAGTTTGGTGACTCTTTCTCTGTCTGCCCTCAGTGGCTCCCAGGTACTCCTGGTCTGCATAGTGAGATGTGTGTGAAGTCCTGGCATGATGATGACACGTAGCAACCACGGGAGAAGTGGGCTGTGTTGTCTGCAGTGAAGAACCTCCTTACTTTACAGGGGAGGGATATGAGGTCTAGACAAGCCAAGCCATTTATTCAAAGGCACTAGTCAGTTATGCGACAAGTCCTAGTGTCCAGGCATCCTGATTCCTATGTGGCTCTTCTTTCCATCGAACGCATACTCTTAGAGGTTGAATTCTGCCCCACCTTCCAAAAAAAGATATGTTGAAGTCCTATCCCAGGTACCTGCGAACATGACTTTAATTGCAAATAGGATCTTAAAAGACCATTATCAGTTAACATGAGGTTATACTGGAGCCAAACCAAACCAAACCCATTGCCATTGGGTTGATTCTGGCCCATAGCAACCCTAGAGAAGAGAGTAGAAGTGCCCCACAGGATTTCCAAAGAGTGGGTGATGAATTTGAACTGCTGACCTTTTGGTTAGTAGCCTTATCACTTACTGATCCCATCTGAGTGTCTTTACAGAAGTGGAGAGGAGACACAGAAAGACACAGAGGGAAGACAGCCAAGTGAGGATGAAGGCAGAGATTGAGGCAACTTTTGCCTGGGGCTACCAGAAGAAAGGATCTTCCCCTAGAGGCTGCAGAGAGGGAAGAGCCCTGCTAGCATCCTGATTTCAGACTTCCGGCTTCCAGAACTGTGAAACAATAAACTTCCATTCTTATAAGCCACCGATTTGTGGTGCTTTGTTACAGCAGCTCTAGGAAATGAACACACACGTTGATTCATCTTCCTTTATGTAGGCATGATCTCCAGATGGATGAGGAATATTAGGGCCAGAAATAAGCCAGTAAATTGCCACTCAAGCTGTGTGAGCATGAGCAAAGTTTATTTTTGTTCCTTGATTTTTAGCATTCTCCTCTGTAAAATGCAGGTGTTCTTATCCTCTCTGCCCCTTTCACTACTTAACGGTGGGTTTCAAATTAGAATGAAGATGGCATAGGTTTGCAAACTGCGTGTCGCTGAACAGAGAATTACCACCACTCACAGACTTTCCAGCTGCCTTTAGGCATCACGTGGGTGTCTGGGCTGCCATTCCATAGCGGGAAGCCTCCACTGATCTGGACATGCCTTGGTTCATCTTTGCTGGGCTCATTCCTGTGACTGCCACTAGCTGATGGGTCAGCTGGGGGCTGGCGGAGATTGGCTGTGCTCACATGGTCATCCCCTGGCAGAGTAGCCTGGACAAATTTCACGGAAGTGGTAGGGGATCAAGAGAGGAGGTGTAAACATGCAAGTGCTTTTCTAAGCTTCTGCTTTTGTCAAGTTTCCTCCTGTTCTCATTGGTCAAAGCAAGTCACATGTCAATGTGGGAGGACACCAACCAAGAGTGTGGATACAGAGAAGACGTGAAGAATTAAATCCATCTGCCACATTCTCATTTCCATCACTGGGGAGTCTTGAATCATCTTGTTGTTGTTGGGTGCCGTCAAGTCGGCTTCGACCCATAGCGACCCCGCAAACTACAGAACAAAACACTGCCCTGTCCTGCGCCATCCTCACCATTGTTACGCCCATTGTTGCAGCCACTGTGTCAATCCATCTCTTTCAAAGTTCTTTCCCTTTTTCATTGACCCTCTCCTTTACCAAGCATGATGTGCTTCTCCAGGGACTGTTCCTTCCTGACAGCATGTCCAAAGTATGTGAGAGGTAGTCTTGCCATCCTTGCTTCCTGGTTATACTTCTTCCAAGACAGATTTGTTTGTTCTTTTGGCAGTCCATGGTATATTCAATATTCTTTGCCAGCACCTCAATCCAAAGGCATCAATTCTTCTTTGGTCTTCCTTATTCATTGTCCAATTTTTACATGCATATGAGGTGATTGAAAACACCATGGCTTGGGTGCACCTTAATCCTCAAGGTAACATCTTTGCTTTTCAACACTTAAAGAGGTCTTTTGCAGGAGGTTTTCCCAGTGGAAAATTTCTTGGCTGTTACTTCCATGGGTATTGATTGTGGATCCAAGTAAAATGAAATCCTTGACAACTTCAATCTTTTCTCTGTTTATCACAATGTTGTTTATTGGTCCAGTTATGAGGATTTTTGTTTTCTTTATGTTGAGATGTAAACCATACTAAAGGCTGTGGTCTTTGATCTTCATTAGTAAGTGCTTCAAGTCCTCTTCACTTTCAGCAAGGAAGGTTGTGTCATCTGCATAACACAAGTTGTTAATGAGTCTTCCTCCAATCCTGATGCCCCATTCTTCTTCATATAGTCCAGCTTCTCATATTATTTGCTCAGCATACAGATTGAATAGGTATGGTGAAAGGATACAACCCTGACACACACCTTTCCTGACTTTAAACCAGTCAGTATCCCCTTGTTCTGTTCTAACAACTGCCTCTTGATCCATGTACAGATTTCTCATGCACACAATTAAGTGTCCTGGAATTCCCATTCTCCGCAATTTCATCCGTAATTTGTTATGATCCACACAGTTGAATGCCTTTGCATAGTCAATAAAACACAGGTAAACATCCTTCTGGTATTCTCTGCTTTCAGCCAGGGTCCATCCATCTGACATAAACGATGATATCCCTGGTTCCAAGTCCGGCCTGAGTTTCTGGCAGTTACCTGTCGATATACTGCTGTAGCTGCTTTTGAATGATCTTCAACAAAATTTTGCTTGCATGTGATACTAATGATATTATTCAATAATTTCTGCATTGGGTTAAATTACTTTTCCTGGGAATAGGCATAAATATGGACCTTTTCCAGTCAGTTGGCCAGGTAGCTGTCTTCCAAATTTCTTGGCATAGACGAGTGAGTGCTTCCAGCGCTGCATCCATTTGTTGAAACATCTCAATTGGTATTCCATCAATTCTTGGCGCCTTGCTTTTTGCCAGTGCCTCCAGTGCAGCTTGGACTTCTTCCTTCAGTTCCATCGGTTCCTGATCATATGTTACCTCCTGAAATAGATGAACGATGACCAATTCTTTTTGGCATAGTGACTCTGTGTATTCCTTCCATCTTCTTTTGATGCTTCCTGCATTGTTTAACATTTTCCGCATAGAATCCTTCAGTATTGCAACTTGAGGCTTGAATTTTGCTTCAGTTCTTTCAGTTTGAGAAATGCGGAGCGTGTTGTTTTGGTTTTCTATCTTCATCTCTTCGTACATGTCATCATAATACTTTACTTTGTCTTCTCGAACCACCCCTTGAAATCTCTTCAGTTATTTTACTTCATCATTTTTTCCTTTTGCCTTAGCTACTCGATGTTCAAGAGCAAGTTTTAGAGTCTCTTCTGACATCCATTTTGGCCTTTTCTTTCTCTTCTGTCTTTTTAATGACTTCTTTCTTTCTTCATGTATGATGTCCTTGATGTCATTTCATAACTCGTCTGGTTGTCAGTCATTAGTGTTCAACGTATCAAATCCGTTCTTGAGATGGTCTCTAAATTCAGGTGAGATATACTTAAGGTCATACTTTGGCTCTTGTGGACTTGTTTTAATTTTCTTCAGTTTCAATGAATCACCTTGGGTAGATGGCAATTTCTCCTCTAAGATTGATGAGCAAGGAAACTCCTCTCTTTCCAGGTAGTATAATTCTAAAATTTGTAATGTTACGAAGTCAACAACATTTGGCCAGCCTATTCTTGGCAAGGTACAGCAAGGACCACAGAGAGATGAGATGTGGTCCCTGTTCTCCAGGAGCTCAGGAGGCTTACAGTGGGTTGGTGCAAGGCAGAGCAAAGATAACGGCACTCAAGAGGCACCAACCTTATGCTGCTGGGCTCAAGGAGCTCAACCTGACAGGAGAAGTGGAGGGATGATGACAAGCTTCAAAAGATGGGTGAACTCACCAAGTAGGTGGGATGAGGCAGTGGAGTTCCAGGTCTAGGGAACAGTATCCCCAAAGGTACAGAGGTAGGAAAGTATGTAGTGTGTTTGAGAATAGTGGGGAGGGGATGCTGTAACATAGGGTGGGTTTCAGAGCACCAGAGGAATAGAGAAAGAAGGGATTTCTGCAAAACTTCCCTGGCCTTTCCCTAGGTATTCAGAGATAACCATGCTTTCGTTGTGCGCTTTGCTATTTCACAGCTTGTGGAATAGGAATTGCAATGAATTTTTTGCGTGGTTGTTGCAAGGCATTGCTTCGTCCATTCTGGTGTGGGTTGCACTGGGCATGTTGGCTAGAGGGTGTGGGGTAAAACCCATAAGGTCATCTGGCTGAGTTGTGCCTCCACTTACCTGGACAGCAAGAAGAGGAATGACAGAATTGGAGCTGCACAATGGGAGAAGGCACTAGGGGACATGCTACCTTGGGTTTCATGGCTGAGAATTGAGACTATGAGGAGTGTACATTCAAGCAAGCAGTAATTCCTCTTAAGAAATGGCAGTGCTGCAGTCCAGTTTGAATCATGTGCCATGGAGCCTGGACAGCCTCTATAACAAAAATCTAAGTGTTGTTAAATGGCTGAACAATTTGGGGACTATCTGAGGTCCCACTGCAGGAAAACTTCTGGAGGAGCATGAGGCCAGAGACTGTGTGGGAGACCAGGGGATGCCACATGCTCTCTGGGGAGAAGAAGAAGAAACCAGAAGAAACCACCCTGAAGGGCATACAGTACCCCAGGTCTGCGGTTTGTGTCTCCTACTCTTCCCGTGACAACCCCTGTTATGCATTGAATTGTATCCTTCCAAAATATGTATTTGAATCCTAATACCTAATACCTATACCATTTTTATGTGGATGAACACAGAGAGAAGCAAGCAAAAAAGGGGGAAAGATAGGTACCCTGTAGAGATCGCCAAGGAATGCTGAGAACGCTGGAGAAACTGAGGCGAAGATCTTTCCGCAGAGCGAGAAGACAGTGCCGTCCTTCCCGCAGAGCGAGCAGAGAGTTGCCCTCCTTCCCGCAGAGCGAGTAGAGAGTGCCGTCCTTCCCGCAGAGCGAGCAGAGAGTGCCGTCCTTCCCGCAGAGCGAGCAGAGAGTGCCGTCCTTCCCGCAGAGCGAGCAGAGAGTTGCCCTCCTTCCCGCAGAGCGAGTAGAGAGTGCCGTCCTTCCCGCAGAGCGAGCAGAGAGTGCCGTCCTTCCCGCAGAGCGAGCAGAGAGTGCCGTCCTTCCCGCAGAGCGAGGAGAGAGTGCCGTCCTTCCCGCAGAGCGAGCAGAGTTGCCGTCCTTCCCGCAGAGCGAGCAGATTGTGCCGTCCTTCCCGCAGAGCGAGCAGAGAGTTGCCGTCCTTCCCGCAGAGCGAGTAGAGAGTGCCATCCTTCCCGCAGAGCGAGCAGAGAGTGCCGTCCTTCCCGCAGAGCGAGCAGAGAGTTGCCGTCCTTCCCGCAGAGCAAGTAGAGAGTGCCGTCCTTCCCGCAGAGCGAGTAGAGAGTGCCGTCCTTCCCGCAGAGCGAGCAGAGAGTGCCGTCCTTCCCGCAGAGCGAGCAGAGAGTGCCGTCCTTCCCGCAGAGCGAGCAGAGAGTTGCCGTCCTTCCCGCAGAGCGAGCAGAGAGTTGCCGTCCTTCCCGCAGAGCGAGTAGAAAGTGCCGTCCTTCCCGCAGAGCGAGTAGAGAGTTGCCATCCTTCCCGCAGAGCGAGCAGGGAGTGCCGTCCTTCCCTCAGAGCGAGTAGAGTGCCGTCCTTCCCGCAGAGCGAGTAGAGAGTGCCGTCCTTCCCGCAGAGTGAGTAGAGTGCCGTCCTTCCCGCAGAGCGAGTAGAGAGTTGCCGTCCTTCCCGCAGAGCGAGCAGAGAGTGCCGTCCTTCCCGCAGAGCGAGCAGAGAGTTGCCGTCCTTCCCGCAGAGCGAGCAGAGAGTTGCCGTCCTTCCCGCAGAGCGAGCAGAGAGTTGCCGTCCTTCCCGCAGAGCGAGCAGATTGTGCCGTCCTTCCCGCAGAGCGAGCAGAGAGTTGCCGTCCTTCCCGCAGAGCGAGCAGAGAGTTGCCGTCCTTCCCGCAGAGCGAGCAGAGAGTTGCCGTCCTTCCCGCAGAGCGAGCAGAGAGTGCCGTCCTTCCCGCAGAGCGAGCAGAGAGTGCCGTCCTTCCCGCAGAGCGAGCAGAGAGTGCCGTCCTTCCCGCAGAGCGAGCAGAGAGTTGCCGTCCTTCCGCAGAGCGAGCAGATTGTGCCGTCCTTCCCGCAGAGCGAGTAGAGAGTTGCCGTCCTTCCCGCAGAGCGAGCAGGGAGTGCCGTCCTTCCCGCAGAGCGAGCAGGGAGTGCAGGGAGTGCCGTCCTTCCCTCAGAGCGAGTAGAGTGCCGTCCTTCCCGCAGAGCGAGCAGAGAGTGCCGTCCTTCCCGCAGAGCGAGCAGAGAGTGCCGTCCTTCCCGCAGAGCGAGTAGAGAGTTGCCGTCCTTCCCGCAGAGCGAGCAGGGAGTGCCGTCCTTCCCGCAGAGCGAGCGGAGAGTTGCCGTCCTTCCCGCAGAGCGAGCAGAGAGTGCCGTCCTTCCAGCAGAGCGAGCAGGGAGTGCAGGGAGTGCCGTCCTTCCCACAGAGCGAGTAGAGTGCCTTCCTTCCCGCAGAGCGAGCAGGGAGTGCCGTCCTTCCCGCAGAGCGAGCTGAGAGTGCCGTCCTTCCCGCAGAGCGAGCGGAGAGTGCCGTCCTTCCCGCAGAGCGAGCGGAGAGTGCCGTCCTTCCCGCAGAGCGAGCGGAGAGTGCCGTCCTTCCCGCAGAGCGAGCGGAGAGTGCCGTCCTTCCCGCAGAGCGAGCAGGGAGTGCAGGGAGTGCCGTCCTTCCCACAGAGCGAGTAGAGTGCCTTCCTTCCCGCAGAGCGAGCAGGGAGTGCCGTCCTTCCCGCAGAGCGAGCGGAGAGTGCCGTCCTTCCCGCAGAGCGAGCGGAGAGTGCCGTCCTTCCCGCAGAGCGAGCGGAGAGTGCCGTCCTTCCCGCAGAGCGAGCAGGGAGTGCCGTCCCCACAGCCGTTCAGTGTGCTTCTGGTGAAGCTTTAAAAGGAAATGATGAGCATGTAATTGGATATTAGAGGCTGATGCTTTTTATGCGTTTGCAAAGAACTCGTTAGGTGATGAACTTGGATATTTGGCTGAGGAGATTTCTAAACAAAATCTTAAAGGGGCTGTGTGGTTTCTCCTTGCTGCTTATAGTAAAATGTGAGAGGATAGAGATAGAATTAAAAATGAACTTTGCAAAAAGAAACCAAAACTTTAAGATTTGGAAAAATCTGTTGTACAAACTAGGGAAATATGTTCTAGAAAAACTCACCAACGGTGTGGCTGCTCAATCTTTTGTTAAAGAGATTAAGCCTGTGACCGATGGATCTGTTTAACCACTTAAGCAGAAATACCTTCCGCTTAGGCTGAAAGGGGCAGAGACAGTACAAAATGAAGGAAAGGTATCTACCTCCTTGAATTCTGTAGATGGGAAACGGGCCAGTGGAGCTACTTGGTTGCAAACATCTGTTGTCCTCCAAGAAAAGGAAGGCAACGTCCTGGGAACAACAATCTGTAGGTCAGCCCAACTGTCGGAGGGACCGTGGCAGGCAGGGATGCCTCTGTTGCAAAGGGTAGAACCCCCACCTCCATTTCAAAGGGTAGAAGAACCACCTCCTGATTTCAAAGGGTCAGATCTCCAACATCTTGGCTCCAGAGTGTAGGGCTGCAATTCATGTGGGCCAAAAGGACGGGGTCCCCACCCAAAGCTGCGGGGGCAAGGCTGTTGTGCTCTAGGCTCAGGAGAATGGAACTGCCCAGGGCCAAGAGGCTGGGTCACCAGTCAGGTTGACTAGGAGAATAGGGCTGTCCAAAGCCGAGGAGGTGAGGTTACTGTCCTTGTCCGCCTGGACGGTGGAGCTGACATCCAGGGTTGAGGGGCCTTCACCCAGAACCCAGAGTCTGGAAAGTGGGGGCCATTGTCTAGATGGGCCTGGAGAACAGAGGATTATTTTCAAACCTTGAGAACTAATGTAATTTGTTCTGATGGATTTTAGACTTGCTTGGTGCCCATGAACCCTTCTTTCCCTCCAGTTTCTCCCATTTGTAATGGCAATGTCTACCCTATGTTTGTTACACCGTTGTACTTTGGAAGCAGATAACTTGTACTTACAGGTTTCACAGGTCTACTGATGGAGAGGAATTTTGCCCCAGGATGGAATACACCCAGAGTCTCACTCATACTTTATTCAGATGATTAAGAAGGTGAGATTTTAGATTTAGAGTTGATGCTCGGTAAGACTTTTGGGGGTATGATGTAATAGGGTGAATGTGTTTTGTATGTAGTAAGGACATAAATCTGAGGAGGGGCAGAGTGGAATGTTACAGATTGAATTTTGTCTCCCCATAATATGCATTGGAATCCTAACCCCTTTACTTGTGGACATACTCTCATTTGGGAATAATGTAACATTACGTTAATGAGGACATATCAGTGTAAGGTGTGTCTTAAACCTACTTGCTTTTGAGATATAAAAAGAGCAGCTTAGACACAGAAAGAAGCAAGCAAAAATGGGAGAAAGATAGATGCCACATGGAGATCTCCAAGGGAAGTAAGAAGAATGCTAGAGAAGCTGAGAAAAGGATTTTCCCCTGGAATGAAAAAAGAGAGCCTTCCTCTAGAGCCAGCACCCTGAATTTGAATTTCTAGCCTGCTAAAGTGTGAGAAAAATTAATTTCTGTTCTTTAAAACCACGTAACCCAAACAAATCAACAACAACAACAACAAAAACCCAACCCATTGCCATCGAGCCCATTCTGACTTAAAAGCACCCCTTGTGGTGTTTCTGTCTCAGCAGTACTAAGAAACTAAGACAGCCTCCAAGGCTGAAACCTAGGTGAGCCCTTGTTCACATGCAGGCAGATCTGCCTCAGTTCCTGAACAGATCTTGGGAGAATTGGTAGGTAGAAGGAGCCCCATTGGCATCCAGACAGTTGAATGCAGAATGAAAGTGTGCATATTTGGGAGCAGGGAAGAGAGAGGGATAAAAAGAGATAGGGGAAGGGAGAAGGAGAGTTGGGTGCCAGGAGGGAGTTAGGGAAGGACACAATAAAGGAAAGAGAAAGAGAGAAACGGAAAGAAGGAGGCATGGAGGGAGAGAGGGAATTGAAAGTGTACCTCTTGAAGACAATATGTAGTTGGATCTTACTTTTTTTATCCAGTCTTATAATCTTTGCCTCTTTTTTGTAGGGTTTAATCCATTGGGTAGATTTTCTTGAAAAATAAAAAATGCTTCTCAATTTGTTGTATGCCCCTCAGACAATCTTTAGAGTCTTTAAATGGTTGTTTCGACAACTTTGTCATTTTATTGTTGCTTTTTAGCGGAGATTATTTGCCTTGGTCCTCACTCAGTCATTCTGGAAGTCTGGCCTGTTTCTCACCTGTCTTTGCATAAGACATGACGTGAGGGAAATACATCCATTGCTGGTGGGAATGTAAAATGGCCCAGCCACTTTGGGAAACAGTTTGTCCATTCCTCAAAAGTGTAAACACAGAATTACATGTGACCCAGAAATTCCACTGTAGATGCATACACAAGGGAGATGAAAACATATATCCACACAGTTTTACACAACTCTTCATAAGAGCTTTATTCATAGTAGCCAAAAAGTGGTAACAATTCAAATGTCCATCAACAGATGAATATATAAACAAATCATGGTATATACTTACAATGGAATATTACTCAGCCATAAAATGGAAAAAAACATGACATGGATGAGCCTTGAAAGATCATGGTAAATGAAAGAAGCCAGATAAAAAAGGTCACATATTGTATTATTCAACTTATATGAAGTATTCAGAATAGGCAAATTCATAGAGACAGAAAGCAAATTAGTGGTTACCAGGTATGATTGTTAAGGTTGTGTGTCAGCTTGACTGGGCCATGATTCTCAGTGGCTTGGCAGTCATGATGTAGTTTAGCAGTTGTATGATGTTGTGATCACTTCCATGATGAGACTTGATATAGTGTGACCACCTTCATGATGGGATCTGCTGTGAGTAGCCAATCAGTTGAAAAGGAATTTCCATGGGGAGGCGTAGGCTGCATCAAATATAAGTGGACTTTCTGGCAAGGCTTGAGGGCTTTTTCTCACACCAGATTCTGCAGCTGACTCTTGTTCATCTGACATCTGGTTCTTGGGACTTAAGCTAGCAGCTTACCTGAGGTCTTGCCTGCCGATCTTGGGATTCATGGATCCTCGAAACCTGTGAGCAAGAGCCCTGCAGTCTGACCTGCTGCTCTTAGGTTCGCCAGCCCCTACGGCTATGTGAATCAGGAGAAGCCTCTATCCTGACCCACAGACTTGGGAAGTTCTAGCCTCTATAGTTGTGTGAGGCATTTCCTTTATATAAACCTCTCTATACAGGTATTTATACACTTTACCGGTTTTGCTTCTCTGGAGAACCCAGCCTAAGACACCAGGTGATGGGGAGGGGAGTTGGGAGTGATTACTTAATGGGCATGGGGGGTTTTTCTGGAATGATGAAAAAAAATTGCAACTAGAAAGAGGTGATGGTTTCACAAAATGGTGAATATCCAAAATGCCACTGAAGTGTACGTTTTAAAATGGTTCATTGTATGTTATGTAAATTTCACCTAAAAAAAAAAAATTACATCTGCTGCTTGCCTTGTATTTCTATTGGGCAGTGCTGTTATACTGAATTAAAAATATATTTTAATTAAAATATAAAAATAAAAGAGAATGAGAGATTCCAACAAGATTAAAGGAGATAGCAAATTAATAATTAAGATTGTATACAGAGGGTGATGAGTGACAGCATGACCTTGATGGTTAGATAAGGTCCAAGGTCCTTGGAACAAAGTCACCGTCTCTTCAGCTGGCTCTAGTGCAGCTCTGGCTTTCTCGTTCACCAGGTGCCCCTTTCCCCTTTGCCTTAGCCCTGCCATCGACTCCAGTCCCCGAAAGTGCGTTGCTGTGCCTGCTCCTCTGTTCTTGCTGATACTGCCGTTGCCTGGAATGGCATTGTACCCAAGCCACCACCATCCCTCCTCCACACGTCCCAGTTTCCCCCTCCTCCCACCTGCCACATGCCTGGAAGACACCTGCCTGCCCCTCAAGAGTCAGCTTTAGCATCACCAGGCCATTTCTGCCAGGGACACTGGCAGCACAGCTCTGGTCTTGGGAGGGCCTGGGCCGTGGGGATGTGGAGCCATACACATTCAGTCAGACACACACACAAACACCCTTATTCATTCACAGTCTCACAAAGACACATGGTCACATCCATGTTCACTCAAACACTCCCACACCCATGCACCGTCATTCACTCACACACTCACACTCACACGCGCAATCACATCCGCGTTCACTCCCACACCCTCAGATGCACACTCACAGATATACACACACACCCTCGCTCATAGGCACACAGTCAGATTCATGTTCACTCACATTTATACACACTCACAAATGCACACCCATACACACACACACACTCCCATCTATGTTCACTCACAGACATTTGCACACAGTCACAGATACACACTCATACACACACCCTCACTAACCCCTACACTCACAGACACACAGTCACATCCATGTTCACTCACTCCCTCAGGCACACACTCACGCTCACACACGGTCACGTGTGTGTGCACACACTCACTCATGCCTGCTCTCCTGTGTTTAATAGAGGTTTCTTTTCAGCACACATGGTGCAATGAGTTCCTTTATGTGACCTTTTGCCTTGGTCTTTGGAAAAACAGCTTGGGAGATTTTCCCCCTAACCCCCAAGGAATTGTTATCTTTGCCCCCAGTTCTTTGGAGAAGAAACTTGAAGGACCTCCGAGGATGCTTTCTACCCTAGAGGATTTTTACTTTTGCCCAGGGAAGAAGCTGGTCTCTGTAGGTAGAAAATGTTACTTTTGTACAAGATCTGAGTTGACTGATATCTCATGGGTAATTGAGGATTGGTTGAACTCTGATCTGGTGAGGGAGTCTCCGCCTTGTAACTGATGAGGACTGGGATATATAAACCGCTGAAACGACACAGTTTTAACAGGTCTCCTGGTTGACAGGAACTGGGAGAGAGGCATGTCCTTTGGGACATAAAAGCCCCTACCCGGCCTGGCAAAAAAAAAAAAAAAAAGGCTGCAGCTGAGAAAGCTGCTGCCTAAGAGCTGGGCTGGTTAGCTGAAAAAGCTGCAGCTGAGAGAGATGCTGGCTGAAAGCTGGGCTGGCAGGGAAGCAGAGCCATGTGGGAACTGAGCAGTCCTGAAGCTGCTACCCTGGCTGTGAGCTGGGCTAGTTAGTAGCCAAGAGGCCCGATGGCCTCAGCAGACAGCATCTGAGAGAGCTGAGAGGGCTGCTCCACTGGCTACGACCTGGGCCAGTTATAAGTAGAGAGGCTGGTGGCAGAGACATTTGACGGCAGAGAGGCCTGATGGCAGAGAGGAGACAAGGGAACTGAGCAGACTGCTAACACGGGCCATTACCTGGGCCAGCTAGCAGCAAAGAGGCCTGATGGCAGAGAAACCTAAAGGCAGAGAGCAGCCGAGAAAGCTGTCCTGGTTGGAATCTGTCCGGCACTGAAGAAAGGAGGATGTGGACTCCACCTTGGGGGAGCCTTCCAGACCTCGTCTGTGTGCTTTCTGCTCCTGCTCCTGGTCCCAAGTCGTAGCTTCCCTAATAAGCCACATAACTGTGAGTATGATCTGTGAGTTTCGTGTGGCCATTGCAATAAATTATAGAACCCAGCAGAGAAGAAAGGAGTGCCATGGGAGGATGACTGGTGTCAGAAATGGTGAAGAAACTGGAAAGCAGAGGCCTCTGACTTCTACCTCATAGGAACCAGCTTTGTGCTGACCCTGATTCTTATTCCTCAGGAATTTAGACAACTCACTTCACTGCATTATAGCATGTCATCCTCAGCTGGAAAGAGCTCCATGTGCCCCCTCAGCTCTCACATGCACTGGACCTTGGCTTCACAGCCACTTTCCTGTAAAAATGATGCTCGAAGAAACCAGGCATAGACCCAAGGACTGAAACACAGATTTTGAACTCTGGCCTTGTGTTCTGTCTTCTCAAGCACCCTTAGATACGTTAAGAGGTTCTTTACTGAGGGAAATTATACACAGTTGTGGCCTTCAAGGGGATTCATACACACACACACACACATTCTTGCTCTGACACACACATATTCTCACAATTCACACACATACATGCTCACACACATCCACACACACTAATATACGCACATTCTCACACTCATATGTACACATTCACACTCATACATGAATACACATTTTCATACGCACACACACATTCTCTCACACGTATACACATTCACACCATTATCACGCTCACACATTCACACCCTGACATTCTCACACATTCACACTCTCACCCACACATATACACATTCTCACAGTCACACACATCCTCACATATTCACATACTCATATACACACATTCTCAGGCACTCACAAACACACATACACACATCCTCACACTCACACATACACATATTCTTACATGTGCACACACTCACCCCCCTCCCTGACACACACACACATACCCACCAGGCCACATGGTGAGGTCCGCAGCCTAAAAGATGGCACGGAGTGATGACAGTCCCTTTCAGAGGCCCACAGTGACTGGGTGCACTGCACACACTCACATCCAGGTTCTTTCGGGTGAGGGTGGTCTTATTTGGCATGAGGGGAGGCCATGGGTCTCCTAGCCAAGCCTTTGGGGTGCAGGCAATGGAATGGGGGTTGGGGACGCATCACAGGAAGCTGGCATAAGAACAATTCTGTGTCCTGATGAGCGAGACACAAACTGCCCACAGGAAGCGACCTGGCCAAAGGATGCTTCCCTAAATTCCCGGGGACCCTTGGGTTGCCTCTTCCTGTTGGTGGCTATTTGGGGTAGACATTGTTCTGAGGACCTTCTAAAGCTCTGGGTGGCCCGTGGCTAAGGATGACAGGGAGGGGCCAGGGGGTCAGACTGGATTCACAGGCTCCAGAAAGTGAGCATATCTTTGGGGCTCTCGAAGCAGGAACTGGGACCTGGGCTTCAGGGAAGAAGGAGGCCAGGAAGGGCAAGGGGTCTCCAGATGCAGGTTCCAGCCAGTGGGGGGGGTCTTCCCCAAGTCCATCTGGGGCCTGGCCCTGCACTGTGCTCAGTGAGGCCAAGGTTCTGGGCCTGAGAGGCAGGTTGCTGAGGCTTTGGAACTCCATCAGGAGAGAGAGAACCTCTCATCAACTAGGGACGGGTACCAGTCAGGGAGAGCTGGCATGGCCTCAGGGATCAGGGAGGCCAATGATGAGACAAGAAGACAGCTGAACTTCCAGAGTTGCACGTCAGTATCAGCAGGTGGAAGTCCTTGGGCTATTGGCAGAGAAGACCTGGCCACAGCTCTGGACCCGCAGTCCCGTCCAGCTTCACTACTCTGTGACTGCAGCATTGGAACAGCACAGGATCACACCTCAAAGGGTGGCTGGAAACTGCCTGGAAACCTGTCTGAGCCTGGTGGCCTCTGGGGGGAGCATCTTCAGTCATTATCACCCAGATGTGAGCATCGACTTTGTCCCAGTAATTTCCCAAGTTTCCCATCTTTTGTGTCTGTGTGTTTGAATTATTTGTTGCCCAAATAATATAATTCTAATAATGAAAAATTTAAGCCACTTCGATACCAGCATCCTTACAAATTCGGTCTTTATACTTTTCCACAGTCCCTCCTGGGCTCGAGCACTGGAGGTGTGTGACAGGGTCCCGGGGGGACGCAGCACCCTTCCCACGTGGCGTCAGTAACCTCTCCCGCTGTGGCTGCCACCCTCGTGTAGTTACACCTTAACAGGCGTGGAGGTGTGTGACAGTGTCCCGGGGGGACGCAGCACCCTTTCCCACGTGGCGTCAGTAACCTCTCCCGCTGTGGCTGCCACCCTCGTGCAGTTATACCTTAACAGGCGTGGAGGTGTGTGACAGTGTCCCGGGGGACGCAGCACCCTTCCCACGTGGCGTCAGTAACCTCTCCCGCTGTGGCTGCCACCCTCGTGTAGTTATACCTTAACAGGCGTGGAGGTGTGTGACAGTGTCCCGGGGGGATGCAGCACCCTTCCCACGTGGCGTCAGTAACCTCTCCCGCTGTGGCCGCCACCCTCGTGTAGTTATACCTTAACAGGCGTGGAGGTGTGTGACAGGGTCCCGGGGGACGCAGCACCCTTTCCCACGTGGCGTCAGTAACCTCTCCCGCTGTGGCTGCCACCCTCGTGTAGTTATACCTTAACAGGCGTGGAGGTGTGTGACAGTGTCCCGGGGGACGCAGCACCCTTCCCACGTGGCGTCAGTAACCTCTCCCGCTGTGGCTGCCACCCTCGTGTAGTTACACCTTAACAGGCGTGGAGGTGTGTGACAGTGTCCCGGGGGACGCAGCACTGTTCCCACGTGGCGTCAGTAACCTCTCCCGCTGTGGCTGCCACCCTCGTGTAGTTATACCTTAACAGGCGTGGAGGTGTGTGACAGGGTCCCGGGGGACGCAGCACCCTTTCCCACGTGGCGTCAGTAACCTCTCCCGCTGTGGCTGCCACCCTCGTGTAGTTATACCTTAACAGGCGTGGAGGTGTGTGACAGTGTCCCGGGGGACGCAGCACCCTTTCCCACGTGGCGTCAGTAACCTCTCCCGCTGTGGCTGCCACCCTCGTGTAGTTACACCTTAACAGGCGTGGAGGTGTGTGACAGTGTCCCGGGGGACGCAGCACCGTTCCCACGTGGCGTCAGTAACCTCTCCCGCTGTGGCTGCCACCCTCGTGCAGTTATACCTTAACAGGCGTGGAGGTGTGTGACAGTGTCCCGGGGGACGCAGCACCCTTCCACGTGGCGTCAGTAACCTCTCCCGCTGTGGCTGCCACCCTCGTGCAGTTATACCTTAACAGGCGTGGAGGTGTGTGACAGTGTCCCGGGGGACGCAGCACCGTTCCCACGTGGCGTCAGTAACCTCTCCCGCTGTGGCCGCCACCCTCGTGCAGTTACACCTTAACAGGCGTGCGCTGTTGCACTGAGCGAATGCATCACGTTTGCTGAACCGAGTCACCACTATTGGGCATCTAAGTCACATCCAGTTTTCAGGCTTGTGATTGAAAACACGGTCCTTAGCTTACGTGTGTGTAAGACTTTGTGTCCTTTTGGGTCCTTTCCTTAACATGGCCTAAGGGAAAGGATCAGATCACTTTATGGCCCTTTAATCACTAAATTAATTAGTGTTTTCTGGAAGCGCTGCACCCTTTGCACCGCCGTCAGGGGTGGGTGGAAGGTGCCCAGTTTCACCACAGCCTCACAAGGTCTGGATGAGCCCTTTTGAAAATGCTCGCTAACGAGGCATGTGTGCTGCTGTCTGAGGTTGGAGCCTCCAGCTCACCTGGGCCTCTCTTATCGTGCCACCTACGTCCATATTGTTGGAAGTGGATTTTCTGGATCCTCTCGTTCCTCAGGCATCATTCCTCCAGGTGTGGTGTGGAAGGGGCTGTGGGACCTGGTCACCATGCAGAGTCCAGAGTAAAGGTCTGGGTTGGCTGAGTCTGCACTTGGAAGTGTCCCGGAGAGCAGCGGTGCTGTCTGCCTGGGAGTCGTGGCCACCCTCACGTGCTAGTTGGAGTGGGGCAGTCATTCCCCCTGTTGTGTCCCTGCGCTCCTGAGAGGAGTGTGTCCACAAAATAAGTGAAGAATGACCTGACTTTAGCCAAACGACACATGGCCACAGCCTCTGAGTTTGAAAGGGGCTAAGAGGTGGGTTGCTTTGCAGGCTCAAGACCAGATGGTCCACATCTACCAGGGGCCTCCAGGGCCAGTGCCCACCTCCTGCAGGTCTTGTCCACTCTGGAGCAGCCGCTCCTTTCTGGGTGCTGGGGCTAATGGCCATAGTCCTCTTCCTGCTTTTCCTGACTCTTCACTTGAGAAGGTAACGTGGGCTTCAGGGCGGGGGCACTACCCCTCTCCCAATGCTGCTCTGGGTGCTCCCAGAGCTCGCACGAAGAGGGGGACGGGGGCTGTGCAGTGAGGCTTTGGGTCAGCCCCTTAGCCTTTCTGTTCCTCAGAGTCTTCATTTGGGGCTGCGTTATCTGTGGTGGTGTTTCAGTGAACGAATGTGTGCTCTCAGGATGGCCACTGCGACCTGGGTGTCTCCAGGACCAGCCATGAACGAATGTGCGCTCTCAGGATGGCCACCGCAGCCTGGGTGTCTCCAGGACCAGCTGTAGAACTGCCAGGCTGCTGCCTTGGGGGGGGGTTCAGCTGTCCCCCAAGTTCCAACGACCTCTGCTCTTCACTCCTGGCAGAGATGGTGCCATCCCTCCTTGTGGAGGCTATAAGCCACCCATCGAGGCACTGTGAGCATAGGGACCCGCACCTGACCAGCCTTCTCTGGGGCTCTAGCACTGGGTGGTGGCCGTGCAGGGAGGGGCTGGCCTCCCCCACCACGGAGCCCTCATAAGGCTCCCTATTCCCATTCAAGGCTCCAGGTGGGGAGGACACTGTGGGGCCAGGTGGTTGCACTGTGAAGCCTGCTGAGCGGTGCAGGAGGGTCATTCTGTGCGGTGAGAGAGAGGCCAGCCCTGGTCCACCCCGTCCAGCCGTGGGCCTGAGACTCATGTCTAAACTCCATCCTCAGATTCTCGCGTGCAAATGGGGCTCTTCTGGGGCTGGTGCGAGAAAGACATGGTTTTAATTAGCGCAAAGTGCTTAAAACGACTTCATCCTTAAAATGAAGAGATAAGCATGCTCACACCCCCTTCTGGGCTTGCTTTTATGGCGCTGGCACCACATACAAAAAGAACAGGCTTCAGGGAGCGACATCCTCATGCTGCGGGCTTCAGGGCTGTGCTCAGAGCCCACAGCTCTGAGGGCTCCCCCAGCTGCCTCCTTCGTAGGAGAGGAGTGTGACCCCCAGACTTCCCCAGGCAGAGGCGGGACTCAGTGTGGGCTGGGGTTTCCTCAGCCTTGCCTATGCTGTCTTTGCCAAGAGCAAGGCTCACAGGGGAGGTGTCGGGTACAGGAGTGGTGGCTGGAAGAGCAAAACTGGGAAGACAGAAACATAGGTCAAGGTGTCACCAAGCTGGTCTCTGCCAGCCTCTGAGGGCCTTCGTGTGTCCTCAGATGTGCCCAGAGCCCCAGGGCCATACTGCAACAGGTGTGAGTTGTTATTGTTCGTTGCCATCGAGTCAGTTTTCACTCACAGCACCCCGTATGTGCAGAGTAGAACTGCTCCGTACGGTTTTCAAGGATGAGACATCTGGAACCAGATCGGCAGGCCTGTCTCCCAAGGGGCCTCTGGGTGGGTTTGAACCAACAACCTTTCGTCTAGTAGTGGGGTGCTTAACTGCACCCTCTGTGCAAAGCCGATGGCACAGGGATGTTAGGAGGGTTAGTGCCAGGTGGGCTGTGATGTGGGAGGGCACAGTGGGCCCCAGTGGGTGTGGGAAGGACAGACAGAGACAGGCTGAGGGACCTGAGACAGCCCGAGTGACAGACCCTGAAACATGATTCGTAAAATGGCATAACTGCAGCCAGGCTCGGCTTGTAAGGAACAGGGAAGGGGCACAGCCTTCCCATCCCCTCTGAGGAGCAGGGCTGGTATCACTGAGGTCATCAGGGCAGACCATGAGTGGGAGCGAGAGACTGACATAGCACAAAGAGTGCTCCCCACACCCCCACACACACAGGCTGACCCGGTGGTCCCAGCATGTCCTGCAGCCTGGCCCTGCATCCCCCATGAGGGCCTGCAAGGTGACTGAGCACTTGTTGTTCCATCTGGGGCAGGGGTCCCTTGGAGTTTATTTTGTGCTTAGATAACAGCCATGGCTAGAATTCCTGGAGCCCCCTGGCACACCCCAACCCATGTCATCCCCTTTAACCTTCCGCCCTCCTCAAGCTAAGCTCTGGTACCACAAAGCTGATGTCATTTGCAGAGGCCCATGCTGGGGTCCTCAGGCTCCTTCCCGGCACACACTGTCCCTGCAGGGGTGCCTGACCCCCGCCCCCGTTTGGACTCTGTTCTCTCTGGGCAGAGGTCGGTTTTCTGTATTGAAAGAGCAAATGAATAAGTGAATGAGAGGCTGGCTTGATATGCAGGCAGGTTCCTGAGGCTCACTGAGGTAACAACTCACTTGGAGTTGGGGGGGGCTCCCAGAGCACTCCCCAGTGACTTGCTTCTCTGCCCAGGGGGCTCTTGTAGCCCCAGCTTGGCCACCCAGTCCCCACTCGGTTCTCCTCCACCCTTGCCTGAACTCCCACCCTAACGTCCCTAAACCCATCAGGGCCCTGCCTCCCTCTACCGGCTGCTTCTGGCCCCTTGCCCCTGCCCCCTGCCCTCTCCTGCCATCCACGCTTGGCCCGGACCTTGCTCAGTGCAGTGGTTCCTTCTCAAAGCTCAGCCCCAGGACTATTTCTCCAGGAAGCCTTCCTGCATCTCTCTTGAGGGCCTCCAGTCCTGATGCCTCTGACTCTATATTGCCCCTTGAACATTTCTAAAAGTCTCTGAATGGCAAGTTCTCAAAGTAGGAAACTGAAACAGAAATGGCAGGAGGGGCCGTGGTCTCCACGTCCTGCCTTTTCTGGGTGAGCTTGTCTATGTCCAGAGGGTGAGTCTCCTGAGGGCAGGGCCTTGTGCTTTTCGCCTACCTGACACCAGCTCAGCACGGAGGAGGTGACCTCTGGGAATGTGTGTGAGTCTGTGTGTGCATGCATCTGTGTGTGTACATGGGTGTGTCCCTGTGTGTGTTAAGTGTGTGATTGGGTATGTCCCACAGGGACATATGTGCACATGCACACATGGATGTGTATGGGTGTGTCCCATGTGCACATATGTCCCTGTATGTCTGCATGTGTGCATGTGTGTTGGTGTGTGCTTAAGTATGTGCATGAGTATGTCCATGTGTGCATATGTATTGGTGTGTGTCTGTACATATGGGTGTGTCCCTGTATGCACAGGTATCCATGTGTCTGTGTGCACATGTACATGTGTGTTTGTGCGCATCTATGTGTGTGCATGGCAGTGTCCCTGTGTGTGTCCCTGTGTGTCTGTGTGCACGCTTGTGTAGTGGTGTGTCCCTATGTGCGCATGTGCTTCCCAGCATGTGCAAAGCTCTGGGAGGTCAGGGACACATCTGCCCCACGGCTGTACTTCCCAGGCCCAGCCCCCAGTACTGGGCCTTCCAGCCTTTTTGAGGACCTGCCAGGATGCCTGGGAGCCCCCAGATGCATGTGTGGGTCTGTGAATACAAAAAAGAACGTTGGTGAATTTAAATTACTTATTTCAAAAGCAAATTTATACGACTCCTTTCAAAAATATTTTCATAGCAAAAAAAAGTGCATTAAAAGTGCGGTGTTCAAAAAAAATTAAATTAAAAAAAAAAAGGGCAATGTGGGTGCCTTGTCATGTATGTCATTTCATGCAACGGTCTCCCAGCAGAGATCTGCCCTGCCTAGGATCCAGATGTTCCTGACCTGGCCTCCAGCCTGGGTTTCAACAGCAGGTCCCTGACCCTATACCTCCAGGCCAGTGACTATGTCTTTATTGTCCCGACCCCCTCCCTACACTCATCCCCTTCACTAAAAGTCCATCGGAGGCAGGTGCCTCAGCGGCAGTATCCACACTTAGAGCAGTGGTTGCCAGCTCACAGAGTGAGGGGGCTTCGGGAGGTGGAGTTGTAGCAGGGTCAAGGTGGGGGTGGTCCTCCCTAGGCCAGAGTGACACCCTCCAGCCCCTGGGGCCGCACGTTGCCTTGTGGCACTCTTGCAGAATCTGTGGAGCTCTGACCCATCCTTGCTTCATTAGACTGCAAGTTACAAATACAAATTTCTGGGCTCCACAGCAGACTGGAGCCATAACCCTGGGAGCCCAGGAATCTGTATTTGCAGTCTGATGACCCTGATGCCAGTGAACATGTGAACCCCTCTCTTTATAAAAGACCATTGTTGTTGGTTGCCACCAAGTTGGCTCCAACTCAGCAACCTCGAGTATAATAGAACGAAACGTTGCCCAGTCCTGTGCCATCTTCACAATCGTTGGTATGTTTGAGGCCATTTTTGCAGCCACAGTGTCAATCCATCTCTTCTCTCACCCCAGAAAAGGAAGGACGTGGCTATCTCGGCCCCTCTTGTTCTCTCTTCTTTTTTTATGTTTATTTATATTTATTGTACTTTAGATGAAGGTTTACAGAACAAACTAGTTTCTCATTAAAAGGTATACATACTGTATTAAGACGTTGGTTAACCACCCCACGACAGGTCAACCCTTTCCCTTCTCGACCTTGGGTTCCCTATTACCAGCTTTCTGTTCCCTCCTGCCTTCCAGTCCTTACCCCAGGGCTGGTGTGCCCCTTTAATCTCGTTTTGTTTTACGGACCTGTCTACTCTTTGGCTGAAAGGTAAACCTTAGGAGTGACTTCATTACTGAGCTGAAGGTGTTGTCCTGGGGCTATACTCTCAGCGTTTCTCCAGTCTCTGTCAGGCCAGCAAGTGTGGTCTTTCTTTTTGAATTAGAATTTTGTTCTACATTTTTCTTCAGCTGTGTCCGGGATCCCTCAGAGAGCAGCCAACGGTGGTAGCTGGGCACCATCTAGTTCTACTGGACTCAGCCTGGTGGAGGCCATGGTAGATGTGGTCCATTTGTCCTTTGGACTAATCTCGTACCTTTAGTTTTCTTCATTCTTCCTTGCTCCCAAAGGGATGAGACCAGTGGAGCGTCCTAAATGGCTGCTCACAGGCTTTTAAGACCCCGGATGCTACTCACCAAAGTAGAATATAGAACATTTTCTTGATAAACTATGTTATGCTAATTGAGCTAGGTGTTCCCCAAGAACATGGTCCCCACAGCCCTCAGCCCAGCAGTTTAGTCCCTCAGGGAGTTTGGATGTGTCTATAGAGGTTCCATGACCTTGCCTTGTACAAGTTGTGCTGGCTTCCCCACCCTATTGTTCTCTCTTTTGCTGACCTTTTACTTTACCAACCATGATGTTCTTCTCCAGGGATTGGTCCCTCCTGATAACATGTCCAAAGTAAGTGAGACAAAGTCTCACATCCTCGCTTCTACAGCATTCTGGCTGTACTTCCTCCAAGACAGATTTGTTCATTTCTCTGGCAGTTCATGGTAGATTCAGTATTCTTCACCAATACTGCAATTCAAATGTGTCAATTCTTCAGTCTTCCTTTTTTGACTTGGCTCCTAAGAACTCGTCCCAAAAGAAGAGGTGCTCCTTGCTCCACACACCCAGCACACATGGTCAGTCTGGCCCAGGGAGTGGCCACCAGTTAGGGCAGCACCCCCCAGCCTAGGGCTCTGTGGTTGGGGTCAGAACACAGAGAGGCTGGAGAATGCAGGAGGATCTGGAGGGTGTGGCCCAGGGCCTGGGTGACATGAAGGGGCCAAAGGGTGTGGAGTCAGCCTTCTGCTGGATGGCCCAATGAAGGCCACAGGATACTGCCTGCATGGACAGCTCTCGGGAAGGACACTCAATGCCACAGTCCTCTGCTTGGTGGCCAGCAGGGGCTGAGGGAGGACTGCCACTGAGTTTATGTGGGCAGGTGGTGGTACCAGCTCCTGGGGCCCAGGACAGGGAGGAGACCCCTCCAGGGCCTTAGCTAGACACAAAGCAGCAGCCTGGCATTTGTCTGGAAACCTATGTAGATGTTCTCCATGCCCCCGGCCCCATGACTGAGGCCTCAGGTTCTCCCCAGGTCCACGTCTGTGTGCTGTTGGTACAGATGGGCCCTCCCACAGAAACCCAGGTTCACTGAGGAATCTAGGCCTACAGGCAGGGTGCTCTCACTCCCAGGAGGTTCCACTGGGCAGGACTCCCTGATAAGTGGTGGAGGGGCCCCTGGAGAGGTTGGGTGGCATCTGGGTCTGGGGAACTCCTCCTGCTTCCTCAGGCCCCACTGGCCTCCCTGAGGGCTCACACTCCAGGGTTGTGCTCTCCCATCCCTTGAGTGGTCTTGCAAGAGCATAGGATTTGGAGCTGGGGAGAGCCAGGCCCAGCACCGTGCTTTGCACATAGAAGGCATGCCTCCAGGTCGCTGTCTCTAGATGTGATATGCCCCAGCTCTGTGGCTTCAGCCAGGGCACTGGGCTTCAAAGAGTCTGGCTCCCACAAAACTAGGGCTGCAGAGAACAGAAGGCTGAGGGCCATCGAATCCTGGCTCTACCTCACAAAGCTCCAAGACTGCTTTCTCATCTTAGCAACTGGGCTAACACCCACCTGCCAGGGTTGTTGTAAACATTAAATAAAATCATGGGGAGAAATCTCCAGCTGTGGGAGTTGGGGACCCAGTGTGTGGACGTGGCCCCCATTGCCCTCTCTCCACACATTCCTGAGCCCCTTTCAAGGCTCCAAGTCCTGGGAGGCAGGAGGCTGTGCACAGAAGGAGCACTCCTGGCCCACCCCCAGCCCTACACTGTGCACCGGCCCACAGGGCTTCAAGCCCACAGGCAGCTAGACCTCATAGATGACCTGGTCCTAGAAGCCCAATAACACGGCCCCTGGATTATGTGACGTGTGACCGCTTAAAAAGGATTTCCCATGTGGTGTATGCCATGGGAGTGTCTGCTGGAGGGCAGAATGGGGAAACTGAGCAGACACCTGACAAAAGCATGACTTGCTTGGGTCCAACAGCAACTCAGGGGCTGTTTCAGCCAGGGCCCTAAACTGCTCCTGCCTCAAAGGAGGCTCTGTGGCTCCTGTAACGGTAGGGCCCCCACTGCTGCTCTCCCTGTGGTCTTCACTCTCTCCCACTACAGGCAGAGCCTCCACATGATCAGGGCAGCTGCAGGAGTGGCATGGCCTCAGGCCCACTAGGCCCACCTCACCCTCGGCCAGGGCCCATCTGACCCCCAGGGAGAGCCCTAAAACGTGCATCTTAAGCAAGAGCAATTAATCATCTCTCACATTTTCTGTGTGTCAGGGGTCCGGGTGTGGCTTGTCAGGGTGTTCTGGCTGTGGTCTCTCCTGAGACTTCACATGCTGTCTGGGGCTGCTCTCATCTGAAGGCACGCAACAGATTCCAAGACAGCACATCACACAGCCAGCCAGTGGTGCTGGCCAGGCAGAAGGCTCCACAGGGCTGCTTGAGTGCCCTCCCAACATGGCACCTGCCTTCCCCGGGAGCCAGTGATCCAGGAGACAGCGGAAGCTGCAGTGCCTTCTAGGACTGTCCTGGAAGCTGCACACAGTCCCTTCTGCTACGAGTGCCAGGAGGCGAAACCACCAGGCCTTCATGAAGCTGACTACTACAGCTGGCTTGGAGCACACTCCCACCACTGTGGCCAGAGGAGGACTGACCAGCAGCCCAACCAGAAGAACCAGAGCTGAAGGAAAGGGCAGATTAAGGGAACTGCCACAGGGACATATCTGCCCAACACCCTCAGCCCAGACTGGCCTGGATTCCTCACATTTTCAGACCTGTGGCTTCACGCTGGCCTTCCAGCCTTGCTCACCTTCGCTGCAAACAGCTATGCAGTGTTGGCCTGGGGCTGTGGGTCCTGCACATCACCCTGCAGGTGCTACAACACAGAGAAGGAGACGGTCTGAGCCTGGTTCACCTCCTCAGACGCTAGCCAGGCCCAGAGCCAGCCCCTCTGCTCCCGGCTCATCCTTAGCCCAGGGCCTGTGCCCAGGAGATGCCCCATGAGCAGGTGATGGAGCAGGAAGGGGACACCACAAGGCCAGGCAGGGACAGTGAGTGTGCAGGGGGGCTTGGTGTCTCCAGACCGCAGGGGCCTGGGCAGAGGCAGCAGGCCGGGCAGGAGGAAGTTTGGGGCCCAAGCGGTGGAGGGGTGGTCAAGAACAGCTTACTGCTGTGTGCAGAGGGGGAGCCATGGGGAGCAACTCAAGCAGGCATGGGGAGGAGGGTTGGGAGCCCATAATGCACCCAGCATTGCACCCAGTGGGTCTGGACCCCATACTGTGCCCCCCCACAACCTGGCAGTTTCTCCTTTCTCCCTCTCTTGACCATTTCAGGGGACCCTGGCATTGTCCCCACGTCTATCCTCTGCCCTGCCCCATTCCTCCCCACCCCCCAGCCCCAAGACCATGCCAACCACATGCTCCTGGCACTGTTGACTGGGGACTGAGGAGGCACCGTAAGTGGGATTCCAGATGCTGAGATGCTGTTTCCTCTTGTAAAAACTGCAAGGCCCACGCAGACCTCCATGGCTAGGGTATGTGCTCATTCACTGCAGAGGAGGAGGGCTGCAGGGCCCAAGCGGCCCAAAACCTTCCAGGTCCCTGCAATGGGATGGGGCAAAGAGACCTGGTATGACTCAAAGGGGCAGTCCAGGGACACCCAGACCCAGCCGTCCACCACCCACGGGGTTGCATGGGGCCCTCACCCCCAACATGGGGCTAGACGAGCAGCCATCTACCTGGAGGGCCTCGGGGGGCATCTGGGTAGGTGGTGGCCCTGAGTGGGTGTTGCAGGGGATCAGTGAGGACAATGTGTATGGTTTGACATCTGTGCCTGCCTCCCCCAAGCACTGGCCCTCCACCAGGGCCTGTGGTACCCTGAGCTCTGGAGGGTGTGCCCAAGTCCCTCGGAGAGGCACTGGCTGGACACTCCTGATGGGCAGGTCCTACAGGAATTGGGGGCCCTGGAGACCTAGGGTAAAGGGGCCCTAGGAAAGTGGACCCCCAGTGTGAGGCTACACCTGCTCTTCAGGAGCTGTCATGGATTGAATTATGTCCCCCCAGAAATGTGTTTGTCAATTTGGCTGAGCCATGATTCCCAGTATTGTGTGGTTGTCCTCCATTTTGTGGTTATAATTTTATGTTAAAGGGGATTAGGATGGGATGTAGCACCCTTACTAAGGTCTCGTCCCTGATCAAATGTAAAGGGAGTTTCCCTGTGTTGTGGCCTGCACCACCTCTTATCTTATCTTACAAGAGATAAAAGGCTGACAGAGAGAAAGCCTTCTCCTGGAGCTGGCACCCTGAATTTGGACTTCTAGCCTACTAAACTGTGAGAGAATAAACTTTTCTTTGTTAAAACCACCCACTTGTAGTATTTCTGTTACAGCAGCACTAGATGACTAAGACTAGAGCTCAGCACCCCTGTCCCCTGTTCACCTACCCCAGGCCCTTTTCCCTATGGGGCCCCTCAGAGAGGCCAGCAGTGCCAGGAGCAACCTCCAGGAGCAAGACCCTAGAGTTGTGGCTTCATGGCAGCTGGTCTCCACAGTCTGGGGCAGAAGTGGGCAGTGGCCTCCTTCCTCCAGATGGTACTGGTGGTGCCTGGGCCAGCAAGGGCCTCAAGGATCCCACACAAACACTGTGGTTAGGGCGGCCTGGGGACCAGCCTGCCCTGGGGCCAGGCTTTCCCTGCTGAGCCTGCCCTGGGCTCCCTGAGTTTCCAGGGAACAGGCGTCTGATCTTCACCCATACAATGCCTAGGAGCACCCCTCCCATGGCTCCTGTGGAGGGGTTCCCTCACAGCGAGCTGGGGAGGGGAACCTGGGGAGCAGGCACTCAGGAGCCCCAGAAGAAGAAGCAGCACAGGCATGAGTTGAATGTTCCAGCTCCGGCCTGAGGGCTCTGCCTGCGCAGGGTGTGTGTGTGTCGGGGGACGTGGCACCCAGGCTGTGTGGGGAGGTGTGCAGGGAGGGGACGTCGTGGTGCACTCAGATTCTGGGCCAGCAGCAGGACGGGGATTATGGCCCTACAGCACCGAGCTGACCCATAGGAGTTAGCCCAGAGCTGGACTGCTGGTGGGGACATGGGAGGCTCAGTCCTCATGGGGTGAGGGGATGGGTGATGTGTCTTCTCCACCCCTTGGAGGCTGAGGTTCCAGGAGCCCCACTCCCCATGAGGTGGGATCAGCAGGGTATGCTGGTGTTTGGAGGAGGCTGCAAGCAACCCCGACCCCCTCCCAGGGCTCTAGCCAAAAACCCCTGCCTGAGCCCTCCGTGGACTTGGCGGGAAGCCACGTTCCAGCCCCACTTCCCCTGGAGCCAGAGGGACCTTGTCAAGTCCTGAGCCAGGGTGAGCAGGGGCAGAGGGTCCTGGGGCCCTGGCTGCAGGGCAGGAGCCAGTGTTTGCTTGCAGAGTTCCTTTGGGGCAGGAATGTGGGATGAGAGGTATCAGCTCAGGTTTCCTCATTTGCCTGACAAGTTCACTTAATTCTCTGCCTCCTGGGTGCGGGGAGCTGAGCTGGCTAATCCAAGACAGCTGTGCTTGTGCTGGGTGGGGGTGGGGAACAAAAATGTGCCTGGAAGGAGGACTGGCACTCACATGATCTCCCCAGTGACGACCTCCTGCTGCCCCTCATTTTACAGTTGTGGAAACTGAGGCCCAGGGATGCGGAGGCTGTGCCAGATCCTGTGTTCAGACCCCTTGGGGTCCTCTGACTGGCTGCCCAGTGCCTGCCCTTGGGCCCAGATGGAGGGAGGTGGACTCAGCCTGCTGGGTCTATTGCCCTCACCCACTCAGCCTTCCTTTCCAGAGGAACAGCCCCACACCCTTCTTTCACCTGGTGCCTTGAGGTCGGGAGCAAGCCTGTGGGGCTGGCACTTTTCTGTTTGCGTCCATTCTCTTTGTCATAGCCACATCTTTCTCCTGACCAGGACTCTCCAGAGCGAGGAATGTTTCTCCCTACAACGAGGGGACTCACTGGGGGACACAGAGGCTTTGCCAGAGGTAAACTGAGTCAGGCCTGGCCCTGCTCCAGTCAGAACCATCTCTTAGAAAGGGTCTTTGCGTGTTGGAAATAATTCTTAGGCCTGTCAATTTAGGGTTGTTTCTGGGAAGTATAATACTTGAGGTATGGGAAGCTTAACCCCAGCAGTCAGTGCGGGCACCTCACCCAAAGCAATGGGGAAAATAGCTCAGAAAAATCCCACATATGTCCAGGACACCCGATCTAACCCCGTCATGAACTTTGGCATTAGAGGCCTTGAATCCAGTTCTGCCTTTTCTTATGTATCAGTTAGCTTTTGCTGTGTGACAACCCATCCCAAAACATGGTGGCTTGGAATAACAAACGTGTCTCCTCTCACCATTCTGTAGGCCAGCTCGGAACCCTTCTGGGCTGGGCTGCCTGGAGCTGAACGTCTAGGATAGTCTCACGTACCTGTCTGGGGGTCCGTGAGAGGGTGGGGGGTCAGTTCAGTGGGTATTGGGGGGAGGGCTGAGCAAGAATACAGTTAAAGAGCAGCTGCACTTCAAGTTTGCCTAAGACCTGAGCCTTAATTTCCTTATCTGTAAAACAGAAGTCATGGTGGTAGCTACCTCGGGGGGCTGCGCGTTCACTTATGCGGTACGCTAACTGGGTTCTGGGCTGAGGTTATGCGGTACGCTCACTGGGTTCTGGGCCGAGGAAGACGGAGGGACGGGGCCCTGCCCTCACCGAGCCTACAGTCCAGTCACTGGGTTCTGGGCCGAGGAAGACGGACGGACGGGGCCCTGCCCTCACCGAGCCTACAGTCCAGTCACTGGGTTCTGGGCCGAGGAAGACGGACGGACGGGGCCCTGCCCTCACCGAGCCTACAGTCCAGTCACTGGGTTCTGGGCCGAGGAAGACGGACGGACGGGGCCCTGCCCTCACCGAGCCTACAGTCCAGTCACTGGGTTCTGGGCCGAGGAAGACGGACGGACGGGGCCCTGCCCTCACCGAGCCTACAGTCCAGTCCAATGAGGGAGGCGCTTATTTTTTTTTACTACCCCCAGCAAGTACATAGTTCTAAACCGGTGAGTTCTAAGATGGAAACGCAATGCTATGAGTGAGAGAGAGAGATTTAGGTGGGGGCAGACATTTAAGCTGAGACCCGAAGGGTGATGAGGAGGTGACCAGGAGAAGCATGAGGAGGAAGGGTTTGGGCAGTTAAGCAGCGCCAGGCATGTTGGGGGCCCAGCAGGACACCCCGAGGGGTCCTCCGGCTCCCGCGGCCTGAATACACTGGGCGCAGGCGTGGAGGCCCCATAGCTCCAGCCGCTCCTGGCCGCCGCCTCCATTTCTGAAGACCCTGTGGTTGCTGTTGTTGGTAGCTGCTGTCCAGTCATCTCAGACTCATGGTGACCCCACGTGTGTAGAGTAGAACTGCTTCATAGGGTTTTCAAGGCTGTGACCTTTCCGAGCCATGGAGACACAGGAGTTGAAGTGCTCAGCTGGTAACCTAAAGGCTGGCGGTCTGAATTTCCCAGCCACCCTGCAGGAGGTGTGGCAGTCCGCCCTGCAGGAGGTGTGGCAGTCCGCCCTGCAGGAGGTGTGGCAGTCCGCCCTGCAGGAGGTGTGGCAGTCTGCTTCCATAAACATTTACAGCCTTGGACCCTGTGGTCCAATTCCACTCTGTCCTGTACGGTTACTATGAGTTCGAGTCTATTTGACGGTAGTGGGGTTTTTTTGTTTGTTTTTTTGGACCTTTTGGAAGCAGACTGCCAGCCCTTACTTCTGAGGCACCTGTGTGTGCATTCAAACCAACAACCTTTGGGCTAGTAGTTAATGCTTAGCTGCTTGCACCACTCTAAAGAGTCTGCCATCACATAATAATACAGAATAAGCATATATAGCACCTTTTCTTTATTTACATCATTAAATTAAATTCAGACAAAATCCATTATTTAACTGCACACACAGTAGGCTCGCAGCTCAGCCTGAGCTTGGTTTGGGAGCTGCCGGGTCGGGTATTCCTGAGAATGGTTCTCCCTCTCTGTGCTGAGACCCTCCTCTAGTTCTCAGTGACAAGTTCCCCAGTGCCCAGGGCCACCAACAGGCCAGAAGAACCACAAGAGGACTTAGGATACACCAAACAGGCTTCATCCAACCAAAGCCACCAGGGCTGCTGGGGAGGGAGGATGCTTTGGAGAGAAATGGAGGTAACCCCGTTATTTAAGATTTGGCTGTAGGGGAGAGAATATGAGAGACAGAGAGAGAGAGGCACAGGACAGAGAAACACAAAGAAACACAGAGAGAGGAGGTCTCAGGTACTGCCAGCCCAGTAGGAGTTAGGGAGGACCTCCTGAGGGACGGGAGGGTTAGGGAGGATCTCCTGAGGGAAGGAAGGGTTAGGGAGGATCTCCTGAGGGAAGGGAGGGCTAGGGAGGATCTCCTGAGGGGAAGGGAGGGTTAGGGAGGGTTAGGGAGGATCTCCTGAGGGAAAGGAGGGTTAGGGAGGATCTCCTGAGGGAAGGGATGGCTAGGAAGGATCTCCTGAGGGAAGGGAGGGCTAGGGAGGATCTCCTGAGGGAAGGGAGGGTTAGGGAGGATCTCCTGAGGGAAGGAAGGGTTAGGGAGGATCTCCTGAGGGAAGGGAGGGTTAGGGAGGATCTCCTGAGGGAAGGGAGGGCTAGGGAGGACCTCCTGAGGGAAGGAAGGGTTAGGGAGGGTCTCCTGAGGGTAGGGAGGGATTAAGTGAGATCTTCTGAGGGAAGGGGGGATTAGAGAGGACCTACTGAGGGAAGGGAGGGTTTGGGAGTAAGGGATGCTTGAACCATCCCTA
The DNA here is from genome assembly GCF_024166365.1 of Elephas maximus indicus. NCBI lineage: Eukaryota > Metazoa > Chordata > Mammalia > Proboscidea > Elephantidae > Elephas > Elephas maximus. The sequence continues at coordinate 233,022,420 of NC_064820.1, read as the reverse complement.
GAGGCTGGAGGGAAGCACACAGTTTTACAGGTAGAGCCAAGAGGATCCGTGATTATATCTAATTAGATCCCCCCTTTTCTTTCCACCCCTTTTTTAAACACCTGAAAAAATTGCAACTCATATACATCTGTCCATATTCAGGGTGATCAGCTGAACCTGGTTTGCTAGGGGCTTTCCCAGCTTTAGCACTGAAAGTCCTACATCCTAGGATCCCCTTTGGTCCAACTCTCAGGAGAGTTAGTCACCCTTCCTATTCTAGCAAGAGGCATGGAACAGTATAAAAAAAGGCTCAGAGGCAGAAGGACAAGACCAGCTGAAAAAGTAGAAACTTGTCCAGCGTTGAAAGAATGGGAATTGCCAAAGTGATCACCCAGGAATGGAAGAAGAGGCAGAGAAGGCAGGTCAGGGCCAGGTCTTGGTGGGTTCTTTATACCGAGCTTTTCCAGAAGGCCCTGGGGAGATGGTGAGGGTATTGGAGCAACAGTATAACATGGGTCATGGTGGTGTCAGCCTGACACTGGTGTCTACCACCTGCACAAACAGCAATGAGTTACCATTATTTCCACCAGCTTTGCGGGCCTTACAGTCTCTGTCGAAACCACTCACTGCTACTGCTGCGCTGTGAAAGCAGCTGTAGGTGATACGAAAATGAATGAGCATAACTGTGTTCTAATAAATCTTTATTTACAGACACTGAAGTTTTCATTTTGTTATGTCACCAAATAGTATTCCTCTTTTGATTGTTTGTCAATCATTTAAACACATAAAAACCTTTCTTAGCTTGCAGGCCCTACAAAAACATGGAGCAAGTCAGATTTGACTTGCAAGCCACAGTTTGCTGACCCTTGAGCTAGAATGGTAAAGCATTTAAAAAATAATAATATGCGATACTACCCAAGCTGTTGTGAGATGGGCACCTTTGGACAATGCTTGTAAGTACGTAAAACCAAACCCCAACCAAACCTGTTACCGTGCAGTCAGTTCTGACTCATGGCAGCCCCGTGTGCTCCATAGGGTTTTCTTGGCTGTAATCTTTATGGAAGCAGATCACCAGGCCTCTCTCCCACAGAGCCACCACTGGGTGGGTTTGAACCGCCAAACTCTAGATTAGTAGTTAAGTGCTAACTGTTTGTACCACCCAGGGACTTGTAAGTGCGTAAAGTAGCTTGTCTTAGTTATCTAGTGCTGCTATAACAGAAATACCACAAGTGGGTGACTTTGATGAACAGAACTTTATTTTCTCACTGTTTAGGAGGCTAGATGTGAATTCAGGGTGCCGGCTCTAGGGGAAGCCTTTCTGTCTACCCACTCTGGAGGAAGGTTCTTGTCTCTTTGAGCTTCTGCTCCTGGGTGATCTTCATGTGGCTTGGCATCTCTCTTCCCCCATCTCTGCACTGCTTGCTTGCTTAATCTCTTTTATATCTCAAAAGAGACTGACTCAAGACACACCCTACACTAATCCTGCCTCATTAACATAACAAAGACAACCTGTTCCCAAATGGGATTATAACCACAGGCAGGAGGTTAGGATTTACAACACATTTTTTGGGGGGGACACAATTCAATCCACAACACAGCTCAAATTCTTTTAGAAAACACTTTGGCAGTCTATTGGTGGAACTTTAAAGGAGTACAACCTTATGTGAGGGCAATTGGACAGTGTCCACAACTTTATAACTATGCTGACCCTTCCACCCAGCAATTCCCTTCTAAAACATCCACCCTACAGAAATACACCTCGGGTGTGCAAGACTACACCATTGCCACATAATTTGTAATGCTGGAAGGTTGTTATGAGCTAAATGACCATCGTTAGTGGAGTCAGTTAAAGTACTTAATGTCTCTTAAAAGGACGTATTAGTTACATAGGCGCTGACCCATTGCTGCGTCTACACGTGAAACACTGCGTCAGGATAAGGGTGTTAGGACATTTCCCTATTTACATCATTCGCCTGATCCAGGAGCTGGCCTGTCCCAGAGGAGCCCCAAGAACTGCCTTAGCTGGAAGGGCAGGATGCTGGAGCCCAGCAGGGGTGGGGATGGGCCTCGGAACCCTGGCCAACCTCAGCCTAGCCCACCTGGGAGCGAGGGTGCGGCTTAAGGGCTCCCCCCTACCACCTGCAACCTAACCTGGGGGCCAGTGCATGCCCGCAGCTGTCCTTGACTCAGGCGAGCACTGGATGCTGAGAACATTCCATGGATGCTGGGCGGCCCAGCCTTCCCTAACGAGGAGGCTTGGAACTGGCCCGGTGTGCAGGCGGGGCAGCCTCCTGAGGCCTCTGGCTGACCCAGCCTTGCAGAGTCTTTGTTAAATACCTGGAGCAGACACAATGGCAGGGCGTTCCTCTGCCCCAGGAGCTAGGGTCAACACACCACTGGGGCCAAGGCCAGCCCCTCCTCACAAAGTTCACCAGGTGAGCCTACGGCTGGGGTGGGGGCAGTGAAGGGGGGCCTCATGGTGGATCAGAGCTTTGGGGTGACAGTGTGCTGGGTAAGGCCTATGTCACAGTGTGGCCTGAGCCCATTTCACCTGGTGGGTGCTGTGACTACCAGGGGATACACTGGTTGCCCCCTAACCAGGCCACCACACTGCCACATGAGTCCAGCCCTGCACCTCCAGGAGTGCACTGCTGCTCTGAGCCTGGCCTGCCTGCCCACTGAGGCCTGCGGGCCCAGAGCCTTCAGCCTGCCCTGGCCATGACACTGAAGCTCTGATCTTGTATCCCTCCCTGCAGACCTCCTAGGAGTCATCATGGCCAGCAAGGGGTCATCGTGGCCAGCTTCCTGCCTCCTTTAACACTCCAGGACCCTCTGCAAGGACCGGCTTCCACCAGCAGACACTTCTTCGGCCACAGGCATCTGCCTTCCATTTCCCCAAGTTCAAAGGCAGACGGAGCTAGCAGGAGAAAGACATTGGGGTGGTCCAGGTCTGGTGTTTGGCATTTTTCCTTTGAACGCTGTTCCTGCTACTCTGGGGTTGCCAGGCTTAGAGCTGCCCTCCATGCGCCCAGTTGTGATGGGAGCCGCACTGACCGAGGAGGCTGTTTCTGCCCCGGGAAAAGCTGGGCGGACATGGGCCCTCAGGGTGCCAGGAGGCCCTGCCAGCTCCTTGCATGGGCTGGGTCCTTTCCATGGGGCTGGTCAGAGCAGCACCGCAACAGTATCAGAACTGGAGGCTTTGTACAGTCTGAGACACCCAGCTGGCCCCAGTGGTCTGAGCCTGGGACTCAGAACGGGGCACTCGGAGCGTTCAGCTGGTGCCGAGGGACACCAAGGACCTCTGAAAGTTTGTATTCCCATGTACTTCTGTTTTGGCCCCGAGTTCAGAGTTCAAGGTCTCCGCAGTCCCATCCTCTGGCCTCTCCACGCAACACAGCCTGAGGTTTGGTGTCAATGCTGTGTGGGTAGGTTAAGCAGCCTTCCCAGCTAGGATTTCTTGCCCCCACACTCTGCTTTTGCTGTAACCTCCCCTTGGAACAAGTTGCCATTGAGTTGATTTCAACTCCTCACCTCTGAGTGGTACAATGGGTAAGCGTTCAATTAGTAGCTAAAAGGTTGGTGGTTTGAACCAACCCAGAGGTGCCTCAGAAGATAGGCCTGGTGGTCTTCTTTCAAAAGGCCCCAGCCTTGAAAACCCTATGGAGCACTTCTAGTCTACATGCAGGGGTTCGCCATGAGTTGGAATTTACTCACAGGAACTGACAGCAACAACCACCTGAAACTCTCCTCCTGCCAGGTCCACAGGGACAAAACTCTGTCCACTGCCTTTGACAAGCCTTCCCAGCCTAGCTGGGCACAGCCTCTCCCCACATTCCTGGGTAGGTGAAATCCCACTCCAGAAAGAAACTTGGGCTGCAGTCCAGCCCCAGCCCTTTTGGCAGGATCCCTCATGCAGGGAACAACCTGAGCAGTGCCCGCAGCAACACCACCTGGACAGAGCCACTCCAGGCCACAGCTCTTCCCCCCATCTTCACATGCCACCCTCAAAGCCAGGGGCGGTGGGGGACCTGGGTGTGGGGAGAGGGCGCAGAGCAGAGGGCCTCAGGGCCTGTCCAGCTCTGCCCTGCCAATCGGCGACCCCTCACCGGGTGGACATGTGGCCTTTTCTGTGGCCCCCCCCACCCACCCACAGCTGCCCCTGGAGCATGGCTGGATGCAGGCAGTGTGAAGAAAGAATGGACAAGGACGCCAGTCTAAGTCTAAGGCGGCAGGGTTATGGGCTGGGCTGAGGCGGCTCCTTGGAGGTGATTCATTTCATCTCTCCTGAGTGGAAGGTGATGGGAGATGACAGGAGGTGACTGGGGTGAGGGGGGAGGTGGGAATTCTCCAGGGCGGGTGTGAGTAGGGACATTTTTAAAGAGCCCTCAGCACTGTGTCCCCTCCCCTTCCAGCCAGGCCCCCTGCCCCCACATCCTTATCTCCTATACCCTCACCCTTCTAGCCCTCTGAGCTCTTTTTTGTCTTGTCAGCCTGGAAACTGGAGGGGGCGAGGCGGGGGGCATGTCTGGCATCCCAGGGTGGGAGTAGGGGAGGGTGGTGGCTAGACTGCTGAGATCACTGGGCTTTATCTGTGAAAAGACCAGCGCTGGAAGGCAGCTATGAGCTCAGGCCATCCATCCAGGCCCCTCGATTTACAGGTGGGGAAACTGAGGCCTGAGAGGAGGCCCAACCTTCCAAACCCTCACAGCTGGGAAGGAGAGGCTCGGGTTGCTCTGGATTCCACACGGGCTCTGAGCTCTGGGCAGGAGGAGCATTAGGCCACACCAGCTGTGGAGGCCATCCTCCTGCCTGTGAAGGGGACTGGGGGGCTTTAAGGAAACAGGGCCCCCACCGAAGCGGAGGCCGGCTGCTGACCTGCAGAAAGGTATTGAAGAGATGCATTTCCGCCAAGGGCTGGGCTACCAGTTTGCATCTTGTGATGGTGTCTTAGCAATTTATACCCCTATCTTCCAGCCCTGGCACTCAGCCTCCAGCTTCCCTCCTCTCAGCCTGCCTCCCACCACCAGCTAGAGAACAGAACTTGCAGGGAACCTCCAGTCTACTCTGTGAACTAGGGTGGGAAGGGCATTGGCTCTGTGCAGCCAATACTTTCTGAGGCCTGAGCATTTCCTCTCGGAGAAAGGGTCCTCAAGACCCCTACCGGTCAATCTCCCAGACAAGCCCACACCATGCTAGGCTGCTGGGCACTATGGTCATGTGTGGAAGTGCATGAGAGGTGGTGGGGTCCCTGCCTCTCCCATCTCTTGACCTGAGTGCTCTGGAGCTCCCCTGGGAGAAGACCTACATAGGTCAGTGTGAGGTCAGGGGACCCATGGGTTCTGCCTCAGGTCTGCCCTCAGGGCTCTCCCACTCTGCCTCCTACTCCTCCAGACGTCCTCCTTCAGGAAGCCTCTCTGGCCCTCACGAGACCAAAGCACCCTTCCCCTCCCCTGAATGTGGTTCTCCCCAGCCTCATCCTGTCTCCTACCTCTTCTGTCCCAAAGGGTGAGCTGTGATGGTTAAGACTGAGTGTCAGTTTGGCTGGGCCATGATTCTCAGTGGTTTGGCAGTTATGTAATGATGTAATTTGGCAGTTATGTATTGATATAGTCATCTCCATGATGTGATCTGCCAATCAGTTGTTAAAGGAGCTTCCTCAGTGGTATGGCTTGTATCCTGTATATATAAATGTATATATATATAAATATGTATATATATATGGATGTTCTGGCAAATCTTGATTGCTTGTGCTGGATCCTGCATCCAACTCATCACTGTCTGACCCTGGTTCTTGGGACTTGAGCCAGCAGCCTGCCATATTAACTGCCGATCTTGGGATTTGTCAGCCTCCACGCCCGCAAACAAGTGGCCTACCATCTGACCTGCTGATCTTGGGTTCACCAGCCCTTGAAGCTACATGAGTCAGGAGAACCCTCCAGCATGTTGCCTGACTCACGGACTTGGGACTAGCCAGCCTCCACAACCACATGAGTCTTTCCCTTGAGATAAATCTTTCTCTGTGTATATTTACACATATACATGTGATGGTTAAGGTTTGTGTCAACTTGGATGGGCCATGATTCTCAGTGGTTTGGTGGTATGATCTAATTTGGCAGCTATGTAATGATGTAATCACCCCCATAATGTGATCTGATGTAATGTCATCACCTCCATAATGAGACCTATTATGACCAGCCAATCAGTTGAAAGGGAGTTTCCTTGTTGGTGTGGTCTGCATCCAATATAGGTGGACTTTCTGGCAAAGCTCGTGGGCTTTTACTTGCTCTGGATCCTGCAGCTGGCTCCTCTTCATCTGACCTCTGAATCTTGGGACTTGAGCTAGGAGCTTATCCACTGTTCTTGGGATTCATCAGCCTCTGCAGTCTGTGAGCCAGAGGCCTGCTGTCTGACATGCCGATCTTCTTCAGCCCCCGAAGGTACATGATTCAGGAGGAGCCTCTAGCCTGACCCACAGAGCTGGGACTTTCCAGCTTCTACAACTGCATGGGCCATTTCCTTGATATCAATCTCTCTCTCTCTCTAAATATATATATATATGCTTCACTGGTTTTGCTTCTCTAGAGAGAACCAAGAGTGGTTCTAGAAAAACTAAATGTTAAGGATGAGTTTTCTAAATTGGTTCTCAAGTCTGGTTAGTTTTAAAGATGTTGATGACTCTGCTTCCAGTAGTGAAGAGGGCAATGCTAATCCATGGTGTGAGGTGGCAAAAGAAATATGCAAAATATCACCACCAATAGATCAGGTATTGATGAAGGGCAAGGCACTGGGTGATAACATGTTTGATACCTTTGTACAGTTCTGTCAGAATGAGAAGTGTAAGGAAGCTGATAGGTTGGTCTTACTTTCGCTAGACAAAGTGGTGAAAGAAAGAGATGAGCTCAGGGCTTCAGGGTCACAGCTCGGGGACTGCATAAATGATCTCAAAGTTTCTGCTTGTGCCTTGGAAGAAAGCCTTATTTCTTGTAGCAACAGAGCTGATATTGTCACAAATCAATCCCAGAGTCTTATCATAAGATGACTGAGTTCCAACGCCAACTGAATTCCCAATCTCAAGAGGTGTCTGAAGTTAAAGTGAGGGCATTGATTGGGAAGAAATGGGATCCTGAAACTTGAAATGGGGTCATATGGGCAGATAATCAGGAAGCTGAGGACCCTGATCTGCTAAATTCCACTCAATCACTCCTGCCAACAGAACCAGCCCTCTCACTCCCATCTGAAGAGATTACTCCATCTTTCTCTGCTAAGCCACCCTCCCCAGTAAAACCATTAGCTCCTACACCCTCATCTGATGAAATTAACCCAGCTGTGTCTGAAGGGCCTTTGCCTGGGGCATTTCTAAACGTTCTCAAAACACATCCCCACCGCCCATTTTGCTTCTAGACCTGTAACTAGACGTAAGTCCCAGCAAACCCCAAAAGGTAAAGTACCAACCGTGACCCAGAAGGTGTTACACTACATTCCAAAAGAGCTACGTGACTTTTCTAATATGTACAAACAGAAACCTGGGGAATGTGTGGGAATGGCTATGTGTGAGATAATGGTGCAAGGGGGAATATAAAGCTGGTTCAGTCTGGGTTTATTAATATGGGCCAACTAAACACAAGTCCTTCATTCAATGTTTCAATTTGAGAGGTTAGGACAGGATCTAATTGTTTGGTTCACTGAAGCATGGATAATGCGGTGACCCACACTAAATCAAGTTGAAGTGCCAGACTTGCCTTGGTATACTGTGTTGTGTTGTTGTTAGGTGCCCTCAAGTCAGTTCCAACTCATAGTGACCCTATGCACAACAGAACAAAACACTGCCCGGTCCTGCGCCATCCTTATAATCGTTGTTATGCTTGAGCTCATTGTTCCAGCCACTGTGTCAATCCACCTCGTTGAGGGTCTTCCTCTTTTCCGCTGATCCTGTAGTCTGCCAAGCATGACGTCCTTCTCCAGGGACTGATCCCTCCTGACAACATGTCCAAAGTATGTAAGATGCAGCCACGCCATCCTTGCCTCTAAGGAGCATTCTGACCGCACTTCTTCCAAGACAGATTTGTTGTTCTTTTGGCAGTCCGTGGTATATTCAATATTCTTCGCCAACACAATTCAAAGGTGTCAACTCTTCTTTAGTCTTCCTTATTCATTGTCCAGCTTTCACATGCATATGATGTGATTGAAACTACCATGGATTGGGTCAGGTGCACCTTAGTCTTCAGGGTGACATCTTTGCTCTTCAACACTTTGAAGAGGTCCTTTGCAGCAGATTTGCCCAATGCAATGCATCTTTTGATTTCTTGACTGCTCCTTCCATGGCTGCTGATTGTGGATCCAAGTAAAATGAAATCTTTGACAACTTCAATCTTTTCTCCGTTTATCATGATGTTGCTCATTGGTCCAGTTGTGAGGATTTTTGTTTTCTTTATATTGAGGTGTAATCCATACTGAAGGCTGTGGTCTTTGATCTTCATTAGTAAGTGCTTCAAGTCCTCTTCACTTTCAGCAAGCAAGGTTGTGTTATCTGCATAACGCAGGTTGTCGATGAGTCTTCCTCCAATCCTGATGTCCCATTCTTCTTCATATAGTCCAGCTTCTCATATCATTTGTTCAGCATACAGATTAAATAGGTATAGTGAAAGAATACAACCCTGACGCACACCTTTCCTGACTTTAAACCAATCAGTATCCCCTTGTTCTGTCCGAACAACTGCCTCTTGATTTATGTAAAGGTTCCTCATGAGCACAACTATGTGTTCCGGAATTCCCATTGTCGCAGTGTTATCCATAGTTTGTTATGATCCACACAGTCAAATGCCTTTGCATAGTCAATAAAACACAGGTAAACATCCTTCTGGTATTCTCTGCTTTCAGCCATGATCCATCCATCTGACATCAGCAAAGATATCCCTGGTTCCACATCCTCTTCTGAAACTGGCCTGAATTTCTAGCAGTTCCCTGTCGATATACTGCTGCAGCCAGTTTTGAATGATCTTCAGCAAAATTCTGCTTGCCTATGATATTAATGATATTGTTCTATAATTTCCACATTCAGTTGGATCACCTTTCTTGGGAATAGGCATAAGTATGGATCTCTTCCAGTCAGCTGGCCAGGAAGCTTTCTTCCATATTTCTTGGCATAGACGAGTGAGCACCTCCAGTGCTGCATCTGTATGTTGAAACATCTCAACTGATATTCCATCAATTCCTGGAGCCTTGTTTTTCGCCAATGCCTTCAGAGCACCTTGTACTTCTTCCTTCAGTACCATCGGTTCCTGATCATATGCCACCTCTTGAAATGGTTGAATATCGACTAATTCTTTTTGGTATAATGACTCTGTGTATTCCTTCCATCTTCTTTTGATGCTTTCTGCGTCATTTAATATTTTCCACATGGAATCCTTCACTATTGCAACTCGAGGCTTGAACTTTTTCTTCAGTTCTTTCAGCTTGAGAAACGCCGAGCGTGTTCTTCTCTTTTGGTTTTCCATCTCCAGCTCTTTGCACATGTCATTATAATACTTTACTTGTCTTCTTGAGAGGCCCTTTGAAATCTTCTGTTCAGTTCTTTTTCTTCATCAATTCTTCCTTTTGCTTTAGCTGCTCGACGCTCAAGAGCAAGTTTCAGAGTCCCTCTGACATCCATCTTGGTCTTTTCTTTCTTTCCTGTCTCTTCAGTGACCTCTTGCTTTCTTCATGGATGATGTCGTTGATGTCATTCCACAACTCGTCTGGTCTTCGGTCACTAACGTTCAATGTGTCAAATCTATTCTTGAGGTGGTCTCTAAATTCAGGTGGGATATGCTCAAGGTCATATTTTGGCTGTCATGGACTTTCTCTGATTTTCTTCAGTTTCAGCTTGAACTTGCATATGAGCAATTGATGGTCTGTTCTACAGTCGGCCCCTGGCCTTGTTCTGACTGATGATATTGAGCTTTTCCATCGTCTCTTTCCACAGATGTAGTCAGTTTGATTTCTGTGTGTTCCATCTGGCGAGGTCCGTGTGTATAGTCGCCATTTATGTTGGTGAAAGAAGGTATTTGCAATGAAGAAGTCTTTGGTCTTGCAAAATTCTATCATTTGATCTCTGGCATTGTTTCTATCACCAAGGCCATATTTTCCAACTACTGATCCTTCTTCTTTGTGTCCAACTTTCACATTCCAATCACCAGTAATTATCAATGCATCTTGATTGCATGTTTGATCAATTTCAGACTGAAGCAGCTGATAAAAATCTTCTATTTCTTCATCTTTGGCCCTAGTGGTTGGTGTGTAAATTTGAATCATAGTCGTATTAACTGGCCTTCCTTGTAAGCATATGGATATTGTCTTATCACTGACAGCGTTGTACTTCAGGATAGATCTTGAAATGTTCTTCTTGACAATGAATGCAACACCATTCCTCTTCAAGTTGTCATTCCCAGCATAGTAGACTATATGATTGTTCAATTCAAAATGGCCAATACCGGTCCATTTCACCTCACTAATGCCTGGGATATCGATGTTTATGTGTTCCATTTCATTTTTGACAATTTCCAATTTTCCTAGATTCATACTTTGTACATTCCAGGTTCCGATTATTAATGGATATTTGCAGCTGTTTCTTCTCATTTTGAGTCATGCCACATCAGCAAATGAAGGTCCTGAAAGCTTTACTCCATCCACGTCATTAAGGTCAACTCTACTTTGAGGAGGCAGCTCTTCTCCAATCATCTTTTGAGTGCCTTCCAACCTGGGGGGCTCATCTTCCAGCACTATATTGGACAGTGTTCCGCTGTTATTCATAAGGCTTTCACTGGCTAATGCTTTTCAGAAGTAGACTACCGGGTCCTTCTTCCTAGTCTGTCTTAGTATGGAAGCTCAGCTGAAACCTGTCCCCCATGGGTGACCCTGCTGGTTTCTGAATACCAGTGGCATAGCTTCCAGCATCACAGAAACACACAAGCCCCCACAGTATGACAAACTGACAGACACGTGGGGGTGGTATACTGTAGAAGAAGGAATTCAAAGGCTTAGGGAAATTTGCATGGTAGAGTGCATTTATCAGATTAGACCCACAGACTCATACATAGAGTGCCCATTGGACACACCTTTCACAACAATGGTAAGGAAAAATTTTGTGAGGGGAGTTGCAGCATCTTGGAAAACTGCTGTAATTGCCATCGTATGTAAGTCAGATTTGACAGTGGAAATTGCCCTAACTGAATTAAGAGCCCTGGTGGTCCAGTGGTTAAGCATTTACCTGTTAACCAAAAGGTCAGCAGTTTGAATCCATGAGTGGCTCCTTAGAAACCCAATGGGGCAATTCTACCCTGCCCTATATGGTCTCTTAATCAAAACTGACTAGACGGTGTCCTGGATTGAATTGTTTTCCCCCTAAAAAATGTGTCAACTTTGTTAGGCCATATTTCCCAGTATTGTGTGGTTGTCCTCCATTTTGTGATTGTAATTTTATGCTAAAGAGGATTAGGGTGGGATTGTAACACCTTACTCAGGTCACCTCCCTGATCCAATGTAAAGGGAGTTTCCCTGGGATGTGGCCTGCACCACCTTTTATCTCTCAAGAAATAAAAGGAAAAGGAAGTAAGCAGAGAGATGGGGACCTCGTACCACCAAGAATGCAGCACCAGGAGAAGAGCGTGTCCTTTGGAACCAGGGTCCCTGTGCCGGAGAAACTCCTCAACTGGGGGAGGTTTGAGGACAAGGACCTTTCTCCAGAGCCGACAGAGAGAGAAAGGCTTCCCCTGGAGGTGATGGCCTGAATTTGGACTTTTAGCCTACTTTACTGTGAGAAAATAAACTTCACTTTGTTAAAGCCATTCACTTGTGGTATTTCTGTTATGGCAGCACTAGATGACTAACACAGATGGCAATGTTGTTGTTTTTGTAAGTATAATGGGACTGATCGGACCCCATGGTGTTAGGGGCCAAGTAGTGCCACTCGATTGACAAAGACAAGGTGAATGTGGTTACTGTAATGGACAGCAAAGTCAAAGCAGTAATGAGAATATTCTGACTGGTATGGAATTATGGCATAGGCTACTGAGTCATGGTGTCCCTAAGAGTGAGACAGATTGGAAATCTACTAAATATTTACTTGATCTGTACAAGCAGAAGAATTCTAGGTCAAGTGCATGGCAGTCTAACTCAAATCACCAGAATAGAGAGTCATGGCCCCTCTATCGAATCCCAGCCTTGAGACAGTTTACAGAACCACAATACCTTGAATGAAGGGGAGGCCAGATCCCCTTGAGGAAGGACCCCACTACACTGCCAAAAATTTATACTGTTAATTTTTCTCCCAGCCTCCCCCAAAGGGATCTATGGCATTTTACAAGATTGACTGTTCATTGGGGAAAAGGAAATAATCAGACTTTTCATGGTTTACTAGGTGTTGGCTCTGAACTGACACTAATTCCAGGAGACCCAAAACATCACTGTGGCCCACCAGTCAGAGTGGGAGCCTATGGAGGTCAGGTTATTAATGGAGTCTCTGCTCAGGTTTGCCTCACAGTGGATCCAGTGTGTCCAGCCACCCCATCCTGTAGTGTTTTTCCCAGTTCCAGGAGGCATAATTGAAATAGATATGCTCAGCAACATGGATTTCCAGTCACCAAGGCTGGCTTGGCTCTAGCCACCGTGCTTGCACAATCTGCCAGCAACAGAGACCAACACTGAGTCCCTGATATGGCACCATTCCTCAGGGTGATCAGTCAGCAACCTGTGGCAGGTTGATTACATTGGGCCACTTCCATCATGGAGAGGGCAGGTTTTTTTTTTTTTTTTCTTCCTGGAATAGACACTTATTCTGGTTATGGATTTGCCTTCCCTGAATGCAATGCTTCTGCTAAAACTACCATTCATGGACTTACGGAATGCCTTATCCACTGTCTCAGTATCCCACATAGCATCGCCTCAGATCAAGGGACTCACTTCACAGCAAATGAAGTAAGGCAGTGGGCCCATGATCATGGAATTCACTGGTTTTACCATGTTTTCCATCATCCTGAAGCAGCTGGCTTGGTAGAATGATGGAATGGCCTTTTAAAGACACAATTACAGTGCCAGCTAGGTGGCAATGCCTTGCAGAGTTGGGAGAATGTTCTCCAGGAGGCTGTGTATGCTCTAAACCAGCACCCAATATATGGCACTGTTTCTCCCATAGCCAGGATTCATGGATCCATGAATCAAGGGGTAGAAACGGGCATGGCACCACCCACCATTACCACTAGTTACCCACTGGCAAAATTTTTGCTTCCTGTCCCTGTGACCCTATGCCCTGTGGGTCTAGATGTCTTAGTTCCAGTGGGAGGAATGCTCCCACCAGAAGAAACAACACTGATTTTATTGAGCTGGAAATTAGCAATGTCACCTGGCCACTTTGGGCTCCTTATGCCTCTGGAACAACAGGCAAAGAAGGGAGTTACTTTGTTGTCTGGTGTGATTGATCCTGATTACCAAAGGGAAATTGAACTGATATTACGTAGTCGGGGAAAGAAGAGTAGGTCTGGAATACAGGAGATTCCTTAGGATGTCTCTTAGTACTACGACGCCCTGTGATCAATGTCAATGGAAAACTACAACAACCCAATTCAGACATGACTACTAATGTCCCAGAGACTTCGGAAATGAAGTTTTGGGTTACCCCACCAGGCAAAGAACCACCACCAGCTGAGGTGCTTGCTGAGGGTAAAGGGAATACAAAACGGGTGGTGAAAGGAGTTAGTTCTAAACATCAGTTACAACCACATGACCAGCTGCAGAAACGATGACTATAATTGTTATGAGTATTTCTTTCTTGTATGTGTGCATCAAATATTCTTGTTTTCTTCACTTACAAAATATAAGAAGTAAACAGGGCTAGTGCATTTTAGGTTGTATGTGTGTTAGTTGTATCATGTTAGGTGCAAGTATGACTTTATAGTTGTCTTTATTTAGAGATTGTGTATGGTTTAGGGAGATGTGTACTGGTGCCAAGTTGACAAGGTGTGGACTGTGATAGTTAAGGTTGTGTGTCAACTTGTATGGGCCACGATTCTCAGTGGTTTAGCGGTATGATCTATTCTGGCAGCTATGTAATGATGTAGTCACCTCCATGATGAGATCTGTTATGAGCAGTGAATCAGCTGAAAGGGAGTTTCCTTATTGGTGTGGCCTGCATCCAGTAGAGGTGGGCCTTCTGGCAAAACTCGTGGGCTTTTGCTCACTCTGGATCCTGCAGCTGGCTTCTGTTCATCTGACCTCTGGTTCTGGGGACCTGAGGTAGCAGCTTACCCACTGTTTTGGGGATTCAGCCTCCGTAGTCTATGAGCTGGCAGCCTGCCAGCTTACCTGCTATCTTGGGATTCATCAGCTCCAGCAGTCTGTGAGCCAGCGGCCTGCCATCTTAACTGCAGATCTTGGGATTTGTCATCCTCCATAATCTGTGAGCCAGAGGCCTGCTGTCTGACACGTCAATCTTGTTTGCCAGCCCCTGCAGCTACGTGAGCCATTTCCTTCACATAAACTTCTTTCTCTCTTTCTCTCTCTACATACACACCCACCCACCCACACACACACACACACACACATCCACTTCACTGATTTTGCTTGTCTAAAGAACTCAACCTAAGACAGTGGGGACCCTGGCTTGTGTTTATGAGTTTGAAAGGAGACCCTGCAGGATAGTGATGATGGCTCCAGAGGTGGTGGGAAGGGAAATGAGAAGCCCACATGTTGAGACAGAAGGAAGTTGTACTCTTGTGAGAAGGTTGGGGTGAAAAGACCTGAATTAAACCAAGCTGACCACCCTAAACTGAAATGTCTGAAATGTGCTAAACTGACTGAAGAGGCTACCTGGTTTTCTGTTTCTGTGCACGTGTGTCCATGTATGCCTACTGTTACAGAAAATCCAGGAGTCCCAAAGGCAGATAGCCCCTGCATCCCTGCCCTATGTCCTGGGGAGAGCAGACAGAGACAGAGCATGGCCCTGCTGACACCCTGAATTTGGGCTTCTGGGCTTCAAAATTGTAAGACAATAAATTTATTTCGCTTGAAGCTACCCACTGTGGTATTTTGTTAGCCCTAGGAGACTAAGACACCAGGGATTTTAGATTTTAATGGGGGTAGGACTAACACACTAGAAAGGACTAACAGGCAACAGTGGGTACACCTGTTGTGATGGTGGCAAGGGTGTAGAGGAGGACCTAAGTGGACAGTCTGTGGGCCTCAGCAGCTAAGTGGCTCCCCTGCCTGGTGGTAGAGACTCAGGGTCCCCTTAAGTCCAATTCCAAGGCTCTGTGATTCTCCCCAAACCCCTGATGCTGAGATTCTAATCCAGGTTGCCATCTCTACTTTTGTGGCGTCGGGTTTGGCTGCCCTCTGAGCTGTCCCGGGCTCCTGTTCTAAAGCTGTGCAGGGTCTGCTGGGGGAGGTCCTGGGGCTGGGGCTGGTCATGTGAATGACACCTACCATCTCATCTGCCCGAAGATCAAGCTGGAGGAATTTGACCCAATCCAGGTAGACACCAAGGAGTCCCTGGATGGTGCAAATGCTTAAGCACTTGACTTCTAACTGGAAGGTTGGCAGTGTGAATCCACCCAAAGCACCTCAGGAGACAAGCTTGGTGATCTGCTTCTGAAGGTCACACCCTTGAAAACCCCATGGAGCACAGTTCTACTCTGACACACATGGGGTTGCCATGAGTCAGAATCAACTCAGTGGCAAACAACTACAACAATAACAGGTAGACACCACATAGTTGGAAGATTATTACACCAGGTCCTCCAGAGATGACAGACTAAAGGAGGCTGCATGCATCAAAGTTTCTGGAAGACTTTGGGGGTTATGTTGTCACCGTTAAGTTGAGGACATGCTGGATGAGCTCTCCTCTCCCAGTGCCTGGCTGCCGGCCACCTTCCCACATCTGTCTGGAGTGAGGCTGGCGGTGCTGGGGGCCAGGCAAGGGAAACTTGGATCATGCCATGGGTCTCACAGAGGGTTTGGAACTCTGACACCAGGGCCCATATCCTCTGAGAGCTTGGGACTGGGTCATAAAGACGAGACACCCCACCCTGACTGATAAGGGCCACGAAAGTGTCAGCCCAGGACATAAGGAAAGGGCTGATGGGGGAGGGGCACCAGATCTGGGGCGGGGGACTCAGGGACTGGGGCTAGAAGCAGGCTGCTAAGGAGACACCAGAATGGATAGCAGTTGTGGGTTTGGAAGTCTGTGGGGAGTCTCTGCTGAGAGTGAACAGGAATGATGAGAGGACAGACCAAGGAGAACATGAGCTAGGCCCAGAAGGGAGCCAGAGAGCTGGGAGGCAGGACTGGAGGGAGAAGGGGAGGGTCAGTCTGGGTGTAGAATGAAGAGGTGGGAGGCAGAACTGGGGGGAGGGATATGAGTCAGGCTGGGACTCAATGGACTGAAGAGGTAGGAGCTAATGCTGGGGGGTGGGCGCCTGAGTCAGGCCCAGGTGTGGAAGGAGAGACGGGAGGCCAGGCTAAGCAGGGTGTGAGTCAGGCTGAGGAGTAGACTTGAGGTGGGAAGCAGGACAACTTCCAGAAGATTTCAAAACATTGTTGGCTGTCTCTGAGGGCATTTATGGCTCAACATTCTCCTTAGCCACAGGATTTCATGATTTCCATGTTATTACTGGCACCTCCTTCCTAATCATAGGGTTTTTCCCCCTAATTTTGTACGATTAATATTTTAATACTAATATTAAATTGTATAACACAAGTTTTTACATAGTCAGTTTAATTTTTATTCCTCGTAATTATTAGCCTACATTTTTATGACCCATAGTAAAGAAGCAAAAACTACTCTTTTTTTGTTTTTTTTTTTAATTTTACACTTACACACATAGATAACATTTAGTTCTGAATAATACTGGAATGGCAGATCACTTTTTACTCTGGATGGCCACCCAAATCCCATCAATAGTGTGAGCTTTAATTGGTGTTATTTTATGAACTTCAAATACCTTGGAGTTTTTTAATGTTATTTTTGTTTTTTACTTTTTTGTTTTCTTGACAACAGATTTTTTTTTTTTAATATCTTTTTTGGAAGACATTTGTTTCATTTATTAATTTTTATCTTGAAATGATTACAGACTTTCAGTGAGTTACAGCAATAGTACCCTTGCCTCGGCTTCTGCCAGTGGTGACAGCTGTATTAAAACCAGAAAACTGACGTTGGTGCGGTACAGATAACTACAGAAGAGAAATGTGAGAGCCGACGTCTGTGTCTTGTTCCTGATCTGGGGGGAGAAAGCGTTCAGTCTTTCACCAGTAAGTATGATGTTATCCATGGGTTTTTCATCGATGCCCTTTATCAGGCTCAGGACGTTCCCTTCTATGCCTAGTTTGTTGAATGTTTTATTATGAAAAGGTGTTAGATTTTTCCAAATACATTTTCTGCATCTATTAAGATGGTCATGTGGATTTTGTCCTTAATCTATTAATACAGTTTACTTTGCTAATCAGTTTTTAGATGTTTACCCAATCTTGTATTCCTGAGATAAATTTCACTTGGTCCTGGCGTAAAATCCTGTAAATATGTTGCTGGATTCAGTTTGATGATACGTTGTTGAGAATTTTCATACTGGTCTATAGTTTTCTTGTGATGTTTTTCTCTGGTTTGGTATCAGGGTAATACTGGCCTCATAGAATGACCTTAGAAGTGCTCCCTTCTCTTTTTGGAAGAGCTTGTGAAGGACTGGTATTAACTATTACTTAAATGTTTGGTGGAATTCACCAGTGAAGCCATCTGGGCCTGTGCTTTTCTTTGTGGTAAGTTTTAAAATTATTAACTCAATCACTTTATTTGTTATAGGCCCATTTAGATTTTCTATTTCTATTTTAGTCAGTTTAGTAAGTTTGTGTCTTTCTAGAAACTTCTTCCTTTCATCTAAGTCATCTCATTTGTTGGCATACGGTTATACATAGTATTACCTTAAACAAACAAACAAAAAACCATTGCCATCCAGCTGATTCTGACTCATAGTGACCCTATAAGACAGAGTAGAACTGCCCTATAGGGCTTCCAAGGAGTGGCTGGTGGATTCAAACTGCCAACCTTTTGGTTAACAGCTGCGCTCTTAACCATTGCACCACCAGGGCTCCTGGTATTACCTTAAAATCCTTTTTTTTTTCTGTAAGATCCGTAATAATTTCCCTCTTTTAATACTGATTTTAACAACTTAAGTCTTCTCTCTTTATTCTGTTGTCAGTCTTGCTAAAGGTTTGTCAATTATGCTGAACTTTTCAAAGAACGAACTTTTAGTTTTATTGATTTTCTCTTCTCCACTTCATTGAGTTCCACTCTAATGTTTATTATTTTTACTCTTTCTGTTTGGTTGTGTTTAGTTTGTTCTTGTTCTAGCTACTTAAAGTGGAAGATTAGGTTATTTATTTGAAAGCTTTTTTTTTTTTTTTTCCATGTAGGCTTTTAAAGCTGACACTTTACTTCCAAGACCTGTTTTAGCTGCATCCCCTGTGTTTTGGCATGATGGGTTTCCATTTGCATTCATCTCACAGTGTTCTATAACTTCTTATTGTTGTTGTTAGGTGCCATCAAGTCGGTTCCAACTCATAGCAACCCTACGTACACTACCAAGCATGATATCCTTCTGCAGGGACAGGTCCCTCCTGATAACATGTCCAAAGTATGTGAGACGGAGTGTCGCTATTCTCGCTTCTAAGGAGCATTCTGGCTGTACTTCTTCAAAGAAGTTCGTCTGGCAGTCCATGGTATATTCAATATTCTTCACCAATACCACTATTCAAAGGCGTCAATTCTTTGGTCTTCCTCATTCATCATTCAGCTTTAGCATGCATGTGAGGTGATTGAAAATACCATGGGTTGGGTCAGGTGAACCTTAGTCCTCAAAGTGACGTCCTTGCTTTTTAACACTTTGAAAAAGTATTTTGCAGCAGATTTGCCCAATGCAATGCATTGTTTGATTTCTTGACTACTGCTTCCGTGGGAATTGATTGTGGATCCAAGTAAAATTAAATCCTTGACAACTTCAATCTTTTCTCTGTTTATCATGATATTTCTTGTTGGTCCAGTTGTGAGGATTTTAGTTTTCTTTATGTTGAGGTGTAATCCATACTGAAGGCTGTAGCCTTTGACCTTCATCAGTAAGTGCTTCATGTTCTCTTCGCTTTCAGCAAGCAAAGTTGTGTCATCTACATATCACAGGTTGTTGATACGTCTTCCTCCAATCCTGATGCCACATTCTTCTTCGTATAGTCCAGCTTCTCGGGTTATTTGCTCAGCATACAGATTGAATGAGTATAGTGAAAGGATACAACCCTGAGCACAGCTTTCCTGATCTTAAACCATGTAGTATCCCCTTGTTATGTTTGAAAGACTGCCTCTTGGTCTATATACAGGTTCCTCATAAGCACAGTTAAGTCTTCTGGAATTCCCATCCCCATTCAGCAACACACATGCCACCACGGTATGACAAACTGGCAGATGAGTGGTGGATTCTGTAATTTACCTTTTTGATATCTTCTTTGATCCATTAGTTATTTGGGAGTTTATTGTTTAATTTCCGCACATTCATAAATTTTCCAGTTGATTTTCTTTTATTAATTTCAAATTTAATTATATTTTTATTAGAAAACCCACTTTTATGATTTTAATTCTTTTTAATTAATTGAGACTTGTTTTCTGACCTAGAATGCAATATATTCTGGAGAACGTTCCAAGTACTCTGGAGAACGCGTATTCTGCTGTTGTTGGATGGATACAGCACTGTTAGGTCTAATTGATTTATAGTGTTGTTGACAATCTTATAAATCCTCGTTGATTGTTGTATGGTGCAGTGAATTGCTTAATATGGCCCTCCTATTTTTTTTTTACCCATAGTTTTTGCAACTCCCACAGAAGGACTGCATGGGACCATGTAAATAAGCTGTATGGAACCTTAACGAGGTGCGGTGGCTGGTGCTGTGTGCTGGCTTAGCTAGGCCATGATACCCAGTGTTGTGTGGTTGCCCTCCATTTTGTGATCTGATGTAATTATCCTCCATTTTATGTGTTGCAAACCCTAACCTCTACATGTTAACGAGGCAGGATTAGTGTGAGGTGTATCCTGAGTCACACTCAAGTCCCACCCTTATTCAAGCCATACCCTTCCCTAGAGAGTGGCCTATATCCAATGTATATATGTGGGTGCTCTGGCAGGGTTCTTTCTTTTTGTGTCTGGATCCTGCATCCAGCTTTTCATTTCTGACCTCCTGATCTTGGGTCTTGAGCCAGCAGCCTGCCATCTGACCTGCAAATTCTAGGATTTGCCAGCTTATGCAGTCCTGTGGGCCAGCAGCTTATCATTTGGCCTAATTTGTTAGCTTCCTCAGCCTTGTGAGCCAGTAGCCTGTCACCTGGACTGCAAATTTTCGTTCATCAGCCCCCATGGCCACATGAGTGAGGAGAAGCCTACGCCTGACCTATGGATTTGGGACTTGGCAGCCTCCACAACAACATGAGCCATTCCCCTGATACAGTGTATAAGTTCTTTGAGACATTTCAGCAAATTACGAAACCGAAAGATGGGAGGGAGAATACTGAGGGAAAGGGTAGTTGATGTTAAAGATAAAGGAGTGGTACAGCAATTTGGAAGAGTTGGACATTTGGGACATCATTAACCTCTACCTTATAGGAATCAGCTTTGTACTGATCCTTATAAATTATTCATTTAGTTGGACTACTTGTTTTATCCATTATTCCAAGTGGGTTATTAAAGTATCCAGCTATTATTATTCAATTGTCTACTTCTCCCTTCAATTCTAATGATTTTTGCTGCATGGATTTTGGAGCTCTGTTATTGGAGGCATGTATGTTCATAATTGTTGTATCTGCATGATGAATTGGCCGTCTTATAACTTTTTAATGTCCCTTTTTATCTCTAGTAATAGTTTTTATTTTCAAGTATATTTTATCTGACATTATTATAGTCACTTCAGCTCTTCTATGGCTGCTGTTTGCATGGTATGTCTTTTTCCATTCTTTTCTTTTATCCTGTTTGCATTTTTTAATCTAAAATATGTCATTTGTGAACAACATGCAGTTTAATCTTGGGATTTTTGTTTGTTTGTTTAATCCAGTCTGACACTGTGCCATTTGATTGGACTAACTCATTCATATTTAATATTATTGTTAATATGGTTGAAATATTTCTGATATTTTGCTTTTAGTTTTCCATGTCTCAAACTTAGTTCCTTCTTCTGTTTCTCCTTATTATCTTCCATTGCATTAATTAAATGTTTACTAGTGTAACATTTTAATTCATTTAATAATATTTTAACTATATATTTTGATTTTCTTAGTGGTTGCTTGGGCTTACCGGAATCAACCTCAGGTTTATATTAACTTAAATCCGATCGTATGTAGAAAACTTACTTCTAGTTCTGTCTCCTTCCTGCTTGTGATGCTATTATTCCTATACATGTTAGAAATCCAACAATACATTGCTTTAATTATAAATTTATGTAATTTCACGTGTTTTAAAACAATCAAAAGATGAAAGGAGGGCAAGCATATAGTTATAAAGTTTTATATTAACTTTCTTATTTGCCATCTGTCTTAATTTTCTTGGAAACCCTGGTGGTGTAGTGGTGAAGTGCTATGGCTGCCAACCAAAAGGTCAGCAGTTTGAATCCACCAGGCGCTCCTTGGAAACTCTATGGGGGCAATTCTATTCTGTCCTGTAGGGTTGCTATGAGTTGAAATTGACTCGACGGCAACGTGTTTTGTTTTTTGTTTTTTAGTTTCCTAGTTCTGCTGTCACACAAATATCACAAGTGGGTGGTTTTAAAGAACAAAAATTTATTTTCTCACAGTTCTGGAAGCTAAAAGTCCAAGTCAAGGTCTTGGCCATTTTGATTCCTTCTTTGTCAGTAGCCCCAGATGTTCCTTGGCTTCAAACTACACAAATTTATTCTTTTACAGTTCTGGAGGTCAGAAGTCTGAAACAAATCTTATGCAACTAAAATCAAGATATAGTCAGGGCTGGTTCCTTATGGAGACTCGAGGGGAGAATCAATTCTTTGTCTTCCATTGTCTATAGGATGCTGGCGCTCTTTGGCCTGTGGTCACATTACTCCCATCTCTTGTTTCTGTCATCACATATTCTTCAACTTACTCTCATCTCCTGCCTCCCTCTTTTAAGGGCCCTAGGATTACGTAGGGCCCACCCAAATAACCCAGAGTAATTTTCCCATTTCAAGATCCTTAACTTAATCACATCTGAAGAATCCCTTTTGCCACATAAAGTTACATTCACAGTTTCTGGGTTTATGATGAGGGCATCTCTGTGGGGGGGCATTCTTCAGCCTAGCACAGGTTTGTAGATTACTATTTTTCATCAAATGTGGAAGTTTTCAACCAATATTTCTTTGAATATTTTCTCTGATCCTTTCTCTTTTCTCCTAATATTTCTGTTATGCATATTTGTTGCACATTTCTCTGAGGCTGTTTATTTTTCTTCATTTTTTTTCTATCTTCCTTCAGATTGCAGGAAAATTCTCTACTCTGCTGGCTCCGAGCTACTGTTGGGCTTCCCTGGTAGACTGTTATTTTTATCTCCAGGATTTAAATTAGGCTGCTTTTCATCATTTCCATGTATTCACAGCCTATGTTTGGGCAGACATTGTCATCTTACCTTCTTTTAATTCTTCCTACATGATTTTCTTTATTTTTTTGAATGTATTTATAATAGTTATTTTGATGTCTCTGTCTGCTGAGTGTGACATATGGGGCTTATTACCGAGTGATTTGTGTCCCCACCAATATGTGTTGTAAATCTTAACCCTTGTACCTGTGGTTATAATCCCATTTGGGGAAGGGTTTTATTTTCTGTGTTCACAAGGTAGTGTTAGTGCAGAATGTGTCTTGAGTCAGTCTCTTTGGAGATATAAAAAGAGCAGATTAAGCAATGACAGATGGGGGAAGATAGATACCATGCCACATGAAGATCACCAAGGAGCCAAGGAGCAAGGACCTCCCCCTAGAGCCGAAAGTGAGAGAAAGCCTCTCCCTAGAGCTGACACCCTAATTTTGGACTTCTCCTAAACTGTGAGAAAACAAACTTAGGTTTATTAAAGCCACTCACTTGTGGTATGTCTGTTATAGCAGCACTAAGAAACTAAGACAGGTCTCTTTTTTGTTTTTTTCTTGTGTATTGATCACATTTTCATGTTCCTTTATATATGTCATTTTTTTTGTTGTTCAAAGTTAGACATTTTAGGTAACATATTGTAGCAACTTTGGATACTGAATTTTTACACAGTAACACACATGTTGTATTTTTTTGCCAACTTTGCCCTCCCTCCTGTGAGGTATTTTCTTAAGCGTGCTATGCTAATATTTCACATGTTGCTGTAAAACATTAGTATAGCATACTTACAAAAATACCTCAGGGAGAGGGCACAGTTGGCAAAAAGTGTATAAAATGCGTGTTATTTGTGTAAAAATGCAATAGTCCCCTCACCCCCTGGAATTGTTCCTGTTGTCGTTTGCAATGATGTCACTAGTGGAGTGCAGGGAGTATGGACCACACCTGATGACACTATCCGAGAGGGTGACACCAAAATGACTGTCTATAAAGTTTTTGTGTAGTGTTTCAGCAGAAATTTATTATTTTTTGTAAAAAATACCTCTGTACCCTAAATTCTCATAAAAAGACCAGACTTAATGGTCTGACTGAGACTAGAGGAATCCCAGCGGTCATGGTCCCCAAACCTTCTGTTGGCCCAGGACAGGAACCATTCCCGAAGACAACTCATCAGACAGGGAAGGGACTGGACAGTGGGTTGGAGAGAGATGCTGATGAAGAGTGAGCTACTTGTACCAGGGGGACACTTGAGACTGTGTTGGCATCTCCTGTCTGGAGGGGAGATGGGAGGGTAGAGAGGGTTAAAAACTGGTAAAATCGTCACGAAAGGAGAGACTGGAAGGAGGCAGCGGGCTGACTCATTAGGGGGAGAGTAAATGGGAGTATGTAGTAAGGGGTATATAGGCTTATGTGTGACAGACTGACTTGATTTGTAAACTTTCACTTAAAACACAATAAAAATTATTTAAAAAAATACCTCTGTAGTTAGTTATAATAACAAAAACATTTTTGTAAGCCTAGATTACATATGTCAATATACCTACAAGGCTAAAACTCTACGCCAATTTACTTTTCTAACCTTCTAATGTGGTCCGGTCAGAGCTGTCACTATTATCCAATCTCAATGTTGCTTTGAATCACGTGGTTTCGTCTGCACCTGTTACAAGCACGTACTGTTGCTTTCGGTGTTTTTATACTCATTGATTTTGTCAAATTTTCTGATGTTTTAGCTGCGATATTGTGGTAATTAGTATTTGCAAATGTGTATCAGTAACTTTTTTGTGAATGAAGTAGTAATTAAAGGAACAGAAGGACTGACATACGAGACTTACCCTTTATGAGTAACATTAGTACAAAAAACATTGCTAGAGATTCTGTATGGTCTGGTACAGGAGGAGATTCATGGGGTGTGGGGGGATGACACCATGAGCTACCACACTGAGTAACACCGACCCTAGTGGCAACACTGTTTATCTGTTTAGAGACTTGTCTGGGCTAGTTCAGGGAAGTCTCTTTACCCTTCAGTGTTCTCTTCAGAGGACGCAGCCTTAGGCATGTGCAGTCTTCTTGACCAGCAGGGATGATTGGTTTTAGCAGGCTCTCTTTGACTATCTCTTTCTCTGATCATCCAGTTAAGCTTCTGGCTGGTTGGCCTCTATTGGTATCACACCCAGCTGTTATCCTCCTCTAACTGCTACCTGGTCACTGTATTGTTTTTAACAACACCCTGGGGCATAAATCCACAGTCTGATCCAATTGAAGCCAGGGCCCTTGGCAGGAGCAGGATATTTACAGTCTTTGAGACTTGTTTCCAACCTCTCCCAGGCAGAATCTCTATGCTATGGAGCAGAAGCTGTGTGTAGGGAGAGTGTTGCTGCCCGGTTGCTGACACCACCCACTGTGGATCTCCCACAACCCAGAGACAAGAAGAATGGGATCTCCTGATCATTTACCGGCTGCTGGATCTACCCAGAATAGTTCTGCCCCAAGAAGCTGTTGATGGGAGCTGCTACTAGGCTGCTGCGACCACTCAGGTAGCTCTGCTGCAGTGCAGAAATGTACGGAGGAAGAACTACACTCTTCACTGGTCGTCTGCTTACATCCTCCCTACATAGTGAAAAATGGGGGTGGGTAATGGGCACTGCCTGGCTGCCGTGTTCAACATAGGCCTTTTGCAGCACAAAACTGTGGAAAAATGAGATATGCTATGGTTCACCAGTTATCAGATCCATCCTGACTGGCTCTGCCACCCCAGGAAACTGGGGAAGATGAGAACAGCAACTTGGTTGCCTACTCCCCTCAAACAGCAAGATAGAGCTGTGTGGGGATGGATGTATGAACATAAATTTTCATTTCTCTGGAACATATGTGGAAACCCTGGTGGCGTAGCGGTTAAGAGCTATGGCTGCTAACCAAAGGATTGGCAGTTTGAATCCACCAGGCTCTCTTTTTTTTTGGAAAGTATGTCCAAGGGTGAAATTGCTGTGTGTTGTATAAATGAATCTAAAATGATCTCTGTGTATTGGCTTCAGGTGGTTTACCTCATAGCAAGCTGAGACCCTTAGCCAAAACAAGCCCATTGACATTAAACTCAAATTTGTATACATTCGATTGTTTTAATCAAAATAGCCCAAATAAGCAGATTTCTTAGGCTCTTAGACTCGTCTGATTTATATACCCCACAAAATTGCATCCAACAGTTTTGCCAGCCATAGATAAGATGAAACTCTGATAATAAGGACTCCCAGAGTCTTTCAGAGCCCTCTGACCCAGAGAATCCCCACCTTGCTGGAGAAGCACTCTGCTTAAGCACACCTAAGCTTTAACACCCCTCTCCTCCTTCTCAGGGTGCTCATGCCCTCTTCCTCTTCTCATGGCTCTGGGCACCACTTGCCTCTGGAAGGCCTCCTGCCGTGGGGGACCAGCCCTAGCTTATGTTTGTCAGTTCATTGACCCTATAAAAATAGCTTGTTGTGCAATGTTTCTCTCAGGGTCATGTGTTTCACTTGATCAGCCCTGAGCTCCCTCAAACCCACTACGCTGGGTTGTAAGGTAAGGGCATGTTTCGTTTTATAAGAAACTGCCAACCTATTTGCCAGAGAGGCTGTACCATTTTATTTTCTCACTGGCAATCTGTGAAATACGCGAATTCTGCACATCCTCACCAACACTTGGTATTGTCACTATTTTTATATTAAACCAAAAACCAAACCCATGGCTTCGAGCCGATGCTGACTCACAGCGGCCCTACAAGACAGAATAGAACTGCCCCATAAAGTTTCCAAGGAGTGGCTGGTAGATTTGAACTGCCGACCTTTTGGTTAGCAGCCGGCCTCTTAACCACTGCGCCACCAAAACCAAAAACCAAACTCGTCGCTGTCGAGTCACCTCTGACTCATAGCAACCCTATATGACAGGATAGAACTGCCCCCCAGGGTTTCTGGGGTGCGGCTGGTGGATCCCAACTGCCAACCTTGTAGTCAGCAGCCAAGCTCTCAACCACAGCGTCACCAGGGCTCCATTTTTTATATTAGAAGTTCTAATAAGTGTGCAGTGATATCTCATTGACTTAATGGCTAACAATAGTGAACATTTTATGTGATTATTTACCATCCGTATCTCCCCTTTGGTGAAAAGTCTGTTCATGTCTTTTGCAAATTACAATCGGGTTTTTTAATGTTGAGTTTTGAGAGTTCTTTCTGTATTTAAGGTATGAGTCTTGCATCAGATATGTGGTTTGAAAATATTCTCTCCAGTCCGTACTTTCTTTTTTATCCCCTTGACAGAGTCTGCCACAGAGCAAACGTTTTTTAATTTTGGTGAAGTCCAATTTGTCAATATTTCCTTTAAGAGATCATGCTCTTGGCGCCATATCTAAGAACTCTTCATGTAGCCCTAGGTCCTAAAGATTTTTTTCCTATGTTTTCTTCAAAAGAATTATATAGATTTTTAACTTAAATTCATGGTCAATTTTTAAATAATTTGTATAATGTGTGACTTTCCAGTCAACCTTTTTTTTTTTTTTTTTTGCCTCTTGATTTCCAATTGCTATAGCACACCATTTGTTGAAAAGGCTATAATTCTTCGACTTAAATGCTTTTATGCCTTTGTTAAAAATTATTTGGGTTTATATCGCGTGTATATTTCTGTTTTTCTGTTTTGTTCTATTAATCTATAAGTCTTTGCCCGCACCAATACCACACCATTTCGGTTATTTTAGCTATATGGTAAGCCCTAGCATTGCATAGAGTGATGCCTCTCACTTTTCTTTTTTTTCCAAAATTGTTTTAGGTATGCTAAATCCATTGTTTTTATACATAAATTTTAGAAGAAGCTTGTCTATGTCTGTAAAAAATATTCCAAGATTTTTAAAAGAATTGTGTTAAATCTATAGATCATGCCTTGCATAATCCCTGGGACTGTGGGTATGCTGGATTTTACTCTATGTTATGTTATGTTATATGGCACAGTTGACCTTAAGATAGGGAGATTATCCTGGTGGGTCTGATCTAATCACACAAGCAGAGAGCTTTTCCCAGCTGGTAGTAGAAGGGAAGGTTAGAGAGATTCAAACCACAAGAAAGATTCCATGCTCTGTTGCTGACTTGAACATAGCAAGGGCCATGTGAGGAAAAACATGGGCAATCCTGAGGAGGTGAAAGTGGCCCCTGGCTGGCAGCCAGCAGGGAAACAGTCCTACAGCTTCAAGAATTTTAATCCTACCAACAACAAGAAGGAGCTTGGAAGTGAATTTTCCCCAAAGCCTCCAGCGAGAACTCAGTCTGGCCAATACTTTGATGCTGGTCTTGTGATACCCTGAGCAGAAAACTCAATCACACCATTCTGGACTTCTCACCTATAGAATTGTGAGATAATAAATATTTTTCTAAGCCGCTAGTTTCGTGGTAATTTGCTATGCACCAATAGAAAACTAACACAGATTTCAGTACTAAGATTGGGCTACTTACTTAATAAATACCTAAAACGTGTGAGTGGGTTTGGAATCAGGCGGTGGGCAGAGACTGGGAAAATTTTGAGGAACATGATAAAAAATGCCTAGATTTCGCTGAAGAGAATGATAGTAGAAATATGGATGTTGAGAACGTTGCTGATGGAGACATTATTGGAAACTGGAAGAAGGAGGATCCTTACAATGTAGTGGCAGATGTGTAGCAAAATTGCACCCTTCAGTGATGTGGAAAGCATAACTTACAAGCAAGGAACTTGAGGAGACTTCCAAACAAAGTATCCCAGTCCTGGCTCCTTGCTGCTAACAGGAAAATGCAAGAGGAGAGATAAATTGAGAAAAGATCTGTTAAACAAAAAGAAACAGAGTTTATTGATTTTGTAAATTCTCATCCACAGTCTTGCTTGTATCAGTAGTTTGTTTCCTTTATATTACTAAATGGTATTCCATACTGTCCTAGTCATCTATTGCTGCTATAACAGAAACACCACAAGTGAATGACTTTAACAAAGAAAAATTTATTTCCTCACTCTAATGTAGGCTAAAAGTCTACATTCAGGGTACTGGCTCCAGGGGAAGGCTTTCTCTTTCTGACGACTCTGGTGGAAGGTCCTTGTCCTCAATCTTTCCCTGGTTGAGGAGCTTCTCAGGTGCAGGGACCTCGGCCCCGAAGGACACACTCTGCTTGTGGTGCTGCTTTCTTGATGGTATGAGGTCCCCTGTCTCTCTGTTTGTTTTGCTCTTTTAAGTCTCAAGAGATTGCCTCAAGTCGCAATCCAGTCTTGCAGACTGGGTCCTGCCTCACTAACACAACTGGTAATGAGGGAGGCCTCATTAACACCATACAGCAGGGTTTACAGCAAATAGGGAAATCACACAATACCAAGAATCATGGCCCAACCCAATTGACACACACATTTTTTGGGGGAGATAATTCAATCCATGACACATACCGTAATTTTTTCTGCATTCAGCAGTTGAAGGACATTTGGATTGTTTACTTTTTTGGCAATTATGAATAAAGCTGCTATAAACATTTGTGTAAGGTGTTTGTACAAACACAAATTTCCATTTCCTTTTTGTATCTAAGTGTGGAATCGCTGGGTCATATGGTAAGTATATACCTTAAAAATAGACAGCAAACTACCAAATTAATTCCAAAGTGGTGATACCATTTTGCATTCCCACCAAAAAAAAAAAAAAAAAAGGTTAAGAGTTCCAGTTGCTCTGCATCTTTACCAACACTTAGTGATATCAGTAGCGTAGCATGTAGTATGTGTAATATGGTGGTATCATATTGTGGTTTTAATATGTGTTTTCCTAACAATTAGTGATGTTGAGCAGCTTTTCTTTGCTTAATGGTCATCTGTATGTGTTCTTTGGTGAAGTGTCTTGAAATCTTTTGGCAATTTTCTTTTCTTTTTTGTTGTTGTTGGATACAAGTCCTCTATCAGACATGTGTTTCAAAATTATTTTCCCCCAGGTTATCTTTTCATTTTTTTGCAGTGTCTTTCTAAAAGCACACATTTTTAATGAAGTCCAGTTTATCAATTTAAAATGTTTATTGGCTGTGCTTCTGGCAGTGTGAGTTCTTTACCTAAGACACGGACACAACAACTTTCTGCTATTTTTTTGTAGAAGTTTTATAATTTTAGGTATTACATTTTGGTCTATGATCCATTTTGTGTTCATTTTAGTACTGGTATGAAGTAGCATAACAATGATTGTAAGGATGGCTCAGGACCAGGCAGTGTTTCTGTTGTGCATAGGATTGCTGTGAGTCAGAACCGACTCAACAGCACCTAACAATAACAACAACAACATGAAGTAGGGGTAGATGTTCTTTTAATTTTTTTTTAATACAGATGTCCGGTTGTTTCAACAGCATTTGATGAGAAGGCTACCCTTTCTCCATTGAATTGACTTTTCATCTTTGTCAAAAATCAATTCATTTATTGACCATACATACTTTCGGACTCTATTCTGTGTTGCTTATCTAGGTGTCTGTCCTTTCACCAGTCCTACACGGCCTTGATTACTGTTTTTGATACTGTCAAGTCAGCTCCCTTACTCAAGCCAACACCATGTACAACAGAACAAAATGTTGCTTGGCCTTGCACCACCGTCACAATCATTGGTATGCTTCAGATCACTGTGTAGTGTCTTCCAATCTAGGGAGCTCATCTTCCAGCACTGTATTAGATGATAGTCTGTTGTTATCTATCGGGTTTTCACTGGCTAATTTTTGGAAGTAGATCACCAGGCCTTTCTTTCTAGTCTGTCTTAGTCTGGAAGCTCCACTGAAACCTTTCCACCATGGGCGGCCCTGCTGGTATTTGAAATACCAGTGCCATAGCATCCAGCATCACAGCAACACAAAAGTCACCACAGTACAACAAACAAATAGAGGGTGGTGATTGATTACTGTAACTTTATAGTAAGTCCTGAAAATAGTGTTGGTCTTCCACCTATATTTTTCTTTTTCAAAAGTGTTTTGGTTATTCTAGTTCCTTTTTTGACTTTCAATACAAATTTTAGAATCACCTTCCCAATTTCTACAAGAAAAAAAAAGTTTGCTGGGATTTTCATTAGGATTGTGCTGAATCTATAGATCAATCTAGACAAAAATTGCCATCTTAAGCTATAGTAAGAGTTTTGATTCATGAACATAGTATATTTATTTAAGTTTCCTTTGATTTATTTTATCATAAACATCAGTCAATATTCAGATATTGCATTTTTTAAATATTCATACCTAAGTTTTTTTTGCTATTATAGTTTTGTTTTGCTTTCTCTTTACTTTCAATTTCCAATTGTTCATTGCTAGTACATGGAAATACAATTGATATTTGTATACTGCAATCTTGTGAAGCTCACTTATTTTTTTCTGATGGGTTTTTAATAAATTCTTTGAGATTTTCTGTGTGAAAAAATCATCAGAATAGAGATTCATTTCTTCCTTTCTAACCTGTATGCATTTTATTTCCTTTATCTTTCTTTGTTGCACTGACTAGAAACTCCAAGACAATGCTGAATAGGACTGGTGAGAGTGGACAGCTCTGTCTTATTTCTGACCTTAGGGGGGAAAGCACTAAGACGGATATGAGCTACAAATATAGATGTTTTGGAGAACCCCACTTTTTATACTGATTTCCAACTTTAAGCTATTGTAGTCAGTGCACAAGACCTGTCTTACGTAAAAATTTATAACTTGTTGAGCTATCTCTTGTGGCTTGGTTAACAAGTTACTGTCCATTCAATTCTCATTCACGACAACCCCATGTGTCAGAGAACTGTGTTCCATAGGGTTGCCAGTGGCTAATTTTTTGGAAGTAGGTCTTCAGGCCTTTCTTCCAAGGATCAAAACACCCCCATGTTGATGTCTTGACACAACCAAAGTCGCCCCCTTTCTTGGGATGGGAGCAATTCCTGAACTGAGTGATACCTAGTCTTAGGCTTCATGCAATTTGGAGTTGCAAATTGGAAATGAAGTACATTTATAGATATATAAATAAGAATACTATTTTTGCTGTACATGTTGGACTGAGATTTGTAACTATTAACATTGGGGAAAATATACACATTTTTTTCAAACACGGTTAGAATATTTTCAAAATAAGTGTCTATAACCAAGCAACAAGAGTCCCTGGGTGGTGCAAATGGGCAGTGCACCCAGCTGCTAACCAAAAGTTTGGGAGTTCAAGTCCACCCAGAATTGGTGTACAGATGCTAACTGCTTTGTGTGTAATCTAGGCTGGGTTCTCTAGAGAAGCAAAACCGGTAAAGTGTGTGTGTATATGTATATGCTACAGCTGCTAACCAAGCGGTTGGCAGTTCAGATCTGCCAGGCGCTCCTTGGAAACTCTATGGGGCAGCTCTACTCTGTCCTATAGGTTCGCTATGAGTCAGAACCGACTCGATGGCAGTGGGTTTTTTTTTTTTGAAATATATATTTACATCAAGGAAATGTCTCATGTGGTTGTAGGGAATGGAAGGTCCCAAGTCCATGGGTCAGACAGGAGACTTCTCCTGCCTCATAGACTGCAGAGACTGATGAATCCCAAGATCGGCTAGGCAAGACAACAGGTAAGCTGCCAGCTCAAGTCCCAAGAACCAGAGGTCAGGCAAAAAGCTGCAGGATCCCAAGTGAGCAAAAGTCCACAAGCCTTGCCAGAAAATCCACATATATTGGATGCAGGCCACACCCTCAAGGAAACTCGCTTTCAACTGATTGACTACTCACAGCAGATCCCATAATGGAGGTGATCACATTACATCAAATCTCATCATGGAGATTATTACATCATTATAAGACTGCCAAACTACATCATAACTGCCAAACCACTGAGAATCATGGCCCAGCCAAGTTGACACACAACCTTAACAATCACAGTCCACCCCTTGTCTACTTGGCAACCTGTACACATCTCCATAAACCATACATATTCTGTGAATAAAGACAATTATAAAGTCATATTTGCACCTAACATGATACAACTAACATGCATACAAATAAAAACACACTAGCCCTGTTTACATCTTGTATTTTATAGGTGAAGAAAAGAAAAATATTTGGTGCATACATGCAAGGAAGAAATACTCATAACAACTACAGTCTTCATTTCTGCAACTGGTCACGTGGTTGTAACTGGTATTCAGAATTACTTTCTATCACCACCCATTCCACATTTCCTTTGCCCTCAACAAGCACCTAAGTTGGTCGTGGTTCTTTGCCTGGTGGGATGACCCAAACCTTCATTTCTGAAGGGTCTGGGCCGTTAGTAGTCATGTCAGAATTGGGTTGCTGTAGTTTTCTATTGATTTTAACCACAAAGCATGGTAGTAGTAAGAGATGCCCTAAGGGATCTCCTGCATTCCAGACATACTCTTCTTTGCCTACATTATGTAATATCAATCCGATTTCCTCTTGGTAATCAGGATCAATCACACCAGCCAATATGGTAACTCCCTTCTTTGCCTGTTGATCCAGAGGCATAAGAAGCCAAAAGTGGCCAGGTGGCATTTTTAGCCTACAATTCAATGGAATAGGTGAAGTTTTTCCAGGTGAGAGCATTCCTTACTTTGGAACTAAGAACTCTAGACTTTCAGAGTATAGGGTTGTGCAGAAAGAAAGCAAAAATTTTGCCAAAGGGTCACTAGGGATAATAGTGACTGGTGCCATTCACATTTTCACCCCTTGATTCCAGGGCCCATGAATCCCGGGTATTGGAGAAACACCATCATATATTGGTTGCTGGTTTAGAGTGTGTACAGCCTCCTGGAAAACATTGCTCCAATGCTGCAAGGTATTACTGCCTAGCTGGCATTGTAATTGTGTCCTTAGAAGGCCATTGCATTATTCTGCCAAGCCAGGCCAGCTCCTCTGGGATGATGGAGAACATGGTAAGACCAGTGAATTCCATGATCGTAGGCCCATTGCCACACTTCATTTGCTGTGAAGTGAGTTCCTTGATCTGAGGTGATGCTGTGCAGGATACCACGACGGTGGGTAAGGCAGTCTGCAAGTCCATGGATGGTAGTTTTGGCAGAAACATTGTGGGTACGGAAGGTAAAGTGTCTATTCCAGTAATAACAAAACACTGCCCTTTCTATGATGGAAGTGGTCCAATGCAATCAACCTGCCACCAGGTTCCTGGCTAACACCTCAAGGAATGGTGCCATATTGGGACTTAATGTTGGTCTTTGCTGCCGGCAGGTTGGATACTCAGCAGTGGCTGTAGCCAAGTCAGCCTTGGTGAGTGGAAGTCCATGGTGCTGAGCTTATGTATGACCTCCATCCCTGCCACCATGACCACTTTGTTCACAAGCCAATTGGGCAATGATGGTGTGCCTAGGGAAAGAGGATGACTGGTTTTCATAGAATGTGTCATCCTATCCACTTGATTGTTAAAATCCTCCTCTGTTGAGGTCATCCTTGGGTGAAGATTCACATGAGACACAAATGTCTTCATTTCCTTGGCCCATTCAGAGAGATCTGTCTACATACTAGTTCCCCATACCTTCTCATCTCCGATTTTCCAAACATGTTCCTTCCAAGTCCCTGACCATCTAGCCAAACCATTGGCCACAGCCCATGAATCAGTATACAATTGCAAATCTGGCCATTTCTCCTCCCAAGCAAAATGAACAACCAGGTGCACTGCTCAAAGTTCTGCCCATTGGGAGAATTTTCTGTCACCACTGTCCTTCAGGGAGGTCCCGGAAAGGGGCTGTAGTGCTGCCACTGTCCACTTTCGAGTGATGCCTCTATATCGCGCAGAACCATCTGTAAACCAGGCATGAGTTTTCTCTTCCTCAGTCAGCTGATCACAAGGAACTCCCCATGAGACCGTAAATGCAGACTGGGAGATGGAAGGCAACGTGACAGGAGTGGAAATCATGGGCATTTGGGCCACTTTCTCATGCAACTTACTTGTGCCTTCAGGTCTTGCTCAGATGTGGTCTCATATAAACCACTTCCATTTAATGATAGAGTACCTCTGTGCAGGTACAACTTTATGGCTCTGTGGGTCAGAAAACACCCTGCTCATGATGGGAGGCTCAGATTGCATGATGACTTGGTGGCCCATGGTTAAGTGTTCAGTCACTACTAAGGGCCAGTAGCAAGCCAAAAGCTGTTTCTTAAAGAGAGAGTAGTTATCTGCAGAGGATGGCAGCACTTTGCTCCAAAATTCTAAGGGTCTGTGCTGTAATTCACCAGTAGGGGCCTGCCAAAGACCCCAAACAGCATCTCTATCTGCCACTGACACTTCAAGATCAGCTGCATCATGTGGCCCAAGTGGCAAGGCTGCTTGCACAGCAGACTGAACCTGTTGCAGAGCCTTCTCTTGTTCTGTGCCCCACTCAGAACTAGCAGCTTTTTGAGTCCCTCGATAAATAGACCAGATAGCAAAGAGGCCCACTAGGCTTTGTGTCTCTTTTTGGTTGTGGGAGGAGCTAGATGCAATAACTTATCCTTCACTTTCAAAGGAATGTTACAACATGCCCCACACCACTGGACCCCTAGAAATTTCACCAAGGTGGAAGGTGCCTGAATTTTTGTTGGATTAATTTCCCACCCCCTACAATGTTTCACCAGTAAGTCCAGAATCATTGACACTTCTTCCTTACGAGGTCCAATCAGCATAATGTCATCAATGTAATGGACCAGTGTATTGTCTTGTGGAAGGGAAAGGCCATCAAGTTCCCTGTGGACTTAATTATGACACAGGGGTAGAGAGTTGATATACTATTGAGGTAGGACACTGCATGTGTATTGTTGGCCTTGCTAGCTGAAAGCAAACTGCTTCTGGTGGTCCTTTGAAACAGGTATGGAGAAAAAGGCATTAGCCAGATCAATAGTTGCATACAAGGTACGAGGCGATGTATTAATTTGCTCAAGCAATGAAACCACATCTGGAACAGCAGCTGCAATTTGAGTCACCACCTGGTTAAGTTTACAAAAATCCAATGTCGTTCTCCAAGATCCATCTGTGTTTTACACAGGCCAAATAGGTAAGTTGAATGGGGATGTTGTGGGTATCACCACCTCTGCATCCTTCAAGTTCTTAATGGTGACAGTAGGAACCTCTGCAATCCCTCCAGGAATGTGGTATTGATTTTGGTTTACTATTTTCCTAGGTAGAGGCAGTTCTAATGGCTTCCACTTGGATTTTCCTACCCTAATAGCCTTTACTCCACTTGTCAAGGATCGAATATGGGTGTTCCACTAGTTGCTGAGTGTATCTATTCCAATTATGTATTCTGGAAATGGGGAAATCACTACAGGATGGTTTTGGGGACCCAATGGACCTATTGTGAGACAGACATGAGCTAAGACTCCATTAATAACTTGACCTGCATATGTCCCCACTCTGACTGGTAGGCCACAGTGATGTTTTGTGTCTTCTGGAGTTAGTGTCAGTTCACAGGCTGTATCCAGCAATCCCTGAAAAGTCTGATTATTTCCTCTTCCCCAATGAACAGTCACTCTTGTAAAAGTCGTAGATTCCTTTGGGGAAGGCTGAGGGAAAGATTAACAGTATCAGTTTTTGGCAGTGTAGCGAAGTCTTTCCTCAAAGGGACCTGGCACCCCCTTCATTCGAGGGTTGTAGGTCTGTAAACATGTTCATGTCTGGGAATTGATTGAGAGGGTGTGTGACTCTCTATTCTTGCATATCGAATTAGACTTCCATTAACTTGACCTAGAATTTTTCCATTTGTACAAGTCAAATATTTAGTAGGTTTCCCATCTATTTCACTCCTAGGGACACCACGACTCAGTAGCCAAAGCCACAAGTCCATGTGAGTCAGACTATTCTGATTACTGCTTTGACTCCTTTGTCCATTATGGTAGCTTGCCCACTTTGTTGATTGAGTGCCGCCATTCGGCTTCTACCATCACAGAGTCCCATTGTAGTTAGGTGTCTTAATTCAGTTAGGGTAGTTTCCACTGTCAAGCCTGACTTATATAAAATAGCGATCACGACAGTCTTTACGAATTTGTTCCTTATCATTGTGGTTAAATGTGTGTCCTCTGGGCACTCCACCACTCCATGTGTGGGTCTAACCTGATAAACCCACTTTAACATGTCAATTCCCCTAAGCCTTTGGCTACCTTCTTCTACAGTATACCAAGGCAGGTTTGATGTTTCAACTTGATTTATTGTAGGACACAGTGTGATGTATGTTTCAGTGACCCAACCGAATGGACATGCCCTATTTTATTTGTGAATTTATCAGTTGGTGAGTATCTGAGTTGTGTACACTTTGACACTATTATGAATAATGTTCTTATGAAAATATTTCCCATTCTATAATTATTTTTTCACATTTTTATGGTATTCTCTGAAGCACAAAATTTTCATTTTGATGGAGTCCAATTTATTACCATGTGCATAGTAGTGCATCATAAAGTCCTGGTGCATGAATACAGAAAGACACAATGTCACCTCTATGTACCACCATGTGCATAATAGGTGCACAACTAAAGTCCTGGCGCATGAACGCTGGATGACAGTTGTGTCACCCTGAAGTATCATTATGTGCATAGTATGTGCGCAGTAAAGCCTGGTCCGTGAATGCAGGAAGACTGGAATTTCACTCTAATAATATTTCTAGCACCTGCATTTTCAAAGCAGTGGCTTTCTTAGGTTGTAGCTCTCATCTCATGGTTTTCCTCAGAGAAAGAAGAAAGAGGAGAATGCTTTCCTGTAATTCACTGTTCCTGAACTGTTCTACCGGAGAACATTTCACCGTTGTTCCATGAAGCTCCCAATAAATGTAGGTGAACTTCTCTGAGGAAATCCCTCACACATCCAGAAGGACATGCTCTGCACAGATGAGCTTTCTAATATGAAGAGTACTTCTGAAGTAAGTGGCACTAGGTTTGGGAGATGGTGAAATTGTTGTTGTTGTTAGGTGACGTCGCATCGGTTCTGACTCATACCGACCC
This sequence comes from Elephas maximus indicus, assembly GCF_024166365.1. Taxonomy (NCBI): domain Eukaryota; kingdom Metazoa; phylum Chordata; class Mammalia; order Proboscidea; family Elephantidae; genus Elephas; species Elephas maximus. The sequence goes on along the minus strand of NC_064820.1, from coordinate 232,984,907 downwards.
TGCACACCACAGAACGAAACACTGCCTGTCCTGTGCCATGCTCACAATCATTATGTTTGAGCCCATTGTTGCAGCCACTGTATCAATCCATCTTATTGAGGGTCTTTCTTTTTTCTGCTGGCCCTGTAAGTGGTGAAATTGGCTATAGCAAAAACGGCAAGTTGAATCTAGTGTTTTTCAAGCATTTTATTTATTTTGAGTCTAGTTGGGTGGCACAGATCAGAAGCTCTGGCCCACAGGTCCTTCAGGAGTACATGCAAAGATGCAGGTAGACAAGGACAAGCAGGAAGAAATGGCAGAAGCCCCATCGGGCTGCATCGCATCCTGTGCACTCCAGCGTTGCCTAGAGCAGCACAGGACTCTCCTCAGGCCTGTTTACTGGGGACTTCAGGGAGAGCTGCACCTTTGGGGACAGCCAGGTGCACACACTTTTGCTCCAAAGGCTCTCTGCTCTCAGTGGTTTCTGCTTTGCAGGACAGAGTTGGAGATGCTACCTGCCTGCAAGCACAGAGACCTAACTCCTGGACTTCCAGAATCTTTATCTATTAACAAATGAGGTGAGCCAGCAATGTAAAGGCAAACGCTTCTGGGCCAGAAGTATCTGGAAAGTGGCAAATGGAGCTGCTTCCCACATCAACATGGTCTGTCCGGGTACAGTCCTTAATCGGCTACCAGTGGAGTGGCCAACGGACATTTGGATTTTTTGGTCAGTAGGTTTCTTGTGATGTCTTTGCCGGGCTTTGTTATCAGGGTAATGCTGGCCTCATAGAGTGAGTTAGAAAGTGTGCCCTCTTCTACATTTTTGGAAGAGTTTCAGAAGGCTTGGTGTTAATTCTTCATTTTTGGAAGAGTTTCAGAAGGCTTGGTGTCAATTCTTCATTTTTGGAAGAGTTTCAGAAGGCTTGGTGTTAATTCTTCTTAAATTTTTGGTAGGAATCACTAATGAAGCCATCTCGTCCTAGACTTTTCTTTGTTGGGAGGTTTTTTTAATTGTAGATTCAATCTCTTTACATGTTATAGGTCTGTTCAGATTATCTATTTCTTTTTGAGTCAGTTTCGGTAGTATGTGTGTGTGTAGGAATTTGCCCATTTCATCTAGGTTACCTCATTTGTTGGCATAAAATTGTTCATGGAGTTCTCTTATAATCCCTTTTATTACTATACAGTGTGTAGTCATGTCCTCACTTCCATATCTGATTTTAGAAATTTGAGTCTTTTCCTTAGTCAGTTTAGCTAAAGCTTTGTTAGTTTTATTGAGCTCCTCTAAGAGCCAGCTTTTAGTTTTGTTGATCCTATTGTTTTTCTATTCTGTATTTTGTTTATCTCCTCTCTAATCATTATTGTCTTCTTCCCTCTGTTAACTTCGATTTAGTTTGGTCTTTTTTTTTATTCCCCCTAGTTCTTTAAGGTGTAAAGTTAGCTTACTGATTTAAGATCTTCTTTTCTGGTGGAGGTGTTCACAGCTGTACGTTTCCTGCTGGGCACTGGTTTTCTTGCATTGCATAAGTTCGGATCTGTTGAATTTTAGTATTTATTTCTCTTTAAGAATTTTCTACTTTATCTTATGATTTCTTCTTTGACCCATTGGTTGCTTAAGAGTGTGTTATTTAATTTCCACATGTTTGTGAATTTTCCAGTTATCCTATTATTGATTTTCAGCTTCATTTCATTGTGGTTGAAGAAAATATTTTACATTGTTTCTGTCTTTTAAAATGTATTAAGACTTGGTTGTGGCCTAGTTTGTGGTCTATCCTGTAGAATGTTTCTTGTGAATTTGAGGATGTGTATTCTGCTGTTTTTTGTTGGCGTGTTCTATATATGTCTGTTAGGTCTAGTTGATTTACACTGTGGTTCAAGCTCCCTATATCCTTATTGATCTTCTGTCTAGTTGTTCTATCCACTATTGAAAGTGGTGTACTGAAGTCTCTATTGTTGTAGAACGGTCTAGTTCTTCCCTCAGTTTTGTCAATGTGTGCTTCATTTATTTTGGGGCTCTACTGTTAGGTGTATATATGTTTATAATAGTTACATCTTCTTGATGAATTGAGCTTTTTATCAACATATAATGTCCTTTTCTGTGTCTTATAACAGTTTTTCATTTAAAATCTATTTTGTCTGATATTAATGTAGCCACACCAGGTCTCTTTTGGTAACTATTTGCCTGAAGTGTCTTTTTTCCATCCTTTCACTTTCAACCTATTTGTGTCTTTGAATCTAAAGAGAGTCTTTTCTTAACAGCATGTAGTTGGATCATGTTTTTTATTCACCTTGCCAATCTTTAACTTTTAACTGAAAAATTTAATCCATTTGCATTTGAACTAATTAATGATAAGGAAGGACTTATTTTTGCCATTTTCTATCAGTTTTCTACATGTCATATCTTTTTTGTTCCTAAGCTCTTCCATTATTGCCTTCTTTTGTGTTTAATTGATTTTCTTGTAGTGTTCCATTCTGATTCCCTTCTGATTTTTTTTTTTTTTTTTTTTTTTGGTGCCTGTTTTTGAGTTGTTTTCTTAGTGGTTATCCTAGGGATTAGAATACACCTCTTAAACTTGTAACAATACAGTGTGAATTAATACAAACTTAACCTCATTAGTATACAAAAACTTTGCTCCTATGCAACTCCACCCCTCCCCCTTTATGCCATTATTGTCACAAATTACATCTTTAATATATTGTTTGTCCATTAATATATGCTTATAATTTTTGTTTTATACATTTGTATTTTAAATCTTGCTTGATAAAGTAGAAGGTCAGTGAAAAAGAGGAAGACCCTCAACAAGATGTATTGACGCAGTGGCTGCAAAAATGGGCTCAAACGCAGCAACAATTGTGAGGATGGTGCAGGCCTGGCACTGTTTCATTTAGTTGTTCGGAGGGTCATTATGACTCAGACCCAACTTGATGGCACCTAACAACAGGAAAAAAAGGAGGAGTTACACACAAAAAAATACAATAATACTGGCTTTATTTATACAGTCACCTTTACCAGTGCTCTTTATTTCTTCATATGGCTTTGAGATTCTGCCTAGTTTCCTTTCATTTCTGCCTAGAGAACTCCCTTTGGCGTTTCTTGTAAAGACAGTCTACTAGTGAAAAACGCACCCAGGTTTTTTTGTTTCTTTTTTGATTAGATATGTCTTAATTTCTTCTTCATTTTGGAAGGATATTTTTGCGGATACAGAATTCTTGGTTGACAAGTATTTTTCTTGCAGCATTTGGCCTCCATGATTTCTGGGGAGAAATAGATGCTTAATCTTATTGAGGATCCTTTGAGCATGAAGAATCACTTTTCTCTTGCTGCTTTAAGGATTACTTTTTGTCCTTCACTTTCAACAGTTTGACTATAAAGTGTCTTGGTGAATCTCTTTGTCTCTGTCTTAATTGGGGCTTGTGGAACTTCTTGGATGTGTAGATGTATGCCTTTTATCACATTTGGGAAGATTTTGCCCATTATTTCTTCAAGTATTCTTTCTTCCTGTTCATATTTTTCCTCTAGTTCTGGAAATTCTATTAGGCTTATTTGGTACACTCAATGGTGTCCTACAGGCCTTTTAGGTTCCCTTCATTTTACTTCATTCTTTTTTCTTTCTGTACTTCAGACTGAGTCATCTCAGTTGACCTATCTTCAAGCTCACTGATTCTTTCTTCTGTTTGCTCAAGGCTATTATTGAGGCCATCTAGTAAGTTTTTCATTTGAGTTACTGGACTTCTCAACTCAAATTTCCACTTGATTCCTTTTTATAATTTAACTTTATTAATATTCTTTTAGTTAAGACATCAATCATGCTCATGATTTCCTTTAGTTCTTTCTACATGGTTTCTGTTAGCTGCTTTCTTGGTGGTATGAGGTTCCCATGTCTCTCTACTCACTTCTCTCTTTCGTGTCTCAAAGGAGATTTTGGCGTAAGACACTATCTAATCTTGTAGATCTCATCAGTATAAGTGCTGCTAATCCACCTTATTACATCATATTGATAGAATTTACAACACATAGGGAAATCACATCAGATGATAAAATGGCAGACAATTATACAATGATACAAGGGAATCATGACCTAGCCAAGTTGACAGATATTTTGGGGGGACACAATTCAATCCATGACACTATGTTTGAGCCCATTGTGTCAATCCATCTTGTCGAGGGTTATCCTCTTTTGTGCTGACCCTCTACCCTACCAAACATGATGCCCTTCCCCAGGGACTGGTCCCTCCTGATAACATGTCCAAAGTACTTGAGATGAAATCTCACCATCCTCACTTTCCAAGGAGCACTCTGGCTGGACTTCTTCCGAGACAGACTTGTTCGTTCCTCAGGCAGCCCGTGGTATATTCAATATTCTTTACCAACACCGTAATTCGAAGGCACCAGTTATTATTCGGTCTTCTTTATTCATTGTGCAGCTTTGGGATGCACGTGAGGTGATCGAAAATATCAGGGCTTGGCTCAGGCCCACCTGAGTCCGCAAAGTGACATCTTTGCTTTTCAACACTTTAAAGAGGTCTTTGCAGCAGATTTGCTCTATGCAGTCTGTCTTTTGATTTCTTGATTGCTGCTTCCATGGGTGTCGATTGTGGATCTAAGTAAAATGAAATCCTTGACAACCTTAAACTTCTCTCCGTTTATCATGGTGTTGCTTATTGCTCCCGTTGTGAGGATTTTTGTTTTCTTTATGTTGAGGTGTAATCCATACTGAGGGCTGGGGTCTGATCTTCATCAGGAGGTGCTTGTTTATTTGCCTTTCATTGTTTTTGCAGGACATCTTCCATATAGCCACTTCTCCACTCTGATAGAGTTCTAAGTTAGGTGAAACAAAGGCAAGCACTTACCTCAGTCCATCAGAAAAAAACGCAGACAGGCCAAATTATGCAAACACAGTTCTTTGAGAACAAGGTCTGCTCTGCTCCCTCATGAACCTAGTACTCACATTGGAAACACAGCCTGCTGCTGCCACACGGGAGAGGAAGGTAGGGTAAGACTGATTTTAAAGCACCACTAAGCTCATCCACCATGTTTAAGTCTCCTTTTTATGAATTCAGTGTTCATTTGTTTGCTGTAAACCTTTGACTGTTTTCCAGAGTTTTGAAAAAAAACTGATTCTAATGGATTTTTTGTTTGAATTTTTAGTACTTCTGTGGAGGGATAGACTCTTTGAGTTCCCTACTTTACCATTTGGACTGATGTCACTCCCCGCCCCGCCCCACCTTTTTTTTATATGTGGGTATCCAACTGTTTCAGCAACATTTGTTGAAGAGACTATGCTTTCTTCACTGAATTGCTTTTCCACATTTGTAGAAAATAAACTGATAAACTGGCCATATATATATATGGATCTATTTCTGGACTCTCCACACTCTTTTATTGATATATTTGTCTATTTTGATGCTAATAACACACTATATTAAATAATGTAGCTTTAAAATTAGTCTTGGAGTTAGGTAGCAAAGACACCTAACTTTAATCTTTATTTTCTCAAAGTTGTATTTACTCTTCTAGGTCCTTGAATTTTCATATAAATTTTAGAAGTATCCTGTAAATTCCTATCAAAAAAAGTCTGCTGGTATTTGAATATGGGATCATGTTGAAAGTACAGATCAATTTGAGGAGACCTGACTTCTTAACAATGTTGAATCTTCAGAATATGAATATTATTTATTTCTCCGTTTATTTGTTTGCCATTGTTTTGTTAGGTGCTGTCGAGTCGGTTCCTACTCATAGCAACCCCATGCACAACAGAATGAAACTGCCTGGTCCTGAGCCATCCTTACAATCATTGTTATGATTGAGCTCACTGTTGCAGCCACTGTGTCAATCCACCTCGTTGAGGGTCTTCCTCTTTTCCGCTGACCCTGTATTCTGCCGAGCATGATGTCCTTCTCCAGGGACTGATCCCTCCTGACAACATGTCCAAAGTATGTATGTAAGACGTAGTCTTGACATTTATTTAGGTGTGTTTAAATTTCCCTCTGCAATGTTTTTAGTTTTCAGTGTACATGTCTTGCACATCTTTTGCCAAATGTATTCCTAAGAATATTAAGTGTTTCATATATATTGATATCATTGTACATGGTATTTGTTCCATTTCAAGTTCTGGTTATTATACAGACATATTATATATGTATAGTCATATAGTTAACTTTTGTATTTTGACCTTGCATCCTGCAATCTTGCTAAACTCACTTATTGGTTCTAGTGGGGTTTAGTTACATTCAGTAAAATTTTCTACATATTGGATCATATTGTCTATGTGTTAAGACAGTTTTAATTCTTCCTTTTCAATCAATATGCCTTTTATTGTTTTGTCTTGTATAAATTACAAGACAATGTACCTCTCTGGTACAATGGTTAATAGAATTTTGAGAGCGTGTATTCTTATGTTATTTTTCTGGTCTTAAGGAGAAAGCATTCAGTCTTTCATCATGAAGTAGTATGTTAGCTTTACATTTTTAATAGATGCCTTTTATCAAGTTGAGGAATTTCTCTTCTATTCCTTGTTTTCTGAGAGTCTTTAATCAGAATCAGATGTTGAATTTTTTCAAATCCTTTTTCAGCAACTATTGAGTTATCAATAGTTTCTAGTTTGTTAATACAGTGAATTACATATATTGATTTAAAAAAATTGGTAAACTGGCCTTGCAATCCTGGGATAAATCACAATTGGGCATGATACCTTATCCTCTTTATATACTGTTAGATTTTATTTGTTAACATTTTGTTCAGAACTTTTGCATCTGTTTTCATCCAATAATCAGATTTTTTAAAATGTCTGTTTTGTTTTGTTTTGTTTTGTTAGTCTCATAGGATAAGTTGGGCAACATTCCCTCCACTTCAGTTTTCTGGATTATTTTGTGAGGAATTGGTATAATTTGTCCTCTAAGCGTTTGGTAGAATTCACCACTAAAGACTTCTGTGCCTGAAATATTAGTTCTGGAAAGTTTTTTTTTTTTTTTTTAATAATAATTCAAAACTTTTTCATTGATATATAGACTATTCAAGGTATTTATAAGGTTTTCACTGCCCAATTTTTTTGAGAAGTAGATCACCAGGTGCTTTTCCTAGTCTGTCTTAGTCTGGAAGGTCTGCTGAAACCTGTTCACCATGGGCGACCCTGCTGGTATTGGAAATGCCCTTGGCATAGCTTCCAGCATCACAGCAACACTCCAAGAGACCGTAGTACAACAAACTGACAGATGAGTGCTGGAAGATGAGCCACTCAGGTTGGAAGGCACTCCAGATACGACTGGGGAAGAGCTGCCTCTTCAGAGTAGAGTTGATCTTAATGACATGGATGGAGTCAAGCTTGCAGAACCTTCATTTGCTGATGTGGCACAACTCAAAATAAGAAGAAACAGCTGCAAACATCCACTAATAATTGGAGTGTTGAATGTACAAATATGAATTTAGGGAAATTGGAAGTTGTCAAAAATGAAATGGAACTCATAAAGAATGATATTCTAGGGATTGTTGTTGTTGTCAGGTGTCATTGAGTCAATTCCGACCCATAGCGACCCTATGCACAACAGAAAGAAACACTGACCAGTCCCGCGCCATCCTCACGATAGTTGCTATGCCTAAGCCCGTTGTTGCAGGCATTGTCAATCCATCTCATTGAGGGTCTTCCTCTTTATCACTGACCCTTTACTTTACCAAGCATGATGTCTTTTTCCAGGAACTGATTCCTTCTGATAACATGTTCAAACTATGTGAGACATAGTCTTTGCATCCTTGCCTCTAAGGAGCATTCTGGTTGTACTTCTCCCAAGACAGATTTGTTCGTTCTTTTGGCAGTCCATGGTATATTCAGTATTCTTCACCAACACCATAATTTAAAGGCATTAATTCTTCTTTGGTCTTCCTTATTCATTGTCCAATTTTTACATGCATATGAGGCAATTGAAAACACCATGGCTTGGCTCAGACACACCTTAGTCTTCAAGGGGACATCTTCGCTTTTCAATACTTTAAAGAGGTCCTTTGCAGCAGATTTGCCCAATGTAATGCGTCTTTTGATTTCTTGACTGCTGTTTCCATGGGTATTGATTGTGGATCTAAGTAAAATGAAATCCTTGACAACCTCTATCTTTTCTCTGCTTGTCATGATGTTGCTTATGGGTCCAGTTATGAGGATTTTTGTTTTCTTTATGTTGAGGTGTAATCCACACTGAAGGCCGTGGTCTTTGATCTTCATCAGCAAGAGCTTCAAGTCCTTTTCACTCGCAGCAAGCAAGGTTGTATCATCTGCATAACACAGGTTGTTAATGAATCTTGCTCCAATCCTGATGCCCCATTCTTCTTCATATAGTCCAACTTCTCTGATTATTTGCTCAGCATACATATTGAATAGGTACGGTAAAGGATACAACCCTGACGCACACTTTTCCTGGCTTTAAACCACTCAGTATCCCCTTGTTCTATGTACAGGTTCCTCGAGAGCACAACTAAGTGTTCTGGAATTCCCATTCTTCCTAATGTTATCCCATAATTTTTTATGATCCACACAGTCGAATGCCTTTGCCTAGTCAATAAAACACAGGCAAACCTCTTTCTGGTAGTCTCAGCCTTCAGCAAGGATTCATCTGTCTTCAGCAATGATATCCTTGGTTCCATGTCCTCTCCTGAATAAAGCTTGAATTTCTTGTGGTTCTGTGTTGATGTACTGCTGCAGCCGCTTTTGAATGATCTTCAGCACAATTTTACTTACATATGTGATGTTAATGATATTGTTCCATAATTTCTGTATTCAGTTGGATCACCTTTCTTGGGAATAGGCATAAATATGGAGCTCTGCCAGTTGGTGGGCCAGGTAGCTGTCTTCCAAATTTCTTGGCGTAGTTGAGTGAGCACTTCCAGAGCTGCATCCATTTGTTGAAACATCTCAGGTGGTATTCCATCAATTCCTGGAAACTTGTTTTTTGCCAATGCCTTCAGTGCAGCTTGGACTTCTTCCTTCATTACCATTGATTCCTGATCATATGCTACCTGCTGAAATGATTACACATTGACCAATTCTTTTTGGTATAGTGATTTTGTATATTCCTTCCATCTTCTTTTGACGCTTCCTTCGTTGTTTAACATTTTCCCCGTAGAATAGTTCAGCTATGCAACTCGATGCTTGAATTTTTTCTTCGGTTCTTTCAGCTTGAGAAATGCCGAGCGTGTTCTTCCCTTTTGGTTTTCTAACTCCAGATCTTTGCCCATGTCATTAAAACACTTTACTTTGTTTTCTTGAGCCACCCTTTGAAATCTTCTGTTCAGCTCTTTTACATCATTTCTTCCCTTTGCTTTAGTTACTCAATGTTCAAGAGCAAGTTTCAGAGTCTCTTCTGACATCCATTTTGGTCTTTTCTTTCTTTCCTGTCATTTTAATGATCTCTTACTTTCTTCATGTATGATGTCCTTGATGTCACTCCACAACCCCTCTGGTCTTCCGTCATTAGTGTTCAACGTGTCAAATCTATTCTTGAGATGTGGGATATACTCAAGGTTGTACTTTGGCTTTTGTGGACTTGCTCTAATTTTCTTCAGTTTCAACTTGAACTTGCATATGAGCAGTTGATGGTCTGTTCCACTGATGGCCTTGTTCTGACTGATGATTTTGAGCTTTTGCATTGTCTCTTTCCACAGACATAGTCAATTTGATTCCTGTGTATTCCGTCTGGCTAGGTCCATGTGTTTTGTCGCTGCTTACGTTGGTGAAAAAAAGGTATTTGCAATGAAGAACTCATTGGTCTTACAAAATTCAATCATGTGATCTCTGGCATCATTTCTGTCACCAAGGCCATATTTCCAACTACTCATCCTTCTTCTTTATTTCCAACTTTTGCATTCCAATCAGCAGCAATTATCAAAGCATACTGATTGCATGGTCGATCGATTTCAGACTGCAAAAGTTGGTAAAAATCTTCAATTTCTTCATCTTTGGCCTTGGTGGTTGGTGCATAAATTTGAATAATAGCAGTATTAACAGGTGGTCCTTGTAGGCATATGGATAGTATCCTATCACTGACAGCATGGGACTTCAGGATAGATCTTGAAATGTTCTTTTTGACAATTAATGCAATGCCATTCCTCTTCAAGTTGTCATTTTGAATGGAATAATCGTATGGCCTATTATGTCAGGAATGACAATCACAGCCCTCAGCCCAGTAATTTGGTCCCTCGGGGAATTTGCATGAATTTACTGAGTTTCCATGACCTTGCCTTGGACAGGTTGTGCTGGCTTCCCCAGTGTTGTATACTGTCTTACCCTTCATCAAAGTTACCCCTTATCTATTGTCTATTTAGTGTTTTTCCCTCCCCACCCCTCCCCTCCCTTGATTGTTTCTTCTTGCCTGTAATTCTTTTCATGAGTTTTTATAGTAGTGGCCTCATACAATATTTGTCCTTTTGTAATTGACTTATTTCACTCAGCATAATGCCCTCCAGATTCATCCATGTTGTGAGATGTTTCACAGATTCATCGTTGTTCTTTATTGTTGAGTATTATTCCATTATGCGTATATACCATAGTTTGTTTACCCATTCATCTGTTGATGGGCACCTAGGTTGTTTCCATCTTTTTGCCATTGTGACCAATGCTGCAGTGAACATGGGTGTGCAAGTGTCTATTCATGTGACGGCTTATATTTCTCTAGGATATATTCCTAGGCTTGAGATTGCTGGATCTTATGGGATTTCTACTTCTAGCTTTTTGAAGAAGCACCATATCATTTTCCAAATTGCAATCCCACCAGCAATGCATGAGAGTTCCAATCTCCTCGTGGCCTCTCCAACTTTTCTTATTTCCAATTTTTTTTTTTTTGTCTGTGCCAGTAATGTCGGGGTGAGATGGTACCTCCTTGTGGCTTTGATTTGCAATTCTCTAACGGCTAGTGATTGTGAGCATTTTCTCATGTATCTGTTAATTGCTAGATGTTGTCTTTGGTGAAGTGTCTGTTCATATCCTTTGCCCATTTTTTAATTGGATTATTTGTCTTTTTGTTGTAAAGGTGTTGGATTTTCCTGTAGATTTTAGAGATTAGACCTTTATCAGATTTGTCATAGCCACATTTTTTTTCCCAGTCTGTTTTTACTCTTTTGGTGAAGTCTTTTGATGAGCATAAGTGTTTAATTTTTAGAAGATCCCAGTTATCTAGCTTATCCTCTGGAGTTTGTGTGTTGTTAGTTATGGTGTGTATCCTGTTAATGCCATGTATTAGGGCCTCTAGTGTTGACCTTATTTTTACTTCTATGATCTTTATAGTTGTTGGTTTTATATTTAGGTCTTTGATCCATTTTGAATTAGTTTTTGTGTATGGTGTGAGGTACGGGTACTGTTCCTTTTTTTTTTTTTTGCTGATGGACATCCAGTTTTGCCAGCACCATTTGTTAAAAAGACTGTCCTTTCCCCATTTGATGGACTTTGGGCCCTAGTCAAAGATCAGGTGACCACAGGTGGGTGGATTTACATCTGGGTTCTTAACCTGTATCTGTCATTGTACCGGTACCAGGATGTTTTGACTACCGTAGCTATATAGTAGGCTCTGAGGTCAGGTAGTGCCAGTCCTCCTACTTTATTATTCTTCAACGGTGTTTACTTGTCCAGGACCTCTTACCTTTCCATATAAAAGTTAATGATTAGCTTTTTCATTTCTTTAAAGAATGCTGTTTGAATTTGGATAGGGATTGCATTGTATTTGTAGATTGCTTTGAGTAGGATTGTCATTTTCACAATGTTTAGTCTACCTATCCATGAGCACGGTATGTTTTTCCATTTATGTAGATCTCTTTTGGTTTCTTGTGGTAGCAATTTGTTGTTTTCTTTGTATAGGTGTTTTATGTCCCCTGTTAAATTTACTCATAAGTATTTTATTTTTTCAGGATCTATTAAAAATGGTATTGTTTTCCTGATTTCCTTTTCTTGTTTCTCTATTGATGTCTAGGAATCCAACTGATTTTTGTATGTTGATCTTTTATTCTGCTGAATCTTTCTATTAGTTCCAGTAGTTTTCTTGTGAAGTCTTTTGGGTTTTCTATGTGTAGTATCATATCACCTGTGAACAGGGACAGTTTTACTTTTTCCTTATCAGTTTGGATGCCCTTCATTTTTTTTTCTTGCCTTATTGCTTTAGCTAGGACTTCCAGCATGATGTTGCATAAGAGTGGTGATAAAGGGCATCCTTGTCTTGTTTTTGATCTCAAGGGGAATGTCTTCAACCTCTCTCCATTAAGAATGATGTTGGCTATTTGTTTTGTATAAAATCCAAAACCAAACCCATTGCCATGGAATAGATTCTGATTCATAGTGACCCTATAGGACAGAGCAGAAGTGCCCCCATAGAGTTTTCGGAGAGTGCCTGGTGGATTCTATCTGCCAACCTTTTGGTTATCAGGCATAGCTCTTAACCACTATGCAACCAGGGCCTTCTGGTTTTGTATAGATGCCCTTTATTATGTTGAGGAATTTCTCTTCTATACCTATTTTACTGACAGTTTTTTTTTTTTTTAATCAGGAATAGGTGTGGGACTTTGTCAAATGCCTTTTCTGAGTCAATTGAGGTGATTATGTGATTCTTTCATTTTATTTATGTGGTGGATTACATTGATTGATTTTCCAATGTTGAACCATCCTTGTATAATACCTGGTATGAATTCCACTTGGTCTTGGCATATTTTTTTTTGGTATGATGCTGATTTCTGTCTGCCAGAATTTTGTTGAACACTTTTGTATCTATATTCATGAGAGATATTGGTCCGTAATTTTCTTTTTTGTGGTGTCTTTGCCTCGTTTTGGTATCAGGGTTATTCTGGCTTTATAGAATGAATTTGGAAGTATCTCTTCCTTTTCTATGTCCTGAAATAATTTGAGTAGTGCTGGTGTAAGCTGTTCTCTGAGTGTTTGGTAGAATTCTCCAGTGAAGCCATCTGGGCCAGGGTTTTTGTTGTTGTTGTTGTTGGGAGTTTTAAAAATTATCTTTTCAATCTCTTGTTATGGATCTGTTCAGATTTTCAACCTCAATTTATGTTAGTTTGGGTAGGTAGTATTTTTCTAGAAATTTGTCCATTTCCTCTAGGTTTTCAAATTTGTTGGAGTATAGTTTTTCATGGTACTCTGTTATGACCTCTCTTTTTTTTTTTTTCAGTTGAGTGTGTTGTAATGTCCCCCATTTCATTTCATATTTGGGTGATTCGCATCCTCTCCTGTTTTTTTCTTTTGTCTCTTTGGCAAGTGGTTTGTTGATTTTGTTGATCCTTTCAAAGAACCAACTTTTGGTTTTGTTGATTCTTTCTATTTTTTTCCGTTCTCTATTTCATTTATTTCTGCTCTAGTCTTTATTGTTTTCTGTCTTCCGATGGCTGTGGGTTTTTTTTTTTTTTTCTGTTTCTCTTTCTATTTGTTCAAGTTGTGTAGCTAATATTTTGATTTTGTCCCTTTCTTCTTTTTTGATGTGTGCATCTATTCGTATCAATTGACCTCTGAGGACTGCCTTTGCTGTGTCCCAAAGGTTCCAGTATGACGTGTGTCATGGATTGAATTGTGTCCCCAAAAAACTATATGTCAACTTGGTTAGGCCGTGATTCCCAATATTGTGTTGTTGTCCTCCGTTTTGTGGTTGTAATTTTATGTTGAGAGGATTAGGGTGGGATTGTAACACCACCCTTACTCAGGTCACCTCCCTGACCCAAGGTAAAGGGAGTTCCCCTGGGGTGTGGCCTGCACCATGTTTTATCTCTCAAGAGATAAAAGGAAAGGGAAGGGAAGCAGCAGAGAGTTGGGGACCTCATACTACCAAGAAAGCAGCACCAGGAGCAGAGTACATCCTTTGGACCTGGGGTCCCTGCACCTAAGAAGCTCCCTGACCACGGGAAGATTGAGGACAAGGACCGTCTTCCAGAGCCGACAGAGAGAGAAAGCCTTCCCCTGGAGCTGACACCTTGAATTTGGACCTTTAGCTTAGTTTACCATGAGGAAATAATTTTCTCTTTGTTAAAGCCACCCACTTGTGGTATTTTTATTATGGCAGCACTAGATGACTAAGACAAAGTGTTTTCATTCTCATCTGATTCTATGAATTTTTCATTCCATCTTTGGTTTCTACTATTTTCCAGTGGTTTTTAAGCAGGGTGTTATTCAGTTTCCATGAATTTGATTTTTTTTCCTGTTCTTCCTGTTATTAATTTCTACTTTTATGGCATTGTGATTGGAGAAGATACTTTGCGTTATCTCAATGTTTTGGACTTTTTTGACGGTTGCTTTGTGGCCTAAGATATAGTCTACTCTGGGCAATGTTCCATGTGTGTTGGAAAAGAATGTGTATTTTGCTGCTGTTGGGTGGAAGTTCTGTATATGTCTATGAGTTCAGGTAGGTTGATTGTGGTCTTTAGATCTTCTGTATCTTTGTTGAGTTTCTTTCTAGATGTTCTGTCATTTACTGAGAGTTGTGTGTTGAAGTCTCCTACTATTATTGTGGAACTGTCAATTTCTCTTTTCAGTGCTGTTAGAGTTTGTTTTATGTATTTTGGAGCCCTGTTATTGGGTGTATAGGTATTTATTATGGTCATGTCTTCATGGTGGATTGTCCCTTTAATCATTACATAATGCCCTTCTTTGTCCTTATGGTAGATATTGTTTTGAAGTCTGTTTTATCTGAGATGAGTATTGTCACTCCAGCTCTTTTGTGGTAGCTGTTTGCTTGATATATTTGTTTCCATCCTTTGATTTTTAATAAATTCATGTCTTTGTTTCTAACGTATGTCTCTTATAAACAGCATATTGATGAGTCCTGTTTTTTTAATCCATTCTGTCACTCTGTCTCTTTATGGGTGCATTTAGGCCATTTAAGTTCAGTGCGATTATTGATAGCTGTGAGTTTATTGCTGTCATTTTGTAGTGCTTTTTTTTTTTTTTGTAATGCTGAATTTTTTTTGTTCCTCTTACTCTCCTGTGGCAAATTTCTTTTGTTTGTGGATTTTTTTTCCATTTCTTTCATTTTTGTAGATTTTGTGTTAACTGAGACTGCCATGGATTGACTCATGTCCCCCACAAATATGTGCCGACTTGATGAGGCCATGATTCCCAGTATTGTGTGGTAGTCCTCCATTTTGTGATTATTTTACTTCCCAGTCTTGGAATTTATCAGCTTTTGAAGCCAGTGAGCCAGGGGCCTGCTGTCTTACCAGCTGATCTTGGGATTCATTGACCTACCCAGCATATGAGCCAGAGGTCTGCCATCTGACATGCCAAACTTGAGTTTGTCAACCCCTGCAGCTACATGAGTTTGAAGAAGCCACCAGCCTGACCGATGGACTTGGGACTTTCCAGCCTCTACAACCGTGTGAGCCATTTGCTTGCTCTGTATCTCTCTCTCTCTCTATATATAAAACCCAAACCAAACCCACTGTCATTGAGTCAATTCTCTAGAGAACCCAGTCTAAGATATTTGGTACCAAGACTGGTTCTAGATTTAAAAAAAAAAATAATAATAAGGATGAGTTTTCTAAATTGGTTCTCAAGTTTGCTTAAAGACGTTTATGACTCTGCTTCCAGTGGTAAAGAGGTCACTGCTAATCCATGGCATGAGGTGGCAATAGAAATAAGCTAAATATCACCACCAATATATCAAGTATAGGGTCCCTATGAGTTGGAATTGACTCAGTGACAACAAGTTTGTTTTGTTTTTGTTTTTGTTTTTTTGGTATATCAAGTATTAGCAAGAGGCAAGGCTCTGTGTGATTGTATGTTTGACATCTTTACATAATTTTGTCAAAATGAGAAGTATAAGGAAGCTGGTTGGTTGGCCGTACTTTTACTAGAAAAAGTGGTGAAAGAAAGAGATAAGTTCAGGGCTTCAGAGTCATAGTTCAAGGACCACATAACTGGCTTCCAAGTTGCCACGTGTGCCTTAAAAGAAGGTCTTATTTCTTGAAGTAACAGAGCTGATATTGCAGAAAATAAAACCTAGAGCTTTACTGTAAGAGTAGCTGAATTATAATGCCAACTGAATTTTCAGCCTTGATTGGTGCCTGAGGTGAAAGTGAGGGCATTGATTGGGATCCTGAAATTTGGAATGGGGACATATGGGCAGATAATCAGGAAGCTGGGGACAATGAGCCCTTAAATTCTATTCAGTCACTTCTGGCAACAGAACCAGCAATCTCACTCCCATCTGAAGATATTACTTTATCTTTGCCTGCTAAGTCACCCTCTGCAGGAAAAAACGTTAGCTCCTCTACCCCCATCTGATGAGATCAACCCCGCTGTGTCTGAAGAGCCTTTGTATGAGTCATCCCCTGGGAAGGTGTCTGAGACATTGCCTGGAGCATCACCTGAGGCAGTTGCCTTACAAGATACTGCCTAATGTTCTCAGAACACATCTCCGTCACCCATTTTTGCTTCTAGACCTATAACTAGACTTAAATCCCAGCAAGCCCCAAAAAGTGAAGCACAAGGTGTGACCCAGGAAGAGATACACTACACTTCAAAAGAACTGCTTGATTTTTCTACTATGTAGAAACAGAAACCTGGGGAATATGTGTGGGAATGGCTTTTAAGGTGTGGAATAACGGTGCAAGGAACATAAAGTAGGATCATTCAGAGTTTATTGATATGGGCCTACTAAGCACCAATTCTTCATTCAATATTTAATTTGAGAGGTTAGGAAAGGATCTAACAGTTTATTTGGTTGGTTCACTGAAGCATGGATTATGCAGTGGTCTACACCACATCAAGTTGAAGTTCCAGACCCACTTTGGTGTACTGTAGAAGAAGGTATCCAAAGGCTTAGGGAAAGTTAGAACGTGTTAGAACAGATTTATCAGGTTATACCAACAGATCCACACAAAGAGTGCACATAGTTCTCACCTTTTACCATAATGGTGAGGAAAAAAATTGTGGAGGGAGTCCAGCATCCTTGAAGGCTGCTGTGATTGCTATTTTATGTAAGTTAGATTTGACAGTGGGAGCTGCCTTCACTGAATTATGAGACCTAACTGCTATGAGGCTGATTGGAACTGTGGTCGTAGGGGCCAAAGGGTGGCACTCAATAGACAAAGACAAGGTGGGAGTGGTTAATGTAATGGACAGCAGAGTTAAAGCAGATATCAGAATAATCTCACTCATATGGACTTATGGCGTTGGCTACTTAGTCATGGTGTCCCTAGGAGTGAAATAGATGGGAAATCTACTAAATATTTACTTGATCTGTGCAAGTGGAAGAATTCTAGGTCAAATGAATGGCAGTTAAACTCAAGTAGTCAGAATAGAGAGTCGCAGCACCTCAATTGGTTCCCAGACAAGAGCAAGTTGACATACCCACAACCCCTTGAATGAAGGGGGTCAGGTCTCCTTGAGGAAGGACTCCACTAAACTACCATCAGTTTATGCTGTTAATCTTTCTCCCAGCCTTCCTCAAAAGAATCTGAGGCCTTTTACAAGAGTGGCTGTTCATTGGGGGAAAAGAAATGATCAGTTTGGGAAGATTACTGAATAATGGCTCTGAACTGGTACTAACTCCAGGAGATCCAAAACAGCACTGTGGGCCACCAGTCAGAGTGAGTCGTATGATGTCAGGTTATTAATGGAATCTTAGCTCAGGTTCAGCTTGCAGTGGGGCCAGTGGGTTCCAGAACCCATCTTGTAGTTATTTCCCCAGTTCCAGAATGCATAATTGGAATAGATATATTCAGCTACTGGCAGAAAGCCATCACATGATCCCTGACAAGAGTAAGGGCTACTACGGCAGGAAAATCCAAGTGGAAGCTGTTAGAACTGCTCCTACCTAGGAAAATAGTAAAATAAAAGCAATAGTGCATTCCTGAAGGGATTGTAGAGATTACTGCCACCATCAAGGACTTGTGGATGCAAAGGTGGTGATTTTCACCACATCCTAATTCAACTCACCTATTTGGCCTGAGCAAAAAAACAGATGGATCTTGGAGAATGACAGCAGATTATTGAAAACAACCAGGTGGTGACTTCAATTGCAACTGCTGTTCCAGATGTGGTTTCATTGCTTGAGCAAATTAATACACCTCCTGGTACCTGGTATGCAGCTTTTGATCTGGCTAATGTCTTTTTCTCCATACCTGTTTCAAAGGACCACCAGAAGCAGTTTGCCTTCAGCTGGCAAGGCCAATACACCTTCAGTGTCCTACCTCAGAAGTATATCTGCTCTCCAGCTCTATGTCATTATTTAGTCCACAATGACCTTGACCACCTTTCCCTTCCACAAGACATCACACTGGTTCATTATATTGATGGCATGCTAATTGGACCTAGTAAGGAAGAAGTGTCAATGACTATGGATTTACTGGTAAAACATTCGTGTGCTAGAGGCTGGGAAATTAATTGAACAAAGATTTAGGTGCCTTCCACCTCAGTGAAATTTCTAGGGGTCCAGTGGTGTGGGACATGTCTTGAAGTTCCTTCTAAAGTGAAGGGTAACTTATTGCATTTGGTCCCAGCCACAATGAAAAAGAAGGCCCAATTCCTGGTGAACTTCTTTGGATTTTGGAGGCAACATATCCCTCATTTGGGTGTGCTACTGTGGTCTAAGTGCTTCAAGAGGACTTGAAACACTTACTGATGAAGATCAAAGGCCACAGCCTCCAGAATGGATTACACCTCCTCATAAGGAAAACAAATGTCCTCACAAGTGGACCAATAAACAACATCACGATAAACGAAGAAAAGATTGAAGTTGGCAAGGATTTAATTTTACTTGGATCCACAATCAACACCCATGGAAGCAGCAGTCAAGAAATCAAGAGACACATTGCATTGGGCAAATCTGCTGCAAAAGACCTCTTTAAAGTGTTGAAAAGCAAAGATGTCACCTTGAAGACTAAGGTGCACCTGACCCAAGCCATGGTAGTTTCAATTGCCTTCTATGCATGTGAAAGCTGGATGATAAATAAGGAAAACTGAAGAATTGACACATTTGAATTGTGGTGTTGGAGAAGAATATTGAATATACCATGGACTGCCAAAAGAACAAACAAATCTGTCTTGGAAGAAGTATAGCCAGGTGCTCCTTAGAAGCAAGGATGGTGAGACTGTGTCTCACATACTTTGGACATGTTGTCAGGCGGGATCAGTCCCTGGAGAAGGACATCATGCTTGGTAAAGCAGAGGGTCAGCAAAGAAGAGGAAGACTTTCAATGAGGTGGATTGACACAGTGGCTGCAACAATAGGTTTAGGCATAACAATAATTGTGAGGATGGCGCAGGATGGGGCCATGTTTCATTCTGTTGTACACAGGGTCTCTATGAGTCAGGACCAACTCGATGGCACCTAACAACAACTGTGGTCTATTTATCAAGTGACTCAAAAGCTGCTAGTTTTGAGTTGCCCCAGAGCAAGAGAAGGCTCTGCATCGGGATCAAGCTGCTGTGGAAGCCCCTCTGTCACTTGGGCCGTATGATCCAGCTGATTCAGTGGTGCTTTAAGTGTCAGTGGCAGATAGAGATGCTGCTTGGAGTCTTTGGAAGGCCCCTACTGGTGAATCACAGCACAGACCCTTAGAGTTTTGGAGCAAAGCCCTGTCATCCTCTGCAGATACCTACTCTCCTTTTGAGAAACAGCTTTTGGCTTGATTGTTACTGGGCCTTAGTAGAGACTGAATGCTTAACCCTGGGTCACCAAGTCACCCTGTGGCCTGAGCTGTCAATCATGTATTGGATGTTGCATGACCTACCAAGCCATAAAGTTGAATGTGCACAGCAGCCTTGTTCTTTCTGGAATAGGCACTTACTCTGGATATGGATTTGCCCTCCCTGCATGCAATGTTTCTTCCAAACTACCATCCGTGGACTTACAGAGTGCCTTATCCACCACCACGTTATCCCACAGAACATTGCCTCAAGATCGTAGAACTGACTCCACAGCAAATGAAGTGTAGCAACGGGCCCATGATCGTGGAATCACTGTTCTTACCATGTTACGAATCATCCTGAAGCAGCTAGCTTGACAGGATGATGGACTGGCCTTCAAAAGACACAGTTATGGCACCACCTAGGTGGCGATACCTTGCAGGGTTGAGGCAGTGTTCTCAAGGAGGCTGCATATGCTTTCAAACAGCGTCCAGTATATGGTGCTGTTTTTTCCATAGCCAAGATTCCTGTCAATCCAGGAATCAAGGAGTGGAAATGGGAGTGGCACCAGTTGCTAATACCCCTAATGATTCATTCACAAAATTTTTGCTTCCTGTGTCTGTGACCTGTACTCCGCGGGTCTGGAAGTCTTAGTTCTAAAAGGATGAATGCTCCCACCAGGAGATACAACACAGATCCCACTGAACTGGAAGTTAACAATTCCACCTGGCCACTTTGGGCTCCTCATGCTTCTGGATCAACAAGCAAAGAATGGAGTTACTGTATTGGCTTGTTGGATTGATCTTGATTATCAGGGGAAATTGGACTGATATTATGTAATGGAGCTAAAGAAGAGTATGTCTGGAATACAGGAGTTCCCTTAGAGGGTCCCTGTGATTAAAGTCAATGGAAACCTACAGCCACCCAATTCCAACGTGACTATTGATGACCCAGACCCTTTAAGAATGAAGGTTTGGGTCACCCCATCAGGCAAAGAACCACAACTAACTGGGGTGCTTGATGAGTGTAAAGGGAATATGGATTGAGTGGTGGAAGGAGGTAGGTCTAAATACCAGTTACAGCCACATGACCAGTTGAAGAAACAAGGAGTGTAAATGTTATGAGCATTTCTTCCTTGTATGTGTGCATCAAATATTTTTGTTTTTCTTCACTCATGAAATATAAGATGTAAACAGGCCTAGTGCATTTTCGGCTGTACGTGTTAGTTGTATCATGTTAGGTGCAAGTATGACTTTATAATTGTCTTTACTTAGATTTATGTATGGGTGCAGTTCTACTCTGTCCTATAGTGTCTCTATGAGTCGGAATTGACTCAAGAGCAATCAATTTGGCTTGGTTTTTTTCTTTGGATGCTAAGTTGCCAAGGGGTGGACTGTGATGGTTAAGGTTGTGTGTCATCTTGACTTGGCCATAATTCTCAGTGGTTTTGGCAGTTATGATGTAGTTTGGCAGTCATATAATAATGTGATCATCTCCGTGATGAGATCAGATATAATGTGATCACCTCTATGATGAGATCTTCTATGAGTAGCTGTGATTGTGTCAACTTGGCTGGGTCATGATTCTCAGTGATTTGGCAGTTATGATGTAGTTTGGCAGTCATATGATAGTGTGATCACTTCCATGATGAGATTTGATATAATGTGATCATCTCCATGATGGGATCTGCTGTGAGTCGCCAGTGAGTTGAAAGGAGTTTCTTTGGGGATGTAGCCTTCATCCAGTGTAGGTGGATTCTCTGGCAAGGCTTGTGACCTTTTTCTCAATCTGGATCTTGCAGCTGGCTTCTCTTTGTCTGACTCCTGGTTCTTGGGACTTGAGCTAGCAGCTTACCTGTTGTCTTGCCCACCAATCTTGGGATTTGTTGGTCTTCACAGCCTGTGAGCAAGAACCCTGCTGATTGACCTGCTTATCTTGTGTTTGCCAGCCCCTGTGGTTATGTGAACCAGGAGAAACCTCCGGCCTGACCCACAGACTTAGAACATACAAGCCTGTACAATAGTGTGAGTCATTTCCTTGATATAAACCTCTCTATATATATATATTTGAAGCCCTGGTGGCCCACTGGTTAAGAGTTTAGCTGCTAACCAAAAGGTCAGCAGTTCAAATCCACCAGCCACTCCTTGGAAACCCTGTGGGGCAGTTCTACTCTGTCCTATAGGGTTGATATGAATCAGAATCAACTCAACAGCAATGGGTTTGGGTTTTTTTCATATAAATATTTATATGCTTTATTTGTTCTGCTTCTCTAGAGAACCCAGCCTAAGACAGCAGCCAATTCGTTGAAAGGGAATTTCCATGGTGGTGTGACTTGAATCCAATATAGGTAGACTTTCTGGCAAAACCCTCTGGCTTTTGTTCACTCTGGATCCTGCATCTGATCTCTGATACTTGAGACTTCAGCTAGTAGCTTACCTGCAGATCTTGGGATCTGTCAGCCTCTGCAGCCTGTGAGCCAGAGGCCTGCCATCTGACCTGCTGATCTTTGGTTCATTAGCCCTTGCAGCTACTTGAGTTAGAAGAAACCTGAAGCCTGACCCAGGACTTAGGACTTTCCAACTCTACAACCACATGAGCCATTTCCTTGATATAAATCTCTCTCTTCCTCCTCTCTCTCTCTCTCTCTCTCTCTATACGCTGGTTTTGCTTCCCTACAGAACCCAGACTAAGACAGTCTACTATACCAGGAATGACAAATTGAAGTGGAATGGCATCACCCCCTACCACATTCATTGTTAAAAAGAACATTTCAAGATCTATCTTGAAGTACAATGCCATCAATAATAGGACAATATCCATACGCCTACAAGGAAGAAGAGTTAATGTAACTATCATTAAAATTTGTGTACCAACACTAATGCCAAAGATGAAGAAATTGAAGATTTTTAACAACTTCTGCAGTCTGAAATTGACCAAACATGCAATCAGGATGCATTGATAATTACTGGCAATCGGAATGCAAAAGTTGGAAATGAAGAAGGCTCAGTAGTTGGAAAATATGGCCTTAGTGACAGAAATGATGTACAGATTGAATGATAGAATTTTACAAGACCAACCATTTATTCACTGAAAATATCCCTTTTCAACAACATAAATGGTGACTATACACATGTATCTCATCAGATGGAATACACAGGAATCAAATAAACTACATAGGAGGAAAGAGATGATGGAAAAGCTCAATATCATCAGACAGAACAAGGCCAGGGGCCCAGCGTAGAACAGACAGTTAATTGGTCATATGCAAGTTCAAGTTAAAGCTAAAGAAAATTAAAACAAGTCTACCAGAGCCGAAGTACGACCTTGAGTATGTCCCACCTGAATTTAGAGACCATTTCAGGAATAGATTTGACGCATTGAACACTCATGACCAGAGGCTAGAAGAGTTGTGGGATGCCATCAAGGACATCATACATGAATAAAGCAAAAGGTCATTAAAAAGACGAGAAAGAAGGAAAATTCCAAAATGGTTGTTAAAAAGACTCTGAAACTTGCTCTTGAACATAGAGTAGCTAAAGTGACTAGAGAAAATGATGAAGTAAAAAAGCTGAACGGAAGATTTCAAAGGGCAGCTCAAGAAGACAAAGTATTATAATGAACTGTGTAAAGACCTGGAGTTAGAAAACCTAAAGGAAGAACACACTCTGCATTTCTCAAGCTGAAAGAACTGAAGAAAAAAATCAGGCCTTGAGTTGCAATATTGAAGGATTCTATGGGCAAAATATGCAGGAATCTTCAAAAGAAGATGGAAGGAATACACAGAGTCACTGTACCAAAAAGATTTGGTTGACATTCAACCATTTCAGGAGGTAGCATATAATAATCAAGAATCAATAGTGTTGAAGGAAGAAGTCCAAGCTACACTGAAGGCATTATCAAAAAACAAGGTTCCAGGAATTTAAATATTTCAACAAATGGCTGCAGCACTGGAGGTGCTCACTGGTCTATATCCAGAAATTGGGAATACAGCTCCCTGGCTAACAAACTTGAAGAGATCCATGTCTGTGCCCATTCCAAAGAAAGGTGATTCAACTGAATCTGGAAATTATTGAACAATATCATTAATATCACATGCAAGTTAAAATTTTCCTGGATATCATTTAAAAGTGGCTACAACAGTATATTGACAGGGAACTGCCAGAAATTTAAGCCAGATTCAGAAGAGGACGTGGAACCAGAGATATCACTGCTGATGTAAGATGGATCATGGCTGAAAGCAGAGACTGTCAGAAAGATGTTTACCTGTGTTTTATTGCTTATGCAAAGGCATTGGACTGTGTCGATCATAACAAATTATGGATAACACTATGAAGAACAGTAATTCCAGAACACTTAATTGCCCTCATGAGGAGCCTTGTACATAGACCAAGAGGCAGTTGTTCCAACAGAACAAGGGAACACTGCGTAGTTGAAAGTCAAGAAAAAAGTGTGCAGCAGGGTCATATCCTTTCAGCATGCTTATTCATTCTGTCTGCTGAGCAAATAATCCAAGAAACTGGACTATATGAAGAACAGGGCATCAGAATTGGAGGAAGACTCATTAACAACCTGAGATATGCATTTGACACTACCTTGCTTGCTGAAAGTGAAGACTTGAAGTACCTGCTGATGAAGATCAAAGACCACAGCTTTCAGTACAGATTACACCTCAGCATAAAGAAAACAAAAATCCACACATAAGCAACATTATGACAAGTAGCGAAAATATTGGAGTTGTCAAGGATTTCATTTCACTTGGATCCACAGTCAATACCCATGGAAGCCGCAGTCTGGAAATCAAAGAATGTATTGCATTTTGCAAATCTGCTCTAAAAGACCTCTTTAAAGTGTTCAAAAACAAAGATGTCACCTTGAAGAGTAAGGTGCGCCTGACCTAAGCCATGGTATCTTCAATCGTTTCACATGCGTGTGAAAGCTGGACAATGAATAAGGAAGACTGAAGAAGAACTGATGCCTTTGAATTGTGGTGTTGGCTAAGAAGATTGATTATACCATGAACTGCCAGAAGAACAAATCTGTCTTGGAAGAAGTACAGCCAGAATGCTCCTTAGAAGCAAGGATGGCAGGGCTTTGTCTCATGTACTTTGGACATGTTATCAGGAGGGACCAGACCCTGGAGAAGGACGTCATGTTTGGTAGAGGGTCAGGAAAAAGAGGAAGACCCTCAATGAGATGGGTTGACACAATGACTGCAACAACGGGCTCAAAGATAGCAATGATTGTGAGAATGGCAGAGGACTGGGCAGTGTTTAGTTCTGTTGTACATAGGGTCGCTATGAGTCAGAAGCGACTGGATGTCACCTAACAACATTCAAGTGATCTATTTTTTTCTTGAGTGTGCTTTGGATGTTTCTATCCGTGAAGGCACTTGTTCATTATATCTAAATTGTCAAATTTATTGTTAAACAGTTGTTCACAATATCCACCGATTATTCTTTTATTATCTGTAAGATCCATATTTATGTCAGTTTTCTTATTCTTGATATTGGTATTTTATGTCTTCTTTCTGTTTTTCCTTATCAGTCTGGCTGAATGTATAACAATTTTATTGATTTTCTCACAAAGCTTTTAGTTTCATTGATTATATATTTCTTTTTTTCCACTTTACTCATTTCTGCTCTGATCTTTATTATTTTTTCTGCCTTTTAGTCTCATTTATTTTCATTTTGTTTTTTCCCTTTTTTAGTATATTCTTACTGATTGCTGTCTGCTTATTCTACAATGACATTTTGAATTCTTTTTTTCTCTTTGTGTTTCATTTTAGATAGTTTCTATTGCTATATCTTTAAGTTCACTAATATTTTTATCTGCAATGTCTAATCTACCAATAATCTTATCCAAAGTCTTTTTTTTTCCATCTATGACATTCTAATTTCATTTCTATAAATTCAATTTATGTCATTTGCATATTTTCCATGTTTCTAAGGTAACTTTTTAAATGCACGAAATGCAGTTATGATATCTGTTTTAATGTCCTTGTCTCTCATTCTGACCTCAGAGTCAGTCACTGGTCAGTTTTAGTTGACTTATTATTCTCCTCTTATGTGTTGTGTTTTCTTGCTTCTTTGCTTGTCTACTGTTCTTAACTGGATGCCAGATGTTGTACATTTTACCTTATTGGGTGTTGTATATTTTTGTATTCCTACAAATCTTCTTAAGCTTTGATAAAATTTTCTTTTGGGAGGTCTTGCTTTACGATTTTTCAGGTGGTTTTGGGACAGTGCTTAGTCTAGTGTTAATTTTTCCTCATTACTGAGGCAAGAGCATCATGAACACTCTACCCAATAACAGGTGAATTATGAGCTTTTCCTGTCTGGCTAGCTGGAATAGGTGTTATTCCAGGCCCTGTAGAAGCACTAGGTGCTGTTGCCTCTAATCCTTTTGGAAGATTCATTACCCAGCCTTGGATAACTTTCTCACATGCTTGTACTGATTGGCACTCAGCTGAGTATCCAGAGGGGACACTCTTCAGTTCTTCAGGGTTCTTCTCTCTCTTTGTGGCTCTCTCCTTTCTCATACGCTGTCCTGAAAAGTTTAGCCACCTTGGTTTCCCTGGACTCTCATCCCTGTGTCCTCAACTCAGAGAGTCCTCTGGGCGCCATCTGTGTTTCTTCTTCCTGTGCTGTTGCCTGGAAACTCTTGTTAGGGAGTAAATAGAGGCAATTGTAGAGCTAACTCCATTTATTTCTTGTCTCTCAGGGATCACTCAATCATTCATTCCTTGATGTTCAGGTCTTAAAAACCATCATTTCCAATATTTTATTGTTTATTGTTTCAGATGGGAGATAAATCTGGCCCTTGTTACTCCATATTGGCCTGAAGTAGAATTTGTTTTTTTAAATTGTTTTACTCAAAACAAAACCAAAACAAAAATAACACTTTTAAAAAAATGCACACATACACGGAGCACTAAAATATATCCATATTGTTGTATATTGCTCTGGTTCATTTCTTTTTGTTATTGTATAAGTTTTTTTTTTTTTTTAATTCTACCATTATTTCTTTTATTCTACAACTTATCCATTCTTCTGTTTATGGACATTCAATGTTTTCCTCTTAAAATTTATAGTAGTATTAACAGAGCCTGTCAGTAATGTGTCCTGATGTCAGGCTTGACTATGCCTTTTGCTTTGCCACTGGAATGTGAATGATAATGGAGTTTGTCATTTCTGGGCAGAAACTTTAAAAGTCATCAAGTTATCTGCCACTGTGTTCCCATGAGATCTGAATTGTCCCAGATAGGGGCTACTTCTCAGTTTCATTCCCAGATCCATGCTGGACAGGTAGCCTGAAAGAGAAATAAACCTTTGTTATTGCGATATACTGAGATTGGGGGTAGTTTAAAACCGCAGCAGGGTCTAGCCCATTTTGGTTAACATACTTCTTGATTGATATACTCTCACCAGCAATGCAAAGGAGATTCTTCATCCACATCTCCTATACTTAGTTTTTGTCATTCCGATAGTTGCAAAGTGGTGTTAAATGACAGATTCTGGAGTTGAGTTATAAAGAATTTTAGCAAAGATTTTATTTGAAACTAAACCAAATTGCTGCAGCAAGGAAGCCTGGCACTCGAGAGGACGTACCAAAGACTTCAATTTGAGGAAGACAGCTATCTCTTTTTATAGAATCTTTAAGGACATTAGTCGAAAAAAAAGGAATAGTTTCAGAAAGCAGTCGTTTAAGCAAAGGCAGGTCTTTTTGAAGTGGGAGCAAGTTTGTGAAGTTTTATTTGTAATACGTGCAAGGGTTTTTGGCTTTACTAAGAAGAAGGCTCAAGAGAATGTGGGTTTGAAAAATACCGGTTAAGTAAGGTTTACAGGTAGAAGCACCCAGGGCTTATCTAAACAGGTTATGGTCATTTCTGGTTGATGGTGGTTTAAGGTTATTTTCTTGGTTTGCATTTCCATAATTACTAATGAGATTGAACATCTCTTTTTATGTTTAGTGGGAAAATTTGTTTAATTTTTAATAAAATGTCTATTTATATCTTTGCCCATTTTTCTATTTGATAAATAAGCCATGTTCTTATTGATCTCATCCTTTATATATTTTAAAACAAATTATAAATTTTGTAGGTGGCAAACATCTTTTCCCATTTGTACTTTGTATTTATATTTTTAATATATCTTTTGATGAAGTTTTTTTCAGCTTTTTTTCTTTTCTTTTTCTTTAATTTTTTATTGTGCTTTAAGTGAAAGTTTACAAATCAAGTCAGACTCTCATACAAAAATTTATAAACACCTTGCTATATACTCCTAATTGCTCTCCCCCCTAATAAGACAGCACACTCCTTCCCTCCTCTATTTTTGTGTCCATTCGTCCAGCTTCTGGCCCTCTCTACCCTCTCATCTCCCCTTCAGACAGGAGATGCCAACATAGTCTTACATGTCTACTTGATCCAAGAAGCTCATTCTTCACCAGTATCATTGTCTATCCCATAGTCTAGTCCAATCCCTGTCTGAAGAGTTAGCTTTAGGAATGGTTTCTGTCTTGGGCTAACAGAAGGCCTGGGGACAATGACCTCCGGAATCATTCTAGTCTCAGTCAGACGATTATGTCTGACCTTTTTACGAGAATTTGGGGTCTGCATCCCGCTGCTTTTCTGCTTCCTCAGGAGTTCTTTGTTGTGTTCCCTGTCAGGGCAGTCATGGGTTGTAGCTGGGCACCATCTAGTTCTTCTGGACTCAAGCTGATGTAGTCTCTGGTTTATGTGGCCCTTTCTGTCTCTTGGGCTCATAATTACCCTGTATCTTTGGTGTTCTTCATTCTCCGTTGATCCAGGTGGATTGAGACCAATTGATGCCTCTTAGATGGCCGCTTGCTGGCGTTTAAGACCCCAGATGCCACTCTCCAAAGTGGGTTGCAGAATGTTTTCTTAATAGGTTTTGTTATGCCAATTGACTTAGATGTCCCCTGAAACCACGGTCCCCAAACCCCTGCCCCTGCTTTGCTGGCCTTCGAAGCATTCAGTTCATTCAGGAAACTTCTTTGCTTTTGGTTGAGTCCGGCTGTGCTGACCTCGCCTGTGTTGTGTGCTGTCATTTGCTTTACCTGAAGTAGTTTTTATCTAATTAGTGAAAACCTCTCTCCCTCCCTTTCTCCCTCCCCACTCTCATAGCCATCAAAGAATGTCTTCTTCTGTGTTTAAACCTTCTCTTGAGTTCTTATAATGGTGGTCTCATACACTATTTGTCCTTTTGCAGCTGACTAATTTCACTCAGCATAATGCCTTCCAGACTCCTCCATGTTATGAAATGTTTCACGGATTCATCATTGTTCTTTATTGATGCGTATTTTTTTTTTTAATATTCCTTGTGTGAATATACTATAATTTATCCATTCATCTGTTGATGGGCACCTTGGTTGCTTCCAACTTTTTGCTATTGTAAACAGTGCTGCAATGAACATGGATGCGCATGTATCTGTTCATGTAAAGGGTCTTACTTCTCTAGGATATATTCCAAGGAGTGGGATTGCTGGATCGTATGGTAGTTCTATTTCTAGTTTTTAAGGAAGCGCCAAATCCATTTCCAAAGTGGTTGTACCATTTGACATTCCCACCAGCAGTGTATAAGTGTTCCAGTATGTTCACAACCTCTCCAACATTTATTATTTTGGTTTTTTTGGGTTAATGCCAGCCTTGCTGGAGTGAGATGGAATCTCGTTGTAGTTTTGATTTACATTTCTCTAATGGCTGATGATTGTGAGCATTTTCTCATATATCTGTCAGCCACTCAAATGTCTTCTTTAGTGAAGTGTCTGTTCATTTCCTTTACCCGTTTTTTAATTGGGTTATTTGTCTTTTTGTAGTTGAGCTTTGCAGTATCATGTAGATTTTAGAGATCAGACACTGATTAGCAACGTCATAGCTGAAAACGTTTTCCCAGTCTGTAGGTAATCTTTTTACCCTTTTGGTGAAGTCTTTGGATGAGCATAGATGTTTGATTTTTAGGAGCTCCCAGTTATCTAGTCTCTAATGAAGAGTTTTTAATATTAAAAAGTTAAAGTTTTTTCTCTATAGATACAATTGCTGTGTTATTTAAGAAATTTTTACCTAACTCAAAACAGAAAACACATTCAACATTTACCATATTTTATCAAAATATATTAATCTGTATAAATAATTTTAAATTGGTGATTATTTCCTTATGGCCTATTGAATATATCACAGTGTCTCAGGCTGGGTTCTCTAGAGAAGCAAAATCAGTGAAGTCTAGATATACCTCTGTGTGTGTGTGTGTGTGTGTGTGTGTGTGTGTGTGTGTATAGAGAGATTTATCTCAAGGAAATGGCTCATGTGGTTGTAGAGGCTGGCAAGTCTCAAGTCCACAGGCCAGGCATTAGGCTAAAGCTTTCTTGTGACTCACAGAGCTGCAGGAGCTGACGAACCCAAGATTTGACAGGTCAGATGGCAGGCTGCTGGCTCACAGGGTTCAGAGACCAACAAAATTCTCTAGCTTCTGCTTGTTCTGGATCCGGCAATATGGCAGGCCACTGGTTCAAATCCCAAGAGCCAGATGCTAGATCCAGAATGAGCAGAAGCCAGCAAGTTTTGCCAGAATGTCCATATATGTTGGATGCAGGCCACACCCCTGAGGAAACTTCTCTTACAACTGATTGACTGATCACATCAGATCACACAATTATATTATGTCTCTGTTATCTAGTGTGGCTATAACAGAAATACCACAAGTAAATGGCTTCAACAAACTGAAGTTTATTCTCTCACAGTCTAGTAGGCTAGAAGTCCAATTTCTGGGCATAATCTCCCAGCAAAGACTTTCTCTCTCTGTCAGCTTTGGAGGAAGGTCCTTGTCATCAATCTTCCCCTAGACTAGAAGCTTCTCAGTGCATGGACTCCAGGTCCAAAGGCTATGCTTTTCTCCTGGCACTATTTTCTTAGAGGTTTGAGGTCCCCAGGTCCCTCTGCTCACTTCTCTCTTTTATATCTCAAAAGAGATTGGCTTAAGAGACACAATCTAATCTTGTAGATTGGGTCCTGCCTCATCAACATAACAGCCACTAATCCCATCTCATTAATATCATAGTGATAGGATTTACAACACAGGAAAATCACATCAGATGACAAAATGGTGGACCATCACACAATACTGTAAATCATTGCCTAGGCAAGTTGACAGATATTTTGGGGAGACACAATTCAATTCATGACACATTATATCACAAAATTGAGAGGATAACTACACCATTACATAACTGCCAAATTACATTATTTCATAACTACCAGACTATGTCATTACGTAACTGCAAAATCACTAAGAATAATAGCCCAGCAAAGTTGACATGCAACTTCAACCATCACAGTCCACCCCTTGTCAACTTGGCACCTGTAGACACCTCCTTAAACCATATACAATCTCTAAATAAGACAATTACAAAGTCATACTTATGACTAACATAATACACCTAACACACATAAAACCAAAAATGCACTAGCACTGTTTACATCTTATATTTTATAAATGAAGAAAATAAAAATATTTGTTGCACACATACAAGGAAGAAATACTCATAACAATTACATTCTCTGTTGTTGGTATTTAGAACTACCTACTTCCATCACCCATTCTGTATTCACTTTGCCCACAGCAAGCACCTTAACTGGTCGTGGTTCTTTGCCTGGTGGGTGACCCGAATCTTCATTCCTGAAGGATCTGGGCCATTAGTAGTCATGTTGGAATTGGGTGGCTGTAGTTTTCCACTGACTTTAATCACAGGGCATGATAGTCCTAAGAGACCCTCTAAGGGAACTCCTGTATTCCAAGCATACTCTTCTTTATCTCCATTATGTAATATAAATTGAATTTCCTCTTGGTGATCAGGATGAGTCTCACTAGCCAATACAGTAAGTACTTTCTTTGCTTGTTGATCCAGAGGCATGAGCAGCCCAAAGTGGCCACGTGGCAATGTTAACTTCTAGTTCAGTGGAAGCATTGTTGTGTCTCCTGGTGGGACTATACCTCCTTTTGGAACTAAGACCTCTAGATTCACAGGGCATAGGTTTGCGGTGACAAGAAGCAAAAATTTTTGAATGGGTCGCTAGGGGTAATAATGACTGGTGCCACTCCCATTTCTACCCCTTGATGCCTGGACGCGTGAGTCCTGGCTATGGGAGAAACAGAAACAGATATTGGATGCTGATTTAGAGCATATACAAATTCCTGGAGAACATTACTACAAACCTGCAAGGTATTGTCATCTAGATAGCACTGTAATTTCATCTTCAGAAGGCCATTCCACCATTCTATCAAGCCAGCTGCTTCAGGATCATGGGGAACATGGTAAGATCAGTGAATTCCATTATCCTGGGCCCACTGCCATACTTCGTTCACTGTGAAGTGAGTCCCTTGATACGAGGCAATGCTGTGTGAGCTCCAATAACAGTATATAAGGCATTCTGTAAGTCCACTGATGGTAGTTTTGACAAAAGCATTGTGTACAGAAAAGGCAAATCCATATCCAGAGTAAGTGCCTATTCCAGTAAGAAAAAAAACACTGCCCTTTCCATGATGGAGGTTGTCCAATGTAGTCAACCTGCCACCAGGTTGCTGGCTGATCACCTCAAGGAATGGTGCCACATCAGGGACTCAGTGTTGTCTCTGCTGCTGGCATATAGTGAACTCAGCTGTGGCTGTAGTCAAGTTGACTTTGGGTAGTGGATGTTCAGGTTTCTGAGCCCAAGCATAACGTCCATCTCTATCTACTACCATGGCCATTTTGTTTATGAGCCCATTAGGCAATGACAGGAGTAGCTGGGGAAAGAGGATGACTGGTTTCCACACAACGGTCATTCTATCCACTTGACTATTAAAATCCTCCTCTGCTGAGGTCACCCTTTGGTGAGCATTCAAATGAAACACAAATATCTTTGCTTCTTTGGACCACTAAGAGAGGTCTATCCATATATGTCTTCCCTATACCTCCTGTTTCCAATTTTCAAATCATGTTCCTTCCAAGTTCCTGACTATCTAGCCAAACCATTGCCCACAGCCCATGAATCAGTATACAATCACACATCTGGCCATTTCTCCTTCCAATCAAATGAACAATGAGGAGCACTGCTCAGAGTTTTTCCCATTGGGAGGATTTCCCTTAACCACTGTCCTTCAGGGAGGTCCCAGAAAGTGGCTGCAGTGCTGCAGTTCTCCACTTTTGAGTGGTGCCTACATATCACACGGGAACATCTGCAAACCAGGCAAGGGTTTTCTCTTCCACAGTCAACTGGTAATAAGGAACACATGGGGAGTGAGGTCATAGGTGCAGAGTGGGAGAGGGCAAGTAATATAACAGGAGTGGAGACCATGGGCATTTGGGCTACTTCCTCATGCAACTACTTGTGCCTTCAGGTCCTTCTTGGGCACAGTCTCGTACATACCACTTTCATTTAATGAGGGAGTGCTGCTGTGCGCACCTGACTTTATGGCTCTGTGGGTCAGGTAATACCCAGTTCATGATGGGCAACTCAGGCAGCGTGGTTACTTGGTGGCCCATGGTTAAGCATTCAGTCACTACTAAGACCCAGTAACAAGCAAAAACTGTTTCTGAAAAGGAGAGTAGTTATCTGCAGAGAATAGCAGGGCTTTAATACAAAATCCTAAGGGTCTGCACTGTGATACACCAGGAGGGGCCTGCCTCTATCTGCCACTGACACCTGAAGCACCATTGGATCAGCGAGCTCATATGGCTCAATGGCAGACTGACTTGCACGGCAGCCCGAACGTGTTGCACAGCCTTCTCTTGTTCTGGGCCCCATTCAAACTAGCAGCTTTTCAAGTCACTTGATAAATAGGCTCGAGTAGCACACCCAAATGAGGGTTATGTTGCCTTCAAAATACAAAGAGGCCCACCAGGCATTAGGCCTCCTTTTTAGTTATGGCAGCGGCCAGATACTATAAGTTATCCTTCACTTTCAAGGGAGTATCACAACATGTCTCACACCACTGGAACCCCAGCAATTTCACTGAGGTGGAAGGCATCTGAATTTTTGTCAGATTAATTTCCACACTATTTTACCAATAAGTCCAGAGTCCTTGACACTTCTTTACAAGGTCCCATCAGCAAAATGTCATCAATTTAATGAACCAGTGTGATTTCTTGTGGAAAAGAAAAGTGGTCAAGGTCCCTGTGGACTAAATTATGACATAGGGGTGCAGAGTTGATATACCTCTGCTGTAGGACAGTGAAGTTGTATTGCTGACCATGCGAGCTGAAGGCAAACTGCTTCTGGTGTTCCTTTGACACCAAAATTTAGAAAAAGGCATTGGCCAGATCAATAGCTGCACACCACATACCAGGAGATGTATTAATTGGCTTAAGCAATGAAACTACAGCTGGAACAGCAGCTGCAATTGGAGTCACCACCTGGTTAAGTTTAAGATGAAACACACCGTCATTCTCCAGGATCCATCTGTTTTCTGCACAGGCCAAATAGGTGAGCTGAATGGGAATGTGGTGGGAATCATCAGCCCTGCATCCTTCTAACCTTTTTATCTTGAAAATAATCTCTGCAATCCCTCCAAGTATGAGGTATTTCTTTTGGTTTACAGTTGTCCTAGGTAGGGACAGGTCTAATGGTTTCCACTTGGCTTTTTCTACCATAGTAGCCCTTACTCCATTTGTCAGGGATCCAGTGTGGGGGTTACACCAATTGCTGAGTATATCTATTCCAATTTTACACTCTGGAAGTGGAGAAAACATTACAGGATGGGTTTGGGGACCCAACGGACCCACTGTGAGCAGATCCTGAGCTAAGACTCCATTAGTAACCTGACCTTCATCTGCCACTACTCTGACTGGTGAGCCACAGTGATGTTTTGGGTCTCCTGTAATTAGTGTGATTTCATATCCAGTATCCAGTAATCCCCAAAATGTCTGATTATTTCCTTTTCCCCAGCAAACAGTCGGTCTCATTAAACACCGTAGATCCCTTAGGGGACAGCTGGCAGAATGATTGGTAGCATAAATCTGTGTCAGTGTAGTGCTCTCCTCCCTCAAAGTGACCCAGCTTCCCCTTCACTTAGGGGTTGTGCATCTGTAAACTGGCTCATGTCTGGGAATTGACTGACGGGCCATGACTCGCAATTTGAGTTAGACTGCCGTTCACTTGACCTAGAATTCTTCTGCTTGTACAGATCAAGTACATATTTAGTAGATTTTCTGTCTATTTCACTCCTAGGGCTTCCCTGACTAAGTAACCAATGCCGTAAATCCATGAGTCAGATTATTCTGATTACTGCTTTACCCTGCTGTCCATTACAGTAAGCATGCCCACCCTGTCTTTGTCAGTTGAGTGAGGTCACTTGGCCCCTACCATCATGGGGTCCAATCAACCCTACTATATTTAGGTATCTTAATTCAGTTAGGGCAATTCCCACTGTCACATCTGTCTTATATAAAATAGCAATCATGGCAGTCTTCAAGGTTGCTGGGGCTCCCTTCAGAAATTTGTTCCTCACCATTGTAGTAAAGGCGTGTCCTCTGGAGCACTCCCTATGTGGGTTTGTTTGTCTAACCTGATAAATCCATTTTAACATACCAATTTCCCTAAGCCTTTGGATTCCTTCTTATACAGTATACTAAGACAGATCTGGCATTTCAACTTGATTTAGTGTGGGCCACTGCATAATCCATGCTTCAGTGAGCCAATCAAATGAACTATTAGATCCTTCCTAACCTTTCAAATTGAAACTTTGAATGAAGAATCTGTGCTTAGTGGGCCCATATCAATAAACTCAGACTGATCCAACTTTATGTTCCTTGCACCATTATCCCACACCTTTAATAGCCATTTCCGCACATATTCCCCAGGTTTCTGTTTCTTCATAGTAGAAAAATCAAGCAGTTCTTTTGGAATGTAGCGTACCTCCTCCTTTGTACCTCATGTTTTGGGAAACACTCGTACTTAAATCTAGTTATAGGTCTAGAAGCAAAAATGGGTGATGGAGATGTGTTCTGAGAGCCTTCAGTAATCATGTAAGGGATTTGCCTGAGGTGATGCCCCAGGCAATGGTTCAGACAAACGCCCTCCAGACACAGCTGAGCTAATCTCATCAGATGAGGGTCGAGGGGCTAATGTTTTTGTTGGCAGCAGTGATTCAGCAGAATTTAAGGGCTCAGTGTCTCCAGCTTCCTGATTATCTGTCCATATGTCCCCGCCCCAAGTTTCAGGATCCCCTTTCTTCCCAATCAATGTCCTCACTTTAGCTTCAGACACCATTTGAGTTGGGAATCCAATTGGCATTATAATTTATCCACTCTTATAATAAGTTTCTGGTTTTGGTTTTTGGCAATATTAGCTCTATTAATACAAGAAATAAGGCATTCTTGCTCGACTTCCAGCCAACGTGGTACCATAGACAGAAGCACCATGCTGTTCCTCCACAGCAAAGACCTGAAGAACTAAGTAAAACAGAGTCAAACATCATGCCTAGAACCTGAAGCGTCAAATGAAGAGATAAAGAACCCAGCCAAACACCAAATGGAATAAGAAACTGACAGAGGGCTGAGAGTGAGAAGAGATAGGTGCCAAGGTCCCTTATCAGCTAATGCAGAATGGATTCGCCATCTTGGACTCCTTTTGGAGACTGGCTGACAGGGAGCACAGGAAAACAGCTTCACAGAGCTCCCAGCAGGAGACAGAGCACTCAATAACCAGAGATACAGGCTTTCCCACCCCCCATTCTCTCTCTACTTCCCTACCTCCAACCTTCCTGGCTGGCCGTGGTGTCTTGGCCAGCCAGAAGTGCAGTGTCCATGCTGTTTCAATTTGCCCCACCCGCATCATAGATCAGCAGACAGGGAGTACAGGAAAGCAGCTTCGCAAAGTTCCCAGTAGGAGAAAGAGCACCTGGTAATGAGCAATATACGCTTTCCTAACCCTCACTCTTCTTCTCCTCCCCTTCGGCCTCCTCTGCTCCCTGCCAGCTGCAGTCTCTTGGCCAGGAGGCAACTGCTTCTGCCCCAGGCTGCTTGGATTCGCCCCGTCCACACTGGCCAGGTCCTTGAGCTGGTGTTGCTTCTTTCCGTCTCTTTTGGTTTCTTTCATGCCTCCCACCACCTCCCCCTCCTTTCTATTGAATACCTGGCTCCATGTGCCATCTTTGCTTCTTCTTGAAAGGCTGTGAAACCCCGCTCGACTGGGGATTCGCTTGCTTGGCCCGTGACACCACACTGGTGGGATCCCTGGGTTTTTTGTTTGTTTGTTTGTTTGTTTTGCTTTGTTCTGTTTCATTTTGTTTGTTTGCTTTCTTTCTCTTTTCAAACTTGAAAGCCCCTTCTAGCCAGGCTGCACTGCATGGCCTAGGAGCCACTCCCCCAATCTGCACAGCCACGTAGGCAGGATCCCTGGGGGCATTTCTTTTCTTTTTTTTTTTCTTTCTTCCTTCTCTCTTTTTCCCTTTCTGTATTTCTTCGTTTCTCAGTTCTAATCTGTCTATACTTACCTTCTTTTCCTGTCTCCTGAATACCTGGTGCTGTGTGACATCTA
Source organism: Elephas maximus indicus (assembly GCF_024166365.1). NCBI lineage: Eukaryota > Metazoa > Chordata > Mammalia > Proboscidea > Elephantidae > Elephas > Elephas maximus. The sequence continues at coordinate 232,947,806 of NC_064820.1, read as the reverse complement.
TACCCCCTCTAGCCAGGCTATACTATGCAACCTAGGAGACTTCTCCAGTCTTCATGGCCACACTGGTGGGACCCCTGGGGGCTTTTCTTTTCTTCTTTTTTTCCAAAGTTTTATCTAGTTATTTTTTTCCCCAATTTTCTTTTTTTCCCCTTTTTGCTCTCCATTTCTCAGGTTCTCTTCTCTACACTCCAATGGCAAGCTCCACTTGCACCCTTTTGTTTTGTTTTCCTTTGTTTGTTTGTTTTTGGCTTCTGTTTCTCTCTCCTTTTTCCCCCATACCCATACTAGTTCCATACATCACAACCTCCCCCCTGTTTCCTGCCTACGTGCACTGTGCGCTGAACATTACACCTCTGAGCAGCACAGGCACAGCCTACTGAAACCTGTCCGGCACTGATTCCTGGCCTGCCCTGCTGGCCCTAGTATGTGTCACAAACAACCCATTCCAACCCCTCCCCTTCAGCTGGACCTGCCCTGCTGCACCATAGCTGAGTGGTTGGCCCCACCCATTGGACAAAGAGGTGAAAAGAATTGCTACTACAGATGAGCAAACAACAAATAACACACAGCCTGGCTCCTCAGACATAGCCAAATAAAACAAAAAACCAGGATCAAACAAACAAATCTACAACCAACAAATGAAGAAAATAACTACTGAATGCCCTGAAGACAGCAGATAATATCAAAACATATTTAAAAAAAAAAAAAACAGGACAGGGTTATTCCAGTAGGCATCCAAAATAAAACACCAGATGACCTTCCAGTAGAAGAAAAAGCACTAGAACTACCTGACAGGGAATTCAAATCTCTAATATGCAAAACTATCCAAGATTTGAAGTAAAAAGCAGACAAAAATGAGGAAAAAATAGACAAATTTATGGGAAAGGCAGAAGAATTCATGGAAAATACAAACAAAAAAAAGGAAGAATTCAGGAAAATAATACAGGAATAAAATGTGAAAATAAATTCACAACTAGAGATCATACAAAAACAAAAATTAGAAATCCAAAAGAGAAACAACAAGGTTTCAGAAATGGACAGTGTCATAGAAGGGCTGAGGAGCAGGTTTGAAATGATGGAAGACAGAATCAGTGAAATTGAAGCCAAACAGTTGGAAGCAACTCTGAGGAAAAAAAAATCAGAAAAATAGAATGAATAAAAATGAGGAAACCCTGAGAATTATGTGGGATACAAAAAAAGGAAGCATTTGCGAGTGATTGAAGTTCTAGAACAGGGAGAGAAAATGGAAAACACAGAAAGGATCATTGAAGAATTGCTGACAGAAATCTTTCCTAATATCCGGAATGACGAAAAGCTGACCATCCAAGTTGCTCAACAAATCCCATATACTATAGACCCCAAAAGAAAAACATCAACACATATCATAATTGCACCCACTAAAACCAAGACAAAGGAAAAATCCTGACAGCAGCTTGAGAAAAACAAAAAGTCACACAGGGGGAGAAACAATAAGACTAAGCTCTGATTGTTTGGCAGAAATCATGCAGGCAAGAAGGTAACGGGATGATATATATAAAACCTTGAAAGAAAAACATTGCCAACCACAAATAATATATCCAGCAAAACTTTCGTTCAAATATGATGGTGAAATTAAAACATTTCCAGATAAGCAGAAATTAAGGGAATATGTAAAAACCAAACCAAACCTACAAGAATTATTAAAGGAAGTTCTTCGGTCTGAGAACAAACAACATCAGACCACAGCCTGAATCTAGGACACAGTATTGTATCAGCCAGATACCAACATAGGAAATGAACTCTCAAGGACTATCCAAAACCAAAAGAATTGCAACAGGGAACCAGAGAGGTTAATCTGTAAATGACAATAGCATCAGAACAAAAGAGGGAACAAATGGTGTAGGTATAGAACTTTCTGATGGAGACGAAGGCAAGGTGATACCAAGTAGTAATAGATTGGTTCAAACCTAGGAAAATAAGGGTAAATTTCAAGGTAACCACAAAGAAAGTTAACAAACCTACTCATCAAAATAAATAAGAAAAACATAAAGTCTCAATTAAAACAAAATCTACAAAAACAAAAGAAATGAAAAAGAAATCCACAAAGGAGCTCAGCACAGGGAAGTAAGAGGAACAAAGAAAACATTAGCAACAACAAAAAAAAGCAGTACAAAATGACAGCAATAAACTCACACCTATCAATTATTACACTGAATATAAACAGCCTAAATGCACCCATGAAGAGACACAGAGTGAAAGAATGGATAAACAAACAGGATCCATCAATACGCTGTCTACAGGAGACACACCTTAGAAAGAAAGACATAAACTTATTAAAAATGAAAGGATGGGAAAAATATATCAAGCAAATAACTACCAAAGAAAGAGCAGGAGTGGCAATACTAATCTCAGATAAAATAGACTTTAAAACAAAATCCACCACAAAAGACAAAGAAGGGCACTATATAATGAGTAAAGGGACAATCCATCATGAAGGCTTAGCCATAATAAACATCTACTCACCCAATGGCAGGGCTCCAAAATACATAAAACAAACTCTAACAACACTGAAAAGAAAATTGACAGTTCCACTATAATAGTAGGAGACTTCAACACACAACTCTTACTAAAGGACAGAACCTCTAGAAAGAAACTCAACAAAGATACAGAAGAGCTAAAGAGCTCAATCACCCAACTTGACCTCATAGACTTATATAGAGCACTCCACCCAACAGCTCCAAGTACACATTCTTTTCCAATGCACATGGAATGTTCTCCAGAATAGACCACATCTTAGGCCACAGAAAAACCCTCAACAAAAAAACAAAACAAAACACTGAGATAATACAAAGTATCTTCTCTGGCCACAGCGCCATCAAAGCAGAAATTAACAACAGGAAGAGTAAAGGAAAAAAATCAATTACATGGAGACTGAATAACACCTTGCTTGAAAACCACTGGGTAAAAGAAGAAATCAGGGATAGAATATAAAAATTCCTAGAATCAAACAAGAATGAAATCACATTATACCAAAACCTTTGGGACACAGCAAAGGCAGTTCTCAGAGGTCAATTTATACCAATAGATGCACACATCAAAAAAAAAAAAAAAAAAAAGGAACAAAATCAAAACATTAGCTCCACAACTTGAACAAATAGAAAAAGAACAGCAAAAGAAGCCCCAGGCCACCAGAAGACAGGAAACAATAAAGACAGAGCAGAAATAAATGAAATAGAGAATAGAAAAACGATAGAAAGTATAAACAAAACCAAAAGTTGGTTCTTTGAAAGGATCAACAAGATCAACAAACCACTGGCCAAATACACAAAAGAAAAACAGGAGAGGATGCAAATCACCCAAATATGAAATGAAATGGGGGACATTACAACAGACCCAACCAAAAGAATCATAACAATATTATGAAAAACTATACTCCAACAAATTTGAAAACCTAGAGGAAATGGACAAATTTCTAGAAACACACTACCTACCCAAATAACACAAAATGATGTTGAAAATCTAAACAGACCCATAACAAGAGAAGAGATTGAAAAGGAAAAAAAAAAGCTCTGGCCTGGATGACTTCCCTGGAGAATTCTACCAAACATTCAGAGAATAACTTACACCAGTACTACTCAAACTATTTCAGAACATAGAAAAGGAAGTGATACTTCCAAATTCATTCTATGAAGCCAGCATAACCCTGATACCAAAAGCAGGCAAAGACACCACAAAAAAAGAAAATTACAGACCAATTTTCAAGCAAATTCCAGCCGATAGAATTCAGCATCGTATCAAAAAAATAATAATAATACACCACAACCAAGTAGAATTCATAACATGTATGCAAGGATGGTTTAACATTAGAAAGTCAATCAATGTAACCCACCACATAAAGAGAAAGAAAAGAATCACATGACCATCTCAATTGATACAGAAAAGGCATTCAAGAAAGTCCAACAAACATTCCTGATAAAAACTCTCAATAAAAAAGCTATAGGGAGGCAGGGCCAAGATGGCAGACTAGGTGGACACTGCCGCGGATCCCTCTTGCAACAAAGACTCGGAAAAACAAGGGAATCGATCACATACATAACAATCTACGAACTCTGAACAACAAGCACAGACTTAGAGACGGAAAACGAACAAATATGGGCAGACAGCGACCGTTTTCAGAACTAGGAGCCAGCGTACTAGCTGATTAGTTTCCCAGTGATGGCTCGGAGACAGCAGTCCATATCAAACCACATAAAGAAACAGACCATGACAGCTTCTCCAACCCCTCAAACAAAAGAATCAAAATCCTTCCCAAATGAAGATACAATCCTGGAATTATCAGATACAGAATATAAAAAACTAATTTACAGAATGCTTAAAGATATCACAAATGAAATTAGGATAAATGCAGAAAAAGCCAAGGAACACACTGATAAAACTGTTGAAGAACTCAAAAAGATTATTCAAGGACATAGTGGAAAAATTAATAAGCTGCAAGAATCCATAGAGAGACAGCATGTAGAAATCCAAAAGATTAACAATAAAATTACAGAATTGGACAACGCAATAGAAAGTCAGAGGAGCAGACTCGAGCAATTAGAATGTAGACTGGGACTACTGGAGGACCAGGGAATCAACACCAACATAGCTGAAAAAAAATCAGATAAAAGAATTAAAAAATATGAAGAAACCCTAAGAATCATGTGGGACTCTATCAAGAAGGATAACTTGCGAGTGATTGGAGTCCCAGAACAGGGAGGGGGGGACAGAAAACACAGAGAAAATAGTTGAAGAACTCCTGACACAAAACTTCCCTGACATCATGAAAGACGAAAGGATACCTATCCAAGATGCTCATTGAACCCCATTTAAGATTGATCCAAAAAGAAAAACACCAAGACATATTATCATCAAACTTGCCAAAACCAAAGACAAACAGAAAATTTTAAAAGCAGCCAGGGAGGAAAGAAAGGTATCCTTCAAGGGAGAATCAATAAGAATAAGTTCAGACTACTCAGCAGAAACCATGCAGGCAAGAAGGGAATGGGACGACGTATACAGAGCACTGAACAAGAAAAACTGCCAACCAAGGATTATATATCCAGCAAAACTCTCTATGAAATATGAAGGAGAAATTAAGATATTTACAGATAAACACAAGTTTAGAGAACTTGCAAAAACTAAACCAAGACTGCAAGAAGTGCTAAAGGAGATTGTTTGGCCAGATGACCAATAATATCAGGTACCAGCACAATACAAGGTCACAAAACAGAACGTCCTGATATCAACGCAACTCAAATAGGGAAAGCACAAAAACAAACAAATTAAGACTAATTCTAAAAAATAAATAAATAAACAAAATAATACACATAACAGGAAATCATGGAAATCAATAGACAAACGATCACAATAATCAAAAAGAGGGACTAAATATAGGAGGCATTGAACTGCCAGATGGAGAGGGATACAAGGCGATATAGAAGGATACAAGTTAGGTTTTTAATTAGAAAAATAGGGGTAAATAATAAAGTAACCACAAAAAGGAATATCAATTCCATAACTCAAGAAAAAAGCCAAGAAAAACGTAACGACTCAACAAACACAAAGTTAAACATTATGAAAATGAGGATCTCACAAGCTACTAAGAAAAACGTCTCTGCACAAAAAAAGCATGTGGAAAAATGAAATAGCCAACAACACACATGAAAAGGCATCAAAATGACAGCACTAAAAACTTATTTATCTATAATTACGCTGAATGTAAATGGACTAAATGCACCAATAAAGAGACAGAGAGTCACGGACTGGATAAAGAAACACGATCCATCTATATGCCGCCTACAAGAGACACACCTTAGACTTAGAGACACAAACAAACTAAAACTCAAAGGATGGAAAAAAATATATCAAGCAAACAATAAGCAAAAAAGAAGAGGAGTAGCAATATTAATTTCTGACAAAATGAACTTTAGACTTAAATCCGCCACAAAAGATAAAGAAGGACACTACATAATGATTAAAGGGACAATCGATCAGGAAGACATAACCATATTAAATATTTACGCACCCAATGACAGGGCTGCAAGATACATAAATCAAATTTTAACAGAATTGAAAAGTGAGATAGACACCTCCACATTTATAGTAGGAGATTTCAACACACCACTTTCGGAGAAGGACAGGACATCCAGTAAGAAGCTCAATAGAGACACAGAAGACCTACTTACAACAATCAACCAACTTGACCTCATTGACTTATACAGAACTCTCCACCCAACTGCTGCAAAATATACTTTTTTTTCTAGTGCACATGGAACATTCTCTAGAATAGACCACATATTAGGTCATAAAACAAATCTTTGCAGAATCCAAAACATCGAAATATTACAAAGCATCTTCTCAGACCACAAGGCAATAAAACTAGAACTCAATAACAGAAAAGCTAGGGAAAAGAAATCAAATACTTGGAAAATGAACAATACCCTCCTGAAAAAAGACTGGGTTATAGAAGACATCAAGGAGGGAATAAGGAAATTCTTAGAAAGCAACAAGAATGAAAATACTTCCTACCAAAACCTCTGGGACACAGCAAAAGCAGTGCTCAGAGGCCAATTTATATCGATAAATGCACACATACAAAAAGAAGAAAGAACCAAAATCAGAGAACTGTCCCAACAACTTGAACAAATAGAATGTGAGCAACAAAAGAACCCATCAGGCACCAGAAGAAAAGAAATAATAAAAATTAGAGCTGAACTAAATGAATTAGAGAACAGAAAAACAATGGAAAGAATTAACAAAGCCAAAAGCTGGTTCTTTGAAAAAATTAACAAAATTGATAAACCACTGGCTAGACTGACTAAAGAAAAACAGGAAAGGAAACAAATAACCCGAATAAGAAACGAGAAGGACCACATCACAACAGAACCAAATGAAATTAAAAGAATCATTTCAGATTACTACGTGAAATTGTACTCTAACAAATTTGAAAACCTAGAAGAAATGGATAAATTCTTGGAACAATACTACCTACCTAAACTAACACATTCAGAAGTAGAACAACTAAATAGACCCATAACAAAAAAAGAGATTGAAACGGTAATCAAAAAACTCCCAACAAAAAAAAGTCCTGGCACAGACGGCTACACTGCAGAGTTCTACCAAACCTACAGAGAAGACTTAACACCATTACTACTGAAGGTATTTCAAAGCATAGAAAAAGACGGAATACTACCCAACTCATTCTATGAAGCTACCATCTCCCTGATACCAAAACCAGGTAAAGACATTACAAAAAAAGAAAATTTTAGACCTATATCCCTCATGAACATAGATGCAAAAATCCTCAACAAAATTCTAGCCAATAGAATCCAACAACACATCAAAAAAATAATTCACCCTGATCAAGTGGGATTTATACCAGGTATGCAAGGCTGGTTTAATATCAGAAAAACTATTAATGTAATCCATCACATAAATAAAACGAAAGATAAAAACCACATGATTTTATCAATAGATGCAGAAAAGGCATTTGACAAAGTTCAACACCCATTTATGATAAAAACTCTAACCAAAATAGGAATTGAAGGAAAATTCCTCAACATAATAAAGGGCATATATGCAAAGCCAACAGCCAATATCACTCTAAATGGAGAGAACCTGAAAGCATTTCCCTTGAGAACGGGAACCAGACAAGGATGCCCTTTATCACCGCTCTTATTCAACATCGTACTTGAAGTCCTAGCCAGGGCAATTAGGCTAGACAAAGAAATAAAGGTATCCAGATTGGTAAGGAGGAAGTAAAGCTATCACTATTTGCAGATGACATGATCGTATACATGGAAAACCCTAAGAAATCCTCCAGAAAACTACTGAAACTAATAGAAGAGTTTGGAAGAGTCTCAGGATATAAAATAAACATACAAAAATCACTTGGATTCCTCTACATCAACAAAAAGAACACCGAAGAGGAAATAACCAAATCAATACCATTCACAGTAGCCCCCAAGAAGATAAAATACTTAGGAATAAATCTTACCAAGGATGTAAAAGACCTATACAAAGAAAACTATAAAACTCTGCGACAAGAAATTCAAAAGGACATACTTAAGTGGAAGAACATACCCTGCTCATGGATAGGAAGACTTAACATAGTAAAAATGTCTATTCTACCAAAAGCCATCTATACATATAACGCACTTCCAATCCAAATACCAATGTCATACTTTAAGGGGATAGAGAAACAAATTCCTAATTTCATATGGAAAGGAAAGAACCCCCGGATAAGCAAAACATTACTGAAAAAGAAGAAGAAAGTGGGAGGCCTCACTTTACCTGATTTCAGAACCTATTATATAGCTACAGTAGTCAAAACAGCCTGCTACTGGTACAACAACAGGCACATAGACCAGTGGAACAGAATTGAGAACCCAGATATAAATCCATCCACGTATGAGCAGCTGATATTTGACAAAGGACCAGTGTCAGTCAATTGGGGAAATGATAGCCTTTTTAACAAATGGTGCTGGCATACCTGGATATCCATTTGCAAAAGAATGAAACAGGACCCATACCTCACACCATGCACAAAAACTAACTCCAAGTGGATCAAAGACCTAAACATAAAGGCTAAAACGATAAAGATCATGGAAGAAAAAATAGGATCAACCCTAGGAGCCCTAATACAGGGCATAAACAGAATACAAAACATTACCAAAAATGATGAAGAGAAACCAGATAACTGGGAGCTCCTAAAAATCAAACACCTATGCTCATCTAAAGACTTCAGCAAAAGAGTAAAAAGACCACCTACAGACTGGGAAAGAATATTCAGCTATGACATCTCAGACCAGCACCTGATCTCTAAAATCTACATGATTCTGTCAAAACTCAACCACAAAAAGACAAACAACCCAATCAAGAAGTGGGCAAAGGATATGAACACACATTTCACTAAAGAAGATATTCAGGCAGCCAACAGATACATGAGAAAATGCTCTCAATCATTAGCCATTAGAGAAATACAAATTAAAACTACGATGAGATTCCATCTCACACCAACTAGACTGGCATTAATCCAAAAAACACAAAATAATAAATGTTGGAGAGGCTGTGGAGAGATTGGAACTCTCATACACTGCTGGTGGGATTGTAAAATGGTACAACCACTTTGGAAATCCATCTGGCGTTATCTTAAACAGTTAGAAATAGAACTACCATACAACCCAGAAATCCCACTCCTCGGAATATACCCTAGACATACAAGAGCCTTCACACAAACAGATATATGCACACCCATGTTTATTGCAGCTCTGTTTACAATAGCAAAAAGCTGGAAGCAACCAAGATGTCCATCAACGGACGAATGGGTAAATAAATTGTGGTATATTCACACAATGGAATACTACGCATCGATAAAGAACAGTGACGAATCTCTGAAACATTTCATAACATGGAGGAATCTGGAAGGCATTATGCTGAGCGAAATGAGTCAGTTGCAAAGGACAAATATTGTATAAGACCACTATTATAAGATCTTGAGAAATAGAAAAAACGGAGAAGGACACAGACTTATGTGGTTACAAAGGGGGGAGGGAGGGAGGGAGAGGGCTTTTTATTGATCAATCTGTAGATGGGAACTGCTTTGGGTGAAGGGAAAGACAACACTCAATACAAGGAAGGTCAGCCTAATTGGACTGGATTAAAAGTAAAGAGGTTTCCGAGATAAAATGAAAGCTTCAAAGGTCAGCGAAGCAGGGGCTGGGGTCTGGGGAACTTGGTTTGAGGGGACTTCTAAGTCAATGGGCAAAATAATTCTATTATGAAAACATTCTGCATCCCACTTTGAATTGTGGCGCCTGGGGTCCTAAATGCCAACAAGCGGCCATCTAAAATACATTAATTGGTCTCAACCCACCGGGAGCAAAGGCAAAGGAAGAACACCAAGGTCACACGACAACTAAGAACCCAAGAGACAGAAAGGGCCACATGAACCAGAGACCTACATTATCCTGAGACCAGAAGAACTAGTTGGTGCCCGGCCACAATCGATGTCTGCCCTGTCAGGGAACACAACAGACAACTCCTGAGGGAGCAGGAGACCAATGGGATACAGACCCCAAATTCTCATGAAAAGAACATACCTAATGGTATGATTGAGACTAGAGGAATCCCAGAGACAATGCTCCCCAGAACGTCTGATGGCACAGGACAGGAACCATCCCTGAAGACAAATCATCAGGCATGAAAAGGACTGGTCAGTGGGGGGGAGAGAGATGCCGATGAAGAGAGAGCTAATTAAATCAGGTGAACACTGGAGAGTGTGTTGGCAACTCTTGACTGGAGGGGGGATGGGAAGATAGAGAGGGAAGATGGCAAAATTGGCACGAAACGAGAGACTGTAAGGGCTGACTCAATAGGGGGAGAGCAAGTGGGAGAAGGGAGTAAGATGTATGTAAACCTTCATGTGACAGACTGATTGGAATGGTAAGTGTTCACTTGAAGCTTAATAAAAATTAATTAAAAAAAAAAAGCTATAGAAGGAAAAGTTCTCAACATAACAAAGGGCATATATGCAAAACCAACGGCCAACACCATTCTTAATGGAGAGAGGCTGAAAACATTCCCCTTGAGAACAGGAACAAGACAAAGATGCCCTTTATCACCACTCCTATTTAACATTGTGCTGGAAGTCCTAGCTAGAGCAATAAGGCAAGAAACAGGAATAAAGGCCATCCAAATTGGTAATGAAGAAGTTTAAACTCTCCCTATTTGCAGATGATATGATACTATGCATAGAAAACCCAAAAGATTCCACAAGAAAACTACCGGAACTAACAGAAAGATTCAGCAGAGTAGCAGGATACAAGATAAACATACAAAAATCAGTTGGATTCCTATACACCAATAAAGAGAATGATGAAAATGAAATCAGGAAAACAATACCATTTATAATAGTCCCTAAAAAAATAAAATACGTGGGAATAAATCTAAGCAGGGATGTAAAAGACCTATACAAAGAAAACTACAAAACACTACTGCAAGAAACCAGAAGAGATCTACAAAAATGGAAAAACATACCATGTTCATGGATAGGTAGACTCAACATTGTGAAAATGGCAATTCTACCCAAGGCAATTTACAAATACAATGCAATACCGATCCAAATACCAATGGCATTCTTTACAGAGTTGGAAAAACTTATCATTATATGGATTGAGAAGAAGCCCCGGATAAGTAAAGCACTATTGAAGAAAAATAAAATAGAAGGCCTCGCACTACCTGACTTCAGAACCTACTATATAGCTACGGTGGTCAAAACAGCCCGGTACTGGTACAATGACAGATACCTTGCCCAATGGAACAGAATTGAGAACCCAGATGTAAATTCATCCACCATGGTCACCTGATCTTCAACAAGGGCCCAAAGTCCCTCAAATGAGGAAAAGACAGTCTTTTTAACAAATGGTGCTGGCAAAACTGGATGTCCACCTGCAAAAAAAAAAAGAAAGAAACAGGACCCATACCTCACACCATATAGAAAAACTAACTCAAAATGGATCAAAAACCTAAATATAAAGCCCAAAACCATGAGGTTCACAGAAGAAAAAGTAGGATCAATGTTAGAGGGCCTAATACACGGCATTAACAGGATACAAACCACAACCAAAAACACACAAGCTCTAGAGGATAAGCTAGATAACTGGGATCTTCTAAAAATTAAACACTTATGCTCATCAAAAGACTTCACCTGGACCGGGGCCAAGATGGCGGACTAAGTGGACGCTACCGCGGATCCCTCTTGCAACAAAGACTCGGAAAAACAAGGGAATCGATCACGTACATAACAATCTATGAACTCTGAACAACAAGCACAGACTTAGAGACGGAAAACGAACAAATACGGGCAGACAGCGACTGTTTTCAGAACCAGGAGCCAGCGTACCAGGCAGGTGACCTTCGGAGCCCGATATGGGGCAGAGCCCAGGGGGGCAGACGGCACAGAAACGGGGCCCACCCCTTCCCCCCGAACCCATCCCGGGAGGAAGTCTAGCAGGTTGGCGCGGGCGGAGTAGAGGCGCAGCCGGAGGGAGAAGCACCCGGGAGGCAGTGACTGATCTGGGAGGGGGGAGAACAGCGTCCCAGCTGGGGTGCCGTCCCGCCGGGAGTTAGGCGAGAAGCCGACAGGGTGCGAGCGGGGGGGGGGTCAACTATATTTCCCTAAAGTGACCCCAGGGCGGGGCCCACACGTTCGTTCGGGAGGACGCACACCCAGTCCGCGCATGTGGCGCGGCACACCAGAGGGAGAAATCCCTGGATGTGTCTGGCCTCAAAGCAGGGAAAGCAGCATCCCAGACGGGGAGCCATTATGCTGGGATCTGGGTGCGCGCACGCGGGCGGGGCGTGAGCGCGGGGATCCATTTTTATTACCCTGAATTGACCCAGGGGGCGGGCCCACCTGGCCGTGCAGGTGACGCCAACCCAGTTCGCGCGAGAGGTGTGGCGCACCGGAAGGAGAAGTCCCCGGGAGGAAGTGACTGGTTCCGGAACAGGGAAAGCAGCGTCTCAACCCGGAAGTCATCCCGCTGGGATTTGGGCACGCGCACGGGCGGGGCGTGACCGCGGGACCCAATTATAATCGCCTGAATAGACCCTGGGGGCGGGCCCACCTGTTCGTGCAGGAAACGCCCACCCAGTGCCCACGAGCGGTGCCGCGCACCGGAGGAAGTCCCCAGGAGGAAGTGACTGGTTTCCGAGCAAGGAAAGCAGTGTCCTAGCCAGGGACCCGTCCAGCCCGGATTTTGGTGAACGGGGGCGGAGTGTGAACGTGGTGTTCAGCTCTATATTCTGTGGTGCTACACTCCTAGCTCTCAGATCCCTCCCCCACGCTCCCCAGGCGGCTCCATTAACATCCGAATACCCGGAGCCAGAGGGAGAATTCAGATAGGGATCTGACTGCATTTTTTTTTAGCCGACTACTTGGAAAATCTAGTTTCCCAGTGATGGCTCGGAGACAGCAGTCCATATCAAACCACATAAAGAAACAGACCATGACAGCTTCTCCAACCCCCCAAACAAAAGAATCAAAATCTTTCCCAAATGAAGATACAATCCTGGAATTATCAGATACAGAATATAAAAAACTAATTTACAGAATGCTTAAAGATATCACAAACGAAATTAGGATAAATGCAGAAAAAGCCAAGGAACACACTGATAAAACTGTTGAAGAACTCAAAAAGATTATTCAAGAACATAGTGGAAAAATTAACAAGTTGCAAGAATCCATAGAGAGACAGCATGTAGAAATCCAAAAGATTAACAAAAAAATTACAGAATTTGACAACGCAATAGAAAGTCAGAGGAGCAGACTCGAGCAATTAGAATGTAGACTGGGACTTCTGGAGGACCAGGGAATCAACACCAACATAGCTGAAAAAAAATCAGATAAAAGAATTAAAAAAAATGAAGAAACCCTAAGAATCATGTGGGACTCTATCAAGAAGGATAACTTGCGAGTGATTGGAGTCCCAGAACAGGGAAGGGGGACAGAAAACACAGAGAAAATAGTTGAAGAACTCCTGACACAAAACTTCCTGACATCATGAAAGACGAAAGGATATCTATCCAAGATGCTCATCGAACCCCATTTAAGATTGATCCAAAAAGAAAAACACCAAGACATATTATCATCAAACTTGCCAAAACCAAAGACAAACAGAAAATTTTAAAAGCAGCCAGGGAGAAAAGAAAGGTTTCCTTCAAGGGAGAATCAATAAGAATAAGTTCAGACTACTCAGCAGAAACCATGCAGGCAAGAAGGGAATGGGACGACGTATACAGAGCACTGAACGAGAAAAACTGCCAACCAAGGATCATATATCCAGCAAAACTCTCTCTGAAATATGAAGGAGAAATTAAGATATTTACAGATAAACACAAGTTTAGAGAACTTGCAAAAACTAAACCAAGACTGCAAGAAATGCTAAAGGAGATTGTTTGGCCGGATGACCAATAATATCAGGTACCAGCACAATACAAGTTCACAAAACAGAACGTCCTGATATCAACGCAACTCATATAGGGAAAGCACAAAAACAAACAAATTAAGACTAATTCTAAAAAATAAATAAATAAACAAAATAATACACACAACAGGAAATCACGGAAATCAATAGACAAACGATCAAAATAATCAAAAAGAGGGACTAAATATAGGAGGCATTGAACTGCCAGATGGAGAGTGATACAAGGCGAAATAGAAGGATACAAGTTAGGTTTTTACTTAGAAAAGGGGTAAATAAAAAGGTAACCACAAAAAGGAATATCAATTCCATAACTCAAGAAAAAAGCCAAGAAAAACGTAACGACTCAATAAACACAAAGTTAAACATTATGAAAATGAGGATCTCACAAGCTACTAAGAAAAACATCTCAGCACAAAAAAGCATGTGGAAAAATGAAATGGCCAACAACACACATGAAAAGGCATCAAAATGACAGCACTAAAAACTTACTTATCTATAATTACACTGAATGTAAATGGACTAAATGCACCAATAAAGAGACAGAGAGTCACGGACTGGATAAAAAAACACGATCCATCTATATGCTGCCTACAAGAGACACACCTTAGACTTAGAGACACAAACAAACTAAAACTCAAAGGATGGAAAAAAATATATCAAGCAAACAATAAGCAAAAAAGAAGAGGAGTAGCAATATTAATTTCTGACAAAATAGACTTTAGACTTAAATCCACCACAAAGGATAAAGAAGGACACTATATAATGATAAAAGGGACAATTGATCAGGAAGACATAACCATATTAAATATTTACGCACCTAATGACAGGGCTGCAAGATACATAAATCCAATTTTAACAGAATTGAAAAGTGAGATAGACACCTCCACATATATAGTAGGAGACTTCAACACACCACTTTCAGAGAAGGACAGGACATCCTGTAAGAAGCTCAATAGAGACACGGAAGACCTACTTACAACAATCAACCAACTTGACCTCATTGACTTATACAGAACTCTCCACCCAACTGCTGCAAAATATGCTTTTTTTTCTAGCACACATGGAACATTCTCTAGAATAGACCACATATTAGGTCATAAAACAAATCTTCGCAGAATCCAAAACATCGAAATATTACAAAGCATCTTCTCAGACCACAAGGCAATGAAGATAGAAATCAATAACAGAAAAACTAGGGAAAAGAAATCTAATACTTGGAAAATGAACAATACCCTCCTGAAAAAAGACTGAGTTATAGAAGACATCAAGGAGGGAATAAGGAAATTCTTAGAAAGCAACGAGAATGAAAATACTTCCTATCAAAACCTCTGGGACACAGCAAAAGCAGTGCTCAGAGGCCAATTTATATCGATAATTGCACACATACAAAAAGAAGAAAGAGCCAAAATCAGAGAACTGTCCCTACAACTTGAACAAATAGAAAGTGAGCAACAAAAGAACCCATCAGGCACCAGAAGAAAACAAATAATAAAAATTAGAGCTGAACTAAACGAATTAGAGAACAGAAAAACAATTGAAAGAATTAACAAAGCCAAAAGGTGGTTCTTTGAAAAAATTAACAAAATTGATAAACCACTGGCTAGACTGACTAAAGAAAAACAGGAAAGGAAACAAATAACCCAAATAAGAAACGAGAAGGACCACATCACAACAGAACAAAATGAAATCAAAAGAATCATATCAGATTACTACATAAAATTGTACTCTAACAAATTTGAAAACCTAGAAGAAATGGATAAATTCTTGGAACAATACTACCTACCTAAACTAACACATTCAGAAGTAGAACAACTAAATAGACCCATAACAAAAAAAGAGATTGAAACGGTAATCAAAAAACTCCCAACAAAAAAAAGTCCTGGCCCAGATGGCTTCACTGCAGAGTTCTACCAAACCTTCAGAGAAGACTTAACACCATTACTATTGAAGGTATTTCAAAGTATAGAAAAAGACGGAATACTACCCAACTCATTCTATGAAGCTACCATCTCCCTGATACCAAAACCAGGTAAAGACATTACAAAAAAAGAAAATTTTAGACCTATATCCCTCATGAACATAGATGCAAAAATCCTCAACAAAATTCTAGCCAATAGAATCCAACAACACATCAAAAAAATAATTCACCCTGATCAAGTGGGATTTATACCAGGTATGCAAGGCTGGTTTAATATCAGAAAAACTATTAATGTAATCCATCACATAAATAAAACAAAAGATAAAAACCACATGATCTTATCAATTGATGCAGAAAAGGCATTTGACAAAGTTCAACACCCATTTATGATAAAAACTCTAACCAAAATAGGAATTGAAGGAAAATTCCTCAACATAATAAAGGGCATATATGCAAAGCCAACAGCCAATATCACTCTAAATGGAGAGAACCTGAAAGCATTTCCCTTGAGAACGGGAACCAGACAAGGATGCCCTTTATCACCGCTCTTATTCAACATCGTACTTGAAGTCCTAGCCAGGGCAATTAGGCTAGACAAAGAAATAAAGGTATCCAGATTGGTAAGGAGGAAGTAAAGCTATCACTATTTGCAGATGACATGATCGTATACATGGAAAACCCTAAGAAATCCTCCAGAAAACTACTGAAACTAATAGAAGAGTTTGGAAGAGTCTCAGGTTATAAAATAAACATACAAAAATCACTTGGATTCCTCTACATCAACAAAAAGAACACCGAAGAGGAAATAACCAAATCAATACCATTCACAGTAGCCCCCAAGAAGATAAAATACTTAGGAATAAATCTTACCAAGGATGTAAAAGACCTATACAAAGAAAACTATAAAACTCTGCTACAAGAAATTCAAAAGGACACACTTAAGTGGAAAAACATACCCTGCTCATGGATAGGAAGACTTAACATAGTAAAAATGTCTATTCTACCAAAAGCCATCTATACATATAACGCACTTCCAATCCAAATACCAATGTCATACTTTAAGGGAATAGAGAAACAAATTCCTAATTTCATATGGAAAGGAAAGAACCCCCGGATAAGCAAAACATTACTGAAAAAGAAGAAGAAAGTGGGAGGCCTCACCCTACCTGATTTCAGAACCTATTATATAGCTACAGTAGTCAAAACAGCCTGCTACTGGTACAACAACAGGCACATAGACCAATGGAACAGAATTGAGAATCCAGATATAAATCCATCTTTTTTTTTTTTTTTTTTTGTATGAGCAGCTGATATTTGACAAAGGACCAGTGTCAGTCAATTGGGGAAATAATAGTCTTTTTAACAAATGGTGCTGGCATACCTGGATATCCATTTGCAAAAGAATGAAACAGGACCCATACCTCACACCATGCACAAAAACTAACTCCAAGTGGATCAAAGACCTAAACATAAAGACTAAAATGATAAAAATCATGGAAGAAAAAATAGGATCTACCCTAGGAGCCCTAATACAGGGCATAAACAGAATACAAAACATTACCAAAAATGATGAAGAGAAACCAGATAACTGGGAGCTCCTAAAAATCAAACACCTATGCTCATCTAAAGACTTCACCAAAAGAGTAAAAAGACCACCTACAGACTGGGAAAGAATATTCAGCTATGACATCTCAGACCAGCGCCTGATCTCCAAAATCTACATGACTCTGTCAAAACTCAACCACAAAAAGACAAACAACCCAATCAAGAAGTGGGCAAAGGATATGAACACACATTTCACTAAGGAAGATATTCAGGCAGCCAACAGATACATGAGAAAATGCTCTCGATCATTAGCCATTAGAGAAATGCAAATTAAAACTACGATGAGATTCCATCTCACACCAACTAGACTGGCATTAATTCAAAAAACACAAAATAATAAATGTTGGAGAGGCTGTGGAGAGATTGGAACTCTCATACACTGCTGGTGGGAATGCAAAATGGTACAACCACTTTGGAAATCCATCTGGCGTTATCTTAAACAGTTAGAAATAGAACTACCATACAACCCAGAAATCCCACTCCTCGGAATATACCCTAGACATACAAGAGCCTTCACACAAACAGATATATGCACACCCATGTTTATTGCAGCTCTGTTTACAATAGCAAAAAGCTGGAAGCAACCAAGATGTCCATCAACGGACGAATGGGTAAATAAATTGTGGTATATTCACACAATGGAATACTACGCATCGATAAAGAACAGTGACGAATCTCTGAAACATTTCATAACATGGAGGAATCTGGAAGGCATTATGCTGAGCGAAATGAGTCAGTTGCAAAGGACAAATATTGTATAAGACCACTATTATAAGATCTTGAGAAATAGAAAAAACGGAGAAGGACACAGACTTATGTGGTTACAAAGGGGGGAGGGAGGGAGGGAGAGGGCTTTTTATTGATCAATCTGTAGATGGGAACTGCTTTGGGTGAAGGGAAAGACAACACTCAATACAAGGAAGGTCAGCCTAATTGGACTGGATTAAAAGTAAAGAGGTTTCCGAGATAAAATGAAAGCTTCAAAGGTCAGCGAAGCAGGGGCTGGGGTCTGGGGAACTTGGTTTGAGGGGACTTCTAAGTCAATGGGCAAAACAATTGTATTATGAAAACACTCTGCATCCCACTTTGAATTGTGGCGCCTGGGGTCCTAAATGCCAACAAGCGGCCATCTAAAATACATTAATTGGTCTCAACCCACCGGGAGCAAAGGCAAAGGAAGAACACCAAGGTCACACGACAACTAAGAACCCAAGAGACAGAAAGGGCCACATGAACCAGAGACCTACATTATCCTGAGACCAGAAGAACTAGTTGGTGCCCGGCCACAATCGATGTCTGCCCTGTCAGGGAACACAACAGACAACTCCTGAGGGAGCAGGAGACCAATGGGATACAGACCCCAAATTCTCATTAAAAGACCACACCTAATGGTATGATTGCGACTAGAGGAATCCCAGAGACAATGCTCCCCAGAACTTCTGATGGCACAGGACAGGAACCATCCCCGAAGACAAATCATCAGGCATGAAAAGGACTGGTCAGTGGGGGGGAGAGAGATACTGATGAAGAGAGAACTAATTAAATCAGGTGGACACGGGAGAGTGTGTTGGCAACTCTTGACTGGAGGGGGGATGGGAAGATAGAGAGAGAGGGAAGATGGCAAAATTGGCACGAAACGAGAGACTGTAAGGGCTGACTCAATAGGGGGAGAGCAAGTGGGAGAAGGGAGTAAGATGTATGTAAACCTACATGTGACAGACTGATTGGAATGGTAAATGTTCACTTGAAGCTTAATAAAAATTAAAAAAAAAAAGGACACACACACACACACAAAAAAAAGACTTCACCAAAAGAGTAAAAAGAGAATCTACAGACTGGGAAAAAAAAAATTTGACTACTACAAATCATGCAAAGGTCTAATCTCTAAAATCTGCAGGAAAATCCAACAAGTGTACAGCAAAAAGACAAATGATCCAATTAAAAAATAGGCAAAGGAAATGGACAGACTCTTCACCAAGGAAGATATTCAAGTGGCCGACAGACACATGAGGAAATGCTCATGATCTCTAGACTTTAGAGAAATGCAAATCAAAACCACAATGAGATACCCTCCCACCCCACTGGCACGAATCAATAAAACAGAAAATAACAAATGTTGGAGCGGCTGCGGGGAGATCAGAACTCTTTTGTACTGGTGGTGGGAATGCAAAATGATACAACCATTGTGGAAAACGATATGGCACTTCCTTAGAAAGCCAGAAATAGAAGTACCATATGATCCAGCAATCCCATTCCTAGGAACATATCCTAGACAAATAAGAGTCATCACACAAATGAACATATGCACACCCATGTTCGTTGCAGCATTGTTCACAGTAGCAAAAAGGTGGAAACAACCTAGATGCCCATCAACAGATGAATGGATAAAGAGACTGTGGTACGTACACACCATGCAGTATTACACAGCGATAAAGAACAAGGAATCTGTGAAGCATCTCATAACATGGATGTACCTGGAGGGCATTACGCTGAGTGAAATAAATCAACCACAAAAGGATAAATATTGTATGAGACCACTGCTGTAAATATTCATGAAAAGGTTCACATACGAAAAGAAATAATCTTTGATGGTTACGAGGGAGGTGAGGGGTGGGGATGGAAAAACACTTAAACAAGCGGAAACTTTGGTGGAAGGTAAGAGTACACAATTTTGGGGGCCAGCACAACCTGTACAAGGCAAGGTTCTGGTAGCTCCATAGTCACATCCAAGCTCCCTGAGGGACCGAAATGCTGGGCTGAGGGCTGCGGGGACCATGATCTCAGGGAATATCTACCTCAATTGGCATAACATATTTTATAAGGAATATGTTCTACGTTCTACTTTGGTGAGTAGCGTCTGGGGTCTTAAAAGCCTGTGAGTGGCCATCTAGGATACTTCACTGGTCTCACCCCTTCAGGTGCAAGGGACAATGAAGAAAACTAAAGACACAGGGCAAAGATCAGTCCAAAGGACTAATGGGCCACAGCTACCATCGCCTCCACCAGACTGGGTCCAGCACAACTAGATGGTGCCCAGCTACCACTGACTGCTCTGAGAAGGATCACAATAGGGGTCCTGGTCAGAGCTGGAGAAAAATGTAGAGCAAAATTCTAACTCTCACCCACACAGACATAAAACTGGTCTGACAGAGACTGCTGGGTTGTATGGTAGTTACATTTTCAGTTTTTGAGAAACTGCCAAACTCTTTTCCACAGTGATTATACCATTCTGCACTCCTACCAACAATGGATATGGAGTCCAACATTGGTATTTATCAGGAATATTGATCTATACTTTTCTAGTTTTCTTTTCTTGTGCTATCTTTGTCTGTTTTTGATATCAGGATGATGCTAGCCTCATAGAATGAGTTAGAGAGAATTCCCTCCCTGTTATGGGTTGAATTGTGTCCCCAAAAGATATGTGTCAACTTGGCTGGGCCATG
This sequence comes from Elephas maximus indicus, assembly GCF_024166365.1. Classification (NCBI taxonomy): domain Eukaryota; kingdom Metazoa; phylum Chordata; class Mammalia; order Proboscidea; family Elephantidae; genus Elephas; species Elephas maximus. The sequence goes on along the minus strand of NC_064820.1, from coordinate 232,926,837 downwards.
ATTCCCAGTATTGTGTGATTGTCCACCATTTTGTCATCTGATGTGGTTTTCCTATGTGTTGTAAATCCTACCTCTATGATGTTAATGAGGTGTTTTTAGCAGCAGTTATGTTCATGAGACAGGGCTCAATCTGTTTTGAAATATAAAAGAGAGAAGCAAGCAGAGAGACATGGGGACTTCATACCACCAAGAAACAAGAGCCAGGAGAATAGCGCATCTTTTGGATGCGAGGTCCCTGCCCTGAGAAGTCTGGTCTGGTGACGGACGTCCCACCTTGTAACTGGTGAGGATCAGAATATATAAATAGCTGAAACACAGAGGTTTCAAAGAGGCTTCCTGGTTGAGAGAGAGATGCTGGTTAAGAGCTGGCTGGCAAAGCAGCAGAACCACATGGGAGCCAAGTGGTCCTGAAGCTGCTACACTGGCTATGAGGTAGGCCATTTAGCAGCAGAGAGGCTGATGATGAAGAGGACTGATGGCAGAGAGCAGCTAGGAGAGCTGAGCAAGCTGCCACACTGGCTGTGAGCTGGTCCAGTTAGTGGCAGAGAGGCCAATGGTCGAGAGGCTTGCACAGCAGAGGCAGCAGCTCCTTGGTAGAGAAGGTAGCTGCCCAGCACAGAAACCGCGCCCACTGATCATTGGAGGAGGGCTGTGGCACTGGCCAAGAACAGGCTTAGAGCTATTCTGGCAGAGAGTTTATCTGCTCCATGAGCCTTTTTTCTCTGAGAGCTGTCCTGCACTGAAGAAGGGAAGGATGTTCTCTGTACTTCAAGGATCTTTCCAGACCTTGCCCGTGTGCTTCCTGACACTAATCCCGAGTTGTTTCTGTTACTTCCAAGTTGATCCTCATCCTAGTTGCAGCCTGTTACTTCCCTAATAATCCACATAATGGTGAGTATGATCTGTGAGTTCTATGTGGGCATTGCAACTAATTATCTAACCCACCAGAGAAAAAGAGAGTGCCATAGTGGGGACAGCTGGTGTCAGAAATGATGAAAACGTTGGAGAGCAGAGGTATGTCCGATCACCACCTCACAGGACCCAGCTTTGTGCTGATCCTGATTCTTATCCCTCATAACTTTAGACAGTTCCTTAGGCTGCATGACATAGAGCCAGCTGGGAGAATAAAACATTTAAAAGTTATTAAGGACATCTAGTTTCTTAAGGTTCTAGACAAAAATGATTAACACATTCCATTTTTTTCTCCCCTAATCACAACAACAACAACAAAACTTGTACAAAATACATAAGTCACTTATCAGAAGATTCTGAAAGTTGGAGAAAAGAAAGCAGACTAGTTAGGGACCTCGGAACTTGAGAGAAAACCCAGTGGTGAGTTTGGGATTTTTTTTTTCTTATCTTCCATATTGGGCATAGAGAAGCCTGCAACCTCAAAACACTCATAAACTCATTGCCATTGAGTCAATTTCAATTCATAGCGACCCTATAGGACAGAGTAGAACTGCCCCATAGGGTTTCCAAGGAGCTGCTGGTGGATTTGAACTGCTGACCTTTTAGTTAGCAGCTGTAGCTCTTAACCACTATACCAGCAGGGCTCCCAAAACTCCCATAGACACATATAGGCAGGTATGATTAAAAGGTTTCTGGCCTGTGGGGACACTCTTTCCCTGGTTGTTTGGCTTTTCTTTGCCCATAGACACATACAAAAAATCACACCAAGAAAGGTCAAAGAACCAGGAAAAGAGTGTCCCCACAGGACAGAAATCTTTTAATCATACCTGCCTGTTCTCCAGGCAAATAGGGGAAACACTGTATCCCTCTCCCACCCCAAGAGATGCTGCAGAAGCAGAGTTCAGTGATGGAAGTCTGTCTACTAGCCTCTTCCTCTGCAGTAAAGAAGTGGCACCCATCCCCACGGAGCCTGTATGCCAGGATTTCTCAACCTCTGCACCACTGACATTTTGGGCATTTTTTGTTATGGGAGGGTGTCCTGTGTACTGTAGCACCATCTCTCAATACCCCACTAGCTGCCAGTAGCACACTCTCCCAGTTTTCTAATCAAAAATATTTCCAGACATTATTAAATGCCCTTGGGGACAGCATCCCTGGTTGGGAGCCACTGGTAGTACTAGCAGATATCTGACTATAATTCCAAAAGGTCACAGCCTTGAAAACCCTATGGAGCAGTTCTCCTCTGCACACATGGGGTTGCCGCCATGAGTCAGAACTGACTCGAGGACAGCTAACAACAACCCTCCTGTAGGCAGGAGGGAGCATCCAAGCTGAATGTGTGGGTGAATCTCTCCCTTCTGTCCTCATCTGCAGTGCTGAACGGACTGTGTGGGTAGAGTCCTATCATCTGGGAAAACATGCCAGTGCGGCAGACGAGAATAGCACTGCAGAAAATTCATCAACTAAATTGCCATTTGAACCATAGTCCACAACAGTGAGCCAGGGTGTGCATTCTGAACACAAACAGGTTGACTGCCTGCTAAAATAGGAGATTTAAGAGGAAGTAGGATCTCATAAAGTAATACTCAAAATGCACAGGAAACAGTTCAAAATTGCTCCTCATACTAAGGACCAGGAAAATCTCAATTTGAATAAGAAAAAGACAATAACACCAAGATCGAGACAGCACAGATGTTAGAATTACTTTAAAGCAACCATCACAAAAATTCTCCATTGAACAATTATGGATACCTTTGAAACAAATTAAACAATATTAAAAAAAAGCCAAGTCACAGTGAATGAAAGAGAAATTATTGGCAATACGTATAAATGACAAGGGATTCACATTAAGGAATGTAAAAAGCATCTAGAGCAGCGGTTGGCAAACTGCTGCCCTGTGGGCCAAACATGGCTCCCTGCGAAAGAAGAATGTTTTATGAGATGTGAACATTATATGAAATTCACATTTTCGTGTCCATCAATAGTCCACATTCTTTATGTTCTATGTGTGCATATTGTCTATGGGGGCTTTCCCAGCTACAACAGCTGAGCTGAGTAGTCGATTTAAGTGGCATAGTGTATTTTCCCAACTGTTTTGTCTCTGTCGGCTGTAAAACTTGCTTTGTTCCATGGTCGTGAGCAAATATGATCAAGAAGAGGCTGTCAAAAGAGAGACACTGAAGAACAGGAATTGACAGAGTCCTTTGGCTGTGCAGGAACTTTCACAAGGTCACTGATTAATAAAATAATGTGGACAAAGGTAATCATAAAATCTGGGATAAGGCATCTGTGAGAGCTATGAAGCCATTTAAAGTTTTTCTTTGCAAAGAATTTAACTTTAAGAAATTTCAAACGAATGGGGGTCACAGAAACCATCTCGTAACCTGATGTCAGCTGGTCTCAGAAAGTGGGTTATGATTTCAGTCAATCATGTGGAGACTAGCCAATAGTTAACTTTTGTTCTGTTTCCTCTTCTCCTTAAAAGCCTCATTATAGCCAATCTGTATTGAGCCATTTTTTAAAAAAACAAAATGGTCTCCCTGTAATGTATACAGAATAAACGTTCAAATAAACCCCGCATACTTTATTTGTGCTTTGATTATATATGTTTTTTAACGGACGAAACCCCAGCTCTCTGGCAGGGCATTAGGAGATACGTGGCCACATTATCCCTATTATGGCAGCCAACAGCCAGCCGAGTGTCAACCGAGAGAGACCACTGTCAGCCAGCTATGCAGAAACGAATGAAAGAGCTTGTCACCCACAAGGGACGCTGTTGTGTGTGTGTGTAAGGGGGCCGTCCTTGCCGGGTCCAGAAACCTGTGACCCATGTGTGTGTGTAAGGGGCCGACGTGTGTGCGTTCCGGTGGTGCTGTCACGTGACGGCGGTGACGCGTGCCCTCCAGGTGCGCGGTCACATGATAGAGCGCCCTCCCTCCCGTGCTCCGTCACGTGCTGGGGCTCCAGGCCGCCTCCACAGCCAGTTGTGGCGCTTAGCCTCATGGCGGAAGTGTCTTCCCGCCTCGGCGCTGGCCCCGGGGGCTTGAGGCTGTCCGTCCTGCTGCTCCTGATGCTGCTGGAACCCCCAACCGCAGGCAGCACGACCCCCGGTAACAGAGCGGAGGACGTGCCACCCTCAGGCCCTGGTCTGCGCCCCCAGCTGCCGGGGCTGGGCCATTCCCTCCAGCCTCTTATTTCTCTCTCTCTCGAGTCAGACCTGGGCCCCCGTCCTTCACTTCCTCTCTCGGGGCCCCTCTGTTTTCCCCTCTCTCCTCTCTCTCTACCTCAGCAGGAGTGGATTATCCAATAGGAAAGGTAAACACAGTGTTTACTTTGCTTACCAGATCACCTGTAGGGAATAATTTCACAATTTTTTACCACAAAGATTCTGCTTCTAGGTATGGCTGGCATCCCTTCTCTCCAAACCCCACAGCACCTTCCTATAAAATCAAAGCCTCTTTTCAAATTTACAGTCCCTGACAGGGATGGAATACCCAAGTCTTTGATGTGGTGAAAAACGTGTGAAATTGGTCACTACAGATTAGTAAGTGAGCACAGGTAAACCCATGCTTACCTTGCTTATTGGTAACCCGCCTCTGCCCCACATCTCTGCCCCTGCCTTAGCCGTGTCCTGTCTCTGTCCTTCCCTCAGCCTGCGGCCGGCCTCGCACACAGGGGAAAATCATGGGGGGCATGCCTGCACCTGAGGGGAAGTGGCCATGGCAGGTCAGCGTTCACTACAGTGGGTCACATGTCTGTGGCGGGTCCATCCTCAACGAGTACTGGATTTTGTCTGCAGCCCACTGCTTCAGCTTGTGAGTGTCAGGGAGCAGGACCTGGGCTGCCTGCTGGGGTGGGCGATGTGGGGGCATCGTTAGAGTGGATGACCAGCTAGGACCTCTCAGAAATAGGTGAAATGTGGGAGAGCAGGGCTATGGCCATAGCTCTGTCCACTACAGCTCTGTCGCCAGCAAGGGGATTGTTCCCTGTGTCCATCTGCTCTCTGTGATTGTTGTTATTGTTAGTTGCCATGCAGTCAATTTGTACTCATAGTGACTCCATGTGTGCAGAGTAGAACTGCTCCATAGGGTTTTCAAGGCTGTGACCTTTTAGAAACAGATTGCCAGGCCTATCTTCTGAGGCACCTCTGGGTGGGCTCGAATTGCCAACATTTCAGCTAGTGGTCAAGTGCTTAACCTTCTGCACCAACCAGAGGCTCCTATTAGATAGGGATAAGAGACTGAGAGAAGCTTCTTGTGTACCTGTCCCACTGTGATGCAAGGGGCACGCATTTACAAATCCAGGCTGAGTGAACCAGGCTGCAGAACCAACTTCAGGCCTTACTGGGTGCTGAGCTGGTGGCGGGCTTCCCAGGTACAGAGGCCTGCAGACACTGGTGCCTTTGTTCTCTGTCCCACAGGAAATTGAATACCCACGGATTTGATTTGTACGTGGGTATCGTCAACCTTAACTTTGCAAGCAAACACACCCAGTGGTTTGAGGTGAATAAGGTGATCATTCACCCTACCTACCAGTTAAAGCACCCTGTTGGAGGCGACGTCGCTCTGGTGCAGCTGAAAACTCGCATTGAATTTTCTGACTCCGTGCTCCCAGTCTGCCTCGCATCTCCAGACATGACCTTTCAGAATGTGAGCTGCTGGGCTACAGGCTGGGGACTAGTCCGACCACGAGGTGAGTGAACAAATGAGGAGACTCAGTTTCTTTACTGGGGTTTGTGGAAGGGATGGCGGCGTCTTCTCCTCCACTGCAGTGAAGAGTGTTACGGCAGTCAAGGATACGCACACACGTGTTTGGGGACTGGAATTCCCATCCATCCGTCAACATATATTTGTCTGGCCATGTGAGTTTCTTTTGGTTTGTCCTGGACTGACTGGTGAATACAGAAAAGAAGTTATAGCTACTTATGAATGTGAAATATCAAAAACACAAATTTAAGAGCATGGTTTTCCTTCAGATCTTAAATTGAACTTAGAAAATGTTTTTATTCTATTTAAAAACCTGTTAATTATTATGGTTTCCTCCATAAGGCATTGTGCTTTCCTTTTAGGTTTCTACCTGAATACTTTAGAATTTTTATGGCTTTTAAGGAGAGATGCTCTTTAGTATTTGCTAAGTGGTCACAGCTACTGATTTTTGCACATAGATCTTGTATCCAGTCATGGGATAGAACTCGTTATTTCATAGTTTATCAATTGATCATTTTGACTTTTATAGAAAAAAAAATCATATTGTCTTCAGATGAAGATTGTTTTTATCACTTCCTTTCCTGTGTTGTATTTTTCATTTCTTTTTTATTGCATGGGTTGGGACCTCCAGGAGAAATGGTCCTAGATCTCCTTTTCCTGTTATTTATTTTAATGGAAATGATCCGAATGGTTCACTATTAAGTAGGTGGCCAGGCCTGGAGATTTCTCATTGATGTCTTACATCAGGTTAAGAAAGTTACCTTTTATATCTGGTTTAATTGATTTTCTTTAAAAAAATCATAAATCAGTATTGGTTGTATCAAAATACTTGGGGCAACTCCTGAGAAGATCGTATAGTTTTTCTCTTTTAACCTATTGATAACTTCGAGTTGTTAGAAAAACTCTGGATTTTTTGCCTTATTTCTTTAATAAACAGAAGGATTTAAAATTTTTACTTAGAATTTTTCCAACCGTGATCATAAATGAGATGAGTCTAGAATTTTTTTTTCCTTAGCTGCTCTTGTCTTTGGCAACAGCGTACCGATGGCTTTGTATGAGTTGAATAACCCTCCATCTATTCGTGTTCTCTGGAGTAGCTCCTATAAAATGGATATTAGCTACTTCTTGAAAATCTGATATGATTTCCATAAAACACTTTGATCTTGGTATCTTTTGTGGGTGTAAATGATTACCACTGCCTTAATTTCTATTGTGATTACTGATTCATTCCATTTTTGTATTTATTCTTAGGCCAATTTTGGTGGGTTGTATTTGTCTAGAAAATTGTCCATTGCATTCCAGGTTTTGAATAGAATAATGTATGTAATATTTTAATTCCTAATACTGTTATATTATTCTTGTCTCTTCGACCCGTCTTTATTCCTGATCATAGTTGTTAAAATTTGTCTATCCTATTATTGTCTTTTCATAAAACTTCCTGCTAGAGTTTTTTTGGTGAGATGGGAGGGACTTGATGGATTGTCCACTTTGTTTTGTGTTCATATAGCAATCTATTCATTTATTAATCCATTTATTTTTCTATAGTCTTTGAGTTTACTAAGCCAACTTTTTCCAGTGTTTTGAGTTGAAAGTTTAGGTCATGTAGCTTCAATTTTTTATATTTGTTCTATGAATGAATTTACAATTATAACTTTCCCAAAGACTCTTTTGGCCACATCACAGGCTTTGAATTGTAGTGTGTTTATTGTTCATTTCTCAAGACGTATGTGCTCACTATTTTGATATTCTCTTTAACCCAGTAAACCGAACCAAACCAAACTCGTTGCCCTCGAGTCAGTTCTGACTTACAGTGACACAGTAGTACTGAGAAATATTTTTTCCCTTAAATTCTACATTTATACAAATTTGGGGAATGGTCTCTTATTTTCCTGATATCTAATATTAGATGACTAGAATTTTAAAGCTCATAAAATCTTTTTTTTCCTCAGTAGTGTTTTTATTGTAGTAAAATAAACATAACATATCTTTTTAACTACTTTAAGTGTACAATTTTATGGCATTAAGTACGTTCACAATATCTATTTCTAGAACATTTTCACCTTCCTCAAATAGAAACTCTGTACCCACTAAGCAATAACTCCCCATTCCCTCCACGTCCCAGCCCCTGGTAACCACTATTATAATTTCTGACTCTATTTTAGATATTTCGTATAAGTGGGATCATACAATATTTGTCCTTTCGTTATCTAGCTTATTTCAATTAGCATAATGTTCTCAGGGTTCATCCGTGTTGTAGCATGTATGAGAATTTCATTCCTTTTTATGAGTGAATAATAGTCCATTGTATATCTTTACCACATTTTGTTTATCCATTCATCTGTTGATGTATCTACCTTTTGGTTATTGTGAATAATGCTTTTATGAACACTGGCATACAAGCATCTGTTTGAGTCTCTGTTTTCAATTCTTTTGGTATATATCTAAGAGTGGAATTGGTGGATCATATGGTAAGTCTATGCTTTTCTTTTTGAAGAACTGCCAAATTGTATTCTACAGCAGCTGTACCATTTTATACTCCCATGAGCAATGTGCAAAGAGTTCCATTTGTCCACATCCTTGCCAATACTTGGTATTTGTTTGTTTGTTTGTTTGTTTTTTTAAAAAGAGCCATCCTAGTAGGTGTGAAGTGGTACCTCTTTGTGCTTTTGATTTGCTTTTCCCTCATAACTAATGCTATGAGCGTCATTTGGTGTGCTTAATGGCTACTTCTATATTTTCTTTAGAGAAATACCTATTGACTAAGTCTTTTGCCCACTTTTCAGTTGGGTTGTTTAGTTTTTGAGAAAGTTGTAGGTGTTCTTTATATATTCTAGATATTAATTCCTTTTCAGACACATGATTTGCAAATATTTTCTCCTGTTGTGTGGGTTGTCTTATCACTCTCTTGATAGTGTCCTATGAATCACAAGTTTTTAGTTTTAATGAGCTCCAAATTATGTTTTTTTCTTTTGTTTCCTGTGCTTCTGATTGTCCTGTCTAAGACTTCACTCCCACATCCATTTTCTGTGATGTTTTCTTCTAAGGGTTTAATAGATTTAGCTCTTCAACTTAGGTCTCTGATTCATTTTAGTTGATTTTTTCACAGAGTGTAATGTAAAGGTCCAACTTCATTCTTTTGCATGTGGATATCCAGTTTTCCCAGCACCGTTTGTTCGAAGGACTGTACTTTGCTCATTGAATAGGCTTGGCACCCTTCACACACATCAATTGACTGACTATACATATACACACACGTATGGGGTTTTCAGTTTTATTCCATTGGTCTCCATGTCTCTCTTCATGCCAGTACCACACTTTTGATTACTGTACCTTTGTAGTAATAGTTGAAAGTGGGAAGCGTGACTCCTCCTACTCTGCTTTCTTTTTTCAACATTGTTTTGGCTATGCGGGCTCCTTGAAATTTCTTGTGAATTTTAAGATGGGTTTTTTCTATTTGTGCAAAAAATGCCATTGAAATTTTGATAGGTATTGCATTGCATCTGTATATCACTTTTGTGGTATTGTCATCTTAACGATATTAATTCTCCCAACCCATGAACATGGGATGTCTTTCCATTTATTTAGGTCTTCTTTAATTTCTTTCAGAAATATTCTGGAGTTCTCAGTGTATACCCTGGATACACTTATTCATCTTTGAATAAATTTATTCCTGAGTATTTTATTCTTTTTGATGCTATTGTAAATGCATTTGCTTTCTTAATTTTCTTTTCAGATTATTCATTGGTAGTGTGGAGTGTATAAAAATACAGCTGATTTTGTGTGTTGATTTTGTATCCTGCAATTTTTCTGAATTCATTTATTAGCTCTAATCATTTGTGGGTATGTGAATTCTTTAGGGTTTTCTACAAGTAAGGCCATTTCATCTTTGCGCAGATATAATTTCATCTCTTCCTTTCCAGTTTGAATGCCCTTCTTTCCTCTAATTGTTCCGGCTAGAAATTCTAATACACTGTTAAATAGAAGTCATGAAAGTGGCATCCTTGTCTTGTTACTGATCTTAGGGGAAAAGCTTTCTGTCTTCCACCGTTATGTGTGGTGTTAGTTGTGGGGTTTTTACACATGGCCTTTATCATGTTAGAGAAGGTCTCTTCTGTTCCTAGTTTGAGATTTTTTTGTTTGTTTGTTTTAAATCATCAAATGCCGTTGGATTTTTTCAAAAGCATTTTCTGCATCAACTGAGATGATCATATGGGTTTTTTTTTCCTTCGTCTGTTAATGTTGTGTATTGCATTGATTCATCTTCTTATGCTGAATCACTTTTGCATTCCTAGGATAAATTCCACTTGGTCATGGTGTATGATCATTTTAATATGTTGTCTAATTTGGCTTACTAGTATCTTGTTGACGATTCTTGCGTCTGTATTCGTAACTGATATTTGGTAGTTTGTGTTTTTCTAGGAATTTGTTCATTTCATCTAGGTTATCCAGTTCGTTTGTGTGTAACGGTTCATTGTATTCTCTGATAATTCTTTTTATTTCTGTAAAACCAATAGTAATGTTCCCACTTTCATTTCTGATTTTAGTCATTTGAATGTAAATGACTAAATTTAGTCCTATTTCCACGTATTTGTGAATTTTCCAGTTTTCCTTCTCATTGATTTCTTATTAATTCTGTTGTGATCAGAAAAGATACTTTGTCTGATTTCAGTCTTCTAAATTTATTAAAACTTGTTTTTTGGCCTAACATGTGGTCTATACTGGAGATGTTCCATGTACGCTCGAGAAGAATGTGTTCTACTGTCATTGGGTGCAGTGTTCGTATATGTCTCTTAGATCTAATTGGTTTATAATGTTCAAGTCTTCAATTTTTTTATCGATCATCTGTCTGGATTTTCTATCCATTATTGAAAGTGGAGTATTGACGTCTCTGATGATTATTTTAGAATCGTGTGTTGTTCTGTTCAGTTTTGTCAGTGTTTGCTTTGTATATTTTGTGGCTCTGTTGTTAGTTAATTTTCTGTGTCAACTTGGCTAGGCTGTGGTTCCCAGTTGTTTGACCAAACAGTAGTCTAGTTGCTGTTATGGAGTAGTTACATGCGATTAAATCAGATGGCTTAAGTAAAACTGATTACCTTATGTAATGTAATGTAATTACCTTACATCTAATGCAATGTGATGTAACTACTATCCATAATGTAATCAATAAGTTGAAGGCTTTAAAAGCAAAAAGGGAGTTTCCCTTTGGTGGGTTCTGCCTCTAAACTATAAATAGATATTACGGCAGAACTCTTGCCTCGCTTTTCCTGTCACCTGACCTATGGAGCTTGACACTCAAGTCTGCAAGAGTCTCCAGCCTGTCACCTGGCCTATGGATTTTGACTTTCCAGCCCTTCTACAGCTGTGTAAGACAATTCTGTGAAGTAAATCTCTTTTGCCATTTTGCGTTTTTATACTTTTTGTTTTTCTATTGAAATTCCCTATATATTGAATCATTTTCATTTAACTCTTTAAATGTAGTTTCCTTTAATCCCATAAACTTGCTTATAGTAGCTGTTTTTGAAGTCTTTGTGTGCTAAAACCAACATCTGGGCCCACACATAGTCTGTTTATATTCACTTTTTTCCACTGAATGTGGGTCACACTTTTCTGATTTTTACATTGATAATTTTGTTGTTGTTGGAAATTAAAGGTTAAATAATATATTGTAACAATGCTGGATTCTGGTTTTTGTCCTGAGAGTTCTGTTTTGATTTGCTTCCTTTTGTTTTTAGTAACCTCCCTGGACTTAATTTGCAGAATCGCTCTCTCCTACAGTTTGTAGCTGCTGGTGTCTATTTTGTTTTGTTTACAATTCTTATATTTATTTTTTTAGTCTTTCTTCCTAGGCGTCACACCTGTGTCTGTATAGTTAATTGGCCAGCCAATGATTTGGGCAGAAGTTGTGCTCAGACATCGCAAACCATTACGGCTTCCACTCTTTGCTGATAGATCTGTGTGTAGGTTGGGGGTACATTCAAAGCTCAGGCAGTTCTCAAGTCTGCTTCAGCCTTTACTGTCCACTGAGCCCTCTTGTGTCTTCCATGTGTATTCATTAAGTTTTCCAGTCAGAGTGGGGGTGAGTGGAGACTTACTTATCTCTTTTCTGCCCCTTTTATTTCCAGAGTCTTTGTTAAATTTCTGTCAGGGATACTGTTCATGCCAACCAGAGTCATATCCTCAGACCAACAATTCTGTGGACTTTCCCATTCCTTTCTAACAGAGCTTGCTACTTTCACTGACAGTGCAAGGGTGTGGATTGTAACCATCAATCCGATTCAGCTCTCCCTGTCTGGCAAAAGAATTGCTTAACGTTCAACCATTTCATGAGGTAGAGTATAATCAAGAACTGATGGTATTTGTCTTAGGCTGGGTTCTCTAGAGAAGCAAAACCAGTAAAGCATATAAATATACATAGAGAGAAATTTGTATCAAGGAAATGGCTCACACAGTTGTAAAGGCTGTAACATCCTAAGTCCGTGGGTCAGGAAAGAGGCTTCTTTTCCTTTGTGTAGCCACAGGGGCTGGCGAACCCAAGATTAGCAGGCCAGGGAGCAGGGTTGTTGCTCACAGGCTGTGAAGACCAACTAATCCCAAGATTGGCAGGCCAGACGGCTGGTAAACTGCTAGCTCAAGTCCCAAGAACCAGAGGTCAGATGGACAGGAGCCAGCTGTAGGATCCAGAACAAGCAAAAGCCCCCGAGACCTTGCCAGAATGTCCGCCCACACTCTATGCAGGACACACATCCAAGGAAACTCCCCTTCAACTAATTGGCTACTCACAGCAGATCCCATCATGGGGGTGATCACGTATCAAATCTCAACAGGGAAGTGATCACATTATACGACTGCCAAAACACTGCCAAAACAGCCCAGCCAAGTTGACATACAGTCTTAACCATCACAGTATCAAAGGAAGAAGTCTAGTCTGCACTGAAGACACTGGTGAAAAACAAGGCTCTATGAATTGATGGGGTAACAATTGAAATGTTTCAACAAACTGATGCAGTGCTAGAGGTGCTCACTGGTCTATGCCAAAAAATTTGGAAGACAGCTACATGGCCAGCCACCTAGAAGAGATCCATATTTGTGCCCATTCCAAAGAAAGGAAACAGAATGCGGAAATTATTGAACAATATTTTATTGATACCACAGGCAAGTAAAATTTTGTCGCAGATAATTTAAAGATGGTTCCAGCAGTACATTGACAGGGAACTGCCAGCAGTTCAAGCCAGATTCAGAAGAGGACGTGAAATGAGGGACAACAATGCTGATGTCAGATGGATCTTGACTGAAAGCAGAGAATACCAGAAAGATATTTTACCTGTGCTTTATATACTATACAAAGGCATTCGACTGTGTGGATCATAACAAATTATGGATAACGCTTCGAAGAATGGGCATTCCAGAATGCTTAATTGTGCTTATGAGGGACCTGTATGTAGACCAAGAGGCAGGCGTTCAAACCAAACAAAGGGATACCGCATGGTTTAAAGTCAGGAAAAGTGCGTCAGGGTCGTATCCTTTCACCATACTTATTCAATCTCTCTGCTGAACAAACAATCCGAGAAGCTGAACTATATGAAGAAGGACGTGGCTTCAGGATTGGTGGAAGACTCATTAACAACCTGTGATATGCAGATGACACAGGCTTTGTTGCTGAAAGTGAATAGGAGTTGAAGCATTTACTGATAAAGATCAGAGACGATAGTCTTCAGTATGAATTACATCTCAACATAAAGAACACAAAAATCCTCACAATTGTATCAGTAAGCAATATGCTAAATGGATAAAACATTGAAGTTATCAAGGATTTCATTTTGCTCGCATCCACAATCAATGCAGATGGAAACAGGAGTCAAGAAATCAAACAATGTATTGCATTGGGCCAATCTAATGCAAAAGACCTCTTTAAAGTATTAAAAAGCAACTGTGTCACTTTGAGAACTGAGGTGAGCCTGACCCAAGCCATGGTATTTTCAGTTGCCTCATATGCATGCAAAAGCTGGACAGTGAATAAGGAAGACTGAAGAAGAATTGCTGCCTTTGAATTACGGTGTTGGTGAAGAAGACTGAACATACCACGGACTGCCAGAAGAACTGTCTTGGAAGAAGTACAGCCAAAGTGCTCCTTGGAAGCTAGGATGGTGAGACTCTGTCTTACATACTTTGGACATGTTATCAGGAGGGACCAGTCCCTGGAGAAGGACACATGCTTGGTAAAGTAGAGGGTCAGCAAAACAGAGAAGGACCGTCAAAGAAATGGATTGACACAGTAGCTGCATCACAGCGGCTGCAACAATGGACTCAAACATAGCAACGATTGTGAGGATGGTTTCGGACGAGACAATGTTTTGTTCTGTTGTACATAAGGTCACTACGAGTTGGAACCAACTAGGTAAAGTTGGAACCACCTAACAACAACAACAACTCTCTGGCAGGAAAACTGATCACTTTCCCAGCCAGCACCACCAAGGTAAAGCCACATTCTGATTGAGCAGGGGCAGGGGATAGAGGGTTGGTAGCAGCTCCAGGAAAAAAGGTCACAGACTCCTGCCATGTTTACCAAAGTTCTACCACTTCTTCACAAATAAAGCCCTCTCAGTTTTTTCTAGGGCCCTGAATTTTTTTTTTTTTTTAAACAATTTTGTCCAGTTTCATGATTATTTTGGGGGGAGAACATTCACTGACCTCTTCACTCCACCCTAGTCAGAAGTCTTGTATCTAGATTTATTTCTAACTCATTATTTTGTGCTTTATGTTTGTTTCTTTTTTAAAAAAAAATGCTTTTACTCTTTGTCTTAATTTCTTTTTAATAGATTGGTTTTCTATATTAATTTTTCCCTCTAGAGATGTATGTTATGCATCCAATTTTTAATATTCTAGTGGCTCCCCTTAAATTTTTAATGTGCATATCTGAACATTCTGTTTTCCCATACAAAAAAAGGACTCCATGCCCTTCTATTTTATGTATTATTATTTATCCAGTATTTCCATTACACCTTGTTTTTATACAACCAAGATTAGTCATTGTATTATTGTTTATACAGGACATGCTTATTTGGCCATATCTACATGTTGTTTTTTTTTTTCACATGTTAGTCCAGTTTCTTTGCTTATCTTTCCTCCCAGAATTACACTTTCATTTAAATTTACTTTCCTTATTTTAAAGAATGTGCTTCAACTCTTAAACAACCAGTGGGTCAAAGACGAACTCACAAGGGAAATGAGAAAATACTATGGTATGAACGAAAACAAAAACACAGCATACCAAAACTATGGGGTTCAGCAAAAGCAGTGCTCAGAGGGAAATTTATACCTGTTAATGCCTACATTAAAAAAAGAAGAAAAGTCTCAAGTAAATAACTTTACAGCCTAAGGAACTAGAAAAAGAAGAAAAAAATAAACCCAAAAATAGCAGAAGGAAGGAAATAATACAGATTAGACCCATAAAATCCACTCATAACTGTAGAACTGCCCCACAGGGTTTCCAAGGCTGTAACCTTTACAGAAGTAGACTGCCATATCTTTCTCCCGCAAAGTGGCTGGTAGGTTTGAACTACTGACCTTTTGGTTAGCAACTGAGCACTTTAATACAGGTTAGAGTAGAAACAAATGAAATAGGGAATGGAAAAGCAATGGAGAAAAGCAGTGAAAAGCAAAAATTAGTACTTTCAAAAGATCAGCAAAATTGACAAACCTTTTGCTAGATTGACTAAGAAAAGAGAGAAGATGCAGATAATTATAATCAGAAATGAAAGTGGGGACATTACTGCCACCCTTACAGAAATACAAAGGATTGTAAGAGAATACCATGAAAAAATTGTATGCCAAAAAATTAGATAACCTACATGAAATGGACAAATTCCAAAAACGTATGACCAAAAGTGACTCAAGAAAAGATTGAGAATCTGAACAAAGCTAAAAGTAAAGAGGTTGAATCGGTAATCAAAAACCTCCAAGCAAATAAATGGACCAGATGGCTTTACTGGTAATTTCTACCACACATTTAAAGGAGAATTAACACCATTTCTTCCCAAATTCTTCAAAAAATAAAAGAGGCAGGAACACTTCCTAACTTGTTTTTTGAGGCCAGTATTACCCTGATAACAAAGCCAAAGACACCCCCAGAAAACTGTAGAACACTATCCCTTATAAATATAGATGCAAAAATCCTCAAAAAAATAATAGCAAACAGAATCCAACAGGATATTAAGAGGATTATACCTTATGACCAAGTAGAATTTATCCCAAGAATTCAAGGGTGGTTCAACATAAGAAAATCAATCAACACAATACACTAAATTAATAGAATGGGGAGATAAAAATCAATTATCTCAGCTGATGCAGAAAATGCATTTCACAAAATCCAACACCCTGTCATGATTAAAAAACAGACCAAACAAACTAAGAATAGAATGGAATTTTCTCAATATGATAAAGGGCATTTATGAAAAACTCACAAGTAATGTCAGGCTCAATAGTGAATAACTGAAAACTTTCCCCTTAAGATCAGGAACAAGACAGGATGCCTGCTTTCACCACTTTTATTAAACACAGTAACCCTATAAGACAGAATAGAACTGCCCCATAGGGTTTCCAAGGAGCGCCTGGTGGATTCGAACTGCTCACCTTTTGGTTAGCAGCCATAGCTCTTAACCATTGCGCCACCAGGGCTCAATTCAGCATAGTACCAAAAGTTTTATCCAGAGCAACTGATCAAAAACAATGGAAATAAAAGACATACAGAACAGAAAGAAAGAAAGAAAGAAAACTATCTCTTTTCTTAGATGGCATGATCCTATAAATAGAAAATGCAAAAGAATCCTCAAAAATACTGGAGCATATAAACAAATTGAGCAAAGTTGCAGGGCATAAGAGCAACACACAAAAGATTGTGTTTCTATACACTAAAAAAACGAAAAAACAGTGCTAGCAGCGAATAATCTGAAAAGAACATTAAGAGGAAATTTTATTTAAAATAGCATACAAAAGAATAAAACACCTAGAAATAAATTTATCTGGACAGGTGGAAGACTTGTACACTGCAAGCTCCAAAATACTGCTGAAAGAAATTAAAGAAGCCCTAAATAAATGGAAATATATCCTTTATGATGGTTTGGGAGAGTTAATATTGTTAAGATGGCAATACTACTAAAAGTGATCTACAAATGTAACATTGTACCTCTCAAAGTCCCAATGGCTTTTTCTGCAGAAATGGAAGAGCTGATCCTCAGTTTCATATGGAACTGCAAGGAGCCCTGGATAGCCAAAACAATATTGAAAAGAAAAAGTTGGAAGACTCAAGCTCCCTGATTTCAAAACTTATACAAAACTACAGTAAACAAAGTAGTGGAGTAAGATAGACATATAGACCAGTGGAATAGAATTGAGGCTCCAGAAATAAACCCAAATATCTGTGACATTTGGTTTTCAACAAAGGTGTCAAGGCCACTAAATGGAGACATAATAGTCTCTTCAACAAATGGTGCTGGGAGGCGGGGCCAAGATGGCAGAGTAGTCAGATGCTTCTGGTGAACCCTCTTACAGCAAAGACTGGAAAAAAAACAAGTGAAATGATTACATTTATGACAGGCTAGAAGGCCTGAACATCAAAGGCAAAGTTAGGAAATGAACTGAGTGGCAGGCGGAGGGAGAGACAGTTCAGAAGTGGAGAGGAGTTGCCAGATCTGAATTACCTGGATCCCTCAGGCACCATTCCCAGGAGCTGCTACAGTGGGCTGGTAGTAGCATTCGGCTGCAGTTTCCACAGTGAGAAGCAGCCAGCTGCACAGCCTACTCACACCTCCAGACCCAGAGAAAAACGGCGCTGTCGGCAAAAGCTAAGTACTTGCGTGTATTTTACCGCACCCCCTGCCCCCAAGCTGGCTTTAGTGGCTGTTGATTTCCCAGGGCCTGAGATAGGCCCTGTTGAGAGCCTGGAGCCATCCTCCTGGCCTTGGAGAAGGAATAAATTCACAACTAGGGAAAAAATAATTTGCCAACTCCACTAATCTGGGGAGCTCAGGACAGAAACGGCTCCTGTCCAGTCAAATGGTCTGTGGGCTTTGAATACCTTTCCCCTCTGCATGGACCTGTGTGGGCCTATTTCAGGAGAATAGGCCCTTGTTGGCAGACTGTAAATATTTCAGCTGTGTGGTGGAGAGGTGGGTGTTTGATGTTTGACACTGATTTGACTATTAAACGGGGTCCTCACCTACCTACATCAGAGACCTAAGGACTGGTGGCTCCACTCAGGTCACCCAGCCACCCGTGACAGGGGTACAAGGATAACTGGCACCTCCCAGTCCTTACAACCAAAAGTACTGGGTGCCCAAGGCCCATCTGCAGAACCCACCCACCTGTGCACTCTGGGGAACAGGGACATGCTTTCCTCACAGACACTTGGGGGATGGTTGTCAGCCCCCTGTCTCGTTTCAGAGTGTGACCCCCTCCAGCAACCAGATACCAGTACCCACACCAATCCCCCCGCCCCTCTAAGACTGTAGGACAGAGCCTGTACCACACACTTGATGACCAACTTCCTGGACACCTGAGCTGAAGCCATACAAGAAAAGTGAATGGACTCCTAGGCTCATATATCTGGTAACAGCTCTAGCCATCTGGTGACAGGGCTTTAGAGCTTCAAAGGTGAAATTAATCAAGCTAGCTCGCTCAATAAACCAATTTGGACATGTCAAAACAAAACAAAGCAAGAAGCTAGGGTATAGTAAGCAAACATAAATTGTACGATAACTTATAGGTGGCATGGAGACAATAGTCAATATAAAATCATATAAAGAAACAGACCATGATCACTTCAACAATCTCTTAAAACACAGAATCCAAGGATCTTCTGGATTAAGGGTGCCATCCTGGAATTACCAGATGCAGAATACAAAAAATTAATATACAGAATGCTTCAACACATCAGGAAGGAGACCAGACAATACGCAGAACAAGCCAAAGAACACACAGATAAAACAGTTGAAGAAATTAAAATGGTTGTCCAAGAACATAATGAAAAATTTAATAAGCTGCAAGAATCCATAGAGAGACAGCAATCAGAAATTCAGAAGATTAACAAAAAAATTACAGAATTAGACAACTCAATAGAAAGAGGAGCAGAATTGAGCAAGTGAAGGCAAAATTGGTGAACCTGAAGATAAAACACTTGGCACCAATATATTTGAAGAAAAATGAGATAAAGAATTGAAAAAAAAAATGAAGAAGACCTAAGAATCATGTGGGACTGTATCAAGAGAAATAACCTACGAGTAATTGGAGTACCAGAACAGGGAGGGATAACAGAAAATACAGAGAGAATTGTTGAAGATTTGCTGGCAGAAAACTTCCCTGATATTGTGAAAGATGAGAAGT
Organism: Elephas maximus indicus; assembly: GCF_024166365.1. Taxonomy (NCBI): domain Eukaryota; kingdom Metazoa; phylum Chordata; class Mammalia; order Proboscidea; family Elephantidae; genus Elephas; species Elephas maximus. Next base: position 232,907,842 of record NC_064820.1, on the reverse strand, counting down.
CAAACTCCACATGAGGTAGATGTTAAAAGAAAGTCACCAAGACATATTATAATCAAACTTGACAAAACCAAAGATAAAGAGAGAATTTTAAGAGCAGCTAGGGATAAACGAAAACTCACCTACAAAGGAGAGTCAATAAGAATAAGCTCGGACTTTCAGCAGAAACCATGGAGGCAAGAAGGCAGTGGGATGACTTACATAAAGTATTTAAGGAAAAAAAATGCCAGCCAAGAATCATATATCCAGCAAAACTGTCTCTCAAATATGAAGGCAAAATTAGGCATTTCCAGATAAACAGAAGTTTAGGGAATTTGTAAATACCAAACCAAAACTATAAGAAATACTAAAGGGAGTTCTCTGGTTAGAAAATCAATAATATCAGATATCAACCCAAGACTAGAACACTGGACAGAGCAATCAGATGTCAACCCACACAGGGAAGTCACAAAAATAAATCAAGATTAAAAAAACACCCAAAACAGGGAAACAGCAATGTCATTATGTAAAAGAAAACAACATTAAAACAATAAAGAGGGACTAAGAAATGTAGTCATAGATCTTTCATGTGGAGAGGAAGACAAGGTGATATGAAGAAACAAAAGTTAGGTTTAAACTTAGAAAAATAGGGGTAAATATTAAGGTAACCAAAAAGGAGACTAACAATCCTACTCATCAAAATAAAACCCAAGAAAAAAATAGAGACTCAGCAGAAACAAAATCAAATATAACGAATAAGAGGAAAACACAATATATAAAGATAAACTACTCAAGCACAAAAAATTAAGTGGGAACAAATGATGCTGGGAAAACGGATAACCGTGTAGAAAAGAATGACATTGGACCCTCTCCTTCACTCCACATACAAAAATACACTCGAAATAGATCAACAGCCTAAAATAAGAGCTAAAACAATAAAACTCTTAGAAAGAAAACATAGGAATAAATCTTTATGACATTGGATTTGGCAAGGGATTCTTAGACATGACATAAAAAGCATGGGCAATAAAAGAAAAAATGGATAAATTGGACTTTATCAAAAAAAAAATCTTGTGCATCAGAGAACATTATCAAGGATATGAAAAGACAACCTACAGAGTGGGAGAAAATATTTGGAAATCGTATGTCTGGTAAGGGTTTAATATCCAGAGTATATAAAGAACTGGAACAACTCAACAACAAAAAGACAAACAGTACAGTTTAAAAGTGTGACTAGAAACTCCTCCAAAGAAGATACACAAATGGCAAACAAGCACGTGAAGAGATGCTCAACCTCATTAGTCATTAGTGAAATGAAGTGAAAACTGCAGCGTAGTACCTCTTGACACCCACTAGTGTGGCCATTATTTTAATAACAAATGCTGGCAAGGATGTGGAGAAATTGGAACCCTTGTACGTACTACATGAAGGAAGCCAGACAAAAAAGGTCACAGATTGGATGATTCCGTATATTTGAACTATTCAGAATAGGCAAATTCATAGAAACAGAATGCAGACTGGCAGTTGCTTGGGCTGGCTGAGGGACAATGACCGTTTCATGGGTACAGAGTTTCCTTTTGTGGTGACAAAAATGTTTTGGAACTAGTTAGAGGTTAGCTGCACAACACTGTGAAATGTATTAAATGCCGCTGAATTGTACGCTTTAAAATGCTTAATTTTATGTTATGGGAATTTCACCTCAAAAAAATATGCTTCAAGAGTAGCATTTTCATAGTGAGTTCTCAGCTTTCACGTGAGAATGATTGTATTTTTCCTGCCTTTTACATTCTGAATTTTTGTTTGAGGTATAATTTACATACTGTAAAACCCACGAATATGAAGTGTACAGCTCAATTAATTTTTACATATGTATAGTCCTGTTTGGAGTCCCTGGGTGGTACAGATGGTTACAGCTGTTGGCTGCTAACCAAAGCTGGAGGTCCACATGTACCGAGAGGCTCCTCGGAAGAAGAAAGGCTTGGTGATCTAGTTCCAGAAATCAGCCACGGAAAACTGCAGAGCACAGGCCTGCTCAGACGTGCGTGCGGCTCAGACGTGCGTGCGGCTCAGACGTGCGTGCGGCTCAGACGTGCGTGCGGCTCAGACGTGCGTGCGGCTCAGACGTGCGTGCGGCTCAGACGTGCGTGCGGCTCAGACGTGCGTGCGGCTCAGACGTGCGTGCGGCTCAGACGTGCGTGCGGTCTCCAGGAGTTGGAATCAGCTCCATGGCAAGCGGCTTTTCTTATCCTCCTGTTTAATCACCACCCAGGGAAAGACAGAGGACGTTTCCCTCACCAGAGAAAATTTTCTCACTTCTCTTCTCAGTCAATAAGCCAAAAAACCAGTTGCCGCCAAGTTGATCCCAAATCTCGGTGACCCCACGTGTGTCAGAGCAGAACTGCACTCCATACGGTCCAATCACTGACTTTCAGAAGGAGATCACCAAGTCTTCCTTCTGAGGCACCTGTGGGCGGGCTCACACCTTCAACCTTTCAGTTAGCAGCCAAAGGTGTTAACCATTGCAGCACCCTGGGACCTCTGGGTGGGCTCACACCTTCAACCTTTCAGTTAGCAGCCAAAGGTGTTAACCATTGCAACACCCTGGGACCTTCTCAGTCAATAAGTGCCCCTTGCAAATATAATGAATTCTGCCATCCTTCATTAGCTTTGCCTGTCTTAAATGTCACACTAATTAAATCATAAAGCATGTATTCCTTTGTGCCTGGCTTCTTTCCCTCACCTGACTGCTTTTGAGATTTATCCAGATTGTTGCAGTATTAGTAATTCATCTTTTTTTTTCTTTTTTTGCCATGTACTATTCCATTGTATGAAAACATAGCAACATTTCTTTAATTCGTATTTCTGTTCACAGACATGTGGGTTGTCTCCAGTTTTTAGGTCTTGTAAATAAATCTGCAGCGTATATTGGGCACCAGTCTTTTTGTGAACAAACACACTCGTTTATCTTGGGTATAAAGTTGTAGTAGAATCATTGGCTATAGAGCAGGGGTAAGTTTAACATTTTAGAAACTGCCAAACAGATTTCCTAACTCATTATGCCATTTTACATTCCCATAAGCAGTGTGTGAGAGTACTAGGTGCTCCACATCCTTGGAAACATTGGGTATTGTCATTCTTTTTCATTTTAACCATATTGGACACTGTGTAGTGATACCTTATTGAAGTTTTATGATTTGTGGCAGTTCCTCATATATTCTGGACACATGTACTTTGTATAGTATTTACAGATATTTTCTACCAGACTGTGGCTTGCTTGTTATTTTTCTTAATAGTGTCTTTTAATGGGAAAATTTTTTTTAATTTTGATGAAGTCCAATTTATCAGTTCTTTTATATTTAGGGCTTTTTGTATCCTGTCTATGAAGATTTGCCTATTCTGACATCGTGAAGATAATTTTCTACACTTATCCTAGAAAGATTATGACTTCAGTTTTTAGGTATAGGCTTCATCACAAATTAGCTTTGGAATGTGATGTGAGGGAAAATCAAGGTTCTTTTTTTTTTTTTTTTTTCCATATCGCTATCCAGCTGCTCCAGCGCTGTTCGCCAAGAAGACTTTCCTTACCCCATCTAATTGCATTGGCACCTTTGTCAAACATTATATGATCAAATGATGTGGGTTTATTTCTGGACTTTCTGTTGTATTCCTTGCATCTCTTTATCTATCTTTGGCTGGTACAGTCCCTGGAGAAGGACATCATGCTTGGTGAAGTAGAGGGCCAGTGAAAAAAAGGAAGACCTTCCATGAGACAGATTGACACAGTGGCTGCAACAATGGACTCAAGCATAACAACGATGACGCAGGTCCAGGCAGTATTTGGTCCTGTTGTACACAGGGCTGCTATGAGTCGGAACCAGCTCAACGGCACCTAACAACAACAGCTGGTACAACACCACCTCAAATATCATAGCTTTATAATGAGCATCATGGTCTGATAGTACATGTCCTTCTAAGTTGTTTTTCTCTATAGGTTCATCAGAGGCATTCTGGGTCTTTTGAATTTACGTGTAAGTTTTAAAAACAACTCAACAAATTCTGCAAAAAGCCTGCTGAGATTTTGAATGATTCCTTGTTCTTCGTGGCTCTTGGCCCTATTCTCTAAGACATTCTTCCTTTCTGTTCCTCTTCTTGGCTATTAAAAGCAACTTCCGCATTTTGAACATCTCACTACCTTTTAGTCTAAACTGACAGCACTTTTGCAAGTAGAGGTCTTTAAACAATTTTCTGACATTTCTGTGTCTTGGCATCCATTCAGTGTGCTGAAAGCCACACCCACCCTTCTTTTTGAGCTATGTACTCTCAATTTAATCACCACCTCTTTGGGCATGTTAGACTGCTATGAGACAGCACCCTTAGAATTCCTAGAATCCTTTTTCTCCAGGTGAAAATATCTACTAGGAGCTTTAATTCTTTCAAGGTCTTAACAAGGAATCTGACAGCCACACCCTTGATTTGATCTTTATTCTGAGGCCAAGTCTTACAGTTGATTTTATCTTTGCCTCCGGTCTTTAATTTGCCTTGAGGATATTTTGCTAGATAGAAAGGCTTGAGAATGAAGACAGATTAATTTCCCAACCCATAAAACTCCAGGCACTCCATTACAGGCATTAGCAAACTATAGTTGACAGGTCAAATCCCACCCACTGCCTGTTTTTGTACACCTGTGAACTGAGGATGGATTTTACTTTTTTAAATCATTAATAGGAAATCAAAAGAAGAAGAACATTGGATGAAAATTGTATAAAATTCACATTTCAGGGTTCATAAATGAATTTTTTTTTAACACATCCATGATCATTCATTCACATATTGTCCTTGGCTGCTTTCATGCTACATCAGTAGAGTTGAGTTGTTGCAACAGAGACCATGTGGCCCACAAAGTCTAAAATCCTTACTACGTCGCTCTTTACAGAAAGTTTGCTGACCCTCTATTATGTTGTTGTTAGGTGCCATCTAGTCGGTTCCAATTCATAGTGACCCTATGTACAACAGAACGAAACACTGCCTGGTCTGCACCATCCTCACAATCGTTGTTATGCTTGAGCCCATTGTTGCAGCCACTGTGTCGATCCATCTCATTGAGGGTCTTCCTCTTTTTTTCTGGCCCTCTACTTTGCCAAGCATGATGTCCTTCTCCAGGGACTGATCCCTCCTGACAACATTTCCAAAGCATGTAAGACACAGTCTCACCATCCTTGCTTCCAGGGAGCATGCTGGTTGTACTTCTTCCAAGACAGATTTGTTCATTCTTTTGGCAGTCCATGGAACATTCGCTATACTTTGTCAACACCATAGTTCGAAGGCATCAATTCTTCTTCAGTCTTCCTTATTCAGTGTCCAGCTTTCACATGCATATGAGGTGATTGAAAACACCATGGCTTGGGTCAGGCACACCGTAGTCCTCAAGGTGACATCTTTGCTTTGCAACACTTTAAAGAGATCTCTTGTAGCCGATTTGCCCAATGCAATGCGTCTTTTGATTTCTTGACTTCTGCTTCCTTTGGTGTTGATTATGGATCCAAGTAAAATGAAATGCTCGACAACCCCAGTCTTTTCTCTCTTTATCATGATGTTGCTTATTGGTCCAGTTGTGAGGATTTTTATTTCCATACTGTTTCAGTTTCCATACTGAAGGCTGTGGTCTTTGATCTTCATCAGTAAGTGCTTCAAGTCCTCTTCACTTTCAGCAAGCAGGGTGGTGTCATCTGCATAATGCAGGTTGTTAATGAGTCTTCCTCCAATCCTGATGCCCTGTTCTTCTTCATATAGTCCAGCTTCTTGGATTATTTGCCCAGCGTACAGATTGAATAGATACGGTGAAAGGGTACAACCCTGACGCACGCCTTTCCTGATTTTAAACCATGCAGTATCCCCTTGTTCTGTTCAAATGACTGCCTCTTGATCCATGTACAGATTCCTCATCAGCACAATTAAGTATTCCGGAATTCCCATTCTCCGCAATCTTATCCATAATTTGTTATGATCCACACAATGGAATGCCTTTGCATAGTCAGTAAAACACAGGTGAGCATCTTTGTGGTATTCTCTGCTTTCAGCCAAGATCCATCTGACATCGGCAATGATAGCCCTCATTCCATGTCCTCGTCTAAATCTGGCTTGAATTTCTGGCAGTTCCCTGTCAATATACTGCTGCAGCACCTTTTGAATGATCTTCAGCAAAATTTTACTTGTGTGCGATATTAATGATATCGTTCAATAATTTGTGCATTTGTTTGGACCACTTTTCTTGGGAATAGGCATAAATATGGATCTCTTCCATTTGGTTGGCCAGGTAGCTGTCTTCTAAATTTCTTAGCGTAGACGAGTGAGCACTTCCAGTGCTGCATCTGTTCATTGAAACATCTCAGTTGGTGTTCTATCAATTCCTGGAGGCTTGTTTTTTACCAGTGCCTTTTTTTTTTTTTTTTTTTGGTGCAGCTTGGACTTCTTCCTTCAGTACCATCGGTTCCTGATCATATGTTACCTCCTGAAATGGTTTGAACATCAACCAATTCTTGTTGGTATAGTGACTCTGTATATTCCTTTCATCTTCTTTTGATGTTTCCTGCGTCTGATATTTTCCCTTTAGTCTCTATTATATACCCTCCAACTTTTCCTTCACTGATATATTTTTTTAATATATACCTTCTAACTTCTGTTTGAAAATTGGCTTATTCTTTTCTGAATTCATCTCTTTTTTTGTAGTACCAAGCAAACACTTGACTTTCTTAATTCTGCCTGTAAGTCATCTTGCCAAGTTTCTCAAGTTTATTAAATACATTTTATATCTTCTGAGTTACTATAGGTAACAGTTTTACCATTTCATAACACAGGTCCTCATTTTTCTAGCCTCCCATAACATTTTTATCTTCATTTTTCCAGATTCCGTAGTAACATTCCTCCCATCTACAAAAAATCTACCAGGTCCTAAAACCATTGCCACATATTTTATGTTATTTTTATGGAAGCCTCCAATTTCTAGGTACCAATTTCTGTTATCAATTATCCATTGCCACAATAATGCTTCATTACAATAAACTGTAAAACTCCACAGATACACGATACATGGTGAAAATATTGACATTGTCAAGCTCTTCATTTTACTTGGATTCACGGTCATTGCCCATGCAAGCAGCAGTCAAGAAATCAAACAACATATTGCATTCGGCTGAAAAAGACCTCTTTAAAGTATTAAAAGGCAAAGATGTCACTTTCAGGACTAAGGCGCACCTGACCCAAGTCACCTCATGCATGTGAAAGCTGGGCAACAAATAAGGAAGACCAAAGAAGAATTGATGCATTTGAATTACAGTGTTGGCGAAGAATATTGAATACACTGTGGACTGCCAGAAGAACCAATAAACCTGTCTTGGAAGAAGTACAGCCAGGGTGCTCCTTAGAAGTAAGGATGGCGAGACTTCGTCTCATGTACTTTGGACATGTTATCAGGAGGGACCAGTCCCTAGAGAAGGACAAGTAGAGGGTCAGGGAAAAAGAGGAAGACCCTCAACGAGATGGACTGACACAATGCCTGCAACGATGGGCTCAAACATAGCAATGATTGTGAGGATGGCATAGGACCAGGCAATTTTTCATTCTGTTATGCACAGTTGGAACTGACTCGTCAGCACCTAAAAATAGCAACATACAACAGTAGGTATTTATTTAGCTTCGTGAAGTTATGAGTTAGTGATATTAACTGCATGGTTCATCTGGTCTTCACTGAACTTGCTTCTATGTCTGGTGATCGTTTCTGTTGGCTGACTTGTGATAGACTTTCATTTTTACCCACATCTAGGAAATGATTAGCCAAAGGCCCAAATTCTGTTCACCTAGACTAGGACCGGGTTGCTGGGTGGTGTGTTTCAGGGCTTGGCTCCTAACCAAAAGTTTGGCCATTATAGCTATACCTGGGTCTTCTGGCCTGTTCTTTATTTTATCCTTCTGGGGCTTGGGATTCCAATTCCATTTCTGTTACATTGTTTGCTATTGTCCAATGCTTTTGGATGTTCTGCTGTGCTTTTCTCTCCTACTTTTTCTCTTTATGTTTCAATATGGTTAATTTCTTATGACTTATCTTCATATCCATTGATTCTTCCCTCACCTATGTCTCATCAAAGGAATTTTTCATCTCTGTTACTGTGTTTTTATTTTTAGCATTTCTATTTGATTCCCTTTTACAGTTTCCTTCTGTTTACTTATATTTCTCATTTGTTCATGCATATTGTCTCCTTAAACATATTAATTTCCTACAATTCCTTTAACATGTTAATCATAGTTATCTTAAATTCTCTGTCAGAAAAATTATCAACAAACTTCTAGCCAATGAAAAAATAATACATCACAATCTAGTGGGATTCATACCAGGCATGCAAGGATGGTTCAACATGAGAAAATCAATCAACATAATCCACCACATGTATAAAACAAAAGAATCTCATGATTATCTCAATCAATGCTGAAAGGGCATTTGATAAAGTCCAACACCCACTTCTGAAAAAAAAACTCTCAGCAAGATAGGAATAAAATGGAAATTCCTCAACATGAAAAAGGACGTTTATATAAAACCAACAGCCAAAGTTATTCTCAACTGAGAGAGACTAAAAGCATTCCCCTTGAGAACAGGAACCAGAAAAGAATGCCCTTTATCACTACTCTTCTTCCACACTGTGCTAGATGTGCTAGCTAGAGCAATAAGGCAAGGAAAAGAAATAAAGGGCAACTAAATTGGTAAGGAGGAATAGAATTATTCCTATTCACAGATGATATGATCCTATGCATAAAAAAAATAGAAGACCCCAAAGAATCCACAAGAAAGGTAGTGGAACTAATAGAAGATTCCAGCAAAGTAGCGGGTTACAAGATCAACATACAAAAATTAGTTAGATTCCTCTGCACCAACAAAGAGAACTTTGAAAAGGAAATCAGGAAATCAGTACCGTTTACGATAGCCCCCAAGAAGATAAAATACTTAGGAATAAATATAACCAGGGACATAAAAGACCTATACAAAGAAAACTACAAGAAACTACTGCAAGAAGCCAAAAGAGACCTACATAAATGGAAAAATATACCATGTTTATGGATAGGAAGAATCAACATTGTGAAAATGTCAGTACTACCTAAAGTAATCTACAGATATAATGTAATTCCGATCCAAATTCCAACAGCATTCTTTAATGAGATGGAAAAACTAATCCCCAACCTTATATTTATATGGAAAGGAAAGATGCTCTGGATAAGTAAAGCATTACTGAAGAAGAACAAACCGGGAGGCCTCACACTACCTGATCTCAGAACTTACTGTACAGCCAGGATAGTCAAAACAGCCTGGTACTGGTACAACCACAGATACATAGACCAATAGAACAGAATTGAGAACCCAGAGATAAATCCATCCACTTATGGACAGCTGATATTTGACAAAGGTCCAAAGTCCATTAAAGGGGGAAAAGACAGCCTCTTTAACAAATGGTGCTGGCAAAACTGGATGTCCATTTGTAAAAAATTGAAACAGGACCCATACCTCACACCATACACCATTTAACTTGTGATAACTGTTCCTGAAGAGTCAAAGCCTGGCCTGTGAGCCATGTGACCTACTTTAGCTCTTGCAGTGTAAGCATAAGGTTTTTAAGACCAATTTCTATATCCATCAGTGTAGATGAGGACATGCAGCAGTGACAAACAGCCACAAAATCTTGGAGGTTCATTCTTGCACACACTCTGTGTCATCCCACATACTCATTCAGGGATTCAGGGTGATGGGGATGTCATTTCAACATGAGTGCAACAGTGGGAACAGGATGGGTTGAAATGTATACTGACTCCTACAGCTTCGCTTAGGAAGTGTTATGTAATGTATTGTACCTGCATTTCACTGACCAAAGCAAATCACATGGCTATGCCTGACTTCTAAGTGCAAGGCAGGGTAGTGGTGTGGAGGAGAGTGACCAGAAGGAGAACCCCCAGAATGAGCTCATCTGCAGCATGAAGTGCTGTGCATGCGCGTCACCAAGGCTACTGTAAACTCCACTGAGTGTCACAGTTGGGATTTCTTTGTGTGGTCCTCACCCCTTCTTGGTTCACTAGGGAATGAACCCATAAGAAGAACCTTTCACTTGCCTTAAACTCCTTTCCCAACAGGTGAGCCATCAGTCACGTTGCAGGAGGCTAAGTTTGCTCTGATTTCAGCTGTCCTGTGTCAGATGCTCTATGGAACCCCGTTAGCCATTCAGCCAGACATGCTGTGTGCTGGGAACCTTGTAGATAAGAAGAGCGTCTGTGAGGTGAGCTCCACATTGGGGAGGGTGGCCTGGTTAGAAGTGAGATGTTGAAACAAATGGGTCTTCTGATGTTTTGATTGCTTTGAGCATGGGAACATGTCACCAGGAATCCAGCACAGATCACAGGGGTCCCAGAGGCCTGAGCCTTAAGGAGCTCAAGGTGCACATTTCCATGCGATGATCAGGCCAGGCAAGAGACTGCAGGTATGGAATGTGTGCAGACAAGGCAGAGGTCCCATTCAGGGTGCTTAGCATCCCATAGACCCCAGTGTGAGCCACACTAGGCCAGGACTCCATGTCTGTCCAGTTACTGTGGCCTGTTGCTTTTTGACCCCTGTGGACACAGGGACCTGCAGCTGTGGGCACACCTGCCCTGCCAGCGCCTCCTCCACCATTCACTCTTGCCTGGAACTGACAGCAGTGAATACTGCATGCCTGTAAGCCCCAGGAGCACTGGAGCCCATGTTTACAGCCAGTGAGATGGAGCTGTGTGATGGCAGGGGGAACTGCCCCCACCCCACTCCCCACCTCGTAGGATCTCTCACAGGCAGAGATAGCTGACACCTTGTGGATTGAGAGGCAGGGGCAGAAGATGGGCAGACCCAGCACTCTCAGTTCAGAGAAAACTCTTTTCTTTTTCCCCAGGGTGACTCTGGGGGCCCACTCGTCTGTGAAGTCAACCACACCTGGTGGCAAATTGGAATAGTGAGCTGGGGCCGTGGTTGCTCATACCCTATGTATCCTGGAGTTTATGCCAAAGTCTCTTATTTCTTTGAATGGATCCATTCTAAAATAGAGCAGACACCCCTGCCTCCTCAGCCAACCCCCAGCTTCTCCTCTGCTCTGGGAGTCAGTGCCAATATCCACATCATCACATTGTTCTACGTGTCGTTGTTGTGAAGGGCCCACTCGCCCTTCTCTGACCCTTCGTCTCTGCCACATGCCACATTCAGCCTACTCAAGTCGCTTCGTACTTTCTGCCAGTCCCTCTGCTGAGAGAGGGTGAGGCTCTGGATGCTGTGTTGGGAAAGGGATTGAGCAAAAGAAGAAAGAGTGAGAGGTCAAGGGCCACACCCAAGAAGTCAGAGGCCAGGTCTTACCAACATGAAGCATGGGGATGCCCAGGGATGAGGAAAGCACAAGGCTTTAGCTGAGTGTTAAGTGCATCTGAGACTTTGATAAGATTATTAAATATTTACAAAGCAAGCGTCCAGAATTCCTGTGTTTGTCTTTGTACTCCAGATCCAAGGTTTCTTTATACAGACAGCAAGTGTGTCTACGTACGTGGCCACCAAGACCACTGGAAAAGCAAATAGTACAGCCAGAAATGGGAAGAGGGCTCTGTACGCCTTGACACTCACAGCAGCCACAGGTGTGAGCAATATGCTGACTGCTCTCCATAGGCCAAGGCAGGCACCAGGCAGGCATTTCTCCTTCCCATTGAAAGGGTGAAAGAAGTACAAGCCAAACTGCAGCATCTCGAGAAAGAGTGATTATATAAACCCTGCATGTCTGAATCCACTTAATACTATCAGAGCCATGTCAGAGAAAAGCTCATGGTTCTAAATACTTAAACTTATAAATATAACATAATTTTCTAAATACCTAAGGACCCAACTTGAAAAAAATGGAAAATATGAACGGAGAGTAGGCACAAGAAAAGAACTAAAAAGATAAAAGGAGAAATTAATGATCCAAACATCAAGAAATACTAAAACTAATAATAGTTTAAAATTTTGTTTTTTGAAAAAAAAAAATGTACAAGTAGAAATAAAATCACTATCTAAAGAAATCAACATATAAAATGAGAAAAATACACAAAACAAGAAATGCCAAGGGGGAACTATGCTTTGAAACAGAGAAGATTTAGGAAATCATAAGACATATTGTTGAACTCTGTGCAAATAAATTTAATATGAAAAATATTACTTTTTAGGGAAAAAAAATTTACCCAAACTAACCCAGTTAAAAAAGTTAGATAGGTATAAATAGACCAAATTCCATAGAAGAAACAAAGAAATTTAAGGAAGAGTGCCCTCCTCCCAGTAAAAGCCCTTGGCTGAAGTAGTTTCCTTGGGAATTATACCAAACCTTTAAATACAGAATCGTCCCAGTACTACACAGACTTTTCCAGAGCATAGACAAAGGAAGAAAACTTCCAGATTCCCCCTGTGAAGCAAGTATATACAAATATATAAGTTTGATTTGACATTATACAGAAAAGATGAAAACAAACAGGAATATGAATTAAAAAATCCTAATAAAAAACAAGCAAAGAGAATTCATTATTTTAAAAAATAGTAAATTAAAAAAAATTTTAAAAACCAAGTAGGATTTACTCTAGTAATGCAAGGATGGTTAACTATTTAGGAAAATCATTAATGTAATTCACCATAATAATTGCTTTGCTAACAAGAGTGGTATTAAAAGGGTTTTGACATACTCAAAACCCATTTTCAAAAGAAAAAAAAATCAGATAAAAATCAATGGATAGTAAAATATATACCCCAAAGAGATGGATTGACACAGTGGCTGCAACAGTGGGCTCAAACATAGCAATGATTGTGAGAATGGTGCAGGCTCGGGCAGTGTTTCATTTTGTTGTACATAGGGTCGCTATGAGTCGGAACCTACTCAACGGTACCTAACAACGACAAATGTGTGTATGTATGTGTGCGTAATCAGTCTAAAAGCCATAGATACACCAGTTAGAAAATATAATGGAAGACATCAATTATAATAACAACAAGCTTTAAAATACCCTTGAAAAACAAAACAAAAACCAAAGAAAAAGTAGATTTGAACAAATGATAAAACAGCCTATATGTTTGGGTAGGATGATATAATTTTCTTTTTTTTTTCCTTCTGGAGCTACATAAGTTGATTTCAAAGATTATATCAAAATGTAGACAAGAATATCCATGAAAAAATGAAGTATGAAGGCCAATGAAATGACATAAATCATCTACGGATGGAGTACTGGAAAGACGTCTGTTTTCCAGCATGAATCTGTAAAGTCGGTGCAGTGCAAATCCGTAACCTCAGCAATATCAGGAGTGAAACAGATTTCCCTTTTCATTCACTACAGATTCACTCTAGATCCCGCAGCCATTAAAAGGATAATGTTGTTGGGTGCCGTCTAGTCAATTTGCTGACGGTTGGGGTGGCTGTGGCAATTTCTTAAAATAAGACAGCAATGAAGTTGGCAGCATCAATTGACCCTTCCATTCATGGAAGATTTCTCTGTAGCATGCAATGCTGTTTCATAGCATTTTACCCACAGTAGAACTTCTTTCAAAATTGGAGTCAATCCTCTCAAACTCTGCCTCTGCTTTATCAACTAAATTTATGTAATATTATAAATCCCTTGTCATTTCAACAGTGTTCATGGGATCTTCACCAGGAGTAGATTCCATCTCAAGAAACCATTTTCTTTGCTCATCCATAAGAAGCAATGCCTCATCTGCCAAAGTTTTATCTGAGATTGCAGGAGTTCAGCCACATCTTTAGGCTCCACTTCTATTTCTCTTGCTATTTCCACATTTGCTGTTATTTCCTTCACTGAAGCCTTCAACCCTGCGATGGTTAAGATTGTGTGTCAGCTTGGCTGGGCCATGGTTCTCAGTGTTTTGGCAGTCATATAACGTTCCACTGCCTAGCTCTTCCTGCTCAGCTTGGTGGGGCTTTTGCTTGTTATCGGTCCTGCAGCCGGCTCCTATTCACCTGACCTCCAATTCTTGGGACTTGAGCTAGCAGCTTGCCTGTCACTCTTGAGATTTGTCTGTCTTCACATTCTGTTACAGCCCTGCTCTTTGGCCTGCTAATCTTGGGTTCGTCAGCCCCTGAGGCTACATGAATCAGCAGAGTCTATAGCAGCCCTGCTTTTGGGCCTGCTGATCTTGGGTTCACCAGCCCCCACGGCTGTGTGAATCAGGAGACTCCTCTTTCTTACCCCCATGGACTTGAGATGCTACAGCCTCTAAAAACTGCATGAGCCATTTCCTTGATAAAAATCTGTCTCTCTCTGTGTATGTACACACATACATACACGTGCTTTACTGGTTTTGCTTCTCTAGAGATCCCAGCCTAAGACAAAACCCTCAAAGTAATCCATGCTCCTATTAATGTTCATATTTTGACCTTCTCTCAAAAATCACGAATGTTCTCAATGGGGTCTAGAATGGTGAATCCTTTCCAGAAGGTTTTCAGTTTACTTTGCCCAGATCCATCAGAGGAATCACTGTCTATGAAAGCTACAGCCTTGCAAAATGCGTTTCTTAAATAATAAGCCTGAAAGTTGAAATTACTCCTTGATCCACAGACTGCAGAATGGATGTTGTGTTAGCAGGCATGAAAACAATGTTAATCTCCTTGTACATCTCCATCAGAGCTCTTGGGTGACCAGGTGCGTTGTCAATGAACAGTAATAACATTGAAAGAAATCTTTTTTTTTTTTTCTGAGCAGTAGGTCTCAACAGTGGGCTTAAAATATTCAGTGAACCATGCTGTAAACAGATGTGCTGTCATCCAGGCTTTGTTGTTCCATTTATAGAGCCCAGGCAGAGTAGTTTTAACATAATTCTTAAAGGCCCTAGGGTTTTGGGAATGGTAAATGAGCATCGATTTGAACTTAAAGCCGCCAGCAGCATTAGCCCCCAACAAGAGAGTCAGCCTGTCCTTTGAAGCTTTGAAGCCAAGCGTTGACTTCTGTCCAGCTGTGAAGCTCCTAAATGGCATCTTCTTCCAGTACAAGGCGGTCCGTCTACAGTGAGAACCTGTGGTTGAGCGCAGCCCCTTCCTCAGTTGTCTCAGCTGGACCTTCTGGACGACTTGCTGCGGCTTCGACATCAGCACCTGCTGCCTCACCTCGTACTTTCATGTTACGGAGACGGCTTCTTTCCTTAAACCTCAGGAACCAACCTCTACTAGCCTCAAATTTTTCTTCTGCAGCTTCCTCACTTCTCTGTCTTCATAGAATTGAAGAGAGGGCCTTGCTCTGGATGAGGCTTTGGCTTAAGGGAATGTTATGGCTGGTTTGATCTTCTATCCAGACCCCTAAAACTTTCACCATATCAGCAATAAGGCTATTTCGCTTTCTTATCATTCGTGTGCTCACTGGAGTAGCTCTTTTAATTTCCTTCAAGAACTTTTCCTTTGCATTGATAAGTTGGCTAACTGTTTGGTGTAAGAGGCCTAGCTTTCAGCCTATCTTGGCTTTCAATATGCCTTCCTCACTAAGCTGAATCATTTCTAGCTTTTAAAGGTGGGAGATGTGCGGCTCTTCCTTTCACTGGAACACTTAGGAGCCATTGCAGGGCTATTAATTGACCTAATGTCAATATTGTCATGTGTCAGGGAATAGGCACGTCTGAGGAGAGGGGGAGACACAGGGGAATGGCCAGTTGGTGGAACAGTCAGAACACACACAATATTTATCAGTTAAGTTTGCTGTCTTATATGGGCGTTCTCAGTGCCACCCTAAAACAATTACAATAGTAACATCAAAGATCACTGATAACAGATAAAATAATGATGAAAAAGACTGAAATATTGTGGGTATTACCAAACATGATACAGAGACACGAAGTGAGCACATGTTGTTGGAAAAAATGACGCTGATAGACTTGCTCATCGCAGGGTTGCCGTGAACCTTTGATTTGTAAAAAACGCAGTATCTGCGAAATGCAATAAAGTGAAGTGTAATAAAAAGGTATGCCTGTATACAACATTATTCTAAATGGCTAAAATGATCTGAAGTAAGAATAAGGCATGAGGTATCACTCTAGCTGATTTCAAAACTTACAGTGTGCAAGACCATGTGATATTGGTGAACAGTTAGAGAGAAAAAATGAAAGAGACATGAGAGATGAGACAGAACGAAGAATCCAGACATAGCCCCATACACAGGTATGACCACCTGATTTTTGACAAAGGTACAAAAGCAATCCAGTGGAGGGAAAGTTTTTTCAACAGATGGTGCTTGAGCAATTGTATATCCACGGGCAACAAAATAGACCTAAGCCTTGCACCTTATAGAACAGTTAACTCAAAATGGATTTTAATGTAAAGTGTAAATCTATACAGCTTTTAAAAGAAAACATAGTAAAAAAATTGGGGGGACTTAAGGCTTGGTGAAGTGTTTTTCAGCATGACAACCAAACCATGATTCATAAAAGAAAAAAATCATAATAAATTGTAGTTTATCAAAAGTAGAAACTGGATTTTTGAAAGATCTTGTTTTGAAGATGAAAAGGCAAGCTATAGATTGGGAAAAAAATGTTTGCAAACACATACCATGGAATACTACTCAACAGTAAGAAATCTGACTATTGATATACACATGGATGAATCTAAAGGCATTATTATGCAGGGAAAAAACCCTCAAAAGATTACATACTGTATGACTCCATTTATATAACATTCTTGAAATGACAAAATTATACCGAGATGAAGAACAACCTAGTGGTTGTAGGTATACAAAAACATAAAATAATAGTGGCTTTTGAACCTGACAATGGACTGGAAGTACTTAAGAAAATGTTAGTGAAATGAAAGCCTGAGTGATTTGATGAGAATATTAGTAGAAGTCTAGTAGTTTTTGAATAGGCTGCCAGTGAGGGAATAAGGAGACATGATAAAAAAAAAAATTTTGGAAACTAGAAGGAGGAGCATCCTTGTTTGTAAGTGACAGAAGGTTTAACACTGTCACCTGTGGTAACATGGCAAGTAGACAAATATGCCTGATAAACTGGGTGATCTACCTAAGGATGTTCCCAGGCAAAGTGTTAGTGCCTCCTGGCTTATATTTGCAGTCTATAACTAAATACGAGAAAAGAAAAGAGAGACAAGCTAAAGCAAGGACTATAAATCAAAGGGAGCCAAGACTTGCTGGTTTTAAACATGCTCAGCCTCTCCAGGGGGCAAACAACCCAAAAATTAGAAAATGGCTTCCACACGAAGATCAAAGCCAGAGCACTGCTAGGGAAACATGACATAAAAATGAAACCAAGAGAGAGACTGTAAAATCTTTAAGACAGGAGACGTATTTTAGGGTGTCTGGGTAAGAAGCTTGAATGTCTTGTCAGCAGAAGCCAAAGTTAGAGAAGGAGTTATTTTGAAAAGATTTGTGGGCATGGCTTTGCCTAATTTATTGTTGTTGTTTGGCGCTGTCCAGCCAGTTTCAACTCATACCAATCCCCTGTACACCAGAATGAAATACTGCCTGGTCCTGCACCGTCCTCACAGTTGTTATGCTCGAGCCCATTGTTGCAGCCACTGTGTCAGTCCATCTCATTGAGGGTCTTCCTTTCTTTTGCTCACCCCCTACTTTATCAAGAATGATGTTCTTCTCCAAGGCCTGGTCCCTCCTGATAATATGCCCAAAGTAAGTGAGATAAAGTCTCACCATCCTCACTTCTAAGGAGCATTCTGGCTGTACTTCTTCCAAGACAGATTTGTTCCTTCTTCTGCCGGTCTATGGTCTATTCAGTATTTTTCACCAACATCACGATTCAAAGGTATCAGTTCTTCTTTGGTCTTCCTTACTCATTGTCCAGCTTTCACATACATATGGTGATTGAAAATACCATGGCTTGGGTCAGGTGTGCCTTAATCTTCAAAGTGACATCTTCACTTTAAAGAGGTCTTTTGCAACAATTTGCCTAATGGAATACATCGTTTGATTTCTTAACTGCTGCTTCCATGAGAGTTGATTGTGGATCTGAGTGAAATGAAATCCTTGACAACTTCAATATTTTTTTCCACTTACCATGATGTTGCTTAATGGTCCAGTTGTAAGGATTTTGTTTTCTTTGTGTTGAGGTGTGATCCATACTTCAGGCGTAGTCTTCATCTGTAACTATTTCAAGTCCTCTTCACTTTCAGCAAGCAGTGTTGTGTCATCTGCATAGCGAAGGTTGTTAATGAGTCTTCCTCCAATCCTGATGCCACATTCTTCATATAGTCCGGGTCCTGGGATTATTTGCTCAGCATACGGATTGAGTAAGTATGGTGAAAGGATACATCCCTGATGCACACCTTTTCAGATTCTAAACCACACAGTAGCCTCTTGTTCTTTTGGAACAACTGCTTCCTAGTCTATGTACAGGTTCCACATGAGCACAATTAAATGTCCTGGAATTCCCATTCCACAATGTTATCCAGAATTTGTTATGATCCACACATTTGAATGCCTTTGCGTAGTCTATAAAACAGAGATAAACATCTTTCTGGTATTCTCTGCTCTCAGCCAAAATTCCTTCCATCTTCTGTTAATGCTTCCCGTGTTGTTCAGTATTTTGCCCGTAGAATCCTTCAATATTGCAACTCAAGGCTTGAGTTTTTTCTCTGATTCTTTCAGCTTAAGAAATGCTGAGCGTGTTCTCCTCTTTTGGTTTTCTAACTTCAGGTCTTTGCACATGTCATTATAATATTTTATCTTCTTGAGCCGCCCTTTGAAATCTTCTGTTCGGCTCTGACTTCATCATTTCTTCCTTTCTCTTTAGCTGTTCTACATTCAAGAGCAAGTTTCAGAGTCTCTTCTGACATCCACTTTGGTCTTTTCTTTCTTTCCTGTCTTTTTAATGAAATTTTGCTTTCTTCATGTGTGATATCCTTCATGTCATCCCTCTACTCATCTGGTCTTCAGTCATTAGTGTTCAGTGCATCAAATCTGTTTTTAGATGGTCTCTAAACTCAAGTGGTATATATTCAAAGGCATACTTTGGGTCTCATGGACATGTTTTAATTTTCTTGAGCTTTAACTTGTGAACAATTGATGAACTGTTCCACGGTTGGTCCCTGATCTTGTTCTTACTGATGATATTGAGCTTCCCCATTGTCTTTTTCCGAAGGTGAAGTCAATTTGATTACTGTGTATTCCATTGGTGAGGTCCACATATGTAGTCATTGTTCATGTTGTTGAAAAAAGTATTTCTGATGAATAAGTTGGTCATGCTCTCTCCAGTGTTTTTTCTATCACCAAAGTCATATTTTCCAACTACTGATTCTTCTTTTTTTCCAACTTTTGAATTCCAATCACCAGTAATTATCAATGTATTGCGACTGCATCCTTGATAAATTTCATACTGCAGAAGTTGGTAAGAAAAATCTTCAGTTTCTTCATCTTTGGCATTAGTGGTTAGTGCATAAATTTGAATAATAAATTATTAACTGGTCTTTTTTGTAGGCATATGGATATTATCCTATCACTGACAGCATTGTATTTCTGGATAGATCTTGAAATATTCTTTTTGACTATGAATATGACACTGTTCCTCTTCAATTTGTCATTCCTGGCATAGTAGACCATATGATTGTCCAATTCCAAATAGCCAGTACCAGTACATTTCAGCTCACTAATGCCTAGGATATCGATCTTCAAGCATTCCATTTAATTTTTGACAGCTCCTAATTTTCCTTGATTCATTCTTTGTATATTCCATGTTCTGATTACTAATGGATGTTTACAGCTATTTCTTCTCATTTTGAGTCATGCCACATCAGCAAATGAAGGTCCCAAAAGCTTTACTCTGTCTACATCATTAAGATCAACTCTACTTTGAGGAAGCAGCTCTTCCCAGTCATGTTTTGAGCACCTTCCAATATGAGGGTTTCATCTTCTAGCACTCTATCAGTGTTCTACAGCTATCCATAAGGTTTTCACTGGTTAGTTTTTTTTTTTTTTTTTTTTGAAGTAGATCGGCAGGCCCTTCTTCTTGGTCCAATGTAGTGGACCTCAGTAACGTTCACAGGATGACCACATAGAAATCTTCTTACACAGAAATATTCAAAGAGAAAGAAGATTTACACTACCTGATTTCAAATTTTAGTATAGTGATACTGTAATTAAGATATGGTAATTACATAAGGATAGATAGATAAATTGGATGAATGAATGAATAATAAATGGAACAGAGTAGGGGGTCTATAAATATACCCAGGTTTTTAGGAAATTGATTCAATGGAGGAAAAGAAAATTCTTTTCAACAAATAGTGCTTGAACAACTGGATATGAATATGAAAAAAAAACTTAACTTCAAACCATACACAAAAATTTATTTAGGATGGATCATAGGCCAAAATTTAAAAGAAAAACTATAAAGCTTATAGATAAGAAATTAGAGAACATTTTCACAACCTTCAGATAGACAGTAATGTTTTAGACAGTATCCAAAGTCCTAACCATAAAAAAAACAATAAATTCTATGTCATCACAGCTTAAAACTTCTTAAAGACATCCTTAAGAAAATTTAAGTCAATTGATAGACTGGAAGGACATATTCTCTAACATGCATCAGATAAACTACTTGTTTTCAGAATGTGTAGAGAGCTCCTAAGGTCAATAATAACACCACAAAGGCCACAAAGGGGCACAAGACTTGGACAGACATTTCACAATAGAAAATGTATGAAAGCTAAGTAAACCCACAAGCAGTTGCTGTCAAGGCAGTTCAGACTCACGGTGATCCCGTGTGGATCAGAACAGAACTGTTCTCCACAGAGTTTTCAGTCGCCGATTTTCCAGAAGTAGATTGCCAGGCCTTTTTTCTGAGGTGCCTCTGGGTGGACTCAAACCACCAAGCTTTTGGTTAGCGGCTGAACGTTTAACCATTTGCATCACCCAGGGACTCCACAAGCTAAATAAGCACAGAAAAAACTTCTCAAAAGAAAATAAAAACAAGATTGTGTGGGTAAATCTGTCATAGACATCTGTCGGGCATGTAAAATGATACAAACATTTACCCTCTGATTTAGCAATTTCACTTCCAGGAGTCACCCAAGAGAAATGAATGCATATTCACAAAAAACTGATAAGAAAATGGAATCCTATTTCAGGGCTCCTTTTATATGTGTGTGAGGCTGAGAAAGGGACACCATCTCATAAATTGAGGGCAAGGAGGCACCATCTCATTTACACCATCATGTGTCCAAAAGTGCTATCATGTTTCCATGACATACTGGGCTGAGAGGGCTCAAAGAGGAGTGTCTGATATGGTGATCTATCCAGGACTGGGGCACCTTCAGCTTTCCAGATCGCTAGAGGCACCTTAATAGACTAGGAGCAGCCATCCTGTGCTAAAGACTCCTGGGCTATAGGCCAAGGGTGACTTCATGTGTCTGGACTTCAGGAGTCGCCTTCATGTGCCCAGGGCTTTGGGTGCTGTGACGTGCCCAAGGCTTTCTACAGGTTGAGGGGGGCAGCACATGCTAGGGGATGCTGTCAGGAGTCTGAGACTCCAGAAGGCACCATTATGTGTTGAAGAGCTTTCATATACCAGGGCTCTGGAGGCAGCCTGTAGCCATGGGGTGGCACCACCCAAGCCTCACGGCCACCTCATTATCCCACCTCAGAGCTGGACCTGGAGTCTCATGGCCTTCGGTCCTAAGCCACCACACTTTGTTATTTTGTGACAAAGAAGAAATCACAGGAAAAGTTAAAATCTACTTTAAACTGAAAAATTATGTAATATTAAAACTTGTCAGATGCAGGTGAAGCAGTGCTTAAAGGGAATTTTATAACAATAAATAAGTAGAAAAAGGGAAAGATTGAAAATCAGTTGGTCTAAACTTCCATCCATTTCAAGACGCCAGAGGAAAAAAACCCCGCAAATTGAACCTCCAGAAAGTTGGAAAAAGAGAAATAACAAAGTTAATCACAGAAAGCAATGACATAGAAAGTACATGTACAATGCAGAAAATCAACAAATCCAGACATGAAGCTCTTTGAAAATGATTAAAACATTGATAAACCTATAACAAGACTGATTAAGGAAGACAGCACGCATACACACAAATTATCAATATAGGAATTTAAAAGGAGAGATTACCATAAAAATGTCATAAGAGGATATTATGAAAAACTTTATGCCAATAGATTTGACAATTTAGATGAAATGGCAAAATTCCTTGAGAAATACGACTGAATAAAACAAGAGGGAATAGAAAATCTGAATAATCCTATATTTGAGAAAGAAATTGAAACCACAATTAAAACCCTTCCCCGAGAGAAAACAGTTTTAGACAGTTTCCCTGATTCTTCTAAATATTTAGGATGACGTAATATCAAATTACTCAAATTCTTTTAAGGGACAGAGAAAGATGAAACACTTCTCAACTATTTAGACGAAAGCCAGAATAACATTATACCAAAGTCTTATAAAGCCGTTACAAGGAAGTAAAATTACAGGCCAACTCACATAAGATATACACAGATCAAGTACAAAAATGGTAATATATCACAAGCAATTGGGCTTATTCCAGGAATGCATTTTTGGCTTAACATCTAAAAATCAATCAATTAAACACTACATTTTACCATGTTAACAATGTAAAAGATGAAAATCATAAAATCACTTTAATGGATGTGGAAAAAGCATTTGATAAAATTTAATTCATAATAAAAATTTTTAGTAAATTAAAAATTGGAGTAAATTTTCTTAACCTAATAAAGTGTATCTACAAAAAAATCTACCACCTGATTAATGGTGAATTATTAAATGCTTTTCCCCAGAGATTGGCCCTAAGTTCATTCGATGGGAAAGAAGAGGCCTCATCAATTAATGGTGTTAGGAAAACTGGATTTCCACATGCAGAAGAATGAAGCAGGATCCATAGCTCACACCATATATAAAAAACAATTCGAAATGGATCTAGTACCTAAATTTGAGAACTAAGACCATAAAATTCTTAGAATAAAGCATAGGGTTATGACTACAGGACATAGCTTTTAACAATGGATTATCAAATATGACAGCAAAAACATAAACAGCATAAAAAAAATGAGACCTCATAAAAAATACATTTGTTCATCAAAGGACTTTATCATATATGTGAAGAGACAACCTACAGATTGGGAGAGAATTTTTGGAAACCATACATCTGATAAGGTTCTGTCTTAGACTGAGTTCTCTAGAAAAGCAAAACCAGTAAACAGTATAAATATATATAAAGAGAGAAAGAGATATCAAGGAAATGGCTTATGCAGTTGTAGAGGCTGAAATATAGGTCAGGCTGGAGGCTTCTTCTGATTCACCTAGTCACAGGGGCTGGCAAACCCAAGATCAGCATGTCATACATAAGGGCTCTTACTCACAGGCTGCGAAGACTGACGAATCCCAAGATTGGCAGGCAAGACAGCAGGTGAGCTGCTAGCTCAAGTCCCAAGAACCGGAGATCAGACAAACAGGAGCCAGCTGCAGGATCCAGAGCAAGCAAAAACCCACAAGGCTGCCAGAAAGTTCACTTATATTTGATGCAGTCCACACCCCCGAGAAATCTCCCTTTCAGCTGATTGGCTACTCACAGCAGACCCCGTCATGGAGATGAATACATTATGTCAAATGTCGTCATGGAGGTGATCACATATCAGATCTCATGATGGAAGTGATTATATCATCATACAACTGCCAAACTACACGATAACTGCCAAACCACTGAAAATCAGGACCCAGACAAGTTGACACACAACCTTAACGGTCACTTGTCAACCTGGTACCTGTATACACCTTAAACCATACGTAATCTCTGGATAAAGACAATTATGAGGTCGTACTTGCTCCTAACGTGATAAAACGAACACACATACAGCCAAATATGCACTAGCCCTGTTTACGTTTTATATTTTATAAGTGAAGAAAACAAAATACTTGATTCACAAATACAAGGCAGAAATATTCATAACAATTACATTCCTCATTTTTGCAACTAGTCACATGATCATAACTGGTATTTAGAACTACCATCTTCCATTTCGTATTCCCTTTGCCCTCAGCAAACACCTCAGCTGGTAGTGGCTCTTTGCTTGGTGGGGTGACCCAAACCTTGATTCCTGAACAGTCTGGGCCATTAGTAGTCATATCAGAATTGAGTTGTAGTTTTTCATTGACTTTAATCAAAGGGCATGGTAGCATTAAGAGATGCCCTGAGGGATCTCCTGCATTCCAGACATACTCTTCTTTACCTCCATATGTAATATCAGTCTGATTTCTTCTTGTTAATCAGGATGAATCACCCCAGCCAATATGGTAACTCCCTTCCTTGTTGATCCAGAGGCATAAGGAGCCCAAAGTGGCCAGGTAGCATTCTTAACTTCCAGTTCAATGGAATCAGTGATGTGTCTCCACGTGGGTGCATTTCGCCTTTTGGAACTAAGATCTCTAGACCCACAGAGCCTAAGGTCGCAGGCACAGGCAGCAAAAATTTTGTGAGTGGGCCACTATAGTGAATGCTGCCACTCCCATTTCCACTCCTTGATTCCTAGACCCATGAATCCTGGCTATGGAAGAAAGAGCACTATATATTAGATGCTAGTTCAGAGCATATACAGACTCCTAGAGAACATTGCCCCAACCCTGCAAGGTATTGCCACCTAGCTGGCACCATAATTGTGTCTTTATTTTTTTTAATAATTTTTATTGTGGTTTAAGTGAAAGTTTACGAGTCAAGTCAGTCTGTCACATATAAGCTTATATACACCTTACTCCATACTTCCACTTACTCTCCCCCTAATGAGTCAGCCCGCTCCCTCCTTCCAGTCTCTCCTTTTGTGATGGTTTTGCCAGTTTCTAATCCTCTCTACCCTCCCATGTCCCCTCCAGACAGGAGACGCCAACACAGTCCCAAGTGTCCACCTGATACAAGTAGCTCACTCTTCATCAGCATCTCTCTCCAACCCATTGTCCAGTCCCTTCCATGTCTGATGAGTTGTCTTCGGGAATGGTTCTTGTCCTGGGCCAACAGAAGGTTTGGGGACCACGACCGCCAGGATTCTTCTAGTCTCAGTCAGACCATTAAGTCTGGTCTTTTTATGAGAATTTGGGGTCTGCATCCCACTGATCTCCTGCTCCCTCAGGGGGTTCTCTGTTGTGCTTCCTGTCAGGGCAGTCATCGGTTGTGGCCGGGCACCATCTAGTTCTTCTGGTCTCAGGATGATGTAAGTCTCTGGTTCATGTGGCCCTTTCTGTCTCTTGGGCTCATAGTTATCCTGTGACCTTGGTGTTCTTCATTCTCCTTTGCTCCAGGTGGGTTGAGACCAATTGATGCATCTTAGATGGCCGCTTGTTAGCATTTAAGACCCCAGATGCCACACTTCAAAGTGGGATGCAGAATGTTTTCATAATAGAATTATTTTGCCAATTGACTTAGAAGTCCCCTTAAGCCATAGTCCCCAAACCCCACCCTTGCTCCGCTGACCTTTGAAGCATTCAGTTTATCCCGAAAACTTCTTTGGTTTTGGTCCAGTCCAGTTGAGCTGACCTTCCCTGTATTGAGTATTGTCCTTCCCTTCATCTAAAGTACTTCTTATCTACTAACTAATCAGTAAATAACCCTCTCTCACCCTCCCTCCCTCCCCGCCTCGTAACCACAAAAGTATGTGTTCTTCTCAGTTTATACTATTTCTCAAGATCTTATAATAGTGGTCTTATACAATATTTGTCCTTTTGTATCTGACTAATTTCACGCAGCATAATGCCTTCCAGGTTTCTCCATGTTATGATATGTTTCACACATTCGTCACTGTTCTTTATCGATGCGTAGTATTCCGTTCTGTGAATATACCACAATTTATTTAACCATTCATCCGTTGATGGACACCTTGGTTGCTTCCGGTTTTTTGCTATTGTAAACAGTGCTGCAATAAACATGGGTGTGCATATATCTGTTCATGTAAAGGCTCTTATATCTCTAAGGTATATTCCGAGGAGTGGGATTTCTGGGTTGTATGGTAGTTCTATCTCTAAGTTTTTAAGAAAACGCCAGATAGATTTCCAAAGTGGTTGTGCCATTTTACATTCCCACCAGCAGTGTATAAGAGTTCCAATCTCTCCGCAGCCTCTCCAACATTTATTATTTTGTGTTTTTTGGATTAATGCCGGCCTTGTTGGAGTGAGATGGAATCTCATTGTAGTTTTAATTTGCATTTCTGTAATGGCTAATGATTGAGAGCATTTTCTCATGTATCTGTTAGCTGTCTGAATATCTTCTTCAGTGAAGTGCGGGTTCATATCCTTTGCCCACTTCTTCATTGGGTTGTTTCTCTCTTTGTGGTTGAGTTTTAACAGAATCATATAGATTTTAGAGATCAGGTGCTGGTCAGAGATGTCATAGCTGAAAAGTTTTTCCCAGTCTGTAGGTGGTCTTTTTACTCTTTTGGTGAAGTCTTTAGATGAGCATAGGTGTTTGATTTTTAGGAGCTCCCAGATATCTGGTTTCTCTTCGTCATTTTTGGTAATGTTTTGTATTCCATTTATGCCTTGTATTAGGGCTCCTAACATTTTCCCTATTTTTTATTCCATGATCTTTATCGCTTTAGTCTTTATGTTTAGGTCTTTGATCCACTTGGAGTTAGCTTTTGTGCATAGTGTGAGGTATGGGTCCTGTTTCATTTTTTGCAAATGGATATCCAGGTATGCCAGCACCATTTGTTAAAAAGACTTATCTTTTCCCCAGTTAACTGACACTGGGCCTTTGTCAAATATCAGCTGCTCACATGTGGATGGATTTATATGGGTTCTCAATTCTGTTCCACTGGTCTATGTGCCTGTTGTTGTACCAGTACCAGGCTGTTTTGACTACTGTGGCTGTATAATAGGTTCTAAAATCAGGTAGAGGGAGGCCTCCCACTTTCTTCTTCTTTTTCAGTAATGCTTTACTTATCCGGGGCTTCTTTCCCTTCCATATGAAGTTGGTGATTTGTTTCTCCATCACTTTAAAAAATGTCATTGGAATTTGGATCAGAAGTGCATTGTATGTATAGGTGGTTTTTGGTAGAATAGACATTTTTACTATGTTAAGTCTTCCTGTCCATGAGCAAGGTATGTTTTTCCACTTATGTAGGTCCCTTTTAGTTTCTTGCACTACTACTTTGTAGTTTTCTTTGTATAGGTCTTTTACACCTTTGGTAAGATTTATTCCTAAGTATTTTATCTTCTTGGGGGCTACTGTGAATGGTATTGATTTGGTTATTTCCTCTTCGGTGTTCTTTTTGTTGATGTAGAGGAATCCAAGTGATTTTTGTATGTTTATCTTATACCTGAGACTCTGCCAAACTCTTCTATTAGTTTCAGTAGTTTTCTGGAGGATTCCTTAGGGTTTTCTGTGTATAACATCATGTCATCTCCAAATAGAGATAATTTTACTTCCTCCTTGCCAATCTAGAAAAAAAAAAAAATTAGATGCCCTTTATTTCTTTGTCTAGCCTAATTGCTCTGGCTAGGATCTCCAGCACAATGTTGAATAAGAGCGGTGGTAAAGGGCATCCTTGTCTGGTTCCCGTTCTCAAGGGAAATGCTTTCAGGCTCTCTCCATTTAGGGTGATGTTGGCTGTTGTTGGCTTTGTATAGATGCCCTTTATTATGTTGAGGAATTTTCCTTCAATTCCTATTTTGCCCAGAGTTTTTATCATGAATGGGTGTTGGACTTTGTCAAATGCCTTTTCTGCATCAATTGATAAGATCATGTGGTTTTTGTCTTTTGTTTTATTTATATGGTGGATTACATTAATGGTTTTTCTAATATTAAACCAGCCTTGCATACCTGGTATAAATCCCACTTGGTCGTGGTGGATTATTTTTTTGATATGTTGTTGAATTCTATTGGCTAGAATTTTGTTGAGGATTTTTGCATCTATGTTCATGAGGGATATAGGTCTGTAATTTTCTTGTGGTGTCTTTACCTGGTTTTGGTATCAGGGATATGGTGGCTTCATAGAATGAGTTAGGTAGTATTCCATCATTTTCTATGCTTTGAAATACCGTTAGTAGTAGTGGTGTTAACTGTTCTCTGAAAGTTTGGTAGAACTCTGCAGTGAAGCTGTCCGGGCCAGGGCTTTTTTTTGTTGGGAGTTTTTTGATTACCTTTTCAATCTCTTTTTTTTGTTATGGGTCTATTTAGTTGTTCTACTTCTGATTGTGTTAGTTTAGGTAGGTAGTGTTTTTCCAGGAATTCATCCATTTCTTCTAGGTTTGGAAATTTGTTAGAGTACAATTTTTCGTAATAATCTGATATGATTCTTTTAATTTCAGTTGGGTCTGTTGTGATGTGGCCCATCTCATTTCTTATTCGGGTTATTTGTTTCCTTTCCTGTATTTCTTTAGTCAGTCTAGCCAATGGTTTATCAATTTTGTTAATTTTTTCAAAGAACCAGCTTTTGGCTTTGTTAAATCTTTCAATTTTTTTTCTGTTCTGTAATTCATTTAGTTCAGCTCTAATTTTTATTATTTGTTTTCTTCTGGTGCCTGATGGATTCTTTTGTTGCTCACTTTCTATTTGTTCAAGTTGTCGGGACAGTTCTCTGATTTGGGCTCTTTCTTCTTTATGTATGTGTGCATTTATTGATATAAATTGACCTTTGAGCACTGCTTTTGCTGCGTACCAGAGGTTTTGATAGGAAGTGTTTTCATTCTCATTGCATGAATTTCTTTATTCCCTCCTTAATGTCTTCTATAACCTAGTGTTTTTTGAGCAGGATATTGTTCAGTTTCCAAGTATTTGATTTCTTTTCCCTGATTTTTCTGTTATTGAATTCCACTTTTATAGCCTTGTGGTCTGAGAAAATGCTTTGTAATATTTCGATATCTTGGATTCTGCAAAGGTTTGTTTTATGACCTTATATGTGATCTATTCTAGAGAATGTTCCACGTGTGCTAGAAAAAAAAAGTATACTTTGCAGCTGTTGGATGGAGTGTTCTGTATAAGTCAATGAGGTCAAGTGGGTTGATTGTAGCAATTAGGTCTTCCATGTCTCTATTGAGCTTCTTACTGGATGTCCTGTCCTTCTCTGAAAGTGGTGTGTTGAAGTCTCCTACTATAATTGTGGAGGTGTCTATCTCACTTTTCAGTTCTGTTAAAGTTTGTTTTACGTATCTTGCAGCCCTGTCATTGGGTGCATAAATATTTAATATGGTTATATTTTCCTGGTCAATTGTCCCTTTAATCATTATGTAGTGTCCTTCTTTATCCTTTGTGGTGGATTTAACTTTAAAGTCTGTTTTGTCAGAAATTAATATTGCTACTCCTGTTCTTTTTTGCTTGTTGTTTGCTTGATATATTTTTTTCCATCCTTTGAGTTTTAGTTTGTTTGTGTCTCTAAGTCTAAGGTGTGTCTCTTGTAGGCAGCATATAGACGGATCGTGTTTCTTTATCCAGTCTCAGACTCTATCTCTTTATTGGTGCATTTAGTCCATTTACATTCAGCGTAATTATAGATAGGTATGTGTTTAGTGCTGTCATTTTGATGCCTTTTTATGTGTGTTGTTGACAATTTCTTTTTTCCACTTACTTTTTTGTGCTGAGACATTTTTCTTTGTAAGTTGTGTGTTCCTCAGTTTCATAGTAGTTGAATTTATGTTTGCTGAGTCGTTATGTTTTTCTTGGTTTTTATTTTGAGTTATGGAATTGTTATACCTCTTTGTGGTTACCTTAATATTTACCCCTATTTTTCTCAGTAAAAACCTAACTTGTATTGTCCTATATCACCTTGTTTTCCTCTCCATATGGCAGTTCTATGCCTCCTGTATTTAGTCCCTCTTTTTGATTATTGTGATCTTTTACATATTGACTTCAATGATTCCCTGTTTTGAGCATTTTTTTCTTTTTAAAATTAATCTTAATTTGTTTTGTGGTTTCCCTATTTGAATTGATATCAGGATGTTCTGTTCTGTGACCTTGTGTTGTGCTGGTATCTGATATTATTGATTTTCTGACCAATTTCCTTTAGTATTTCTTGTAGCCTTGGTTTGGTTTTGCAAATTCTCTAAGCTTGTGTTTATCCGTAAATGTTTTAATTTCACCTTCATATTTGAGAGAGAGTTTTGCTGGATACATGATCCTTGGCTGGCAGTTTTTCTCCTTCGGTGCTCTATGTATGTCATCCCATTGTCTTCTTGACTGCATGGCTTCTGAACTTATTCTTATTGATTCTCCTTTGCAGGAGACCTTTCTCTTATCCCTGGCTACTTTTAAAATTTTCTCTTTATCTTTGGTTTTCGCAAGTTTGATGATAATATGTCTTGGTGATTTTCTTTTTGGATCAATCTTATATGGGGTTCGATGAGCATCTTGGATAGATATCCTTTCGTCTTTCATGATGTCAGGGAAGTTTTCTGCCAACAGATCTTCAACTATTCTCTCTGTATTTTCTGTTATCCCTCCCTGTTCTGGAACTCCAATCACACGCAAGTTATTCTTCTTGATAGAGTCCCACATGATTCTTAGGGTTTCTTCATTTTTTAAAATTCTTTTATCTGATTTTTTTTCAGCTATATCGGTGTCAATTCCTTTATCCTCCAGGTCCCCCATTCTGCATTCCAATTCCTCGATTCTGCTCCTCTGACTTCTATTGAGTTGTCTAATTCTGTAATTTTACTGTTAATCTTTTGGATTTCTGAATGCTGTCTCTCTATGGATTCTTGCAGCTTATTAATTATTCCACTATGTTCTTGAATAATCTTTTTGATTTCTTCAACTGCTTTATCAGTGTGTTCCTTGGCTTTATCTGTAGATTGCCTTATTTCATTTCTGAGGTCATCCCTGATGTCTTGAAGCATTCTGTAAATTAGTTTTTTATATTCTGCATCTGGCAATTCCAGGATTGTATCTTCATTTGGGAAAGATTTTGATTCTTTAATTTGGGGAGTTGTAGAAGCAATCATGGTCTGCTTCTTTATGTGGTTTGATATCGACTGCTGTCTCCGAGCCATCTCTAAGATATTGTAATGATTTATTTTATATTTGCTCTCTGAGTCTTATCTTGCTTTGTTTTCTTTCAGTACATGTAGATGGGCTACCAGGTTGCGCTGTCTTGATTGTTGTGCCCTTGAGTCACTTATGTCCTATTACCAGCTGGTTTGGGCTGTTACCAGATATATAAGCCTAAGAGTCCATTCACTATTCTTGAGTAGAATCTGATTTTGGGTCACCAAGTGTGTGGTGCAGACTGTCACCTATCCACCTAGAGGAATAGTGGTGATAGTTGTGTGCACCAGATACTAGTAGCAGCAGGGGGTCACACTCTGGGGGGGGCAGGATGCTGACAGGTTTCCCCCAAGTGCCAGTGAGGTAGGTGTGTCTCTATTCCTAAAGCACTTTGGTGGGTGCGCTCTGCAGCTGTACCTTAGGCACCCAATGCATGTACCTCTACAGATTGGTAGGTGTCACCATCCTTAGACCCCTAAGGCAGGAGGCTAGGTGGTCTGGTTAGAGCTTCAGCCCTCAGTTCCCTGTTGTGGGTCAGTGAGGGCTCTGTTTAATAAGCAGAGATATCAGACCTGGGAAACTTGTCTTTCCAGTAATCTGCTAAAACAATTACAGTCAGATCCCTATCAGAATTGCCTTTGCATTAGAATAGCCACCTTGTTCCCTGTAGGGATGAAAGCCCAAGACTGTGGATCTCCTATGCTTGGCTGGAGCTGGTTCTGTATTTTTAGTCCAATTTCAGGAAGTCAGGGAAGGATTTTTGGTCACTGGGTTTTTTGTAGCTGCTTCTCTCAGGCCAGGAGAATGGGTTAGGAAAAGACAAAAGAAAAAACCGCAGAGCACTTCACTCTCTGGCCCAGGAAATTCCAATGTTAATGAGGCCACCTGGGAAGGGGAGGGGAGGGATCAGATAGATAGGAGAGAATAGCACCCCGAATAAAGACAAAGTTACTTATCTTGCATGGTGAAGACTGTTTTATCTGAGATTCCCGAGGGGTGTGTAGCCTGTGTGCATTGGCTGGGTCGAGATTGCCCCTGAGGGTCAGGCCCGTGTCCTGTGCTTGTGCTGTCTCAGAAGCCGTGGTCAGTTCCTCCTCTCCCAGTCCAAAGCCCAGCGCGAAGGTTCCCCGGCTGGGACGCCACACTCCAAGCTCCAAAACCAGTCGCTGCCTCCCGGTGACTTCTCCTCCTGTCAGCCGCGTCACTGTGCCACCTGCATGCACTGGCTGGGCTTCCCCCAAGGTCACTTCTGGGGGCTAGGGCTGCATCCCGTGTTTGTGCCATCTCAGGAAGCCGTGCTCAGCTCCCCTGCACCCAGTCCAAAGCCTGGCGCCAAGGTTTTCTGACTGGGACGCTGGCTCCAGGCTCCGAAAACAGTCGTTGCTTCCCCGTGGTTGCTCGTTCTCAGTCTCTGTCACTCAGGTCAACTCTTTAGATCAGTGTTTGATGGTCAGGGTTCGTAGAATGTCATGTATGGGATCGATTTGCTTGTTTTTCCAAGTCTTTGTTGCAAGAGGGATCCGAGGTAGCTTCTACTTAGTCAGCCATCTTTGCTCCGCCTCCTCCATAATTGTGTCTTTAGAAGACCATTCCATCATTCTATCATGACAGCAGCTTTAGGATGATGGGGAACACAGTATGACTAGTGAATTCCATGATCATAGGCCCATTGTCACACTTCATTTGCTGTGAAGTGAGTCCCTTGATCCAAGGCAATGCTGTGTGGAATACATGACTATGGAAAAGGCATTAGGTAAGTCCATGGATGGTAGTTTTGGCAGAAGCATTGTGTGCAGGGAAGGCAAATCCGTATCCAGAGTAAGTGTCTATTCCAGTAAGAACAAAACATTGCCCTTTCCATGATGGAAGTAGTCCAATGTAATCAACCTGCCACCAGGTTACTGGCTGATCACCTAGAGGAATGGTGCCATATTGGAATGCAGTGTTGGTCTGTGCTGCTGGCAGATTGGGCACTCAGCAGCAGCTGTAGCCAATTCAGCCTTTGGTGAGTGGAAATTCATGTTGCTGAGCCCATGCATAACATCTGTATCTGCCACCGTGGCCACTTTGTTCATGAACCCATTAGGCAATGATGGGAGTGGCTGGGGAGAGAGGCTGACTGATTTCTGCAGAATGAGTCATCCTATCCACTCAATTGTTAAAATTCTCCTCTGCCAAGGTCACTCCTTGGTGAGCATTCACATGAGACACAGATACCTTCACTTCTTTGGCCCACCCAGAGAGGTCCATCCACATATCTCTTCCCCATACCTCCTTGTCTCCAATTTTCCAATCATGTTCCTTTCCAAGTCCTTGACCATCCAGCCAAACCATTGGCCATACCCCATGAATCAGTATACAATCGCACATCTGGCCATTT
Organism: Elephas maximus indicus; assembly: GCF_024166365.1. Lineage (NCBI taxonomy): Eukaryota > Metazoa > Chordata > Mammalia > Proboscidea > Elephantidae > Elephas > Elephas maximus. The sequence goes on along the minus strand of NC_064820.1, from coordinate 232,874,485 downwards.
CTCCTTTCAAGCAAAGTGAACAACAAGGGGCACAGTTCAAAGTTTTGCCTGTTGGAAGGATTTCCCTTCACCACTGTCTTTCAGGGAGGTCCCAGAAAGGGGTTGTAGTGCTGCCGCTGTCTACTTTCAAGTGGTGCCTGCATATCACGCAGAACCATCTGTAAACCAGGCACAAGCTTTATCTTCCTCGGTCAACTGATCATAAGGAACTCCCCATGAGGCCACAGATGCAGACTGGGAGATGGAAGGTAATGTGACAGAAGTGGAGACCATGGACATTTGGGCCACTTCTTCATGTAACTTGTGTCTTCAGGTCCTGCTCTAGCCCAATTTCATGTATACCACTTCCATTTAATGGTGAGGTGCTTCTGTGCACGTCCAACTTTATGACTTTGTGGGTCGAACAATACCCAGTTCATGATGGAAAGCTCAGGCTGAATGGTGATTTGGTGTCCCATGCTTAAGCGTTCAGTCTTTACTAAGGCCCAGTTACAAGTCAAAAGCTGTTTCTTGAAAGGAGAGTAGTTATCTGCAGAGGATGACAGGGCTTTGCTACAAAATCCTAAAGGTCTGCACTGTGATTCACCAATGGGGGCCCGCCAAAGACTCCAAACAGCATCTGTATCTGCCATTGATCCTTCAAGCACCGTTGGATCAGCCAGATTGTATAGCCCAAGTGGCAGAGCTGCCTGAACTAGTTGCAGAGCCTTCTCTTGTTTTGGGCCCCACTCAAAACTACCAGCTTTTAGAGTCACTTGATAAATGGGCCAGAGTAGCACACCCAAATGAGGGATATGTTGCCTTCAAAATCCAGAGGCCCACTAGGCATTGCGCCTTCTTTTTAGCAGTGGGAGGATAAATTTCTGTCTGTCAAAGCCATCCACTTGTGGCATTTCTGTTACAGCAACACTAGGTAACAAAGACAGGGTCTAACATTAAATATGTATCTTTAAAAACGTCTACAACTTAACAACAAAAAGACAACCCAATCAAAAAATGGACAAAGGAATTGATTAGACATTTCACCGAAGAGTTTCCACTAAAGAGGATATACAAATGGCCAAAAACAAACGAGAAAATACTGTGTGTCAATAACAGTTATTGCTGTTGTTGTTAGGTGCCCTTGAGTCGATTGCAATTCACAGTGATCCTACAGGACAGAGTAGAACTGGCCCGTGGGTTTCCTAGGCTGTAATCTTTACAAGAGCAGACCACCAGGTCTTTTCTCCCATAGAGCTGCACAGGAGGTTCAAACCACCAACATTTTGGTTAGCAGCCCAGCACTTAACCATTGTGCCACCAGGGCTCCTTCATTAATAATTACTCATTGCCATGGAGTCATTTTGAAATCATAGTGACCCTATAGGACGGTGTAGAACTGCCCCATGGGGTTTCCAATACTGTAATCTTTAAGGAAGCGGACTGCCACTTCTTTCACCTGCGGAGTGTCTTGTGGGCTTAAACCACTGACCAAGTGCTTAACCACTGCAGCACCAGGACTTCCCTCATTAATTATTAGGGAAATGCAAATCAAAATGACAAAAAGATACCACCTTACTCCTACTACAGTGGCTACGATCAAAAAAAAAAAGAAAGTAACACATATTACTGAGGATGTGGAGAAACTAGAATGCTTATCTATTTCTTGTGGGAATGTAAAATGGTACAGCCATTGTAGAAAACAATTCGGCAGTTTCTCAAAAAGTTGAATGCAGAACTACCATATGGCCCAGAAACTCCAATCCTAGGTATACACTTAAAGGATTTGAAAGCAGGAACACAAACAGAAACCTGTACAAAAAGGTTCATTGCAGCATTTTTCACAATAAGTGTGATGGTTAAGATTGTGTGTCAGCTTGGCTGGGCCATGTGTCTCAGTGTTTTGGCAGTTGTATAATGTTATGGTCACTTCCCAGTTGAAATTTGATATGTGATCACCCCCATGATGGAATCTGCTGAGTGGTACCCGCATTAGCGGGGCCTGTGGCAGCTTACCACCCTCTCAGCCTTCATCTCTCCGCCTTCCACTGCCTACTTCCTTCCTGCTCTCCTTGCAAAAGTTTTTGGCTTGTTCTGGATCCAGCAGCTGCCTTTGTCTGGTCTCCAGTTCTTGGAACTTGGCTAGCAGTTTACCTGTTGATCTCAGGATTCGTTGATCTTCACAGCCTACAAGCAAGAGTCCTGCTCCTGACCTGCCAATCTTGGTTGTCAGCCCCTGCAGCTACATGAATCAGGAGAAACCATTGTGGTCTTGCCTGCTGACCTTGAAATTCCTCTACCTGCACAGCCTGCGAGCAAGAGTCCTGCTCTCTGACCTGCCAGTCTTGGGTTCATCAGCCCCTGCGGCTTTGTGAATGGGGGAGGCTTCTATCCGGATCCATGGACTTACGACGTTCCAACCTTTACAACTGCGTGAGCTGTTTCCTTGCTTTAAATCTCTCTCTATATGTATTTATATGCTTTACTAGTTTTGCTTCTCTAGAGAACCCAGCCTAAGACAATAACCAAAAGGTGAAAATAACCAAAATGTCCATCAACAGGTGAATGAATAAGCAAAACTTTGTGTGTATGTACAATGGAACATTAAACCCCCACTGCCCACTGCATTACTCATCTATGAAGAGAAATGAAGTCCTGATACATTCCACAACATGGCAGAACCTTGAAAACATTATACTAAGTGAAATAAGTCAGCCAAAAAAGGACAAATACTGTATGATCTCATTTATATAAGACTAATATATAGAAACCAAAGCTTATTTGTGGTTCCCATAGGCGGAAATGAGGCGGAAGAGGGGAGTTACTGTTTAGGAGGCCCTGAGTTTATGTTAATGGTGGTGGAATAAGTCAGAAAAGCATAGTGAGAATCGTTACACAACAAGAAGATTTTAATCAATGTCACTGAAGTAGACGTATTTTTTGGTTGTCTTTTCACTTTTTTGATAATATCCTTTGATGAACAAAAGTATTTAATTTCTATGAAGCCCCATTAATCTATTTTGGCTTTTGCTTCTCATGCTTTTGTTGTCACATCTCATAGCCCATTCCTAAAAACCAGGTCCCACACCTTCACCCTTACATTTTCTTCTAAGAATTTTATGATTTTAATTTTCACATTTAAGTCCTCGATCCATTTCTAATTGGTTTTTGCGTATGGTGTGAGACATATATCATGATTCATTCTGCCTGTGGAAACTCAATTTTCCCAGCACTATTTATTGAAGAGACTCTTCCTGCTACATTGAATGCATTTAGCACCCTTGTTGAAAATCAGTTGACTATAGGTATATGGGGTTATTTCTGGACTCTCAATTCTATTCCATTGGTCTATATGTCTATTATTATACTGTTACCCGGCAATTTTTTATTTTATTTTTATTGTCCTTTAAGTGAAAGTTTACAGCTCAAGTTAGTTTCTCATACAAAAATTTATACACACATTGTTGTGTGAACTAGTTGCTCTCCCTATAATGTGATTACACACTCCTCCTTTCCACCCTGGATTTCCTCTGTCCATTCAACCAGCTCTTGTCTCTTTTTGACTTCTCATCTCGCCCCCGGACAGAGCTGCCCATTTAGTCTCATACATCTATTTGAGCTAAGAAGCAGTCTCTTCACGAGTATCATTTTATGTCTTGTAGACCAGTCTTATCTTTGTCTGAAGAGTTGGCTTCAGGGATGGTTTCAGTTCTGAGCTAACAGAGTCGGGGGGCCATGTCTTCTGGGTTCCCTGCAGTCTCAGTCTGACCAAGAATTTGAGTTCTGCACCCCACTTTTCTCCTGCCCTCAGTTGTATTCCCTGTCAGGGCAGTCATTGGTGGTACCCGAACACCATCTAGTTCTTCTGGTCTCAGGCTGATGTAGTATCTGGTTTATGTGACCCTTTCTGTCTCCTGGGCTAATATTTTCCTTGTGTCTTTGGTGTTCTTCATTTTCGTTCCTCCAGGCGGGTTGGGACCAATTGTTGTATCTTAGGTGGCCACTCACTAGCTTTTAAGACCCCAGACGCCATTCACCAAAGTGGGATACAGAACATTTTCTTAATAAACTTTGTAGGGCAAATTGACCTAGATGTCCCATGAAACCATGGTCCCCAGACTGCCACCCCTGCTACTCTGTCCTTCAAAGTGTTTGGCTGTATTCAGGAAACTTCTTAGCTTTTGGTTTAGTCCCGTTGTGCTGACTTCCCCTGTATTGTGTGCTGTCCTTCCCTTCACCTAAGATAATTCTTACATACTACCTAGTTATTGAATAACCCTCTCCCTCCCTCCCCACCCTGGTAACCATCAAAGAATGTTTTCTTCTGTGTTTAAACCTTCTTTTGAGTTCTTATGATAGTGGTCTCATACAATATTTGTCCTTTGGTGACTGACTAATTTCACTCAGCATAATGCCTTCCAGATTTATCCATGTTATGAGATGCTTTTTAGATTCATTGTTGTTCTTTATCATTGCACAGCATTCCATTGTGTGAATGTACCATAATTTGTTTATCCATTCATCAGGCACCTAGGTTGTTTCCATCTTTTTGCTATTGTATAGATTGCATTGGGTAGTATTGATAGCTTAACTATATTATGCCTTCCAATTCATGAACATGGAATGTCCTTCCATTTATTTAGGTATACTTTGATTTCTTTTAGTAATGTCATTTGGTTTTCTGTGTAAGCCTTTCACCTTCCTGGTTAAATTTATCCCTAGGTACTTTATTCTTTTATTTGCTATTGTAAATGATAATGTTTCCTTAACTTCTTTTTCCCCAGACCCCCATCCCTGATACTCTGATCTTTGAAGCGTTTGGTTGTATTCAGGAAACTTCTTTGCTTTTGTTTTAGTCCAGTTGTGCTGACTTCCCTGTGTTGCCTGTTGCCCTTCCCTTCACCTAAAATAATTCTTGTTTACTATTTATCTAGCTAGCAAATATCCCTCTCCCTCCCCCCAATCTCGTAACCATCAAAGAATGTTTTCTTCTGTGTTTAAACTTTATCTAGAGTCCTTATAATAGTGGTCTCATACAATATTTGTCCTTTTGCAACTGACTAATTTCACTCAGCATAATACCTTCCAGATTCCTCTATGTTATGAGATGTTTCAGAGATTTCTTGTTGTTCTTAATCATTGCGTCGTATTCCATTGTGTGAATATATCATAATCTATTCATTCATTCATTCATTGATGGACACCTTGGTTGCTTCATCTTTTTGCTGTTGTGTACAGTACTGCAATGAATATGGGTGTGCATACATCTGTTGGTGTGAAGGTTCTTATTTCTCTAGGATATATTCCAAGGAGTGGGATTGCTGGATCATACAGTAGTTCTATTTCTAGCTTTTTAAGGAAGTGCCAAATCTATTTCCAAAGTGGTTGTACCGTTTTACATTCCCACCAGCAGTGTATAAGTGTTCCAGTCTCTGTACAACATCTCCAACGTTTATTATTTTGTCCTTTTTGGGTTAATGCAGCCTTGTTAGAGTGAGATGGAATCTCATTGTAGTTTTGATTTGCATTTCTCTAATGGCTAATGATTGTGAGCATTTCCTCATGTATCTCTTAGCCACCTGAATGTCCTCTTTGGTGACGTGTCTGTTCATATCCTTTGCCCATTTTTTAGTTGGATTATTTGTCCTTTTGTTGTTTAGTTTTTGTAGTATCGTGTAGATTTTAGAGATCAGATGCTGATCGGAAATGTCATAGCTAAAAACTTTTTCCCAGTCCCTAGGTAATCTTTTTACTCTTTCGGTGAAGTCTTTGGATGAGCATAAGTGTTTGGTTTTTAGGAGCTCCCTTTTATCTGCTTTGTCTTCTGGTATTTGTACATTGTTAGTAATGTTCTGTATACTGTTTCTGCCATGTATTAGTGCTACTAGCGTTTTCCCTATTTTTTCTTCCATGATCTTTATTGTTTTAGATTTTATATTTAGGTCTTTGATCCATTTTGAGTTCGTTTTTGTGCATGGTGTGAGATATGAGTCTTGTTTCATTTTTTTGCAGATGGATATTCAGTTATGCCAGCACCATTTGTTAAAAAGGCTGTCTTTTCCCCATTTAACAGACTTTGGGCCTTTGTCAGATATCAGCTTCTCATACATGGATGGATTTATGTCTGGACTCTCAATTCTGTTCCACTGGTCTATGCATTTGTTGTTTTACCAGTACCAGGCTGTTTTGACTACTGCGGCCGTATAATGTGTTCTAAAATCAGGTAGTGTGAGGCCTCCCACTTTGTTCTTTTTCAGTAATGCTTTACTTATTCAAGGTTTCTTTCTCTTCCATATGAAGTTGGTGATTTGTTTCTCCATCTCATTAAAAAATATCACTGGTATTTGGATCAGGATTGCATTATATCTGTAGATCATTTTGGGTAGAATAGACATTTTTACAATGTTGAGTCTTCCTATCCACGAGCAAGGTATGTTTTTCCACTATGTAATTATCTTTTGGCTTCTTGCAGTAGCGTCTTATATTTTTCTTTATATAGGTCTTTTATGTCTCTGGTTAGATTTATTCCTAAGTATTTTATCTTCTTAGGGGCTATTGTAAATGGTATTGATTTGGTGATTTCCTCTTTGTTGGAGTAGAGGAATCCAACTGATTTGTTTGTGTTTATCTTGTATCCCGATACTCTGCTAAACTCTTCTATTAGTTTCAGTAATTTTCTTGAGGATTCTTTAGCTTTTTCTGTGTATAAGATCATGTCATCTGCAAACAGATATACCTTTACTTCTTTGCTAATTTGGATGCCCTTTATTTCTTTATCTAGCCTAATAGCTCTGGCTAGAACCTGCAGCGTTCTCAAGGGGAATGCTTTCAGTCTCTCTGCATTTAGGATGATGTTGGCTGTTCGCTTTGTATAAATGCCCTTTATAATGTTTAGGAATTTTCCTTCTATTCCTATTTTGCTGAGAGTTTTTTTTTTTTAATCATGAATGGGTGTTGGACTTTATCAAATGCATTTTCTGCATCAATTGATAAGATCGCGTGGTTCTTGTCTTTTATTTATGTGATGAATTATATTGATTGTTTTTCTAATGTTGAGCCATCCCTGCATACCTAGTACGAATCCCACTTGGTCATGGTGAATTATTTTTTTGATATGTTGTTGAATTCTATTGGGTAGAATTTTGTTGAGAATTTTTGTGTCTAAGTTCATGAGGGATGTTGGTCTGTAATTTTTTTTTTATGGTGTCTTTACCTGGTTTTGGTATCAGGGATATACTGGCTTCATAGAATGAGTTTGGGAGTATTCTGTCCTTTTCTACGCTCTGAAATACCTTTAGTAGTAGTGGTGTTAACTCTTTCCTGAAAGTTTGGTAGAACTCTCCAGTGAAGCCGTCAGGGCCCAGGCTTTGTTGTGGTAGGAGCTTTTTAATTATCTTTTCAATCTCTTCTTTTGTTGTGGGTTTATTTAGTTGTTCTACCTCTGTTTGTGTTAGTTTAGGTAGGTAGTGTGTTTCTAGAAATTTCTCCACTTCCTCCAGGTTTTCAAATTTGTTAGAGTACAATTTTTCATAGTATTCTGTTATGATTCTTTTAATTTCAGTTGGGTCTGTTGTGATATCGCCCATCTCATCTCTTATTTGGATTATTTGCTTCCTCTCTTATTTTTCTTTTGTCAGTCTGCCCAATGGTTTATCGATTTTGTTAATCTTTTCAAAGAACAAGTTTTTGGTCTTGTTAACTCTTTCAATTGTTTTTATCTTCTCTATTTCATTTAATTCTGCTCTAATTTTTATCATTTGCTTTCTTCTGGTGCCTGAGGGTTTCTTTTGTTGCTCTCTTTCTATTTATTCAAGTTGTAGGGATAATTCTTTGATTTTGGCCCCTTCTTTTTGGATGTGTGTATTTATTGATATAAATTGGCCTCTGAGCACTGCTTTTGCTGTGTCCCAAAGGTTCTGATAGGAAGTGTTTTCATTCTCATTGGATTCTATGAATTTCTTTATTCCATCCTTAATGTCTTCTGTAATCCAGTCTCTTTTGAGCAGGGTATTCTTCAGTTTCCAAGTGTTTGGTTTCTTTTCCCAGCTTTTTCTGTTATTAATTTCTACTTTTATGGCCTATGGTCAGAGAAGATGCTTTCAATGTTTTGGATTCTATTAAGGTTTGCTATATGGCCTAATATGTGGTCTCTTCTAGAGAATGTTCCATGTGCATTGAAAAAGAAAGTACACTTGTCTGCTGTTGGATGGAGTGTTCTGTATATGTCTATGAGGTCAAACTGGTTGATTGTGGCATTTAGATCTTCCGTGTCTTTATTGAGCTTCTTTCTGGATGTTCTGACCTTCACAGAAAGTGGTGTGTTGAAGTCTGCTATTATTATTGTGGAGCTGTCTAGCTCACTTTTCAATGCTGTTATAGTTTGTTTTATGTATTTTGAAGCCCTGTCTTTGGGTGCATAAATATTTAATATGGTAATAGCCTCCTGATATATTGTCCCTTTAATCATTATATAGTGTCCTTCCTTAGCCTTTGTGGTGGATTTAACTTTGAAGTCTGTTTTGTCAGAAATTAGTATTGCCACTCCTGCTCTTTTTTGCTTGATATATTTTCTTTTTTTAATGTAGTTCTTGATTGCTATAAATTTGCCTCTGAGTATTGCCTTTACTGGAGCCCTTTTGGACCAGTGGTTAAGTGTTCACCTGCTAACCAAAATATTGGCAGTTCAAATCTACCGGCCACTCCTTGGAAACCCTACAGGGCAGTTCTACTCTGTCCTATAGGGTTGCTATGGGTCAGAAGCAACTCGACAGCAGCGGGTTTGCTTTTTTTGGTTTGGACTGCCTTTACTGCATCCCATTGTTTTTGGTGTGTTGTGTTTTTGTTCTTGTTTGACTCTAAACTTTGTTTTGTTTTTCTCTCTTGATTTCTTCTTTGGCCAATCGATTGCTTAGTAGTTTGTTATTTAGTTCTGAAAAGATACTTTGTATAGTTTCAATCTTTTTAAGTTTATTGAAACTTGCTTTATGTCCTAACATGTGGTCATCTTGGAAGATGATCCATGTGCACTGCAGAAGAATATATATTATGCAGTTGTTGAGTGGAGTGTTCTATATGTGTTTGCTAAACCTAATTTGTAAATAGTGTCATTCAGGTCTTCTCTTTCTTTGCTGACCCTTTTCCTAGTTTCTCTGTCCATTATTGAATGTAGTATATTAAAGCCTCCAACTGTTATAGTAGACCTGTCTATTTCTCTCTTCAATTCTGTCAGTGTTTGCTTTATAAATTTGGTGGGTCCAAGGTTTGGTGCATAAATATTTATAATTGTTATATTTTCTTGATGAGTTAACTGTTTTATTGTTACATAGTGTCCTTCTTCCTCTCTTATAACAGATTTTGACTTAAAGTCTATCTTGTCTGCAATTAAGATTGCTACACCTCCACTCTTGTGGTTACTGTTTGCATGGAATGTTTTTTCCCCTGTTCTTTCACTTTAAACCTATTTGTGTCTTTGTGCTTAATGTGTGTCTATTGTAAACATGATATAAATGGGTCATGTTTTTGTTTTGTTTTTATCCAATCTACCACTCTCTGACTCTTGATTAGAGCATTTAATCCATATATATTTATGGGGATTACTAATAAAGAAGGACTTATTTCTGCCATTTTGTCATTCATTTTTTGTGTGACTTATACCTACTTTGTTCTTCTTTTCCTCCAGTGCTGACTTCTTTTGTATAGAGATTTTGTATGTGTATGTTCTTAACTCTTTTATTTCCCTTCTTTACTTTTGTGTATTTTTTTTTTTAGTATACTTTTCCTGTGGTTACCATGGGGATTACTTTTAACATCTTAAATTTATAAAACCTGGTTTATATTGATATCAACCTAACTTCAGTAACATATAAAACCTCTATACCTATGCCAAACTCCCTCTCCCTGCCCCTTTAAGTTGTTATCAGCAGTTACATCTTTTTACCTTGGATACCCTATAATTTAAATTTATTTTATTATCATATATATATATTTTTTAAGCTTTTGTCATTATAAAGCATGAAGGGCATACTAGTTGTATTCATTGACCAAAAATACCTTAAATCTGACCTTTATAGTTGTCAAGGTATTTCCTTTAATGGAATTTTTTCCCCCTGTATCTACAACTCCATATTAGCATCTAGTGTCCCCAATTTTCCTTGTAGAGAATTACCTTTAGGGTTTTTGTAGGGCTGGCCTAGTGGTAACAAATTCCAGCAGATTTTGTTTATCTGGGAATGTCTTGATTTCACCCTCATTTTTGAATAACAATTTTGTTGGATATTGTATTCTTGGCTGACAGTTTTATTTGTTTGTTTGTTTTGTTTTGTTTTCCCCTTTTGGCACTTTAAATATGTCATCCTATTGCCTTCTTGCCTGCATGGTTTCTGAAGGAAATCTGCATTAATATTATTGCAGACCTCTTGTATGTGATGCTTCTCTTGTGCTGCTCTCAGAATTTTTTTTCTTAGTTCTTGTTTTTCAACAGTTTGGTTATAATATACCTCATCATGGCTCTGTTTGGATTTATCCTACTTAGAGTTCTCTCAACTTCTTGAATGTGTATGTTCCTATTTTTCTTAATATTTGGAAAGTTTTCAACTATTATTTCTTCAAAAATTATTTCTGTCCCTTTCTCTGTTGTCCTTCTGGGATTCCCATAATGAAGTATATTATTTCTGTTTGATGGTGTCCTGCAAATATTTTAGACTTTGTTCATTCTTCTTCACTCTTTCTCTTTGCTTCTCAGGCTTAACAATCTCTATTGTCCTGTCTTTATGTTTACTGATTCTCTCTTCTGCCAATTCAGATCTGCTCTTGTACCATTCCAGAGAATTATTCATTTTGTTATTGTGCTTTTCAGCTCCAATATTTCTATTTTTAAAATTCCTACCTCTTTATTTAAAATTCTTGCTTTATTCTTGTATCATTTTCCTTATTTTCTTTTAGTTCTTTTTCCATATTTTTCTATAATTCTTTCAGCATGCATAACACTGTTGCTTTAAAGTCTTTGTCTATTGATTCCATTATCTGTTCTTCCTTAGGAACAGTTTCTGTCCCCTTTATTTTGGTCTTTTGCATAACCATACTTTCCTGCCTCTTTATATGTTTTGTGACTATCGTAATTGGATATCAAGCTATTTTACTGTGATAATGCTGGAGATGAGATTGTTCCCTTTTTCTGGGGTTTGTGCTTCTTCCTATTTGTTGTTGCTGTCCCCACACATCCATCAGTTTGTCATACTGTGGGGGCTTGCATGTTGCTGTGATGCTGGAGGTTATGCCACTGATATTCAAATACCAGTAGGGTCACCCATGGCAGACAGGTTTCAGCTGAGCTTCCAGACTAAGACAGAATAGGAAGAAGGATCTGGCAGTGTACTTCTGAAAAGAATTAGCTAGTGAAAACTTTATGAGTAACAGTGGAACATCACCTGATATAGTACCCAAAGATGAGTCCCTCAGGTTGGAAGGCACTCAAAACACAACTGGGGAAGAGCTGTCTCCTCAATGTAGAATTGACCTTAACGAAATAGATGGAGTCAAGCTTTTGGGACCTTCATTTGCTGGTATGGCACAACTCATAATGAGAAGAAACAGCTGCAAACATCCTTTAATAATTGGAATGTGGAATGTACTATGTATGAATCTAGAAAAAATGGAAATTGTCAAAAATGAAATAAAATGCGTAAACATTGATATCTGAGGCATTAGTGAGCTGAAATGAACTGGTATTGGCCATTTTGAATTGTACAATCATATGGTCTCCTATGCCGGGAATGACAACTTGAAGAGAAATAGTGTTGAATTAATTGTCTAAAAGAACATTTTGAGATCTATGCTGAAGTACAAAGCTGTCAGTGATAGAATAATATCCATGCGCCTACAGCCCAATCAAAAAATGCTCAAAAGACGTGAACAGACATTTCACCAAAGAGGATATTCAAATGGCCAAAAAGCAACTGGAAAAATGCTCAATGTTATTAGCCATTAGATAGATGAAAATCAAAATGACTATGAGATACCACCTCACCCTTATTAGAATGGCAATGACCAGAAAAATGGAAAAGAACAGGTATTGAGGTTGTGGAGAGGCTGGAAATCTCCTCCATTACTGGTAAAATGGTACGGCTGCTGTGGAAAACAGTTTGGCAGTTCCTCAAAAAGTTGAACATAGAACTAGCGTGTGACACAGCAATCTCAATTCTAGGTGTATACCCAGAAGAAGTGAAAGCAGGAGCACGAACAGAAACCTGTACAACAATGTTCATTTCAGCACTATTTGCAATAGTTAAAATGTGGAAACAACTGAAATGTCCACCAACAGAAGAATGGGTAAACAAAATATTATATATCCATATGCATATATATGAATATTACTCAGTCATAAAGAGAAATGAAGTCTTGATACACACCACAACATGGTTGAACCTTGAAAATATTATGCTAAGCAAAATAAGTCAGTCACAAACACCGCATGAGCTAACTTGTATAAAATAAGCAAATATAAAGAAACCAAAAATTATTAGAGGCTTTCAGGGATGAGAAGGAGAGAAACAGAGTTTATGTTTAGGGGGCATTTAGTTTATGTTAATGGTAGTAGAATAATTTGGAAAAGGATAGTGATAAAGATTGTATGGCATAAAGCATGTAATCAGTGTCAGTGATTGACACTGATTGAATGTCTACATGTAGAAATTGTTGAACTGGCTGTTTTGTTGCATATTTCGTCACCACGATAAATAAATAAAACAAAGCAATAAGGGACTTCCTGGAAGATGGCGATGTGAGCAGTGTCACACTTCTGTCCCCGCACATAATTACCAAGGAAAACAACCAGAAATTTGTAGGCCCAACTTTGTAAGAACTCCGGAAAGCAGTTGGAGGGTTGCAGCAACTAAGCAAGCACTGAATCAAAACAAACCAAAAAAGGTGACTTTTAAGTGGTAGGAAAGCTTTGGTTTTCTACTGCATGTGACCCTCCCCATTCCTGGCTAGGCTAAGTGGCTCGACCATCTAATGGAATTAGTGGCGGCAGTGGAAAATACATAAATATGTGGAAATTAAACAACATACTATTAAACAACCAGTGTGCCAAAGAAAATATCAAGAGAGAAGTCAGAATATACTTTGAGTTGAGTGAAAATGGATGCATGATATACCACAACTTATGGGACACAGTGAAGGCAGGGATCAGAAGGAGATTTATAATGGAAAATGCCTATATTAAAAAAGAAGAAAGATAACAAATCAATAACCTAACTTTACATCTTGAACTAAAAAAAGAAGACCAAACGAAGCCCAAGGCTGCCAAAAGTAATGAAATAACAGAGATTAGAACAGAGATAAATGTAATAGAGAATAAAGAAAAAAATCAATGAATCAAAAAGTTGATCTTTTGAAAAGATTATCAGAGTTGATACACCTTTAGCTAGAATTACTAAAAGAAAAAGAGAGGGTTCAAATTGCTAAAATAAGAAATGAAAAATGGGGACATTACTACTGCCCTTACAGAAATAAGAATTGTAAAAAAGAAAAAAAAAATGCTAAAAGTAGTTTTACACTAACAAATTAGATAACCTAGATAAAATGGACTAATTCCTAGAAGCATGCAAATTACCTATGCTAACTTAAGAAGAAATAGAAACCTCAACAGGTCTCTAACAAAAGAATCAGTAACCAAAAACTTTTGTACAAAAAAAAAGAAATCCAAGACCAGATAGCTTCGCTGGTGAATTCTACCAAGCATTTAAACAAGAATAACCCCAATTGTCCTCAAACTCTTGCAAAAAAAATAAGAAGAGAACACTTCCGAACTCATTGTATAAGGACAGAATTACCGATAACAAACCCAGATAAAGACACCTAAGAAAAGAAAATTGCAGACCAAAATCCCTTATAAATATGGAGTAAAAATTATCAGCAAAATACTAGACGACTGAATCAATCTGCATGACTAGGTAGAATTTATCCCAGGAATTCAAGGTGATTTAATATAAGAAAATCAATGAGTGGAATACACCATGCTAATAGAACAAAGGAAAAGAGCCACATGATCATGTCGATTGATGCAGAAAACAGTGTTTGACAAAATCCAACAAGTGACAAAATCATAACAAGTGATAAAAACTCAGCAAACTAAGAATAGAAGAAAAAATCTCAGCATGATAAAAGGCTTTATGAAAAACCACAACTAACAGCATAATCAATGATGAAAGACAGAAGGTTTTCTTGCAAAGATCAAGAAATGACAAGAACGCCTACTTTCATCACTGCTGTTCAACATTGTACTCGAAGTTCTACCCAGAGCAACTAAGCAAGAAAAAGAAACAAATTTGAAAGAAAGATGTAAAACTATCTTTATTTGCAGATCTCAAAGAAACCACAACAAAGTTATTACAGCTAATCAAATTCAGCAAAATTGCAGGATGTAAGATCTACACACATACATCAATTGTGTTTCCATACACCAGCAACTAACAATCCAAAAAGAAACTTAAGAGAATGATTCCTTTTACAATAGCATCTGAACAGAAAAACAATAGAGAAAATCAATAAAACCAGAAGGTGGTTCTTTGAAATGATCAATAGAATTGACAAACCTTTAGCTAGACCAACAAAGAAGAGAAAAGAGGCAAACAACCAAAATGATGGAAAGGACATTACAACTGACCCAATAGAAGTAAAGAGAATTATGACAACAAATTGGATGAAATGGACAAATTCTTAGAAGCACACAACCTACCCAAACTGATCCAAGAGGAAATAGAAAGTCTCAACACACTCATAACAAGCGAAGAGATCGAATCAGTGATCAAAAACCTCCCAACAAAAAAAAATTCCTGGACCAGATGGCTTCACTGAGAAATTCTACCACACATTTAGAGGAGAAATGATACCAATACTGTTTAAACTCTTCCAAAATATAGAGAAGGAAAGAATACTCCCTAATTCATTCTGTGAAGCAGACATAAGCCTGATACCAAAAGCAGACAAAGACACCACAAGAAAAGAAAACTACAGGCCAATATCTCTCATGAATACAGATGCAAAAATCCTCAACAAAATACTAGCAAACAGAATCCAACAGCATATTAAGAGTCATACATCATAACCAAGTGGGATTTACTCCAGGGATGCAGGGATGGTTCAACATTAGAAAACCAATCAAAATAATATGCCACATCAATAGAACAAAGGAAAAGAACCACATGATCATTTCTATGGATGCGGAAAAAGCATTTGATAAAATCCAATACCCTTTCTTGATGAAAACCCTAAAGAAGATTAGAATAGAAGGGAAATTCCTCAATATGATTCAGCGCATATATGAAAAGTCAACAGCCAATATTATACTTAGTAAAGACAGTTTCCCCTTGAAATCAGGAACAAGACAAGTGTGCCCATTTTCATCACAAAAAAAAAAATTTTTTTTTTCTTCGTATTCAATATTGTTTTAGAAGGCCTAGCCAGGGCAATAAGATAAGAAAAAGAAATAAAACATATTCAGATTGGAAAAGAAGTAAAATTATCTCTATTTGCAAATGATATGATCCTATACGTAGAAAATCCCAAAGAGTCTGCAAGAAATCTCCTAGAGCTGACAGAGGAATTTAGCAAAGTTGCAGGGTACAAGGTCAACAAACAAAAATCAGTTGTGTTTCTATACACCAGCAATGAGAAATCTGAAAGGGAAATTAGGGAAACAATTCCATTTAAAATAGAATCTAAGAGAATAAAATAACCAGGGGTGTAAAGGACTTATACAATGAAAACTATAAAACACTGCTGAAAGAGATTAAAGAAGACTTAAATAAATGGAAAGATGCTTCATATTCTTGGGTTGGAAGACTTAATAGAATTATAATGTCAATACTACCCAAAGCGATCTATAGATTCAATGCAATCCCAGCTAAAATTCCAACAGGTTTCTTTACAGAAATGGAGAAAACAGTCCTCAAATGTATATGGAATGGCAAGAGGCCTCAAATAGCTAAGGCAACGTTGAAAAAAAGAGAGATAGGAGGACTCACACTTCCTGATTTTAAAACATATACAGCCACAGTAATCAAAGCAGCCTGGTACTAGTATAACAATAGACCTATAGACCAATGGAATAGAATTGAATTTCAGAAATAAACACACACATCCTTGGTCAACTGATTTTGACAAAGGTGCTAAGTACATTCAATGGGGAAAGAATAATCTCTTCAATAAATGGTGTTGGAAAAACTAGATTTCCACATGCAGAAAAATGAAACAGGGTCTATGCCTCACACCATACACAAAAACAAATTCAAAATGGATTAAAGATTTAAACGTGCAAATTAAAACCATAAAATCCATAGACAAAAATGCATGTGCAGTGCTGTTAGGCCTAGTTTTAACAGTGGATTATCTAATATAGTAACAAAAGCACAAATAGCAAAAGACAAGATGAATAAATGGGACCTCATTAAAATAAAAACCGCTGTTCATCAAAAGGCTTTATCAAAAAAAGTGAAAACACAACCTCTGTCACCTAGGAGAATGTCTTCAGAAAGCATATATTTGATAAGAATCTGATAAACAAAATATACATAAATCTTCAACCACAACAAAAAGACAACCCAATCATAAAATGGGCAAAGGACTTGAATAGACATTTCACAAAAGAAGATATTCCAGTGGCCACCAAATGCATGAAAACATGCTCAACATCATTAGCCGTCAGACAGATGCAAATCAAAACCACAATGAAATACCATTTTACTCCCACTAGGATGGCTAAGATAACAACAACAACAAAAATATTGCCGAGACTGTGGGGAAATTGGAACCCTTATCCATTGCTACTGAAAATGAAAAATGGTACAACTGTTGTGGAAAAGAGTGTGGTGGTTCCTCAAAAAACTAAAAATAGAGCTACCATGTTGTTGTAGTTGTTCTTAGGTGCCATCCAGACTGTTCAAAATCATGGTGACTCCATGTACCTGTATAATGGAATGAAACTCTGCCCACTCCTGTACCATCCTCACAATCTTTGCTGTGTTTGAGTCCATTGTTGCAGCCACTGTATCAATTCATCTCCTTGAGGGTCCTCCTCTTTTTCCATGACCCTTGCTTTACTAAGCATGATGTCCTTCTCCAGGGTCTGGTCCCTCCTGATAGGATGTCCAAAGTAAGTGAGACAAAGCCTTGCCATTTAGCTTCTAAAGAGCATTCTGGCTGTATTTCTTCCAAGACAGACTTGTTCATTCTTCTGGCAGTCCATCAGTAAGTGCTTCAAGGTCCTCCATGAGCACAAGTAAGTGTTCTGGAACTCCCATTCTTAATTATGCTATCCGAAATTTTTTATGATCCATATAGTCAAATGCCTTTGTGTAGTCAGTAAAACACAGGTAAACATCTTTTGATCAAACGTGCAATCAAGATGCACTGATAATTACTGATGATTGGAATGCAAAAGTTAGAAACAAAAAAGGATCAGTAGTTGAAAAATATGACCTTGGTGATAGAAACAACACCAGACATCTGCATGACAGAATATTAGAAGACCAACAACAACTTCTTCATTGCAAATACCTTGTTTCAACAACATAAACAGGGACTACACATGTGAACCTCAGCAGGTGGAATACATGGGAATCAAACCGACTACATCTGTGGAAAGAAATAATGGAAAAGCTTGAGTCCAGGGACTGACTATGGAACAAACCATCAATTGTTCACATACAAGTTGAAGCCATGGAAAATTAGAACAAATCCATAAGAGCCAAAATACAACCTTGAGTATATCCCACCTAAATTTAGAGACCATCTCAACAATAAATTTGATGCATTGAGAACTAATGACTGAAGACCAGACAAGTTTTGAAATGACATCAAGGATATCATACATGAAGAAAGCAAAAGGTCATTAAAAAGACAGAAAAGAAAGAAGAGACCAAAATGGATGTCAGAGGGGACTGTGCAACTTACTCTTGAATGTAGAGTAGCTAAAGTGAATGAAAGAAATGATGAAGTAAAAGAGCTGAACAGATGATTTCAAAGGGAAGCTTGAGAAAATAAAGTAAATGTACAAAGACCTGGATGTAGAAAACCAAAAGGGAAGAACATGCTTGGCATTTCTCAAGCTGAAAGAAATGAAGAAAACATTCAAGCCTCGAGTTGCAATACTGAAGGATTCTATGGGCAAAATACTCAAGGACAAAGGAAGTATCAAAAGAAGATGGAAGGAATACACAGAGTCACTGTACCAAAGGGAATTGGTTGACCTTCAACCATTTCAGGAGGTAGCATATGATCAAGAAGCGATGGCACTGAAGGAAGAAGTCCAAGCTGCACTGTGAAGGGAATGACTAAAAACAAGGCTCCAGGAATTGACAGAATACCAGTTGAGAACTTCTGGCCAACATGGCACCATAGACAAAAGCACCATACCGCCCCTCCACAGCAAAGACCCAGAAAACTAAGTAAAACAGAGAGAAATGTCATTCCTGGAACTGAAGTGCCAAATAAAGAGACAGAGAACTCGGCCAAGCCCCAAATGAAATAAGAAACTGGCAGAGGACCTGCCCTTCTGCACCATAGCTGAATGTCTGGCTCTGCCTATTGGACAAGGAGGTGGAAATTATCGTGACTACAGACAAGCAAACAACAAAGAACGCACAGCCCGCCTGCTCAGACATAACCAAATAAAACAAAAAAGCAGGACAAAACAAACACATCTACAATCAAGAAATGAAGAAAATAACTACTGAATGTCCCAAAGATAGCAGACAATATCAAAACATTAAAAAAAAAAAAGGACACCTACTGGAGTAGGTGTCCAAAATAAAACACCAGATGACTTTCCAGTGGAAGAAAAGGTGCTGGAACTACCGAACAGGGAATTCGAATCTCTAATATTCAGAGCAATCCAAGAGTTGTAGCAAAAAGCAGACAAAAATGAGGAAAAATTAGACAAATTTTTGGAAAAGGCAGACAAATTCATGGAAAATACAGACAAAAAAATGGAACAATTCAGGAAAGGAATGAACAAAATGCCAAAATAAATTCACAGCTAGAAATCATACAAAAACCACAATTAGAAATCCAAAAGATAAACAAGATTTCAGAAATGGACAGTGTCATAGAAGGCCTGAGGAGCAGGTTTGAAACGATGGAAGACAGAATCAGCAAAATTGAAGACAAACACTTGGATACAACTCTGAGGAAAAAATCAGAAAAAAGAACAAAGAAAAATGAGGAAACCCTGAGAATTATGTGGGGTAAAATCAAAAGCAAAAATTCACAAGTGATCAGACTTCCAGAACAGGGAGAGAAAACATAAAACACAGAGAGGATCATTGAAGAAATGCTGGCAGAAAACTTCCATAATATCATGAGTGATGAAAAGCTGACTATCCAAGAAGCTTAACAAACCCCACATAGGATAGACCCTAAAAGAAAAACACCAAGGCCTATCATAATCACACTCGCTAAAACTGAAGACAAAGAAAAAATCCTGCGAGCATCTCAAAAAAGATAAAGTCACATACAGAGGTAAAACAATAAGACTAAACTCTGATTATTCAGCAGAAACCATGCAGGCAAGAAGGCAATGGGATGACGTATATTAAACTTTGAAAGAAAAAAATTGCCAACCAAGAATATCCTGCAAATCTTTCATTCAAATATGATGGTGGAATTAGGACATTTTCAGATAAACAGAAATTAAGGGAATTACAAGAATTATTAAAGGGGGAGTCCTTCAGTGTGAGAAAAAACAGCATCAGACCACAACCTGAATCCAGGACACAAGATTGTACCAGCCAGATACCAACCTAGGAAATGAACTCTCAAGGACTATCCAAAACCAAAAGAATTGCAACAGGGAAACAGAGAGGTTAATCTGTAAATGACAACAACATCAGAACAATAAAAGAGGGAATAAACAGTATAGGTATAGAACTTTCTAATGGAGAGGAAGGCAAGGCAATACCACATAATAATAGACTTGGTTCAAACCTAAGAAGATAAGGGTAAATTTCAAGGTAAACAAAAAGGACGTTAACAAACCTACTCATCAAAATAAAGAAGAAAAACAGTCTCAATAAAAACAAAAGAAATCCACAAACAAAAGGAACTCAGCACAGGAAAGTAAGAGGAAAAAAGGAAAAGTTAGATGAATCTGTAAAGCATCTCATAACATGAATGCATCTGGAAGACATTATGCTGAGTGAAATAAGTCAATCACAAGAGGACAAATATTGTATGTGACCACTACTGTAAAAATTCATGAAAAAGTTTGCATACAGAAGGAAACAATATTGGATGGTTACAAGGGAGGAGGAGGGGATGGAAAAATACTTAATCAACAAAAAGATAAGCAGTAACTTTGGTAAAGGGTAAGACAGTAAACAATACTGGGGAAGCCAGCACACAATACTGGGGAAGCCAGCACAACCTTTACAAGGCAAGGCCATGGTATCTCCATAGACACATCCAAACTCCCCGAGGAACAGAACTGCAGGCTGAGGGCTGTGGGAACCGTGGTGTCAGGGAGCATCTAGCTCAACTGGCATAACAGGGTTTATAGGGAGAATGATCTACATTCCACTTTGGGGAGTAGTAGCTTCTGGGGTCTTGGAAGCCTGTGAGCGGCCATCTAGGACACTCCACTGGTCTCACCTCTTCAGAAGCAGGGAAGATTAAAGAAAACTAAAGACACAAGGGAAAGATTAGTCCAAAGGACAAGAGGACCACATCTACCAGAGCCTCCACCATACTGAGTCCAGTAAAACTAGGTGGTGCCTGGCTACCACCACTGACTGCTTTGACAGGGATCACAGTAGAGGGTCCTGGATGGAGTTGGAGAAAAATGTGGAACAAAATTCTGACTGAAAAAGAAAGAACAGACTTGCTGGCCTGACAGAGACTGGAGAAACCCTGGGAGTATGGCCCCAGACACCCTTTCAGCTCAGTAATGAGGTCACTCCTGTGGTTCACCCTTCAGCCAGATTCAACAGGCCCATGGAAACAAAACAAGACTAAAGGGGTGCACCAGCCCTGGGGCAGGGACTGGAAGGCAGGAGGGAACAGGAAAGTTGGTAATAGGGAACCCAGGACTGAGAAGGGAGAGTGTTGACATGTCATGGGGTTATTAACCAATGTCATACAACAATGTGTGTACTGTTTGATGAGAAACTAGTTTGTTCTGTAACCTTCATCTAAAGTTCAATTAAAAAAAAAAAAGAATACCAATTCAGACTTTCCACAAACGGGTGCAGCGCTGGAAGTGTTCACTCATCTGTGTCAAGAAATTTGAAAGACAGCTTCCTGGCCAGCCAACTGGAAGAGATCCATATTTGTGCCCATTCCAAAGAAAGGTGATCCAACAGAATGCTGAAATTATTGAGCAATATCATTAGTATCACACGCAAGTAATCAACAGATACAATGCAATTCCAATCCAAATTCCAACAGCATTTTCTAAGGAGATGGAGAAACAAATCACCAACTTCATATGGAAAAGAAAGAGTTCCCACATAAGTAAAGCATTACTGAAGAAGAAGAAGAAAATGGGAGGCCTCACACTACCTGATTTTAGAATCTATTATACCACCATGGTAGTGACAATAACCTGGTACTGGTACAACAACAGATGCATAGGCCAATGGAACAGAATTGAGAATCTAGGCATAAATTCATCCATCTATGAGCAGCTGATATTTGACAAAGGCCCAAAGTCCATTAAATGGGGAAAAGACAGTCTCTTTAACAATGGTGCTGGCATAACTGGATATCTGTCTTCAAAAAATCAAAACAAGACCCATACATCACACCATGCACAAAAACTAATTCAAAATGTCTCAAAGACCTAAATATAAAATCTAAAACGATAAAGATCATGGGAGTAAAAATAGGGACAACTCTAGGAGCCCTAATACATAGCATAAACAGAATACAAACCATAACTAACAATGCACAAACACCAAAAGAGAAACTAGATAACTGAGAGCTCCTAAAAGTCAAACACTTATGTTCATCAAGAGACTTCACCAAAAGAGTAAAAAGACAACCTACAGACTGGGGAAAAAATCTTTGGCTACAACAAATCTGGTCAGGGTCTAATCTCTAAAATCTACAAGATACTGCAAAACCTCAACAACAAATAGACAAATAACCCAGTTAAAAAATGGTCAAATGATATGAACAGGCACTTCACTAAATAAGACATTCAGGTAGCTAACAGATACTTGAGGAAATGCTCACGATCATTAGCCATGCAAATCGAAACTACAATGAGATACCATCTCACCCCCACAAGGCTAGAATTAATCCAAAAAACACAAAATAATAAATGTTGGAGAGGTTGTGGAAAGACTGCAAGACTTACACACTGCTGGTGGGAATGCAAAATGGTAAATTTTGGAAATTTACCAAGCAAAAGGTCATTAAAAATGACTAGAACCACCATATGACCCAGCAATCTCACTCCTTGGAATATTTCCTAGAGAAATAAGAGCTGTGATACAAATAGAGGTATGCACACCCATATCCGCTGCAAAAAAATGGATACAACCTAGGTGCCCATCAGTGGACGAATGGATAAACAAATTATGGTATATTCACACAATGGAATATCACACAATGATAAAGAACAATGATGAATCTGAAAAACATCTCATAACGTGGATGAATCTGGAAAGCATTATGCTGAGTGAAATTAATCGGTCACCAAAGGACAAATATTGTATGAGACCACTATTATAAGAACTCAAGAGAAGGTTTAAACACAGAAGAAAACATTCTTTGGTGGTTACTAGGGTGGAGAGGGAGGAAGAGTGTTATTCAGTAACTAGATAAAAAAAAAAAAAAAACATAGTAGATAAGAATTATCTTAGGTGAAGGGAAGGACAGCACACAATGCAGGAGAAGTCAGCACAAGTGAACTACACCAAAAGCTGAGAAGTTTCCTGAATACAACCAAACACTTCAAGGGACAGAGTAGCAGGGGCAGGGGTCTGGGGACCATGGTTTCAGGGGACATCTAGGGCAGTTGGAATAACAAAGTGTAGTAAGGAAATGTTCTGCATCCCACTTTGGTGGGTGGCATCTGGGGCCTTAAAAGCTAGCTATCTAAGATGCATCAATTGGTCCCAACTCACCTGGAGCAAAGGAGAATGAAGAACACCAAAGACACAAGGAAAATATTAGCCCAAGGGACAGAAAGGGCCACATAAACCAGAGACTCCATCAGCTTTAGCCTGAAGAACTAGATAGAGCCTGGCTACCACCAATGACCACCCAAACAGGGAACATAACAGAAAGTCCCTGATGGAGCAGGGAAAAAGTGGGGTGCAGAACGCAAATTCTAGTAAAAAGACTAGACTTAATGGTCTGACTGTGACTGGAGAGACCCTGGAAGACATGGCCCCCAGACTTTCCGTTAGCCCAAAACTAAAACCATTCTGGAAGCCAACTCTTCAGACAAAGATTAGACTGGGCCAGAAGACATAAAACGATACTCATGAAGAGTGTGCTTAGCTCAAGTAGATAAAAAAAAAAAAAAAGTAGGTACATGAGACTAAATGGGTAGCTCCTGTCCGCAAGGGAGATGAGAAGGCAGAAAGGGACAGGAACTGGTTGAATGGATGTGGGAAATGCAGGGTGAAAAAGAGGAGCATGCTGTCACTTTATAGGGAGAGTAACTAGGGTCACATTAAATGTGTGTATAAATTTTTGCATGAGAAACTAATTTCAAATGTAAACTTTCACTGAAAACACAATTAAAAGAAGAAAAAAAAATCACACACAACTAAAATTTTGCTGAAGATCATTTAAAAGCAATTGCAGTGTACATAGACAGGGAACTGCCAGAAGTTCAAGCAGAATTCAGAAGAGGATGTGGAACCAGGGATATCATTGCTGATGTCAGATGGATCTTGGCTGAAAGCACAGAATACCAGAAATCTGTTTATCTGTGTTTTATTGACTGTGCAAATGCATTCCACTGTGTGGATCATGATAAATTATGGATAATATTGTGGAGAATGGGAATTCCAGAACACTTAATTAATTCCAGAGGAATCTGTACATGGATCAAGATGCAGTTGTTCAGACAGATCAAGGGGGTCCTGCATAGTTTAAAGTCAGGAAAGGTGTGCATCAGGGTTGTATCTTTTCACCATATCTATTCAATCTGTATGCTGAGCAAATAATCTGAGAAGCTGGACTATATGAAGAAGAACAGGGCATCAGGATTGGAGGAAGACTCATTAACAACTTGCGTTATGCACATGACACAGTCATACTTGCTGAAAGCGAAGAGGACTTGAAACACTTACTAATGACAATCAAAGACCACAGCCATCAGTATGGATTACGCCTCAACATAAAGAAAACAAAAATCCTCACAACTGGATCAATAAGCAACATCATGATAAGTGGAAAAAAGATTGAGGTTGTTAGGATTTCATTTTACTTGGATCCACAATCAACGCCCACAGAAGCAGCAGTCAAGAAATTAAAAGACACATTGCATTGGGCAAGTCTGCACAAAGGACCTCTTTAAAGTGTTGCAAAGCAAAGATGTCACCTTGAGGACTAAGGTTAGCCTGAACTAAGCCATGGTGTTTTCAGTGCAAAAGCTGGACAGTAAATAAGGAAGACCGAAGAAGAATTGATGCCTTTGAATTGTAGTGTCGGTGAAGAATATTGAATATACCATGGACTGCCAGAAGAACGAATAAATCTGTCTTGGAAGAAGTACAAGCAGAATGTCTCTTAGGAGCAAGAATGGTGAGACTACATCTCACATACTTTGGACGTGTTATCAGGAGGGACCATTCCCCGGAGAAGGACACCACGCCTGGTAAAGTAAAGGGTCAGCGAAAAAGAGGAAGATCCTTAATGAGATGGATTGACACAGTGGCTGCAACAATGGGTGATTGTGAAGATGATGTAGGACTGGGCAGTGTTTCCTTCTGCTGTACATAGGATCGCTATGAATCAGATCCAACTCGACAGCTCCTGATATGTATATATATGTGTGTGTATAAAATATATGTACATACACATATATGATCAATTTCAGACTGCAGACGTTGGTAAAAATCTTTAATTTCTTCACCTTTGACATTAGTGGGTGGTGCATAAATTTGAATAATAGTAGTATTAACTGGTCTTCCTTGTAGGTGTATGCATATCATCCTGTCCTTGATGGCACTGTACTTCAGGATAGATTTTGAAATGTTCTATTTGGTGAATACGATGCCATTCCCCTTCAATTTGTCATTCCCGGCTTAGTAGACCACATGATTGTCCAATTCAAAATGGCCAATACCAGACCATTTCAGCTCACTAATACCTAGGATATTGATTTTTATGTATTCTATTTCATTTTTGATGACTTCCAATTTTCCTAGATAGAATCATACTTTGTAGATTCCACGTTCTGATTGTTAAAGGA
This sequence comes from Elephas maximus indicus, assembly GCF_024166365.1. NCBI lineage: Eukaryota > Metazoa > Chordata > Mammalia > Proboscidea > Elephantidae > Elephas > Elephas maximus. The sequence goes on along the minus strand of NC_064820.1, from coordinate 232,849,077 downwards.
TGTTTGCAGCTGTTTCTTTGCATTTTAGTCGTGCCACATCAGCAAATGAAGGTCCCGAAATCGTTACTCCATTCGTGTTATTAAGGTCAACTCTGCTTCGAGGAGGCAGCTCTTCCATCATATTTTGAGTGTCTTCCAACCTGAGGGGCTCATCTTCTGTCACTATACCAGAAAATGTTCCGCTGCTATTCATAATGTTTTCATTGGCCAGTTTGTTCAGAAGTAGACTGCCCGGTCCTTCTTCCTAGTCTGGAAGCTCTGCTGAAACCTTTCGGCATGGATGACCTTGCTGGTATTTGAAATACTGGCAGCATAACTTCCAGCATCACAGTAAGAAAAACTGACAAATGAGTGGTGGAAATGCATAGAGAATATAGTTTATTCGTGGTTTACCAGGGGGGACTGAGGGAGGGGGATGGGGGGAGCTAATGGTGATGAAAAAATCACATTGATTAAGGGTAGGTTGCACAGCTAATTATTATAATTGAGGTCAGTAAGTTGTACACCTGTAAAAAGTTGAATTGGCAAAAGTAGTGTGATAGATATATTACAGCAATTACAAAAAGAAAGAGAGAGAGTATCTGCTGAGACTGCATATGTACAACCAAAAACCTCATGGGATTTTGTTCCTTCGTTTGAAGGTTTAGGGTCATGGTTTTATGGGACATTCCAGTTAGTTGGCCTAATAATGTGTTTACTGCTTCTGTACTACCTCCTAGTTCATTTTGTAGTGTGTGAGGTCTTAAACACTTGCAAGCAGCCATCCATGCATGACAGTTGGTGTCTATTCACCTGGAGCAAACGAGGAAGAAAGAGAGTCAGGAGTAGGAGGAGGATATGAAATGTGTGGCTAATTGCCTCCATGAACAACTGCTTCCTTTGCCAGGAGACCAGAAGAACTAGATGATGCCCAGCTACCATTACTGAACATTTTGATCAAAGATTCTTCAGAGGAATCCTGGTCAAAGGAGGGAAAATACACAATAGAATTCCAAGTTCTCATGAACTTCAGACTTTCTGGAGCCATGGGGGCTGGATGAGCCCCTGACACTGTTGTTCGGAGATAACCTTTAAACGTTAAACCAAAAATATCCCCTGAAGTCTTCTCAAACCAACCAATAGCTTAGCTAAACTAGTAAAAAATGTCTGCCTTGAGCATTATGCTTCTTTAAGAACTATCTGTAGAGGATAAAAGTGGCAACAGCAACTTGGAAGGTTAGATAGCAACCTTAGGGGGCAGTGAGTTTATGTTAATGGGGGAGGAATAACTCAGAAAAAGAGGGTCAGAATGATTGCACAACTCAAAGAATGTAATCAATATCACCGAATTTTACATGTGGAAATGGTTGAGTCGGTGTTTTGTTTTGCTGTGTATATTCTCAATAAAAACAATTTTTTTTTTTTTTTTTTAAAGAAACCTCTATGGAGCACAGTTCTACTCTGACATACACAGACTGCCATTAGTCAGAATCAACTTGATGGCAAAAAAAAAAAAAAGTAGCATCTGAAAGAAAAAAATTGTTTTTATTGTTGCTGTTATTGTTAGTTGCTCTTGAGTTGGCTCCAAATCATGGTGACCTGATGTATATCAGAACACAATGTCGCCCAGTCCTGTGAAATCTTCGTGATTGTTGGTATGTTGGGTCTATTGTTTAGCCTGTTGTGTCAGTCTACCAGATTGAGGAGTTCCTTCATTTTCTTTGAACATCTACTTTACCAAACATGTTTTCCTTTTCTAGGAACTGGCCTTTCCTGTTGATGTGTCCAAAATAAGCAAGTCAAAGTCTCATCATTCTTCTAAGGAACATTCTGCTTATAATTCTTCTAAGACTGATCTGTTCATTATTTTGGAAGTTCACAGTATATTTAATATTCTTTGCCAATTCCAGAGTTCAAACATATTAATTCTTCTGTCTCCTTTTTCATTATCCAACTTTCACATGCATGCAATGCGAATGAAACGACCATGGCCTGGGTCAGAGTCTTAGTTATCCAGTGGTACTATAACAGAAATAAAAGTGGATGGCTTTAACGAACAGAAGTTTATCCTCTCATGGTCTAGTAGGCAAGAAGTCTGAGTTCAGGGTGCCAGCTCCAGGGGAAGGTTTTCTTTCTCTGTCGACTTTGGAGGAAGGAACTTGTCGTCAGTTTTCCTCTGGTCTAGGAGCTTCTCGGGCACAAGGACCCCTGGTCCAAAGAAAGTGCTCTGTTCCCAGAGCTGCCTTCTTGGTGGTATGAGGTCTCCCTGTCTCTCTGCTTGCTTCTCTCTTTTATATCTCAAAAGAGATTGTCTTAAAACAGAATCTAATCCTGTAGATCTCATCAACATAACTGCCGCTAATCCATTTCATTAATGTCATAGTGATAGGATTTACAACACATAGGAACATCACAGTTGACAAAATGGTGGATAATCACACAATACTGGAAATCATGGCCTAGTCAAATTGATACACATATTTTTGGGGGACACAATTCAGTCCATGACAGTCAAACACATCTTGTTCATCAAAGTAACATCTTTAAAATTGATCAAGGGGTTGAAAAACTTTTGCACTAAAAACTACAAGATGTTATTGAAAGAAATTAAAGAAGATCTAAGTAAACAAAAATATACCCCATGTCTATGCACTGGAACACTCATTATTGTTAAGATGCCATTACTATGAAAAATGATGTACAGATTCAACACCAAACCAAAACTAAACCCATTGGCATCAAGTCAATTCCGACTCACAGTGACCCTACAGGACAGAATATAACTGCCCCGTAGGGTTTCCAAGTAGCGGCCAGTGGATTCGAACTGCTGACCTTTTGGTTAGCAGCTGAACTCTTAACCACTGCACCACCAGGGCTACAGATTCCACACAATCCTATGAAAATTCCAAAAACCTTTTTTGCAGAAATGGAAAAGATGATCCAAAAAGGTATATGAAATTTCGAGGGAACCCAGATAGCCAAAACGATATTGAAAAAGAACAAAGTTTGAGGACTCACCCTTCTTGGCTTCAAAACTTATTACAAAGCTATAGTAATCAAAATAGTGTGGTACTGGCATAAGGACAGACATATAGAACAATAGAATAGAATTGGGAGTCCAGAAATAAACCCATACATCTAATACTAATATATTTTTAACATGAATGTCAAGTCCATTCAATGGGGAAAGCATATTCTCTTCAGGAAATGGTGCTAGCATGGAAAGTTCTCCAGAATAGACCACATCTTAGGCCACAGAAAAACTATCAACAAAATCCAAAACATTAAGATAATACAAAGTATCTTCCCTGGCCACAATGCCGTCAAAGTAGAAATTAACAACAGGAAGAGTAAAGAAAAAAAAAATTAATTACATGGAAACTAATAACACCCTTCTTTAAAAACCACTGGGTAAAAGAAGAAATTAGAGATGGAATAAAAAAAAATTCCTAGAGTCAAACGAGAATGAAAACACATCATACCAAAACCTTTGGGACACAGCAAAGGCAGCCCTCAGAAGTCAACTTACAGCAATAAATGCACACATCAAAAAAAAAGGGGGGGGACAAAATCAAAACATTAGCGACACAACTCGAACAAATACAAAGAGAACAGCAAAAGATGTCCGCAGCCACCAGAAGAAAGATCAGAGCAGAAATAAATGAAATAGAGAATAGAAAAACAATAGAAAGAATCAATAAAACCAAAAGTTGGTTCTTTGAAAGGATCCATGAAATCGACAAACCACTGGCCAAATTGACAAAAGAAAAACAGGAGAGGATGCAAATGACCCAAATAAGTAATGAAATGGGGGACATTACAACAGACCCAACTGAAATTAAAAGGATCATAACAGAGTATTATGAAAAACTACACTCCAACAAAATTGAAAATCTAGAGGACATGGACAAATTTCTAGAAACACACTACCTACCCAAACTAACAAAAAGTGATACTGAAAATCTGAACAGACCCATAACAAGAGAAAAGATTTCAGCATAACAAAAAAGAAGAAAAAATACATGACAATCAAGTAGCATTCATACCAGGTATGCAAGGATGGTTCAACCTTAGAAAATCAGTCAACATAATCCACCACATAAATAAAAGGAAAGAAAAGAATCACGTGATCACCTCAATCGATGGAAAAAAGGCATTCAACAAAGTCTAACACCCATTCCTGATAAAAACTCTCAGTAAAATAGGTATAGAAGGAAAATTTCTCAGCATAATAAAGGGCATATATGCAAAACCAATGGCCAACATCATTCTTAATGGAGAGAGGCTGAAAACATTCTCCTTGAGAACAGGAACAAGACAAGGATGCCCTTTATCATAACACCTATTTAACATTGTGTTGGAAGTCCTAGCTAGAGCAATAAGGCAAGAAACAGAAATAAAGGGCATCCAAATTGGTAATGAAAAGTTAAACTCTACCTATTTACGGATGATATGATGCTATACGTAGAAAACCCAAAAGACTCCACGAGAAAACTACTGAAACTAATAGAAAGATTCAGCAGAGTAGCAGGATACAAGATAAACATACAAAAATCAGTTGGATTCCTATACACCAATAAAGAAAATGATGAAGAGGAAATCAGGAAAACAACACCATTTATAATAGCCCCTAAAAAAATAAGATACTAAATCTAACCAGGGATGTAAAAGACGTATACAAAGAAAGCTACAAAACACTCCTGCAAGAAACCAAAAGAGATCTACATAAATGGAAACACATACTATGCTCATGGATAGGTAGACTCAACATTGTGAAAAATGACAGTTCTACCCTAAGTGATTTACAAATACACTGCAATACCAATCCAAATACCAACAACATTCTTTAAAGAGATGGAAAAACTTATCATTAAATTTATATGGAAAGGGAAGAAGCCCCAAATAAGTAAAGCACTATTGAAGGAGAAGAATAAAGTCAGAGGACTCACAGTACCTGACTTCAGAACCTACTATATAGCTACGGTAGTCAGAACAGCCTGGTACTGGTACAACAACAGACACATTGACCAAAGGAACAGAATAGAGAACCCAAATGTAAATCCACCGGTCTGTGGTCACCTGATCTTCGACAAGGGCCCAGAGTCCCTCAAATGGGAAAAAGACAGTCTTTTTAACAAATGGCGCTGACAAAACTGGATGTCCATCTGCAAAAAAAAAAGAAACAGGACCCATACCTCACACCATACACAAAAACTAACTCAAAATGGATCAAAGACCTAAATATAAAGCCCAAAACTATGAAGTTCATAGAATAAAAAATAGGATTAACGCAAGAGGCCCTAATACATGGCATTAACAGGATACACACCACAACCAACAACACACAACCTCTGGAGGATAAGCTAGATAACTGGGATCTTCTAAAAATTCAACACTTATGCTCATCAAAAGACTTCACCAAATAGTAAAAAAAAGAACCTACAGACTGGGAAAATTTTTTTGGCTATTACAAATCAGACAAAGTCTAATCTCTAAAACCTACAAGAAAATCCAACACCTCTACAAAAAAAAGACAAATAATCCAATTAAAAAATGGGCAAAGGAAAGAACAGACACTTCAGCAAAGAACACATTCAAGCAGCCAACAGACACATGAGGAAATGCTCACTATCCCTAGCCATTAAAAAAAAAAGCCATTAGAGAAATGTAAATAAAAACCACAATGAGATACCATCTCACCCCAGCATTACCGGCATGAATCAATAGAACAGAAAATAACAAATGTTGGAGAGGCTGAGGGGAGCAGGGAACTCTTATGCACTGCTCGTGGGAATGCAAAATGATACAACCATTTCGGAAAATGATATGGCACTTCCTTAGAAAGCTAGAAATAGAAATACCATATGATCTATCAATTCTTCTCTTAGGAATATACCCTAGAGAAATAAGAGCTGTCACACAAATAGACATATGCACACCCATGTTCATTGCAGCATTGTTCACAGTAGCAAAAAGATGGAAATAACCTGGATGCCCATCAACAGATGAATGGTTAAACAAACTATATGAATGGTACATACATACAATGGAGCATTACGCAACAATAAAGAAAAATGATGAATCTACAAAGCATCTCACGACATGGATGAATCTGGATGGCATTATTAGCTGAATGAAATAAGTCAATCACAAAAGGACAAATATTGTATGAGACCACTACTATAAAAACTCGTGAAAAGGTTTACTCACAAAAAGAAACAATCTTTGATGGTTACGAGGGAGGGAAGGGGAGGGAATGGAAACATACTAAATAGACAGTAGATATGTGGTAACTTTGGTGAAGGGTAAGACACTACACAATACTGGGGAAGCCAGCACAGCTTGTACAAGGCAAGGTCATGGAAGCTCCATAGAAACATCCAAACTCCCTAAGGGACAAAATTACTGGGCTGAGGGCTGTGGGAACCATGGTCTCGGGGAACATCTAGCTCAAATGGCATATAACATAGTTCACAAAGAAAATGTTCTACATTCTACTTTGGTGAGTAGCATCTGGAGTTTTAAAAGCCTGTGAGCAGCCATCTAAGATATTCCACTGGTCTCACCTCTTCGGGAGCAAGGGAGAATGAAGAAAACTAAAGATACAAGGGAAAGATTCGTCCAAAGGACTAACGGACCACATGTACTACGGCCTCCACCAGACTGAGTCCAGTAGAACTAGATGGTGCCCGGCTACCACTGACTGCCCTGACAGGGATCACAATGGAGGGTCCCAGACAGAGCTGGAGAAAAATGTAGAACAAAATTCTAACTAAAAAAAAAAAAAAAAGACCAGACTTATTGGTCTGACAGAAACTGGAGAAACCCTGAAAGTATGGCCCCCAGACACCCTTTCAGCTCAATAATGAAATCACTCCTGAGGTTCATCCTTTAGCCAAAGATTAGACAGGTCCATAAAACAAAATGAGGTTAAAGGGGCACACCACCCCAGGGGCAAGGACGAGAAGGCAGGAGGGGACAGGAAAGCTGGTAATAGGGAGCCCAAGGTCAAGAAGGGAGAGTGTTGGTGTGTCGTGGGGTTGTTAACCAATGTCGTGAAACAATGTGTGTACTAACTGTTTAATTAGAAGCTAGTTCTGTAAACCTTCATCTAAAGTACAATAAAAAATAATAAATAAAATAAAAAAAAAAACTGAACTCTGACCATGGAATACCAAGTGACCATGGGGCCAGAACTGTCCATAACAAGCTGTCAGACCTGCCAAGTCATAAAGTGCAGTGAGCCCAGCTGCAGAAAATCGTGGTACATTGGGATTGGCCTTAAGCACATCCAGAGGGCACATGTAAGCTGCTTGAAGAGATGGCCCAGTTCTCCGTGTCACCTATTCCTGTTGTATGGACACCTTTTTCTCAGTTCACTCCTGACCTCATGGGGGTCCCCAAGACTAATGGAGAAGGAAAAGGTTCAAGCCTGGTTCACAGATGGGGTGGTTCAGTAATTGGGTTGCTGTTGCACTATAGCCAGACAAAGGGGAAACTCTGAAAAGCAGTGGTGAGGAAAACCTCCCACTGGGTAAAGCTCCAGGCAGGGCACCTGGTCATCCACTTTGTGTGGAGAGAGAAGTGGCCCAAGACAAGGGTTTCAAGGGTATAGGGAATAAATCTAGCAAAAGATGAGCAGCAAATGGCTTCGCTTGTTGGTCAGGGGCCTGGAAGGAACAAAATTGGGGAAGCAAGGAAAAGGGGGTCCGGGGAAGGGGCACGTATGGACTTATGAGAGTGGGCAGAGTGTGAGACACTTTTCATTGCATGCTAATGCCCACCTGAGAGCACCCACTGCAGAAGAGGCACTAAACAACCAGGCGTACAGGATGACTGGCCAATAGATGTAAACTAGCCTCTGTCCTCAGCCACCCCAGTGCTTGTGTGCTGAGCTTGTGGGTGGAGCAGGTGTGATGGCAGAGACGAAGGCTGGCTACACATGGGCCCTCCAAGATAGGCTCCCTTCCTGTCACTAGGGCTGACCTAGCTGCTGCTGCTGAACGCACACCTGGCGGTAAGAAAGACCAGCGCTTAGGCTCTATACACTACACATTCTTGAAGAGCCAACCAACCAGCTCGGGGGGCAAGTTGATTATGTTGAACAAAATTTCATTCTGGCCAGGACTCACAAGTATTCCAAGAATGGATTTGCTGTCTTTGTTTCTCTAGACAACCCACCCTAAGACACCATTTACAATAGAATTTTAAAAATCGCATATCTAGAAATAAATCTAGCAAAATATATGCAAGATCTTGACAAAAAAAAAAAAAAAACTACAAACATTATCGAGATTAAAAAAAAAAATCCCTAAATAGAGAGATGTATCATGGTCACTCGACAGCAGTGGGTTTTTTGTTTTTTTTTTTAATCGTGGTCATGGGTTGGAATATCCAATACTGTAAGATGTCAGTTCTTCCCAAATCAGACTATAAAGTCAATGCTATTGCAACATAATTCCATCATATTGTGCGTGTGTGTGTGTGTGTGTGTAAATTGACAAGCTGATTCTAAAATTTATATAGAACTGTGAAGGTACAAATAGCCAAGACACTTTTGAAGAAGCAGAACAAGGCTGAAGGATTTTCTCCAATGGGTATCAGTAAAAAACCCAGTAAACCCAGTGCCGTCAAGTCAATTAAGCTATGATAATTAATTAAGACAGTGAGGTATTGGTGTAAGGATACTGAATTTCTCTTGCACTGCTGGAAAAAATTTAAACTGATTCAATTGCTTTGGAAAACGTGTTGGCTTTACCTACGCAAGTTGAATATGCATCTGTCCTTTGACCCAGCAATTCCATTTTTAAGTATGTCCCAAAAAGAAATGAATTCACATGTGCACCAAGAAATATGGAGAAGTTATGGTCATAGTCTCATTATTCCCAATAGTCCCAAATAAGAAATAATCCAAATATCCAGCAATAGTAGAAGGTATTTAAAAAATGGTGGTATATCCATAAAATGGAATACACAGCAATGAAAATATATAGACCACAACAACAAGCAACGATATGGATGAATCTCACAATTCTAATAATGAGCAAAAGAAGCTACAAACAATAGAGTATATTCTGTGTGATTCCATTGATATAGAGTTTAAAAGACAGGCAAGACTAGACTGTGGTATTTAGTAACACAGGTATAAAAAAAAGCAAGGAAATTATTGTAAAAGACAGGATAGTGGTTACTTGTTACAAGGATAAAGAAAGAGGAATGGCTAGAAGGGGGCACAAGGACACTTTCGGGGGTGCTAGAAGCATTCTGTTTCTTCATGTGGGTGATGTTCCCACCATAAAGGTGTTTCTTTGATAACTCTGACAGCTGCACCATTCTGTGAAATTTTCTGTATGGATGTTATTTTCGAAATGAAAAAAAAAAATTTTTTAATGAGAAATAAAAGATGCAATAACTAAGATAGTACAAAAAAGCAAACCTTTAGGAATGGACAGATTTTGTTTTTTTAATGTAACTTCCAGAAATATAAAATATAATCACTGAAATGAAAAACGTGGTGGGTGGGTTCAACAGCAGATTGGACAGAATTGAAGAGAGAAATGGTGGAATAGGAGGTATACCTGAAGAATTTATCCCAAATGCAGCAAAGAAGATAAGAAGGCTGAAGTTATGAAAGAGATATTAAGAGACACAAGGGCTAGAATGGGAGGATCTAATATATATCTGTTCAGAATCTTTGAAGAAGAAAATGGCAAGAAGTTAGAAATGGCCACATACATTAGGAGAAACATGCATTAGGAGAATTTGCCAGGAATGATGAAAATAAATCCGCAGATTCGGGAAGCACAACATATCCTATGGGGATGCATAAAAAGAAATTTATACCTAGACACATTACAGTGAAATTGCAGAATATCAGCAACTAAGAATATATCTTGTCCAGAGCAATTATCTACAGAGCGAAGACATGTAGACTTCTAAACAATAGCAACCGGAACTATTGTGGTAGAAAGCCTCCAGTATGGCCTCCAATAGTCCTAAAACCAAAAAGAAAACCCACTGCTGTCAAGTCGATTCCAACTCATAGTGATCCTACAGGATGGAGAAGAACTGCCCCATAGGGTTTCCAAGGCTGTAAGTAAATCTTCGCAGAAGCAGACTACTGCCACATCTTTCTCCCGCTGACCAGCTGGTAGGTTTGAACCACCAACCTTTTGGTTTGTAGCCAAGCACTTTAACCACTGCACCACCAGGGCTCCTCACCTCCTGGTATTTATGCTTCTGTGTAGTCCCCTCCCACACTGAACAGGGCTGACCCTGTATGACCAATAGAATGTGACCATTGTAACCATCACAAAGAAGTGATTATAAAAAAAAAAAAAAATTGCCCTTGAGTCAATTCCAACTCATAGCGACCCTGTAGAACAGAGTAGAACTGCCCCATTTGGCTTCTAAGGAGCGGCTGGTGGATTCAAATTGCTGAGGTTTTGGTTAGCAGCCTGAGCTCTTAACCACTGCTCCACCAGGTCTACAAAGTGACTGTATATGGCTTCAAAGGCTAGACCTTAAAAGCCTCTGCCTGGTATCTTAAACTGCAAGTTCTGGAGGAAAGCCGCCATGCCATGAGGGTGCTCAAGAAGTCCTGCGGAGAGGTCCTCATGGAGAGGAACTGAGGCCTCCAGCCAACAGTCATGTGAATAATGCGCATTAGGAGCAGATCCTCCAGGACCACTCAACCAACAGATGCTGCAGCCCCAGCTAGCGTCTGACTGCGATCTCATGATAGCTCCTGAGCCAGAACAGACCAGGCAAGCCACCCCCAAACTGCTGCTACACAGACTGCAGGAAAAACGCTTATTGTGTTAAATCACTAAATGTGGAGGTAAATTTGCTATGCAGAAATAGATAATTAATACACTACAATAACAGCTACGAAGTATTGAGAGAAAATAAATATCAGCCTACAATTGTATACAGAGAAAATATATTCTTCAAGAACAAAGGCAAAATAAAACTATTTCAAAATAAACAGAATGCAGGAAATTTAACACCAGAAGTCTGCTCTCAAGGAATTCCCGAAATGTGCAGTTCAAGAAGAAGGAAATTAATCCCAGAGGGACAGTCTGGTGTGTGAGGAGGAATGAGGAGCAAATGGAATGATAAATACGTGGATGAATCCAAACAAGCATTGCCTATATGAAATAATAAAATAACATCTAATTTGTGGGATTAAAGATAGGACTAAAATATTCAGCAAAATTTAACTGGAAGGGGATAATTGGACCTAAAATGTTCTACAGCCCTTTTATTAAATATTGTTTAAGTCTGTTAATTTAAATACCCAGGTAAAAATTTAAGAGGTAACTTTAAAAGAATAGAATTAGCATATGTAAATTTTAAACCAGTATAGACAAAAAAATCAATAAGGCGGGGTGTCATGGATTGAATTGTGTCCCCCCAAAAATGTGTGTATCATTTTGGCTGGGCCCCGATTCCCGGTGTTGTGTGGTTGTCCTCCATTTTGTGGTTGTCATTTTATGTTAAAGAGGATTAGGGTGGGATTGTAACACCCTTACTAAGGTAACATCCCTGATCCAATGTAAAGTAATTTCCCCTGGGTTGTGGCCTGCACCACCTTTTATCTTATAAGAGATAAAAGGAAAGGGAAGCAAGCAGAGAGTGGAGGCCTCATACCACCAAGGAAGCAGTGCCGAGAACAGAGTGCGTCCTTCGAACCTGGGGTCCCTGTGCGGAGAAGCTCCTAGTCTGGGGGAAGATCGATGAGAAGGCCGACAGAAAGAGAAAGCCTTCCCCTGGGGCTGACACCCTGAATTTGGACTTTTAGCCTACTTTACTGGGAAGAAGTAAATTTCTCTTTGTTAAAGCCGTCCTCTCCTGGTATTTCTGTTATAGCAGCGCTAGATGACTAAGGCAGGAGGGAAAGAATATTAAAATGCAATGGAAAACCTCTTTAAATGGCAAAAAAGAAGAAAAAAGAAACAGAGTGGTAAAAATGGAAATAGGATTATAAAATGATGGAAACAAGCCCACATGTATCAATAATTCACAGTAAATTCAAATGGACTCTACTTAACACCTAAAAGAGATGATCATATTGTTGTTGTTTTAGCCCACGCACCCCAGCTGAATGCTGTTTTCAAGAAATACACTTAAAAGTAGGAGAGAGAGAGAAGTTTAAAACAAAAACATGGGGAAAGATTGCTGTCATGAGTTTGCCATTGAGTGTGTTCTAACTCACAGTGACCTCACGTGTGCAGAGTAAAAGTGCTTCATAGGGCTTTCAAGGCTGTGACTTTTTGGAAGCAGATCACCAGGCCTTACTTCCAAGGGACCCCTGGGTGGGTTTGAACCGCCAACCTTTTATAGTCCAGTTAGCGGGCCAGTGCTTAGCCGTTTGCACCACCTAGGGACTCCTATGGGTGAGGTACAGCAGACAAATTTTAGCCAAAAGGAAACCGGCATAGTTATGTGAATATCAGCCCAAAGAGACACTGAGATAAGCCATTAGAAAACCTACTTTCAAAAAACACCACCGTCTACACTAACTATAACCACTGGAAGAAAAAAAAAATACTCCAGAGACTCAATCTGGAAAACGTGCAGAGTCAGAGCCAGGCCCAGCATAGCCGTGGTCAGGCGCGAAAGGGGCACCAGGGGGCGCAGTGCAGGCCAGCAGGGCTCTGGCACAGGTAGGCACTGGGGGGCTGTGTTAGAGTGACAGCAGCTCTCCCGGCCCACCTCCCGATGGAGGGCAAGCACAGAATGGGTGTCCCTGGTGTGAGCCCATCAGGACCGCCGGGTTCCTGGCAGCGCATGGCTGGTACCCTGCTTCTGCTGTTGCTGTTGCCTGCAGGTGAGGCCTGGTTGTTCCCCCAAGTACGGCTTCTCCATCTGTCCCCCCACCACACCCATCCCCAGCTTAAGAGCCCCACAAAGTCAGGGCCGAAACCATCCAGCAGGCTCATCGGGTGTTAGTAAGCAGATTAGAGCCTCCCTCGCTGCCTCCTCCCCTTAGGCCTTCTCTCCCTCCACTTGAGAGCTTGAGTCCAAGAGAGGTGAGGCCTACAAGGCAGGTGCACCCAGCAATCTGAGAAAATGGGATAGGGAGAGGAAGCAGGGAGTCCCTGGGTGGCACAAACTTTAAGCCCTGGACTATTAACTGAAAGGCTGGTGGCTTAGCCCACCCAGAGGCACCTCAGAACACAGGCCTTGTGATCTGCTTCCGAAAGGTCATAGGCTTGAAAACCCTATGGAGCAATTCTACTCTGATACACATGGGGTCGTCATGAGTTGGAATCAACTGACAGCAACTAACGGTAAAGGAGACGGTCACAGGGGTGGCCCCGGAGTTCTAAAGGAAAGTTCATGAGCGCTCTATGTCTTCTCCCCGCCCACAGCCTGCAGCTGTGCCACAGAGACACAAGGCAAAATCTTGGGGGGCCAGGACGCACCCCCGGGCAGGTGGCCCTGGCAAGTCAGCCTGCAGTACAATGGCCACCACGTCTGTGGCGGTACCATCCTCGACCAGCACTGGGTGCTCACCGCTGCCCACTGCTTCCCCAGGTGAGTCGCCAGGGCCAGGGCCAGTGGGTGCAGAGGACAGGGTCACTGGTTAGCCAGCCTCGTTGCTTTCCCTGTGGGATACAGAGCACCATGTGGAGGAATGGGAAGGGGGTGATCAATACGGAGAAAAGAGTAAAGGAACATGAAAGCAGAGGCCACTACGTGACCTTTTAACCCCCAAAAAACTCCTTTTCCTTGAACGGTTTCAAAAGTGACTGAACATAGCACGGCTCACCATCAGCCAAAGCGTCCTAGTGGGGTGCTGGGGGTGTCGGGGCAGAGCTGGCGGTGTCAGGGCAGAGCTGGCGGTGTCAGGGCAGAGCTGGGGGTGTCAGGGCAGAGCTGGGGGTGCCAGCGCAGAGCTGGAGGAGCCAGGGCAGAGCTGTGCAGGGGATGTGGAATTTGCTCTCCCCTGCATACTGTGTAGCTCCGGGATCAGGACAAGTCCCTCGTCAGCTCACATCATTTTCTCACCTCTGCAAAGCGTGTCTGGTGTTCCGAAGTGCAGGTGTGTGGTGAGGACATCGATGGGCTGCTGGTGGGGAGCTCCAGGACAGAGGGCATGCCCCACACCACATACCCCACCCCACATACCCCACCCCACGTTCCTCACCCCACACGCCCACCCACCTCACATAACCCTGCCCCACATATCCCACCCCACGTGGCTACCCCATACGTCCCACCCCACATGCCCATCCCACTCCACATGCCCCACCCCACGTGCCCTAACCCACGTGCCCCACCCCACGTGCCCCACCCCACCTGCCCACCCTACATACCCCACCCCACGTACCCCACCGCACATACCCACTCCATGTGCCCACCCCACATGCCCATCCACATGCCTAGCTCACATCCCCACCCAACATGGGTTGCCAAACCCGGCTGGGCCCTGGGTTGGAGCTGACTAGGCCCAGGTAAGTGAGACAGAAAGCTGAGGTCAGATCCTTCTCAGGGCTGGGAGTTGCTGGGGAGGCCTCGGCAGGGGCCAAGCCAGACCTTCTGGGGTCTCCAGGTCCCAAGGTGGGGTGAGTGGCAGGTCTCTCGAGGTCTCTCTGGCCCCTGGGCCACCAGTGGCACCTGATGGTGAAGTGAGACCACCCCACAGATCCATCAGAATCAATGACCTGAGGGTCCTCATGGGAATCACCAACTTCAAAAAGAGAAGCTGGAAAAGCCAGAAGACCAGGATAAAGCAGTTTCTCCCACACCCGACTTATAAGCACAGGCAGGTGCTCACTGACGGCGACATCGCTCTGCTGCAGCTGAGGACCCCAGTGCGGCTCTCTGCCTTTGTCCGCCCGGTCAGCGTCCCGCCCACCACCTTCCAGATGCAGCCGCAGGCGGAGTGCTGGGTCACTGGCTGGGGCCAGGTGCACTACAAAGGTGAGGTGAGGCAGGGAGGGGCTGGCGCCCCCCCAAGTCCAGCTGGAACTGCACATCGAGGTCTCTCAATCACTAGGCCAGGTTGGCAGTACTGAGATGGGCGGGGTGAGACTCGGAGACAAGGAAGAGTTGCAGCTCAAAGGCTGGCCATCTGCACCCTGCCTCTGCAGGACACTTGAGCCTGACCCAGGAAACTGGACTATCCTCCAGTCCTGGTGGGTTGGGGCAAAAAGCAAGCCTCAGGGAGGTGAGCACAGGGAGAAGGAGTGGGTTAGCCATGCTGCCTGGGAGACTGTGGTCAGGCTGGGTGAGGCTCCATCCTAGAGTGAGGCTAAGGAAGACCACGAGCCCCTGGATATTGCTCATCCCCAGGCCCCTGGAGTGAGGGAGAACAGACTCCGCCACCCCCTTGACCTAGGGCAGGGTGTTCCTAGAGCCCTGGGTCCCATGCCTGGGAAGGGTTTGTAAATATCAGTTCAATGCCCACCTCAGCCTTGCCAGATCTTCCGCTCTCCAGGCTGGGAGTGCTGCATCAGGGTGGCCAAGGCAGGGGCAAGGTCAGTGGAGAAGAGCTCAGTCCCCACCGCACACAACCAGACCCTGGGCATTGACTAGCACACGGCCAGTGATGTGTGGACCCTTGGCATTGACTAGCACACGCCCAGTGATGTGTGGACCCTGGGCATTAACTAGTACACGCCCAGTGATGTGTGGACCCTGGGCATTGACTAGCTCATGCCCCATGATGTGTGGACCTGGGCATTGACTAGCTCATGCCCCGTGATGTGTGGACCTGGGCATTGACTAGCTCATGCCCCGTGATGTGTGGACCCTGGGCATTGACTAGCACACGCCCAGTGATGTGCGGACCTGGCCATTGACTAGTACGCGCCCAGCGATGTGGGAACATGGGGCAGCTGCACGCAGGTAGTGACCGAGTGAGCGGGCTCTGTCATAGGGGGTGTGAAACTCCAGCTCACCTTCAGACACCTTGGGCAGAGGATGAGTGGAGCAGAAGGTGGAGCTGAGGAGCCCATTGAGCTGACGGATGGACAGAGGAGTGGGCCCTGAGCGAAGCCAAGCAGGGGCTGTGGGGAGGAAACAGGTGTGGCCTTCAGAGTGGATTGAAGGGATGATAAAGCAGAGGCGAAGGCAGTATAGAGGAGGTGTCCTAGAACATTCTTCAGCTCCTGGGGTTGAGGATCGGCTGTTGCGACCTGTAAAGCCTTCACGGCCCCTCCACACTGGCATTTCTGCATCTCCAAGCCTGGGGCAGAGAAGCGCAGCCTGGCCCTGCACCGCCCACTGTACAGCCCTGTCTGTCCATCTCTGACCGGCCCACTTGCCTCCCCACCCTCCAGGACTTGCTCTCTGGGCTCCATCTCTACTCCACAGGTGACCCTGGTCTGATGGGGATGAACGGGCATGGCCCCAGCCTGAGGCTTCGTCGGGGGTGGCTGTGTGATGTAACGGGTGACAGTCAGAGCACATTGGGACAGACAGACTGGCAACCTCTCAGCCTGGCCCTGGGATAGCCCTGCTCGGCCTACGCACTCCTGGCGCCACAGCCTGTCCCCACAGGAGCAGTCCGAGGCTGGGCCCCCAGGACTGGAACATTAACCAGCCCTGCCCACCCAGGCCCCACTGGACCCAGAGCCTGCACAGGCATCCCCATCCCATGTCTGCCCACTGAGCGACACACGTGTGGGTTAACGTGTCTGTGTCACAGCCCTCAGCAGACGCTGCATTCTGCAGGGCCACAGCCTCGTTCTTTCTCCATGTTTCCAGCGTTTCTCCTCCCCCTCATCTAAGGCGGACATGTCCATGGCCTAGAGGCCAGGATAAAGGGAGCCAAGCTCGTCCTGCTCTGCCACTGCACTGGGCATGGCCTTGGGGAGGTGATTTGAGCTCTTTGTCCATGGCTTTGTCTCCTCCTCTGTAAAACGGTGCAGCACAGAGCTCCTGGAGACAGCTTCCACATGGGGCCGCCCATCCACTTCCACACACGCTCGACCACCATTGGGCCCCCTGGGGCGTGAGCAGTGGGATCCAGGAGGGACCTCGCCTCCACAAGCCCCTCTCCACAGAGGCTCCAGTGATGACCCTCCAGGAGGCCCAGGTGTTCATCATCAACAACACCTACTGCGAGCTGTACCTGGGCCTCCCCCACCCCACCCACAACACAACACTGTGTGCAGCCAACCTCAGGGACAGAGCCATGGCCTGCATGGTGAGATCCCCCAGTCAGGCCCTGTCCTTTCTGCTGGGGGCCCCTCAGAGACACACCAGCCACCATTCCCCAAGAGCCCCCACTCTCCCTGTGGCTGAGCCCCATGTCTGGGACCCCACCATCAGCAGTTCCTTCCCGAATCAGTAGTCTTTCTTAACAAGCGTCCCTGGGGTCTGCCTGCCAGGAGACATGAAGCCACAGCCCCATCCTCCTGAGTGACCTGACTGCACAGAGACTTGGGGACGCCCCACCACCTACCCACGTCTTCAGGAGGTGGGAGGGCAGCGGGGGAGGGGTCTCAGGGAGTAGGAGTCCTGTCCTTCAGGAGGTGAGAGGGCAGCAGGGGAGGGGTCTCAGGGAGTAGGAGTCCTGTCCTTCAGGAGGTGAGAGGGCAGCAGGGGAGGGGTCTCAGGGAGTAGGAGTCCTGTCCGTGTCAGCTGGGAAAGGAGCTGTCTCTCACCTGGATTAGTGGGAACTTTGGATGGCCAAGGCCTTCAGGTGGGAGGGATTCGTGGGTGTCACCTCACAGGTGAGGAGCCTCAGCACCCCTCGCTCTCCTCCCAGGGCGACTCCGGGGGCCCCCTGGTCTGTGAGGTGAATGGCACCTGGCTGCAGCTGGGGGTTGTGAGCCGCGGCAGGGTGTGCCTGCCCACCGTGGCCCCCAGCGTGTATACCCGCGTCTCCTACTATTCTGCTTGGATCGCCGAGAACATCAGGGTTACCCAGGCTGCTGGGGCCTGGCCCTCGCCCCTGACCTTGCTGCTGCCTCTGCTTCTGATACTCCTCACTACCCTGTGACGTCCGCTGGCCCTGCACCTCGCCTCACCCCTACACCCACACACTGCAGCTTGTCCCCTCCCCCGTCCCACTCCAAGACCCTCCCTCCTCCCCCACATCCTCGCCCCACCTCTGATTCCTACTGGGGGCTGCCTCCACCCTGCTTCTCAGGACGATGGGTGATGGGTGCCGGGCAGGGAGAGAGGGCGCTGGGTAGAGGGACAGGCCTGGGGCTAGCTGAGAATTACACCCATAAAGCAGCAGGCCTTGTTCCTGACAGCCAAACCTACAGTCCTGACCGCTTCCTATGTGCCGGGAAAGATGCTTGTCCTGGTTGTCCCTGCTCTGGGCAGCCCTGAAGGCAGGGACTGCCACTGACAAGGGCCACTGTCACCTACAGAAGGGTCAGAGCTAAGACCTCCAGAAAGAGGGGTAAGAAATGGGGTACAGTGTCAGCAGGAGCCCCAGTCAGCTCCCCTGGGGCCTCACCCCTCCATTCTCACACCCCTGGTAGGGGGGCTTCCATTCTTAGACTTCTCTCAGAGAACTTCTTAAGAGAGTCCCAGATTCAGTGCTAATGCTATTGGAAGGGGACCCACATCTGATCCATCAGCCGACGAGTCCGCAGTCCCAGCCAGCTACCTAACCCTGGTCCCCAAGGCCTCATAGCCTTGGGAAAATGGGTAGGACTGGGCAGGGTACTTGCTTGCACAGAACAGAAGCCCCCTCCTAGGGAGAAGCACACCCGGATGGTTGAAAGCCCCTCAGGGCAGGGCTGTGCACACAGCTGGGTCGCTTCAGGGGGAACACACAGCTATCCTGCTGCTTCCGGGGCACCCCTGGGTGTGGACTCAGACGGGAGAGTTGCCAGCAGGGACTTGGGGTCCAGGACGCCTGAACAGCGGGTCAGGGGTAGATACCCAGTTCCCAATCATGGCAGCCCTGGTCGCTGCCCTGGCCACTTAGCAATCCTCCCTCCACCCTCCGCTGTAGGCGCCCAGCACCCACCACCTCAGAAGAAGGGAAAAATGAGACCTGGTGAGGAAGATCATGGGGAGGTGGGGGCTGAGTCAGGCCTCCCAGGCCTGCCCACTCAGGCCTCATTCTTAGTACCCTGTTGTGCCCCATGGGCTCCCTCTCGCCTCAGCCCTCTGGGCACCCCGCTTCTCCCCAGTGGTGAAGGCTTGGTAGGGTCTACCGAGCCTCAGACCAGCAGCCTGGAGGGCTGACCAGTGGTCACAGGCCTCCTGCATCACAAGAGAGCCGCCTCACCCCTGCCTCCCACCACACCCCCAGCTCCCCACGTAGCTTAATGAGCAAAACAGACCCGCCCGGTGAAACACTGGGCTTGGACACGGCGGGCCGGGACATGCCCAAGGCGGGGATCACATTCTGTTCTTTTCCAAGCCAGGCCATTCATCTTCAGAGGAGGGCGGCTGAGCGCCCAGGGTCCACAATGAGTCAGCAGAGGTGGCCGGCCACCCTCGCCTGGCCAGGCCAGCAGAGGCCAAGATCAGGTTGGAACTGGGGCACAGGAAGGTGGGACAGTGTCAAGGAGTGACCTTTTGCAAGCCACCCAAGGGTTCAGCAGGGCTGGGGTGGGAGGAGGTGATGGGCGTGTCTGTGGGGCAAGCGGGGCTGGGCCCCAGACCCATCCTGGGCGATCCTAAGGCCCCAGGAAGGGGCACCATCCCATGCCCCCAGCTCCCTCTGCTCAGCCTGGGCTAGGAGAGAAGTCGGGAGCTGATCTTGGGGGTTGGGGTAAGATGCCTGTTCTTATACTTCCCCATCCCCCCAGCCCTAGTCCAGAGCTGGCAAAAATACATACAGATATACATGCAATTTTTAAAAAGCAGCGAAGAGATCTGTATGGAATTATGGTGTCTCTCCCTCACCAGGCCCTCTGCCCCACCCTCTGTCCCCTGGGATGCTCTCCAGGAAACTGCTCCCTCAGCCCCTCTGGGGGAGCCAGGAGAGCCCATCCCCCATGTGTCCTTGGGGAGGGGGGCTATGGGGGGGTGGCTGCAGCAGGGGGAGTGTGCTGGACAAGGGTTTCCTGGTTTCTGAAGTGGGGACTCCGTGGGTCCCAAGCCTGAGGGTTCCCACCCCATACGCCCTAGCTAGGCGGAGGCAGGGGCTGCCTTCAGGGCTCCCCGCCTGCCCTGCTATCCTGTGCCGGAGCCAGCCAGCCTCTCAGCCCCTAAGTGGGGCTCTTGGTTCTTTATGAGCCTCCCACCCCATAAAAGCGGTTGCTGCTGCGTGCCGTCCAGAACCTCTGGAAACAGCTGGCTGCAGCCTCACAGGCCCTGCCCAGGCGCTCGGGAGGTCGGCTGGGACAGAGAAGGGCTGCTTCTGACTGTGGTAGCTTGAGCCCGGAGACCCACAGAGGCTCCCGGTGGTCCCTCTAGAGCCTGGTCACCGTGGTCTTGCCCTGGCCCATGGATGTGACAGGAACAGCTACAGAGCAGTGGGCAGGCGCCCAGGCTCCTACCCTGAGGGGAGGCAGCCCTGCTGCCCTCCCACTGACCTCCCCGAGCGACCTCCCTCCTGGGCCAGGGACCCTCCTGGAGCAGGAACGAAGGCCAGGCTTCCTCCCAGGAATGCAGCTTGAGTGGGCGCCCCAACATCCAGTGGGATCAGGCAGGGATTGATGAAAATGCCTCTGATTAATAAAAAAGTTTGATGGAAATTTCATATGTTGACTCGGATCCTAAACATTTTCCAGGAACATCTGGTGGTGGTTGGAGCCGCCTGTTTCTGTTCACAATGAGAACATTTTTTCCAATACCGTCTGTCCTCAACGATTGTCTCCTTCTAAAGGGTCGGGCACAGTCCCTGGGCCTGAGGGGGCTCTACTGTCCCCGCCCCCACCACCAAGATGATGGAGCCCACACTGTGATGGGAACCTTCTCTGAAGTCTGGGGACAGGACCGGAAGCCATGAAGTCCCACAGGAAGGCTCTTGCCAAGTTTGGCCACCCTGATGGGGGCCCGGGGCACATCCACCCCCGTCAGAAAGGGTATAGGGCCAGATTCTGTCCTCACCTCCTAGAGCCCCTCCACCTGCCTGCTTCCCTCCCTCTCAAGGATCCCAAGGCTCAGCCTTGGTGGGGTCAGGGTGTTGGCCTCCTGGACTCATTAAGCCCACAGGTACACAGTCCCAGGGAGGAGGAGCAGGACCAGCAGCGGAGCTGCCAATGATGGGCAAGGGCAGACAAGACAGTGGGGAACAGGGAAGGATGTTGCCCACCCAAGCCCCCCAATCCCCTCTCCATGGCCCCCTTTGGCCTCAACCCCTGAGGCCTGAGCCCACCTCCCTTCCCCTGGGCCTGTGCCTGCAGGGATCACACTGGGTGGGCCTGGAAGAGAGAGGGCATGTCATGGTTGTGCATAGCCCAGCCAAGCAGTCTGCCCGGGGGTGGAGGGGGTGGGGTAACAAAAGGAGAGTGGTGGATGGTAGTGCCCAAGGCCCATCTGTGCAGTGGGTGGGGGTCTCTGATGACTTCAGCCCCACTGTCACACAAGCCCTGGGCACACCATGCTCAGGGACAGCCTCATTTCCCACCAAAATTCTGCCCTGGTGGGCGATGACTTGTGAACCATGGACCTCATGATGTCAGACCCCAGGTCCGTTGAGAGACAGGCAGATATGGGAAAGATCCCAGGCAGGGTCCCTGGGTTGAGGCCGCCCCCGAGGGCAGCTCCATCTAGGCAGCTCTGTAAGCAGGGCAGGAGGACCCCCACCCGGGCATCAGGGGGCCTCTGAACAGTGCTGTGTATGGCCCACCCCCAAGGCACAGGCCAGCAGGGGGCCCCAGGGCTCGGGGACAGCCCGCACAGCTTCCACTGGTGCCAGCTGGGGTGCAGCCCTGTCCCGCAGCTGCACCAGGCCAGCATGTGTGGTCCTTGTGGGAGTCGTTCGTTTATTTTTCTTTCTTTCTGCCTCTTCCTTTTTAATAAAATGCATTGGAGTGGAAGGTGAACACCACCTCCAATGTCCTTGTCAAATTCGGTGTGCTCCTGGGGGCAGTGGCCAGGAAGGGTTGCTCCCCCAGGGAAGGGGGAAGGAGGGGGATGCCCAGCAAGAGGGATTTGGAAAGAGAAGTTCTCGGAGGGCTGAGCCTGCTGGGATGGCAAAACCAGCCCAAGATCCCTAAGAGGCTCAGAACATGGACCTTGGATAGACCAATTCAGATCTTGGTGCCCATGGCAGCCAGAGCTCACTCCCACCCATGCACCCCTCATGAGGGCAAGCCCAGGGGCCTCCATGGGTAGAGAGTGGTACCCCCTCCCAAGGACCCTCTCACTTTCACAGACAGAGGTCTGAACTCAAAGAGGCACAGGTCGTGCCAAGGCACCCTATGCAGGCATCCAGGGCTTCCTGCTGGGGTACAGACTGGGTGGAAAAAGGGTCCTCCCATTCATGGGGTAAAGGTAACCTGGGAAGATTTGTGTGTGAGGGGAAGGGTACCTCCCCACCTAGGCCTGAGACAGCTCTGTGGGGGCCAGGGAGTCAGGGCAGAGGGGAGCTTCTGATGGGGGAGCTGGCTCCCACGATCTCAGCACAGGCTTCAGTGCCGCCACCCTGAACATTTGCTCTGAATTATAGGCCAACGTGTTTCATAATGTTTTATGCTTTTCCTGCAGAGTTAATCTCTGCGCCCCCTCTGCCCCCACCGACAGGCAACCTCGCCAATCCTGTACGGGCAATCCTGCCCTGCCCTCCCCCCCCAAGGCTGGAATTCACCAGTGACCTGCCACCACCACCAAGCCATGGTGGGGCCGGGGTGAACCAAATGCCCTCACAATTGCCCTAGCTTCAGATGTCCATGGTCCAGAGGTCTAGGGCCCAGATGTACACAGAAGTCCACATCCCAGAGACCCAGGGCCTGGGTGCCCACACTCTGGGTGCCCATGGCCTGGGTGTCAATACCATGGCTTCCACAGCCTCACTGCCCATAGCCTGGGTGCCCACAACCTCAGTGCCTATGGCCTGAGTGCCCACAGCCTAGGTGTCAGTAGGCTGGGTGCCCACAGCCTGGGTGTCAGTAGGCTGGGTGCCTACAGCCTGGTGTCAATAGCCTTGGTGCCCACAGCCTGGGTGCCCATAGCCTGGGTGTCAGTAGCCTGGGTGCCCACAGCCTGGGTGTCAGTAGCCTGGCTGCTCACAGCCTGGGTGTCGGTAGCCTGGGTGCCCACAGCCTGGGTGTCAGTAGCCTGGGTGCCCACAACCTGGGTGTCAGTAACCTCAGTGCCCACAGCCTGGGTGTCAGTAGCCTGGGTGCCTGCTGCCTGGGTGTCAAAATCTTGGGTGCCCACAACCTGGGTGTCAATAGGCTGGGTACCCACAACCTGTGGTCCACAGCCTGGGTGTCCATGGCCCAGGGAAGAGGAGGGTCCAGGGTGGCTCTCTACCCTACTCCTGCAGGGCAGTGGGGGCTCTTATCAGGTGTCACCGCCAGCCGCCGGCCCCTATCTGCCAGGGGAGCCTGCCCTTCCGCCAGCGCTGATAGAGTCTGCTCTCCAGCACCTCAGCACAGATAGTGCTGTCAGCCCCACGCCTCCCACTGCCCTTCATATCCGCATCAGCAGAGCCCGGGGTCTAGGGCTCACTTTCATGCTTGCCCTCACACATGGGCAAGCTCCCCATGCCCAAGACGCCTTCTCTTGTTTTCTGCCTGTCCAAGAGCAGCCCTCCTGGGAAGCCCTAGAGGCTCCTCCCCAGCAAATCTCTCTGGTGTACTCACAGCACTACTGGAAGGGGGCCAGCATGTCTTAGAGGCAAAGTGTGGGGAGAGGAGTGGAGCTCAGAGGCCCAGGGTGGTCAACGAGACCCTAGGATCCAGGCCAGAGTGGTCCCAGGCCACCATGTCCTGATCACCCTGTTCCAGGACCCCCTCTGCCGGCTATTAGCCGCTCTTAGCACCTCTGATCAGGGCCTCTCTGAAAACATCCTCAAGAGACAAGGCTGTCAGTCCTGGTAACCAGGGGCCTGGGAAGGGACACGATTGCTTTCTGTGGCTGAAGGCTCCCAACACTCCTGATGTGTGACAGTGTCTGTCCACAGAAAAGAGGCTGTTTGCAGCCCAGGAGGGCTATTTGGATAATAATGAAGACTTTGGAGCAGAAGAGGCACCAAAGGAGGTGAAAGGGGAAGCCAGCTCTACCCCCCACCGCCTGCAGTCCTGACCTGGGGCTCCCACCCTGGAGCTCTCAGCAGGGAGTGTGTCACCCCCAGCCATCTGCCTGCTCTCCAGCTCCTGTCACCAGAATCAGGGTGCAGCCTGAGGCCAGGGTCACGGTCAAGAGAAATGACATTTTATCTAGGAGACCCTGACTTGCCTAGAATTGAGTGGGATGGAAACTTCTCTCCCTTACCAAGGCAGAGACCCTGGGCAGAATCTTAGAGACTGGCCTGAGCCACAAAGCCTGTTTGGGGCATTTCTCTGCCAGTGACAGGAGGATGGCCAGTGTGTTTCAGGGAAA